>NC_052641.1:17500000-18750000 GCF_016161935.1 Mauremys reevesii
TGCCACCGGTGCGGCCTCTCAAGTCTATTGGGAAGCCACTTCTAATGCGACCCCCGTCCCCGGGCACCCGAGCCGATCGCAGCACCGCCGCCAGGTCGCGATCCCGTTCTCGCTCACGGCACCGCTCTCCGCAGCACTGGGCACGACGATCCACGTCGGCAGCGCTCCCGTCTGCTCGCGGTCGCAGTCGGTACCGCTCCCAGTCGCGGTACTCCCGCGACGTTCCAAGTCCCGGTGCGAGTCGCCGGTACCGTAACAGGTCCGGCTCCAGGCACCACGAGAGGCGGCGAGAGTCGCGTAGTCGCTCCAGGCGCCGCCGCACGCGGTCCAGATCCGCATCCCGGCACCGTCGGTCGCGCTCCCGACGCCGCCGGTCGAGCTCCCGGGGCCGCCGGTCGAGCTCCCGAAGGTCGAGCTCCGGCACCGCCCGGTCGAGCTCCGGCACCGACGGTCGAGCTCCGGCACGCGACACCCGCAGGTCCGTTCGCCCGGCCAGAGAACGGGGCGGCCGGCACCGAAGCGGCACGCGAGGCCCTTTACTCCGGCACGGACGTCCGCCCGGCCACGCCCGGCGCCTCCTGGCCATCAGAGAGCCCTCCGTCGCCTCCTGGGGCAGCGCAGTTGACTTCGGGCGGGGTCCTCCCACCAGAACATGGGCCGCAGCAATGGGGATTTTGGGTCCCTTGGGCGAACATGAACAGGGGCCCCCTCCGCGCGACAGCCAGGCTCGGTGCGGTCGGTACCGGTAGCCACTGTCAGCAGGCCACCTCCGTCCCCACTCCACAGGCCGCCCGACCACGGCACGCTCTTGGGGCATGGCGGTTCCGCACACACGGAGCAGGCACCGGAGGAAGTGCTACGGGTCCTTCCTCATCCTCCTCCCCCGATGAGGCGGTGGCAGGGGCGGCACCGTCGGAGCCCCCGCCGATCGACCTCAAGACTCACCAGGACCTTCTCAGAAGGGTAGCTAAGGCCATCAACCTACCCGTGGAAGAAGTCCAGGAGGTCGAGGACCCCATCACGGACGTGGTGGGGGAGGACGCCCCCGTGAGGGTAGCGCTCCCCTTCATTCGAACAATACAAAAAAACAATGCCGCTATCTGGCAGTCGCCCTCCTCCGTCCCGCCTACAGCGCGCGGAGTTGAGAGGAAGTACTGGTCCCCGAATACCTGTATGTTCACCCGGCTCCGGACTCTCTAGTTGTCCAATCTGTCAATGACCGGGAGCGACACGGCCAGCCCGCCGCGGCCCCAAAGGCGAAGGAGTCCAAGCGCATGGACCTCTTAGGCCGGAAAATTTACTCGGCGGGCGGCCTCCAACTCCGTATCGCCAACCAAATGGCCTTGCTCTCAAGATATACATTCAACATCTTGGGCTGCCTAGCCAAATTTGCAGAGCTCACCCCGCAGGATTCCCGCAGGGAGTTCTCGGCACTGCTGGAGGAAGGAAAGCTAGCTTCCCGTACCTTAATTAAGGCAGCGGTAGACGCAGCGGACTCGGGGGCCAGGACCATAGCGTCAGGGGTAACCATGCGACGCATTGCATGGCTTCAGTCCTCTACTCTGCCGCCGGAGGTCCAGTACACGCTCCAGGACCTTCCTTTCGAGACGCAGGGTCTATTTTCTGAAAAAACCGATACCCGCATTCAAACCCTGAAGGACGGCAGAGTGGCGATCCGCACATTAGGGATGCACACGCCGGCCACCCAAAGGCGTCCCTTCCGGCAGCAACCTTATCGCCCTTTCCAATACAACAGACCTCGCCCGCCTAACAATCGGCGCTCGGCCCCCTTCCGCCGCAGACCATCGGGCGGGCGGCGGAACCAAACCCAGGGATCGACCAAGGCCCCTCAGGGCCCAAAGTCGCCTTTTGACGGACGCCCGAGGGCCGCCACCTCTCCAATCAGGATCCACCCCTTCTGTTTTCCGATCGCCTTTCCCGCTTCCTCCAGGCGTGGTCATCTGTAACTTCAGACAGCTGGGTCCTCAGCACGGTCCAGTACGGCTACCGCCTACAGTTCATTTCGCCCCCTCCCTCCCACCCACCCTCCCTGTCCCTCTTCAGGGACCCCTCTCACGAGCAAGTCCTCTTACAGGAGGTCCAGTCTCTGTTGAGCGTGGGTGCCATCGAGGAGGTGCCTCCCAGCAGGCGAGGCAGGGGATTCTATTCCAGATACTTCCTCATCCCCAAGGCGAAAGGCGGCCTTCGTCCCATCTTAGACCTCCGAGAGCTCAACAGTTACCTGTGCAAGCTCAAGTTTCGGATGGTGACCTTGGGGTCCATTATCCCTTCCTTGGATCCTGGAGACTGGTTTGCTGCCCTCGACATGAGGGATGCCTACTTTCATGTGGCAATCTACCCCCACAGACGCTTCCTCCGCTTTCTGGTCGGGGCTCATTACCAGTTCGCAGTGCTCCCCTTCGGCCTCTCTACCGCGCCGAGGGTATTCACCAAGTGCATGGCGGTCGTCGCCGCAGCCCTCCGCCGTCGTCGCATCCACGTCTACCCATATCTCGACGACTGGCTGATTCGGGGCCGCTCCCAAGCGCTGGTGGCGAATCAAGTGTCCGAGGTTCTACATCTGTTCCGGTCTCTCGGCCTCCTTGTCAACACCGAGAAGTCCCTCCTAGTTCCAACGCAAAGAGTGGAGTTCATAGGAGCGGTCCTAGACTCCAATCTGGCCAGAGCGTGCCTACCTCGCACTCGGCACGTTGGCCTCCCTCATTCGGGCACTGCAGGCCTTTCCGACGACAACGGTGAGATCCTGCCTCCGCCTCCTCGGTCACATGGCAGCGTCCACGTTTGTGACCGCGCACGCCAGGCTACGACTTCGCCCATTACAAATGTGGCTGGCGTCGGTGTACCGTCCTCATCGCGATCCCCTAGACATGGTGGTGACGGTGGCAAAGCCCGCTCTCCAGACGCTCACCTGGTGGCTGGACCCAGAAACGGTCTGCGAGGGAGTTCCGTTCCGCCCGCCTCGCCCGTCAATCACCCTGACGGACGCCTCGGCGCTGGGCTGGGGGGCTCACGTAGGAGACCAACATACCCAGGGTCTCTGGTCACCCCAGGAGCTCTCCCTCCATATCAACGTCCGAGAGCTGAGAGCGATCCGCTTAGCTTGTCTCGCCTTTCGGGCTCACCTGCAGAACCGCTGTGTAGCGGTCTACACGGACAACACCACAGCCATGTTTTATGTCAACAGGCAGGGCGGAGCGCGGTCCTCCCCACTTTGCAACGAGGCATTGCTCCTCTGGGATTTCTGCGTAGCCCACTCGATTCGCCTCGAAGCGTTTTTTCTGCCGGGAGCGCAGAACACGTTGGCCGACCGCCTCAGCAGGTCCTTCGCCTCTCACGAGTGGTCCCTTCGCCCAGATGTGGCGTATTCCATCTTCCGGAGGTGGGGCTTTCCCCAGATAGACCTCTTTGCTTCCCGGACCAACCGCAAATGCCACAGGTTCTGCTCCTTCCAAGGCCAAGCTCCAGGCTCCCTCTCAGATGCGTTTCTCCTGTCATGGACAGAGCCTCTTCTCTATGCGTTCCCTCCGTTTCCGCTCGTCCACCGAGTATTGCTAAAGATCCGCAGAGACAGAGCCCGCATCATCCTCGTCGCTCCGGCCTGGCCGAGACAGCACTGGTATACCCTGCTGCTCGAGCTGTCGGTTCGGGAACCCATTCCCCTCCCGCTGTGGCCGGACCTCATAACCCAGGACCTCGGCAGGCTTCGTCACCCGAACCTGCAATCGTTGCATCTTACAGCTTGGTTCCTGAGTGGTTGACCGACGCAGAGAGGGATTGCTCCGCAGCGGTGCAGCAAGTGCTGCTCGAAAGCAGGAAACCTTCAACGCGAACTACTTACCTCGCCAAGTGGAAGCGCTTTGCCCTCTGGTGCGACCAGAGAGGTATCAACCCTTTCTCGGCCCCCATCCAGACTGTCCTCGACTACCTTTGGTACCTCAAGGGTCAAGGCCTTGCACTCGTCCCTCAGAGTGCACCTGGCAGCGCTGTCAGCATTTCGACCAGCTATAGGAGGTCGCTCGATCTTCTCCAACCCGATGGTGTCACGATTCCTTAAAGGGTTAGACCGTCTCTACCCGCAGGTGCGGCCTCCTGCTCCGACATGGGATCTTAACCTGGTCCTCGCCCAGCTCATGGGCCCACCCTTCGAGCCCCTTGCTACTTGCTCTCTCCTCCATCTTACCTGTAAGACGGCCTTCCTCGTGGCGATCACATCTGCCAGACGGGTCTCAGAGCTCCGCGCCCTGGCGGGGCCCCATATACCGTCTTTCACGGGGACAAGGTGCAGCCGACCTCACCCGGCCTTCCTCCCCAAGGTGGTGTCGCCCTTCCATCTCAACCAGGAGATCTTTCTCCCGGTCTTCTTCCGGCCGCATGCCTCGCCTCGGAGCAGCAGCTGCATACCCTCGGCGTCCGCGGCGCCGCGTTCTACATCGACCGGCCCTTTCGGCGTTCGTCCCAGCTGTTTGTGGCAATAGCTGACCGCATGAAAGGCGAGCCAGTCTCCTCGCAGCGGATTTCTTCCTGGGTGACGTCCTGCATCCGAACGTGTTACGAGCTTGCTCGCGTTCCCCCGTGTCGACTCACCGCCCACTCCACAAGGGCACACGCCTCATCGGCCGCTTTCCTGGCCCATGTCCCCATCCAGGACATCTGTAGAGCGGCCACCTGGTCTTCAGTCCATACCTTCGCTTCCCACTACGCGTTGGTGCAGCAGTCTAGAGACGACGCAGCCTTCGGCTCTGCGGTACTACACTCCGCCACGTCTCATTCCGACCCCACCGCCTAGGTAAGGCTTGGGAGTCACCTACATGGAATGGATAGGAGCAATCACTCGAAGAAGAAAAGACGGTTACTCACCTGTAGTAACTGGTGTTCTTCGAGATGTGTTGCTCCTATCCATTCCAATCCCGCCCTCCTTCCCCACTGTCGGAATAGCCGGCAAGAAGGAACTGAGGAGCGGACGGGCCGGCGGGGGGATATATACGCCGCCCTGGCGGCGCCACGCCAGGGGGCGCCAGCGAGTTGCTAGGCTAAAAATGTTCCGAAGAGCCGTGCACGCGCGGCGCGCACACCTACATGGAATGGATAGGAGCAACACATCTCGAAGAACACCAGTTACTACAGGTGAGTAACCGTCTTTTGTAAGAAGGGTGATCGGCTTAGTGGCTTCCTCGCGGCTTTCACCACCCAGCGTCATGCGTCTTCGAGTTGAAGACCCTTCTTTTTCCAGGCTAAAAGTCTCTGTTAACTCTATTGTTGGCGTTTCTGTAGCAAGCTGATTTTTACGGGGTGGAGTTGCTAGCCCCACGCCCAACCCTCCTCCTTTACCCTGACTTGGGACAGGCAGATGGCCCCAAAGGACCTCTCTGGTGGAGTTCCAGGAGACTGTCTGAGCCAGTTTCTCTTGTGCACACACACCGCATCAGGGCTGTGTAAGCAGATTTTTTTTGGAGTCAGAGTCCTGCTGGGACATTACCTTTGACTCAGGAGCTCAGGTGTCAGATTTCCCTGAAGGAAGAGAGCTCAGAGAGCCAGGGGAGTTTGGAACCCAAGGCCACAGTTCAGCTCATCTGAAAATTGCCCAGGGCATGATCCTGTCACCATGGACCCCCCAGCAGCAGCAGCACTTGCCCAGCTAGGAGGAAGAGTCTAGCAAAGCCACATTCTCAGCAGTTCTGACCACATGGCTTTGAAGTCTTTAAACCACAATTTGAGGACTTCAATAGCTCAGAGACATAGGTTAGGGGTTTGATACAGGAGTGAGTGTGTCGGTGAGATTCTGTGGCCTGCGTTGTGCAGGTCAGACTAGACGATCATAATGGTCCCTTCTGACCTTAAAGTCTATGATTCTATGAAACCCGGCTAGGGACTCTCTGCTCTGATGTAACGTTCTTAGGCTGGGTTCTGCTCTGCATTACCCTGGATTGACACTGAAAGCAGAAGCTGGTCCTTGACAGACACGGATGGGTAGATGCCAATTAACTCCTCTCTGCGAGCAGGACCACTGGTCGTTTATCCGGCTCTGCTATAAAACTGAAGGGCCTTTTCCTCAGGCCGTTTAACCAAATGCAAAGGCAATAAACTCCTAGAGGGGGCAAGCAGCAGCCACGTGAAGTTAAAAAACCTGCTTTGATGGTGAATATCTTTTTTGTCTGCTGCATCTGAACTCACCAGAACTTGGGAAACCTTCTGCCTGAATTCTGGACCACCCCAGGGAGAAAAGGCGGCATTTCAAAGGGCGTAGTTACACTGCCATCTGGTGGCGACAGGCTGTAACTGCACTTGGTACTCAGTACTGTCTGCCAGGCTGGCACTGGCTGGCGCTGCATTAGAATTGGATCTGGATCCAGCCCAGGAGAAGGGAACTGGCACTGGCCAAAGGGCATGTGATGAAGCAAAGCCCAAGTGTAGCAATGGGATTAGCAGCTATCAGCAGCGATTTGAGCTTTTAGGTTGCCAAGAGGAGGCGAAAGCAAAGCCCCTGTTTCAAACGTCCCAGTGGCCCGTGAGCTGCACGTGGGATAACTGGCTCTGAACTCTGAATGTGTCTGGTTTGTGCCATTCAGGTATCGGCCTGAGCAGATGTCATGCTGGCTGCAAAACAAAGCTCTGTGAGGGCCTGTACGTGCAGAGACAGAAGCAGGGTGTGACAAGCAGAGGGAAGCTGGGATGTTCACGGGTGGAAAACGATTTCCACTGAAGCAAGCAAAAGCACTGCTTGTCATCCTTGGCAGATCAGGGGTTTCCTCAGCCCACTGGCCCATTAGCACTCAGTGAGTGCTAGTCCTGCTGTGCTCCTGATGCCCTCCCGCCAAAGCGCTGGCAACAAAACCTCCAAATCTTTATGCCAGGCCACAGAGCCATCCATTCCCAGGGCGTTGTACAAGTGCTGTGATGGGGTGAGTAAGTTGCTGTAGCTGATGGGGTTGAGTTGGGAGGTGACTATGTAACCCACACACCTCCTGGGTGTGGTGTTCTGTCCCATGGAGTGACACTGAGACCCCTTAGAGATTAATGAGTCTGCTACGGCTTTAGCTAAGGGCCACGTGGCTTTTAGCTCATGCAGTAGAGACTCATGCATTTCACTTCAGAGGTCCCAGTTTCGATCCTGCCTGCCGACGACTGGGGTCTGTCAGTGTTACAGCTAAACCCGTGGCCCAGATGCTAGCAGACTGGAGCTGCATTCTCAACTGTGTCACTGATGGTTTTGGGGGAAATCACTTCACTTCACCTCCCCTCCCACCTCTTGTCTATTTAGCCTCTACACCCTTTGGGACAGGGACTGTCTCTCGCTGTGTGTCTGCCTGGCACGATGGGGCCCTGATCTCACCTGGGGTCTCTAGGCCCTCTTGTACTTCAGATAATAATCTCCTTGGTGAGCTGGATCACCAAAAATCCCCTAGCCAGGGGCTCCTCCTGTGGTTGTACGTTCCCAGATCAGATTGTATTTGCTGCATGTGCATGGGATGCATTACTTTATCTCGTCACTTAAACCTTTGAACGATGGAACCGACTCCCGCTCGGGGCGAGCTGGCTGTGTGCGAGCTGGCTGTGTGGCTCCCAGCAGTGCCCAAGTTCCAAGGTGGATGATTACTGTGTAACTGGTTAGTGTCACACCCACTTCGTTCTGCGTGTCTAGGCCAGCCACATATTTGTGCTTGTTTATTTCTGTGCTGAGCCGGGGCAAAGCAGGCAGCAGCCTCTTTGCATGAGTGCTGCCTTGCGTGGGTGGGCTGGGGACCCAGGAAATGATCACCGGCAGTTGATTTTTACAGGTTTTGGAAAACTGTGACTGTAGCGGAAATAAAGTGCTTGTAAATTTGCCCCGTTCTACAGTGCGTCCTGCCTCCTCAAACTCCCTTCACAGCGTCAGTCAGAGAAGTTATTCTTCCCAGCCTCTTTCTGAAGACTGTCGTCTTGACTCTCTGTCATGGAATTCCTGTGTTCTGCCCCAGAGGTGGCTGCATTTCAAGCCAGATGTGAGTGATCCGTACTGTTTAGGCAACATCCCTCCATGTTCCTGACCAGGACTATGGAACAACCAAGGGGAAGAAGTCATCCCATGCTGTGCGCTGAGTCTACCCCATGCTGGCATAGCCCACTCTCCGGTGTGTGTTACAGGCCGGGGCGGGCGAGCAGGGCGGTCGCCTTGGGAGTCAATTTCCAGGGGGTGATGTAGTATTGTGCCATTTGGGATTTTTTGTTTTTTTTTTCTCCTCTCTGACGTTTTTGCTCTGCTAATTAGCTGGCTTCTGCACCTCCCACCCCCTGGCTGATTGGCCAGCTGAGTGATATTTTCTTTGTTGTTTGCTCCGCCACTAAAGGGCAGGGACCTAAAACATTCTCCACCTTTGCCTGCAAAATGGCAAGGACCACTCCTGGTTACCCGTCCCCTGTTGTGTCTGAGCCACAGCGGATGTGAGTGTCCTGCAGCTGCTAGCTTGGGGACTGTGTCCTTCAGCTGATGCTGTGCCAGCTCATGTTTTAGCTCTGGAAGGCCTGGATTGACTTCCCAGTGCTGACCAAGATGGTGCCTATTACACTGAGAGAGGTCGGTGTGTGGATACCCATGATGCAGTGCAGAGAGGATCACTCAAACTCATAGTCTTGAACCTCACTTTTGCCTTGATTTAAGGCACTCCCAATAACTTGGGAAATCATACGATCCTTTATATACCAGCGTGCAGCCTGTACCATGCTTTGAGCTATCGATAGAGGGGGCTGTCAGCTATTATATCACTTGTGACAGGCTTCTCTAACCAAATGGACACTGTCTGCTACGCACAGATGCTCTGAGAACATTGCTGTTCTGTGGCTGTGTTGGGGAGCTCAGTGCTGGATAGCATCAACTTCCTGCTTGTGATCAGAGACCAGTGCTGTGCTCTGACATGCCATCTCCTATAAAGATCCTGGGATGTTGCAGGAATCCATAACCTTGATGTGACAGGCCAAATGTTTGTACCTGGAGGCCCAGGGTGTGCACGCAGAATAACTGAACTGTGTGCTGGAATCTGGCACCCATGCATGCCCATGGCTGTATGCACAATCACCCATTTTGCATGCCCCTGTAAGCTCACAAATGCAGGAGGTGCAGGCCTGTGTTTTAAAAAAATGGAGCTCTGTATGTCTCAGTGAGACCCCTCCGAGTACTTTGTATGTTGTTACCCGCTCTGGTGCCAGGGTTCCTGTTGGCACAGATGAGGCCGAGTACACATACTGACTGTCAATTATAGGCGAGGTCAATAAATTACCCTCTTATATCAACACTGCAGAAATAGTTCATTGAAGCATTGGAACAGGGGACTGAAGACTGGGTTGTATTCCCAGCTGTGCCGTGGGTGACCTCAGGCAAATTGCCTCTCTGCTCCATGCCTCAGTTTCCCTATCTGTAAAATGTGGCTAATTAAATTGCTTTGTCCACCCACTTGGGTTGGGAGGTGTCATTTATTACTGCACGTAAAGCACTTTGTCAGCCTCAGATGAAAGGCAAATATTCATATATTTTTCCCATTGAATGAGACCCTTAAATATTCTGAGGATAGAATGCCCATAGCTGGGGGTTCTCTATGCAAATCCATGGGTCGATGTCAGACAGGACCCTCAATGTCGAGAAAATACTTTGGCAGGAAGATATCTTTGGCTGGCACTCCTTGAACCCACCAGTCCCCCAGAGAGGGGTTGGCCTTCAAACAACAAAGAGAGGGATGAGGTGGGTGTTAGGACCAAGAGGAGACCTTGCCTCCAGGAGGAGAAGGGTTTCAGGTGGCGACACACCTGAGGAAATCTTCACCTGTCTGACCTTAATTGAGTGGTTGAGGAAGTCTGTAGGATGAGGAGCTGTGTGGGTTGTTGTCCTGAGAGTCAGCCCGTGGTGGAGGAGAATGAGGTAAATATCTACATCTCTTATTTCTCTGATGGACCCTCTGGTTCTGGATTGACTGTGTTTCCCTCACTGCCTCCAATGAATAGCTGAAGGGCCTGAAGTTTTCCTCTTGGTTGCCCCTGGCTCCACCTCTCCTCAAGGTCTCTTTAAAACCAGGGCATTTAGGTTTAGTGCCTGCTCTAAATGCTGGGGAACGTGAGTTCTGACTTTCTGGTGTCTGAACACAGTGCCAGGGCTATGCATGATGCTTCACAGGGAGGTTAAGGAAACACAACCTGCTTCTCTCATTCAGGAGTAACTCTGAAATCAAAGGTGTAAAACTGGTGTAAGGAAGAGGGGTCTTGGCTCAGCAGGCCTGCCGAGGAGTTTGCACTGTAGGCTGGGTCTGACAGGAGGTTTTGTTTGCCTTATTTATGGGCTTGTTGCTATGGTACCTGAACACCATACAGCCACTAGTGAATGTATCCTCCTAGCACCTCCGCTAGCTGAATATTGGCCCCTGTTTTACAGGTGGGGGAAACTGATTGGGGAGGGGAGGGATAGCTGAGTGGTTAGAGCATTGGCCTACTAAACCCAGGATTGTGAGTTCAATCCTTGAGGGGGTCATTTAGGGATCTAGGGTAAAAATCTGTCAGGGGATTGGTCCTGCTTTGAGTAGGGAGTTGGACTAGATGCCTCCTGAGGTCCCTTCCAACCCTGACATTCTATGAATCTATGATGCACAGATAGGCTAAGTGATTTGCCAAAAGTCACGCAGGCAATCAGTGTCAGAGCTGGGAATTGATCCCAGGTAACCTGAGTCCATGTCTAGTGATTTAACTAGAAGGATGGTTTGAGAAAACTAGGTTAATGTCCTCATACAAGGCTGTATTGTGCCAATTCTTTCTTTATTCCCCACTCCTTTTAAAATAACTGAGATTTTTATAAAATAAGTGTGGGTCCCAGCTGGAGAGTGGATACGATGGGGGGAGAGATGTTCCATGGATTTACAGGCTCAGGTAAGCCATCTCCATGGGCTCTCTTGCCTGTTATCAAAAGATGGGTCTGAGCTGTGGATGTGGTTCTGAATGTAGCTGGAAGTGCCTCACTGTAACGGAGCTGGCTGGCTGGTGTTTCCATTGGGAACCAAGAACTCACTTTAAACCCTGTCTCCTGGCCCCTGTATCTCTGGGTGGATTGCTCCACTCAGCCTGGAGTGTGTCTAACTCAGTCACTGCAAATGTACCCAGCTCCTGCAAAGTGGCAGGCAGAGCTGGTCTGACAACTTTCCTGTCAGTGTCCCAGGAGGCTGTTGTTGCAGTTTACCAGAAGCTGACTGACTGGGGGCTGTGTGGCAGAGTTCACAGCACACGCATTCTCTGAGAGTCAGAGACGTAGCATGCGCACACACAAACCAACAAACCCCCGTGAAATGGCGTTTGGCTCCAGATTAGGCCCATTTGTCAACGAAAATGGAGCCATTTTTACTCCCACTCTAGCTTCTGCAATTTTGGCCTGGTTGGGTGAAGAATAATTCTGGCATCAACACTTGCCCCAACTCACTTTTTTTTTTTTTGTAAATGATGTTACAGTGTGAAACTGTTCCCCCTCCAGGAAAAACCCTGGGCTGCACATATGTCCCCCAGGGAAACTGTGATGGTTTCCTGGGCACAGCATGGAAAAAGAAGTAGTTTCCACATGCTCCTCCAGGTAAACAAACTTCCTGCCAGGCTGCGACTTTACACAGCCCCCAAATCATCCTTAAAAGCAGGTACTGGAGCGTGCAGGGTGCCTGAGTCACAGGAATGGGGCCCAGGCGGTGGGTGTGTTCCTGAGCGGGAATGTGTCAGTGGGCAATGCAGGTGATTCCTTAACAGGCATGCTGACTCTGTGTAGCGTCCCCTCATAGACAGGGGATGTTCTTCTAGGCTTGCAGTCGCAGGTGCTGTTTGACTTACGTTGGAAATTAGGGGCTATCTGCAAACCTCTCTTCACTGAGGAGAGATTAATTTTGACCTTGAACTTGTTGTGCTAAAGGGAAATTCACCTTCAGGGGTGAGTGTGAAGTCCCCGGACCTAGGGACAATTTTTGAAGGAACCCAGTTCTTGGAAGCATCTTGTTCCATTTCCCTGTACAAACAGAGCCTGGTTCCTTCAGGTGACTCTACCCCCACCTCCCACCATGTGATTTTTTTTTCTCTTCCTCCTGTTGACCTCGTGTCAGACTTTTCAGAAGGGAGATGAGTAAAAACATCCCATCTGCTCTGTGCATGTGATACTGGTGGCTGCCCAGTGGTCGAGGCATGGTCCTCAGGCAATACCCATGCTCGCTGGCCCTCTCTCTGTCACCTGTTCTAATCTCAGTGTGTTGCCTGGGGGCGGCGGGCAGGGCCGGGGGGAGGACATATGTACCGATTTGATTCCAGTCCTGCATGCTTCAGCTGGGTACCAATGTCCCTCTGGATTCTGAATCTCCCCCACGTCTTGGTTGGGCCGCGGCCATGCAGAAATTCAGTGGAAGGGGAAATGTCTTAGCTGGACAGCCTTGTTCTACCCGACTCTATGATGCCAAGTTAACGCCACCTCCCCTGATATCTGAGTAAAATGCAGGAGTGAAAGGTCTCCACAAGCCCAAATGCCCATCTTCTACCCTTGCTTCCATCTACGCACTTATATAGCT
This sequence comes from Mauremys reevesii, assembly GCF_016161935.1. Taxonomy (NCBI): domain Eukaryota; kingdom Metazoa; phylum Chordata; order Testudines; family Geoemydidae; genus Mauremys; species Mauremys reevesii. The sequence goes on from NC_052641.1 coordinate 17,512,564, forward strand.
CCTGTCGGCACAGTAAGAGAACACCACACAAGCTGAGCACCACACGTGGTGCAATCTTCGCTATCCTCCCTCCCGTCTCTTGCAGGCTGGGGGCCTCCACGACTGGTGTAGTACCTTGATGCACTTGGATTCAGGTTGTGTCCTGAGTGGAAGGAAAAACAGAGGTGTGCAGTCTGTGTTCCAGAACCCCAACGCAATTCGGCATGTTCTGTTCTGGAAATGTTCTGGCCTACCATAGCATCAGGTTGAGAATCCCCAGCTGAAGGGAGGGTGAGTCCCCAAATATCACCAGGGAATGCTGGACGGGACAGTACAGCTGGCTGAAATTCTCCATCTGAGAAGTTCTTCCCACTGAAAAACAGGGTTTCATTTAAACCAATTCCCTCTCCCCGCCCCCCCACCCCGGCAGGAAAATGTCAATGCTGCTAAACTTTGGTTTCATGGGAAACTTTGAAACAAAACTTCTTCCTGATATGTCACCCCCATGCCTTCTGTTCTCCTGACTCTTCTGCAGACCTTCTGTCTCTCCCAGTCTCCTTGAAGGCTCTGCTTTCAACAGCTTGCAAGCCCTTTGTTTCAGAGTTCCCACCTGAAGAACGCCTGGAGTTTCAAACTGGTCTCCTCACCGCCCAAAAGGAGCTATCCCCTCCATTGTCTGAGTGCTGGCCATTGGGGCTGTATATAGCCATGGATTCTGGGTATCTGCAAAAACTAAGACTGATTTAACTCTTCAGTTACTCATTAGCCAGCAACACCATAGCTGCCAAACACACACATGTTATATAAAATTCATTAAATCAATACAGGTAACTTCCACGTTCATTGCGCAACACAATCTCTGAGGCTCCCAGACAGCCTGGATTTAACGACGGCTGTTGAGCAATCTCTGAATGCTGCTGGCACAAGGCGCCTGCTAACCCTGGGAATATATGTTCCAGCCTGCTGGAGGCAGAGTAACACAATGAGTGCACTGCACACACGTCTTCTGTTCAGGCTCCATGGGAAGAAAGCTGGATGTAGAGTTGGATTTTTGACATCCCGGAAGCTCTGTGAGTTTGGATTCAGGGTTAGGGTTGGGTTTGGGACCCATCTCTAGTTTCTGCTCTAATCTTGTTGTTTCTTCTTGCATTTCTACTGCTGCATAACCTCATGGTCTCCTTGGTGGGGTAGCACATGCAGGAAAAGTCCCTGGCATGACGACATGGATTTGAAAGCAGTAAACAGAACACGTACTTAGAGAAGCGCAGTCGGGGAAGTAACTCAAATACTTTCCCGATGGGCTGTTTTTTCTCTAAATGGACAATCAATCCTAAATTCTCCATTACTGAGGGACAAACTTCACTCATTGATACATTTTGCTTTCCGCCACCAACTCTCTCTGTGTAACGTCTTTCATGAGTAATGTACCCAAATACATGGATGCTAAATATCTAAACTATATTCTTAAATTCATTCCCCTATATTTGGGTTATTGCTGATTATGCACTAGATGTGTCTAATGACTTTGTGGCTAATCTAAGCACTATACCCAGATGTACAGACACTCTTTTCTCAATCGATGTATTAGATCATTATTTTAACATGAGCTTTAAGAGAATTTTTAAATCTGTAAGGAGGCCTGGAGGCAGCTCCTCCTCCTGCTGACTTCAAAACAACTTTGCCTTCTCCACTGGCTGGAAACACACCCTCCACCCTCCGTTCCTAGATAGCTGGGTCCTTCCCCCACTCTGGAAGAAGCCACACCTCTTAGAGGGTGTCTGGATTCGTAACACATCCAGACCAGCCAGCACACAACTCTTCCACAATATTGTACTGTCTTTACACCAAGCTTCATATCTGGCAGCTGGGCATCAGGAACAAGAAAAGTTCAGCAAGGCTGCCAAATGACTGGCCATAAACCATCCACCCCGGGCACTTGGCAGTGGCATGTTTGGGTCACTGTGCCATCCTTCTGCTGCAGCCAGGCCTCTCCATGTGACTGATTCTTCAGTCCCTTCACAAATGATAAACAGCAGCTGTGGGAAAGTCGGGAACGCAAGTGGCCCAGAGAAGCTCTGTGCGGAACCTGCAGCTGTGTTGGGACCGGCCTCAAGGATGTCTGTGCGCCAAGGTGGAAGTAAGTGGCTTTGCCTTTAGACCTAGCTTGCAAACAGCTGCCCATCCCAGAGAGACGTTTAGCCCAATGTTGGTAACATAAACAAATTTGTTTGTTTAAGTCGTAGCTCATATTGGAGAAAAACTGTCGTTAGTTCATGTTACTTAGGAAGCAAAAAGCTAACAGATGTAACCAATGTGTCATTGTTTCTTCTACCACTATTATTTATACCATGCCGAAAATGGGCAGGTCTCCGCCCTGAGGAGTTTTCTGTTGCCGTATCAGCCACCTATTTCTACAGGGTTTCTTAACAATCTTCCTGTCCCTCATTCAAGCTCAGGTGTGGCCGGTGTATTTTCAGTGCAGGGGTGAACCTGGGTGTGCAGAGAGAGAGAGAGAGAGTGTGTGTGTGTGTGTGTGTGTGTGTGTGTGCATGCACACACAAAGGCTGTAGATTTTCTTCTCCATGAGTAGCCTTGTCTCTGGAACGCTGCTCCAAAGTCACTAGATTCTTGCTGCTGCCTCTCCACCCTGTCCCTTCCTTCCCCACCCCGGACTCCCCCTCAGTCATGGACATGTTTAGCTGCCAATAACGTCAGTGTAGAGTATTTGAATGGATTAGGGTTATTCCCCTTGATTTAGGGATGCCCTCACAAACCACGGCACTCCTCAAGTTCGAACAGTTTTGCAGGCATGAAGGAACCACCCTGGGAGATAGGGAATAACTTATATCTTGGAATAGAACTCAAATCCCCTGATTCCCTGTCCTGTCACCAGGCATGCGGGGCTCAGCTCTCCAATCCATTACATCAGTTTTATCCTCATCTAGCTCCAATGACTTCAATGTAAAGCCAGCTAATGGAGGATGGACTGGGCCCACTGCCTCCTGCATCTCTCAAGCTCCCATCTGGCTGACGGTATTCTTTTTTTTTTTTTTGCTTCCAGCAGTACAAGACCAAGACCTGCCATCCGAGAAGGAGCCATCTGAGAAAAGCTGTTGCCACTATCTGAATATGCCAGCGTCCCTGTGTGAGCCCAGGAACCAAGTGGAGATGGAATCCAGAGAAAGGCAAGTTCCCTCTGCATCCTCCGAGCCGGTTTCTCTGAGGCCAGAAGACTCTGACTTCTTGCCGTCTGTCAGACTTGCAGGCATCTTGTGCCTTGTTTTTATCCTTGTCTCTCTCATCCTGATTTACGGCAATACTGGCCGAGTGCCCTTTAACCACTGCAGGGCCCTCAGCTCCAATGGAGTTTGTTCACTGGACTATAAACTCAGCCCATTTCGTCTTCTCTTCCCAAGCCAGCCAGAAACAACATGGCGTGCCCTCCAGCGCAGTGTGAGTGACCTGCGTTGGGCTGACCATCCTGAGGGGTTCGGGGTCTCTTTGGTGGCTGTTGGGCTGGGAGATGTGAGGAATACGCTCTTTTGTCTCTCAAAATGGACCCTTTCCTTGCTGGCCACAGGACAAGGTCTGCCTCATTCAGTGAGAGTCCAAACATTAGAGTACAAGAGTACTCCCTTGCCTTGGGGAGGGTACCCAGAGACTGGGACATACCTCTCCATTATTTATGAGAGGGAGAAGTTTGCACCTTATGGCATGACTGTGGCCATACAGCGCTCATTCGATGGGAGCCCCTTTGCCACCGAGACTACCCTTGCCCTCCTGACGAACAGCACGGACCAGGCTGGAGAAAATTCCCTGCACAACTTGACATCCAGCCTTGTGTCCGATATTTTAAGCAGCATCTATCGCACGGGCAGGGTACCGGACAAGTTGTGGGCCACGGCTAGGAGCCTACCTGTGCTCGTCATAAGGCCTGAACCATATTTGGAAGGTGGTTTTATTTGCTGAAGATAGGTGATCTACTGGAAATGCCTTCAGGAGCCACTGTCATTGGGTCTGGCTGTACCTCTCATGCCCAAGATATGACACCTTTTTAAAAGGGGACCCTGTTTAGCTCTTTGAACATGCTTGGTGCTACCACATGATGATATTACCATGGGCCTGCCTGTGAAAGGGATGGCATGTCACAGGTTAAAACGGCCTAACAGGCTGTGCGAAGCTTGGCAGAGCAGTGGATACAACCGTCACCTCTTCCGCTCTTGGAATTCAAACCTGGACAACCAGTGGTCTTCATCATTCTTGGTCCCACTCTCCAGAAGCCCCGTTCTCCAGACTTGGCACAGCTGGTGCCTTTGCTCAGGACTCTGCTAGCAAGCTGTTGCTTTTGTTCCAGTTTTCCAGAGGATCACAGGGAAGTGTCTGTGGGAGTCAGACCTTTGACTACTCAGTCTGACAAGACTCCGCTTCACTGCCTTTGAAACGCACCAGGAGAACAAGTCAGCCCACATTGTTCATCAGCATCACTTTGTAGCTGCTGTAAATCTGTCACACGCCACTGAAGTCCACAGATCTACATCCATTAACCTCAGCTGAGGGGCCGGCCCTGTGACTGTACAGAATTCCTAGGGTCTTTCCACCTCTGGAAGGAGGCGGGACAGAAATCCGCAGGATGTGTCTTGCTTGGTGGATAATGCTGCTTTGTGGCGGGAGAAGGGCTGTGACAGGGGGACACACAATAAAATTCTTTTTTAAACAGTGCCTCCGCTCCTCCTCCTGGGAAGTTTTTCTTCTTCCCTTGGACTCTATACAGTCTCAGGGCGATAGGTCTTGCTAAGCATGAGAATGTCTGATGACTTGATGGTAAGTGTGTGTGGACTGGAACCAGTGGATGCTGATGACTGGTGAAAATGGGTGGAGGGGCCGGATTCAGGACTGCTGAGTTCTGTGCCTTTGTTTCTCGTCTGCAAAATGGAGGCTCATAATACTTCTCTATCTCCCAGGGTTGTACTGATGCCGTTTGATTGGGTGAAAGGGGCCATAGGAGGCTAACAAAACTCTTCCAAACCTTAAGGATTTGGTTTGAGATTTGGGCGAGTTCTCACTTCATCCAGCCCTTGTCACGCACACCCTGCCTCTTTCCACAGGGAGTGTTCAGGATGCCGCGCTGCCAAAGTTATGGGTGCAGCTTTCTTTGCAAAGGTGATAAGTCGGAGCAATCAATCTGTTATGCTATCCTTGCCGTCCATCTCTCTGCAGCAGTTCTGCAAACTCTTAAGCAATTAATGCTAAGGTCTACTAGCTGCCAATGAGACGTTTGCTTTGTCCAATCTTGCCGGCGTTTGGTAATGATTGATTGTGTTCTCTAAGCACCTTTAAATTTCTCCTGCTAGAAAAGGAAAGCATGGCTCCTGGCTAGACAGGCCTGGCTGTGGTCCATCTTGGGTGATTAATCTTTGATCTGTCGTGCTTCATTGGAAACGAATTGGGACCGTAAACTATTAAACTAGAAGAGCAGTAAGTAATCCAACAGCTGAAAGGCTGCCATTAAGGTAAGGTATGGCTTAGTTCTACAGGCATCTGAAATTAGATTTATGAGAGGAGCGCCTCCTCCGGATTCCATTTTTAGCTCACGCCTTGAGCCATGGAGTTCATGCAGTGTGAATGTTGGGGCTGTGATGGGGATGGATAATGGCTAGAATTAGTCTCAATTGATCAAAACTGCTGTCCTGTACATGGGGATGTGGGAGCAGATGTGAGGGCATTGCGGGGGAGGGGGAGAATCTAGAAAGGGAACGTGGATGACTATCAGAGTTCTGATCATTCAGCTAAGTCATTCTGGCATCTGTTACCCTGAATGAGATAATTTGCTGATAGCATGAGAACTCTCCCTGGTGCCATGTGCTAACTTGCATTAGAGGTACCCATACAATGGAGCAAATTCATCCCTGGCACAATTCCATTGACTTGCAGCAGCATCAGGTGACTAGGTAATTAAATGAGAAAAGCACCATTTGCAGTACCATAAATAGATAGGTTTTTAGTCCTATTGTTCTAAGTGTTCAGGAGATGGGCAGCCTGGATGCAGATGGACTATTGAAAAGGACGTGATTGTTAAGCCTGGAAAGGGTGGTGTGTTTTGAGGGCAATTGAGTGGTGGAATAACCAAATCAAGCTGTAGAGTGGCTTTGAAGAAGCAGAATGTGCCACTGTGTCCTGTGACCATTTCTAATTGGCCAATGCATATAGTGCTGATCCACAGAGAGAATGAGAACCTGCTACTGCTATCAATTACTGGCACTGGTACTTTTTGTGCAAACTGTAGAGGCCTGTGTTCTGCAGCCATTGGTCCTGGGGTCTATCCCAAATGATGACCCATGGCAAGGGGCTGTATTAATTCTGTGACCATGTAGGGCTCTTCTTTCAAAGTGCTGTGACTGCTTAGAAATAAACCACAGCAGTAGGAAGAGAATTAAACCTCTCCTCTTCCAATAGCACAGATTTCACAGGATTCCTGTGAGCAGGATAGGCCTGGGACTGTTTCAGCAGTTCTGAATCTGCTCAGCAGAGGGCAGTAGTCCAACACACCCTAGCTACCTCACAACGTGAGCTATTTAACACACCTGCTTTGTCACAGCGCAACATGGAGTGGAAGCTTGGATAGAGTATAGCTTGAAAAAGGCCGCAAAAATAAAAACCAGGAAAGGAGTGCTGTACTGCTGGGTATTTGAACCATTTTGTTACAGTAGCTCCGTTAAAAACCTTGAGCTCCAAAGCCAGGGATCTAACAGCTGACTCGCACTAGAAATGGTTGTGTGCAGAGCTTGCCGGAAAACCAGTACATTTTTTGCTGGAATCTTGTTTTTAAATTTCAAAAATATCAACATTTTGTCTTCTCAACAAACTTTTGATGTAGAGCTGGCTGAAAAATTTCAACTAAAATATTCCTTGGAAGTTTTGGTTGGCTTTTTTGGTTGAAAATTGAGTTCTTGATTTGGAAAATAATTTCATCAAACTTTTGACTAGCGCCAGTTGTAAATGCTGCCCTCCCCCCTGGGGTCTATCCCACTCTATCTGCCAATCAAACTGAAGCCATTCCAAGTGTTCCCATGCACCACTTCTTCCAGTGCTCTGCTGTGTGTATAGCAGGAAATATTTGTCCTGTTTATGTCCAGGTGAGGAGTCTTGGAAAAAAAAACCTGGGCCCAGATCGACTGTGACATTTAGGTACCTAAGTCTGGGGGGAAGGCGCCTACTCCCAGTTGTAGGTGCCACTGAGATCCACAAAACCCACACATGGGTACTGCCTAAACCTGTGGGTAAAAGTTCCCTCGGCACTTAAGTTTCTGCCTCTGGGCATGTGCACTGCTTCCTCACTCTTGGCATCAGGGCACCTGTGTCCCAGTGTGATCCACAAACCAGGGGAAGATAAATGCTTGTCCGCCTAACTGGCATGCTGGGCCTGAACTGGCGGGTGAGCTCAGAGGCTGCCTACCTGGATCGGATCCTATTCGGCCTCTGGCTGGGGGAGGAAGAGGAGGTGGTGGGACCCAGCTTTATGGCTTTTTAGCCCAATGGGTAGAGACGTCAGCTGGGAGACCCACGTTCCTTTTCTCTCCCCCCACTCTGGCAGAGGGTAGATTTGGACAGGGATCTCCTCCCTCTGAGGCAAGTGCTTTAAGCACTGAGCCATGGGATATGCTGATGTGGGGCTCACTCAGCCTCTCCTGTGGAAGCTATTCTGCGGTGGATAAGTAACTAGAGTCATTGGTTCAGGGGGTCTTGACCCTGGGGTTCCCACTTCCAATCACTGGGCTACAGAGTCCTTCTCGCTCTCAGGCCCAGTGAGCGTAATGGAACAGCTCCCATAGGAGAGGCTGAGGAGCCCTCCACCATCAGACTATCCCAAAGGTCAGCCACGAGAGCACGCTCCTGAGAGGTGGAAGACCCCTGTTCAGACCCTTTCTCCCCCTCCGGCAGAGGCAGGAATTGAACCTCTGTCTCCTGGATCCCAGCCGTGTGCTCTAACACTGAGCCACAGGTTATAAGGTGAGTAGCAGCAGCTGGTCCTTCACTCTTGTGTGGAGATCTCCCTGGGGCTAGCTCCCTGCCTCGCGTGCTGGCTGTGTGGATTGTATTCTTAGGCACCTGCCTCTCCCCATGCCTGGTACGGGGCGCCTACAGGCCTGTCTCAGGCTTTGTGGGTCTCAGTGTTGTTCCACTGGCTTTTCAAGGTGCCTGAAAGTTAGGTGTTGTGATGCCACACAATGCAATGCCTAAGTCCCTTTGTGACTCTGGACCTGGCTGTCATGAACGGTGGGACATGCGGGAGAGCTGGGAGGAGACGGACCTGGCTACCCATCTGACCTGGGTCAGGGTTGCCAAAGGATTGATACCCCACCTCTGTCTCGCGCCGGGCCTTGGTATCCTTTTCTCTAGTTACACCTACAGCAGCCTAGCCATGGCAAGGTCCAGTGTCAGGCAGTCTGGCACCTCACAAACCCACTCCGTGTGCTTTGTTGCCCCCAATATATTCGAGATGGAGCCCAAACCAACCCTCTGGATCTGAACGTCCCTGAAACTTGGGGTGCTTGAAATTCAGAGCCAAGTGCTGTGGTTACAGCATCTCTCTGTGCTAGATGGGAACTGAATTCAGGTCTGGAAGAAATTCCCGATGCCTGTAATGACCTAAACCACACAAGTATTTGGTGTGAATGAAACTGGTGCTCGCAGGCCAGTGACTTATGTAGAAATGTCCTTTTCCCTCTCAGATGAGCCTTACTAATGGCCTAAAGGGGGCCACAGAGAAGTTTTAATGTTCTGCTGGGTGTAACGGGCAGTCGGGAACACGAGAGGGCAGACTAAGGACGGCTAGCAAACCCCCGTTGGCTGGGAAAATAAATTCTCTACAGCGTGGCTTGTTGGAAGTGGCAGCGTCTCGCTGAGCCACCGAATGAAGACCGTGTGTGTTAGTTGCACCTGGTGTGTTCGGGGAGAGAGAAATAAATCTTTAATTAGACTACAGGCAGTTAAGAAATAAACAGCAAGAAAAATGAAAGTGGACTTTTGTGTTAGGTAGGAAACCTATTTGCATGGGCTTTCCGTTACCAATCCCCCACTCCCCACAATGGAAAGGATCAAGCCTGCAAGTGTTACCAAAAGGCAGCAACCAAATGCATGGCCGCTTACAGGATAATACAATTTCACAGAGAGCTTATGGCTCAGGCAGGCTTGAGAGAAGCATCAGTTAGCGCCATAGGATCGTTCTCTTCTGGCAGCTGTGCAGGAGATCACGAACATACGTAAAAAAATAAACTGCATCAAAGCCACTTGGCAACTGTATGACCAAATTCATAAATTTAATTTCTATTCCTCTTGTAAGGGAAGGGAGAGATCGGTCAATCCTCAAGGCGATCTGTCTCTCTCCTCTGGCCACATCCTTTCATAAATCTTCTCCTGGAAGTCTGAATTGGTGATTACCAGGTCAAGATGTAATAATACTTAGTGCCTGTACGGAGCGTTACACAAACAATGTGCTTCAGGAACAGTAACTGCCTCATTCCCATCACACCCCTGGGGTGGTTTTTAGCCCTACTTTATAGGGTGGAGGAAACAGAGTCAAGACCCGAGAGTTTTCTCAGATTCTCCTATAGAACCAGTGGGGAGTCTAGTGTTGGGCCAATGGTGGCCTTTTAAGCACCGTGTCATCTAGACCTGCTCTGAGCGGAGCTACACAATGGGGCAGTATTGCTATTATTGCAATAGCACCTGTAGGCCTCAGCTGAGATGACAGGGCCCCATTGCGTTCAGTGCTGTACAATCATGTAGTCGGCGATGGTCCCTACCCCAAAGAGCTTATGCCGTAAGTGGAAACGACAGACAAAGGATGGCAGGAGAAACAGAGGCATAGAATAGAGAGGTGAAGGGTGGTCCCAAGGTCACTGAGTAGGTCAGGGTAGAGCTGGTCTCCTCCCTCCCAGTCCAGCGACCTCTCCTGGTAGTGCTAGGGGCTGAGATCTATGCGAGCACTTCCACCGAGAGAGCCCTGTGTGTAAACACAGCCAGAGAGGTTCAGCAACTCCCCAGGATTGCCTAGCAAGTCACTGACAGCTGGGATTGGGTCCTTCTCCCATGTTCAATCCACTAGATCAAACTGCCTCTCCAGGGCTGCGCTTGCACAAGGGAGAGAAATCTGGTGAAATGCAGCTGCTCCAAGGGCAACTAGTTTGCTGCATCCACGCTAGCCTGCTGACTTCTCTTTGGCACCTTTACAATTTTGCCTCAAGTTCTCATTGATGCTGTTGTGAACCATTGGAGATGCAGGGCAGCAGCGCTTAGTTTGTGATGAAAGAGGTGCTGAGGCTCAAGCAATTTTTTTTTGTTTACTTTCATAACTGATGCACCAAGCCCAGAGGTACTGGGGCTATGAACGGCCAAGCCTAGAGGTTGTCGGGGCAGCCTTGCCAAGCCCCGGCACAAATTAAGCATGGCCGAACAGTCCGGCTATCTCTTCCATGACACTCAGAAGCAGTGGATTCTGGGAGACCATGAAAGGCCACTGGGATGCAGGATGGGATGACTTTCTGAATTGTTCAAGTGCGGCCCCCGCTGTCAGACGCTGAAACAGCCAGTGTTTACCCATGCTGAAAACAATCTGATCCAAACGTTACGTGGCATTTAGAGCACGTCTCTGTGTGGCTGTGATGTGTTTTACAAACGTGCTGGGGGGAAGTGCAGGGCTCTCAGGGAAATTGACCCCACTTAGACCAACAGCAGGATTTGAACCTGGGACCTTCAACACTAAAAGCATGAGCGTCTAACTCCCCTAGGCTCCTTCTGAAACTCCCACTCTTATTGGTTGCTATAGTTGACTCGTTAACCTCTTATGTGGAGCAGCCAGGAAAGGGGGACAAAGACCCATACTGAGCCAGCATGGCTTACATTAGCATGGCAAACTTTCTGGAGTGGGTGAGGCCCAAGCAAGAGTTCCAGGTGTAACTGGATTGCACCCTAGTAAAGTACCTGCATTCCATTTGCTGCTTGCCCTGGTCTTTTGGGGGATTGGTGGCCCTGCATAAAGCTGTTTGGCTCCACTTTCTCCAAACTGGACATCAACCCAGCTTCTTCATAATCAGCCCAATGCGTAATCAGTGCAATCTTTTGGGGTTTGTTTTGCAAAAAGATCTCTTCCGTCCCCTGTCGTCCTCCTTCCCCCCACTATTTTAAAGAAGCAACACTTTGGGGCAGCCATCTGTTTACTTTTTGGACTCAGGACTTGCTGAAATGTATTTTGATGGATGAAGCAATGCAGAGTAAAAGAACAGAGACTGGCAGGCTGCATGGTGAGTGGAAAATATTTTTTTGGGACTTTCTGGAGTTTGAAGCCCTGATGATGGATGTGTGTGCAATAGATGGTAATAGCTTTATGAGTATCAAAACACAGAACAAAAGAATAACACTCTGCCTAATAGACTGAGGAACGTATGCAGGGCAAAACCCCATTCTGCTCACAAATAGATGGAAAGCAGCAGTGGTGAATGATGAATTGGCACGGGGCTCAGGTAGAGAGTTAGGGTTGTTTAATGTATTGGAAAAAATGGTATAGCTAGGCTTAAAAAGAATAAACCTCCATTCTGAATAAGCAAGCCCCATATATGCGATCAAAGTACTGTAGTGCCTGAAAAAGATTATTGGTCTAGAATGTGTTTGCACTGCTCTGCTAGAAGGTTTATCGTTGTAGCAGGTGATGTGAGTGGAGTTTAAAAATCACATCGTTCTGACTACTATCTTGCGTTCTTTCTCCAGGTCAGTTCCGCTGCCAATATTAAGAGCTACTAACACTAGAGAGTTGCAAAATGGGAATTTTTTCCCTGTGGAATTTTTTTTGGCATAGGGAAGGTGCATCCTGATATAAAAAAAATGGTTTGGTCAAAGAATTGCAGGAAATTTTGAAACAAAATTAAAATGTTTGTTTTGTTTTGACTTCAAATGTTTCATTTTGGTGTTTTAAACTGAAAAATGTTGGTTTGTTGAATTTTTGAAGTTCCCCAGCCCCAGTTCATTTTTGTCCTCGTGATTCCCTGGAAAAAGGGGGAGAAGTTTATCTATCTATCTATCTATCTATCTATCTATCTATCTATCTATCTATCTATCTATCTATCGTATGGATGAAAACTCACTTTCACAGCTTTTACTGTTTAATTAAAAGTAGGTCCATTCCCCCTCACCACACACACTTCCTGTTTTCCAGATTTTGCTAGTTGGGGAATAGTTGCAAGGTACCATGTGTGAATTTCCACAGTTCTGAAGTGAAAAATTCTGCCTGTCATTTTCTTGGGCAGAGTTGGTGCAGAATGGTGCATAGGAGATATGCACACTGTGCTCTCTCGCAGAGACTTAATTTGTGTTCGTTCTTGTGTTTCCTTCACATCATACAGATAGAACATATGGTTCCATTGTGCATGAAACTCTGTATAGCAATCCTATGTGAAAGCTGTCTTGGGAATTCTTTGGGATGACAGAAACTGGATTCTATTGGATACACCCAATTTACTTTAAGAGATGTTCCCTGCTCACTGTTCCAGAATGACTGGTAGAAAATCCTTTCCCAACTCCTTTGGAAGTGATGATCACCTTAAATTGCTGGCTGTGTCGACGCTCGGAGTTTGTTAAAATCTCCAACTGTTTCTACCACTATTTCAGCTACACCAGTGCTTACCCAGGCGGGACAGGGATTCTAACTACAGTGTCGTCTGGCCCGGTTCAGAGCAGGTCTGTCTGACATGGGGCTGGCAGCATTGGGACCCTGTGCATGCTTGCCATCCTGCTCCACTGAAGTCAGCTCTGTGTGTATTTAATCCAATGCTACTGGCAGCCAAGGAGGTATCCAAGCTTTCCTTCTTGTGAGCTGTGGACACCTCTCAGGGGGAAATGGACCCATAATTGCATTGGTAGGGAATTGCCCATGCTATCCCATCACATGGATGCCACACAGTCCTAGCGGAACTTTAGAACCCAGGTTCCATGGGACCATTAAAGATCCTGTTCTTTTCTGTCCAGGTTCTTGTACTGCACCCATCACCGTGGTATCTGAGCATCTTCTGACAAAAAGTAAAGCAATGACATTGGCTTCTCACGTGGTTCCTTCTCCATTCCTCTCCCAAGGGGTGGGTGGGGGAATCTCTCTCTCTTTGTTTTGTATGTACTTTTCCTAGTGAAGGTCAGGTCAGAGGCATGAACCTGTCCTTTGGACAATACTTTGAAAGAGTTCCCATAATACTGAGCTCTACTGGCTCTGACCGGCTTCCTGAGAATGCTGTGCCACCTTTAACAACGAGCTTTGTCTCTGTAACGAATAATATCGTATCAAAGGAGCGGAGCAAATGACCGCACTCTTGACCGTCCTGGAGTGAGAGGTGAGCTCTTTGGTAGAGACCTGGCATTGGTCACTGTTGGAAGACAGGACACTGGACTAGATGGACCTTTGGTCTGACCCAGTGTAGCTGTTCTTGAGAGACGCTGGGCCTATACCAACAAAAGCAGTGACCAGGAGGACTGCACGGGACATGGTGCTGTTCTGTGTGCAGTCATTGTGGTGAGCAGATGTCAGGCTGGGTTTGGTTCTGTGTTTGATCCCCAAAATGTACAAAATTTGTCTGTCTGTGAATGTTTCCCCCCAACTTGGATTACCCAGTGTAAGCGTAACCCACGCTAATGCGCGGTGACTCTCACTAACCAGGCAGGCTGCCTGCTTTTAACAAGGCCTCAGTCGGGTCATCTGTGGGGCCTGAATCTAGGACCACTGGATCCTAAAAGCATGAGCCTCTCCTACTTAAAGCAAATCCTTTTATCTAAGGAGACGTAGAGACTTTCTTTCCTTCCCCCTTCTAACATAGCTAGAAGCCATTCAGCGAGCGCAAACTTGGAGCTCAGTGCGGTCAGTGTCTGCAAAATGCTCCTCCTGACCGACTCCAGCCCCCAGACCCTGATAGTACAAGAATGTTAGCCTGTCTTCCCATCTGATTCATCCAAACCTAGGGGGATCATGCCTGGATCCTGGGCCACATACCAGCTAATTTATAGTGTCTAACACGTATCGCTTTGGACAGGAGTCTGATGGCTCTGGTCCAAGAAGAGCACATGGATAATATTTCCTCCAGAGCGAAGAGTGAGCTGGCTGAGTGGCTGCAGCTCCTTCAGACAGAGCCCAGCCTGCGGGCTGCGGCGCGTCAAACCCCTAAGCATAGCAGTCTCTTATCTGCCCGTGATTTTAGGGCTTGGGAGCCTCTAGTTCAATTCCTTGCTCCACCACAGACATCCTCTGTGACCTTGGGCCTGTCACTTAATCTCTTCATCCCTCATATTCCCCAAGTATAAAGTGGGCCTAAGAGCACTGCCCTGCCTCACAGGGTTGTCGAGAGGTGATCGGATATTACAGTAATGGGGGGCCAGATCGGTACCTTGGGTAGTGACGCTTTCAGAGACAGAATCCAGGGAAGTTCAGTCGTGATGGGACCGAACCGGAACACGGAACTCTTCAGCAAGCTCTGGGCCTGTTCTGATTTGTATCTGGATCTGCACCCTGCAGTCTTGGCCCATCTCTGCTTTCTGTGTGTTGGTTATAATGGGGGGGTTATTTTCTTCGGCTGTAAAAGTTGCTTCCTTCGTGTGGCCGGGCTCGCAGGGGATGGGCATAGAGTCATTTGTCTCCCACTCATTTCCCTGCTAACAGTATAATGGGCCGTCCCCCAGCGTGGGAGCAGTGAGGGAAGTCAATGTTGCGGACCGAGGGGTCCCAAGCCGACAGTCCCTTCCTATTCCGGAGACCTCCCAGTGGCACAGCTGCAGCGGTACTGCCATGCCGCTGTAAGGTCCGTAGTGTAGCCCTACCTTTAGACTGTAAACGCTTCAGGATGTGGACTCTGTCTTACTCTGTGTTTGTCCAGCACCTGGCCCCAGGTGGTGTCAGTCCTGAGCAAGTCCTGTAAGTGCTACTATACAATATAAATGACCAATAGGCAGTGGGTTAGTGCCCAGTTGGAAACCTGGGTTCCTCTCCCACTGGGGGCTCACCCATTGGCAGTAACAGCAGCTGCCTTCTTGGGTAAGCACCCGGTCCCTCGTCTGAGCAGTCTCCACCTGGCAAACGAATGCTCGAGGACTCGGCAGACATTCCTCTCTCCTCCAGAAAGAAAATACAAGGCTCCAGCGTGGAGTGCTGGGGAAGTGATTAAACTCCCGTGGTGCCAGTGAACAGCAGTGAGGAATCTATTTCTCTTCTGCCTTTTTGCTGCTGGAAGCTGATGGCTTTACCCAGCTGCGAGGCCAACCCAGGCCACTGCTGTCAGGAGCAAAAGCAAGCGAGGCCCAATCAAAGGCTCGAGTTAAGTCCGAGTCGCAGAGCTCTTCCCGCTGTCT
Organism: Mauremys reevesii; assembly: GCF_016161935.1. Lineage (NCBI taxonomy): Eukaryota > Metazoa > Chordata > Testudines > Geoemydidae > Mauremys > Mauremys reevesii. The sequence goes on from NC_052641.1 coordinate 17,527,918, forward strand.
CGATTAGCATCGTGCGTGTGGACAGGGTGCTGGGGTATGGAACGAGAGCCAGACTGGGGAGGTAGGAGCGGCGATGTGTTTGAATTAACAATGCCATCCGCCTGTTTAGGCTCCAGACCGTTACCGAGAGGTGGCCATGGAGCTGTAGACGCAGAGGATGATGCATACAGCAGTTCAGTTGCCCATGCTTGGAATGGCTGGGTTGTTGTTCACTACAGATGGGATCCAATTAAACCCCAGCCTGCAGCACTGGGGAAAATTCAGATCCAGAGCTTTGTGGCATGGCCCGGGTCCAGCTGTTTATTCTAAGAGCCAGTCTACACACACACATTGCTCCAGCTTAACTACAGTTGGTTTTAAAGCCAGTTCTGGAATGAAGCTATTGATCTAAGGCAGGTGTAAACCGGAGGTCTCAACATTGCACCGGTGTAATGAAATCTATTTAAGAACCGATTTTAGTTCAACCAATGCAAGGTTTGTGTGTAGACAGGGCCTAAGGGTTCAAATGGCAGAACCTAGCCAGCTGGCAGAAGCCCGCTTTAAACTTGTGTGCTTAAGAAAGGCAGCTAAATGGGGATGGGACATGACTCAGCATCTCTTGAATTCTAATCGGCTGTCCGATCGACTCGTGATTTTTAGGCAGGTCCCCTAACCCAGTGGTTCTCAACCTTCCAGACTACTGTACCCCTTTCAGGAGCCCAATTTGTCTCGCGCATCCCCAAGTTTCACCTCAGTTAAAAACTGCTTGCTTACAAAATCAGACATAAACATTTAAAAGTGTCACAGCGCACTGTTACTGACAAATTGCTTGCTTTTGCATTTTTACCATAAAATTATAAAATAGATCAATTGGAATATAAATATTGTACTAATATTTCAGTGTATAACATACAGAGCAGTAATAACAAGTCATTGTCTGGATGAAATTTTAGTTTTGTACTGACTTCGTTAGTGCTTTTTATGTAGTCTGTTGTAAAACGAGGCCAATCTCTGGATGAGTTGATGTACCCCCTGGAAGACTTCTGTGTACCTGCAGGGGTATGCGTACCCCTGGTTGAGAACCACTGCCCTAACCTACACCTCTTTACAATGCTCAAGCTCTGGTTTCCAATCTCTAAAGCAGAACTGATAATAATTCACAGGGTAAAGTCAGGACTAATTAGCTATTGGGCCAAATTAATTGCTCATTTGCAACTGTGCGGCTTTGCTGAAGTCAATGGAGTGCAATGGAGTCTATGGAGTGCCTGCTGAATGCAGGTAGGGGATTTGAGCCAAGGTTTGCAAAGCACTTTGAAAATGTTTTTAAATGCTCTGTATAGTACAACCTTCGTTATCCCAAACAGGAGCACTCTCCTCAAATGCCTCTTCGTTACACTGCACATTTAAGGCTTGTCACAGGGGGACATCCAGGAAAACTAATCCAAATTAACTAAAGGTGTGAATTTGAAGTGGTGTAGTTAAACTGTAGATGCTGCTGTTCAGAATTAAAGTGGCCTTAGTTTAGTATAGCCTAATTCACTCTGAAAGTGAATTAAGCTAAACTGAATTTAGCCCACTTTAATTCTAAATGAGGGTGTTCACAGAGAGGTTTAATGTGGTTTAATTCATTCACTTCAAATTCACACTTTCAATTAATTTGAATTCACTTTCCTGGAGATCACTGAGTAGACAAGCCCTGAGCAATACATAATCTCTCAGCTTTCTGGAGCTCTTCGACTATTTCCAACTAGGGAACATACAGTAATGCTCCTTTTCTGATGGGCGAGTAGAACAGGGGAGCCTGGAAGATCTGGATTCAAAGCCTGTTACTGACTTTGTTCCTTGTCCCCAGTTCTCTTCCTTCCTGCCAGAAAACCACCAGCTAACTGGCCAAGATGGGCATTTCTCTTTAGAACATGCCCTGGCTGGTCTGTGGAATGCGGGACTGGCCGAGCAGGGGGACTGCAGGTGCATTAGCTGTGCTGCGTGGAGGTGCAGGGTTGGGACAGCAGGCAGTGCTGGAGGTCTGGACAGTGGCAGGGCTGTGTGTCGGCCTGGCTTTGGCCAGGCCTATCAGCCCCTCACATTCACAGGCACTAAATTCACTCACAAAACATGTTTATCTATTTCTTTTTTTCCCCTTCAAAAAAACAGCCAACCCAACTGTCTCCTCCTCGCCATCTCCCCTGGCCAGTGTGATGAAATGAGGAGACAGGCTTTGCCGTGAACGATGACAGTGCGTCTGACTTCAAGGGCTGATGTCAGGCCCCAATCATTTTGTTTGGCTTGCTGTAATTTGCTTCCCTTCTGTCCGGTCCTATGCTAATTAGCAATGATAATGGATCAGCCTGGAACAGCGGTGGCTTTCCTCTCTGAGCGGCTTTCAGATTGTTACTCCTTCTGTGCACATACCAGCTGGGGAATCAAATGTAGTAATTGAATAGACTTTGATACAATTGCCTGTGCACTTCACTCTCCCCTAATCAGCAGCGTAGCTGCTTGTCCTAATTTCTGGTCCCCACTGTGCTTACCTCTTGCAGCGACCTAATACTCATTAGGCTTCCCTCCTGGGGTGTGTGATTGTCCTTCGCCTTTACCCACAATCAGGTGAGACAAGAGGGAGACCGGGAAGTTGGAGAAGTCACACTAGAAGTACCGTCAATGTAGCTGCTTATTTGCCTACAGCGCTTTCCCCATCCCTTCGCCCACAGAACTGGCCATGAAAAGACTGTAAAGGCCCTGATCCCAAGCCCAGTACAGTCAATGGGAGTTTGGATCTGGGCTTTGGATCAGGTCCTAAATCAAGAGCTATGGATTAGGGCTTTTTTTAAGTGGTTTTCCTTGTGTGATGGCAATAGGTTCTTTGGGGACGCCATAGAAATAATGCTGAGCTGCATGGGATGGAATCTGGGGGAATGAATTCCCTATGCACCCTCCCCCCATACCTACTCCCAGCCCTCCTCTGTCGTCATCATCAATAGACACAGCAGAGCTGGTTGAAAATGGGAGAGCCGGGTGAGGAGAATTCATGTTTTCACTCTGAAAAGTCCTCACTAGAGAGCTGGGTTGGGTGTTTTTGGCCTGGAAAGTGAAAAATTTCACACGAAAATGACGGGCTGGTCAAAAAATGTTTTTTGACAACAAAAAAAGAAATGTCAAGTTAAAAAATATTTTTGGTGGTTGGAAAAAAAAACATTTTATTTTAACTTTCCCTCCTCCCTAGGGTGACCAGATGGCCTGGTTTTATAGGGACAGTCCTGATTTATGGGTCTTTTTCTTAGATAGGCTCCTATTACCCCCCCACCCCCTGTCCCGATTTTTCACATTTGCTGTCTGGTCACCCTACTCCTCCCTCCCCCTTTTTCCTAGGTGGAGAAAACAGAAGTAACCAATGAAGAGGGGTTATTTTCTTTTTCTCCACCAAAGTGATTTTTTTTCCTTAAAAAATGTTTTAGAAAAATGTTGCTTTGAAACTGTTCATCAAAATATACATCCCTGCGACCTGCTCCAGGTTTTGCTGGTGCCACGAGAAAGCAGGGCCGATTCTAAAACAAAGAACTTTGCAAACTCCTGGACGGTGTGTTGCTGGATGGGGGCCTCGCACAGGACCGGCTCCATGGGGTAGGAAGGGCTTTCAGTACATGACTGGAGAGCTGCAAAGGAGGGGGTGTTTACCTGAAGAGGCAGTGTGGCCTAGTGGAAGCAGGAGACTTGCATTCTAATCCCAGCTCTGAGTTTGTGTGTGACCTAGGGGCTCCTCTCTCTGCTTTATTTGAATAAAAGGGCACTGACCTTCCGGGAGGAAGTTGCGAGATCCTTGCTGGAATGTACCAGTCTGAAGTGCCAAGTATCACTTTGTTACAGCCCTGCCCCCTTCCTCTTCCCCAAGAGCCAGTTTCAACACTGACCATGGCGATATTGCACACCACTTCTCTTTTAACACTATCCAGCAGCGCGTTTGATGTGTAATCCATCCAGAGCCAAAGCGGTCGATGCAGGGCGAGGGGCACTATCAGCGGGTGAGGGGAAAAGAGGCAGCACGCAGAGCCCTGACTGATCAGATAGCTAATGGCACCTGGTAATGCTGATGGATGACATGGGGGAGCCAGAGCAGTCACCGGGGATGCGATGAGCATAAGCCCATCCATCACTTGGAGTGCTACATGCTGCATATGTCTTGTGCACGGCCCCCCCCTTTTTTTTTTAAACCTTTCCTTAAAGCAAGGGTGGGGGCATCTCAGTGTATGCAAACACCCTCTTTGGGACAAAACCTGTCTTTTCTCCCACATTTTATCCCTTGGCAAAACCCTCCCAATTGGGAGAAACAGCATGGTGTAGTAGCTAGAACACTGGGCTAGGAAATAGGAGACACCGACGCTGCTGTGTAACTTTGGACAAGTTGTATCACTGCTCTGTGCCTCAGTTTCCCCATGTGTCACGTGGGGGTGAGGCTGTCTCACTGCGCAGGAATATTGTGAAACTCACTCCGGTAATGTTTGCATGCTGCAGTGTGATCCTCAAATCTCCTGCAGAAGCACAGAGTACTGTTAACAACAATGGGGCCAGCTCTCCTGCGTCTGGGCAGCTGGGGGAGGCTGCACTGGGCGCTTTCCTGTAAAAGGTGTCACCCGCTGACTACGCTTTGCATCCAAAAAAGCTTAAAAGCATGAAAAAAAAAATCCAGGGTAGGGAGCTGCAAAGGCCCCAAGAGTAGCTGCTTTTCCATATTGCACGAGCAGCACATGTTGTTTTGATTATCCGCTCCTCCTGGCCAGCCGGCCTCTGTCTGGAGATTGGGAGCTGAACACTGGAGCCAGTGGAAAACTAGCGAGCAATCTGGGGAAACCTTGGATGGTCCTTGAAACCGGTCAGGCCTGCTCCAGCCCGGCCATGTGCACTCAAGGCAGGGTGGGGACAGGGTCACTTATGGTCATTGTCTTTAACAATATGTTCTGTATAGTAGGGGGAGAAACTGGGATGGCAGCAAAGCAGAAACCGTAGCCAGTGCCTGGGCGAGGGGCCGTGGCCCTAGTTCTGCGGAATGAGAAGTGTTTCTCACTGGAGTATCCGCTGCACTGTAGCAGGCAAAAAAAAAAGAGTTAAGAGTGTCCTCTTCCTGTTTTCTCCCCTCCATTCCCATACGGTCCACTGCTCCCTCATGTGTGTGTTTCCTGCAGCACCAAGCCTGAAAGTGACACATTCCAGTGTCTTCAGGGTCTGTGTAGGGGGAAGTAGTGGTTCATGTGTGCATGGGAGGGCAGGGACTTGTGTTTGGACTGCAGTAGAAGTGAAGAGCAAGTTCAGAGAGAGAATAATAATAGCAAATTAGAAAAGCAACAACGGATTTTTACCAGGAAACTTGAATTCAACTACGCGAGCAAGCTGGAGGAACGTGTTCCAGCGCTGAGCCGTTTATAGAAATTCCACCCTTGCAGGCTACAGAGTGAGAACAAACTCTGCCAATGAAAAACAAGAGAGAAGCATGAGAGCATCAGAACAACTCTCGTTGGCCAGTCTTGTGGACGGGACACGTTGAACTAGTAACTTCTGGGAACTGAGAGATGCTCTTACATGAGCTGTGTGTGTGCGTGCAGGGGTGGCGGGGCACGAGAGGCTGGATGAACTGGAAATGCAGAGGGGCAGTAGGTGGCCTTGTGAAGAACTGAGAAGAGTGAGCCTGGTGTTGGTGGAAGGAGAGGAATCTACCAGGGTACAAAAGTCAGATGTAGGTAGATGGGCCAAGGTGGTCAACTTGTCCTCCTCCTCCTCCTGTCCTGAAATGTGACTATGTCAAGGCAGCCCCTAGGAGTGTCTACAAGTCCTTGCGGATCTTATCTCCCAGCCTATCCCAATCTGAGGACCCTAGGAGGACAAGAAACAAAGCTTGATTCGCCTTGGATCTGCACCTTGCACTGCTGTGAATTTCCACCCAAAGTGGGGCTGAAATGCTACCAAATCAGCACTGCCCCCATTTTGCACGCATTTTGCACAGGTGTAAGGCGTAGGGTGCTGGACAATCGGGGCTATGGATTCTAATCTAGCTGCAGCGCGCTCAGCACGCTGGTAGCACCAGGGTCTGTCTTGCCCCGGGAGTCGCTACCCTTGTGGAATGTGATTCCTGAGACTGGAAGAGTTGGCAACGCTCCTCTTTTGGGTCACACAGAGTCATGGTTTTCTGGCTGGAAGGGCTTTGTCATGATGATCTGGTCTGACCTCCCGCATAACTCGGGCCTGAGAATTTCATCCAGGGCTTCCAAACATCAAGCTCGTAACTTGTGGTTGAGCTGGAGTATATCTCTTAGAAAGGCATCCGGTCTTGATTTAAAGACGCCAAGTAACGGAGAATCCACCTTCTCCCTTGGTCAGTCGTTCCAATGGTTAATTATCCTCACCCATATTTCTAGTCTGAATTTGTTTAGCTTCAGCTTCCAGCCAGTGGATCTCACTTTGTCTTTGTCTGCTAGACTGAAGAGTGCTCCGATCTCAGAAATCGTCTCCCTATGCAGGTACTTCTAGACAGGGGTGGCCAACCTGAGCCTGAGAAGAGCCAGAATTTACCAGTGTACGTTGCCAAAGAGCCACAGTAATACATCAGCAGCTCCCCACTGCTCCCAGTGCTTCCCCACACCTCCCTATCAGCTGTTTCGTGGTGTGCAGAAGGCTTGGAGGGGGAGAAGCGAGGGCATAGCAGGCTCTGGGGAAGGGGTGGAGTGGGGGCAGAGCCAGGGGTTGAGCAGTGAGCACACCCATGGCACACTGGAAAGTTGGCGCCTGTAGCTCCAGTCCCGGAGTTGGTGCCTCCCCCTCTGCTAATTTTCTCTTCCTTCTTTCCTTCCTATGCAGAGCTGTGATGAGCCTGACCTGGAACACCCAGTCCCAGCACGGTGACACGCCACATCGCAGTGCTGCGAGTGATGCACTGTCACGCTGTTGGGAAGACACTCTCTGTCGCTGTTGCTTTAGGGTGCAAGGTCACATGGCCGCATTGCTACAGGGTGTGCGGGGTGATGTCTGAAATTGTACCTGCTAGCGCCCTGTACACTGCTCCAGGTCAGCACTGCCAACACTCCATGTCACTCCTCCCTGCCTGTTAGGGTGTGTCTGCGCCTGCGGTTCTCAACCTGTGGCCCAATCAGCACACAGCTGTGGCCCATGTGACATCCTCAGGGCCATACAAGTAGTATTGGATGAGGCCTACAATGGTAAATAGGTTGAGAACCACTGGTCCACACTGCATTCAAAGGAGTGATTTGATCTTGCTGGCTTGAATGACAGTAGTAGTGAAGCTGTGGCAGCACAGGCGACGGCAGGGGCTAGACTTCCAGGCAGGCTTGTGCTGCTTTGGCTTCACTGATATTGTCGTTTGAGCTAGCTAGACCAAAGGTAGCTTGGGTATTTCTATGTGTGCTGCAGACACACCTTTGATTGCGGTGTAGACACAACCTTAGTCATTAGTCTTTTACCATTCACTCACAATGACATCCAACATTTTAGTGACTGTCATTGCCTATTAAGACCTAGGGCAGGGATGTCCTCATTAAGTTTCAGAGTTAACAGGTCACCAAGATTAGCAGAGCAGGGGAGTTGTTCCCTCTCAGAGCCTTTGTTTCAATCTGTCTGCAGACTCAGGAAGATGGCTCTTGCATCCATTTAAATTCAGCTCACATTTGGAAAGTTATCTTTGCAACCACAAAGGCTAAGAATTTACTTAAAAATAAAATGAAGGTTTGGATTCTGCAGAATCCTAATATGCCACTGAGGCCACATAAAGGCATCAAATTGGGGTTTGAGCCCTCAAGCTGCTCTAGAGGTATTAAGATTAATTTAAACAATACTTTTGTATTTTTCTAAAGCGTGCTCAATTCAACTACATAAACAGCTCTGAAGAGACCTTAAGCAACAGTCTATTATGACTCCATAATCTGTTTTCATTCCTTGCCACCTGCCTTTGAACATATGCAGCTTGTCAGCTGTTTTAGTTATTTTGAAATGAAGCTGATTTTTCTTTTTGCGGGGAGAGCTGGATTTCTTTTTTTTAGGACAAAAATCTTCCCCCAAATTCCTGAGAACTCTGCTGTCTAGTTCTCCCTTTACTAGGTGTATTTTTTCCAATTAATATGATTTAAACACATACACACACACACACACAAAACATCATTTCCTTGATTTAATATCAGCCACTTATGGCTCTCAGGCTGTTAACTTCATCACCATTTCTTCCAAGAAAGACCTTAGTAAAATAAACTAACATCCCAGCATACCAGAGCGAAACTCAGACAATAGAACAGACCATTATAACTCTTCCGTGACATTAAAAATGTGACCAATAAGGTATTCAACCAAAGATGTCCATTAGCCCAAGCCCTTAGCAACGTTACCTTATCCCTGTGTGTGGAAAAAGCTAAAGCCCCTGTCACACATGTCCTCTAAAATATCTAACCACTTGTTGTACATCTGCTGATGGATACCAACTGGAAAGGAGATTAGCACTCAGACTTTTGCGCTGGGCTGTCTGCCCTTCCTAATGAGGAACAGATTGAAACGCTTGTCTGTTTTAATGCATGGTACTGTACCTCGAGCACCGAACGGAGCAAACAGCAAAATCAAGAAGGTTGGGCAGGCGCGGAAGGGATTGTTTGGATGCCAGGGCACATGCCAGTGTTATTAAACAATAGCTGACAGCCAGGCAGCATTGCTGTCTGGCTTCCAGGGCTAACCGGCAGGCGGGCAGCTGCATGTGGCTTGCGTGGTACTGGGGCTATCGGGCTTCCTGAGTTTGGGTTTTGACCCTACAGGTTCTTAGAGGGTCTCCAGTAGGAGGTGCAAGCAAGGGGTAGCCCTGCACTTTTCTCTGAGGATAAAGAAAGGGCAGGGGGTGCAGCAAGCCGGGGCAGGGCACGAGCAGAGAACGGGTGTGTCTGTGGAGACATGGGGCTTGGCACCATCCTCACTGGGCTAATGTGGTGCTTTGCTGCACCCTCGTCCTCTGAACCCCCACTCCTGCTCCTGGAAAGGAGTAACCCGGTGCCCATGCGGCGCTGTTCTCACTCCTGCAGGGGCAGGCTGTCTTGTTGACCTTGCAGCATTCGGTGTCTGTGCGAGGCAGAATAAAATCCTTCGGGGACGTGCCTGCTTTCACAAGGAAAGGTGTGACTGTAGCACGGATCACTGCACTGGTGCTAGCGTTCATCTGCCTAACTCGGGTAACAGTAATGGTGCAGACGTGGCGGCGTGGGCTTCAGCCCAGGCTAGCAACCGGGGTATGTCTCCAGGCTCCCCAGCAGGTTGTACTCGTGTGGCTAGTCCGTGCTGCCGTGTCTCCTGTTGTTCCCCTTGCTAGATTACCCTGCCTGCCAGTGCTACAGTCACACCTTCCCTGGCAGTGCAGAGATACCCTTAGCCTGAGCGCTTCTTCTGAAAGTTAACCCGACTCCACCTTGAATTCCTGAAGCTGAGCAGTGGCTGACCCTGCTGAACTGCCCCCATCAGAAATCACAAGCAAAAATCAACTTGGAGGCATATTTTTCTTTTGAATCATTGTTTGTAACTCATTCCCTCTTTTTTCATGGTGCTCTAAAATGTTTCTTGGGAGCTTTCCCTGCGTGCTGGGGACCTGTGCCTGTTTTGTGCAGAGCAGGGTTTGGTAAAGACCTGTAGTGACATATGTTCTTTGGTGGGTATAAAGGAAGAACATTCCCTTCTCCTAATGCAAAGGCGGATGGAGCTCTGTGCAGAGCTCTCAGCGAGGGCAATGGAACAAGCACAGACTAGGCCAGGGGTGGGCAAACTTTCTGGCCCGAGGGCCACATTGGGGTTGCAAAACTGTATGGAGGGCCGGGTAGGGAAGGCTGTGCCTCCCCAAACAGCCTGGCCCCCGCCCCCTATCTGCCCCTCCCACTTTCTGCCTCCTGACTGCCCCCCTCAGAACTCTCAACCCATCCAACCCCCCCTGCTCATTGCCCCTTGACCGCTCCCTCCTGGGACCCCCCCTGCCTCTAACTGCCCCCCCTGGGACTCCACCCCATCCAACGCCCCCCCGCTCCCTCTCCCCTGACTGCCCTGACCCCTATCCACACCCCTGCCCCCTAACAGCCTCCCTGGGACCCCACCCCCTATCCAACCATCCCCTGCTCCTCTGTCCCCTGACTGCCCCCCAGGACCTCCTGCCCCTTATCCAATCCCCCCACTCCTCACCCCCTTATCATGCTGGTCAGAGCGGCATGATTGGCTTATTGGAAAGCCTGGGAGGTGGGCGGGCACAAGCCGCACTGTCTGGCAGGAGCAGTGGGCCAGAGTGCTCCCCGCACGGCTCCAGGGGAGGGGCGACAGCAGGGGAGGGGCTGGGGGCTAGCCTCCCTGGCCGGGGAGGCTAGCCAGGGGCCAGGCAGGGGCCATAGTTTGCCCACCTCTGGACTATACAGTAGAAGTCGGCCTGCCCTGCAGAACCAAGTTTTCATTGAAAATATTTTTTCCCTCCAGTATCTTCCTGCTGGTTGGGGAAAGTGACGTGGCATGAGGAAGATGCACCTCTCGGCTGCATTTATGTGGGATGGCCCCGGCGGCTCCTGGAGTGTCACACTCATTGGGTGCCTATGATATAGTGGGATCGGCTTCCATGTTTTTGGATGTGAACGAGTCCCCAACTGCGTGGGGCTAGGAAGAAATTTCCATTATGGGCAGTTTATGGTATAATTGCGCAGTGTGGAAGTTTGACACATTCCCAGTGCTTGCCACTGATCGAGACGGGCTCCTGGACTATATGAAGCATTGGCCTGAGCCAATATTGGCAAGTCCTATAACCCAGAGTTGTTCATTTTGTATCTGTGTTACTGTAGCGCCCAGAGGCCCCCAACCGAGATCAGAGCTCCATTACGCTAGGCGCTGTTCGTACATGTAGTGAGAGACAGTCCTGGATCCAAACGCAGAGGAAGTGACGTCTCTGAGTGTGGCAGGACCAAAAACAGACCCCAGGTCTCCCGATTCCCGGTTCACATTGAATGGGCAACAATGTCTTCTGCAGTGGGCCTTCTCTTCAAGTGGAAATGCTAACAATGAAACAACAGTTGATGGGATACCCTTTAACTGCCTCTTTTATGCCTCCCTTCCCCCCGCCTCCTGCCACTACCCAGGCATGGTGAACCCACAGAAACACCTTGGAGAGTCATTGAATTTGATCTGATTTTATATTTCTTTGACACCACTGTGTTACATGTATCAACATGTGGCCCTTCTTTTCCCACGGGACCATGCCAGGTACTTGTTGGTGTTGGCTTCTCTGTTGGAGTTCGACGGGGCCCGGTTAGCGCTGGTGGAACTGGTGGAGGTTTTTGCAGTGCAGGCACCTGGTAAAGCATTGTGGGGTAAAGCACTGAGGCGCCACTGATGTGCCGTTGTCCGGCAGCAGAGGTCCCTTCCAACCCTGATATTCTATGACCGGCCCTGCAGCCTCTCATGCTTTTCAGGGCTGGGCAGGACACACACGACATTCGACTTCGAAGACCTTGTGCGGAATCATTTAATGCTGCAGTGGATTGGGGGAATGAAGCATAAAGCCCAGTGCCAAGCCCAACAGGAACTGTGGAGACCAAGGTGCGAATCCTCCCGTTTCTGTAGCAGGCCTCGGCACAGAGCGGGGCAATAAGCCCCGTCTGCAACGACCCAGCAGGCGTTTTTCCACACAAGCTGCAGGCCGAGGTGGAAGCGATGCGAGTTCTGTCAGCAAAGCCTTGGAGCAGCACAGCACACGCTCCCCCTCTCCAGCTCAGGCAGCAGGCCTGGGACCCAAAGACCATATGTGGATTCATCGTTTATTATATTACAGGCTCCTTAAGTGCTTTGTCTCTTGGCAAGATCCCAGGCGAGGAATGTTAACATTTTTCTGTGGCTAATTCCTGAGGGCCCTGGGCCCGTCCAACGCTGGCCTTCTCCCTCCTCTCCACCATTGGCTCTTATTTTATTTTATGTTTCTTTTCATCGGTGGTTGAATTGAAAATTAAGATGTGCTGGGCCCTAATCCCAAATAAAAATGCCAATACTTTCCCTCTGGGGCCCTTTATTTAACTTCCTAGGCAGACTGTGTACATTACAGCCGTGCGTGTGTTATATACACACACACAGTGGAAGGGGCTGCATGCCTCAGCTCTGACCTGACTTTAATGCTGGCTCTGAGGAGCCGGCAGAAGGAGCTCGGTTTTATTTTCTGGGTGGGAGTGGGGGAGGGGAGGGGAGGGCAGGGGCATTCGTTCCAGGCTCAAAAGAGCGTGTCTCCCACCCTGAGACCGGGCAAAATAAAATAACAGTCCCTAGCTCTCATAGCTGTAGTGCTTTTCATCAGGAGATCTCAAAGTGCTTTACAAAGATGGTTTGTATCATTATTCCCATTGTACAGATGGGGAAACTGAGGCACAGTGCGGCGATGTGAGTTGCCCAGGGTCACTCAGCCCTGGGAAGAGAACCCAAGTGCTCCAGGCACTGTCCCTAGATGCAGTATTATTCCCACAACCAGCCAGAAACTGACCCCCACAGCTAGCACCAATCCACAGAGACCTGCCAAAGGATTTGGTGGCACCTCTGAATCTGCAGGCTGGGAAGGAGGGTGCTCAGTGGAGGGCGGTGAAGCAGAGATAATTAGTTCACGTTGCTGTTCTATGCTGACTGATGCTACCTGGGTCTCCCCTGTCCAAGCACTAAGGCACAGGGGACGTGGGCTGGGTTTTGAGGCACTTGTCTTGGAGGTGCTGCCCTGGACGGCTTCTGGGGCTGAGTGGTGCTGACCAGTGTGGGGAAAGGCTGCTGCTGCCTGTCTGGATAGGTGCTAGCTGATCCGGATTTGTGACCATCCGCCAGTCCTGCATCCCTCGCTCCACTCAGGGAGCAAAGGAGAGCGGATGGAGAGGGTAAATTGCAGACATCTATGTGGCAATAAAATATATGTATGGGGATTATTTTGAAGGGGGAGGGAGAGATGGCACCGCTGCTAAATGAATGACCAGGGCAGTCAAAGATCCTGCCGCAGTTTGTGTGTGGGAGGATGGACTTGATGACTTCTCGAGGTCCCTTGCTGCCCAACATTTCTAGGGTGGCCTAGCTTGGCATCCTGGAACATTCCTAAGCATATGGTATGTGGGGCACACGTTCCCTTCAGCCCATGGACCTGGACAAAACCAGGCTTGGTTTGGAATTTGCAAAGATGCGGCAGCCTGGATTTGGCTTGGCAAACTGGTGAATGGCGGGATGGGAGTGGGGAGGAAGGGGTGGCTTGGATTTGGGTCCATCTACCTGGAAACCCAATATTCTGGGGCCTGGCTGGGGGACGTGCTGGTGGTGTTGGCCCGTTTCTGTTTTACAGACACTTCATAGGGTTTAGCTGTGACCCTCTTCGGGACGACGCTGAGTGTTGCTACCTTTAAACGTGTCCGGTGGGACAAACATCTCATGTAATTCTTAAAAAAATAAAAAAGCAAAGCACAATGGCAGCTGTGATTGCATTGTGCTGCTCCCCAAAGCTAATGACTCTAGACCCTATCTTAGGGTGCAGGGTGCCCTATCAAAACTGAGTTCAGCCTGAGGAAACCAGGATGGGTGGTCACCTGGGCCTGGGACAAGGTAGGTGCCTAATTGCTGGGCTGGCTTCGTGTCTCAGTGTGAAATCCCCAATTTCCCCCCCACTGCTGTGTGCTCCCAAGCGTTCACAGATCGTCAGCCGGGCCCCAAAATCACGAGATTGCCTTTAAGAAGCATGAGATTTTATCAACTCATACATTTGGGGTTCTCTGTCTTCTAGCTTTTGAGCCTTGCGGGGGGGTCACATTTTCAAGATTTTCTCCGCACTCAGGGGGGCTAGAAACTTACTTTAAAAAAATCTGAAAGCTTTTGTGTGTAATAACTGACTCCAGGAGCTGGGGATTTAAGAACACCACCAAATATCACAAAACTTGGTCCCTCACCACTTGTTCTTTTGCTCAGAGCTCCTCAGACCTGATAGGGTCAGGGGAGTTCGGCGCAATGGGTGTTCCTGCTTTGATCCATTCTGTGTGTCCAGACCGACCAGTGCAATTCAGCTGTCATTGGGCTTAGGCAGTCAGCAGACTTGTCCCCATTAGGTGGCTGGATTTGTAGGGTCAGATTCAGACCTGATGTAATTGGGCGCAGCAATATTGAACTCCATGGGGTTGCACCTGCTTCTATCAGGTCTGAACGACAACCCATTGTGAAAGCGCTGAGAAAGAACTGGGACGTTGGCAGTCCAAAGACAGCAGCTTTAGCGGCGGTCCAAGAGAGATCTTCCCTCTTCCAGAGCCAGCAAGAGCTGCGCTCAGTTTCTCCCCATGACATCACTTTCCACATCCAGCAGGCAGCCCTGCGACCTGAGCCCAGGGACCCAAACTTAAACCAGATCCTTTCTGGTGCTTGGCATGAGGCATGTGACCCCTGGACAATAACAGAGCTAGGGTCCGAGGCCCTAAATCTCTCCATCTCTCACTTCGACACCTGTAAAATGGGTCTTTTGCATCCAGTTTGTCTGTCTGGTCTATTTAGACTGTAGGTTCTTCTGGGCAGGGATTTTCTTGCACTGTGTATGTACAGCTCCTAGCACAATGGGGTTCTGATTTTAGTCAGGGCCTCTAGCTGCTGCTGTAATGCCAATTAATTAGTAAGAAATAACAGGGGAAATGTGCTAACGGTGAGCTCTGTTGCAGAGTACGCTGCCAGAGGAGGCAAGTGAGAGAAATCCAGTAGCTTGAATCAATTAAAATTGCTCTGGATAAAGCACCATAAAATATACCGTAGAGGACAATCTTGACCTGGCAAGGGATGCACTAGAAGGGACCTAAGTATGTCTTGTCCATCGCTGATTTCCACTCTTCCATTCTGGAAGCTACAGAGCAGTGTCTCTCCTTGGTTAGGAGATGGCCATTTTGGCCTTTGTGCTGCATTAATTCCCCCCTGTTATACTCCTTTGCCTCTTTCTGCCTATGGTAAGGAATTTTAATACATGCCTCACCGCAGTATCTGGGCACCAGTTTATGCTGGTTCACCAAGGTTTCCCACTCGCTGGGCTCTATCCTTCCCCCGAGGAAACCTTTTGAGAGAGAGGTCACATTTCATTCTGCACAAGTCAGCTTCTTCCTTTTAAGCAGCCCATCTCTCCCTGTTTCGTAGCTGGTGGGGTGTGCAGGAAAGGGCAGGGAGGCATGGAGAGGATTTCATTGCAAACGTGGTTCCGAGCTTGTGGTCCTTCTGGGATGGGCTGTGGCCAGAATCCAGCCCTAACTCGTCCGCCTTCTGGGCAGATGGGCCAAAAGTCTCCCTACAGCTGGAGAGTGTGGTGGAGGCTGTGACCGAGGGGCTAGTTCAAAGCCAACTGAAATCAATGGAAAGACAATCAATGTCTTTGGACCAGGCCGTAACGGGTGAGCTTTGGGGGTACCTTTAGGCCGTTGGTTTTACTCTTTGGACTTCGGCCCCTCGCTCAGCTGTGGCATCCCGCTAACATGTTTGCACCCGAATGAGCGGTGACTCCTCAAGTCAGCTGCTGCTCTGGGGAAGGGACAAGCACAAGCCCTTGTACCAAGCCCAGGGCTGTGGGCAGGACATCGCTTTGGGCAAGAGGAGTGTCTGAATTCTCAGCTTCTTTGGCCTGCTGCTGCTGCCAGAGCTGGGGGCTGGGGGTGGGGAGAGAGAGAATTGTTGTTGTTCTATAAAAAGGCAAAGATGAACTGGGATTTCCATATAAGGGGGAGAACAGGAGGTAGAGTCATGTCCTCAAAGCAGGAGGTTGGGGAGCTTGTAACAAGTCCATTTTGGCATGAGCTTTTTTAACCCATTTATCTTTCCAACAGAAGAACTCATGGATACAACTTGGAAAAAAAAATTGAGGCCTGTCCATTTCTGCTCCGCTAGAAACCTGTTAACAGGATAATCTTGTGGCACTCTTTGAACAGGTCCTGAATATTTCCTGAGCGGGGATTCATTAGTTTTATTGGCATAACATTGCCGTGCCATATATTTATATAGTGCCCTCCATTAAAACAGTCTCAGGTCACCTTTTAATTCAAGGCAAGCTGTACTAAATAGGAACCTTTTCGACTGTGGTTATAAAATAGACACAGAGCTGACTGTGTAACGCCAGGAGGCAGTTCGTTCCGTAGACTAGGGCCCGGAGTCAGAGACCATTGAAGTCAATGGAAAGAGTCTCATTAGCTTCATCCGGCTAGGTACACAAAAGAACTAGAGAAGTTCATGGAGGATCGGTCCATCAATGGCTATTAGCCAGGATGGGCAGGGATGATGTCCCTACCCTCTGTTTGCCAGAAGCTGGGAATGGGCAACAGGGGATGGATCACCTGATGATTCCCTGTTCTGTTCATTCCCCCTGGGGCACCTGGCATTGGCCACTGTCAGAGACAGGATATTGGGCTGGATGGACCTTTGCTCTGACCCAGTACGTCCATTCTTATGTTCTTACATGGGGCTGGGCACAAGCCCAAGGTCCATTAAAAGACCTTTCCCCAAGAACTCCTCTGAGACTCAGAGAGGTTAAGTGACTTGCCCCAAGTCACACAGCAAGTCAGTGGCAGAGTCAGAGATAGGACTCCTAGTCCGCTGCCCTTTCTTTTGGATCAATGGCCTTGGATTATGGACTGAGTTTTCAGCTGACCCTCTCTGCGCACCCACACACATGGGTGTGGGTAGAAACGTCTGTGTGCACACTTAAAAGGTATTAACACCTGCTCTCCCACAAGGGTTAGAATTTACCCCTGCGAATGCCCCTAGGACAAATAGGCTTTGCAGGTGCAAAGTCTCACACTTGTGTACCTACACAGGTGTTTTCTTTGGCAAAGTGCAGGCGCAGGCAGGCATGCCTGCCATTTTGCCCTCACACAGGTGTAGCCCGGGGGCTGAAAATCGAGAAGAATAAGGAAGAATCTAGAAGAATAAGGAAATACCAGGAACTCAAATTGTTAATGATTGGAAATGGGCCGTAGTGCCTGGCTTTCAAACGCTGCCTCCTAAATGTCTAGGCCTCAGAGTGATGTTGAAGCATCCCACTGTTACCGTGGAGATCCCGTTTTGGGTTCTGATGCAGGCCCATCTGTAGTAAAACCATATAGGTTATAGTCTTTTAATGACATTAATCAAAGTATTTCAGTACAGCGTTTCATCAGGAACCAATTAGCGATGAGAAGAGCACTCATCTTCCAGTAGCCTCTTTGCACTGAGAACTCCTCGAGCAGCATCATTGTGTATTACTCTCTTAATTGCATAAAAAAGAAAAAGAGGAATGGGAAGTAGATTTCCTCCCCCTGAGTCCCCGTCTGTGAGTTTTCTGCAAGAGGGAATAATTCAATCCCAGAATCATTCCCAGAATAGTGATACCTCAGCATTTGGGGCTATTACTATCAAGCACGGTCATGTAGTGTTTAATATGAGAAGAAAAGATTTGATTGAATGAATGTATTTGCTTCTCTTTTATTTTAATACACCTTCAAAACTAATCTGGCACTGCCCATTTTGTACCCAAGGGATAGCTGGCCCCTGGTTCACATCACAGTATAGAACTCTGAACTCTCCCTCACCTGCCCGTAAGCTGACATGGCAGGTAAGGAAGAATTCCTGGTTTAATTTTTCATGCATCCTGCTACCACTTCCACAAATTCATTTCCCTTATGAAGTCTCCTACACATCCTGCTGCCTATACTGGACCCTATACACATATGTGTATGTATAATATAAAGACAAGTCAGACATTGCAAAATGTGGCAGAAAAATTCAGGTGAGACAGAAAGACCAGATTTTATAATAAAGAAGGGGTGGGATTGAAAAATCTCTCCTCACTGAAGGATATGACTTTTCAAGAGCACTTGCTCAAATCGCCTGGACCCCCAGTGTCCTGGCTTGTCTAGAGAAGCTAATGTGAAACACATTAAAAGGTTAAGAAAAGGCAGTATGATGGTTGAGAATAATTTTGTTTGGGTTTCTGAAACGTGCGCATGAAAACACTGTGTGGTTTTCTGACAAATTTGAAACAGTGCTATTCAATTCGCTCCAACATCGCTACTGTTGATCTAGCAGACTGTAAAGCATTTATTGGAGTTGCTTGAGGCGAATTTAAGCATCTGTGGAATAACAAGTCCAGGAAGTAATTGCATCCACAAGGAAAATATTTTTATGTATAATTCAGTGACCCATTTTATAAACATTGCGGTTCCACCTTGGACTTTTTTTTTTTCATCCAACCATCTGAGGTTAGCAAAATATGTGGAGTTGTGTTTGGGGGATCACATTTTGCGGCACATGGAACATAGTTGGGGTTGGGTGAATGAAAGGGAAGACCCCCAATTGACTGGAGAATGAAGTATGGATCTACCCGGTGTGTTCCCCAACCCGTCTGAAAGAGTGACTTCTGGTCTGACACTGGTATGATACAAGAAGGTATTTACACAACATTTAGAAATGGCTCCACTGGATGTGGTGGGAAAAATCTGGGTTTTGGTTGTTTTTGGTTTTGGAAAATTCTGGAGGAGGTGCATTGGGGAGTTGCTACATTTTGAAACAAATACAGTGGAACCTTTCTCTCTATTTTCCAACAGAGTGATGTCACTATAAGCTGAGTCATTTAAATCTGGAGTCACCTTTTGCACATTTCAAAGCATTTGGTGGGCGAGGCTGAGGGGATGGGAGTCAGGATTTTGGGATTCTATTCCTCCAACTCACTGGATGAGTTACTCAACTATTTGTGTCTCAGCTTACTCTTCTCGAAAGGGGGGTAGTAACCCTGTCCCTGGAGCATTGTGAAAATCATAGCCTGAAAAGTGCCTTGAGCTCCAGGAAGGGAAGTTCCTATAGATGTGCAGGGTAATACATGGTACAGTTAGGGACTTCCTTGTTGCTCTGCTCCACGTGGAATTTCACTCTATCTGAATTACCGGTGGGTGAAATCTGTGCAGAGAACCGGAGCTATCACTTAGTCTCATTTAAGCCATGAGGTCTCAAGTGGGACTTACATGATGATAAGGCTTTGTGCTGCTTCTCTGTGTTGGGGTTCCTCTGAAATGCCAAATCTTCTAGGTAGCAGGTTTCCTTTATTCAAGTCCCTTCAGCCATCTGCCCTCTCGCTAGTCTCCTCGTTGAAATGAGTCCACAGCAGAGATTTTTTTGAATGTAAAGAATTTTGCATTGAAAAATGGCCTTTTTACAAACTCAGTAATTTTCGAAAGAATATTGACTTGTTCAAAGATTTTCTCTTAATTTTTGCAGTTTTTTTGGCTCAATTTTATTGAAATCGTTACCAATTTTTTTTGTTTGCTGAAAAACCCAGTTTTTGGCGAACTAAAAATGTCGACTAGGGTTTTAAGGAGACTGTTGTTTATAACATTTTTTTAATAAATGAAAACGTGTCCATTTTGAACCCTGTGAAAGAGAAACAACTTGGAAACTTGTATTTTTATTTTTTGGGGGGTGAATTTATTATTTTTTCCTGGTTTTGTTCCCCAGCCACCTCTAACTAGGAACAGTGCAAAGTTTGTGTGGGGCATGAAGAGAACACATGTATGGGGAGAATTTGCAAGTCCTGTTTTTCAGGTGTGATTAATCAGCTGTGCCCAGAAAGGATGACAAGGTGCAAATCTGGGTTTCATTGTTCAAACTGAGACCACCACAATGCTCTTGTAGGGAAGGAGATTGTCAGGTGGATACAGAATTAATTAAAAACTCAGGGATCAATTACTTTTTGTAACTGTAAAAAATGACACAAAACATCTTAAATTCTGCAATGACTAGGGGTATGTTTACACTTTGAGCAGGAGGTGTAATTCCAAGCTTGAGTAGACATACCTGCACTAGCTCTGATACAACTAGTGCACTAAAAATGGAGTGTAGCGGGGGAGGGTTACCCACCCTGAGCATGCACTGGTGAGAGATGATAGGGATGTCCTCAGGGCAGCTCGCTTACATCTCCTTGATTTACCTACCCAGCTCAAAGTACAGATGTTTCCAGGGACACCATCCATTACAGATGTTACTGCCTCATCACCTGACCATGTACACGTGCACTGTCCGTATCTCAGGACTGTTCCCTGGCCTGTGTCTTTGTGCAATTAGAAGCGTCTCTCTTGAGCTATGCCAAATACCCTGATTACTAAAGGAAAGTGATCTTTGGCAACCTAATTATTATGAATGAGCATTTGTATTCCAGTAGTACCTGTAGGCACCAACCAAGATTAGGGCCCGCTTGGGCTAGACATTGTGTGAACACAGGAAGAGTCCCTGCCCTGGAGAGTTTTTGAGAGGACTGCTATCTTCACTGACACACTGGTGATAGCACTGGAGGTCCCCAGTTCAAATGGCAGGAATTTCTACAGCTTGAGCCTGCTCTTGTCTGGAGGGGAACATTTAACACTACTGGGTAAGTGGACGACACTTACAATCTAAGTAACCGAGCCCTGCAGGAAGCAGAATGCTGCAAGAGTAACTTCATTGTCCCAGTGGAAGCACTGGGTGGGTTCATGCCCCAAGGACACACAATGCCGTTTGGAGGGGCGAATGCTCGCTGCTATCCCCACTTTAGTAACTGCAGCATCCCACTTCTTTGCAGCCAGCCCGGCTGGCCAATGGGATATGGAGGGTGGAGCCATATCTCTGCCTCCTCCTCCCTTTCCCCGGGGATGTTAATAGCGACTGAAATTGTGGCCCTGCATAGCCCAGGTTGTTCAAAGGCCCGTGAGAACCTTCGGGTGCCCTTGCACATACAGAGGCTGCTCAACCTTTCGGCTGGTATAAGCTGCACGACTGGTTTGGAGAGTGGTTGCTGGGGTTGGAAATCCTCCCAGCCAGTTCTGCTCCAGCAAACAAACAAACAGTGTCTCAGAATAGGTACGGGCAGCGTTGCTTGCTGTGGTGGGCACAGCCCTGCGGCAGACTGTGTGTCTGCCCGCTTCCAGCGAGCTCCATCCTAATGAGACACTATTTACTGGAAAAACAGAGCAAACGACAAAGCCCATCCTGACACTGAGATGGAATTGTTCCCTGTGGGGTGATGGAGATGCTGAGCCAGACGCTCCCTGCTCAAACTCCAGCTTGGAGGGCTTCGAGCCGCCATAGTTAAGAGGCACGTGGTCTGGGTTTGCAATGACTGGGAATGTTTTCGGTGGCTGTTTTTATCTCATCACCTATGCGAATCTAGCCTTTGGCCATTCAATCCCTTTGCTGAGTTGCCTTTGTTTAACTTAGAATGTGTCCCCAACATGCATCTCCATTGAATAGCCTACAAAGATCTGACCCACGAAGCCCTACATGATCTGGGGCCTTGTTTCCTATAACAACGCCTCTCTCTATGGGACTTGTGTCAGCTCTGACCCTTGGGCTGGAGCGCCCTCAGGATAAAAGCGAAGGTGCCGCTGGCAAGGTGTTCTCGGCAACTTCCGCCCCACATCTTGGTCCTCCAGAGTCCAGATTTGTTAACCTGCTGGGCAAAGGTCACTTTTTTCTCTCTGCACTCAGGGTGTTGAGGAGGGGGTTGGGTAGTTTTTATAGGCAGTTCTCTGTCTGCTCTATGATTTTTTTTTTAATTGGTAGGGTGGTGCCCAGAGTGCAGGATGGGCACCTACAATCACTTTTTAGAAATCTGAATAAATCGTAATAGAACAAATTTCTAGAGTCTTGAGCTGAAATTTGGACCACACTGCAAGTTTTGCCTCATGCGTCTTCGAACTGTCCATCTGTATCAGAAACCATTGCATCCTTCGGCACGACCATCTCTGTCTGCTTTGGAGACTGGAATAACTGGGGTCTTTAAAGTCAAGATTGCGGTGGAAAGGTAGAGTTGCATGATGACCCAGGACTAGGAGAGCAGAGATGTTGCAGGTTTGGATGCAGGTGCATTGACAGAGCCACCTGTACTTGTGTGTGTGTGTGTGTGTGTGTGTGTGTGTGTGTGTGTGTGTGTGTGTGTGTGTGTGTGTGTGTGTGTGTCTTGGATAGTGCCTGCTCTCAGCCTGCCTGGGCTGTTAGTAGGAGAGATTTGACAATGGGACTGTCATTCAGGAACTCCAGCTATAGTGCCCACTCAGCCTTTGACTCCCTTTGAAACCTGCTCATTTAGTGTCACTCCACTTCACTTCCCCCTGCTTTGAAATGGAGATAATTATATTTACCAGCCTCTCTCCTGGGATGTTGGAAGAAAAAGCCTTTGAACATGAAAAATGCTATGCAAATGTTAACTATTATATAGGAATGAGCAGGCTAATGTGTGTTTGTATCACTGCCCCCTGCTGGATAGAATCAGAGCTCCTCAACTGTGTGTCATAGGCCATATACTGCTAACATATAATGCAGATTCTCCTATAATTCAAGTGTCAGGGGCCTAGGCTTTTAAATTCAGAGGGCTTACATGCTATCTCCACTGTCTCCATAAAGTTCAAATCAGCCATGGCATGTATGACCTAGTGACAGCTGTGACGGCCACCAGTTTGTTACAGTATCATTATTGTTGCATGGCCATGATTGATTAAAAATTCACCCAGATCCCCCCCAAGGTGGATGATATAAAAGAGCTCCAACCTCTCTGCAACATGCCACAAACTCTGGGGAGGCTACTCAGCAGATGGCTCAGCATTAAAACCGGTCACTGCTGGACCTGTGAGGTTCTTGCCCCGACCCCTTTGAACAACACTGGAGAGAGGGTGGAACGCACGGGAGAATTTGGCTGTGAAATCCCCAGATGCACCAGAAGGTGTTAGAGAGGATCCTGATGTCTTATTCTATTCATACCATATAAAAGAGCTCTGCTGTGGTGTCTGACTGCTTGAGCCTGTAACCACTGCACACGCAAGTCATGCTGACTTGCACAAGCAGTCTCATACGCTCCTAGGGGATTACTCATGTGAGTAAGGCTTCCAGGCTTGGGTCCTTATTATTTCTTCTTCCTCACTCCACCTTCAAACAAATCCATCTCTCTGCAGAGTCAACCCAAAATACCATCGAGGCCAACGGCTGTGTAAACAAACAGGGGTGCTGGGCAGCCTCCCGAAAGGAAAACAGAACAACAGAAAAGGCTGTGAGTAAATATTATCTGAATATAAAGGAACGCTGTGTTTCTTCGTATGGGTCTAGAATTTCTGCCTTTTAACAGCTAACCTTGACTCAGCCAATATCCACAACATGCAGCCTAGGCCAAAATATTTCTGTGCCTTAAAGTACCACAGCAGCTGTTTTTCTTGCTAAAATGTGACATAAAATTTTTTTTGGATGTTTTCTTAATGAAAGTGGACAAAGGGGCTAGTTCCCCTCCCCACTCCTTCTTTCTTTTCCCTTTCTCCTTCTGCGAGCGGTGATAAAACTCGGCCTTTTTCAGACATATCATAAATACAGACCACAAGAGCGCCTGTAAACGGCCGAGGGGCGCTTCCCTTGTGCTGGAACGCTGGCTGCAACATGAGAAATGGGCTGCTGTTTGTTTAACATTCTCCCTTGTTATTCTTGGAACCCGCCTGCGCCCTGACGGAATCAACGCCAGAAGCAATTATAGGGCTGACATCTTGTTTTGCGGATGGTTTGTAGTATGTAAAAAATGTTCCACCGTTAAAGCGAGGGCACCGAAGAGGAGTGAGATTGGGGGGGAAGACAGGGCGAGGGGAAACCTAGTACTGCAGGACAGGAGAGAGGGCTTGGGGTTCAGTCAAATGTTACCTTGTGGCTTTGAGCATTTGCCTTTCCATGCCTGCAGCAGGTAACGTTCGCCTAATGAGAGAGAGCCTCTTTGTGGGTATCCTCAGGTGCTGATTGGTCCATTGGTGGGTTTCGCACTTGAATCATGTCTTCCTTTAAAGGCACCACAGGATGTTTCAGGCTGATTTTATAGTGACCTGTGATTTTTTAGAGTTCCTGCCGTCTACTATACCCACTGCAGCCTATGCTTTGCGGTAAGATGTGAATTTTTGGGGCAGGACAGTCTTGTCTAGTGCTTAGAGTTAGCCCTCTGCCACTGACTCCCTGGGAAAGTCACTTCACCCTCCTCTCTCTCTCTCTTCCTCTCTCTGTAAAGCAACGGGAGTAATAACTCGAGACGGACCCGGGTCCGAGTTCCCAGCTTACACCTATCTCTACAGCTGCCCAATCTATAATTTTATGGGAACCAGATTCAGAACCCAAATCTCACGTCCCTGAACTTTTGGGAATGTTTGGCTCCAGGGTCTGGATCTGGGATTTTAGCTTGGGCTGGTCTCTAATAATAATAATTAATAAAATGTAACCACCTTGGTAAGTGACTTTGAAAAGCTCTATAAAAATACCATGTGTCATGGTTGGCATTAAAAAACTTGCCAGCGTTATATAAATATTGAACATAAGATCTACTTGTGTAAATAGATACAGCTACCCCACTCTGTGCCATATGCCCTGTACTTACTATAGGACATGCCTTAGGCATACTGCTGATGTTTAGGTAACATTTAGGGTAAGGTTTTCAAAGCATGCTAAGGGAATTCACCACTCAAATCCCTTAAGCCCCTTTGCAAGTTCCAGCCTTAGTCACTCAACTGGCACCTGTTTAAGGGCGACCACGCAGTTATTAAGCAGTAGGTTCCCTAATATTGTTCTGTTGAAGATGAGGAAAGAAAAAGCACTTAACTCTGTGTGAAATGGCTGGTAAACAAAGCAATGTGAGTGCTCATCTCTGTCCTAGCAAGACTGCCAGCTTCCATAGCCAGCTCTCTCGCCATGCTCCTTTTTGCACTCAAGATCCCGTAAGCGTTTGAGGGAGCGGAATGGATGTAGCACCAGCATATCCAGGCGGCAATGTACCTGCTAGTTTACAGAGGGACCAGGGGCTTACCATACATGGTATGGTATTTATTGCCGGTTTATGGGCAATGCCGTGTGTGCGCTTTTAATTTAGTAATGGCACCTTAATATCATGGTGATGGGACTGAGGCCTCTAACACATCCTTACAATGATCATAATTAGTGACTAATGGACGTTGGCTATATGTTATTGAGTGCAATGTCAGATAGCTTAATAAAGAGAAGGTTAAGGGGCGACATGATTGCAATTGATAAGTACCTCCAAGGGGAACAAATATTTTAATAGTGGGCTCTTCAATGTAGCAGAGAAACGTATAATCCAACCCAATAGCTGGAAGTTGAAGCTAGACTGGAAATGAGGTGTAAAGTTTTGACTGTGAGAGTAATTAACCACTGGAATAATTTACTAAGGGCCGTGGTGGATTCTCCATCACTGACAATTTTAAAATCAAGATTGGGTTTGTTTCTAAAATTCCTGCTGCAGGAATTATATGGGGGAAGATCTACGGCCTGTGTTATACAGGAGGTCAGGCTAGATGGTCCCAGAGGTCCCTTCTGGCCTTGGGATCTATGGATCGATATAAAGGGTTATCGCTGCTCCATGGGCTCTTTCTACTCCCTATATTCTCTTTGGCTGCATCCCCCAGAAATCCCCCATTGATTGTTAGTGAGACTTTTAAACAGACCTTCTGAAATCCTTTTTGGGGTTGTGACTCCAGGGGAGATGGGGGGGACGTGGTTCCTGTATCGTATGTGTGTTGTGTAATGAGCAAAAGACACAAAACCCCGTTTATCGGTTGGCTAAATTCTTGTAGGTGTCCTGGCAGCAGTAGGGAGAATAGTAGCCTTGAACACTAGCCCGGTGAGGGGCATACAGGGTAGCGTGGAGATGATCACTGGAGAAGCTGATGAAAGGCTTAGCAAGGCTGGCGTCCCTGGCAGAACGGAAGGGGTGGGGAATGATGCGGGAAGGGATGAGAGCGGAAAAGGAGGGATAGGGCAGAATTATGCAGCATCTTGAAGGGGAGGACAAGAGGCTTCAGCTGGACTCGTATTCCTTGCATGTTAACGGGTAGGAGAAACGCTCTCAGTCTGAGTCCTGAGGGACTCCTGGCTGCATACGGCATTCAGTTAGTTAGGGACTAGGCAGGATTTACCATTTTCAAAGCGGTCTTTAATGGAACAGTTAAGAAATTAATTAAACCAAATCGGTGTCTGAGGGCTGCAGCTGGATACAAGCCAGCTCTTTTCTATATCTTTAGTGCTCACGCAAGAGAAGGCCTTATAGCACTGACTAGACCCTGGCCTAATGAGGACAAGTGCTGTTCATACCTCTGCATGAAGCTCTGCCAGTGCACCCCAGTCCTGACCCATCAGATCTCTGCTACTCCAGTCCTGGGCTCTCCCACAGCTCTGCCAATGCACCTCCACCATGACGTGCTGCCCCCTCTACTGAACAGAGATGGCCCAGTTCTGCAAAGATGGTTTTGTTGTGTGCAAGGAAGGGAATAGGAAGGGACCACCAAGCCTGTTTTCACTGGGGGGAACAGACTTTTTCTTTCTTTCTTTCTTTCTTTCTTTCTTTCTTTCTTTCTTTCTTTCTTTCTTTCTTTCTTTCTTTCTTTCGACTATAAAGTGGGCTTTTCAGAAGTGCTCACTTTTGGTGTAATGCTCTTCCTTTTGAAATTAATAGTAAAACTGCCATTGAAGTCAGTGGGAACAGACTTAGGCCAATGCTGAGTGCTTCTGAAAATCTCATCCTTAATAGGCAGCAGGTTTAAAAAAACAAAAGGAAGTATTTCTTCATATAATGCACAGTCAACCCTTGGAACTCTTTGCCAGAGGATGTTGTGAAGGCCAAGACTATAACAGGGTTCAAAAAAGAACTAGATAAGTTCATGGAGGATCGGTCCATCAATGGCTATAAGCCAGGATGGGCAGGGATGGTGTCCCTAGCCTCTGTTTGCCAGAAGCTGGGAATGGGCGACAGGAGAAGGATCACTTGATGATAACCTGTTCTGTTCATTCCCTCTGGGTCATCTGGCATTGGCCACTGTTGGCAGACAGGATACTGGCTAGATGGATCTTTGCTCTGACCCAGTATGGCCGTTCTTATTATTTCGTGGACTAGGGCCTCATTGTGCTAGGCACTGACAAAACACAGAACTAAAAGACGGTCCATGCCCCAAGGAGCTTACAATCTAAGTATAAGGCAAGAGACCATAGATGGATACAGACAGACGGGAGAGTACAAAGAAACAACCTTGACGTGTGCTTGTCCTCTGAAAAACGATCTTTGGTTGCTCCTCATTTGAGTGAACGGGAAGGTTCAGCTTCTGTCAACCAGGATCTGCAGGCCACTGTACTTAGTAGATGAACCTAAGGTTTGGTTTGGTTTGGTTTTCTTTTCTTTTCTCATTGCTAACATTTTAAATGAACTCAACTCTTATTAACACTTTGTACCTTCTCCTCCAAGGATCTCAACATTTTTTAAATGACTTTGCAGGGCAGTTTGCCTGAGCAAACACCAAATAAGGAGAGTGCCAGGATTTGAAGGGCCTGGTCACTTGTCAATGTCAGCAGGCCAGGTGTTGCACATTTGCAGTAATCACTTGCTCTGCCCAAAGATCCATCTACTAGAGCGTTGTCACGTGCATCCTTCATTACTGCAATTTCTCTCTGTTGTTTGCAAGGGTCGTGTTTTTGAGACCAAGCAGCCAGCTGCAGCAAAGGCAGACCAATGTGGGAGTGATGCTGGTACCACTGGTGGATTGGTGGATGTAGGGGTTCAGAGGCCAGGATGGAGAGCTAGGAAGTGAGGCAGAGATTTAAAAAGGTGCGGACAAGAAGCTTGAACCTGATCTGGTAGGAAAGAGGGGAGTGACATCATCAGAGTGAGAAGCCAGGGAGATGATCACAGCAGCTCTGTTTTGCATGGACTGGAGGAAGCTCAGAGAGAAGTGGGGGTGGCAGTGATCAACATGGGGGGCAACAAGGACCCAGAGGAGAGTTTTAGCTGGGTGGACAGAAAGAAAAGGCTGGGTCTTAGAAATGTTATGGAAGGAGACGTGGGAAGATTTGGACACTGCTGCTGTCCGTGCTGTATGTGTTCCATGGATAAACAGAGACCTATGGACCCAGGCCCTGTCAATGCAACACTTTGCACCTTGAAATTCTATCTATCTATCTATCTATCTATCTATCTATCTATCTATCTATCTATCTATCTATCTATCATCTTGAGAACATAACAACGACCATACTGGGTCAGACCAATGATCCATCTAGCCCAGTAGCCTGTCTTGCAATGCCAGGTGCCCCACAGGGAATGAACAGAACAGGCAATCATCAAGTGATCCATCCCCTGTCGTCAGTCCCAGAGTCTGGCAGTCAGAGGCTTAGGGAGACCCCGAGCATGGGGTTTCATCCCTGACCATGTTGGCTAATCGCCATTGATGGACCTACCCTCCATGAATGTATCTAACTCTCATTTGAATCCAGTTATGGTTTTGCCCTTCACAGCATCCCCTGGCAATGAGTTCCACAGGTTGACTGCGTTGTGTGAATGGTCCCCATTCCTGAAACTCGTGGAGCACCTCACAATCTTTTTATCCACCCAATACCCCTGTGAGGCAGGGCAGGGCTATCACCCCCATTTTACAGATGGGGAACTGAGGTACAGAGAGGCTAACACAGGACATCTGTGGCAGAGCAGGGACCTGAATGCAGCTCATCCACACCTCGGCTATGTCCTTAACCACTGGACCATCCTCCCCCCCCCAAGAGCTGAATTTCTCCCATAAATCTTAATATCTCAGTTTTTTGGACTTCACCATCTAGGTAAACAAAAACAAAGGCAGTTTTAGCACCTCTTCTTTATATATATATAATCTTTTTTTTTTTTTAAAAACAGGAGACAGACACAATTTAAAAGGCACCCCCCTCACACACACACGGAACAGATTTTCATTGCCCAAAACCTCTTGAGTGTGTTTATTTTGACTGGGGCCTGACATTTCATGGGTCGAAAAACTGAAAGTGACGGAGAGGCGCTCTGTCGACATAGAGAGATGATATCATCAAAACTCTCCGGGGTCAGGCTTGGGGGTGCTCCAAGCATTACTAGAGGTCTGGATCCCCATCCAAACGAGACCATTATTCATCATTCCTGCTATTTTCTTAACAATTTTGCTTAAGTACCTTATTTCTACCAAAAATGTTTTTTTGCCAAGCAGTTGGCTTGGCCTCTTGTATATGCATATCTATACATGCTCATTATATATCTATCCATCCCTGTGTGTGTATATAGATATGTAATGTGTGTGTGTGTATGATATATGTATTCCCCTCTCCCTGGACAGCTACCATGTGTTTGGAATTAGTGCAGTGATTACAGTGGGGAGAAGTCAGCTGGGTTTCTCCTGAACATTTCAATGCTTAATCTCTGAAGAATGCAGAATGTCTGTCTGGGCATCCGGGCCAAGATCAACTCCGCGGCACGGGGAGGCCAATATAAACGTTCGTGTTTTGTGTCACAGAGATTTCATTAGCTATTTTTTATGTAATTGCATAAGGAGAACTACTGTGATGAAAATGCCACAGCAAGCAAATGAGAGGAATCGCAAAATCTCTTTCGAAGAGACATGGGCCTCATCCAGACGACGCGCATCCAACTTCTGCATATTCCAGCTCAGTTGTGACCTTTTCGGATAAATAATGGGCTGTCTTTCCCACCCCGCTTCTTTCTTATACAAATGGTCTGACGTCATGGGGAAGTTTGAATCTCTTTGGGGGGGGAGGGGGAGTCTCGTTAGTGCAATGGCTTTAATATGCTGACCGGTCACCTCTGGTGGCCTAAGTTTGAATCTTCATCCTCAGTGCCTTACCCATCCACAGCTCCGAGCCTGGCAATCTGAGCTCTGGAGAGGCCCAGGGCTGGAGAAGCAGAGGTATGTTTTGCTGCTCAGGATGGTTGAGGTGCATTGGCAGAGTCCTGTGAGGTCTGAGGATGGGAGTAACAAAGGGTGGTGCAGGTCAGGATTAACGTACTTTGGCTAGGCGTTGTGGAGGGAAAGCTTGTCTCACTATGCCTGGTTCCAGCCAGAGCTATCAGCCTGTCACTGAAATTCAGGGGGAAAGGCGACGGGGGAAGGGGGGGAAGAAAAATCTCCTTTTTTTTTTGGCTGTCCACAGTACAAGTGCTTTTCAGCATCTGAATGATATCATTGTGCTCTTTGTTCCTAGCTTAGCTCTTTGATGGGGCTGAGGGTGGACAGAGATGTATTCCAAACTCACTACCACATGCCACAGGCTTAGTAAGGGACTTGGAGTTGATTTACAATCTGTAGCAGAGCTTCTCCATGTCCCTGATCACTACCCACCGACCCTGCCACTGATTTAGAACGACATGGTTAAAGTGTCACTTAAAAGGCCTGGCGGATGTCACCAATTATACAGATTAACGTGCATTTAATTAGGTCTGAATCACTGGCTGCTCATTTAAAATGAACACAGATTCCCAGGCGACCGATAATTCTGTGGTTCGGTCGCTGCATGGCTCATCCCTGTGTCAGTTAAGCTTTTTGCAGCCAATCACAGGAGACGACTATGGTCCCTGAGCTCCTTTGCCCTGACACCTGCTGGATTCCCCAGCCGAGCGACTGTATAAATTGCAATTTAATAATGAGCCATCACATGTAAACGTAAGCAAATAAAATGACTGGGCACAAGAGCCAGTGGAGTGGGTGGCTCCAGCGTCATATACTTGCTCGTGAATGAGGCCAGCGATGTCTCTGTTAGAGCCTTCTCTGGTCCTGCATAGAGAGCCTGTGTAATATCCTTGTTAGGAACTCTCCCTGCAGGGCCCCCAAGATGACAGTCCGTTGTCTAGTGTCACTTGTATAACCGGACACCCCGAGTCTGGCCCTGTCCCAGTCATCAGCTCCTGATGTCAAGCAGCTTCTGTGAGCTGATTAGGAATGTTCACCTCCCCAGCCCCACCTCGCCCCAAGACACAGCTGGTGGGTGGGGACAGCGTGGAATTTGGGATATTGTTTTTCTCCCAGGCAGTGGCGGGTGCCAGAAGCCTGATAAATTAATCACCTCTGACGTGGGTCAGCTGAGGCTCTGGCATGTGACCCACCCAGGCCCCTGAACCACGCAGAGGAGATATGTTGTTGCAACTTTACCTTGGGCATGGAAGTGTGTTGTGAAATAACAAACTGGAAGCAGTAGCTTGTGGAGAGCTTTTAGTTTCACAAGCTCTTGGATGGCGAATCTTGCTTATAGGGGGAGAGTGTTCTGGCCTGAGTCACTGTTATCTGCATATCTAGTTTACTTAGATGGCGGGCTTATCTACACAGGGAAATTGACCGGTGGAGCTATTGAGGAGCAAGCTATTTTGCAAACCACTCTGGATGATTTTATGCCTGAATAATGACTCTGTTTTGGAAGCACACTAATTATTCCGGAATAAAGTGATTTTTATTTCAGAATAGAGTGTCGACATGGGGAGCTCTCCCACCACAGCTGTGCTGGTCAGTTTCCCCGTGTAGACAAATTCAAGCTCTTTTGAGTTTTTTTGTTCTGTGTGCGTACACGGCCTAGTCCAGTGGAATCCTGCTGCATGACGGGCTGTTAGGTGATACTGGAATGCTAATAATAAATCATCATAATATCATTGGGATGTGCAGGTGGGTTTGAGGGGCGGAGAGTGGGCCCGTAGCTGGGGATTGGAAGAGGACGGTAGTATGCTAACGTGTCTCAGCTTCTGAGAAACGGGCTCAATTCCTAATATCTAATCTCTATCTCCCTTGCTGCATATTAAGCCCATTACGTCCTGTTCTACCTTCAGTCGACATAACCCTTCTCTGTATAACAGCCCTTAACATATTTGGAGGCTATTGTCAAGTCCCCCCACTCAATCTTCTTTTCTCCAGAATAAACACGTCCAGTTTTTTTAACTGTTTCTTATCGGTCAGGTTTCCTAAACCTTCATCATTTTTGTTGTTCTCCTCTGGACTCTCTCCAATTTGCTAAATCTTTTCTAAAGTGTGACACCCAGAACTGGACACAGTTTTCCAGCTGAGGCCTCACCAGTGCTGAGTAAAGTAGAACAGTTTCCTCCCATGTCTTGCATATAATCTTGTTAATACACCCCAGAATATTAACCTTTTTTGCAGCTGAGTCACATTGACTCATGTTCAATTTGTGACCCACTATACCACCCCCAATCCTTTTCAGCAGTACCACCACCTAGCCAGTTATTCCCCATTTTGTGGTTGTGCATTTGATTTTTTCCATCCTAAGTGAAGTACTTTGCACTTGTCTTTATTTCTCCAATTTGTTAAGGTTGTTTTGAATTCTAATCCAGTCCTTCAAAGTGCTTGCAACTACTCCCAGCTTGGTGTCATACGCAAATTGGATAAGCGCACTCTCCGCTCCATTATACAAGTCATTCATGAAAATCCTGAGTAGGACTAGACTCAGGGCTGACCCCTGTGGGATGCCACTAGATACACTCTCCGAGTTTGACAGCAAACCACTGATACCTACTCCTTTGAGTGCTGTCTTTCACCAGTTGTGCCCCATCTTATAGTAATTCCATTTAGACCACATTTCCTTAAAGCCTTACTAAGATCGAGATACATCCCATATACTGCTTCCCCTCTATCTACTAGGCCAGTGACCGTGTCGAGAGAAGGAAATTAGGTGAGTTTGGCATAATTTGTTCTTTACAAATACGTGCTGGCTATTCCTTATAAACCTATTATCCTCCGGGTGCTTACAAATTGATCGTTTAATAATTTGTTCCAATATCTTTCCAGGTATTGAAGTTAGGCTGACTGGTCTATAATTCCCCACATCCTGTTGTGCTGGCTCTCACCCAGAGGGAGCTGAGCACCAGCCAGTGTGTACGTATTGCCAGATGCGGAAGGTCTCCTCTGAACTCAGGGACCAAGAGGTCCTGGTGCCCAGGGCCGCCCAGAGGATTCAGGGGGCCTGGGGCAAAGCAGAGGAGCTGCGGTGCTTGTACTCACCCGGCGGCGGTCCGGGTCTTTGGCGGCGGGGGGCCCTTCAGTCACTCCGCATCTTCGGCAGCACTGAAGGGCCCCCTGCCGCCGAAATGCCGCCGAAGACCCGGACCACTGCTGGGCCCGGGCTCGCGGGGCCCCTGTGGGGCCCGGGGCCTGGGGCAAATTGCCCCACTGGGCGGCCCTGCTGGTGCCCCAGAGTTCCTGCCTTCAGCAGGTGTGAGTGAATGGCTATTGGATATTGTGTTAGACATTAACTCCACTCTCTTGTGGAGTAGAGCAAAGAAAATGGTCTCTCTTTCTCCTGCTGACTGTGTAAAAATTAAGCATTGCCCTAGCTGGAACAAGGGGTCTTCACAACCACGTGGAGAGTCTTGCTATCAGATCCCAGGCCTGACCCCTTGTTCAATGGTCTGGCAGGGTTGGAGGAAAGCAAACTGAACCCATGTCGCACCACAGCTGCCTAGTAGATTAATAAGGTGGCCCATCACCATTGTATCTCAGTCCATTAGCAAATGGAGGCACCGAGGTTAAGTGATGTGGCGGCAGAGCGCGGAGTAGAATCCAGGAGTTTTTTCTCTCAGTTCCTTCCGTATACAACATCCCCACCTTTTGGTACTCTTCATTGTTCCTGTCTCTGCTTCACCTGCATCTGAAATGCATACAGTGAAAGGGCACCAAAGAACCATTGCAGTGACTCCATTCGCTGCAAAGAAATGAGATTTTTTTTTAATGAATTCACATACCTTCCCCCCAACCTTTATTTTTCTCTTTACAATTGACTTTTACTCAGATTCCTCAACAACTCCCAGTATTTGCCATCCTGTCAGGAATAGTATTTGTTTTATCTTTTTCCAGGCTTTCTTGGGACTTTTGTGTTGATAAGAAAAGGGGGAGGAGGGAAAAACTCCGAAGAAAGATTCCCATTAGCGTCCTTGAAAACATTACGGACTCTGTGTGCATCTTTATTATCGCCAGCTGAATTGCTCTGCAGACTGGCTTATATTGATAGGATGCTTCTGCTAAGCTGAGTTACATTGTTCTGTGTTTCATAAGTGGTTTAGAGCAGTAGGTGTTAAGATACAAGACATACATCTATAATCTTCATTTTGTAGCTGGGCAATTATCAGAATTATGCGTAAATTTCTTTCTGTCTGTCTGTCTGTCCGTCCAGATATAATTAATGTAAACCAAATGCTCCGAGCAGAGATCCTGGCATCCTGAAATAATCTTGTGTATGATCTTTCCTTTAGCCTGAACAGAGATGGAGCAAACATTGTCTCTGATCTGCTTGGGTAGAAACTAGCATCTACTGCACAATAGGCACCATTAATCTCCACCTTCCACTAGTGGAATGGAGTTATTCGGGGGCTAGGCAAATTGGTTTGGATAAAATAATCCAACTGTCTAGAACCTTCATCCTCCAAAATCCAGCCAAACCCAAATGGGACTTTTTCAGAAAATTTGCGTAACTGAAAATCCAAATGTCTTTCTAGTTTTCATGGCTGCCTCTGGCACTTCCTGGTTCTATCCAGAGCTGGAAGCTAAAGTACCAAAGCTATTGCAAGGAAGGATTTCCTTGCAGAGTTTCTGGCATCGCTGGAAGTGTGAACTAATGGAAATCTCACAATGCAGTTTGTTCTTGTAATTTTTCTAGTTGAAGGACCAAATTCTGATCACCTTTCTCGCTTCAAATTTCCACAGAAATTAAACGATGTTTTGCATGGAGAAAACAAGCAGGATCTGGCCATCATTTTTCGGTTTCTAAAGGTCTGAGCAGCTGAATCTCTGACACATCTTGGAGGTTTTTCTGACAATGGTTTGTATGAGACAGGCTCAGCGCTGCTCCCATTTACTGCAGTGCCAACCCAAATGAACTCTGTTGATTTCAAGTTGGCTGGGTGTCAGACTGGAGTGACTCCATTGACTTTTGTGAAGTCACTTTGCATTGATGAGTGCAACTCAGAGTAGAATTTGGTCCAAAGCAGAAGATGAAAAGGAGAAGCAACAGTCATTCCAAGCCTGTGTTAGATGGTTTTTCCACAACTCATTGGTCCAAAATAGTCATTTAAAATTCAGCACAGCTTCTGGGATAAGCAGCTCAAGAAAGAAGGAAATTTGCAGATTGCTCTGTTCATCTTAGAATCATGGAAATGTAGGGCTGGAAGGCACCTCCAGAGGTCATCTTAGTCCATCCCCCTGCACCGAGGCAGGATTAAGTATACTAGAACATCTCTTACAGGGGTTGGTCTAACCTGTTTTTAGAAACCTGCAGTGACAGGGATTCCACAACCTCCCTAGGTAACCAGTTCCAGAGCTTAAATATCCTTGTATTAGAAAGTTTTTTGTAATATCTAACCCAAATCTCCCTTGCTGCAAACTACACCAATTACCTCTAGTGCTTTGAGATCTTTGATAGAAGGCACTAAATACTAGTCAACACCTTGCCTTTATAGAGTCTTTTGTCTAAAGATCTTAAACATGGGGAATTATCCCCATTTAGTAGATGATGAAACGGCAGCACCCACAAAGCAACTGACCCGGCTGGCGCCATGCAGTGAGTCAGTGGCTGAACATGTTGCAGACAGTTTCACAACGTGAGTTCCTCTGACTGGCGTGGTATGGAATTGCTAAGGATTCCAGGGTGATTAAGATACAACAGATGCCTAAGAAACAAGATAGAGGGAGGTTTATTTATATTACACTGGATGCTACAGAATATAACCTCTCTGAGTTGTTCACCTTCACAGTAGTGAGGGAGAGAGTAAATAACGTTTGACTATTGAAAGGAAATACACAACCTGAAGGTCTCAACTATACCCACACGAGAGAAATCACTGAAGCATGTTTATTCCAAGGGGAAGTAGGTGAGACACCAGAAGGGTTGGCAGCCGGATCAAAGACAAAGTCCTGGTCCCATTGCAATCAAAATTGGAGTTTTGCCATTGACTTCAGTGGGGCCAGGATTTTGCCCCAAATTTCCAAGTGATCGTTAGGTTGAATCTGTCAAGTTTTGAAGCAGATCATTTGATTTTCAGATCTCTCCTGGGGAACTCTACCTTCCCTCTTGTTGTGACTGTGGTTCAGGGGTCTGGCAGTGCAGCCTACCCCCCCGACCCAATCTGATTGAGGACAACAGTGATTTACAATCTGATGGCTGTTCAGTGACTGAAAGGAATGGGTTTGAGGTTCTCAGTCCAGCCTCTGAAGGACAGAAATCTTCATCACAAAACCCGTCCTTATAAAAAGCATCCTTGTGTATGGTCTGGACAATGAGGCCGAGCACTGAGTAAGCATAGAAACCAAGCTGTCTTGTTATGTGTACTGATGACTCCCTCCAGGGAAGGGTTGAGGCTAGAGTTGTTCAAAACATGGCCTTTTTTTCATGGGAAATTTAGACTTTTTGATGAATAATCAAAAACAGATATATATTTTGACTAACAATAGAAATATTTTGCTTTGGAAATGCTGCCATGGTTCCTCATGAGACTTGTAGTTCAGGTGCCTCGTGCCCACATTTTCCTCGATAGGTGGTGCTTCCTGGTTGGACTACATTTCCCATGGTGCACTCTGATTTTCTCTCATGGTGATGGGAGGTGGTTGCATCATGAGCACCTGTAACCATGATGCACTATGGGAGATGTAGTATGTGGAAGAAGCCTGTCCCAAAGAGGAGAACAGAGACTTGAGGAAATTAAACTACAACACCCATGAGACACCACAGTGAGCTATCCAAAGTGAAAGATTTCAGTTTTCAGGTGTTTGGGGGTTTTTTGGACAAAAAAACAGGCACTTTTTGAGAAAAATTTCATTTAGTTGAAACCCCAATCTTCCATAAACAAAAAATGTATTGATGGGAAATTTTCAACCAGCCTTGTTAAGGTACACTTTGAGAAGAGCGTGAGCTGCCTGGTAAAGCTGCTGTCTGTTCTTCTGCTTATCTGTGCCTAGTTGGATGACAACATCCTGGGGCACTGTATTTATGAAGAAATGAAAACCCTCTCTCCAAAAACTACCAAGCCAAGCATCAATGTACTTTTGCTCACTGACCGGGAAATAGACTGTGATGCTGCACCAGAAAAACAGTTGTCTAAACAGACTGCCCCACAGCTCCCAGGTGATGACAATTTTAAATGAATGAGAGGTTGAAAAATGGCAAGTGAGATTTTTTTTGTTTAAAGGTTTCCTTGGCAAAGGCAGCCAAATTCTTCTTTGTGAGACTGAGATGCTTTAAGAGCTGCCTTAAAATTAATCCCAAACATGAGTCTAGCTCCAAATGAGTGGGACTTGGCAGGTCTGCTGCATACATTATCTTGAAATACAGGCAGGAGTCATGTGGTGATCGTGGTTTTTCTGGTCAATTCTGATTCTCCCACCCCCATCCCTCTGTCTTTATTAATGTTTCTTTCAAGCTTTAGCCTGTTGTATTGTATGTGGAGGTGAAAATGCCTAAAGTCAGGCATGCACAAAGAGGCATGACTTGCAGTGTTGTAATATTTTGCTTGCTAAAGTACATTTCTTTTTTAAAACAAGGTGTTTGCGTGTGAGGGGTTTGGAGGATTGTTAATGGGGTGTAGAGTCTTTCCCCCTCAGGTCACTTTTTCAAGTCCAGCAGTGGCTGATGGCTGTTTCATAGACTGCGGTAGATTTTCAAAGGCACAAATGGTAGCTGGCAGCTTACTAAGCAGGTTAAGTCCCATCTTCCAAAATGTCTTAGCCCAAATTTTGTTGTAAGTCAAAACTTGGGCTAAGACACTTTGGAAGACGGGACTTAACCTGCAAATCGTACCCTAAGCTCTGGGGCAAAAACTGTCTTTCTCTGTGTCTTACACAGCTAGGTCTGAGTACATTCTCAGCACTTAACAAATAATAATGGTAACCAGAAGCCTAGCTATGACCCTCCCCCACCCCCATGAACTTTGTGTGTGTGGATCAGCTGCACCTGGGACCCCTCTTTCATCATGATACTTTGCCCTTAGTAGTGTCTTTCCGAAGAGGATCTCAAATAACCTTACAAACATTCAGGAATTATGCTTCAAAAGGCACCTGGTAGGATGGTATTTTTGTCCTCACTTCACAGATGGGTGAACTCAAGTAGAAAAATGAAGACATTTGTTCAGAATCATAGAATATCAGGGTTGGAAGGGACCTCAGGAGGTCATCTAGTCCAACCCCCTGCTCAAAGCAAGACCAACCCCAACTAAATCATCCCAGCCAGGGTTTTGTCAGGCCTGACCTTAAAAACCTCTAAGGAGCCGCTCAGTGCTGATTGCCTGTCCCCTGCTTTAACAATTATCCTGTGCCCCTTCTCCTCATTAGCCCAGTGTGGGGGCTGGTCTCACAGGGAATGTTTGACTCATGAACCACACCCACACCAGCTAAGGGAATGGAGTTTGTGCTTGTGATGGCCAGGAGTACGACAAGGCAGGGCAGGAACATGAGCTGCAGGTAACATTCTTCCTACCGCTAGCTGTTATGGGCATATAAGGAACGGAGGATAAGGTGCATAGTGACTGTGGATTTGCAAGCATCTCTTGTCGTTGTATACTGTCGCTGTGCCGGGTGGGTATTATGGATGGCCGGGTCTCCGTACAGTAGTACAAATAAAATATAATAGGTCATGAGGTGGTGAGTGTGGAACTGGAGATGCACAGGGTTAGAGTGAAGAATATCTCTATGGAACGGTGATCATATCTCTAGAAGGAAGCTTGGTTCTGGGCACAGGAACATTATGATTGTTGTTCTGATTTAATATTTGTATTGCAGTTGTGTGCCCAGGAGCGCCAGGCATGGCCCACAACCCCTGGTGCAAGGCCCCTTGCAAACAGAACAAAAAGGCACGGCCCAAAGAGTTTATAGTCTAAGTAGCCAGCAAAGTGCCTGGGAGCTCCAGCAGGACGAGAAAAAAGATCATTGTTAAGGAGCGTGTGGTTTTTCAACAAAGGACCACAACCACCAGGGGCCTGTCATTGATCTGTAGCCACAATCCAGAAGTAATGATCTCCTCAGTGAACCAGATCAGCCCTTGGAGCAGAGAGGATTTTAGGAGGCCAGCATAGCAAAAGGCTCAGAGAGATGTTGTAGAATTGAAAACTAGGACATGGAGGGGTGATCTCAGCTTGCTAAAGCAAGTAGAGTGCTATTTCCAGGACAGTGACTGCTGAGGCTCAGGAAAGGGCACTAGGAGCGCAGGCTATGCTGAAAAATATAGGACTGTTATCTGGCTCTGGTAATGGTGGGATAGGGTGCTGCTTTATGTCTAAGACCTTGTCTGCACTATTTTTCAGACCTGTAATTCTCTACAGGTGCATCACTAGTGGTGGTAGCACTAGTAGAAACTAGTACAGATTAGGTTCCAGCATTTTAACAGCTGTGCTGTCTAGCGCTGCTCCGAGCAGGGTTAGGAGGGATGGCGCTACAGACCTCTCAGCCATGTTTAAACTAGAGTCTCCCCCAGTGGAGCTGGGAATTTATAGTCCCCAAAATCTCTAGTGTAGACACAGCCCGAGAGAGCTGATCATGAACTGCTGACATGTCTAGGCAGTGAAGACTATAGATCCTAACCAAGCAGGGGAGAGGGAGCCAGCCCACTGGCCAGATGTTGAAGAGTAACTTTGGGCAAGTTCTTCTTTGTTTACTTTCATTCTGAACTGAGACCTAAACCTCAGCCATGAGTGCCCAGGCAAATCCCCACTGCATGGTGTGTGTGTTAGTAATTTGAAAGGGTTTAGCAATACGGTAACACCAGAATGGGTATATCAACATGTTCTAGCAAACACAGCTTCCTATTGACTTGTTAAAACATTTGCTGTTTATCAGATTTTGCTTTTAAACTGTCTGTAACAGTCTGGGAGAACGTCTGTCAAAATCCCTTCCAGATGTGAAGGTGCTACCCGATACTTTGGCTATAACCTGGGCCCTCGCTCTTGCTCAGATCAGATTAGCTGAACTATTGTGAAGATAAAAATACCAATAAAGACATGCAAACATATATGCATATAACATTTTCCCCCAAACATTCCTGTCTACCTTCAAAATGAGTTCTTATTTAATGATCAAACTCACAACCTCTTTATAAATGTTTGCTACATTAGAAAAACCCAGGTAGCAAAAGGACAGGCGGTATATGGTTAATACAGTGCCAGAAGCAGCATGCCTGTGGTTTTCTTAGTGTTACTAACTTTTCCCCCATTTTTCTAATGCTCCTTAGAGTATGGTGCTTCCAGACACATTCGCACTTTTTAAGAAATTCAGATTATGTGCACAATTTTAGGTCAGAATTCGTTCCCTAGCATTAAAAGCATGTGTCTCAGATAAAGATGATTAGTTAAATACTTATTGAAAGACTGTTATAGGTTTGGGGCTGTTTCTAATGGCATGTAATATACAGACATGCTACCTTGTTAGCCTCCAAATGAAGCTTCAGTTTCACAAAATATTCTAGGATTAAAAAAGAAAAAATCATCTAGCTCAGTGATGTCGGTCAGATCATATACAATCTGATCCAGCCCCCATTGTAGTCAGTAAGGGGTTTACCACTGACTTTCAGTAGAGCTGGATCTATAATCTTTGTGAAGTGCACGAAGCACTCCTTGATGAGTGAATCTCTGTGAGATGTGCCGCCCTAAACCAAGACACTGGATCTGAATACTCTAGTATTTGGTTTTGGGAGGGGTGGCTGGGTGGGCCGGAGGGATGGGGTCGGTTTAATAAATGGAACCTGGATTTGGGTCAGAATTTTGCAGCTGCTCTAGTATCTCTGTAATGGGCCAAATGAGAAATGAGGTCAAATAAACACTCTTGAATGAAGAGGATTCCAAATTTGATTTTGCAGCTTGGACGTGGCTCTAATCAAAATCTAACGAGCAAGCTCTGCTACTTGTATGCTGTGGTATTTGTGCACCTCACCATCTTTAACGTGTTTAGCTGCGTAACACCCCTGTGGCACAGCAAGTATAAGTGACTTGCCCATGGTCACACAGGAAATCTGGGGCCGAGCAGGGAATTGAACCTGGGTTTCCTAAATCCAGGCTGGTGCCTTTACTCCTGAACCATCCTCCTTCTCGAAAAGTCTCCATTGTTGCAGTCATCTGGGCTAATCACTACAACTAGCTTTATGAATGGATTTGATCCTCCTTCCTGGAAAAAATTAGAAGAAAATGTAGCTGTTAAAGGAACAACTTGTAGTATTTTGACTTTCGTTTGGTTTTTAATACTGCGCGTGAAGATCGGTTTCCCTCGGAGTAGGATGCCGGACTGGTGGGGATTCTTTGGATTGTCTTTGGATCCCCGTGCAGGAAGATGGTCCGTGTCCAAGGTGGTAGCATGGGAATGCGGTGCAGGTACTCAATGAACGCACTCAGCTTCTGAGATAAAGGACCACAGCAGCAAATCTGTGCCCGTGTTGATATTGTCACGAGTGTTGTGATTTGGGGCCCCTGTTGTGGGCACCTGGTGAGAAAAAGCTCGGCTCCCCGGGAATTTGGGCAGAGCCGTCAGCAGCTGTGCTGCTCATACCACAGGCGGTTATACCAGCAGCCACAGCCTGCCACCCCAAGTTGCCTCTGAGCAGGGCAGAGCTTTTGAGCAGGTGCAGGACAGGGGAGTACAACTGTGGGTAGTGGAGGGGAGAGCCCAGGGGAAAGCCCTCCCTTGCAGGCTGCAGACAGAGAGCAGCTGCTGGAACCTGCCAAGGGCCTGGAGGCTAGAGCAGTGGGACGGCTGTAGGACCTTGCAGGAGAAGCCTGCCCAGGGGTGAGCGGAGGCTAGCGGATTGGGGAGGTATGGGAGCCTGCCAGCAAGGAGCTGGGCCACAGAGAGGGCCCTGGGAGCTGGGGCCTGCATTTTTGTACATGTACATTTCATATGCATTGAAGGTTGAATTTTCAACCTGTGTCACGCACACATTGGGAATGGACACAGGGAGTTACAAAGCAATAGAAAACAGACCGAAAGATTGTCTATTCTTTTCAAACAAATCTCCTCATTTTTAGCTCAATCTTAAGATTTTTTTTCCCCGATTCTGACTCATGATTTTTACACTCAGGGGGACTGGCAGGGCCCATGGTACATCTAGTACCATTTTTGAGGATCGGCTCAAAAACGGTACTAGATGTAAATGGCTCAGTCACTGAGATTTACGGGCAGTTTACACAGTTCAATAACAAAATTAGAAGCATTGGCAAACTTGGTAAGTGAATTATCATATGTGCTTCCATTGGAATTCCAATTCTGTAGTCAGTCCAACTCATGCAACACTAAATTTAAAGGGCTACTGGGAATTGCTACCAACAGGTAAAGATGATCCAATCTTGCAGACTGTATAGAATGTTTTGGATATTAGATTACCAGCCTACC
This sequence comes from Mauremys reevesii, assembly GCF_016161935.1. Taxonomy (NCBI): domain Eukaryota; kingdom Metazoa; phylum Chordata; order Testudines; family Geoemydidae; genus Mauremys; species Mauremys reevesii. Next base: position 17,570,088 of record NC_052641.1, read on the forward strand.
TGTATGCTGCAATATCTAATTCTCAGTCCAAACTCCAGGACGCTACACACATGCTCCCAAATTGCGGGAAATTGGTAATCTCATCTAGATCAATATCAAGAGGGCAATAAACATTTGGACAGGGAGTCAACTGCTAGGGGGTATGTGCCTCCTGCATCCCATTTTATGCTTCCTCTTAATTTTACTGCTTGTTGCATGTGTTTTTTTTAAAAAAAACCCTGATGTCAAAATCAGACTCAATCCTATCTGGATGTCACTGTAGCTAAATCTGGAAGCATTAGAGACTAGCAAACCAATACTGGATTGGTATCACTTTTCAGAACAATGTAGTAACATCTGTTCTAAATCCAGCCCCTACGCTGCTCCATGTATTTTTACAGATAGTGGGACCTTTTATTCTTATACTTAAAACCGTCTATTTGAAAGCTTTTATTATTTCTGTATCGCTGCACAGTATATAGCGAATCCAGTCCTGCATGCTGTATGCACCCAAAACTCCCACTGAAGCCACTAAGACTCTTGGGTGAACCAGGAATGCACAATCAGGCACCATTATATATGGTTTCCAGTAGTGATGGGCAGCGTGGCTGAAATGCACGAGAAACAACAGCGGAGGGGTGTGAGGTGTGAGGTGCTGCTCAGTGGTTTGTGGGGCTGGTGGTGAGGTTTAGTGCATAGGCCTGGAAGGGAAGGCCACGTGTCAGGAATTGGGGTGTACTGACAGAGGTCTGAGCGAGCCCCTCATGTGGTGCTTCTCACGGTGTCCTGGCTGTCTCTGCTTCTCTCAGTCGCTCAGTTCCTTGAGGACTCACATTCACGCTTGAATTTTGAGGGAATTAAAAGCAGGATTTCTCTAGCCTTGCACTGGAGAGAGCAACCTTTCCTCAAGTGTCCTGTTCCATGCATAACCTTGGGTTGTTCTGTCACTGTTCATTACAAGCTTGTATGTCACTGCTCAGAGTGATGGACCTTGGAGGATACCGTGGTTTAGAGGATACAAAAAAAAAAAGTTAGGAAAAAAAATAGACCCTGCTGTCTGTGAAATAATGCAGTGGATTTGGCTGGGTGTCTGCTGCACAGAGAGAGGGGTGGGGAACGATGTGTGGAAAAAACCAAGCCAATCTTTCAAAGCCCACATGCTGATAAGACATTTTATGGAGAGCCCAATATATCTGGCAGCAGAGACTGAGATTATATGTCTTCACCTGGCTAGTCCTGCTTCACGCACCCACAGGGACCTTTGGAAGATAACTGGGGGGGGGGGGGCGATCTCACTCCCATTGCCCGCTGGGAGCGGGATCAGGTCCTCATTGCACTTCCAAATGACACCTCTCACCGCTGAGTTTGTGGCCTCAGTGACCGCAGAGCATTGGCAGTCGCTGCACTAACCTGTGCAGTGAGAACCCATTTTACATAACGGAGGAAGGGCTAATAATTGAACTAGGGCGGGACCTGGGGTCTGGCCAGGGGGGTTGCTGTGTCCTCAGGACCTTCCCACTGATTCTGAAGCTCCACAGCCCCTGCCTCCTTCCCTCCCACTTCCCAACTGCTGTCCACATCTCTACCCCCGAGTGCCTCTCGGTCTCCTTCTCCCTCTCCCGACTGGAATCCTCTCTTTCCTGGTGCCTAGCCCATGGGCTTGGAGCAGGCTCCCCGTCCCTCTCTGCCAAACGCTCTCCCTCTCCAGCTTCAGAGCATTTTGAAGAGCCCTTTTGTTCCACAATGCCTGCCAGCCGCTCCCTGGCTGTGCTGTACCTCGCTGGGCCATTAGGTTGAATCCTGCCAGGTGCTGAGCATGGATTTGAAGGGGATGTTGAGAATGGCCAGCACCTAGCACGCTCAGGCTCTTAGACTTAAACTCTTCAGGATAGAGACTTTTTGTGATCGCCCGGGAAGGGTGGGGTCTCGTGCTCTGCATAAAGGTCTGGGGGCCAGGAACTCCTGGCTTCCAATCCACACTCGGACACTGACTTCATCTGAAGCTTGGGGCCAGTCCCTCCCCATCCCTGTGCATCAGTTTCCCTCTCCTTAGAATGTGGCTAATGACGTGGACAGAAGTTTGTGAAGGGCTTTGAGATCCACCACGAACCAGTGCTGCACAAGTGAAACGCGTTATTATTTGTATCGCCGCCAGGGGCGGCTCTAGACATTTCGCCGCCCCAAGCACGGCGTCATGCTGCGGGGGGCGCTCTGCCGGTTGCCAGTCCCACGGCTCCGGTGGACCTCCCGCAGGCGTGCCTGCGGAGGGTCCGCTGGTCCCGCGGCTTCGGCGGAGCCGTGGGACCAGTGGACCCTCCGCAGGCATGCGCCGAAGGCTGCCTGCCTGCCACCCTCCCGGCGACCGGCAGAGCACCCCCCGCGGCATGCCGCCCCAAGCACGCGCTTGGCGAGCTGGGGCCTGGAGCCACCCCATATCGCCTAGGGGCCAGAGCCCCATTGTGCTGGGCCCATTACCCTGTAAAATGGAGCTAATACATAGTCCCGTCACAGGGGTGGCGTGAGGCATGGGAGAATGGAGGGTGCCCTGGATGCTAAGCATTATTGACCGCACTATGTACTGCAAAGCACCATGTCTACCTGCTGTGCCGGATAAACATAACACCGAACACGTTTTTCTCTGGCAATAGTATGAGCTGAGCTGACGCTCTCAGCTGGGAGGGTTGGTTCTAAGGGATCTCTCAGGTTCTGTCTCCGTCCCAGCTGAACTGAGTTCTGGGCGTTTCCTGCTCCAAGGGTGTGACTGAAACCGCATTCAGTAATGAATACAAAGCCCTTTAAAAACTGCATCGGAGACTCCAACTCTGCCTCCCCTTGCAGGAAATGAACTTGCATCCCTCTCGATAGCTTCTTGGGGAAAATGCTTTGTGGTGCCCCCAGAAGGTCAATGAATCCAGTCTCTTGGGGGGCCAGTGGCGCTGACGAGTTGTAGAGAGGCGTGTGCCCTGTCATGAGCCCGTCCCATTTAATTCTGTGGGCGGGTGTCTCTAACTCCTCTGCCTGAGGAGCCAGGACCCAAGCTGTACCGAGCTGGATTGTGCTCAGTCCCTGCTCAAGTGCCTGGCAGGGGAGGTGGTTTCTTCGCCTTGCACACCTGTGCTCAGGAGAGTGTAGAAATTGCTCCTTCCTACCGCTGACGGGGTGCCACACCACTCCAAAAGGGAGGCGCAGAGGAAACGGGGGAACAGGGCCGTAGCCTCTTCTCACCTGTCAGCAGAGGTGGCCAGAAGCAAAGCAGTGAAGCCTCCTGAGCAATGAAGCCTTCACATTCCTGAAGCTCAATCTGTTCCAGAGCTCCATCTGCCCTCAGTGTGGGGACGTGTAGATGCTCCAGCCCCTAGAGCTTTGTAAGTCGAACACCAACGGCTGGGAAGGAAGCAGAAGCCAGTGGAGACCGTGGAGCCTCGATTGGATTGTAAATTCTGTGGGGCAGGTGGCCATCTTTGTTTGTTCTCAGAGTAGCAGCCGTGTTAGTCTGTAGCCACAAAAAGAACAGGAGTCCTTGAGGCACCTTAGAGACGAACAAATTTATTTGAGCATAAGCTTTCGTGGGCTACAGCCCACTTCATCGGATGCATGCAGTGGAAAATACAGTAGAAAGGAGTATATATATATATATATATATATATATATATATATATATATATACACAGAGAACATGAAACAATGGGTGTTATCATACACACTCTAACATATATTACATTCAAAAACCCAGTCGGAGAACACTTCAATCTCCCCGGTCACTCGATTACAGACCTAAAAGTCGCAATATTACAACAAAAAAAAATCAGAAACAGACTCCAGCGAGATCTGCTGAATTGGAATTAATTTGCAAACTGGACACCATTAAATTAGGCTTGAATAAAGACTGGGAGTGGATGGGTCATTACACAAAGTAAAACTATTTCCCCATGTTTATTCCCTTCCCCTACTGTTCCTCACAACTTCTTGTCAACTGCTGCAAATGGACCATTTTGATTACCACTACAAAAGGTTTTTTTCTCTCCTGCTGGTAATAGCTCACCTTAACTGATCACTCTCATTAGAGTATGGATGGTAACATCCATTGTTTCATGTTCTCTGTGTAAATATATATCTTCCGACTGTATTTTCCACTGCATGCATCTGATGAAATGGGCTGTAGCCCACGAAAGCTTATGCTCAAGTAAATTTGTTAGTCTCTAAGGTGCCACAAGTACTCCTGTTCTTTTAGTTTGTTCTGTGTGTCAGGTGTGTGTGTGGGAATCTGTGTTTGTCCAGCGCCTCGCATGGCGGGGTCCTGGTCTGGGACTAGAGCTCCTAGACTCTACTGCAGTGCAGATAACAGGGAAAGACACTCCCTGCCGGAAGCACCCCTCAGCAGAGAAATCGTGGCATTATGCACCAGCTGTAGTGCCTCCATGCACCTGAGCAGTAGCCGAGAGGCGTGATAGTGGCATGCTGCACATCTGATAAGGGCAAATAGGAAAAGAGGAACCCTTTAAAACCATCACTCTGCTGAGCCAGGCTGTGGGTTTTACACAATTTAAAAGACAGGGCGGTGCCTCTCCCCGCACCTTATTTATCCCTGGATGGGCTCTGCACCCCATCCACATACGGAGCAGTACATGTCTGCACGAATGAGAAGCTAACTCCGCACGAGTAAAGCTTGCAGAATCTTCCCCTGTATCAGCCACACATGGTGCCTGTGCCCTGTACACAGACACAGAAGCTCTATTAAATTAAAATGCAGAATCTCTCCCATCTAATTTCTTTTTCCTTATCCGCTCCCCCCCTTAAAAAGCCCAGGCAGTTTGGGCTGTGAAACCCAAATGCCTTTTGCAGCGCCAAGCACGGATCCCATAAGTAATATCCCAGTGTTGGAGAATAAGACATTATATGAAGTAGACGGGGAGCTATAAAGACGCTTTAAAAGGGGCAATAAAAGTTTTGGGTTTCATATCGTCTTACCGAAGAGGAGAATAACAGAGAGGCAGGAAATTTCAGTAGCAGACATGACAAAGGTCACAGCACTCAGACTGCACCTTAGACAAAAACACCTACTCTTATGAAAACAGCAAGAATTTTTGGCAGAGGCTCAAGAACTGTTACAGGCAAAGCTCTCCACCGCGCTAAAAGGTTACAAGAGACTGTTTTGTCTACGTTGCTGTAAATGTTTATAATATTTCTCTGCGTTTGTATTGCATGGGATATCCTGCCTCCGAGATACAGAATTCGGCTATTGTGCCTCTCATAAGAAAGCCTGGGCTTTGCTTGGTAAAGAGGGGAGCGGGTTTGCTTTGTTCTGTTATCTGTTTATAGGAAATATTGGCCCCCGTGTTAGGGGGATGGCACCATGGGTATTGTACTGCATGTCAGCAATGTATGTGGGGCCTGATCCTGCGCCATTTAAACCAGTGGGAGTTTTGCCTTGATTTCAGTGAGATTGGGATCAAGCCCTTATGGCTGAGTCCTACAGTCCCAGCTCTGCCCTGGCATGGGCACATCTCCCTTGACATCAGTGGGGTCGTATTCTGCTCTCTCGGCTACCTTGGGGCAATTCCACTGCCGTCAGTAGAGTTGCACTGGCACAACCAAGACCAGAATTTGGCTGGGTGAGGATTGCAGAAAGCAGCTGCTTGTGTGGGCTGGGGGGAGGGGAAGCTCCCAGAGACATTGGGGGAGATCCTCAGCGGCTGAAATGGCCGGTGAGCACCTTGCTGTCCCCAAGAAGCAGACAGGGCCACCTCGCTGCCATCTGTGCCTTTGAAAATCTCCCCCCTAGTTTTAAAGCTCAGCGGCCGTATTTTTGAAAGCGGCCTCTGCTTCCGGCTGCCTCGGTTTTTGGCTGTCCAACCTTGAGACCGATTTTTGGAGGTGCTGAGCTCCCACTGGCTTTAACCAGACTAGGCACCCATTAAAATCAGGCCCAGGATGTCTCCCGTTGGGCATCCAGAAGTGGAGATGTGCAGAATTAGTGGGCTCTTTTGAAAATGCCCATGCTTGTGCTTAAACTGGCTGAGGCCCCAGGCCCTGCTGCAGCAGTTCAGATCCCCAGGGATGCCCCTGCTGTGCGTTCCGAAGACGGGCAGCGGGGTTTTCTCTCTGGGGCCCCAGACTTCAGGCCCCTGAACGCTGGATGTTTTGCCATGTTTTTTTGTTTTGCTTTGTTTGCCAAAGTCCTCTGTGCATCGGCAAACCAGGGACAGCCTGGGCAGCAGCAGAGCCAGCTCCCCCCATGCCGTCCTGCCAACATAGAGGGCTGCTTTTAAGGCCAAGAAGGTCCCACACTGTCCCCCTCACAGCATTTCCCCTTTAGCAACAACAGCATGGAGGGTGGGTGGGTGGCTGGAACAGACAGAGATGGAATTGAAGAGTAGTTTGTGCAGAGTGGTTTGCAATGTCCCAAGCAGTGGGACATCTGCTCCTTCCCTGGGGTGAATTATCCCACACTCTTTGAGAGCTCCCTGCTGGGGAATGTCCCCGGATGGTCAATGTAAATTTCCCTTTCTGCTCATTGTTCCTGGCTGACTCTCTCCACGGCGCCACCCTCGATAATTCTTCCGCCTCCTTTGTGTTTTAAACTGGCGTAGGGTTAGTCCAGCCCCCTTTGATGCCGCTGCACCGAGCTTGCATGTTTGCATGAAGCTTTCCAAAGGCACAAATGGGAGGTGGGGTGGGGGTGTGATTTCCAGATGCAACAAAGTGATTTAGGAGCACTGGTGTCCTTGACTTTCACTGCGCTCCTAAATCACCTTGGTGCTGTTGAAAGTCTCACTCAAGACTCCCAGCTCCCACTGATTTTCAATGGCAGCTGGACTCCTTATCTGTCCTTTGTGTCTTTTGAAAATCTCCCCCTGAGCTCCTTTAGCCTCTTTAAATCTTTATCTCCTAATCGTTTTGAATAAAGGGTCAGGTTTTTATAACCTTCTGCTCCTCTGTGTCCCTTTTAAGGAGGCAGTTGCTATTCCAAGCCCCCCTTGCCATATATTACAGCAGTTGCTAGGGTAAGTGCTTTTTTTTCTTTTTTTTGGAGGTTTGCACAGTCAGTGCAGATCCCTGTTGCATCAGCACAAGGGGGAAAAAGTCCCTTGCCTGGTATTTTATTAGTATGCAATAGACCAGTTAACTTTTTTTAATATAACACCTAAATACAGGGCAGGTGTGAGCAGGGCAGGCGTGAGCGGAGCAGCAGCTCGGTCGGCTCATGCAGCTCTGCCGTGCTTTCGCTTATTTGCCCTGAGTTTGCCAAACTGCTTGTTTGTTTGTTTGAAATACAGAACATATTTTGAAAGCATGTCTGAATCCTCTGCTTTTATGGATCCATTTGTTTCCTCGCATTCAGGAATCATAATACATTGCATTTATGTAACAACTCTTAGCAAGGGCATTAGAGTGTTTTGCGCACGTTCTGTCCAAATAATTGGCCGTCTCAACCGTATGTATACAGAGCACCTAGCAGAGGGTGGCCCCTCAGGCCTACCTTAAGAAGAGTACTGTGTCTGTATTTAAGTGATAAATGTCTGTATTTGGAACTCTTTCATTGGCTCCAGTTGATAGACTCAGTAATATGTGTTGTTTTCCCCTAAAAAATGTGGCCTACATTTTTTTGAAAGGGACTAGTGATTTTGGGGGCCTAACTTGAGACCGTGTAAAGGGGCCTGATGTACAGAAAATACTGAGCACCCGCCCCTGGAAAATCAGACTTCTTTAAAGTGTCTCAAAAATCCCGAAAATCACTAGTGACTTTTGAAAATGGAGGTCTGTAGAAGGCACATGCTGTTTGGTCCAAATGGTCCATAATACACGTTTAGTAGAAAACTTTAATTAGGTAGGAACTAGTCTACTTCCTTGTGCTACAAGTACATGTTTTAAAGCCTTCCATAAAAGGTTTTCCTCCCCACCCCCCTTAAAAAACACAATTGCAGAATGGGCAAGGTAAATGCATGCAAATGGTTACTTTGAAATTATTTTTCTGCAGCCTGCTCATAAATCCAGCAAATTAAACTACAGCTGATGCTCTGCCCAGAGCTCATGCTTATGGTGACGCTGATTGTTCATACTGCAGAAGCATCTAGGGTCCCCAGTCAGGGTTCAGGGACTCTTTGTGCTAGGTGCCAGAACAATGGCAATCTGTGCTTCAGAGAGCTCACAATCTATGGTTAGGACCAGGTGCAGCAGGTGAGTAAAGCGACAGTATCCGGATCTGAACAGGGGTTGGGAAGTCTTATCGTCCCACTTCTACAGATGAGGAGCTGCGCCAGAGAGAGACCGAGTCACTTGCCGGTGGCAGACCGCAGAGCACCTGCTTTCCAATCCAGCAGCGTAGCCACAAGATCATCCATTTCCTAAGCAGGAGGCTGCGGTCCCTCATGCATGGGAAATATATTCTGTTTGGGTGCAGTCTTCTGTTTGTTCATTGGCTACGGACGTTTGCATCTGACACAGATTCCTGCGGGCTGAGCAGTGTTCCTTCGCAGAATGCTCCTTCGGATGCTAGGCAGGAATGCTTATAGTGTGCTGCGGGTAAGAGCCCTCCTCTCCCTCGAATAACCTTGAGACCTCCATGTGCTCTAACAAAGACATCTGAGCCATCGAATGGGCACGCCAAGCAAGCTCTCGATGGGAAAGGATCACTTCAAAAACCATGCTTGCAAGGGACAAAATGTGAATGCCCGGTGAGCATGTCTGCAACCCAGAGGCCATACAGCACGGGGCAACCAGGGGACCCACCATGCTCATCTCTTTGGAAAACCACTTGTATAGGTGTCTGCTTGAGTGATAAGCTGGGAAATGTAGCCCTGCATGTGCCCCTTGCTGTAGGCACAAGACGATGGGATGTCTGTGTGTACCTGGAGGCAACAGCAGCATTGGCGGTACCTTGGCAGCACCAGTCTCTCAGTGGCGGCTGGGCCCGTTGTGCTTTTTCATTTCTTTGTGTTTTTATTGGAAGCACATTCATGTTTGGTTGTCGCCCTGCAAGCAGGAGGCTGCTCTGATGAATGACCCCCATGGAGTTCTGTTCCCAAGGCACCTAGGCTGAAGGCAGGCCTTCAATGGACATTACTGTATATCAATACTACTCTAATTGTCCATGACATATAGTCTTGGCTTTTCTCCCAGACAGTCTAAATTAATCATACACTTCTGCTAGAGTAAATAGTCTATTCGATGGGATGTTATAGGGTTACAGCTCTTCCCCGCCCTTCCAGGAGCTTCTTTCTGTGCCTCTAATTTTCCATGTCGTTTACATACTAATGAGCTTCTGTGCAAGCGCACCTGGTGGCTGTGTGAGCCAAACGGGTTCGCAAGCACAAAGTGCCCAGTGTTGCCGCTCACTCGGAGGCGGAGTGGATTTGGCAGAGGAGAGGATGTAGCCGGGGGCCAAACCCTTCAACTTCTCATTCGCTTGGGCAAAACTGCCATTGACTTTGCCGAGCAGTTTGGCTGAGTGAGGAGTGAGTCTGAGTGAAGCCAGAGCATTGGGGGTTTGCTCAGTATTTGCAAGAGCTCCAGGGACCCACTGAGAGAGTAGACGGGAGAGCAAAGACCTGGAGGCTCTGTGCACCAGAGTTCCGAGCTAGGCTACCCGTGCCCCCCACCCAACCCTGCCAGTGCCCCCGCAGGACCTGCAGAGCAGCAGGCTGGATTCAGATCCACCAGCTAAGGTGTATATAGCCTCAGCTTTCAGCCAGCCTCCTCGGTCATTCAGGGCCATGGCCTTTGGGCCAATAGTCATGCTGCTTTTTACACCTGGGACAGTCTCCGTCCTCTCTCCTCCTTCACATTCCTCCTCAGTCAATTCCTCACAAACCTTCCCCTCACCCCTTCTGCACAGTTGTCTTCTCCTGTGTTTGTCTTGCCTTATTTAGGCTGTAAGGTCTCAAGGGCAGGGATCCTGTCTCCTCAATCTGTGTAAGGTGCCCTGTACATTCGTGGCTCTCTCTAAACGTCTAATAATGACATTAAGGCTCTGGTATCTGTACCCAAATCACAGTGTTAAAGGTTCAGTTGGGCCATACTTACAAAAATCAACATGTTAAACATATAATGTTAAAAGAAGCTGTAAATAAAATAGTAAATTTCTAGCAAAAATACAGGCTCTGTTATTTCAGTGTTACAAAAAGCAAAAACCCACTCAGGCTTAGCAAACTCACACTTGCAAGTGTGCAAAGTGCAACATTAACGCTCATTTCCAAAGGCAAACGAAATGTGATGCCCCATAGCGAAATGTGGCCCACTGAACTCTCTGCGGGAGGCAAAGACCTGCTAGATTTACTCAGTAGCCAATGGACAGGATCACTTGCCAGCCAGAACTTCTCTAAGGTGGACAAAAGTTTCTCTTTGGGGAATATACACACAGTTACGGAGAAAGTTATCAGCTGGCTACATGGACACATGGAAGCTTCTGGTATGAATGATGGCCAAGAGACAAGGCCTTTCAGGTTGAATAGGACCAGTTTTGTTCATCAGCAAATTAAAAATTTGTAACAACCTGCATTTTGGTGTGGGGAGTGGCAGTGTAATTCTTTTCCATCATAGGAAAAAAAGCTTCACAGCTGGCAACTTGTTTCTGGTCATGATCCCGACTGGAATAAAGAGTGAGGGCTGCATAACTTTTGTATGGTCCTTCAAGGTGGTGAACAGGTGTCTGTTGAGATACAGATGCCCCAGTCTCCAGGCAGGGGGAGAATCTTATCACACGCAGCAGCAGAGAGTGGAGCAGTCCAGTTTGGCTGGGTTTCCTGCATTCCCTGCCTTCTTGTTCACCTTGGGCAGCAACAGGACAAAGGACATGGCCAAAGCACAATGGTAGAAGCTATGCACGTAGGTGTAATCCCACTCCTGCAACCAAAGAGACCGTCAGTGAGAGTTTCTACTGCTGGAGGATTTGGGTCCTCTCTGGGTTCAAGATTTTCACATCTCTGAAATTTTAGTATATTTCATATACACCCAGGACAGATTTAATCCCATGGTTCTCTGCCCTGTGACCCCATTCAGCCTTTTTTCCTTCACTTAGTGCTTTGCTATTTGAAATTCAAGCTGTGCTGCTTAGTTGTGATTGGTCAAATAAATCACATGGTATTATTTCTGTTCCCTGACTGGATGAGCAATGCTCTTATAGGGCCTGATCCATTGAAGTCAGCAGCAGTCTTTCCATTGACTTCAGTGGACTTTGGATCAGACCCATCAGCAGATTTCTGGTGTGAATGCCTGCTGCAGAAACCAGATTTAAAACGAGTTCTCTGCCACTGAACTACCTTTAGCTTTCTGCTGATGCTTGGATGTGCGTGCTGAAAGGCTGCACTCTGAGGGCCACTCATGCTAGTAAAGACCAGTCACATGGATGCTCACAGAAAGGGAAAACGAAAGGGAGGTGGACTGTTTGTGTCACTTTTTGCTGAGCTCTGGCTGGCTGTTGCTGCTTGAGCTGGTCTCTGGTGTAATTTCACCCTTATGGTGTGAACATATTTGCTACTCGTGGTCTCCCACAAAGGAGCTGTGTCCAAATAGGCTCACAACTACCTGACCCAGTGTGGTTTGCCTCTGCAACAAGACCAAGTTTCCAAAAGAGAGTGGCTTCTATTTTGGCCAGGATGAATGCAGAGGACTCCTGAAAATGGGACCTTTATTCAGGTGCCTCAAGGGGAGCACTGAGCTCTTTGGAAAATCTCACCCTTCGAGGAGCATCACTGAGAAATGCTCGGTGTACACGGTCTACCCATCCCCTCTTCTTTCACCATGTTACAGGCCATCTGGGCAATACTGGCCATGCCCACCAGCTCAGGAATGAGATCCTGAGACCTCTGCCTCCCCTCAGTGTTGAAAAAGGGCTTCCAGCCTTAAACAGGCAACGGTGGAAAAGTAAAGTGGATTTAACACCGGCAGATTTGCACATTTCCCTGCTCTTGAATGAAGTGTTTCATTACGCTGCTTAGGAGAAGCTCAAGCAGAAGGAAGGAGGAGATTGTGGATGGGAGGGAGGGGAATTTGTGCCAAGTGACACTTTTACATTCTGCTAGAAGTTGCAATTACTTAAAGCTTTGAAAAATAATCTTCTGGCATCCCTGTGAAGTCGTATCGATTTGCTCCCAATGCACAAAATGGCAGTAACACAACAGCTGAACACATGCTCAGCTAGAGGCTGTGTCGGGAGTGTTATCTCATTCCTCTCCCCTTTCCTTCATGGACATTGGTGACGTAGGTCCAGGTGAACACTCTAATGGCTGAGTGGTGGCCCCACCCCTTCCTCCTCCAGCAGGATTTCATATGGGGCCCAATCCATTATGTGGCCTCTGCATATGTTTACTGGATCAGGCCCCACACATGATGTAGGCAGATGAATACCCGGCTTCCCCTGGTTCATGAGTTGCTCTGGGGCTTAGGCGGGAGATAGGTCTCCAGACGCTTAGGCTGAGGCAGCCACACGCACGTTCAGAGGCAGTAACATGGGCACCGAGGGAGCCTTCACCTGACACTGAGGTGCAGAGTGACTTAGGCGCCTACAGGGTTTGGTGGGAGTCTTGGGGATTGCAGGGAGCCAGAACAGCCAACACCACTACTCAGCACAGTGTCGCTCAGGTGAGCCTCTGGCAGTGGTTTTTCTGTGTGAACTGGACACCTGTCCGCTGGCACCTGGACTAAGACCCACTGACTAGGCAATCATTTTAGATGAATTCTGGCCTGGGCTGGATTCGAGCTAGAGATCCTCTTACCCTGGGAATATCCTTCACACCCTGTCATTATCACCGTAATTTATTGTGCAAACAGGTACCTCAAAAAAGAATCTCAGCATGAGTGCTAACGCCCCAAAGCAGAAGCCTGGGCCTATCTGTTGCGTGTAGACGCTCTTCTCTGGGTACAGGCCTCTCTTCTCTTTCATCTTCTGCAGCTGGAAGGGAACAGAAAGCATGTGAAGCCCTTTCACCCCACGTTCTGTCTCGCCGTTCAGCTTCTGAAAGATCCCATGCAATTAAAAAGCAAACCAAGCAAAACCTCTGATAGTGACTGGCTGGTGGGTTCCTCTCTTTGATCCTAAAGCTCTTAATGCCTGGAACCAGACCACAGGTTCACTTGAGCAGAGACTATGCTGGATAGTGGACAAAAATGTCCTCTGATTAAAACACCCATCCACGTATTCATTTGTGATCGAAAACTGGAGTTTAAAGCCAGCTCTTTGGAGCTGAGAGGTCCCCAGTGCCCTGGAGATTTCTGCCAGAGGCACTGACTATAATTTGGGCTTTAGAAAGTGAACAGGATAACTGAAAAGCAGGCAGTTTAACTGTGGGCATCCCATCCTTGTATGCAACTGCCCACAGGAGTGCCATATATTATTCTAATGCCAGGATATTCTTCATCATTCTCTTTTCATGGGTCTTTCACTGCCAGGCAGGTGTGTAAGCAGACTCCATATGTCCATGTCCCATCTTCATGGTGGCCAATCCACTGAATGGCTTCCCGCCATGAAGATTGGACAAGGACATATGGAGTCTGCTGACATACCTGCCCAGCAGTGAAAGACCTATGAAAAGAGAAAAATGAAGAATATCCTACATGGCACCGGTAAGAGAGACGTGTTTGGTTTGAAGTTTTCACAGGACCATGGGGAATGAGGCAGTCTGGGTGAAGGGCCATCTTTATCTCGAAGGTATGTTGGTTTTTCAGGATTGGGGTGTGAGGCCTCTAAAATGTGCATGGAGAACAGTACGCTGGGGATGGGTGAGCCATGAGACTTCTATGGGTTGGGCAGGAGGCTGGTCTTGTGTTTAAGGCAGTGGACGGGGATTCAGGAGCTCTAGGTTGAATTCCCATCTCTGTCACAGACTCCCTGTATGACCTTGGGCCAGTTACTTAGTCCTCTCTGTGCTTCAATTCCCATCTGCAAAATGGGGCTGGCTGCTGCATGTCTAGTTGTAAGTCTTTGGGCCAGGGACTATGTGTTTGCATTGTACAGTACCTAGTACAATGCGACTCTGATCTTTGTTGTGGCTTCCAGGGGCTCTGCAGTAATACAATACATACGAATAAAGGCGTATTAACTCTCTGCAGGGCTTTAGGTGAAGGTTAGTGACATTATTAACTTGGGACTTGGCTCACTGAATTTCCCATGATGCTTGGTGCTTACACAATCTATGTTCTATCAACTTTACACACACACACTCACTCTCATAACTCTGACACTCTCTCTAATAAATCTGACCTGTGGCAACCTATGTTTTGCGGCATAATATACCCTTTGGAAGGCCACTGTTTTCTTGTCATCCCCAGAAGTTGGAAACCACGTTGTGTAGCCTTAAAACAGAATCAGGCCTGTGTTTGTTCAACCAGAATTATGGCTCTGCTGTACCACCTGTTTTTATGCAAATCTTCCATTGATTTCAGGGCAATTTATCAGACCACACTACCTCCTGGTTATTGTAAAAACTCCATAAATATATTCTTGATGACTAGAAACATAAGAACATGAGATCCATTAGAGTGGCTCAGACCAATCAAATCTGGCAATTATCACAAAAGCTTTTTGTTATTTGCTCGCTTTCCGTTTTCATTGAACAAGAAAGGCTATTTATTCTTCTCATAGAATAACCCCATTTCCCTTCTGAATCCAGCCCCAGTGTCATAATGCACAGCAGACTTTGGTTTAGAAAAGAAAATTATTCCCCCTGCAGTGTCTTCTCTGTAGCTTGAAAGCTTTACTGGGAAATTCCCAATCTGTTTTTTGATGGTAGCCTGAGAGGTGGGTACAAGCAGACCTCAGGGCTTACGTGGGACTGATGTGGTGGATAGAACTCGGCAGCTTCTCTGTCCAGAAGTGACTTTTAGCCCATGTAAAGTGGCCGGCTTACCCATTTCACGGTTATCACAAGGATGGCCGTCCCGATTGGTCCCGAGTAGACGCCATATCCCCACCGATCATGGTAAATCCTCACTGCTATAGTGAGCACGCCGAACATCACAAAGGTCGACCTTTTAGGCTCATCGAACTCTGCCAGAGCTGGAAGGCACAAACCAAAGTGAGGATCAGAGCATCTAATCTTCCATTGCTTTGATTTTGCTCCAGATACTTGGTGTTTCTGCAGCACCTTCCATCCAAGGGTTCACTTTGGGCTAAACATGGCTGACAGAAGCCCTGAGAATTTGACCCTAACCCCACCGCACCTTTATTAGGTCGGTATTATTATACAGTGCATGGGGAAAGTGAACTATAGAGAGGCAAAGTGGCTTGCCCAAGGGTGGGCAGGAAATCTCTGGCAGAGTTGTGAGTAGACCCCAAATCTCCTGACTCCCAGGCTCTCTGACGGGGAAAAAAAGGTAATTTAATGTTTCATGAAAATGTTCTACCCAGCAGGTTAAAATCGCATCGAAGAGTACTGAGATCACCAGAGCTACTTGCCTCCAGGCAAGCAGGGGTTAAGGGGAGGTTAGCAGAACACCTGCCGGAGACGCTGCAAAGCTTTTGCACAGAGAGTGAGAGTCTAGCTGCAGACAGGGCTTTGGTGCACATTTTGGCGCAATGGGGACATACTGAGATTCCTAAACGTGTCTTACACAGGGGACACCAACTGCTGTCCAAGAGGATGGTGATCGATTGTTCTCCACGTCCCTTGAAGATAGGACGAGAAGTAATGGGCTTAATTTGCAGCAGGGGAGATTTAGGTTAGATAGTAGGAAAAACTCTCTAACTCTAAGGGTAGCTAAGCTCTGGAAGAGGCTTCCAAGGGAGGTGGTAGAATCGCTGCCATCGTAGGTACAATGGAGCGATCTAAGACCAGGTAGTTCTAAAGCACCTGGCCCTCTGCACGCAGAACAAACAGGGCTAGGAATATTCATCCAGGCTGATGGCCCACTCAATGCTTTATAATATTTCACGTGGCAGCTTTCCCAGCTGACAAACTGCCCAGGAGCAGATCAGTTAGCACTGTGTAGCTGGCTACCTCCTTCCCCTAAGTCATCAATTACAGACCGAGAGACGCAGTAGGAAGCTGGACTCTGACATTTTCTGCTTGTCTGTCAAAACAATTAAGGTTTGGAACGGCACAAGACTGCATTGTATTGTACTGGGCAGTGGCACAAAGGGGGTATTTCCCATTGTCCCACATGGTGGCCTGACATAATTGTGATTATTATTATTTGTGTTACTGTGCTGCCTAGGGGCCTGAGTCATAAGCTAGGACCTTATTGTGCAAGGGGCTGTACAAACACAGGCACACTAACAATATTAGCCACGACGATCATTTCTTCCCAATAAAGTGCTATGAGGAGATCCAACTGCAGAAACCTTGTTAATAGTTTAGGCAGAACTTAGGCCCTCTAGTTCTTTAGTACCCTAGCGTGAGACAGGACTTGCTGTGTTATCTGTAGGGAATATAAACTGCACGATTATTTCAGACCCACGGCTGTGCAGACAAGCGCTCACATGGCTCAGAGGTCTCGTGTGTGTGGCTTTCCAAGGTACCTCTGCAGAAAGAGACAAAGGGTGAAACTTTTCAAGTGTCTCCGAGATTTAGGAACCTAAGTTCCATTTTCATAAGTGACGCAGGCACTCAGGAGCCTGCATCTCATTGAAAGTCAAAGGGATTGAGGCTCTTAAGGGACTCAGTCCCTTTTGAAAATGGAAATGAAGCTTCTAAATCAATTAGACCAGGAGTGGCCAAATTTACTGACCCTCCGAGACACCTACAATAATCTTCAGAAGTTCAAGAGCCACAAGACACACACAACCAGCCCCAGGGGGTGGCACCTGCCGGGGCCTGGGGCTTCTGCCCCAATGGCCACCTGCGGGGCTAAAGCTCTTAGACACCTCTCCCTGCAGGGCAGAAGCCCCGAGCCTCCCCCCCCCCCCGTCTGGTAGGCAGAGAATGGGGGTGTGTGGAGTGGGAGCTCCGGGAGCCGCACTTTAACTGTAAAAGAGCTGCATGGGGCTCACATGACTTAGACACTTCTGAAAGGTTAAGATTTCCAACGATGATGGGGAATTTAGCCACACCGCTCCCATTAATTCCAGTGGGACGTGTGTCGCTAAATTCCCCTAGTTCAATTTGCAAGCGCCAACCAAACTCCAGAGGTTTTCAGGGGGTGGTGATTGAATTCACTTTCCCAGGAGATCCTGGGGAGCGACGTAATATTCAGTTTTCCAGGACAGGCCAAGGCACTCGAGACAACTGAGCCAGTGGTTCAGGCATGGTAGGATCTCTAGCTTCCTCCTTATTCTCTTCACTTTGAGTCCTCCGCCCTAACGACTTTGCACCATCTTCTACATGGGATCCTATAGGGCTATTCTGGCCCTGTCCACCCTAAGATCTGAATCCTGCTAACTAGCTCTGGATGCAGCATAAGCTGCACAGACACCTGCTTGAAGTTTGGAACCTTGAAGTCGCCAATGCAAGTAAATTATTAGAGGCTTTTGTTTAGCACAGAATCAGGTAATAACTGATTAAAAGTTATGGATCCCAGTGGGCTTCATGCTTTTCCAGCTTACCCAGCTGTGTTATGGCTGTCCTGGATTTGCATTCCAGGAAACTTGCCCAAGGGTCTGTACGTACGCACACGTGTGTTCAATCTTTACAAGCAACATGGTGAAAAGCTATCCCGCATTTCAGTCACCACACCTGCTATGTCCTTGGATCACATTTTTAAAGGGATAAATGTCCGCATTTTAATTTGTTTCCCTGCTGGTCAATAGTTTAAACCTCTTAGTTCTGATTTTTTATTTTTTGTACAATTCAATAATAAAGCAATCAAGTTCAACCTAGCTGCAGCCAGCCAAGATATATAGATTAAATCTCACTTCCCTTGAAATTGCTATAGTCTAGTGGAGAATGGCCCTGGAATCTTATTTGCCTATTTTTTTAAAGTCATCACTAAGGAGAGTACAAACACGATGGATAGATTAGGAACCAGTTGAACCCTGCCCTTGCTACTCTAACTGTTGTTGAGTTGAGCTCAACCATATTTGTGAATAACTTTTCTCACACTCATTTTAACATACGGAAGGTTTATCATGTTCCTTGTTGTGGGGTGAAGTATTCCTGTCCCCCTCTTCTGTGTTAATGCTGCATATGGAAAGCAAAGATTGACCAAGTCATCCTTCCATCAAAAGAGACCAGAGAGGTGGGGATAAAATGGTCTCAAGGCATGTTGGGAATGTGACTGTGTAAACTCTCACTTGAGCCTTGGGAAGGTTGGTAGAGTTGAGTGATTTGTCAGTCTTTCATGTGACTCAAGGTAGAGAGTATCTATTCTAGAGCTGGTTGGAATTTTTTGAATGAAACTTTTTTTGTTAAAAACTGGCCTTTTTGCCAAAATGAGAAATTCTTGTGAAAAAGTTTTTTCAAAGAATGTGTGGACAGTTTCGGAAAGGGAAATTTTTGTCTTTTGTTTTTCTTCATCTTTTGTTCTTTTTTTTTTTTGCCCTTTCTTTTCCCTTTATGGAAAAAGGAAAAATAAAGGAGGGAAATTGGAAACATGGGGGGGAGGGACGGGGAGGAGAAAATGAAAACGCTCAAAACCCACAGATTTTAAATAAAAAAGGATAACGATATTTTTTCCATTTCCCAACTCGCTCTGATATTTCCTCACAGCCAAAATCAGGCCCTGACAAACCAGGGGGATTTATTTGTTAGAAGAAATAAGTTTTGATTTGCTTATGTATGTTTGCCAGAGTTTGAAGAAATGAGCCCTGGCATAAAAAGATGTGCTTAGGAGTTGATAATGGTGGTGGACATCCATCTGTGGGCTTCTTGGCTTCCAGGGCGAGGAGTGTGGTACAAATACCTAAACAGACCTGTCAAGAATCAGTGCTTGTCTCCAGATCCAGAGCTTTTCCAGCCATTCTTTAGGAAAGGTACTGTCTATTTGTTCTGAGTTTGTACAGCACCTAGCACAATGGGACCCTGACCTGTGATAATAGGCCTGAGGCCCTAGCACAATTCAAATCATAGGAATCCACAGCTTGGGTTGGGTTCCGTAAGGGAACATTTCAAGTTGGCTCTGATAGTTGCGGGTCAGAGGAGACAGCATCTCTCTCATGACTGAAGCACACTAACCAGTGTGACACAGACACCAACAAGTCCTGTACCTAAAACACCAACCCACAAATACGGCAACATGTTAAGAACCGATAGACTCATGCTTACCCATCAGTGATACCCAAATGGACAAAGCCGTCCCGTAGATGCTGAAATACTCCAGGATATCATATCGCATGAAACACAGCACTGACAAACCAGGTCCATCACATGCATGGTAAATCTATTAAAAAGGATAATTCAAAGGCACGTTACAAATGAAAACATGACCATGAAATTTGTTAGTTTCCATTGTATCTTTGCTCCTTATCAAGCCATAAAGTCTTGAGTCAAAGCCCACTGAAGAAAAAGGAGGCTCCCTTTGATTTCAGTAGGCACTGGATCAACCCTAAGGGTATGTCTGACACTGCAACTAGAGGTGTGGCTGCAGTATGTGTAGACATACCTGAACTAGCTAACTCGAATAACAATAGTAATGAAGCCAGCTAGCTGCTCAGATACATAGCCAGGATCCTGGGCAGGCTTGAACAGCCCAGATCAAATGGATACACGTGTTGCAGTCACATCTCTGATTACAAAGTAGACAGACAGTAAGTCAGCGGCCCAGTCAGGACCAGAACCCAGGAGTCCTGATTACAGCTGGGTGATTAATTCAATAATTGATTCAAGAAATGTTGCCTTTATTCCTGTTTGCGAGTTGCCCGTAGACAAGCATCCTTTTTGCTAATGAATTCATTGTGCAAAATCATTTGCTGAACGTCTTGGACTGTGACCAGTTCATTGCCGGAACCTGTGAGTGATGACCAAAGTGTTTTGAACAGAGACACAGATTACACGGTGAGCTTCCTTTCCCTAACTCTCGGGATCAGGTTTCCGGTGTGAATGAATTTTCTGGGTGAAATTCTTCCGCAGGCAGGGGTCAGCCCACAGCTGATTTACACTGTGTCCTAGGCCTTTGTGCTGTTTCTCCGTATAAGGGCGAGTTTCAACCTCTGCAGCATTCCCTTAAAACTCACTGGTTCAGTGGACGTTCCTGCCCGTAAACTCATTCGCTACAATATTTGCAAAATGTTTTCCTGCCCAATGCCCAATGGGTATGAGCACAGGCAAAGGAAATTCACTGGAAAAATCCAAGGCATATTTGTGGGAATTCTTTTGTCGTAAGTGTTTGCCCAGCTCTGGGTTTCTTCCTCTAACAATTAGACTCCACTAGGTCCCCTCTGCTAGCAGCGAGATGCTTCTCAGTTCCTGATTTGGTCTCTTACCCATTTGGCAACAAATGGACCTTAAGGCATGTTTGCTGGCGTTTCTCTCTGGGGATCCCAATATTGTTTATGGTGAGAATTGCTGCAAGTTCTTCAGCCCATTCTCTTTTCTATGGCAGCTTTTGCCATTGAGATAACTTTCCCCCCTGCTTGGTGCTGGGCTTTGAGATAGGGAGGGGAGAGCTGGAGAGAGCATTTCTGGCTGAAGTAGAAGCACTTGTCTAAGATGGACAGATGCTTTCACTGGTCTGAAGAATTTCCTGTGGGGGAGTCCGAGTGGGACTATACAATGCTGCAGCAGCTGCAACACTGCGTTGCTCGTCCTGACATACTCTGACAGCCCTGGCAGCTGTCTCCCTTTTCTTACATTTTAATATTTTGCATCTTCAGATTATTCTCCCAATCCACCTCCTATTGAAGTCCTTGGCAAGTTTTCTATTGGCTTCAGTGGGACTTGTAATAGGTCCTAAAATGGTGCCGAATGTGTTTACGTGGCATGGGACAATTTTATTAGCCTGTCTGGTAGGTTTTTAGATGCTAGTAGGATTTTTTCCCCCTGTTAACAAGGCTGGTCTTTATAGTGAGGGATGAGCATGATCCTGTGGATGGAGCATTGGACTGTGCATCTGGAGACATATGTGCTACTCCTAGCTCTGCCACCGATGTACTTTAATGATGCTGGGTATGTCACTTAGCCTTCCTGTGCCTGCGTTTCCCTACATCTGTAACATGGGCGTAACGATTCTTATTTGCCATTATAAAGTGCTTTAAAATCTATGATTAAAAAGGCTAAATATTATATTAGTTCAGTTATTGGGCATGGTGGACGAAATCCAGTTCTGTTCAGGTTCTCATACCATGCTCATCCCCATGGTTTCTTAAAGGTAACTATGTTGATGATGCGAATTCTGTTCTGTATAGTTAAGCAGTGTGTGTATATAATAACAGAGTGAACAGTTGTGCAAAGTCCTACTCACCTGCATGACTAGAGCAAGTGAATTCATTATTTCCGTGTGCGCATGTGAACAAAATAGCTTTCCTACCCCCATTATTATCATGGGAAGGGACAGCAAATAGGTTTTCAGTCTAGGCTGGTACAATTTCAAGACTGTTCTGCCAGACTGGGAAGGTTGATAATCATCTTCCTTGATAATTCTGTGGCATCTCCCTCAATCTTTCCTCTGCTACTCATAAATCCCCCCCTTTCCAGCATTAATTTACACCATAATTCAGCTACTGTAAAATCAGTAATTCCACCACATGCTTTTGTCTAAAATTACAAAACATCAGCTTACTTTAAATACAGTTTAAAACCAAAAGACAGGATGGCCCCTTACTAATTGTAATAGAGAAATGGACAGACACTACCACACCCTAAATGTACAATTACGAGAAAGGATTCAAATATATTTCCCTATGATCACTGCTCTGGGTTACCATAAACTGAAGAATCTCATTCAGGACACTCAGGGCAATACCCAGTGGGAAACGCATCCAATAGTGGATATTTTTCAGCTACGTGATACGGTATGTTCCCTCCCAGTGTATGGTGTTTTCATCAGACTCCCATTAGTATTTCATAAGATTCCTGTTTGTTTGTTTTTAAATCTTCCAGCCACTCGTATGTTTATTTCCCTATGGAGCCTCTGCAGAAAAGGGGTAAATTAGCACATTGCCCACAAAACAAACAGAAGGAATTCTTACCGCAACAAAGAACATAGTGAAGAAATAAACCATGGCTTCCATGTGGAATCTTCGCTTGGCTGCAATACTGATCGTCGGGAGGAAGACCAGGCTGCTGATCGTTGGGAGAAGAAGCTTGGCAACTAAGGAACCCATTGGGGGATGGGTGAAAAATGACAGGAAAACCCGGAGGAATATTATTATTCAGAGGAATAAAACCTTTAAAAAAAACCCAGTAACAAAGCTGGTTAGAGAGGACTCGGAAGGACAGCATGGAGCAGCCCTAAGTGGGACTACAGAGTGTTGTGAAAACAGCTGTGGCAAGTGTGCTTTAAAATTTAAATGCCCTGATGCTGGGTTCGTTCTAGGTGATGTCAGCGGATGACACGTGCCAGCAGCTGAAGGGGACGATGGCACAGCTGCTGATGGCTTGCCCTTTAAATGGTCTTCACATTCTCTCTCTCTCTTTTTTTTTTTTTAAACATTCCTGAAACGCATTGGCGCTCAATGGGGACAAATGCCCTGTACCGCCAAGCAAAACACCCTTTGACACGTCTCACTCTTGCCCAGCATTTTTGTAAACAGGCTGTTATGGTGTCAAGAGAGAAGCAACATATATGGGTCAAGTTTTTAGTTCCCACTGAAAATAGCAGAGTGTACATATGTGTATTGGAAAGGAGAATAGGCCTCATTTGGACACAGATTACATGCTGGCACAAGGGGGTATAGGAATTCGGTTGTACCCACGCATGGACCTTGAATCCAGGAGCCCAGAAGTAAGCAGACTGCAGGCTTGCTTTTCTCCACCACCTCCCAGTTTGGCCGGGAATGGATGGATTAGCTCCACTTCCTCAACTCATTGGCCAGGCAGAGGTGTCAGCCTATGTGTATGTGCTGCTGGGATAGCCCAAGAGTAATTTACTCCCCACTGCAGCTAGGAGGAAGCAAGGGAAGACCTCTGACTCAGAGGGGTGACAGGGAGTCACAGCGCCCCCCAGGGTTACTCTTGTTCATTGTCACTTTGTGGATTTTTTAGGTTTGCCATCATTTTTCAGTCAGTGAAAACCAAAAAAACATTATTTTTGGTTTTCAAATAAATAAACCAATTTTTTTTGACAAAAATGAAAAGTTTGGTGAGAAAATTTCCATTAGCTCAAAAAGCCATTTTTCCATTAAAAAAAAGTTTTAAAGAAAAAATTGGGACCAGCTCTGGGAGGTGCGGTTTACATGCCACCCCTGCTCTAGCCCGTTGTATGTTAACATTCTGAGTACTTTTCCATGGAAACCACTTACTTTAAAAGTATGGGTCACTTTACTCAATCTTAGTAGTAATTGCTTTCAGCTGAAATCATTGGACTGCTCTTGGAGTCAGGTAGAGCTTGACAGAAGAAAGAGTGCCCAAACTTGGCCCTATGAGATGGCAACAGACCAGCTGTTTGTAATGGTGCTATCTGGCCTTAAAATCTATGAACCTTAAATGGACGTGGTCCGTGGAAAAACGATACACATGAGAGTTTTTGTTGCTGATCTGCAGCTTGTGTCCTTTTACTTGTCTGAAGCTATTTAAGTTCTAGACTTAACAGTGACCATGAGGGTGTGATGGTCCACCACCTAGAAAAGAACGTACCAGCTGCAAAGTCTCCTTCATTATTTTCCTGCAACAAGCAGAGACCTAGGACTGGCTGTAATCCTTCCATAATTTCTCAGGTAGGGTGTTAAGGCACACTAGTCATTCAATGGGTGAAAACCACACAGGAGTCCAGCAGGTAACAATCCGTTACATGTTCTTATTTTGTCATGTGTGTGTTCTGACACAGTTAAAATTCATCCTATTTCTTAGTAATGCCCTAAAGCTTTGCACCGTGGACCATATAGCATCTTAACTGCTGGAGATCTGTCTGAAATAGCGGAGCAGTAGAACTTTTCTGAAGGTAAAGGACTTCCCCGGATCCCGGTGTGTTGAATAAAGCTGTATGAAAGGAATCCAAAAGCCAAGCAAACGTTGTGCTGCTAATCTACTCAGTGGCCTCTCTCGTTTATTATGGCTTTTTATTATAGCCCTGTGGCTCCCCTCCTAGCTTAATATCTTTTCCTTGGAACCTTGGAGAGATTCTCAGCATCTTTTCAGTCCAGCTGTTCTTGTGAAGCAGGGAATAGGAATGTAATGCTTGAGCAATAGTCCTGTGGTTGTGGGCTCAAGTAGAAGATTGTGGGTCATGCTATGAGCTACCGTCTGTTTCTTGTACTGATAGGACAGGCTCGTTATCTCCCTGGAAGAGATCTCGCTGAAAGGGATGCTTGGAATGAGAGTCTTCTCTCTAAAACAATGTAGCCATGGTGGAAGCGGAGAGCTCGTCAGTTTGGTGGATTAATGCATTTGCCTGCCCGCTTTGGAGGTCTGTGTCCAAATCTTTTCTTAGGTTACAAGTGGAATGAGTTTGCTGGGTTTCATCCCAGTCTCCTCTTTGTTTGCATCACAGTAACCAGCACCCAGCTTATCCTGACTGGCCATTTCTGTTCTGGAAAGGTGTTGGAGTGGCAGAGCAGCAGGCAATGCAGTCTGGGACTGATGTGCATTTGCAGGGCTGTGTGGGGCCGCAGACTAGCATGGCAAGGGGTGTTGTGGTCAGGTTTGAAGTGCATTGGGGGCCCAGGGAATGCTTTGGCAGACCTGTTTTCAGGAAGCTTGTTCAAAGTCTGCCCACACAATGCATGTGAATCCCCTGCTTTTATAAGTAATAAACTCACCACAAGCATTTTAAAACTTACTAAATCTTCTCCAGGGTTCTCCTACCAGCCAACAAGGCAAAGCTGTAGGGTCGCACAAGCCACGTGGTTTTTCTGTTCCCTGAGATAGATGAGCATAATCCTGATAATCCTCTATCTAATCTCTCCATCCTGTTGTCATCACCATAGTTCCTGGGTTGGAATGGTGTGAACACTCCCAGAAAATGAATTTCACCACAAGGATGAATTTTTGCCACGAGTATTTGGGCGTGCCAGCTACAGTCGTGTTCTCCACAAACATTTGTACTAGTGCCATCACACGAATGTTTGTGGGAAGCAAATTGTGCACCTGGCCAAAGTGAATTTGTTTAAAAATACGGCTGAATATTTGTAGAATTATTTTTCTTTGCCCAAGCTCTACTTGGAACCTTTTGGAAAGGAAACCCAGTTGGCTGATGGATGCTGTAGGTGCCAGCCATGGAAAGTGTTCTACTGAGCAATAAAAAGTACTATAGTTCTCAGAAGCAAGAAAACATTCCACAGGTTGTTGAATTTTTTTTTTTTCACAGCTGCAAACCCCGGGCCTGGTGTTTGGTTTGAAGCCAGTGCTTTAGGCACCAATGGGGAAAAAAACACATCAGGTTGCACATGTGTTCCAGCGATTAACAAAAAACCCCCCAAAAAATACACCAAAGAAAACAGCAGGGCTGGGAAGGGCAGGTGGCTGGGTAACATCAGTAGTTGTAGCCCTGGGACTGCTGTTAAAAGACCTTTGTTCAAACTGCAGCCAATTTAAGACAATGTGTTGGACACACAGGCCTTTCAAATGTTGATGGGAAATGTTCCACATGACAGAGGCTACATTTTTTCTCTTTCTTAAACAAGTAGGAAATCTCAATGGATAAGCAAGTTTTCAGCTCATACACTTGATACTCATGGAAAGCAAATTTTAGATTCATTTTCTGTGAGCATTTGCACCACTTAAACTCAGATACTAAGGTGACGAAAGCAAGATGGAGTGATAGACCCTTAGATAACATGGCATAGGCATGAGAATAAAATAGGGCAGTGGTTTTCCACCTGTGGTCTGTGGACCCCTGGGGGCCTCTTCACCTCCATTTGAAAATTTTTAGGGGGTCCACCACTGAAAAAAGGTTGAAAACCACTGGAATAGAGGATAATTCCTGTGCAGGAAAGGCCTCAAACTCAGCTTGGGACCAAAATATTTATTTAGCTCAGCGATACTCAGAGGCTTAAGAGCAGTAAGTGGTTCTTTAATGTGCCTCCTGTGGCTCTTTGCAGCACATGATATTAAAACATGGGGTGATTTAATTATTAACCAGTCTACGTTATTAACCTATCAGGAGGCGTTTACTATGTTATCAAACAATTGTCGTTGATAAAATAATAATACTTGGTCAGTCATTTTGCTGTAAAAATTATATACACCTCTACCTCGATATAACGCTGTCCTTGGGAGCCAAAAAATCTTACTGCGTTATAGGTGAAACCGCGTTATATCGAACTTGCTTTGATCCACTGGAGTGCGCAGCCCCGCCTCCTTGGAGCACTGCTTTACTGCGTTATAGCCGAATTCGTGTTATATCGGGTTGCATTATATTGAGGTAGAGGTGTATATATATAATATATAATGAATTCACACTGCTGTGGCTCTGGCTTCTGAACCAGGGAGGGCTGAGTATCACTGACTTAGATTGTAAATTCATTGTGGCAGGGATTATGTATATAGAATAGCATCCTGGTTTTGGTTGGAGTCTCTAGACCCTACCATGCTGCAAATAATTTAATATGTTGATGATGATGATAATGAGAGAACCATAGAGGGGCCTTCGTTGTAGAGCGTTCATCTAGATTTTGAACACCTCTACAATAGGGGATGTTGGGATCTGAATTGTAGTTCAGCCCAGATTTGGACACAGTTGTTCACATTCCAAACTCTCCCCAACATTTCCGGGCGTTTGAGTTCTGGAGTCTGGGCTCAGGCCCATCTATTAAGAACTACAATGTAACCATCCATGGGGCCAGTTGCTCAAACTGGCTAATAACCCACCCCACTGGATTCCATGGGACTCCACATGTAATTGCATGGGAGTATGGTGCTTTCGGCGAGGCCCTTAGTAACTTGCCCCGCATAGCAGAATCTAGCACACACCATTGCAAGGTTTTATTAAGCCTTGTTGTTGCTCAATGTATTCTGCCAAACATAAATAACTAACTTTGGGCTGGTTGGTGCAGGTCCTCAGAGCAGAAGTGAACAGCTACCCTTCCACCAGTAGGTGGGGCTCTAGGCAACAGGAATTACTGTGGGTGATTCCTTTTGGTCTGCTACAGAGAACCATGTAGCAGCTGAATGCTTTGTGTTGAGATGCAATCCTTCTGTACTGCATGGACTCAACCACATTTTGGGTTTATTTTGCCGTGTCTTTGTTTCCAGTACATCTTTCTTCTGTGTCCCCCCCGTGTCAATCAGGCAGAAGATCAATGTTATTTTGCAATATGGGTAGATACGTTTGGAATTTCTCTAGACTTTCCTCTGTCTTTGCAAGACAGTTGTCTGGCTTTTCCATTTCTTCTCAACTCCAGCTGTCACATCTGTTTTCTTGGAATTTTGAAGCTTTGGTGTTCCAGTGAAATTGAATCTCCGGTTGTTCCTTAGGGAATGGAGCTCACTCTCATTCTGCTTCTGTTGTTATGTGTATCACATCTTCATAAACAAAGCATTGAGGTTTATTGGGCTTGCATCGTCAATCAGAAGTATTTCCACTCAGCCAATCAGCTAAGTAGTAATTTTCTCTTTGGCTTTAACTTATATTAGAAAATAATCTTTTCCTGCCTCCCTGGAGAGGGGAACATAACAGTATCTGATTAAAAAAATCTCTCATTACATACATGGCTCTTCAGGGCTCAGAGCCATTGCAAGCACCCGAGGTGTTTGTGGTACTTAATAAAAATATAATTTACATGCATGCTCCAGCACAAGGATCACCAGAAATACACAAGCTGACAGGTGTGCCTACAATGCATTCAGAGATCCTTTTTGCAGGCACAACTGTGAGCTAATGAACCTTGACTTCTGCTCTTGCCAGTTTCCCTTACATAGCTCTGCCAATGCACCTGTGTCCTTCTTTTTTTTATTAGTGGAATAAATTGCCACTTAAAAACCTACATACCCTGGAAGGTCTGGCCTCACTCTAGGTAGCTGTAGCTGAATATCTGCCCTTTAAATCCTCCCTCTCCCCAATTCAATAAGCCTATTATGCAGTCTGCTTTGTTTCCCCTTCTTAGGCACAGACCTTTTCCACGGTTCACTTTCCCCCACCCCATTCAGTGTCCTTTGTAACCATGGCAATTTGTCCAGGGGAGAGGGTTTTTTTGAGTCACAAAAGTTTTCTGTCGTTCAGACACAGAGTCCTTGGAACGTCCTACCCCCCCTCCCCCCAGCAAACATCATTAAACAAAAATACTCAGTGCAAACAGTACTCCCCACCTTAATAATGGTTCCACGTCATCCCCCAGATTTCCACATCCTTTGGCCATTGTTCAATACGCTTGACAGCCACTGCTCAGGACAGACCGGCGCTGGGAAAGCAGAGGTGCAGCATCACAGTTATGCGAGGATCCAGGAATAGGATAGGGCAGGAGACAGGAGTGAGGTGAAAGGGCAGAGCTGGGTTGCTGGGGGTGATTGGAAGGCAAGATGCATTTGCAGAGCTGTGAAAGGGTGATCGGGACTGGGTTGCAAAGGGTATTAATAGATTAGGATTACCTACCCATGCTATTAATCACTCATTTTCAGGAGCCCCAAATCTACCCCACAATCCCCAGGGTTAAACTGTTCGTTAGCGTGCCTACATGTTCCTGTCAGAGCCCTACATAGGGTGACTAGACAGCAAATGTGAAAAATCAGGACAGGGGTGGGGGGGTAATAGGAGCCTATATAAGAAAAAGACCCAAAAATCGGGACTGTCCCTATAAAATCGGGACATCTGGTCACCCTACATGTACAAACCACTTCCTCACGAGGCTGAAGCCACCATCATTTTAGATTGAACTCACCATCCAGGGCCCATCGGCACTGCTTCTCTGTCAGCTGCAGGGGCACGGGACCCTCACACACAGGTTAGGGATCCAGCTCCTGCAGAGAACAAAAGATCAGAAGCACAAATGTCTATTGTGTTATGACCCCTTTGGCACTGTTGTGCCACCCCTCCCCTGTCCTCCTTTTGAAACCCTTGTCAGGGCACCATTGCATCCTGTCTGTTCCCAGCTGCCAGAGCAGCTCATCGTGAGAGACCCTGAGGCTGCCCGGGGTAACACCACAGGCCCAGAATAGGGGAGGAGCAAAGGTGGCAGTTGAAAGTCCCCTGAACAGTGACACGAGAGTCAAGTCCCTCTGACAAGCCTATTACAAAGGCTTAGCATCTAGGTAGCCCATTCCATCCTCAAAACACCTCTCATGCATTAACTCATCAACTCTTTCAGACACCCCCGTGGTGAGGGAAGGATCATGAACCCCATTTTACAGACAGGGAAACGGAGGCACCCAAAAGCCACAGATTGAGTCAGTGCCAGAGCTGAGGAGCTGGGGCTTTCAGGTGGGTAGGCCTTTGCTATCATTCCCTTTGCTTTGCATGGTGGAGGGAGGGATACTGTCGCCCATGACGGTGTGGCTGGTAGACACTCTTCCTGCCTGGGTCTGGGTTATGGGATGCTGCCTCTCCTGAGATAGGTAAATTCACTCAAGCCAAGAGTAACGCTTGCCAGCTGTCCACATGCCCAACACTGTGGCTGATACATCATGCTTGTTCCTGTGCTCTCGCTAGTTATTCATAGCCACAGGTAATGATCTAACATGGGGCTAATTTGACCATGCGTGGCCATTGTTCAGGAGCCTGAGTCTGTGAAGATGGAGGGATGTCTGGGCTGAGGGAGGTTGGCCGCCTCCCCGCTGGACACTGAATCTGTATGAAAAGGTGTGTTTCCAAAGCACATATGCCAATGAGGTTGGTCTTGCTCTTGCCGAATTTGCGGAGTTTTGCAGATGAAAGTCTGTTTGTGGTCTCCTCAGAGTGGGTTTATAAGCACTTGGGCGCATGCGCTCGCTCCCTCACGTGCGCTCACACACACTTCTGTCCTCTCTCACGCACTCGCACGCTCTTTCCCCGCTCTGCTCTAGGCCACTCAAAGGTAGGTGACCCAGGCCAGCGCAGTGACCGAAGGCCACATCTTACTTTTAGTTACATTTATAGCGGAAGGGTGCATTGGCCATGCTGGAGAGCTACCTATACCAGACCTTTTCTTAAGGTCCTGTGGTTTGATTTTAAGCCTATAATTACCTTGACAGTGTCCCATTGGTCCTGTACAAATGAGGGTCAAGGCTGACCTGCGAGTGCCTTATTCATGTTATCCAAGAAGATCTTTTTTTGTCACTAGGTTTCTGTTATTTGTACCCTTCTGGACATTGCAGCTCCTTTGAGTGTCATCTTAGCTGCTAGATTCTGAGGTTCTCTTAGCACAGAACCTGTAAAAAGAGAGAGCTGACACTAGCATTTGAGAAAGGGAGATAGGTGGGCGGAAGCTGGCCTTGTCGGGGTGGCCTGGATCCTTCAGAAGAAAGACCCTCCAGTCTCCTGAAAATGCATCTCTCTCTCCTCTCTTTGCCTCACTGGTAACAGTTAAGAGCAGGTTCCTATACTGAGATATAGACAAGTCAGCTTTGCCCAGGGCTCCTTGGGATAATCCAGGGTAGGTCTGAAACAGCGTCCCCCAAAAGAAAGTGTGAACCTTGTAATAGCCCCTTAGCCTCTTTGCTAACGAAGGTGCTGAAGGTAGAAAATAATGAAGGATCCTACACTGGGACCCAGGGGCCTAGCTTTAGCCTCTACCTGCCTCAGCAAAGATGAGAGCTCCTATCCCCATTGTCACTTTCATCCGAGCCCTTAAGCCTTTCATACCGATGGCAGGTGGTATCTCACTGTGTAGATTGAGGGCTTCTGGTGTTCTCTGCTAATCTCTTATTAGCCCCTGCTTGCCTGGTGGTGAGCCCCCATGTCAGTCTCTGGGCTAGTTAGACACCACCTGACATCTGGCACTTGTGGATGCTGCATATATGTTACCAGTGTGCCATCCTGCCCTGTTTCATTAAAAGAAAAGGCCGGGCACTTTTTCATTTTCACAGCTATAAGACAACCCCGAGCAAACTATGATTCACAAGGGAGTTCCTCTCAATTTTGTGTAGGAATATGTAATATTTGGGAGCAAGTAAAATGAACCAGAAGAATCTGCCATAGAAAAGTGGCCTTTAAAGCCAATGGAAATATGTGGACATGCCTATAGTATACACCAGAGATCAGGGTGGCCAACTTGTGGCTTTTGATGTGTTCAGAGATGCTTTTAATATAAGGCTTATGATGATAGCAACTTAGTTGCACTGGCTTATTTAATTTGACTAAGCACATTGCAAACTTTAATGACTAAAAGTATCATACGAATGTGAGGTAGGTTACTATTGTCCCCACTTTACAGACAAATAAACTGAGGCACATAGTGATTGGGACAGTGGCAGAACTGGAAAGAGTATCTAGTGTTTTGACACTTAGGGTTTAGTTAAAACATTACTATTTATTATTTGTATTGAAGTAGTAGCAAGGAGCCTGAGTCATAGACCAGGACCCTAATGTGCTTGGTGCTGTACAGATATAGAACAACAAGACAGTCCCTGTCCCAAAACCTCACTCTGTCTTGATTGAGGCGTGAGTGTGTAGACCAGCTCGACAAAGAATGTTTTTAGGGAGCACACTGATCTTCCATCCCATCTCTCTCCTTTGGAGCATTAAGTACATCATGGCTCAGATTCTGGGGAGCCCGGTACTGGTTATTAACAAAGGACACAACCACAGACAATGAGAAAGGTAGAGTTTGTTTCTAGAGCCCTTTGTTATGCTGATTTCATCTCATCCCATCTTAAGTCCCTGGGCAGTATGTTCTCTGTATCAGAAACAGGAGCTGCACGACGAGTCAAAGCTTCCTGGGAAGTGGATGAGTTATTATGAACACCTGTACAGACTGAGCATCTTGGTCACCCCTGTAGATGTGCCTTTTTTTTTTTAAACCTTCAATCTTCAAATGCCCAGCTGAGCAGGAAGCTGCCATGTGGTTCTGAGCTGGCAGAATCCATTGCATAACCCTGCTTTTCTGCAATACTACGTGCCTACTGCTGGGCTAAAGCCAGCATTGTATCATGGGCCACTTATCACATCCTGGAAACCAAAACCAATGCCTAAGTCAGATGTGTGTTAGGGATGGTCCTGAGTCATGGACTTCAAATCCGAATTGACCTTCCTCCAAGCTCAGGGGTGCTTGGATCTTGAATTCAGCTTGAATATAGGGACTGACCCGAGACACAGCATTTGGTTCTAGCGGGCAGCTCTCCAGAGTTCACTGGGTATGTTCCAATTCTGTGTCTTGATCAGAGCTGATAGCTGCTCTGTGTGCGTCAAAGTCACAGGGAGATGGGATGCTAAGGGCTCGATTCAGCCCCTTGACATATGCAGAGCACCTTACTCCTTGGGTAGTGTGACTGTGTGTTACAGAGCTGGAACCAGTCCCTAAGGGTCTGTCTACACAGCAACTAGACACCCGCTGCTGGCCTGTGCCAGCTGACTCAGGCGTGCAGGCCTCGGGCTGCCGGGCCATTTCATTGCTGTGTAGACTTCCGGGCTCAGGCTGGAGCCCAAGCTCTGGGACCCTCCCACCTTGCAGGGTCCTAGAACTCAGGCGCCAGCGGGTGTTTAGTTGCTGTGTAGACATCCTCTAAATGACCAAAGTGCTGAGCACCCCCGCCCATTGCTGAGTGCCCTCAACTCACATTGAGCATAGAGGATGCTCAATTCAAGTCCTTAGTGGGGTTAACTTCAGTTAAGGCATTTTTAAACCCATTGCCTCTGCCGGCTGCTCCCTGGCAATACACACAGTTGTCTTTTGCTCTCATTAGGCAGGATAGGAGATGATTTCTTAGTGTCTGCCTTTGCCTTTGTTTGCATTCTAATTATGCACAGCACCGTTTTGGAATGGAAATGCTGACAGGCTGTATAATGTACAATTCCAGAATTTTCCCTCAGAGCCGTAGTCAGGATAAATGCTGTTATTAATATTGATGTGACGGGCTCGTATTGCTGCGGAGACATGACATCATGTTGACAGCTATGTGGCTTGTTTACAATATGGGAAGGTAACCAGCAGACTGTCAGAGATGGCTTGTTTAAGGAGACTTACTAATAGTCACTTAAAAAACTCAGTAAGTGTCAGGCCATGAGCTGGAAGCTACGCATTGCAGTAGGTCGGGAGGCTACATACCTGCTTATTCTCTTGTTAGGGTCTCCCCAGGTTGTGAATTTTTCTCCATGTGATAGAATCAAGTTGCATAATCTTGATTTGGATTTCAAACATGGAAAGAACCCATCACCTTGGGATACTACAGGGGACTGATTCCTAGACCTTCAGAGCTAAGAGTATGAGTTGCTACAGCTTCACCTAAAGGCTGGTTGGGACTGGTAGTTGGCTTATATCTGTGTGGACCGTGTGCAGAGGGGGAGCCTAACTCATACTGAACAACGGGGTACATCCATCCAAAACTGAAGGTGTTTGGAGTTGGTTCATTATGCAGGTGCAGGCCATTGTCAGAATTAGAATCTGGATCCAGGTTCACCAGGTGGAACTTCTTCCCTGGTGCCTGGGGTACTTGGATAGAGGTTCTAAGTTCTGACACCACTCTGGAGTGCCCGTCATAGGAAACCACCACTCAATTTGTTCTCCCCTACTGAGATGCTAAGAGTTCCATGGGCTTTCATAGAGGTGACTTGAAGTTCATTGGTGACAGGCCAAGGGAGCTTGGCCTGCCACTGTCTGTGCCGTGCATGTCCAGTGGATACAGAGAGGATTCCAGTCTCGAGAGCTATCAACCCGACACTTTTCAGAAGCCCTATATTTACTTTCAAAGTAAAACAACAACAAACACACACCCTCCAAACATGTATGCATCAGAAAATCTGTCACTATTTCGTACAGCTGCATCTTTGTCTCAGTTTGAGCACTGCATTTACTATACTCTCTCTAGTGGTAAATAGCATCTGGTGCTTTTGTTCAAGCCCCAATCAATGGAGTTTTGCAGATTTATAACAACTGAGAATCTGGCCGTGGTATATCATTAAACCCATTATTAATTCATATTAAAAGGATTATATGTTTGGGTTTTTCTTGCACCCACACAGAAAGCTAATGGACCATCTCTATTCTCCACCAATACACAACAGTCACAAACAGCCCCAGCGTGATAGAGAAAAGTCTGAGATCCTCAGCCTACGTAGATCTGTTTAGCTCCCTTTGAGGATCTGGTCTTTCATGTCTGTGAATGAAAGTTTCTTCCACTTTAATAAAAATAATTATCAAGGTTTGGGCTACACACAGATTTTGTAGGATTTCAGCTAGGAGGATGATTTTTTTTATCAATATACTTCTACCCGTAAAACCCCTAGTGTGGAGGCAGTTATACTGGTATAAAGTCACCGTACATTTTGTCTTTATGGGGAAATTGACTGGCATAGCATAGTTGAACAACTTTTCTGCCATAGCTATTCTGGAATAACGTACACACTGTATTTCAAAATGAAACTGACTTTATTCTGGAATAATCACTCCACTTAGGAGGCAGAGGAAATATTCTGGAATGAAAGTGATTTTATTCTGGAATAGAGGGCACTCGCTGGAGGTGTGGGCTCTGGGATGGGGTGAGGATGAGGGTTTGGGATGCAGGATTGGGCTCAGGACTGGGGGTTGAGGTGCAGGAGGGGGTTTCGGGTGCGGGGTCCCAGCGGCATTTTCTGCAGCTCCCGGAAGCCGCCAGGCCCCTCCATCCCCTAGGTGCATGGGCGGCCAGGGAGACTCTGCACGCTGCCCTTGCATCTGCAGGTGCCGTCCCCGCAGCCCCCACTGATTGCAGTTCCCAGCCAATGGGAGCTGCAGAGCAGGCACTAGGGGCGGGAGCAACGCGCGGAGCCTCCCTGGCCGCCCATGCGCCTAGGGGCTGCTAGGACCTGGCTGCCACTTCTGGGATTGGCGCAGAGCTAGGGTAGGCAGGGAGCCTGCCTTAGCCCCAGCCCCCACTGCGCCGCCAACCGGACTTTTAATGGCCCGGTTGGTGGTGCCCATTTGACTGGGCGTAAAGCAGCTCAGCTTCTGTGCGTAGACAAGGCCTCGGATCCTTCCTTGACACGGTAGGAAGGCTTGCGTGTTCCAGTGACCCTGAAAGCAGTGCCGGCGAGTGACTGAACTCCTAGTAGGGCCACCCAAGCTGGACTGGTCAAGGGGCTGTAAGCAGGCGAAGAGCAGTCCACTGGCCTGCTGGGCTGGGGGCTGAGCGACAGGCCAATGGCCGATCCTCATGACAAAGCTGAGTTAGAGCAACCCAGCCCGGTGTCCATTCCGGGACGGCAGAGCCTTGTTCGTGTCCTGAGTGACGTCTGACGGCTCGGGGAAGGATTCATATTCCGACGGCCTCAGATGCCCTTTGCTTCCCTCTGGCTGTGCTATAAATCTGCGCGCCTGGCTGTGTGTCTTGCGTCGAGAGAAGAATGTGGCTGTGCTCTCGGACAGCGTCGCCCGGCCGGCCCTCTCTTGGAGGTGGTGGGGCCGTTATTGTAGAATAGCGTAGTCCTTTCTGTCGGCCCCACCGGCAAGCCTGTGCGGCTGTCTCGCTCGGCCTGGCCTGGCCTGGCCTGCCTTCTTCCCCGCTAGACTCCAGGGGCGAACGCTTGGCTCTGCTGGCTCTGTGTATGTGTGTGTCTGTCTCTCTCTTGGTGAGGAGAAACGCATGCGTACAGCTCCCCTCTCCACTCCTCCACCAGCCTCACTGCAGGAAACCAGCTGGCTGCTGCTGGCCTGCATCAGGGGAGCTGAGCGGGTTAAACCCTGGGCTTGGGGGGGGAGAGACATCTCAGGGTGAGAAGTGTGAATTCCTCACAGTCTGTCTGACAGCTATAAAACCGACTAAAGCTGACTTGGGAAAGCCACTAGGCAGCTCCTCCTCGCTGGAAACCCAGGCTCTTTGGCTGCCCTTTGAAGTTTGAGGAGAGAGAGAGAGAGAGAGGGAGGGAGAGAGAGAGAGTTTGTGTGTCTGCAGCTCCTGCTCCTCCTTTTGCTGCTGCTGCTACTCACTCTTCCCCCCACACACAAGCCTTTGCACCTGGTGTCTGGAGCATCTTCAGCCTTAAAACAAACCCCTTGCACCTTGCTGGCACTTCCCAGGTTTTCAAGGTATGGCTTATTTATTGTACTTTCATGGCAATGATACACAAGTTTTTAAATATATTGATTTAGAGGAAGAAGAAGAAAAAAAAAGAAACCAAAATATGAAAAGACAACCCTCTTCCCCCTCAAACCAAGCAAAAACTTGTTGAAGTGCCAGAAAAGTAACCAGCCCCTTTAGGTTCAGAGAGGCTGGTTTCCCCACCTGGATTCCTCGCTTTGGAGCTAGGTTAGACTTTGTTGGAGTCATGTTATGTGTCAGGAGACAGTTATATAACCTTGTAGAATTATTGGATGGGAAAGATGTTAAATCTGTCTCTCTCTGCTTTGCCATCAGGACACTGGATTTCTCGCCTGTCCATAGAATCATTGATTGCCCTTCAGTTTTTGATAGGTTTTTATTTTAGCTGGGGTTTTCTCTCCTACTCTGCTCCCCTAAAGATTCGGTTTATTTTTTTGACTGAACAAAGGATAACCCCATAGCAAGTTGTTGTATTGGCTTTGGACCAGCAGTGTCTGGAAGTCTTAATGAAAACCAAGTGTAAGGCAAATCTCAGCCACCTGTCCCCAGGACACACAGCCAAGAACTCTGGGCTTCAATTAATCAGTGGACTCAGCTTTGGAAACCATCTTCAGAATATTAAGTCAATACATAGGGGTGGGGGGAGGAGGAAGAAGAAAACTAACTGATGATCCTGTTAAATCAGCCACCAGCCAAATTTGTGGTGACTTTACCCCTAGGGCCACCTTCCCAAAACTGCTACAAAAGCTCAGGTGAGGAAATGGGGAGAGTATTCAAGGAGTGGCAGAGATACTTTTATGCTCCAGACCTGATTGCAATCTTCCACCCCCCTCCATGGGCAGTCTGGGTCTCACTTACCTTCCCACTTTATTGAATATTTACTTTTTAAGGGAAGTCTAGTGTAGGAGAGAGGTTTTTCCTTTTGAACATGTGGTGCTTTGATTGCCTTGAAACATAATTTCCTGAACTTGCTCATCTCTGTCTCCCACAGTGGGGGTTCCACTTCACTCTAAAATGGAATAGGGTATTGCACTGCATTTTCTTTAAAGTCATGTCATTCTGGGTTGCTGGGTTTTCTTTTACTCTTCCTTCCAGAGATGCTGTAGGGGACAGAAAGGAAAGGCTGACATTTGTGATTTTAACTTTGGAGGATTTCTTTGCTATAGGAACAGCCTTTTCCATCCGCAGGAACTAGCGTAGAACAAGAGGAACTGCTACTGAAAAAAGGAAAAATAAGGGCTGTCAATTGTAATCCCTTTTTCATTTTAATTACTGAGTGACAATAGCAGAAAATATTCAGATGATCTTGCTTTTTAAATGTCCAGCCATTTCTTCTCCTTCAATGTTTCCTGCACAGCATTTGCAACTTTTAAAAGCACCGACATGCTCTACATTTTGGCTAATTCTCTTGCTGTCAAGTGCTTTCATGCAATTCTTTCAGAGCCAGATCCTCAGCTGGTATAAATCGATGTGACTCCATTGTCTTCAATGGACACAAGCTGGTGATGGAGGGACCAAGAAGTGAAAATCAATTAGACTGACTGCCACACTGAGGGGAAACATTGATCTCAAATGGAGCTACGTTGATTTACGCCCATTCAACATCTGCCCCTATATTTTCTTTTAATTAATTAACTGTATAGCAGTTATGGCCATTGTAAAAGTCCATCAGTCCTTTTTACAAGGTAGTGGTTCTTGCTAGTAAACAAATCCTTATTCTTGTTTATGATCACGGTTATTTTGCCTTTTGGTGATGACGCAATAAAACAGGATAGCTGATGCTGTGCCTTCTATCTATCCCAAAGGGCAGTGGCTCTGACACTGTAGTATGGATCTCATCTCTAAAAATCTGCTGCTAATGAAATTACTCCCGCGTTTTGAATGGCATACATTTGGGCCTGTTGCTTTACAGAATGAAAATAATCAAATGGCGTTGGAGCAGCATCTTCATCTGTGAAAGTTCTCACCTGAAGGGGACCCTGGCCATTGTCCTCTTTGTAGGAAACATTGCCTTTGTGATATCTCAGGTAAGTGTACCAACTTGGCAGGTAAAATGCTGGTGCTGAAAGGATAGCTCCGTGTTTACCTGGCAGACTGGTTTCTGAGCTCACAAAGGGGAATAGGCATGTCCCATGAGCCCAGGTATTCTCCAGCACACACATCTTATTTTGACGCTGCGTTTTAGAATCTGCAAGCAAAGACTCTTGAACATATGCGTTAGTTATTCCATTGGCAGGTTTTCCTTCTGCAACTTGGATCTCATTAAGAGGGAATCTCACCTTATCCACAGCGTTTACATAAAATGATACATCATTTTGCATGTTCGTTAGGTGGAACAAGTTCATTCTCCCTGGTTCTTGGTCAGTTGCCAGATTTTTGGATTCCTTTTCATAGAACTTCCTTTTCCTTTCTCAAGAAAAACAGAATTTATCGAGCTCTGTAGCCAGGAGAGTGGATAGAAACATAACCCCCCAATGAAAAATTAATCTTCTAGCCCCACGGAGATGATAAATCCTATGTTTATTGAGAAAGACACTTGCTATGCATGTGTGGGTGCAGAGTGGCAATCCATTAAGATCCCTGAGCCAGCATATGGATGAGTGTGGATGAGCGGGAATGGTGGCAGAGCCATAGATAGCATTCCCTACTGCTGCTCCCCGATGGAAGCAGTGTGCATCACCCCTGCACCTGTTAACAGCAGTGTCATCAAAGGAAAGCTGGGGCCTGGGAACATCTCCAGAGTGTCAGGCCATGCACCGAAACAGGATGCATTAAGTGTACCCACAGCCTTTGTAGCATCCAGGGAGATGGTTGGGAAGAGATTTTCTGTTCTCTCTTCCACTTCACCACCCATGCGTCCACACAAGGCAGATGAGGGTTTTGCTTTGGGTTTGAGAGATGCTGTTTCCATTGCTTTTGTAATTAAACCGAAGAACTGCTATATTGGGTCAGACCAATGGTCCAGCTAGCTCAGTACCTTGTCCCCGACAGGGGCCAGTACCGGAACATCACGGGGAGTGTACACAACAGGCCAGTTGGAGTGATCCACCCCTGCCTTCCACTCACAGCTTCTGGTAATCAGAGGTTTAGGGTTGCCTTGGAGCATAGGGTCCCATCCTTATCATCTTAGCTAATAGCCATTGGTGGACCTATCCTCCATGAACTTACCTATTCTTTTTTGAACCCAGTTATACTTTTGAACTTCACCACATCCCATGGCAATGAGTTCCACAGGTTAGTTGTGCATTGTGTGAAAAAGTACTTCCTCTTGTTTATATTATACCTGCTGCCTATTCATGTCATTGGGTGACCCCTGGTTTTTATATTGTGGGAAAGAGTAAATAAAGAGTAAATAACACTGCTCTCTCACATCATTCATGATTTTGTAGATCTCTGGCATATCCCCCCTTAGTGGTCTCTTTTCAAAGATGAACACCCCTAATCCTTTTAGTCTCTCCTCAACATCCTGCATTTGAATTCAGTATGGCCCAAGGATCAGAATGTACTGAAGAGTTAAGGGTACTGTCTTCATCTGGGAGGTTTTGGGGCCCCTCCTGACTCCATCATACCTCCCATTTTAAGTTAATGGGAATTCTGACTGAGTGAGGACTGAAGGGGAAAACCTAGGCCTCTGGGAAGTGTAGAAGTTGCATAAGGCCCTGGATTAGAGCTGGTTGAAAATTTTCTGACAGAACAGTTTTCCATTGGAAAATGCTGATTCCACAAAAATGTTTTGCAGGAATGCGTCCATTTCATAGAATCATAGAATATCAGGGTTGGAAGGGACCTCAGGAGGTATCTAGTCCAACCCCCTGCTTAAAGCAGGACCAATTCCCAACTAAATCAACGAAATTTCATTTAAAAAAAAATCAAAATGATTAATTTTAATGGGGTCAAAACATTTAATTTCAATCTTACTGAAATGTTTCATTTTGATTTTTTGTTTCAAAATTACTTTTGCATTCTGAAATGTATATTATATTATATTATATTATAAAGTAAAAATCAAAATGAAATGGTTAGACTGACCTGAAACATATTTTTTCAGAAAATAGCATGACACGGGAGTTTCTGAATGTTGACGTTTCGTTCCAATTTGGAACAAAAACACATTTTGAAATTGTGGAATTTCCCATGAGACGGCACTTCCAGTTCCTGCACAGCTCTACCCCAAGTGTAGAGGGAAATGCTGTGTCTCTTCTGTGTATAGGGGCCCATGCCATGGAGAAGCCACTCAGGTAGACTCCTCATCCCCTCTGCGCTGTGATTCTGTGCACGAGTGTGCCGCATGGGGCAGGTTGAGGAGAACATGGCCTGTGAGCTGCATGGATCCACCACGGCAGGCTGCAGTTATGGCTACCATTATGCTTGGATACTTTGGTGATGGGTGCTATAGAAAACCCCAAGATAGGGAAGTTCTACAGGCAGATTGTTCAGGGTCTCCATGCCCTGTTCCGCAGTTGGAGGGTGATCCCGTTCCCCTAATACGCTCACCTTTCCCACACTCAAAGCCCTCTCGCTTGGGCTTTGCCCCAGAGGATCCGGTTTTGGCCCTGAGTGGGGTCTGCTGTCTTGGGGCCTGGTATCTCTGAGTGCAGAACTCCTAGTCATGCTAACTTGGCAGTGTAAATGTTTAACGCCTCTTCTCTTCTGAACATGAATGCCCGGCATTGTGAATAGGACAACGCGCAGACGTCAAACAGCCTCGAAGAAGGAGCAGATGTCACGGCACACTGGTGGGGGGAGTGGACCAAATGGACAGCATGCACCAGAACCTGTGGGGGAGGTGTCAAATCCCAGGAGCGGCACTGTCTCCGGCAGAGGTACTGTCAGGATCATTAAGTGACACACGTGTACTCCATGGGCAGAAAATTGTAACAC
This sequence comes from Mauremys reevesii, assembly GCF_016161935.1. Classification (NCBI taxonomy): domain Eukaryota; kingdom Metazoa; phylum Chordata; order Testudines; family Geoemydidae; genus Mauremys; species Mauremys reevesii. Next base: position 17,610,992 of record NC_052641.1, read on the forward strand.
TAGCTACCTGACCTATTAGGCAAACTGCACAAAATTCTGCTCTCGGTCACATTCTGGCAACCCCACTGAAATCTATGGACATTAGCCTTCGTATCCCAGAGGTGAATTTGGTCCAGTAAATTACACCATAGTAAATGTGTCATTGGTGAAATGTGCTGGATTGAAAGCCCTGGAGAATGAACATCTATGTCTGTCCATAGGACAGGCACACACAAGCTTGCTGTCGTGCTCCAGTCCTGAGCAGGAAGGGCCCCCTCCGAGGGTGAGAAGGCTGTCACCTTGGTCTTTCCATTCAATGAACCTGCGGCCTTTCTGCTCATGCAAACAAACAGAGTGTCTGTCAGGGCCAGTGAGACTGGATGTTTTTATGAGGCGAATGTTTGTCTTCTAGGAGCTGGGCTAAAACCACCATCTCATTCCTCTCAAGCCACTAAATTAATAGAGCCATAAATTTTAGAGCCATAAGTGACCATTAGATCATCTAATCTCACCCCCTGTATAACATAAGTCATGGAATTTCATGAAGTTATTCCTGTATTTGCTCAATAACTTGTGATTGACTAAAGCATATAATCCTGAAAAAGATCTATCTATCTATCTATCTATCTATCTATCTATCTATCTATCTATCTATCTATCTATCTATCTATCTATCTATCACATTTCATGTCTAAATAGAGTAATTAACAAAAGTTCTGTGAAAAGAACAGGAGTACTTGTGGCACCTTAGAGACTAACAAGTACGCCTGTTCTTTTGGCGGATACAGACTAACACGGCTGCTACTCTGAAACCTGTCAAAAATTCTGTGGTGGCTTGAACTGTAACTTAGCAGTTAAATAGAAGCCTGCTCCCGCAGCCCCTGAACTAGATTGCCTTTGGGGCAAGGACTGGCTGTCTTATGTTCATAGCACCTAGCACAGTGGGGCCCTAGCAGACTGGAGCCTCTGGGTGCTACCGTAATAAACTTAATAAGCAATGATAGTAATTGAAATAAATGGCATCAAGTTTAAGGCATTGCCACTATTTACGGGAACCCCTACAAAAGACAGGGAATGTGGATTTTATTTGTCAAAGATTCTAACCATCATTTCTTTATTCAGAAGAAAGTCAGTGAGTGGGCTTGCTAACAAAACTTGCACTGGGACATCCAAAAGATACCAGCTCTGCAAAGTACAAGTAAGAATATTCTTTTCTCATGGGAAATGTTCCAAATAATGTATTTTTAATCCGGATCCCTTAATACAACAGTATTTCTGGGTAGCTGGGAAACTGACAGGCATTTATCTTGTCACATGTCCAAAACCAAGTGACTGTATTTTGATTCTTGGCTTTTCGATGGCTCCCATCACTGCAGTATTTGAACACCTCACAGGACCCCTTTGTGGTAGGGAAGCGGCATTGTCCTCCAGTTGACAGATAAGGGATTGAGGCACAGAAAGATGAAGTGACTTGGCCTCATTTGCAGAGTAAGCCTGTAGACGAGCTGGAAACAGAACCCAGCTCAGCATCTTAGCCAGTTATAGCTCATGGTTGGAGGTAGCAGCTGCACCCCGTAAGTGAGGATTTTGGTTGGCGGAACTGCCTCTTTCCTTGTCCCCGGGTTGTGGGACCACAGCGAAAGTTTCAAGCAGTGCCTGCACAGCCTCCCAACTCCCCCGCAGCAGAACTGCCCCAGCACCGCCGTGTGTCAGGTGCTCTGATGACGACTCCGGTGGGAGCAGAAGGAGCGGAGCTACCTTGCAGAAGGCACTCAGCACTTTGCAGAACTAGGCCCTTTAAGACATAGGTAGCAGCCAGGCTCCATGGACTGGAGCAGGCCATGACATGCTAATTGTGGAAGCGGCCAGTTGAGGTGTGCCAGAAACCTTTCCTGCGTTTTGTTTTCATCAGGATATTAATGTATCCCATTCTAGGAGTGCCCTCCTACCGGAAGGAGCTTTCGAGAGGAACAGTGTTCATCATTTAACTCCCATGTGTATAACGGAAGAACGTATCAATGGAAACCTTTATATCCTGGTAACAAGACATTCTTTGTGTGTTCTATAACACTTAGCCAAAATATTTTGATAGTTACAATGCTATATCCTTCAGGAAGACTCAGGGACACCACCTGCCCAGGCTCAAAGGAGCATTCTGCAGCTACAAAGCACTTTAAAAAAAATTACAAATTAGCTCAAAGGCTGGATCTTGCAGTCCTTTCTCGGGCAACACTCCCATTGACTTCGGTGACTCTGGACTTGCAGCTTGAGTGTTAAAGATCTAATAGACAAGAGAACATGGGGAGATTGACTGTTTCAGCAATTAGAAGCTGGTTTGCCCAAGCAAAATGTCCAGTGAAGAGTTCAGTGTGGCCACGGAACTGACTCATTTCATTTCAGTGACATTTGGTCACACACACACACATTACCGCTGTAAATAGCTCTCTGGTTTATCCAGTGTCACTGAAATGAAATGAGTCAATTCAATGGTTACATAGGATAAAACTTTTTAAATTGCCTATGTGACCTTGGAGCCTACATCCCATAATCAGAAATGACTCAGGCACTTAGCTATAGATTTTTCCATCAGACTTTGGCTCCTAAGGACCAGATTTTTAAAGGTATTTAGGCACCTAGAGATGCAGATAGGACTGAGTGGGATTTTCAAAAGCATCTAGGCATTACCTCCCATTGACTTCAATGAGAGTTAGGCACTTCTGAAAATTCCACAAAGGACCTATCTGCATCTTTAGTTGCCTGGATAGCTTTGAAAATGATCTTTGACAATCTGGCCCTGAGTGCCTAAGGCTCAGATTTTTAAAGGTATTTAGTTGTTGTTGCACTCAGCATTGCAATGCCCAACTGATTTAGGAGTCTAAACCTCATTTTCAAAATAAGAGTTAGGCTCCTAAATCAGTGAGGCATTGCAACACTGAACACTGCAAAACCTAAATACCTTTAACAACCTGGGTCTAAGTCTCTTTTGAAAATGGGAGTTTATATCCCAAGGTGCTTTTGAAAATTTTACCCATCATGACTGGCCCTTGTCTGGGGGTGACAGGAGAACCCTTATGTCACCTTGTGCAAGAGCCAGGGACATTCAGGGGAGCATTGGGAGCGCTTGCATCACCCTAACGGGGGCAGGGAGGAGGTGGAGCCAGGAACCTGCCATTCCTTTTACATTAAGAGTGGAGCAAGATGCACCATCCAAAAAGAAGGTGCTGCCTGCGGACCTGTATATATCAGGGAGCACTTGTGCCTCATGCCTTCTCTTTGTCCCTCCTGCAGTGATACAAGTCCATGGAGCACCCCAACCCCTGTCCAGGTCAGGCCTGTCTGGTAGAATGTGGCCCATAATATGAAGGTGGATAAATGATTCATAATCAATAATTTCTTTGGCCAATTTTGCCTCTTTTCTGTGGCCAGGTAGAAATTTCCACAAATATATTCACTATTGGAAATTATTCACTGGAGGGTTTCAGTGAATAATTCTTGATCTGTAGCTGGCATGTGAGATTCTGAAAAAGGCTATTTTGAAATTCATGCTGTTTTAATGGGATGTATAGGTCAGCTGGTATATTTCTGTTCCCTGACTAGTTGAATGTAACTCTTAGAATCAGGTTTCTGGAGCAAACATGAATTTGCAATTTGCTTTCTGTGAATATTCTTCAATAGTCACTTAAAATTCACTGTTTCAGTGAATGTTCCTGCCAGTGGATTTAGCCACCTGAATATCTGTGGAAAGCAAATGCAGTTGGGGGAAGGGAGAGAGGGTGCACACAGCCCAAATGAGTTAATTAACAAATTCAAATTAAAACGTGTCGGAGAGTTTGCAGTGCTTGTCCATATACAGCTGTAAATCTTATTTTATCTCTGTGTTAGTCTACCTATTTAATCTCCATAGATATAAAAGTATATATTAATATATATAGTTATTAGATATATAACATTGTGTATACATATGACCGAGCTATATATCATGTATATTTAAGCACACATTTGTATTATACTGCAATCCCTTACACAGGTGAGTAGTCTTTACTCCTGCAAGTAATCCCATGGATTGCTGTTAGCACTATAGTTTATAAATACACAGATTTTTCAAAGCTGCCTTGGAGATGCCCATCCGCTAAGCAGCTTTGAAAATTCTCAGACATAATGTGTATATAATTGATGACATTCGTGCATGGTATGATTTGCAGGAGGTAAGGACCACTTCCCAGTGCAAGGATTTGCAATACTGGGCCTGTCATGCTATCAGAACTGCAATCCCTAATCTGGCTTCCAAACTCTGGCGGTGGGAGCTCCTGAAATGTGGCTAACCGTGCAGTTCATCGTACCATTGATGTTGTTATCTCGCTTAGCAGACATTAGTTGACATTGGTAGGATGAATGATTGTGTTTCTCCTGTTTTGAATCTATGTTTATATCCTTTCCCCTTAGATGACTATGTTCACATTTCTAGCAAGCCCTGTGACCTCCATTGCACCACTGTGGATGGTCAGAGACAGTTAATGGTTCAGGCTCGGGATGGAACATCCTGCAAATACACTGATTTCCGAGGGGTTTGCGTGTCTGGAAAATGTGAGGTTGTTAAACATTATAGCAAAAATATTGTCAGTAGCATTCAGAAAATTACAATGGGTGCAATATTTGCCTGGCCCTCAATACTCTATTTACCGTTTTTCTAGCCAATTGGATGCGATGGGATTCTATTTTCCACCCACATGTTGGATAAATGTGGGGTTTGCCAAGGGGATGGGAGTAGCTGCACTCATGTAACTGGGAGTTACAGAAAAGGAAATTCTCATCTCGGTAAGACTTTACATTACCCTTTCCCATATTTATAGCTTTTTTGGTACATTAGTTTCAGTTTCAAAATACTACCAAATGCCCTGTTGTTTTCTGGGTTTCTTTCCTTTTTTCATGTTCTGTCTTTTTTTAAGACGGTCACTCTTATGTTTTAGGACAGGGGAAACCCTTCTTTTAAAGGATACAGGTACCCTAGCAAGGATTGAGAATTACACTGATCCAAAATCTGAGCCTCATTACACTGAATCTTGGAGTTATGCAGCAGAGTTATATAATGGACCAATCTTAGTTTTAAGGTTTTATTTCTAGCTACCACTAAAACTAGGAATAAATGCTTTACAACAATGGGAAGCTAGGATATCTGTGAAAAACTAGGATTCCCAGAGTTAGTACAGCATAAAGCATTAGAGCCTAATTCTTCTTTCACTTACGCTGGTGCAAATTAGGAATAACTCCATTAAAATCAATGGTTGACATCCTCAGCACAGCTCTATTGGCTTCAGTGGAGCTACACCAATTTACACCTGCTGAGGATGTGGTCCGGTAGTTACACTGGTATCAAATCAATGTAAGAGAGAGGAGAATCAGGCTTGTCATCCCAAACAATGGTGGCTCCTGAGTGACCAGCCAAGAAATGCACCAATGTCCAACTATGCTGTAGCTAATAAAAGTTTTCAAATAGCCCTTCTTACAGCAGTTCATTGTATTTGATCTGCAACTTACAGACTTTAGATGCAGTTATGAAGATCTCAAACCCTCATATATTATCCTTAATACTTTTGAGGCTTTCCGCCTTCTAATCTACCTTCTCCTCCTTGTCCTTCTCCACATCGCAGGGTAGCAGTTCTGTACTTCTGAGGCCGTTTTCAAGATCATATTTCAGACTATTTCAAGAAAATAATTCTAGGAACCTAGGATTTTTTCCATACTGGATCCGATAACTGGTTCATTTAGCCCAATATCCTGATTTCAGTAGTGCTCAGCAGAGGTCAGAAGAATTCTGGAGGGTCGTAAAGTTGTGTTAGCGTGGAGAACTTTACATGGGGTTGTATTTTCGCTTGGAAAGTCAGTGCGGGAGGGTGGAACATACAGATTTATGAAAAGTCTGGGGTGGTACAAACCAAGGTCTGTGGGGGCAACTGCTGCCCTAACCCCACAGCAAATGGCAGCCCTAATGATCAGTACTTGATGCTTCTAAATAAGGTATAATCCCTCCACCCCCATAATATTCATAGACAAGTGTGCCTGGATCTATATGGAAAAATAATTTCTTCCTGCCCAATATGAGGATCATTTTACATGTTGATGAATGTGATTTGATTTTCCTTTTCTTAGTGTGTATAACTGTAAATCTTATTATTGGTCATAACATTATTCTGATTTAATTGCATGAGAAATATAAATGGGGTGAACAGTAGGACACAAACTATGGGTTCAGAAATACTGTTAGTATTTTTCTTAGTGCAGTCAGCACAACTGAAGCTACATTATAAGGCAAACTGATGCTGGTTTACAAACAGTTTTCAAGATCAGTCTCAGTGTGCGAAGGTCCAGTAAAATGTGCCTTTGGGTCTGTCTCCACTGCAGCTATGTCTTCATTGCTATTGTTATTCAAGCTAACTAGACCAAAGATAGCTTGCATGTGTGTACATGTGCTGCAGTCGCATCTCTGATTGCAGCGGAGACAGACTCTTAGTCAGAGATTATAGGCGAGATCCTCAACTGGTGCAAACTGATGTCGCTCTGTTGAAGTTGATGAAGTAACGTCAGCTTACTGCTATGGAGGGTTTCACCCCTGGAAAAAGAAGCAGTAAAGCTACCTTATATGGATGGATGTTATGAATAATATGATGGTTATTAACGTCTATCATTTAAAAAAATGTAATTGGGAAGGATCAAATGTTCAGAAAGCCATCTTTCCTGAAAAGTGACCAGTCTTGATTCTTGAACTCATCTTTGTTCATATTATCGGTTACAAGGTTTTCCTTTCATTAATGTATAGTTTTCCATAGGCTATTCTCTGGTAACGCACATTCCTGCTGGAGCCAGAGATATCCAGATAGTAGAACGGAAAAAATCGGCAGATGTTTTGGGTGCGTATAACCTCTTAGTACTTAGCTAAAAATTGTGCGTGTGTGTGTGTATTCATTTTTTCTTTGCAAGTAAACACATTTGTTGAGAATACATTTGCAGATATGGACCAAATCCTCAACTGGTGTAACTTGTCATAGCTCTGTTGAAGTTAATAGAGCTTCACTGATTTACACCTGCTGAGAATCTGACCCAGGCAGTTGCTTTAACTCTGAACCGTTGAACAATTTATATTACTGTTGTTGCAGAGAATTGTAACAGATGCACTTTCTTGATCTCAAATAATTGCCGTGCATCTTCATTTCTTTCTTGATCCCATGGAACTTCTGCATTTCAGTGAAAGTACATTGACTAAAACATGCACTCAGTAAAAAGCAAATATGACTTAGATGTTTGCCTTGTTGATATTGTGGTGGAAGGTGGCTAATGCCCATGACTAAATGCGGGTTTCAGATAGGTACAGGAATTGGATGGTGTGGACAAATTGACTCTGCTCAAGTGACTCACACATATGCTTCAGCTAGTGTCAAGTTCTGATGCTGCCTTCAAGCTCCATGGTTATTAGAACCATGGCTTAGGTGGCAAGATTTCCATGTGCCGAGAGAAGGATAATCTGTTTCATTGTCTAAAAAATGGAACTCCTGGGGCACAGAGTCATGAAACACCACCAGTTTGTCTACAGCATGTGAAACCTTTATTATTTTAACATGTATATTGGGGCCAAAAGGCTACATTCAGGTTGGGCCCCATTGAGCGAGGCCCTGTACAAACATGCAATAAATGATTGTCCCTGCTTTTTACAGTCTTGCACACATGTGCACAAAATACTGATGTGGAAATAAAGTAACAATGGCAATAAACGTATTATGATATTAATGATACTGACCTTTGTAAAGCACTTTGAGGTCTATGGATGAAAAGCACTTTATATGAGATAGGTATTATTATTACTTATTATTATAAAATAAATGGTCATTATGATATTAATGATGTTTTAGGATATTATTATAAAACAGATATAATAACCTAAGTAAATGTCAGATATTATCATCATCCAGGAAATAAAGATACTTGAACTTTGTATGAGAAGCAAATAGCAATGATTAAGACATAATCAGCTTAATCTGAAGCAAGGGAGATTTAGGTTAGATAGTAGGAAAAACTTTCTAACTATAAAGATAGTTAAGTACTGGAAATAGGTTACAACGGAGGTTGTAGAATCCCTGTCCTTGGGAAGTTTTTAAGAACAGGTTAGACAAACACCCATCAGGGATTATCTAGGTACACTTGGTCCGCAGGGGACTGGACTAGATGACCTCTTGAGGTCCTTTCCAACCCAACATTTCTGTGATTGCATATTTCTTTTTCATTAGATGAAGCTGATTACCTGCTCTCTCTGTCCTTTTAAGCTGTTGCAGATGAAGCTGGATACTATTTTTTCAATGGGAATTACAAAGTCGACAGCCCAAAGAACTTCAACATTGCAGGCACGGTGTTCAAGTACAGGAGGCCTATGGATGTTTATGAGACTGGCATAGAATATATCGTCGCTCAGGGGCCGACTAATCAAGGCTTGAATATAATGGTGTGCTCTGGCTTTTTATATTTGCAGGGATAGGAATTACAGGAAGAGAACAGTTGAATCCTACTGATTTTTTCCCTCTTGTGTGTTTCTTAACCACATTCGTACCGGTGGTCAAATCCTCTGGATGCAGCCCCAGTAGCTGAACTAAATGCTGGGGATCTTTACAGGTGGTGCTTGAATTACAGGTGGGAGCGGGAAGCGCCCTTACTTCTCACAAATGTTGAAATTAAAGCAAGCCACTTGGCAGTCAAGGCCCTCCTATGCATTGATTCGGTGGCTCCCTGGGGCAGCCCCCTAAGGTATTTGTAAACACCCCGCTCAGTAAACTTACTCCCCACAGGGAAAGAGGATCTTGGGGGTGAGCCTGGCCCCGTGTTGCTGACTAACACATTGTTTTACTGGCATCACCAGTTCAGAGAGAACACGGGAGCCTTTCAGAGGCAGATCTGGCTTGAATGAATGCTGGTTCATTAAATTATCATTTTGGATGGATGACAAGCCTGGGCGGTGGGGGTGGGGGTGGGGGTTGTCTATTCTTCTCCTTGGCATTAGTATCTCAGTCAACTGGAAAGGGGAAGACAATTGGGTCATCAAACAAAAAACTGCCCAAATCTTAAAACACAATATTACTGTTATTATGGGTTCCACTGCAACGAAAGGAAAGAAATTCATCCCTATGCAGGGAACCTGCACACCGGCCATCCAGCCCTTAAATAGTGCATGGGCCTCTTTATGGGGTGAATTTCACCCTCTGAGCCAAATTCTGTCCTGGGTTCCCTATACATGGCTTGCATTGAAGACACTGGAAGCCCCTTTATATCTCAGGGAAATGATTAGCAAATAGCCATGGGACTGCTGGTGCCTTGAGAATTTTCTCCAGCACTGCATTACCAGATATTTCTTTTCTTTTCTTTTTTTCCAGAAGGGATGAGGGTAATAGTAATAATGGATTTCAAGGTCTGTGCAGCTTTTTATTCAGCCCTTCAGGGTTTAAGTGAGACTTAAATGATGCACTGCCTTTGTACCAGCCCTCTGCACAGGGGTGAATTCCCCCCACCTCCGTGGGTTTTACAATGATCAGAATGGCTGGATGACTAATTCATAGCACCTAATTCATCGGGCAAACTGAGCTTTGTTTTCTGTTGGCCAATTGTCTGTGGGCAGCTGACGATTTTTTCAGAATGATTCATTATTACCAAAGTCTTTCCGTACACCTTTCATGCAAAGATCTCCAAGCAAAGTATCATTATCCTCAGACTGGATGAATGAGGCACAGAGGGGATAAGTGGCTTGGCCAAGTTCTTACGGTCAGTCGGTGGAAGAGCTAGGACTAGGACCTAGATTTCCCAATCTAGTGCTGTATCCTCTGGGCAACACTGCCAAATAATTTATGATAACTTTCTGTGGTGCCAGTTACAATAGATATATGATATGAACTCATTCCCTAATGATATGGCAAAAGGCACATTAAAAACGGATAAATAGATACTAACCAGCAGCCATTTTGAGACAATAAGGTAAAATGTAGAATTCTATGCCAAAAATACATTACATCTTGGTTAATTAACAGTAATTTAATTTGCGTTGTTTAGGTATGGAACCAAAATGGCAAGAACCCATCCATAACATTTGAATATACTCTTCTAAGGAAGCCACATTCAAAAATTATTCAGCCTATTTATTACACCTTTTCTGACTCCGAGAGCGAGGAAAGCAGAGAGTTTGATGGAGAAGTGCCGTTGGGGTTTAGCCAGCGCAATGCAAGCTACTTCGGGAAACTCTCCAGGGAAAGGATAGATCTGGCGAACCAGGTGTTTGGGAGGCAGGACACTGAGGAAGACCTGAACTTGAGCAAAGGTCAGGAAACCAATGAAGTTTATGAAAGATCAGAAGCAATTGACTGTGAACCAAAACTGAAGGGCAAACAACCCAAAGGTAAGGAGGAGACCTGGAGCTTGCAATGCTGCTTTTCCGAGTTTTTGATGAGACAAATTCTGCTTCCTTGGTTAATTTTTTTGGAATCCTGGGAGAGCTCATACAAATATTTCTGGTTATCCATCCTCTTTGCCTGGAGGGGTCTGGTTTCTGGCTGGGCTGTAGGGATGGCTGCAGTTGCACATCCCAGCCGCAGGGGGCCATGGCAGTGTTTGCTTTGCGCCCTACCCCCACCCAGCATCCAAACCTCCTCCATTCAACCCAGCACCTCCCTACGTCCACCCAACCCAGGACTCCTCATCCCCCATCCAATCCGCCCCCACCCAGCACCTCCTACACTCACCCAACACAGCACCCATCACCTCCCACTCAACTCACCTGCCCCAGCACCCCCTACGCCCTACTACCCTCCTACACCCACCCAGAACCCCCCTACATCCAACCAACACAGCATCCCTCACCTCCCACCCAACTCACCCACACACAGAGCGCCCTACCCCCACCCAGCACCCAAACCTCCTCCATTCAACCCAGCACCTCCTTACATCCACCCAACCTAGCACCCCTCACCTCCAACTCAACTCACCTGCCCCAGCACCCCCTACACTCTAGTACCCTCCTTCACCCACCCAGAACCCCCCTACACCCAACCAACACAGCACCCCTCACCTCCCACTCAACTCAGCTGCCCCAGAACCCCCTACCCCCAGCCTCCCTACACCCACCCAACCCAACACCCCTTACCTCCCACCCAACTCACCTCCACACAGAACCCCCTACCCTCACCCAGCACCCAAACCTCTTCCACTCAACCCAGCACCTTCCTACACCCATCCAACCCAGCATTCCTCATCCCCCATTCAAACTGCCCCCACCCAGCACCCTACTACACCCACCCAACCCAGCAGCCCCCATCCAGCACCTACATTCACCCCTGCCTGGCATCCCCCATCCCTACCCAACCCGCCTCCACCCAGCTCCCCTCTACACCCTCCCAGCCTGCCCCCACCGAACCCAGCACCGTCTCCCGGCATTCCCGCTACCCCAGCGCCTCACCCAACCCAGCCCCCAGCCCCTGGTTGTGGTAGGACAGGGAGAGCTGTGGCTTATTCTGTGTTCTCAGTGCTGGATAGAACGTCTGCAGTAGTGGGGAGTGGAGCAAAACCACGATTTTCCCTTAACAAAAGCTTGCTCCTGTGACACATGTAACTGAAGAAGCTCTTCAGAACCTGGCAGCTATGAACTCCCAGTCCTCCAGTGTGAGTAAGTGTGATCCACAGGGCCTAACTGCCTGCAAACTACTCCCACGGTCCCTTGATGCAGCTGCACAGACCCATCGCCTGTACTTTCTGCTTCTCCCATCTCCTGTGTTGAGTTTATTTTGTGGTTGTTGTTCTGTCCCCCACTTTGCTCCAATCCAGATTCAAACGCAACCAGGTCTGCTTACCTGACAGAGAGAGATGACAGAGACTTTGACTCGCGATTCACCTCCAAGGAGTTCCTGTCAGAAAACGCAATCACCGACAAGCTTCTGGACAAAACCTCGGACTCGAAAGAATTAGTCCGGAACATGACCACGAACAGCATCTTTGCCCAAGGGGACCCAATCAACTCTGTGGGGTCGCACATAGACAGCCTTTACGTCGACTACGAAGACAACGAAGGGGCTGTGATGTACAGCATCAACGGCACCTACATGGAGCTGAGCAGCGACAAAATAATCAACACTTCATCGGAGACTCCGTTTTCGAATGCTACCATTACCCTGACAAGCCCCCAAGGGAACAGAACCCACAAAGCAAGGTAGGGGACACGTTTTTAATAATATTCAATCCCACTGATTTCTGTGCTGTTCTCTTACATGCATTGCACGTAGGGCAGTCCAGGTTACCCATTTCGATCTATAAGGTAAGTGGGATGAAGACATCATAAAAGGTTTCTGCTAGAGGTTAATTTGCAAAGAAAATTCAAAAATGCTGTCCGGGGAGGGAAAAGAATTGACCCCTTAACAAGATAAAAAAATCACTATCCTCATTAAAGGGACATTGGCCAGTGTATTTTTATAGCTTATTGCTCTCTGTCCATTGTAGCATTTCATTAGAGGACTGAATATAATAAAACCTCTTTTTCTACTAATTTTGAGTGCTCTTATTTGACCCCACACTTATTTTCCCCTGCTCCCCATTTCTAATGCAGCAGAAGTTGGTATGGCTCCTTTTTGTGTACTTGTGGTCGATTGTCATCCACCAGCATTGTCATTGATGTCAGCAGGGATGTGCATACAGTAGCTTCGGGGAATAACCTCTGTTAGTTAACGATTGCTTGAGAGCCGGGAGGGGGAGGGGGGAGGGTAACAGCTTTTGTGCAGGTCCTACAAAAATAGGTTGGTTTGTTTCTTTTATTTAATTTATTGCTGAAGAAGCACTGGTGTTAGTTGATATTTATTAAGAATCCGAAAACACTCCCTACCGGCTGCTTGTTTTGAGCTGGGTCAAATATGGGGCATGTACTACAAAGCCCCTTGACTTGGTGTTTCCTATTGACTCTGCTGTGAAATGTTACTGGTTTTTAAACAAGGCATAGAGTGTATTTAACAATTATATGTACAGACAGGCAGGGCATGGATTAAGGGGCATTTAGGGACACACGGTTCCCCCTGTTAAGTAGTTTACTAAGAGAGGAATTCCCCGTAAGGACTAAATTATCAGCTAGTTCTCTTTGGGGCTAACAATACAGAGAAACAGTACAATTTACTGTAAAACTGGCCCCAGTCTTAGTGAGCACAGTGCCTTTTTTACAGTTACTTTATGGGCTGGGAGATCTGGCGGCAGATGCTGTCCCCTGCCGGAGGGGGGCATTGGGGCTGGAACTGTAGAGCAAGGGGCCAAAGGGGTGAATTCCTTGATCACAAGGACACCATAAGGCACTCCTAAGAGGTCCTGCATTCTCCCTCACAACCACTGGTGCAGGGGCTGCTGGGGGTAGGATCAGGGACGCAAGAGGGTATGTTGGAACAGGAGAGGGTGTCTGCAGCATACGCAGCTAGGGAGATTCTGGGCTATTCTGGACTGCAAAGCAGCCGATAGGCAGCGCTCAGGATGCTGCCATCAATTAGAGCACCTCCAGGACAGTTCAGATTTATCCCAGAGACTGTTTCGGCTCCTGGAGCAGTCCAGAATCCCCAGGGCAAGAAGTGGATTCAAACGACCTTTGCCTGCCCTCCTCCTCAATTGTGCCGTCTGTGCTGCGCCCTCGGGAGACACAGGGTACAGTCGGTCTGGGTGTCTGTTCTTGGTTCGGCCACTGATTTACTGTGTGGCTTTGGGCAAGTCACTTCATCTCTCTCTGCCTCGGTTTCCCCACCTGTAAATTGGGGCTAGTGATGCTGACCTTTCGAAGTGGCTGTAGGTCTGTGGATTGAAGGCACAGTTGAAGTGCTCTGTGGAATTGCAATCTTCATGTCAATATGTTTAGGCCCAAGAAATAACCATTAAAACAAACACACATGCCAGCGAGCTCCCTGCTAAGAGCTTTACAACACTGCTGAGGTACATTAGGTGTTAAGTCTATCAGCTTTATTCAGTCCTTCGCGTAGGAAAGGCTTCGCAAGGACTTTCTCTTGCGCTGCCTAGGAAAACGCTGTGTGTTTCGGGAGCACTTTCTGCAAAACCGGACTAGCGTCACTTAGCGTCAGTGGCCTATAATTTAAAGATGAACGATTTGGAGCGAGCGGATGGCCCAGTGGTTATGGTGCACGTCTGCAACTTGAGAGATCAGGTGCCGTTCCCCGGTCTACTGATGACTTTTTGTGTGACCTGGGGCCAGTCTCTTAGTCTCTCTGTGCCTCAGTTCCCCATCTGTAAAATGGGGATGATAGCCCTGCCTGGCCCTCACAAGGGTGCTGTGAATTTTAAACGCATTTAGATAGGGGGCCATATAGGCACCTAAAATAAAGAATTCTGCATATCAGCTGTGAAAGCCCCCAGTGACCTGTGGAACTTAAAACACGCTGTCTGTTCTCCCCTCCCCGTCCCAAAGACAGCGTTAGTAAGGGTTAATCCTGTTGAACAGGGCGCCCCACATCACTGTTCTCCTAGAAGCTCCTTTATTAATGTTCCCTTTTCCCCCACTCCCACTGAACTGAAGCAAAATGCTAATTTTCAGATCAAAATAGTTACTGATGGTTTACATGAGTTATTGTTTTCTCAGACTGAGTGTTTATACCTGGGCGTTGAAAGGCTCGGATTCTGGGTGGCGGCTGAACTGGGCTCGGCACATGCTGGGAGTGTAGAAAGTTGTCATTCGCACCCGCCCCGCTAATCATTGTCTGGCTCTGCACTGGGCTCTGCCAGTTACCCGTGGTCCCCTAGGGCCATTCTGACAGCCATAGATTGTCAGGGCACAGGGATGGCACAGCCATGCCAAATGTTCCCCAGCCACACCGTGTGCTGGCAGCGAGGGGTGGCTTAGGAGTGCCACAGAGGCCCAGCTAGGCCAGAGGTAGGGCAGCTTTGTGCCACCAGGGCAGTGCAGAGCTGAATACACACAGCTAGGCTCTGGCCTCAAGCACTCTCCTTAGGAAGCAGGCAGTGGAAAAAAAAGTGTGTGCTTCATGTAAAAAATATTTTCACACACTTCACTGAAACATCGTTCTTCAGCATGGTTGTTCAAAGGGTACTTATGACATAATCGGCAACTTGTTCTTCCAACTATAGCGTGTGTGTGTGCGTGTGTGTGTGTGTGTGTGTGTGTGTGCGCGCGTACCCGAGCGAGCTCTGCCAGAAAAGGCCAGACCACACTCCAGTGCATCTCGGCACATCATGTACTGCATAAATCCACTGTCCAGAGGACGGTGGATTGAACAGATAAAGAGTATGATTTATGGGGACAGTTTCTGGAGATGCTAAGGAAAGCTGGCAGAAGGCAAATTGGAATTTTGTTGTTGTAAAACTGCTGGAGCCTTGAAAGCTTTGCCTCACTTGGGTACAGACTGGAGCAGAATGTGGAGGGATTGGCCCCAAACCTGCCGTGGATGGAGATCAACAGCTATGCTGGAGAGTCACTGGCAATTGGGAGCCACTCCCCAGGGCTCCACAGTAGAGGACAGTGACAAGAGGAAGCGGGAAGCAGTGACTCTCTGCATCCTGCTCCCTTCAGATCCAGGCAGAATTGTAGTCAGTTGACCCAGTACTGACTACTCCTTAGGGGGAGTTGGGATCCCTGGATTGCATGATGTCATGGCTTGCTTAGGAAGGGTGCAGCTATAGGGGAGGAAGGGAACAACTGTGTTCTGTGTTTGTCCTGAGATCTTGGTTCAGCTGCAGGCTCAGGGGATGGAGACCTCTGCCAATTCCATGTGGGTTAGGAAATTCACTCTCCCGATAGAGCAAAGCAGAGGGAACTCTGTGGCCATGCCTACACTCAGAGAAAAAGTGTATTTTTAACATGTTCACTAGACCACATGTTCACATATAGACCAGACAACTGTAGTTTTAATAGGTGTTGCTGGTCCAGGTAAACCCAGGCTCCCTCTGGTGTTGACCTCCACCAGTTAATGTGTTAAACTACAACTGCCTTATTTGCATGAGGGTTTTAACACATGTTAAAACCACACTTCTTTCCTAGTGAAGTCTGCAAGTGAAAACACAGGTTATTGGCAAACCTTATGTGGATTTTCCCAGGGGCAATTTATGTCCCTCTGCACTGAATTCTGCTCTCTGCTGAAGCTGAAAGGGTTACGCAGTTGGAACTGAGAACAGAATTTGGTCAGTTACTGTTCTGATTTTCTTTTGGAAGAGAAGGTAAAAAAATATGGACCTAATCCATATTATTCCATTAGTACCCATAAAATATACAGGTATCTGATCCTCAATGAGCCCTATTTCATTAACTTCAGTGGCAGCAGGATCAGACCCATATCTGCTGGCTGATAACATCTTGGGCCTGAATCCCCACTGATCTGCTTCTTGTACAGTCAAGTTCACAAGTGCAAAGTAGGTGCAAAATGCTGTTAATTCGGAATGGTTAATCTACTTCACACTCACTTTGCACTGGTGTAAAAATCTGGACTAGAAAGCAAAAAATATGAGTCCGAATTCTTTGAATATTAAGCCTCTGCATTCCCTTGTAGTTGTGGGGGGTTATTCTTCTGCTGCAGAGACCCCTGCTTGAATCCGGCAGCCAAAACAATAACAGATTCCAGGATGGTAATTTCTGCCAGAAAGAGATGTTTGCCTCTGTGGCCTCAGGAAAGCAGCTCAGATGGGTGCGCCTGGCCTGTTGCAGAAAGGGGGTGGTGCTAATTTTTGTGGTTGTTGCTTGCTTCAGAAACATGGACACAAAAGCTCCGAGGGGGAGGAAAATGGGTGACCTTAGCGCAACCCATAATAATCATCATAATTTAGAAAAAACACCAGCCTGGTTGTATAACGACTCACTGCTGTTGGCATTTAGAAGAAAACAAAACAATAGTTATGTCTGTGCTCTAAATGGGAAGAGAATTAACTGGTACCACATGACAAACTGTCGAATTTATCTAGAAGTTGTTTCTGCAACATCGTTACTTGTAGAAGAAGCTCTTTGAGTTCCGATCACATACATTAAAGGGACACTGTTGAGGGGGGTTCTAATCTCCAGATGTGATACCAGCCTATTTTGTGCGTGTGTGTGTGTAGGAGGAAGACGGGAGTAATGCCATACATATTCCAAAGGTCAGATTCTGCACTCAGTTATTCCAGTTTCAGTCTAGAGCAGCGGTTCTCAAACTGTGGGGTGGGACCCTGTTTTAATGGGGTCACCAGGGCTGGCATTAAACTTGCTGGGGCTTGGGGCGGCAGGCAAAGCCTGAGGGCTTCAGCCTTGTGTGGCGGGGCTCAGGTGACAGGCCCCCTTCCTGGGGCTGAAGCTCTCGGGCTATGGCTTTGGCTTCCCCGCCCGGAGCGGTGGGGCTCCACCTTCACCCCCCTCGCCTCCGCTGCCCAAGGCAGCAGGGCTCAGGTGGGCTCAGGATTCAGTCTTCCCTCCTGGGGTCGTGTCATCATTTTTGTTGTCAGAAAAGGGTCGCAGCGCAATAACATTTGAGAACTGCTGGTCGGGGAACCCTTTTGAAGTCCATGAATTCAGCGACACGGGTGAAAATCCAAAGGGATCCCCAGTCACTGGAGTTATTTTGGAATCGCATTGGTGTGACCGAGAAAAGAATATGGCCTGAAGTATATAGGCGGTGCTCTCTTTCTCCAGATACATTTTAAAAACGTAAAAGAACAGACACTGACCACCATTTTTATGGGTCCTACCGAAAATCATCAGTTTATGCTCCCTCCCCGTCCTCCCCCACCCCTGCGGCTGGCTCAACAGCAGTAGTTAGTGAGAAGACAGTTGTTGGGACTGCGTTGACATCAATGGGTGATGCTGGTCGGCAATAAAAGCTGTTTGGGCCAGATAAAGCATTATTTATAGAAAGCCAAGGTTGTGATTTTTAAACAAAAATAGCCATGTTAATTTCAGCTCCATTTCAAACACAGGAAGTGACTGTTTGCCAAAATGACAGAGGCAAAATCAATGGGGAAAATGAGATTGTTTTTAATTCTTCTAAGAGGTCATTACTAACAATGAAAGGAGGGTACGTCTAAAAGGGAGACTATAAAAATACTCAACAGTGTCCTTTTAAAGCTTTTATGTGACAGAATGAACATGAACTTTTCTCATGAATGCATAAATAAGGCAATTTCAGAGCTTCTGCTGCCTAGAAATCACACAAGCTGCATATCTTGCTAGGCCCGAGACAGCTGGAGATCAGGATATAACCGTATATACAATTTTAAAACACGCTAGCAATTTCAAGGGTTTAAACAAAGTTATGAGTGCAGTATTTAAGATTTGATTGTTGTAAAGGTGCAGTATCCCTGATGCATTATAATGTTACATTATATACCTATGCAATGAGGTTGTGATTCTTGGTTTTGTAAATGCTTGTATGTATACCAGGAGAAATTCATAATTCCTTTACCAATGACATTACATTTGTGCATATCGTGTCCTAAGAGATGTACATTATATAAATAATCGAGCAAGAGCGACATAGAGGCAAATCGGAGCTTGGAATGCCTGTATGTTTAACAACCAAGGTTTGTTTTGAAAAGCAGTCTGAGCGAAGTACTATTCAGCATGTAGGTTTCTGAAAACAGTAAATTTATGGGATTTGAAAATCTCAAGTCTCTATAGGGAATGTTTGTGGTACCATATCTGAGCAGTAGCAATGAGCATGGCATAGTTGTGTTTCATGCCGATATCACCAGGAAGGCGATACTGCACCTTTAATTACTGTATATTTAGGGTCAGGTGTATTTGAGCAGAAAATGCAAAACTTTGTTAAATTCTGAACTGTTTCTACTTGTGGGTATTTTTATCCCATTCTCTCTATTTCTAGACAGTGGAAGCTCTGCCTCTAACCAGGCTGGGGATTCTACTTGGGGATCAGGACAGGTATGTTGTAAAAAAACAAAAAAATAACCAACCAAACCAAACCAAACCGAAACAAAATCCCCCCAAACCCAACCAAACCGCAACCGAATCAGTTTGAGTGTTTGATGTGACATATCGAGGCCTCCTTGTAAATGCTTTTTTTTTTTTTTTTTTTTTTTTTTGCTTATTGCTAGAAACAGATTGAAGTTGTTAAGGAAGGGCCAAGGGGTGAGTGCTGCTGACATGTACAGGTGGAAGCTTTCCTCCCACGAACCCTGCAGCTCTACATGCACCACAGGTAGTTATCAGAAGCAGCCAAATTCAACCTCTGCAGAAGTACTGAGATCACCCGCCGAGTGAGTCGCTTTTGTGTTTGTTAGAGATGGGGAGAATCTGGTAATGTTTAGGGGCCTGATCCGAGGCCCGCTGGAGTGAATGGCCTTTGGATCAGACCTCAGGTGACGTTGTCCTGATCCGCTAAAGCCCAGACCCTGCAATCAGATCTGTGCAGAGGAACCCCGTGTCCACGGGGAGCCGCTTTCTGACTTGATAGTACTTTTAGTTCACTCTGCACAGGTGTAAATGCAGGGGAGAGGAAAATCAGGCCCTGTCAGGAACCAGCAGGCAACATTTTCAAAAGAGCATCGGTGACTTAGGAGCCTAATTCGCATTGGCACCTAGGCTTCTGAGTCATTTAGGGATTTTTGAAAATAGTACCCATCTCCACTCCACTGTCAGCTCATTCCTTGCAATGTGTCACTTTAAAACCAGTCCTACCAATGTGCTTTTAACACTTCTAAATAGATACAGGCAGAGCCCGCACAGCACGTTTGATATGAAACATTTGTATGATTGTTTTAAAAGTTCCCTTTCACGTACTGATTAACGTTTTCTTAGTTTACTAGCCCAGCAGGGCTACACTGCGGAGTATGGTGCCCTGCAGGATCATAAAGCTTGCATCAAGTTTTAGCATACTGGTTTCTTGAACTGAGCCACTCTGCCAGTGGAATGATTGAAACCCATGTGCCTGGCTTTTTTTTTATTTCTTTTTAAACCGTAAGGCTCCTTTTCTTTCTGACAGAGAAACTGTACAGCTGTGGCAGAAAACAACGTAGCAGTTGTTGTTTGAGTTTGTTTTGTTTCTCTCTTTCCTGTCCTGGAGTCTGATCTCAGTTACATGGGTGGAATCTGGAGTAATTCCATTGATATCAATGAGTTCAAAATCTAGCCGCCATCTTTCCCCCTATTTCCCTCTCAAGGCACAGTTTCAAATTACCAGATCTCCACATTTCATTGATTAGAGGGGTGGAGAGTAACATTGCTAATAGATCTGGCCTGTGACCAATCCATGACTTGCCTTGAAATATGCATATAGGTAGAATGATCATCTGATAGTGGGGTTTGCCTGTATCATTTCATACATATCACAGTAATTAAAATAATCTGGATACTTCATTGCTTCTGAATGGAAAAAAAAAGAGGGGAATAAAATCTTAGGAGGGAGATTTTTAAGGGAATGAATGCACAGATCTTTTTGTAAGCATGCCAGAGCGGTTGGCTATGGCCCTACTATGAAATGTATAGGGACCAGGAACGTGGACAATGGTTCCTCAGTTCAAAATCCTGGAACCCACAAAGCTCAAGTATATCCTTGAGCTCTGTGAGTGCTGCTGAACAGCCGTCTCCTAGCTGAGGCAGGCTTTCGACCCGACCCAACCTGTCGCCAGTGGGGAGTGTCCTATCCGAACCACTCCTTGAACCTCACCTTTTCCTGTTGACGTGTTGCAGAGGAGTGCTGCAGTGTCAGGAGTTGGTAGGTTTCTTTTAGTTTCATGCAACTTTGTGTTTCAGAAACCTGGCTGGAAGAGCTGGAATTCTTGGTACCTGTAGTCAGATTAGTTTCTTGATCCCAAGCCATGTCCCAGAAAGGACTGAACAATATTTATTCTGGCTAACAAGGCTGGAAGGGAAAAAGTCCCAGCATGATGACATTCTGCTTTCTGTGCTTAAACGGGGAGGAGGGTGGATTCCTCTTTTAATAATCATGTAAGAACCAATACTAGGCCAAGTGCACTATGTATCTCCTGCAGGCAGTCAGGTGCAATTGTGGCACGAATTGTGTCGATGTACTGGGTGGAGGGAGGGAGGGAGATGGGAACCTCTTCCCCAGCCCTTGGTGCACCCACACAAGAACTGGACAGAATAAGAATCTCAAACTCTTTTGAAAGCCAGAGGGAGGGACCCTGCTAGCATGCCTGCAGGCCTTTGGCAGCATGGTGAGACCCCCCTGAACATCTTGCACCTATGCTAGCATTGGTCGCAAGTCCTGGTTGGGGTGTCATGCTGTTCCGCCTTGGAACAGCACTAAGGAGAACTTGAAAGTGTGCTACCCCCGGCATCCCCAGGGCCGCCCTGCTCTGTACAGGCAGGAAGAACTCTCCATTGTTCCACTCCCCCAGTCCCATCCTCTTTTCTGCCACTGGCATCCCTGATGACTGTTAGCTCAGGTCATGACCCTTCACTTTTAATTTGGAAAGACATTTTGGAACATGCAGCTCACAAACAGTTTGGGTGTAAAAATCACCAAGCATGCATTTTGTGTGTGTGTATTTTTTTTAAAAATAGGAGTGATGTCTACGTATGCAATGTGTGTTCGTTATGATGGGATCGAAGTGGATGATACGTACTGTGATGCCATGACCCGTCCCGAGCCTGTCCATGAGTTCTGTGCTGGAAGAGAATGCCAGCCAAGGTACTATATCAGTAAGGAGCTCTTCATGGGGCCGTACATTTTGTCTTCCTTAGAATTATTTGGAGCTGGTGGGGATTCTCTTCTAGGTTCTAAGCAGTGATGGGCCCAAGCCACCAAGTTCGGAACTTCCCCAAAGTTCCCGGGGTGTTTGGATCTGGGATTTGGGTTTGGGCCCATCTCTAATTACAAGGGCTGTCTCCTTCCCAGGCCAGCACAGCAAGGGGGAGAAGAACTCTTTGCTCAAAGCCAGATTCTTCACAGTGAGTTAGGCTGAAACATGCTTTATTGATCCTTGAATGTTTGCGTCAGTCAGGGGTGGGACAACCCTCTTGCACCACAGGCCTTGCTCCTGTGGTGACATGGTGGATAGGCTGGGGAAATTAGAGCTCTTTGGAGCACTGTGTAAGGCCCTTGCCTGGCTGATGGTGTAAAGGGAGGAGGCTTCCTGATCCCTTTTCCCCTCCTGCACCTTTCCCAGTAGTGACTCGCATGGCAGGACTCAACCTTGCTCCCAAACAACAGCTCCTGTTGATGTAGAACCTAGACCAGTTTCATTCTCCACCCTTGTAAGGGGAAGCAGAATCAGCCAACACGTGTTACATTCCCAGAGCTTTGCTAGCATCAGCGATCATGTTAGTGCACAATGAGACGCATCAGCAACAGTGTTGGGTCTAAGTGAGAACCCTGGGTTTGATTCCCCCAAACTCTGGGACAGTTCAGACTCTGACCCAGTTCCTGATATGAACTGCATGGTTCGGATCCGTCTCTACAATGGAACCCCAAATCCAAAGATCTTTTTGTTTCAGGGAAGTTGAGCTTCCAATCCAGATTCAAACGTTATGGCTTAGGTCCATCTCTAATTACATTTTTTAAAGGGTTTGTTCTTTTCAAGGTTTGCTAGAAACGCAAGTTATGGGTGGGATAGATCAATGCCTGCCAAAGGGAAAAGGACTAAAACAGGCAGGGAAAGGAATGTTACTTGTTGTACTATAGGCGGCACAAAGTGAAAAGAAGCAAAACTGTACGATGCACGTCCTGTAATAGTGCCTTGTTGCTGAAATAACGCAAAACTAGGCAAGAGCCGTGTCAGAGCTCTGCATAAACCTGCAAACGCATGGAACGGGGAAGTTTAGCATTTTGGCAATTGATGCCGGGTTTATTGCATTGGAAAGGTGTGTGTGTTTGGGAGTGTGCGGGTACACTCCCCTTTTCCAATGGCAAAATCTCGCTGGACCCAGGATATTGAGGCTGGCCACGTTCACCCACCCCACTGTGCCCATGTCTGGTTTAGTGTCTCCTCTGAATGTAAGTGGCACTTCTATGTGTGCAGTGTCTTTTTAGAGCTGCCCCGCTCATGGCGCTGGGGCTTACACCCCGAAGCAAACGTGTGACCCCTGGAGTGCGTACCAAGCACAGTGACCTTTTTGCTTGGAGACGTTAATGCTCTAGAACCATGTTGCTTGACCTTTTCAGGTTGGCCACGCTTCTTGGAAGTCAAAACTTTTTACGACCCCCATCTATATTTACTATAAAAGCCAGGGTAAAAATGTCTCAGTGGTAAGCCTAGATAACTGCTTTGGACTATCTATATAAGCCAGGACTATCTTAGCATTGTTCTTAAAACCAACCCCCCGTGGGGCCCTGCTGGTGCAAGCAATGTGTGATTCGTGTGTGATTCAAGAGGTTGATGGAGAATTCTTTACCTTGAGGGATAATGGTGGGGAGCTCGCGGGGTGGGGGGCGGGGAAGAGCGAGAGTTTCGCAACACCATGCGACCTCCTGATTGCCTTCGTGACCCCCTGCTCTGGACATCATGACCCATCAGCTGAAAACCGCTGCTCAAGAACCACTTCTTTTCCCCTCACTTTCCTAATGGGACGATTTTTACATTCAAAACAAAGCATGTTTCATCAAAATACCTGCAGCATCATAGCGGTGCTTATCCTCATGGATTGATACAGCGCTGTCCTATGCATGTGTTTGTAGAACCAATCATACAGATTAGCTTAGCACTGACTTCTGATGTCAGTGGAGTTAAACCTGGGGTAAATGTGGCACATTTGGCCTACTGTAGTTTTTGAAAGCTGTGCGGGTTCTCTCTGGTGTTGGGTCAGGGAGCACGTAACCTAGGCAGCTCTTTCAAGTGTACCCCAGGGCAAAATATGAGAGTCCAGTTCTTGGAGATTCTGTGGTATCCCCACCTCCTATTGACTTCCAGGGATAAATCCCAAAGCTTGTTTAATAATGAGCTGGGTGATACGTTTATTTCTCCCGTTTTAGACATTTTTTAAAGTATTCTCTTTAAACTAGGGGCAAATCTTGGTGCTTTTGAAGGTCTGGGATATGACATCGATACCGGGTGTAGGTGGGCAATGCACACGCGTCCCTTCACCGTCCAGACATGGATGCTTGGGTCAGCAACAGTAATGCATTGATCTCAAACCTTCTGAAGTGAATCAGCCAACTGTGTGGAAATGTGCTCTGCACGTCTGTCCTTTTAGAGCTAGGCTGAGACCACAAAGGTCATTTTCACATGGAACTATCTGGCTCTCTCGCTCAGGGTTTTGTTCTGGCGTCTGTTATGGTAGTGTCTGTGCATCTTACAGTTCATGTGAACTCAGGTCTCCAGGGTGAAATATTAGAAGATTGACGCACAGCAACACCTAATCCTACCTTGTATGGATATATCTGAGGCATTTACAGCCCTGTTACAGAATGTGCCTATTGCAACAATCTCCGTAGGAGAGTTACCATTTACAGGGTCACTGACAGCCTCAAAGAACCATTGCTGAGCTCCGATAACCTTCACAGAATACTGTTTTCCTAATCCACTATTACGCTCATATCTACCGCACGTCTCCCATTCAGATTGTGAATACTCCAGTTAGAATCTTTCTCGCTTCCTTGCAGGTGGGAGACGAGTAGCTGGAGCGAGTGTTCCCGCACCTGCGGGGAAGGATACCAGTTTCGCATCGTCCGATGCTGGAAGATGATCTCCCCTGGTTTTGACAGCTCTGTCTATAGCGATCTGTGCGAATCTGCTGATATTACCCGGCCGGACGAACGCAAAATCTGCAAGAACCCAGCATGTGGGCCTCAGTGGGAAATGTCTGAGTGGTCAGAGGTAAATCCCCAGAAAAGTGTTGGCAGCCTGTGGGGAGACAGCAGGCAGCAATGACTAGGGATCAGCCCCCATGTGCTATGTAGATGGTTGCCTTGCTTCGAGATCCCAGAAGAAGGGGCTGCAGAGCTGAAAACTGAGATGCGAATCCACTGGCTTCCACACAGAGCCACATAAGCCAGGACTGTCTTAGCATTGTTCTTAAAGCCAACCTCTGGTGGGGCCCTGCTGGTGCTAGCAATGGCAAGAGCATTCCGTGGAGCAGCCCCTAGTGTTTTAACTACTGTCTCCCAGACCTGCTCCCAGCGTTCCCATTTGAATGAGGCCATGATGCAAATGGGGTCTTGGGGTGGAGATGTTTCCCCAGTGCCTCTCTGCACCTCACAGGACATGGCTTGCGTAAATCCCCACAAGCCTCCTTTAGTTCACTGATGGAGATGATTATGTCTCTCCTTTGCAAACCTCTAGCCAGGGATGACCTCAGACCAGGTCTCCAGACCTCTGAACCCCTTGAACTCCAGGGACTTTGGGTCAAGCCTGAGAGCATCTCTGCTCCTAGCCAGAGTTTTAGATTTTGAGTCTGGTTCTTAAGCAGGAGGACTTTCCTCCCACAGGAACCGTGTTCAGCTGCACAGTGGCTGTGGGATATAAGAACGGCCTTACTGGGTCAGGCCAGAACCTTAGCGTGACTGACACCTGTCTTTTCTTCATCTTTCCTGACTTTCCTGTGTGCTGACTATTGAAAAGGGTGGTGATGTCTGATTCTGCATTTGCTCATGCCACTCCCTGCCTATCCTCTTCCACTAGGAGAACAACTCCTGCGAATCCCGCTTCTTATCTGGCACAGTGAAATCTGAAAAACACTTGTGCCTCATACATTTCTGAGTGCCTGAAAAATAACAATAAACATATGGAGAGGAGGCTGCATCTCATAAACAATGATATTTTCTTATAGACGTCTCTTCTTCCCGTCAGATTTCACTGCACCATGCAGAACATTAAATGTTGATAGTTCTGCTGTAAGCACATTGCTAAACCACTTGGAAGATGTTTCTGTGATATGTCTAATGTGGAACAGTTATTCTCTCATCTTAGTTTGTCAGTTTACATGTAAAAACCTTTGCGACATGGCAGAGGCATTCTGGAATGTTTTTAGCTGCGAAGTCATTCCCAAGATGGGTCAGTCTCTAGGCTTCATAGATCCTTTTCTCTCTCCTCCAGCAGAGATCTTTTGAATTAATTTACAACCACTCCATCCTGTTGTGTGCCAGAGAATATCTGCCAGCATTCCAGTATTTAACTTCCTAACATAAAACTCTTTAAATGATAAAACCAGTGTCCTTTCTTCGGGGGCCCAGGGCCAGATTTTGGTCTCAGGGTAAATCTGGAATAACTGCATTGACTTCAGTGGAGTTGTCATGGATTTACACCCAAGTAATAGAGAGCGGGCTCTCGCATGGATTTTCAGTAAATGTGTAAAACACACATGCAAGAGTGCAGTCATGCTCACACACACACTGATGGAAAATAATCCCTAACTCTTAAGGGTTTTTTTTTTTCAATTTTTAAATCTTGACGTCACAGTACTGGTCCCTCTGCACAGGAGTGAAAAACAGCAAAGCCAAATTGCTCAAGGATCCTAAGGAAACACAGGAGTTTACCCTTCCAGCTCAGACAGCTGATAAGTGAGTCAGATATCCTGCCTTGCTCAGTGGCTGATAACTCATGTGTCAGAGGATGTCTAAGCAGCCCTATAACACAGCTGACAATGATGCACTGCTGCACATGGGGAGGGGAATAATTTCCTGCCTGACCTGGGGGCTGATTAGTTTGTGCCCTGAAGTATGAGTTTTGGCTTTCCTTAAGCACAGATACATTATTGCTGACAAATCAATCCAGGCCCCTTTCTAAGCAAGAACAAGCACAGATCCGGGCCAAAGTCTCTGCTGGTGCAAATGGCCCAGCTCCACTGACTTCAATGGAGCTGCATCAGTTTACACCAACAGATAATTTGACCTCTTTTCTCCCAGGAGACACTTGAAATGCCTCTTGCTGATATTTTAAAGGCCATCTTCACACTGAATGCCAGTGGTAAGTAGCTTTTTCTCCGCAGTGGAAAGTCTGGTGGGCTCTTTTATTTTGTAGGCTGTTTTGACTTTTCCAGTTCAATAGAGAAAAGCTCCCCAAGCACGTGCTGATGCTGTCGTTTGACTGGCTTAGCAAACCGAAGTGGCCTGTGTTATAGAATTCCATCTACTCCTCCAGCATGTGCTGGGGACAGATTGCTGAGACATCCCCCAGAGTAGCTCTTCTGGAGCCAGCAGCAATGCTAATCTAATTTGGATCAGCATCTGAAGCTGGGTGCCAAATTGGCTTGGATGATAGCTTGAGAGATAAAAAAGCACATTTCAGAGATCTGAGGATGAACGTATCAGAGCATGTGTGTGAGCACTGGGCTGTTGACACTTTTGCCTGCTTCGTGTTGCGTATTGAGCAAATTTGTATATGTGACACTGCTGTCATTCAAATCCACTTCTAAATAATGTCGCTGGTTGGATGTTGCCAGATTTACTCACGTTATAAAAATCCCAGTCGCTGCGGTTTGGAGACAACACTTTCAAAGACATGGAACCTAGCAAGCCAGTTCTTTTTAGAAAGCGAGCGAGTGAGCAAGTGAGAGAGATTACACACCAGTTGTAGACCACAGCCACACTTTCAGCTGTAGCCATAGCTTCTGGGCATCTTGGTTTTTGGACCTGCAGGCTCCAGATGGACGTGTGAGTGCACAGCCTCTCTGAAAGTCAGGCCCAAAGCATCCCCACTGGGCTCCTAAAAAACGGAGGCGCTTGCACCCCATGGCCACTTCTGGACAATGTTGGCCTTCAGGCCAAATCTTGCTCTCAGCTACATGTGCATTAATAGGAAGGGAGCCACATGAGTATACGTGGGATGAGGTTGCACTGATGGAGCTGAGAGCAGAATTGGCCACCCTGAGTGGGAGCAGGATATTAAGACTGGGCAGAGGGAGGTATTTTAGCGCATTCTTTGCTGCCCCCCTGAACAAGAGCAAAGTGCTTCCTGAACTGCAGCCAGCTAGTGGACTGGCTGGCTGGCCGTGCCCTCTAACCCAAACACCTTGCCCCCCTGAAGATACTTTGCACGGGGCCAGTAAGTTAGGTGACAGCTGTCTGAGAACTCTCGAGCACTCTGGAGAGTATGTGTGTACCGTGGAGAGGAGACGTGCCACTTGCAGCCCTGCCTGTGCTTAGCACGAAGGCAGGATGTAACCCTTCCTGTACATTCGAACTTGTCTGCCCATGCAGCACAGGGCTCGTTTTGCCATCTAATATTTTACAAGCAGAATAATACAAATGTTTTCCCTGCATTTTTGGAAAGTTTCATATTAAGAAATAAAAAAAGGCCAACATAAATCACACCTTAAACCAGATGCTTTGGCTGCTGCCTGGGCCGCGTGTGCCTCCTCCTCCATGTCAGGAGGGCGAGAGCGGAAAACAGCTGTGTTGCATGGCCAGGGCCGTACATGGACTCTGCTGACCCTGTACCGTTTCATTCTGTGCCCCGCTAGTGTTCGGCCAGGTGCGGCGAGAGGAGCGTGGTGACCAGGGATATCCGGTGCTCGGAAGATGAGAAGCTGTGTGATGTGAACACCAAGCCGCCGGCTGAGAAGAACTGCACTGGGCCCCCCTGCGACCGGCAATGGACCGTGTCTGACTGGGGACCGGTGAGTGACCTCTGAAGGGGGAGGGTTGGGAAGGAAGGGAGCAGTGGATCCTAGTTCATTGATTGTATTAGCTGTTTGTGAGCAGCTTGAGGAGAGAAGGAGACCATTGTAGGCCATGCTCGATTGGGTCATTTACAGTTCACAGGCCAAATTCTGCTCTCAGCTGCACGGCCAATCCCAGTGACCTCCGTGAAGCTGCGTGGGGACAGAGTTTCCTCTTCCCACCCCTATTATCCTGACAAGAGTTGTGGGGTCTGATGGTTACAACAGGAGAGCAGGAATCTGGACCCCTGGGGTCTATTACCAGTGCAGTCAGTGACCTTCTATGTCAGGGGTGACCAACCTGAGCCTGAGAAGGAGCCAGAATTTACCAATGTACATTGCCAAAGAGCCACAGTAATACGTCAGCAGCCCCTGACTGGGAAGGGGTGGAGTGGGGGCAGGGCCTGTGGCAGAACCAGGGGTTGAGCAGTGAGCACCCCCGGCACATTGGAAAGTTGGCGCCTGTAGCTCCAGCCCCGGAGTCGGTGCCTGTACAAGGAGCCGCATATTAACTTCTGGAGCCACAGGTTGGCCACCCCTGTTCTATGCGACCTTGGGCTAGTCATCAGGGGAGTGACAGCAGGGCTACAGCTTTCCTTCCGTGCCCGTTTCCCTGACGGTAGGAGGCACTTGCCATCTAGGGCCCCAAAGCACTTTGCAAGGGCTCAGGCATCATTAGCTACATTTTACAGATGAGGAACCCGAGGTACATGGTGGCAAAGTGATGTGCTGTGACCAAAGCAGAACAAAAGCCCTGGTCTCCTGAGTCCAAATCCTCTCCTCTAACCACTAGACTATGCTGCCTCTGAGCAGTAATACACTGCCAGTGTCAGACTTTCCTCCCCGGCGTGCTGGGAGGATTAGTGTCATGAGGATGGGAAGCACTCAGCCCTGGGAATGCATCTCCTGCCGCCACCCTTCCGGCTGGGGAGGGCCGGGGACAAGCATTCCGAACCCATCGGTGACGGAGGAGTCACTTGTAAGGGGCATGATCCAAACCTCTCCAGCCAGTGGCTGAGCATCCCTTCCTTTGAAGTGCTCCTCCTAGCCCCAAGAGAGAGGGAAGGGGGGCAGTGGGGGCACGCACAGCGTGTTAAGGGCATGGACAGCAGCAGCGAGCCGGAGGAGAACAGTCCCTCCCCGTTTGGTAGCACACATTGAAATTATTGAAGTGGTGCAGCTCCAAATATAGTCGTGTCCCGAGCAGCAAGACAGTCGTGAATCAGGGCAATAAACTTCCCGAGTGCCGAGAAGCAGCGTCTACAGCATTAGCAGAGGAAAAAGGCGAGGGCTCCGAAACCCAAATGCTCCTTTTGTGTCAGGGTCTGTGAATTAGTGGGGCGGCAGCAAATATTCTTGCCACCTGAAAACTCTTAGTTAAGCTGACCTGGCACATGGCTTCCCACTGTCTGGGGATTAGATTGAACTTGTTATAGTTCGGAGATCTGGCCTTGGCAGAGACTTCAGGCTTTCCAGTAACACCCTCATCTCCAGCATGAGCAAAATACTGGCTGCAGAGTTCTCGCACCATCTCCGGTGAGCCAGTCCATTAAAGGGAGATGGCGTGTGTCAAGGGAGGTGATTACGCCTGTCATCACAGTCCTGGGCTTGGGGGAGGAAAAGCTGCCCGCTCAAATTTGGCAATCCACAAGTGATTTGTTTAGACCCCAGGAGCCCTGTGTGGAAGTGCAGGTCCCAAGGCCAACAGACTGGCCCACATTCCCAGCCTCTTCCTGCCTTTGTTAGGTCCATGGGGCTGAACGATTTCCAGGTCTGTTGAGGCCCTTATTTACAACACTTCCCACTAACGGCAACTACACTGACACCTGCTGTTATCGGCTGCTGTTCAGAGGATGAGAGGCAGCCAGTGGGCTCAGAGCCACTGTGGGGTGGGTGGAAAGCTCTATCCATCTCCCTGTCCCGCAGTGTCTTGCTTGAATAAACAGCTGAGCGGCTCTGTTCCAAAAACCAAAGGAATTTATGAGCCCTTTATGTGGCTCTTGTGCAGACTCACTCCTAGAGGGGGCAGGTCCGCCAAGGGAAGGGGGAGAGTGTGCACCCAGTGCATTTCCTTCGGGGGTGGTGAATGGCAGACGGTTTTGCCTGCCCCTGAGATGTGCCAAAGCTGGAAGGACGAGCAGTCACCACACAAGATATTTTTTTTCCTCTGCTGGCTCAAATGTACAAAACTAACAAACCGCACATGAAAACCAAACCCCTGCAGCAGCCGAACCGAGTGATTTTTTTCATGGAAACCCCTTGACGATGAATACGGGGCCTTCACTTTATCCTGCCTTTCCTTCGGCCTCCTCCCTTCCCTGAACGTGCAGCAGTCAAGAGCCAGGCAAACGATTCTTCAGTGATGCCAGCCTCCTTTCTTTGCAAACTTTGCAGACTTTGTTCCAAATTCTAACCTCTGTTCCACAAGGGTCCTCCCATCGACCTGCGTAACTGAGAGCAGAACGCAGCCCTGGGAGATGAACAGGTGTGTGTGTTATTTATCGTGGTTCAGTTTGGGCAAACCTATTTCAGCCTATGGGTTGCTCACAATAAGCTGTTTGCCCTGTGTGATTGGCTGGCACCCAAGTCACCTGGTGCAGTTTCTGCTCTCCAGTTAGTTGACTCTGAAACCCACTCAGTCCTTTGCAGATGGCGGTGCAGATGCTCCAGATGTGAAATTTTATGTGGCCATGCATTTGCACAAGTGGCAGTGAAGTGGCCTCATTCTTCTGACCAAAAACTAGCTCACAGTGGAGCTCAATCAAAGGGCTTACAGATATCAGCAAAGAGAATTCACCATTTTCAGTCCAATCAATACATTTTTTGTGGGGTAGTATTCACCCTGGTACTATTCAATCAGGCGGTCAAGTGACAGAGAGATGATTTTGTAGTAATAATCTCCAGTTCTTCCCAGAATGACTGCCCTTTAAGAGCAGTGGTGAGCAGTGTTTATCGTACATGGTTTGGTCTGTCGTATTTAGGCGAGCTAGCTGTGTTCTCACCCTCTCTCTGTCTCGGGCGTATCTGAGTGAGTGAGAACCTGTCAAGCTCCGAGCTCAGATCTATTGTTTAGATTCCGCTTCAACTTGAAGTAACAGAGGAATTAATTGGGGAGGGTTTTGGAAGGAGAGGAGCATCTTTGCTGCTGTTTCTTTAGACTGGTCTCTTGCTCGGCGTGAGTGGAAAAGGAGTGTGTCACTACCTACACCCAGGCTGGTCTGTTTGTGAGACTGACCAGAGGAAGTGATGTGGTGAACATAGCTGAAATCATGTGGAGTGTGAGAGAGATGACGCAATAGACCAGGTTTTCCATCCCAATCATTGAGAGCTCCTGGGTGTCTTACAACTCATAGATCAATGATCATTTAAGGGAAGTGGCTTGCTCGCTTAATCAATAGATCCAGGGGCAGTAGGGTGACTATTTAAGTGACACAGACGTATTGCCTCCCCACCTGGCAGCCAACATAGCTCCTCTGCTCAGTCTTACATTGGTGAGGCTCTTAGTTGGGAGATCTCTCATGCCACATGAGGCCTCCCCAGCACACAAGCCCTGGGGTGCAGGAATCTCCGGTGTACAAGGGCAGAAAAGCATGGCACTCTTTTGAGTTTACAGTCAGTTGGGTGTGCAAAAGTGGACGTGCAAACTTGGAGCGTGGCTTGTAGCCAGCTGAAAATTTGATCCACAGATTCAAGGCTCATTGTGCCTGTTTTTGCTTTATCTCCCCCCCAGACCTTTCCATAGCTTTGATGTGATTTTTCCAGTTAAGTGAGGGGTGCACCGCCGCCTTCATGCACAAGTGAAGCCCGTCGTTAAAATTGTAGATGGTCCCGCTCTAAAGTTCTGATTCAGATCTGGATCCAGCACCAAACTTCCTCTTAGTTTAGGAGTGTTTTGATGCAGGGTTCAGGTTAAAGAGCATCTCTAAGGATCACACCCTTGTTTTCCCAGCTGCAGCACAAAGGTCTCCCCGTGCAGGTGGGTCTGATCCTGAAATCCCTGCTCAGTTCTTCCTCAGGCAAAATTCCCTGTGACTTGACTATTAGAAGACTTTAGCATTTTCCATCTGCTACATGAAGGTGATGGGGTGTCTTATCCCTGGCTCAATCACCTCTAGGTATAATCTTTGCTTGACATTGGCAAAGTTCTTACATTTCAAAACAATCCTGCACCCTAGCCCTCGGAAAAAAACATTCTTAACGAAAAAAGGTGCTGTGTGGTTGTGTCACATGGACCTTGTTCCCGAGCTATTTTTATACAGATTTTGATTCATTGGCATTGTCTAAAAATAAGTGGTCTCCATGGCGACAGCTGCACTGTGAGATGTAGCGCATCTCCTTAAAGAACCGCAACAAAAGCACATGGGAACTCTCGGTGTTTAAAATATAGCTCAAGACAATACCTGTGTGGGGTTCCTTTTATTTAAATGCAGGGGATATATTTATAACCATTTACCTTATTTTTCATGCTCTCTTTGAAAGCTGCCACCTGTTTCCTCTAATGCAGGCAAAACACTTGGCTTTCTATATTCCCCTTATATCCTCTCCCCTGCCAGTGAGACTTGAGTTTAGGGGTGACCAAACTCCACATCCTTCATTTTGTGCTGTACTCCTGATTAGTCCCATTTTGTGCTGCTCAGTGAGCGTGGGTGGCAGGGGCGGCTCTAGACATTTCGCCGCCCCAAGCACAGCGGCACGCCGCGGGGGGCACTCTGCCAGTTGCCGGTCCCGTGGCTCCAGCGGACCCTCCGCAGGCACGCCTGCAGGAGGTCCACCGGAGCCGCCTGCTGCCCTCCCGGCGACCGGCAGAGCGCCCCCCCATGGCATGCCGCCCCAAGCACGCGCTTGGCATGCTGGGGTCTGGAGCCGCCCCGATGGGTGGCAGGGTCCAACCCCTCGTGGTCATATGCCATCAATGTCCTTACGTTTTAAAAATAAATGGTTACCACCATAATATTTGGGGGCTTCTAACTGAGGGGCAGACGTTGTTTCTTGGCTGAGATCACCAGCAAGCAATGCAGGGGCTTGGTTTCATAAGGAAGGAGAGTCTTGTGGTTAAGGCTCTGGGCTGGGATTCTGGGGCCAATAGCCAGCTCTGTGTGACTGGGGGCAAGTCACTTAAACTCTTTGGCCAAGATTTTGTGATTTTTTTTTTGGGGTGCCCAACTTGAGACACCTTAAAGGGTCACTGACATTCAGAACGCGCTGGGGGAACGAAGACTGTGACTCTTTGCCAGGCTTAGTAAAACTCCAGGGTTGGATCAGTTCCTAGTTAGCCTGGGGTAACTCGTTCCATATTGTTGAGAGCTGCCCATAAGGCAGCTGATTTTGCCCAGTCAAAAATGTACACACACGGTCCCCACCCCAAGGGACTTGCACCTGAGGTCAGATTGAGACACACAGGAATCCCGCCCACTCTGCTATGGCCCTGTCGAGATGACGGTCTTGGGGAAGGCTTCCCAACAGCCATGTGTTTGAAAAAGGGATCGGGGAGGAGTGGGGCTGCTCCCAGGAATGTGGGGTATTTGTACCCTCCCATTACTCACCAGCACCTCTCTGCTCTTTTTGTTTCAGTGCAGTGGCAGCTGCGGGCAGGGGAGGATGATCAGGCACGTGTACTGTAAAACCAGCGATGGCCGTGTGGTGCCAGAGTCCCAGTGCAACCTGGAGACCAAGCCGCTTGCTATCCACCCCTGTGGGGACAAGAACTGTCCTTCCCATTGGCTGGCACAGGACTGGGAACGGGTAAGAACCAACCCACCTCGAGGAGTGCCTGTTCCAACCGATGGGTGCGGCCGTCCCATCCATATGAGGGAACGAGCCTCGGGGGGGGAGGGTGCTGAAGGGGTCTTGACTCCTGGGTCTGTTCCCCACTTTGGCCTGCTATGAAGCATGTCTCCTGTCTTGGCCTCAGGCTCCCCAAGGGGGGATAATGCTAGAGCTCTCAACTGCCCCAAATGGCCTCATTGCTAGGACTTTGGGAGGTCACTGGTGTGATTCCACCCCATGCTCCCCTGTGGTGTTGGCAGTGGGTGGTGGAGGGCCTGCGTGGGATCCTGGGCAGCCTGGTGGCCGTTTGGGTGTGTGTTCCTCTCAGCTGTGGGGAATATGCCTGTGGAGCAGCACTCGGAGAAATCGTTCACTTGGAGGCCAGGAGTAAGCCCAGGCTGGGAGTGCACTGAGATCCAGGCTCTTCTGCCTGAGGTCACACTACATTGGACGTCACTCCAACGCTTCATTTTGGTCTCTCTCTCTGTCTGGCTTCTGTCCTTGGCAGTGCAACACCACGTGCGGCCGGGGGGTGAAGAAGAGGATAGTGCTGTGCCTGGAGATCGTCAACGGGAAAATCAAAACACGGAACCCCACCGACTGTGACGTCACCAAGAAACCCATAGAAGAAACCACTTGCTTTGAGCGGCCTTGTTTCAAGTGGTACACGACTCCCTGGTCTGAGGTAAGGTGCAGCCTGTAGGAACTGGAATTGCTGAGGTCTAGGGTGTATTCTGGGGCAGCCGCGGAGCTGATTAGAGCAGGGGACTAATGGATGGGAGGCAGCAGCATCCTGGTGAGAAGTAGGAGAGTGCAGTGGATAGGGCACCAGATTATGAGCCACAAGACGTGGGTTCTGTTCCTGTCTCTACCGCGTTAGCTTAGACAGGTTATTTCCTCATTCTGTGCCTCAGTTTCCCTTTCAGTAAAATGAGGATAATGGCACTTGTGCACTTTTGTAAAGCACCCTGAGCTCTGCTGCTGGGAAGCAGTAGCCAAGTGCTCAGTAACATTGCTGATGGGCACTTTGGCGGGAACCCTCAGCAGAGCCCAGCGGCTTACCTCACCCGGGGACAGAGGCAATCGTGTGGCCCTTCCTGTGCTGAGCACGTGGAAACGGCTCTTTCTGGAGCTGTAAAACGTTTTCAAATGCTCACTCTGCTGACGGCTCAGTGGGGTTCATCACATGCCTGTTATGTTCATAGGACGCCAATCTCCAGGGTGGTCAATCTAGAGCCGTTCATGGGTGCTACATCCACCCTTTTGCTAAAGATGCGGGGGAGGGGGGAGTCCCATTCCTTTGCAAGACTGTTTGAATATGTGCACTGTGAATGAGTGACACCTGCTCATCAACACAGCAATCCTTGGAAAACGTGCCCCCCTCTCCCAGCCCTACCCCCACTACGAAAGAGCCAGATCCTTTCCCTGCTATGTCTGGCATGGCGAAGCCTGCACACCTTAGGAAGACGGTGCACAAAATGAACGGTTCCAGTTTAGCTCACATGGCACGGCCGGCGATGGATCAGCCAGAGAGGCGTGGCGCGATTGCCAAGACTGATTAGGAGTCGGCTACTGGTGCCAAGGCAGCCTTTTGCTGTCTTAGCAGCTCGGGGCGGAGTGCAGGCCCTGCCAGGATGTAATCAGTCCTTGCTGTGCTTTTGGAGAACAGCAATGAAAAGAAGTGTTTGGGTTTGGGTTATTTTATTTTTGCAATTGCTTGTAGGAGTCTGGCTTAGTCTGCAGGGGCAGCTGTAGTAATTGTGTAATGGGACAGAGGGAGGAGCTGTAAAAGGGAGCGGGGAGATATTGGCAGAAAGTGGGGCTGGGAGAATTGGGGTCAGCACATGGTGCTCAGAGCAGGAAAAC
Organism: Mauremys reevesii; assembly: GCF_016161935.1. NCBI lineage: Eukaryota > Metazoa > Chordata > Testudines > Geoemydidae > Mauremys > Mauremys reevesii. Next base: position 17,647,146 of record NC_052641.1, read on the forward strand.
ACTTCCCGGTGTGCACTCTGCCGATGGATCAGTGGAATAGGCAAAGCTTTCCCTATGTGGTACTGGGGAAAGCATTGCTGGTTTTGCTTGTAGCATTGTTGCAGTGATGCTGGTCCCAGGAGATGAGAGAGAGAAGGTGGGTGAGGTAATATCTCTAATTGGACCAACTTCTCTTGGAGGAAGGAACGAGCTTTCGAGCTTCACAGGGAAAGGGACCAACTTCCACCAATGGTAGTTGGTCCAATAAAAAATATGATCTCACCCACCTTGTCTCTTTGTCGATAGTTTTGGGGCAGTTCCCAGTGGGGAGCCATCTGTGTCCCCATGTTGCTACTGCTAGTATGAATCCCCCCTCACCTCTCTGCAAAGAGCGAGCACAGCCTGAATGGTGCATGGAGGAGGAGCCGACCTCTCGTGCCTAAAGATGGTCCCTGCCGAGCAGGGTTGAGGCACATTGGTAGGGGTCACTGCTGAGAAGCCTTGCCCTGCTACAGTCTGTCCTGTGGTGAATGAGAGTGAACCAGTCACCGGGGCTATTTCTCGGGCATGACATGTATGAAATCCCTAAATATATCCCAGGAAATCGTGTAACAAGTCAGCTCCCTAACCATGTGAAAACTCAACACTGGACCGGACTCTGGTTCCGCCCGCGTGTCAGGCGCAGCTGTAGGGCAACTCGTGTTTTGCAGTCGGTGGCCAGAATCCAGACCCCAAAAGCTGGGTCTGGCTGTGGGGGTTCCTGGCCCAACGGCTGCAGATGAGCCTCTGTCCTGCCTCGCAAGATGTGTTTGTGGTTATCATTATTTACACAGCACAATAGCTGTGCGTGGTGCTTCAAAGGCAAATCAATAACCGCAGGTCCCTGTCATTATAGTACAGCCCGTTCCTTCAGAGGGCCAGACAGCTTGTTGAGTTTAGTTTTTAAAACCAGTCATTGGTGTGGTCTGGAATCAACACAGCAGCTCCCACTGCAATTCCAGCGTGACAATGCAGCCAAACATCAGTAAACAGAAACAGGCCCTACTCAGGGTGGCGTTGGCTTAGCCCAGGGGCGGCTCCAGGCCCCAGCACGCCAAGTGCGTGCTTGGGGCGGCACGCCATGGGAGGCGCTCTGTCGGTCGCCGGGAGGGCGGCAGGCGGCTCCGGTGGACCTCCCGCAGGTGTGCCTGCGGAGGGTCCACTGGTCCTGCGGCTTTGGTGGAGCAGCCGCAGACACGCCTGCGGGAGGTCCACCGGAGCCGCGGGACCAGCGGACCCTCCACAGGCACGTCTGCGGGAGGTCCACCGGCGCTGTGGGACCGGCGACTGGCAGAGCGCCCGCCCCCTGGCGGCGTGCCACCGTGCTTGGGGGGGCAGCGAAATGGCTAGAGCCGCCCCTGGCTTTGCCACATCTGAACGAGGCCCACAAGCCACAGGCCCTGTTTCGTCTGGCATCCCAAAAACTGAGGGGACTGGGACGTTGGTGCTGGGTGTCGCCCAGCGTGCTGTGCTGCGCCCCTTGGCTACATCAGCCCCAGGAGTGAAACCCGCCCCTATGCAGAGGGTCAAAGCAAGGCCTAGATGCTGCGGCTGTGGGATGTGAGTGGTGCCCGGCTCTGCACGGCAGGGGGATGGCTGTGCTGTGCTGAGGGAAGTCGGGCAGGTTTTTGGATTGGTTTCACAGCCACCAAAGATTTGATTCAAAAGAAAACTGTTGCACTAAGACGGGGTTACTTGATTCTTTCTGAAAGGGGAGCAGTGAGTCGCTGTGCACCCCAAAAACAGGGCTCCTCAGTTTCTAGTTGAGGTTTTCAGTGCACAGCCCTTGGAGGCCTGCTGCCTCTGCCAACAATCTCTGTCGCGCTCTGTTCCCCAGTGCACCAAAACCTGCGGCGTTGGCGTGAGAATGCGAGATGTGAAGTGCTACCAGGGCCCAGATATTGTTCGTGGCTGTGACCCGCTTGTGAAGCCTGTTGGTAAACAAACCTGTGACCTGCTGCCCTGCCCCACTGAGCCACCAGGTGAGGAGAAAGAATCCAGATTGTCTTGCCAAGACAGGGCTGGGGCTGTGTTTTCAATGCAAGCCAGTAAGGAACAGGAGCTAGACTAAGGCCTTGTCTACATGGGAAAGTTTTTAACCATTTATACAGACTAAACCAATATGGTTACACAGGTATCGTTATACCGGTATAACCCCTGTGGGGACACAGTCTGCTATAGGAGTGGCTTGTATTGGTTCACTTATATTGCGTGGGAAGGGGCTTAAAGCTAAACTGGAATAAGCCATTTTCACATTACTACTTCTCAGGTGCATTGATCTTCCGAGGTGCTGAGCACCCTCCATGCCACTCCTGTGCCATTTTTCGTAAGAGCCGAAATCTGGCCGACACGTTACTTCCCCTCGTTGTTACACAGTGCTCGGGGCACTTGTTATATACCTCGTAGCTGCCCTCCACCCCAGAGATGGCTGCTTTTCAGTGGCAATGTGTGTGTATTGTTTGTACAGTGATTTGGGACCTACGCATGTATCCTTATTCATAAGGAACACTAGCTACTGTGCAATAAGCTGTAGCAGAGGCAGTTTGGCTTTTTGGACAGAGCACAGGACTGGGACCCACGTCACTTGGGTTCTATTCTTGGCTCTGCACTGGGCTGCTGGGTGATGTTGGGCAAGTCACAGCAATGCTCTGTGCCTCAGTTTCCCTACCTTTAAAATGTGGATAATGATACTGACCTTGGTAAAGTGCTTTGAAATTTACTGATGAATGATGCTGTTTACAGGGTTTTTCTGGATTTATTAATTTAAATTTTGGGGGTTGTTTTAGCTATTTTTGAGTGTACTTACCTAGCAATAATCGGGGGGGGGGGTTCGGGGGTTTCTGTTTGTATATACACATAGTACTGTTTCAAACCACACTACATTAAAGTGCACTAGGTCACATTCAGTGCACACCAGCAGGGTCTACACGGACCGATTAATGGATCACACATTAGCACACTTTAGAAATCACACTTTGGAACTCCTCCTCCTGTAGACACCATTACTGCTGCCTGTGGCCAAGCCCTTCGATACAAGCTAGGGTGCAGAGACAGCCCCTTTATAAACAAACTGCAAGGGAAAAGGGGTGAAGTCAACACAAACTGAGTCTCTCTTTCCAGTGGTTTTCTGGTGTTTATTGGTTAAATACCAGTTTCAATTTTTTTGTAGTAGGGGTGTTTTATAGAGATTGATCAGTTACATCAGAAGCCCAAGTTATATATGAGTAGTATTATTATATTGTATTTTTTCCAACTGAAAAAAAAAATCTGCATTCAGCGCAGCAAACGCGTAATGGTGTCAGGTGCCCATCGGTGTCCGGCTAAGTTGGCCTCACACATGCTGTTCCTGCAGACAGCCATGTTAAGTTAAGGGGCGTCTCTCAAAGGAATAAAACTGTGGCCTGAAGCCAAGAGCTAACTGTGCGCAAGCTAACTTTGGTAGCGTGCGTCTCTGTGAATTCCCACTAACTTCGAGTAAGTTTCAGCTGTGCCATTATTTTCATGAGTTTGGTCTCCTAGTGTACTCGGGGATTTGTAACGATCTCATTATCTGAGTGCAGTCTGGTGGTTCAAAGAAACCATGAGCGTTAGTGAGCATTTAGTTCTAATGCACTAATAGGATTTGGGAATTAGAATAGTCCTGCAGCTAAAGCACAAACCTGGGAGTCATATTTGAGTTCTGTGCCTGACTCTGCCATGGCCTTGCCGTGTCACCTCTGGTAACCCAGCTCCCCCACGTGTCACCCAGGGAAAGTGATGCCTGCTTGCCGTTGTGAGGTTTACAAGGTGCTCGCAAGGGGCAAGGGGTTTGGTGGGGCAAAGTATTGCTAAAAAACCCAGCAATTAGGTGGGATGCTTGTGCACCAGCAAGTCCTTCCGGCCGTCTGAGTGATGGGTCCTGGCTCCGCTCAGCAGCCTCATTGTGGGAGGAAGGTTTCCCATTCATTTGTCCACTCTCCCACCTGCTCCAAGCTTCCTCACAGCTCCCTTCATTGGGAGCGAATGTCTGCTCCGCCCGGATGGAACTGGATCGGGCCTCCTCCCGCCGTTCAGCTGGTCTCTCCCGCTGATTTTTTACCATCATACTGCTGCACTCCTGATCATTTCAAATGTGTATTATGACACGTACATTACTGGCCCTATGTTACGTGTCTGTACAGCACCAGACATGCTGGGGTCTTGGTTGTAGAGCAATAAAACCTCCAAGGAGGCAAGGAGTTAAATAGCGTGGGAAGAAATGAGCTCATACCATAGACTGTAACTTTTTTCATACTGTTGCCTTCTGACCTCACTCATATGAGTGCCAATATGTGTTTCTCTTCTCTAGATGACAGCTGTCAGGACCAAGCTGGAACGAACTGTGCTTTGGCAATCAAAGTGAATCTCTGCAGCCACTGGTATTACAGCAAAGCCTGCTGCAGGTCCTGCAGGGCTCCCCACTCCTAGTGGAGAGATTAGACTAATTACTGCAGCACTTGGAGACGGAGGGAATTAAGAGTAGACTCATTTTGAGCATCCAGCATTTGGCAGAAGTAACATACACCAGGGTGATGCTCCCGGGTTAGACGTAACCACTTACCGATAGCTCATCATACCGGCATTATTAAGCGTTAAATGTGCCGCAAACTTGGGGTAAGGATGTTTTCTTCCACCACTGCACAACTGCTATTCTGATTCCTCACAGCGGAGGGAAATGGCACCAACATTTTGTTTCGAAGCTGACACGAAAGCTTCGTTACTACTGTACATTGGTAGCATGTGATTATCAAAAGCTGTACATAGAATCTTGTATATTTGATTCACTCTTAATTCCAAACAGTCACTTGTTTTAAAAGGCCTGTTCTTTGTTTTCTGCACGAGTTTCAAATTGAGAACGTCAAAGTGTCAGTCGTGAAATTAAAGCACCATTATGTTTGCCTTAGCAGAGGCTCCTATAACTTGTTTTCTAATTCATCCCACAAACCTGCTTTCTAGCCTTAATTTCCTTTATGTTTGGGAGCTGAATTTCATCTCCTAAATGAGCGCAAGCCAAAGCCTTTTGTAATATGTAGGTGTATACTTTTTCAGAGAATTTTATCTTATAATCAAACTTTAGTTTCATAGGCCTTATAAAAATCATAATGCTGACATATTGTATATAATAATGAAACATAACTGCACTTTATATCACACAAAAGACGTGCTCTTTTTAATATATTTGTTTACAAACAGTGAACTTTATCCCTATAATCATTAATTTGTACTCGTATGTATATTTTAATAAAATTGTCATATTTATGGTGGTATCTAGTTTTATTCTTGAATTTTTAGCGTGTCTGTCCCTGGATATTGGCGCTGATGAAGAGGTATTGGATAGGCGTCACTGTAAACGTAGGGCCTGATCCTGCAAACAAGCATCCCTTACTTTACTACAGGAGGAGACCTATTGAAGTCAATGGGATGTAAGCTCTTCGGGGCAGGGACTCTGTTCACACAGCACCATGCCATGACCAGGGCTCCTAGACATTATGGTAAATACAACTAGTAAGTAATAATCATATGACTCTGTGGATAAGTTGCCCCCATGGTGCACCTTCCAGGATTGGGGCAGTACTTTGTACCTAACTCATTGAATAAATGAAGGGCACGATTTTATGAATGGCCTCCTGTCACTTCTTGCCAGCCATAAATTTGCAAAGATAAATGTTTGCTAAGCTATAGGAAGAGGGGAGGGTTTCCAAAATAGCTGCGTGTTGGCTTCACTTTGCTTCCATTGCCATCAATGGCGACGACTCCCACTGACATCGACAGGGAGCAGAGGGGCCAATCCTGAGCACGTCTGGAAAAACCCCTCCTCTAGGAGACAACATGGCAATGTGATTCCAAACACCGCCAATAAAAAAAAGCTGAGCCTCAAATCATGGCAAAGAGTCGTTTATTTTTTTTATTTGCTTTTTTTTTTCCTCAGTGAGTCCAGAAGTCCTGTACAACAGTTCACCCTGTACAACAGTTCACCATGTGAAGGTTAGTGAAACAGATGACATTGCTTGCTTAGTTTCAAAGATCTACTGGAAAAAAAGAGGAAAGATGAGATATAAGAATAGCTACCGGAAATGCAAAGAATCCAAAGCGTAAATGCATCTGAAACAAACTCGAATAAGACTCGCACAATGGAAGAGACCTGTAGAAGCAGCCGCTGTTACATCAGATCACTTAGAAGACGGAACATTCCCAATGAGCACATTTACAGCAATGCGTCCCCAGTTAGGGAGCTCAGTAAGGAATAAATCCAGCATATTTAACTTGTTACAAACCAAGACAAAAAAACCCAAGATGGTCTAAGCTATTAAGTCCTAAAGAATGACGAGTACTTTAGAAGGTCTCCCAGGGAATTAAAAAAGCTCAGGGTCAAAAGTATAAATTTCCAGTTTGGCTGCATACAGTGGTTATAAACAACCGCTTTCCTCGCCGAGAGCATGTCTGTGATGAAGAAACCTGAACCAGAGCATGGTACCGAGATCATCAGAGTCTATTTGCAGCCAGTCCATGCTCTGTAGCTGAACGAGTCGTTCTGCAATTACAGAGCACTGCTGTTAGCCTGAATAATGTACAGTGCCATTACAAAGGAGATGGTTCATAGAACAAATTGTATACACCAGAAAAACAAGCCTCGAGAGAGTGAGTTGCAAAGGACCTTTCGGTAAGCTTCTGTCACTGCTGGTTACTTCTTCTGCTAAAGAAATTGTAGATGGTTTGTTATTTAAATGAATAAAATGATCCCTGTTGTGCTTTAGCCAGGGAAGTGCCTTACTACATCAGAATAGCAGTCAACTGCCCTCTAAAGCTTCCAGAGAATTTGGTGATTATGGATTTGCAGCATCCAGAAATTACAAGCCTGAGCCTAATTTCAGTGCACGCAGGCAGCAGTTCACCTCCTCCTCGTGTTAAACTACCTAAACCAGGCTATAGATTGTGTTTAGACCTGCTGGGGGTCTAGCTCTCTGGCTGCTAGCATTCCAACAATCTGGCAGGGTTTGAACTGTTATCAAAACAAAGGAAACCAATGGTGCATTTTTACTCTTTGCAGCGAGCATGACCTTGAAACCTCAGACAAAGCCTCTTCCAGAGCAATCCCTGTGCAAAGCCCCATAAGGAGAAGGGAATGGGAAAACAGCTAATCGAGGCCGTGCCCTGGCCATTAATGACTGCACAGCAGCCCTGTTCTGGGCCATACGTGGCCTTGGCTACTGCTGCAAATTAGTAATCCTAGTTAGCTGAGCGCCTATCAGTGACTGTAGTTGAGAATGTGACTGTTGCTTTGTTTTGAGTCTTAAATGTGACAAATTTCCAGATGGAAAAAAATAAAATGTCCTCTTTAATTTTGTTTAGCCCTCATTTCCCTAGCTTAGAAAGACCGTGTGGCATTGCTGGGGTTTTTTGGTAATATTTGCAAAACCTAAACTGCTCAGTGCACCGTTCTCCCGTTACATAAAAACCTGAAAGTTCTTGCATGTGCTATTTAAAAAAATACTTTCCATAGATTCCAGATGCCTGACACATTTCAGCTCTGGAGACCTCCACTGAAGGAAGAGACTTTACAATAGTTGTGCATCCTTCACCTCAAGGCACTTCCCTTCAGCACTTGTGACCAAAAAGAGGGAGACAGAGAAAGCTCATGGAAAACCGTTAGGATTTACTAACCAATAAATTAAGCTGATTTATGAAATTCACCCCAATCTCGAGCGAGACTGCACAAGACTCTGCATGACAAAATCCCAGTTGGGCCTGCTTTGAGGCCATCAGTGGTGCAGAGACCTGGTGGCAGGTCCCCTGTGGGGGGTGAATTTCATCCACAAAGAGAGGCTGTCGAGTCCTATTTACCTGTGCAGTGCTCGTCCGCTTTGTGAGCCATTGCAGGAAACCTGCCTTTAAGATTGCGAACTACCCCATAGCAGTTGTCGATGATGGGTATGGAGGGGCCTTTTTAGGTGTAGGAAAGGATGCACAATATCAAAATCTCCTCAGTATAAAAAGAAAACATTTTCAATGTACAACGCTAGAAAACCTGCCACATACAAGCTGCAACCTCTGCAACCATCTCTCTCTCTGGTATTTTTTGCTTACCCTTTACCTAGTGATTTAATATATTTATATGCCTATCTAATGTATCAATACATTCATCATTTTAAAACACTTCCATGGATTTTAAAAGTTTCACCGCTGTTAAAAGCCACAACGGCATAGAAAAAGCCTCACGCTGAGGGGTCATTTGCTGGGCAGCCCACTGGCGTGGGGCTTCAGCCACTCAGACGTCGGTGCTTATGCTCCGACTGCGCGAGAAAGCTTCTCGCATGGCTGACAGCCGGTTGGGGTTCAGAGCCTGCAGGCCGGTCACGTTCACCGGCAGTTCAATATCTTCCTGGCTGATGGTCTTGTAGCTGACCCGGTCGCCTCCATTGTGGATCTCCTCGGGTTGCTGCAGAAAGAAGGTGGGTGGCTCATAGTGGGTACAAGTGGGGCAGACAGTCCTGCACTGGGAGTGCTGGTTGCTGAAGGGTGAGGAGGAGGAGGAGTAGAGCGAAGGCCCATTGGTCAGCACTACATTGCGGTTGCTGTGAAGCGGAGGGATGTGGGAATGCACGGCAAAATCCGGCTCCTCCTCATCCTCTTCAGATTCCTCCTTCTTGCAGCAGTAATACTGAAAAGCCAAGGAAACCATCGATTACTTAAAAGGGACTCGCACCTACAGCCGTGTCAGTCTAAACAGTAATGGATTTGCACATGGATTTGGAACCTACCAACGTTTTCAGGGCAGCTTTGGTTCAACCTATGAGAAAAAGATGGGCCACCCTATGCTGGATTGGAGTTGGGCTTTTGGACATTCCCAAAGTTCAGGGTCGTTCAGGCCCAGGCCCCATGTCTCACTCCGTATTCTGGATAAAACACTATTAACTGCGCTGTGGGGCACAACCCGCACGGGTGGGACCAGAGAGGGCTGAACAGGACTTCCCAGCGCCAGGCTCCATCCGCCTCAGAACCTGAGCCCCTCCCCCCACCATGACATAACGTTTGAGCCAGAAGGGCCAGAACGTAAAGGGCTGAGAGCCTGACTCACAAGGGTCAATAAACACTTCAACCCACATTCGTTCCTGCTGTGCTTGGCCCGTCAGCTCCCTGGAGCAGGGACCTGTCTGTGTTCATGGGTCATAGATAGTTTTGCAAGGGAACCTGCACAGGTGCTGCACCTTATGTCGCTCCAAACACTTCAGTGACTGGTGTTCATCGGGAAGGAACTTCTCCCCATTCCCCCTTCAGAAGCAGTTCCTGTCCCCTCTCACCAAAAGCCCCTTTGATCTCATTTCCCTTCTCCCGCCCCTCACTTTTCAGCTGCCCTTGGACCAACTAGTCTCTGTCACGCTGAAACAAAGCAGCATGGGCTGATGTGCAGCCCCGCGAGGCGTACCTGAAGCCTACAATAGCAGAGAACTGCTATAATGCAAAGCAAAATGACAGTCGCTAATATTCCACCTGTGATGACCACGGTCCCGGCTGTCATTCGACCTCTTCTCCATTAACACCCTGGAAGACAGAAGGGGCGTTCAAACACAGGGTAAATGGGCAGTAGCCTCATACAAATTTCTACTGCAGCTAACCAAAAACCGGGGAGAGGGGCAGCTCAGCACCTACCAGCACACACTGGGCCCCAGGGGCATGCAGGGGGCTGAGCCCGACTGAAACCCCAGCTCTGGTGGGTTATGCCCTTCTTTGGGGCAGGAGCCCAGCATTCAGCACCACCCCACTCTATGTGAGCGCGCCAGTGGGGCAGGCTGAGTGGTGGCCATTCGCCCCGTGAGCATTGCCCAGTCTGCCCATGCTGAGGCTGCTTAATACTGAATTTGCTAGTGGTTTTGTTTTTTTTAAAGCCATGTGGCTGCTGGGCCACTAGGGACTGCAGCAAGCTGGCATGGTGCCAGCTAGAACTTCCTGGAGCAGGCGCCATCATGGCTGTGACTTAAGGGCCAAGGCAAGGCTCCCGTGTGGGAAGGGGGACTGGGCTCTCTCCCCCTGACCTATAGGCCAGAGGCGAGCCCCTTGAACTATGGCTCATGTGACCTCTGGCTTTGTGAGCCAGGTGGAGTGTGGGTGGCCATGGAGCAAGGCTGTGCTTTTGGCCAAGGGATCTCTGAGCTGCAGTCCCATGGGGATGGGCTACAGGGGACCCACATGTCTCCTGTGCCTGTGGCCCCTGATTACCTTAACCCAGCCCAGTGTAACGGGATAAGCACCTAGATTTCCTGCAATAAGAAATTCAAATGCCAGCAGAGAGAACGGCCCCATCTGAAGCATCTGGACCAAGTTCTGTACAGTTTCCTGTGCGCGCGCCTTTGACACAAGCCCATCAAGCCATTGACCATGCATGCGCTAACTGGCGATTCAAGCTAGCAAGGGATCGCCAGCGTGGCCATGATGAGTCTTCCACTTTGCCCACTCTTGTGCAGCCAGCTGGTTTTCTGTCTGGTCCCTACTGTCCATGCGTGTGGTAGGAAGGCATATTAACAAAGAAGTGGATTGCCCACTGCTTATTTGTGTTCTGGCTGACAGTACACACACCAGGCTTAATCCTGCTGTCCCTTAAGTACACACAGCTCGGTAGAGCAAATCCTGAAGCCTTTCCTCCAGCAAAACGCCCAGCTAAGTTAATGGACCTGCAAGATTTGGCCACACGCCTTCTCTGGGGTTGGTGGGTGGGCCTCAGGATCAGGCCCATTATCAGGGTTGTGGGGCAGGCCGGCAGGCTGCTTTTCCTGACGTCAAACAAAGGCCTGTAAAATCCATCTGGAACCAATCTGTGCATATCTACTTGCTTCACTGGGATGTTGTCTTGGCAGCAGCTAGCAGGCTGAACACGATGGAGCTGGTATCACCCATCACCCTGAGTCCAGCCAAGTGCCACCTGGCGGCTGTATGAAGGGAGGATGGAAAAAGTAACCACACAGTAGATGTAAGATTTAATGTGTGTCCCGGCAGCCAACAGGTAGGAAAAAAATGTCTATGACTTGGAGCCTAGGGAAAATTTTAATGAGTCTCTGGGCTGGTTAACTCCATATAAAAAAATCGTCTAATGAGACAATGAGCAAAAGTCTCTGCTCAGTGATGCCCTTGATGGTTGTGCAGCTAAGAGACTTTGTTGCAGTGTCTTACAATAGAAACCTCACTAGAAACACATTGGAAGCTTCCCGTGCATGTGGTGCTGCTGAACAAAATGCAGGGCCTGTGTATTTGCCTCACTCCGTCGCAGCAGAGTATGCGCCTCATTTGCAAAGGAAGCACAAAATATATTTTAGGTTCATGGAGGATTTGGTCCAGGCTAATCTATTTTAATTGTCCTCTAAGTCTAATGTGTTTTAAAAGTGGCCCCTCATGAATTATGGCTCAGAAAAAGAGCTGGCTCGCTGCTAATTTCAACAGGCCTACTCAAGTGCATAAGGGTGCGTCAATGTAACCATTGCACAGTCTAGCCTGATAACACTGGGGAGTACATTGTTGACCGTTACACAGAGGCGATGGGGGGATCATGTGCCCCTCCAGATTTCCTGAGCATGCTCAGTAACACTGCTGAAGCTGGCTGGCCTTACGCTGCCCTCCCCCCACTATCGGCAGGCATGGGGCGGCTCTGCTTTACAGATAAGCTGGTGTATTAATAAAACAAAATAATGCTTATACATCCAAACCTTGATCACTTGCACTAATAACTGGGGGGGCGCCACTGCAAATTATGGAGCTTTGAGAAGCCCCAAGAAAGACTCTAACAAACCACCTCTCAAGCTTGCAATAAAGCACCGACCAGCAGCCAACACAAAACGGAGGAGACCCGTGAGCAACTTGAGTGACACCGAGAAAAATGCCAAAGGAAGCTGTGCCCTGATTCAGGAGCCGAGGCTGCAAACTCTTAGCCACAAGTAGTGCTAGTTTGACATCAGTGGCACTACTTGGCTGACAAAGGGTTACAGGACTGGGTTGTTTCCCTATGGAGCGTAAAACACACTGACAGGAAAGTAAGTTAAGCTGATGCAGGGCATCGTGACGCACATGAGAAAGTTAACATGTCAATGGGTTGGCCTGGTGGCCCAGGGGAGAAGACATCCATGTGGCCACCATTTATGGAGCCAAATGAATGGCACCTGCAAGAGGGCAGCCAACGAATGACTGGCTTGCCGGCAGTTACAGCTCACAGCTAGGCTGAGTCATGCTTGTCCGCTGATCCCATCACAATCTCTTCCCCATATGGTGGAGCAGCTGAGCAAGCAATGGTGGTGACGAACCATAGTTGCATAATGTATAATATGATTATATTTACATTACACAAAAGGGGGATATATTTTTGAGACTCACCCTTAGCCAAACCCTCAAAGAAAGGCCCTGATCCTGCAGGGTGCGGCACACTTTCAAACATCAATGAGCGCTATTCAACATCCCAGAAGACGGGACCCATGGGAAGGAGAAGAAAAAAAAAGACCTTCTGTCTTGTAATTAGACCAATGTGGTCTCAGCAGGACATCATAGACAAGTCACATTCTGTCCTGTGTACCCATCACAGTGACAGCAATATTACCTAGCGTGACGGGCTCTCGCTTGCACTAAGATTTATAGCTTCAATTATAGAGAGAGCGGAAGAGCTTTATACAGTAAAGAATTTGACTCGTGTCAGTTTGCCTTTGAGCCTGTGATCTATTTTCCATATGAAAATAATGTGGATTTTAATTTGGAATAACTGGAACTACTAAATCTTCTCCTGTGATGAACTCAGGAATAGCCCTGTTCATTTGCAGAGCTTCAGTTTGCAAAAATAGATGCATTAAATTATGTAACTCATGCCTTTGTATGAACAATGCGTAAATGTGTGTGCATGCACGCCCGTGTGCTGTTCATATAATATAAAAGTTTACCTTTGTATGAGTAGAGGGAACACAGAGAGAGAGAGAGAGAGAGAGAGAGGAGAACAGTTAGCAGTGCCAGCGAGTCCAGATTCCAATACCATGTTGTTTCAGGCCTGGGGATAGATTCAAGCCCCCGTTCTAGGGAGCAGCTTTGCCTCAAGAAATGATGCCGAGACGTGGTGTCCCGGGCTGGGGGTGGGGGTGGGGAGAGGCAAGCTGCGCCCCCCCCCCTCGCCCCCCCGGGGCCATTTCCTAGTTTGCTGTGGTGAAAATGAACATATTGTTCAAAGCTCTTTGGAACCGTTTTTGCCAAGCCAGGCCCTGGTGCCATGCCTATGATGGCTTGCATTTTGAATAATGGAAAGACTGTAATTTAGCCTGGGCCTGGCACCTGCCTGCATATTTGCCTGACATCAGTATATCACCAATTTCCTTTGACTACTCTTTTTTCCGTCGCTCGTTGGTGTGTGGTTGTTGTTTTTTTTTCAAAAAGTTTCCACACAAATCCTTTCTAATGATGATTCGCTCTCTCGCTTTGCGAAGGTATCTGCGTCCTGCAATGGTTTAGGGCTGGCATAATGAGACGGTAAAATACAGAGGAAGCTACTGAGCTCTAAGCTACCAGGTCAGGCTTTATACACATATCACAATCTTGTGAGTCCAGTGCCAGGTGAGAGCAGGTCAGGAACATCCATTTCTTCCACTAGGCTACTCACTAGCCTCCCACAAAGTGTCCCTTGTAAGATGACTTGGAAACTAGAGTGAGCAGAATGGTCACGGAACAGGGGCTCAGTGTTTCCTCTGTTTGGGTGACGAGGAACGCTGCTCCTGATTCCCTTCCTCTCTCTCAAAGCAACAGGGAGAGCGAGAGAAAACTCCAGGGACAAGAAATGCAACATGTCAGTTCTGTTCCGTGAGAGCCTAGGTGGGTGAGGGAATATCTTTTACAGGACCATCTTCTGGGGGTGGAAGGTGCAGGCTTTCGAGCTACACAGAGCTCTACTTCAGGTCTGGAGAAGGCAATCAGAGTGTCTGAGGTCAGTTACATAACAGTCATTGGGGCCCCTCCTGTTCCCACTGATGTCAATGAATCATAGAATCATAGAATATCAGGGTTGGACGGGACCTCAGGAGGTCATCTAGTCCAACCCCCTGCTCAAAGCAGGACCAATCCCCAACTGATCCCCTATGTATGCATGGCTGGGTGCATAGGCGCCGACGCTGTGGCTGGCTGGATGCATAGGCGCTGACACTGTGCATGGCTGGATGCATAGGGGCCGATGCTGTGGCTGGCTGGATGCATAGGTGCCGACACGATCCACCCAAGTCAGTGAGATGCCTTTGCCTCATTGACTTTAACGGGAATTGGCCTGGACTTTACCTATTGGAAACTATATTAGGTGCTTACACATGGGAGCATCTGTCTTGACCTAAAGGCGATGGTAGATGCCCAACCAATAACCCATGGAAAAAAATAGGGGTTACTCAGCACCCACCAGCCACAGCAGTGCTGGAGCCCCAGGGCTGGCTGCTGCTCAGTGAGCAGCTGGTGGGAGGCATTCGGGGGAGAGGGTTTGCACAGGTGTGAGCAGCAGGCGGGTGGGATGGGGGGGGCTCAGGTGAGGGGGCAGAGTTGGGTGGGAAGAGGCAGAGTGAGGGCAGAGCATCAGGGCAGAGTTAGGGTAGAGCACCCAGCGGGAACAGGAAAAGTCAGCGCCTGCGGCTGGATGTGGCCTTTAGCTTATAACACCGGTAAGTGGGGCGCTTAGATTGGCAACGTGTGTGCAGCTATTAGTGGTTCCAATGGACCCCCACTGCCCCAGAGGGTGTTTCAGTCTGTGATGTACCGGGGTGTAATCCAGCCCACTGGATTGGGGTGCCTTGCAGTGACTAGCTGTTGTAGTTTCCAACCTGGACTGCTCACAACCTGCCACCACCATGCAGGCCGCTCCCACATGTGCTTGCCAGTCACACTCTGGTTTTCACCAGCCTTGCTTATACCGCAGGGTGACCCTCAATACACTCCCAGTCCAGGACCTTCTCCCCAGAACTGTACGTCCTGCACTGTCCAGCCCTCTCCCAGACAGCCCAGAAAGAGTCAGTTCATTATTGTGTTAAAGAAATAAATATACACCAGCTTAGCATGAGAATTGAAGTTACCCAGACACTTTAACCTAAACACGCCAGATTAGGTGACGCAATAAAACAAGTTTATTAATTACAAAGGGAGATTTTGAGTACAAATAATGAGGCACACAAGTCAGAAATGGTTACAAGCAAAATAAAGATAAAATAGTGCCTGACTTAACAAACTGTATTAGATTCAAGCAAAATTTCTCACCACATGCTTCCTGACCAAATGCTTCAGGTCACGCCCCCTCCCCAAGTCCAGCTGCCATTCCCTTTGTCTTCTGAGGTGCAGGGAATGTGATGGGCAAGCAGAGAGAGGGAGTTTCAGTCCCCCTCTTGAAACAACATTTCCAGCTGGGAACTAGGAGAAAAGAATCTGTGTGGACGGTTGTTCCCTGCTGGTATTTTTTCCCCCTGTTTGAGCTGCCTTTGTGTTCCCTTCCGGCTGGTCAGGTCTCCCCACTCAGCTGTGTACAAAGATTATTACAATCGTGCATCGGGTGTGAATACCGGGGTGCATTCTGTCACACGCACCATGGAGGGCTCTGCTGGAAAACCTCAGGCTCACTGTGGAGTTGGTGGGGGCAACGCTGCCCAGGGCGGGGGCAGCCTCTCTCTGCTCCTGCCCCAGTCCTCCCCCTTGCCATTGACCCACTCCTTCCCCTGCTTCACAAAGAGCCACATGTGGATCTGGGGGGGGTCAAAATTAGGGCCTATGGGTCTGATCCGAAGTCCAGTAAGTTGATGGAAAGACACCCACTATCTCCACTGGGCTATGGAGCTGGATCTTATGTTTATAATGTGGGGGTTGGGTCAGCAACTTCTGAAGCAGGTTTAAGGCCAGGCAGGATATTGGGGTGAATACCAACGACCGGCTTGGAGACAGCAACTCCAGTGTCTGTGAGCTAACAGCATCTCTCCTTCGTTCTGCTCATTCGGGTGCCCTGCTAAATATTTTCCTGTTACCTAGACAAATCATCTTGGTTAAGGTGGGACTCAGGCCTGTCCTGGCAGCTGTGACAGGCTCGGACACGCCACAGGAGTGCTGGTGCTGCCAATCTCCATTTCTGAGCCCGCCTGAACCCTAAGTCAGCTCTCCCCACAGCGGGACTGAAAAGCTGTGAGAAGAAAGTAAGGGTTTGTTTGGTTTGGATGCGAACCTCCCTAGCATCACAGACACAGGCTGGTACATTCACACACACACGCGCGCACACACACCTCCCGCCCGCCCCCCCCAGAGTTCTGGACAGCCTCCCACCCACGCCTCCAGCTCGACGCACAGTGCCAGCTGGCTGCACCTTGGAACGGCTGCCTGCACGTGAGGAATGAAAGCGCTACTCAGCCTTCAGGTACCTGGAGCCTCTGGGAGAATTAAGCAAGCTGCATGCGGGGAGAGAGTGGGGAGGCCTGCCCCGCTGACAAGAGCCCTGGCCAAACCAGCTTCATGCTCCTCGTGTATAAACCATCATAATGAACCTGTCCTGTGGTTTTTCTTTCCCCTCCCCAGGAATGGCAGCCCCCCCCCCCCTCCAGAATGAGCAATTGACCAAACAGACCCATGTAGCTGGGCCAGAGTCAAAAAAAGGCCGACAGGTCTGAGTTTATTACACGAGCCTGCTTGGGCTTTGACGTGTGAGAGCGACGGAGATGCATACGCTACAGCATCAGCTGGCAACAGAGAAGCCAAGGCGTGGAGAATTTCAGCACAGGCTCCAGGCCTGGGCTTGCTTACCCAGGGCCCTGCTCAGAAGAATGCCACAGCCCAGTTTGTAACAGCCCCCCCAAGGGTAATCATTGGCTCAAACAAAACCAAAAAGCCAGCTGGCTCAGTGTCTCAATCCTGCTGTCCCAGCGGAGACCGATCAGGAGGGAATCAAAGCATCCCTGTGGGAACTCCATGCAGCGCAGCCGAGCCACTTCATCTCCCATCATTGCTCTGGCCATCTCCCCATGCCAGGCTTGCAGGCAGATCAGCAGAAACCTGGGGCTGAAAGCTGCTGACAGATACAGCAGCATTAACATGGATCTTTGACCTCTCTCCCCAAAGCTGAGCTCATCACCCATCAATGGTCCCGGAGTCCTAGCCAGGTTTGAACCCCAGCTGGAAGAATCAAGTGCTATGATACCACTGGAAGTCAAGCACTGGTGGATAACACTTGCCACCAGTTCCTCCGTCATCTTACCAGCTGTTCGGTGAAATTCTCTGCTGGTGTAAACTGATGCAGCTCTGTTGGAGACAATGGAACTGTGGTAATTGACATCAGCAGAGAATCTGTCACCTCCCTCCTGTATCATACATTTATCTAATCTATAGCTGTATAAATGGAATAAAAATACTTCTGCAAGCTTTACCATAGGTGGTGTTCCACCTATACCATACTCCGGCTGGCGCTGGTGTAGCTGCATTGCCATCTTCGGGGTGGCAGAGGCGTTACTGAGAGCGGCCCCCAGTGTTTGCATGCATACCAGCCAGAACATGAACAGCTCTGTCAGCCCACTCGCCTGCAAGAACATCGGCGCTGTTATAATTATAAATCTCTAGCAGCCCTCTAGTGCTGCGAGCATAGGACAGGGCCCAGGGTGAACTACGTAAATTACCCAGAGCACACCTGTTCTGAACACCTCCTTCAGAAGTGCTTTAACGCAGCTGGCCTGCAGCAGGTTAACACAAAACCACCCCCTGCCCCCAAATTACTACAGCGCCAGAGGAAAATCAGCCTTATCTGTTCAGGATTTGTTTGGATTCCAAAGAAAATAAACCGACGGTGCATCTGCAGTCCTGCTAACGTTGGTAAGTACTGGCTGGCGAAAGCAGTCTCATATTTTATGCTGGTGCTGAATTGGGCTGTAGGAGAGAGTGTAATTTATAGTGCGGCTCTGCAGGCCTTCTGGCATGATGCTTCCACAGGGTGAGCGCTGGGCCAGCTCCTGACATCCCGCACTGGCGTGAATGGGCGTCTTACCTGAACACAGCCTGAGGGGGACATGGTCCAAAGCACCCAAGTGACTTAGGAGCCTAAATCCCATAGTCAGCTGTGATGCGCCCACACAGGAGTCTAGTGCCACTGAAAAAATCAGTGACCCTTCGGGTATGGCACAGTGGAAAGCTGCATGTTGGGTTAGGAGCCGTGAGCTCCATTCCCTGCTCCTGAGGCTGCCTTCAGTGCCAGAATGCTGGGCCAAAGGCATCCCTACTGCAAGTCTAGTGAAATAAAGGGAATTACACCAGGGATGAAATTGGTCCATGGTCTTTATAGCCTAATGGCAGAAAATGTCCATTGCATGGAGTAAATCGGGGTGCGCCAGCTGTTCCACATCGCCAGCCCCCTCCAATCTAGCTGGGATGCCCCTCCCCTTCTCCAGCAATATGGGCAGAGCATGATGGTTGCAACCTCCCAGCACCTGTCCATGTATCCCCTTGTGGAGTAAGCAGGAGGCTGCGGCAGTCTGTCTGCCTGTCTCCTTGGCTTTCCAGCAGGGGAGTGGAGGTTCCATGACCCAAGCCAGGCCAATCTGATGTGGATTGCATGTCACTGGTAATTTCACCCTCTGGACCATGCTCACTTTAAAAGCTTTCCCCAGGGTTTTCCCTTACAAGTGGGGAATGTCCAACTGGAGCAGCAGTTCCTCAGCCCTAGCCCGATGGAAAGGCATGGTCGAACCTCTACGCACCGTGCCCAGGGAACGCAGTGCTTTCAGCAAAATACACAACAGGGGAGAATGCTGACAAGCACCTGGCCCCCGACCACATGCCGCTGGGTGTGCCTGTATGCATAGAATCAAAGAATATCAGGGTTGGAAGGGACCTCAGGAGGTCATCTAGTCCAACCCCCTGCTCAAAGCAGGACCAATCCCCCACTAAATCATCCCAGCCAGGGCTTTGTCAAGCCTGACCTTAAAAACCTCTAAGGAAGGAGATTCCACCACCTCCCTAGGTAACCCATTCCAGTGCTTCACCACCCTCCTAGTGAAAAAGGTTTTCCTAATATGCAACCTAAACCTCCCCCACTGCAACTTGAGACCATTGCTTCTTGTTCTGTCGTCTGGTACCACTGAGAACAGTCTAGATCCATCCTCTTTGGAACCCCTTTTCAGGTAGTTGAAAGCAGCTATCAAATCCCCTCTCTTTCTTCTCTTCTGCAGACTAAATAATCCCAGTTCCCTCAGCCTCTCCTCATAAGTCATGTGCTCCAGCCTCCTGATCATTTTTGTTGCCCTCCGCTGGACTCTTTCCAATTTTTCCACATCCTTCTTGTAGTGTGGGGCCCAAAACTGGACACAGTACTCCAGATGAGGCCTCACCAATGCCAAATAGAGGGGAATGATCACATCCTTTGATCTGCTGGCAATGCTCCTACTTATACAGCCCAAAATGATGTTAGCCTTCTTGGCAACAAGGGCACACTGTTGACTCATATTCAGCTTTTCGTCCACTGTAACCCCTTGGTCCTTTTCTGCAGAACTGCTGCCCAGCCATTCGGTCCCTAGTCTGTAGCAGTGCATGGGATTCTTCCGTCCTAAGTGCAGGACTCTGTTCTACCAGCACTGGGAAAGGAGGGGCCATCAGCGCCCCTGCTGCCCCGCACCATGGGCAGCTAGGACGGCTTAGCTCAGATACGCGCAGATTCACATAGCTGCCCAGGCACTCTGAGCAGTAAAGGGGCCAGCCTAGATTTTACACACACCCGTTCAGTGCCAGCCCATCTTGTCTGGGGCGGGGGCAGGCCTGCAGATCCCACTGGCTGAGCTGGTGTAGTGCAGTGGCAAGTTAGGGGTGCACAGACTAACATCTCCCCAATAGGGCCTGGATGCCCTGCACCTCCCACCTGGAACAGTCACAGGCCCAACCTCCAGGGTCTAGCACCTATGTGGATGCGAGAGAGGAGAAGGGGGAATGGGGACAGTAGGAGGTCAGGGCTCCCCATCCTGGCAGTGTGGCTGTATTACAGCCTCCCTGACAGGGACACCCCCCCTCAGTGAGTGTACTGGTTGTATTACATTTTCTCGGGTACACTCTGCACAGCTGGCTGTGGCACAGAGCATCTCCTCTGCCCACCTCTGGGCCCCTGTCTGCCCAGTCCTCACTCGCTCTCCACTGGGGATCCATCAGACCCACAAACAGGCTTCCAGCTCCTTGGGGTCCTGGGGTCCAAATTCAGTTCTTGATTCATCGGAGTCCGGGATGTTCAGGGAACACAGAAACATGGTGCCCCAACGGGGGCAATCTGCAGAGATCCAATTTGGGGATGAGAACGAGTGAGGGGCAGATCCCAGCAATGCAGTGACATGCCGGAAGATTCCATAGACTCGTTTCATCTCCTGTGCATATATATATATAGATATATTGATTGCTTCCTTTCAGGTCTGATGCAGCTTGTGTCACCCAACAGCCTCTCTTCCCATAAGGAGGTATGAGAAATAATCATGGGGCTCTGTAAGGATCACAGAATCCCTAAACTCAGCATACCCTAGGCTTGATTCTTCTCTCACCAATTTCAAGCTGGTCTTTCTCCACTGACTTCCTGACTGACACTGGTGGAGGGGGAAGGAGAGTCAGACCTTTGGGGTCATCCTGCCCCAAATAATTGTCTTGTGATGGCCAACCTGCCAGACCATCCTCCTCATTTTACCCCTTCCCTGCCAGTTCACTCCATCGCCCTGCCCGGGAAGCCTGTGCCCTTGTGCTCTCACAGGATGGGCTTTGCAATGAACACTCTCTCCTGGAAGGAAAGGTAACTGATTAATTAGGGATGGTCACATATCATCCACTCACGAAAGGACATCTATGTCCTGTGACTGACGCAAAGGGATCAGGAGTCCCGAGGTCTGGAGTCTATCACATGACTCTGCTGCTGACTCCCTGGGTGACTTCAGGCCAGGCACTTCACCTGGACCTCAGTTTCCCCATCTTTAAAAGGGGGATAAAGTTATCAACCCGTCATTGTAAAGTGCTTTGAGATTCCCCAAATACAAGTAGATTCTATGTATTTTGATGCTGATGCTGATTCGCTTTCTTTCACTTCTGATTAATTAAACGACCATTCCCTCCCTCGTGGCACCAATAATGAAGGATAGCACATGGGCCTGCTTCCCCTATGTCCTGGGCTTTCAAACACAAAGCCACACGCAGCCAGCCATGTATACAACATAGCTAGGAAAATCCCACGTCAGGCGCTTTGGAATTCTTAGGCACCCCTGAGTTATAACTGGGGCCATTTGGAGTTTGCCGTTTTTTAAAACATATTGTCTCATGAACAGCACATACCTGGAAGCTTTAAACTCTCCAGTGCGTGAGGGGGAAAAAAAGAACAGAAAAGCGCAGCATATGGAGGCCCACAAGCAGAACAGTTCCTGTCTAGACCGCCTTTACATTTGTTCCTAATTTCACGCTCCACAGGCTCCCAGATTCATATATCTAGTAATAAACACACTGGTAAAAGGAAGTGCTGTGCTGCTCTGCTGTGGTCTTGAAGCCCTGGTATGAGGAACACAGGCGCTGTGAGGTACCGCTCACAGTGTAACTCCATATGGCTCCTTCCTCCTCATTATGTTCTATTAGGAGCCCCAGAACTACTGTGGATGCCTGAAGACGCTCCCTGTCCAAATTCATTCCCCCACCCAGCGCATTTTCTTTTATTGCCAAGAGTGAGGAAAGGCCTGCAGCCGAATGTTAACTCCGCATGGCCTGAGGTGGACTCAGGGGTTCTCTATCACCCCCCAACCCCAAATTCCCATCTGCTCCCCTTGCTATCGGCCTACGCGACAATCTGTCCTCAATGCAGCCACTCTGTCCAGTTTGTCGGGGCTCCCCCAGGCGCTGTTTCTATTTGGCAAGCCTGTCTCCACCCAGGCTCGGGGCTCGGCTCTGGCACTGATCAGAGCCTGACGTAAAGGAAAGCCCTGGCCTGGTCCATGGCTGTGAGGTAGGAACAGCTACCAAGAGTGAGTTAAGGGATTGTGACACTGTCCCACGGCTGGTGTGAAGAGATCTCTGCTTCTGGGCTGTACCTTGGAGCTTCACAGCAACAGCCGGGATAGAACTTCCCGATCCCTGTTCCAGAAATACAGGTGTCACGGAGTGTGGGGAAGTCAGGGCCCTGCACCCCTCTTCCTGAGATTCACCGTGACTCTCAGCCAGCCAGTAAAACAGAAGGTTTATTAGATGACAGGAACAGAGTCCCAAGCGGAGCGTGTAGGTACAACCAGAACCCCTCAATCAAGTCCCTCTGTGGGGTTCAGGGAGCTTAGACCCCAGCTTGGGGTTCCCTACGTTGCACCACCCAGCCCAAGACTGAAAACCAAAAACCCCTCCAGCAGCTCTCTTCCCCCTCCCCCCAGCTCCTCCTCTCCTTTGTTCAGTCTCAGGGCCAGACGGTGTCACTTTTCCCAACCCCCGTCCTGGCTCAGGTTACAGCTCAGGTAGCTTCCTTCAAGGGAAGTCCCCCATCCCTAATGTAACTCCCCTGCAACATTCCCAGGTCAAATCTGCCCTGCTTCCTGCTCCGTCACAACAGGCCACAGAGCAATTGTGCAGTAGGAGAATCTCCTGTAGCTAGTAACCATAGAGAATGTAATGACACACAGTAACTGCTCTGCCTCTGGCCCAGCTACATGGGTCTGTTTGGTCAGTTGCTCATTCTGGAGAGAGAGGGGGCCCGGCTGCCATTCAACCAGAAACCAACTCCAGACAGAGGCCATGTGAGCTCCCCGCCCCCAGAAGACACCTTCCCTTGTTCCCTCTCATCCTGGCACATTTTGAGAGTGGCTCCAGTGAAGAGGAAGAAAAGAAACTAATGGATCTGCAAATGGAAGAAAACGTCTTTTCCCTCAACAAACAATGCTCGGCTGCTGAAATTGGGGCAGATGTTATTTCAGTCTCAGGTGTATAAAACACTCCGGAAAAACCCTGCCTGCTGAGAGAATATGAGAGAGACAAGGTGGGTGAGATCAGATCTTTTATTGGACCAACTCCTATTGATGGAAGGTGCCACAGAGCTTCACAAAGCTCTTCAAGCCTGCGGGAGGAAATCAGTGTGTCTGAGCTCAAGACGACTTGGGAGAGATTGTTAGAATTGATTTCCTTCTCCTGTGAAGCTCGAAAGCTTGTACCT
Source organism: Mauremys reevesii (assembly GCF_016161935.1). Classification (NCBI taxonomy): domain Eukaryota; kingdom Metazoa; phylum Chordata; order Testudines; family Geoemydidae; genus Mauremys; species Mauremys reevesii. Next base: position 17,670,322 of record NC_052641.1, read on the forward strand.
TCCACCAACACAAACTAATCCAATAAAATATATTACCTCACCCACCCACCTGGTCTGCCTCAGATCCTAGGACCAACACCACTGCAAAGAGAGAATATAACACAGTTCAAAACGTCAGAGATCACACAGTGCCTGCATCTCAGCTCGTTAGATGGCTAGCTACTAATATTTGCATAATATTCAGTGTAGGAACAATTATGCACTAGCAAAAACTGAGGCTGGGTTAAGAACCAGCTGAAAGAATCGGACCGTAAGCAGGGGCGGCTCTAGCTTTTTGGCCGCCCCAAGCAGTCATCTTGTGGGGAGCGCGCCGGGCGGAGCAGCGGCGACGACCCGGCATGACTGCTGGTCCCGCGGCTCGGCGGCTGGACCCGCAGCTGCGGCGGCGCTCGCCGGTCCCGGGGCGGGCTGAGCTGCGCAGTCATGCCCTCGGAGAGGTCCCACCCAGCCGCGGCGGGGCCGCCCCCCGCAGTCATGCCTGCGGCCAGGTCAGTCGTCCCGTTCCGGGGACCTCCCCGCAGCATGCGCGCGGCAGGACGGGCCGCCCCGCCCGCTGCCCCCCCCGCGCCCCCCGGCCCGCCCCCGCCCCGCCTAGATGACCAGCTTGTTTTGCTGGTGCCTAGAGCTGCCCCTGACCGTAAGGTCACTGCAGAGTGAGGACTGGAGTTAGAACTAGAATCCAGGAAGCTTACAGACACTGGAGCACATTTTCCTCCTTGTACCCCCACAGACCTGCCTTCTTGCTGGGTCCCCCTGAATAACCCAGGAGTAGCAGGAAATTTTCTGAGCCACTATTAACAGAAAACAATTATTTTAAAAAAATTGAACTTCTAAAGCAAAGTCCCAGCTCCTCACTAAGACTCTGCAGAGACTGCTGAAAAACCACCACCATAACAATGCTAATGCACAACACGTCTCCGAACATCTGCGTGAAAAACACCGAAATTACCCCAGGCACAAAGAAAACAGCATCAGAACAAAAAAGAGAGCACAGCGTCAGAGGAGGAAAATGGCTCCTCGGAACCATTAGGTGCCAAAGGGCTGGATTAAAGACAAACTCATTTAGAGCCCATTGACGTCAGTGGGAGTTTTGCCATTGACCCCAATGAGCATTGGACCGGGTCCTTCAGTTCTGAACAGGGACTGAGTGGGAAAGAAGGGGGAGAATTCAGAAAGCAGGGCTTGGGCAAAGGGCGAGTGGGAGAGGCCGGGGCTTTCACAACCACTGATGCCAGTTAACGCCGAGCTTGTGGACAGCAAGACCCAGGAAGGCAACAGCAGCTACTTAAGCCTCCTCCTCCTCCTCTTGGATGTCACTGAAGTAGGTGCCTGGACAGGGCCATCCAGAGGATTCAGGGGGCCTGGGGCAAAGCGGGGGAGCTGCGGCGCTTGTACTCACCCGGCAGCAGTCCAGTCTTTGGTGGCGGGTGGGGGGAGGCCTTCAGTCGCTCCACATCTTCAGCAGCACTGAAGGGCTCCTCACCGCCGAAATGCCGCCGAAGACCCGGAGCGACTGAAAGGCCCCCTGTTGCCGAAATGCCGCTGAAGACCCGGACCGCCGGCGGGCCAGGGCTCGCGGGGCCCCTGCAGGACCCGGGGCAAATTGCCCCACTTGCCCCCTCCTCTGGGCAGCCCTGTGCCTGGAGTCAAGTTTTGCCATCAGTCTCAGCCAGGCAGTCTGGCTGTGGTCAACGGGGCGACTCAGGTGTGAGTCTGAGCAGCATCCAGCCAAAAGCAAGGAGTATGTTTCACAGCTACTGTTCATTACTGACACAGTTGCTTGGCTTTGTTTGGTGAGTGGGCGGGGGGGCGGGTTGCTGCTTCTGCCCAACTGGCTGAGATTCCTCTGTGGTTGGGTGCAAAAAAACCAAAAAAATGTTCCGTTTCCAACAACCACCTGAACAATGTGGTGTGGAAAAATTTAGAAGGAAAATGAAGCTTTTTTCATTGTTGTCAAAAAATAATTTTGGGGGGAGGGGAGCACTCCAGCTCTCATCCCGCCCTCCAACATATAAAACCAAACTGTGCCGAGTGTGAAGTCCATGGAGACAGGAGTTGTGACAGAAAACACCACTGCACTGGCATGACCTGGCCGGGCTATCAGGTTTCGATGCTACAGTCCCCAAAGACTTGTGCTTGGCTAGCCTGTCGCACTGCATGATGGGACAGGTTCTGCTCTCCCCACAAAAGCCAGGCTCCCATTCACTTCAAGGTGGGGTTTTGTTCTTATAGGGGTTCCTGGAATCTGCCCTGACTTGCAACCCAGGCAGCCCCCCGCTCCCCCAAGCGTTAGCCTCAGTGCCTTTATTCTGCACCAGATGAAGCGGGGACGAAGCCAACGTCAAGCTTTAGAAACAGCAGGATGAAGTGTGATGGGCTCTCTGAGCCTCCGTAGGGGAGGCCCACCGGCACGGAGCTGTTGGCTGCTGCATGCAGGTATTCGCTGTTGATGGATTCCAGCCGCCTGGAGCGTGGACACCCAATGGGCCAGCCCCAAGCGTGACCGACTGACTGGCTGAAAACAAGCATCTGAATTTACAGTGCCACAAAATGCTGAACTGCTCCATTGATTTTTGTCCCGAGTCATGATGTGGTGTCTTTCATTACCAGTCCGACACCCAGCCAGCTGTTCCTTGACAGCATCGCTGGCTTACGCAGGTGTCTGCACGCAGCTCATTTCCAATGGGCAGATGAGCTCAATGCTAACACACCGGCTTGAGGCCATTTACTATCACCATTGTGCTGGGCTGCTTGGAAGAAGGTTGTGTCTGGTTCATAACCCTTCCCGTGAAGGCCCAGGAAGGGAGGATTTACATTTTTTTGTTGAGGGTGGGGAAGGGGAGTGGAGAAAGAATTGCAAAAAAGCCTGAAAGAAAACATGCTCTGTGAACAGTTTGGAAATATCTGAATACCTGCTGCCTAAAACCTGATTGTTCCTGTCTTCATGTTTCGCATCAGTTCTTTCTTTCTGCTTATATGTCTAATTCTCAAGGTATCCGGTATCCGAGAACCTGAGTAGTCTGCAAACTTTAACAGTCTAGCCTTGGCGCACCCTCCTTGATGTTATCTCCGCTGTCCCAAATGGGGAAACTGAGGCACGGATCGATTTTGTTTTAAGGCCACAATTTTCAGACGTGGCCGGTGTTTTTGGGGTGCCCTAACTGAGACTCCTTGGGCCTGATTTTCAGAAGTGCTCAGGGTCTGTTTGTTATTATTATAGTTTTAACCCATAAATATAGCTGAGGCGTGCATGCTACGTGGGTTAGGAATGAAAGCCGTGCTTAACCATCAGCATGCTGAGCTCTTAACATCCGGACTAGAAGAGCTGTGGGGCTAACCCCCACTGCAAATCTGGCTGAAAGGTGTATCAGAACAGACGTGCCCTCAATCACTAGGCACTTCTGAAACTTGGGCTGCCAGCGTCTTGTCCAAGGGTCACTCTGGAAGTCTTTGGCAAAGGTAGGAGTTATACCTGTACCCCCGATTCATAAGCCTGGGTACTAACCACTAGACAACACTGGCTTGTGCTGATGGAGACAATTCTTTTGCTCAGTTCCCTGAGTGATGGCTTATTTGGCTCAGGGTGGGGTTGTCTGGAAGGAAGGGGGATTTCTACAAACTGTATAGCAATGTGGGAGATGTGGGTTTAAAAAGGGCCAGTTATGTAATTTAGATGCCTAACTTTAAATAACTCCGATGTTATGTATTCTCCCAATGAATATCCTTATGATCACACCCACAGGTTGTTCTGCGTTACTGATTATTCCAGCTCCGAGCTTATTTTATTTTAAATGTAAAATAACCCACCACCAGCAGCAATAACAACCTACCACACTTATTATGTCATTTAACCCATAAACATAGCTGTGATATGGATGCCATGTGGGCTAGGAGTTATTATGTAGCTTCAACCCATAAACAAGCGGTTGTCTGCATGCCACGAAGGGTAGGAATGAAAGTAGTGCCTGATACTCAGAGCACTGGGAACAAATAACCAAGCTACTGCATGTGCCAAAATGTATTTTTCGGTACGAAGTGGCATTATGCACAAAAGCTCTGGACTGTGGTGTAACTGTGAGGTCAGAAGTCTGGAACGCAGAATGGCTGGGTCCTCTGCTCACCAGGTGACCCTCGTCTGCCTATACTCTGTCTTGCTCTATTAGAAAGAAGTGCAGCTATTTCCTGAGTGCAACCTCGTTCTATTGTCCAACACGTTCTTCAATTCAATTAAGTACCAGAATACCCCCCTGCCCCAAATCCCCACCCCTCCCTGGAAGCTAAGAGCCAAATGCCGTAACTTCCATGAAAACCAGACCAACATGACTTTTCCCTCATAAAGGGAAGTTGGCTGCCTGCTACGCAAGTCACAGTTCAGACCTGGGATATGAACGTGGCAGGCCAGCATAAATCACGAGTGCTTTTCTAATTGGGAAGGCTGCTTTCAACCAAAGCAGCCCACAGGGCCAGGTCTCCCATCCAGAGTCCTGCTGAAGCGGGGGAAAGAGGCAGCTTTCCAACAGGTAACAGAAAACAGACCCTCACCAAACTGCATGCGAAAGTCAGAAAGGAAAAACAACAGGAGCACAAGTGAACTCCACAGGCCTAGTGGCCGGGCCTGATTTCCAAAGCAACAGAGCACCCATAATCCCCATTCACTCCCGCTGGATTTGTGGGTGTGCCGCACCTCTGCAGTATTAGACTTTACAGGCCAGGTTTTCAAAGCAGCTCAGTCTGTTGGCCACAGCTGTCCCCATGGCAGCTGCCGGGGGCTGAGCACCTTTGAATGTCTGGCCCCAAATGTGGGTGCCAGGCTGTTGAAAATCTGGCTGTCACTGAGAAGGGGGGGGATGAGCTGCTCGCAAACACCTCTTTCACAACAGAGTGGATACTCACTGCACCCCATTATTTATGTGGCCTTGACACAGCTGTCTTCCTTTACCTTGTGTATCTGGCCTCCCTTTTTCTAGCGATCTTGTGAGGAAAAAATAACTGGGGTGTCAACAACTCTCTCTCACTTTCACTTAAAAATGACTCGCTAGGCTGTCAAGTATCAGAGGGGTAGCCGTGTTAGTCTGGTTCTGTAGAAGCAGCAAAGAATCCTGTGGCACCTTATAGACTAACAGATGTTTTGCAGCATGAAATTTCCAGGGGCAGGTGTGTATATATAAGCAAGCAAGAAGCAGGAAACACTGTAACCTAGAATAATTTTACACCATTCATTCCAGTGCCTTTCCAAGGCTAAAAATATTCCTGCTTATCTTGAGGAGTAGGGAGAGCGTCTGGCCCACCTTCACTACAGGTAATATCACATCTCCTGCCTGGCAATGCGTATCCCCAGGCAAAGAAAGCCCCGAGCGACAATGATGCTAATGCAGTTTGAGTGGCACCAAAGCTATCTGCCTTTCCTGGGCACCACACACAACGTGCGCCGCTCTGGACGGCAGCTGAGGCCTCATCTCGACTGAGGAAAAGTCTGAATATAACTCCGGCTCAGCTCATGTGATCTAGCTAAGCCCAACCCAAACCCGATCATGTTTCCTAGGAGACATGCGCCTGTCTAGGCACGAACTTTGCTAGCCTTGGGTAAGCATGGGCAGGTACACGTGGCTGGAACAGGCACGTCTGTCTTCCATGCCCTCTGTGGGAAGTGCTCTGGCCAGCCAGGTGATGCCATCAAAAGACATTGTCTGGATACAAGACATTGCAGAGCCAGAATTCAGGGCTGATTCTTGGCAGTAGCACCGCGAACTCCAGCCTGCATTATCCAGTCCACTTTCAGCCTGAATTATTCCATAAGATTCAGGGCCAATATTCCTCAAAATCTCAGGCTGTGGACCTACAGTTCCGTGCCACATGAACAGGCAGCAAGGAAACTGAAACCGACAAGTTTCAAGCGCTCTAGCAGGAATCATGTCATTTGCGATTCCTTGCTGGCTCACAACAGCACGGCTGGTGGGGGGACCGGAGAGGTGGCTCAGGATCAACAGTTGTTATTCGTGCACTGTTAGAGGCAAGCCAGGTGTTTAATGAATAGGAGGGAGAAGACAGAATGGAAGGCAAGTCTCACTGGATTGGCGTTCGCTGATCCGGTCCCGCACATGCCTACCTGGGCCACCTCGCCACCAGTTGGGGATGCTGATGCCTGGGAGTTTGGAGTGTTGCTAATTAGAGCTTTGATGTGCATCTGCGGTTCTGCCGATATCTCAATCGTAGTGACTGGCTCCCGAGCCTGGGGCTGCCTTCTCAGCTCCATTAAGGCACCACCGTACACACAGGCCCTCCTATTGCGCACAAACGCCGGGGGTGGCAGGGGCTGCAGGGACGGTTGTGCTCAACAGTGGGGAGAGGAGTGGGAGGACTGGGGGTGAGGGGAGGAGGAGGAAGCAGGGGAGGGGGCATATGGGGGGGAGAGGGAAGCTGTGGCAGCAGGTGAATGGCACAGGAAGTCGTGTGTGTGGAGATAGGGGGATGCCAAAGGCGTCTCCCTCCCTACTTTGGGAGCGCACTGCTCTCTCCACGCCGCCTGGGGGTGCGCACTATGCACATGGGGGGAAGCGGGGGCAGGGTCATGGCTTTTCCATCTGCAACACCTCGCAGCATGAAGCAGGCTGCCCTAGCCTAACCCCCTTGTGTACCAGGTCCCCATGCAAGCCAGGGCCCACATCGGTGACCTTAACACACTGGTCTTCTCTGTCCTGGGCACCTCAGCCCTGCATCACTGGGCATTTCGAAGGACAGAGCGGTGCCCCAGAGAGACCCGGGGAATGCTTCCCTGCTGTGCTTCAAGCTCTGTAAAGCGAGGCACAAAGCTCTGGCTAGTCCTGACGGCATCACCACTGACACTGGTCCCCAAAGAAAAGCGTAAATGACAAGCAAATCCTGTTCCTTTCAAACTCCATCAGCGAGCAATGAAGTGCCCAGCCCAAGAGAACCAGGACAGGGCTGGCAGGGAAAGGAAACATATTCTCCAGCTTCTAAGAGGGGATCAGTGACAAGGGGGGGGAGAAAATGCTTCCCCTGAGTGCGGGGCCGCGCTCAACATGCACTCACAGCGACAGCTGTAAAGACTCCTTCAGCTGATCCACTGGGCTCCTTGGGAGAGCCGCGCCGAGAACCAGCAACGCTGTAAAGAACACGAGGGCTCAGCCTGGGTCCTGGGAGAGAGGAATGAGCCTGGGTGGGCAGGTCTAAGAACCCAGCACGAAGCACGGCTCCCGGTCTGAGCCGTGGAGCCTTGTGGTTTCAGAGCTCCGTTCAGGGTTTGAGTGGACTCTTGCCAAGAACAGCTGTGCTGGAGGTTGGGATTTTTAGCAGTGCTTAGGAGCTCGAGGCATCCAAATTCAATGGGGCTGGGTGTTTTAACTCCTCTAGGCTCTCCTGCCTGGGACAGGAAGAGGCTGATGTTTGAGGTGCAGTGGGGAGGGAGCTGTCGATGATTCCAACACATGGGTCCAGCAGTGCAGATACCTGCCAGGCATCCCCAGGGCTTCTATGCAGCAAAGTCTGCTGATTCAGCCAAACTATGGGCAAAACACGGGGCCACGCTGACACCCCCAAACTCAGGGCCTGGGCAGGGTTTCCAGAGTGGCCAGGTTAATAATCAGTAGCTCAGTGGTTCTCTAGTTTTTAATCTGTGGATCACCAGAGCTCCTCAGAACCCCCACTGCTTTCCTAGGGAAGAAAGTTTGAGACTTAAGCAGCAGAGCTGCAGGACAGCATCTCTCTTTCAAAGGCATCCACAGAGTGAAAAGCTAAGTCATGGCTCCACCACGCCCCCCTTACAAGCAGATTGTCATTGTGCAAATAAAATACCACACTCACAGTATTAATTTGATTGGAGACGTACGAACTAAGCAGCAGAACAGGTGACAGGTAGGAGCCTGAGTGCATGGCATAGGCGTACTGCAAGTTGCATGAAAATCAGAGCCAGCTCCCATGGCACAGAGCCTGACACCTGTCGCAGGGCCCTCTTCTAGCTTGGACACCAGTCCAGAAGCTCTGCAACAGCCTGGATGGCAAAACGAGAACACACAACTCTAGATCAAAGATGGCTATTGGACTTGAAACAGGAATTAATACAGGCCTGTGTTATGCAGGAGGTCAGACTAGAGGATAGAGTGGCCCCTTGTGGCCTTAAAAATTTATGACACAGTGAAAAAATACTAAACAGGTGATGGACAACCTGGAAGAGACTTAAACAACCTCCGTATCTGGCATTTTGCTCCTACAGCAAAGGATGTATTTGAAAATACCACAGATAGCATAAGGGGCTAGCAGCAGAAACCTGAGGCCAGATCCTCAGCTAGATGTGGCTTCATTGACTTCAGGTGAGCTACACGGATTTGTTCCAGTGGAAGGTCTGGCCCATTGACTTCAGCGGAACTATATGTCAGTTTAAGAACACAAGAACAGCCAAACTGGGTCAGACCAATAGTCCATCTAGCCCAGTATCCTGGCTCTGAGAGTGGCCAGTGCCAGAGCTTCAGGGGAGTGTACAGGACAGGGCAGTTGGAGTGATCCACCTCTGCCTGCTGCTCTTGGCTTCACCCACCAGGTGAAGGTAATTATCTACAAAGCATTGGTACTGTGCTTTATGAGGTGCATCCTTGAAATAAGATACAGTACTTGCCTCCAAGTGCTTCGTTCAAACGCAGACAAAACCACTCGTGTAATACATACATCACGCTCAAGATGGCAAAGAATCTTGGGAGTCTTGCAGGTCATCCTTAAAAGGCTTTGCAGAAGGAGTGTGTGCTTCAACCTACAGTAGCTTAAAAAAGCCTTTGCCGTGCCTCAGTTTACCTTTAAAATGAGCCTTACAACGGGCAGGACGCTTCTCTCCTGAGTCAGGCAATAGTCTCACTGAGATAAATAAGATTTTTGCCTGAGTAAGGAGTGCAGGGTCAGGCCTGGTGCTTTGCCTATTCTACAAAATGCTGTAACACTTAACTGAGGTCTGTGCATTGCTTTGAGGTTGGGTATGACAAGGACAATGTACGAGCCCAGTATTATAATTATAATATAGGTGAGATCCTTTCAGGATTGTTGAAGCAATAGAAAAGCTCACAGGTAAATGACTAAGTCTCTCCATGTCAGAACTCAAGAGACCAGGCCACTGATTCCCCTCCCCCCCATTAAAAGAAGGAAAAGAAAAGAATCAGAGGAGAAAAGGAAAGCCCTCCAACCCCTCAGTGCCCTTGTGAACATACTTGCAGCTAGGATGGTCTGAACTGAAATCCTGGACCTACGCACTTCTTCCCTCCCGTCTCCATAATGCGCTGGTACAAATACAGATCATAAAGCAGGCCCCCAAAATCATGAGATTTTTTTTTTAAAGACCTCATGATTTTTAAGCCATTCTGGATTTTTTTTAATTTGCCTTCTTGTTTTCAATCTTCTTCTCCGCAACCATGAGTTACAGAAATGTACTTTTAAAAAAAATGAATGTGATTCTCACTTGACTCCGGGAGCAGGGGCTTTAGAGAAAAAGCACCAACCATTGAGAGCGTTCTGATAAAATCAGGAGAGTTGGCAGTGCTCTGATCTGCACATCGTTGAACCTTGGCAAAGCTTGGAGTGGGGTCCAAATTTCCTGGCTCCAAAAATCGGTAACTGAACACCCCTAACTTTGGGGAAGTTTGATCCACCTTGGAACTGCTGCAGCTCAAACCTTTTTCTGCTTACTATATGCCCCGGTGCTCATGCATGCGAGGAAGGGAGATGCAGCTCCTCCTTGGTCCGCATGAAAAAAAGAAGGGAGCAAAGTGCTTTGACAGTGACCTATTGAGGCCAGCACTGTGTCCTGAACTAATGCCATCGTGCCTTGGTTTGGCACCACTGTGCACTCGTACATCACAGCCCATGCCATGTGCTTGGCATATATTAATACTACTGCCTCGCTGAGTGGGTGTCCTCCCATCCCAGCTAGAAATGGCTCCTGGATTGGAATGCAAAAGAAGAGGAAATACGAAGTGGCAGCATGTTCCTCCTATGAACATTGGAAACAGGGAGGCGGGGAAGGGGGCTTCTCATGGGGCATAGCCAAGGCCATTTGTATTCACTTCTAAGGAGCCCACTTGGCTGGCAAATCCGCAGCATCCCCCTGCTACAATAAGGATCCTCATCTGGAGCTAGCTGTTCCCCAGGTGCCTTCTGTAAGTGACCAGGATACAGCTTGTAACTGGAAGCTGACCTCATCACCTTCTTCTCTTACAATGCGGGGAAGCAGTCGATGTGGGTATCTGCTGATGGACTGGGGAGAATTTCCAAAGGGACACTGTTCTTCAGGGCAGGGCAAGAATTTAGGCCTGATGACATCTATTGATCCCCTTGTGTATCTGGAAGGAGTCTGCCGGGGGGAGGTCAGGCCGTAGAGGAAAAGAGGCAGGACTGAGGAGAAAAGAGGAGGTGGGGCGAAGGTCTGACAGTCTGCAAATGCTAATGGGCAGGAAACAGATGACTCTGGTAGCATAAAGTACCTTGGTCCACAATCTGCATTTCTTGTGCAGCCAGTTTTGGTTGCATAAGGATAATAGGCTCAGGCGTCTTATGTTAAACTTTGGTGGGGGGGTCTGAGGGCTGTTTTTTAATTGCAAAGAAGTGCCAATCTTTGCTGAATATCCTGGCATTTGTCAGCTTGCCTTAACGCCCTTAATGTTAGTTAAACAGAATCTTTTGTCACTAATGTATTATTATAAACCAGATATAGCACAGAAATGAATATCTGACAAGCGTCTCATTTCTCCAGCAGCACCAAGCAGCTTTACCATCTAGTGAAAGCACTTATCCATTTGTTTTATAAATAGATGCAACTTTATTCTGAACCAATTCACTTTCCAGCGTGCGAGGGGAAGGGCCGCATTGGGTTCTGTGCACAATTCACTTCTTTAATGCGTGTGAAGATCTGCAGGTCACTGACCATGCAGCAATTCCATCTTCTGTGTAGGACAGTTGCGGGGCATGGCCTGTTCCTCGGGCCAGGTGACTCTCACAGGTTAAAGGCACCAACCTGCTCTTTGCCTGTCTGGAAATACATTGCCACTGACCAGGATACCGGCTGCCTCAATTCTTGCAGTAAGCAGCGACACTCAGAAATCCAAGACCCAGCAGCAGAGGGTGGAGAAGCCCTGGCAGGAATTCAAAAGGCTGCAGAACTGCGGCTGAAGACAGTGTCATCGCTTCAGAGATGGGGATTGGATTAGCAGCGCAATCTGTGTTACTGGAGGCTTGCAAGCTGCAGGCACGGCCTCTGGAGTTCCTGGACCGACAGGTGCCTTTGCTAAGGGACGGTGTTGTTAGGAAAGGCTGCCCCCTAGAGCGAGCAGAAATCATGACCAGAATGGGAAAACGAACGCCGGCTCTTTCCCCAGTAGAGCAGCATCCGGCATGGGCTGTGTGTCACTGCCGCTGCTCAGCTAACACGAGTATGTTCAGCAAAGGATTGATTGCACTTGCAAATCAGGGCATCAGTTCCAGACAAACTTAATTCTGTGTCTGGTTTATTCCCCACCAAATTAATAGACAAGTGAAAAGCCTGCTTCTTCCAGGAAACGTCACCGTAGGCTTTGTGCCACTTCTGAACTGCTGTCTACCTGCGTAGGTGTTCACAATGCACTTAACACCACGGTCCCTAGCTGATCTCCTCCTCTGCCCCTCTTCCTATTGATCACGAGGAGCGCTGTGAACACTGATGGCCAGTGAGGCATAAAGAAACAAGCAGAAATGATGAGACACATTTCCTAGGGGTATAACCACAGTCTATCCTATTTGTCCACCTATGGTATTTCAAAGGCAATTATCACTGTCGTATCTGAGGGCCAATCTCCACTGAGGGGTTTTAGCCAGCGGGGTAGCTTCACTGACGTAGCAGTATCATTGCAATACCCTAGCATACATATATCACCCCACGGTGGTTTTTGCTGGTTTACACTGGTGCAGTAGCTAAAAGCTGCAATGTTAATTGCCTGTCCCATCTATTAAGGAATGCGAGCAGTGAAAATTGCAACTGACTTTTTATTTTATTAACCTCACCTCTAAAAGTCCCGTCAAAGTCCCATTCGTCTCTGTGACGGACTGGGACGGAGGTGGAATTTTTCCTCTCAGATTTGAAGTAGACCGGCCAGGCTATACTTTCTAATCTGAGTCTGACAGCTCATGCACATCTGGATTTCCTGCCCTTTTAATGCTGGCTGTTAGAACTGGTCAAAGCAGTGAGAAATCGGAATTAAATTCTCCTCAAAATGTTGATGAGAAAATGGGACGAAACTTTCATGACAATTTTGACCATCTCTAGTTGCTTTATTTACTAACTGTTCTTCTAAGCATTTTGCACTCAAGTTACTAATATATACTCTGAACCTTCACCTAACAAAGTTCTATCCAGCACCAAGGAAACGGGTCCCAGACTTGGCCGGGGCTGCTAGGTGCTACTGTAATAAACAAATACACAATAAATTGACATGGGCAGAGGAGGCTGGTTTTTAGTTTTGCAAAACCTCTGGGTGCTTTTTACAAGTAAGATTGGTGTTAAGAGCTGTCTGAAACTGGAATCCAAAATGCATCTCAAGCAACCACCAGTGGAGGTTGGAGACGAGGTTCCAGATTTGACCCTTCGAGTTTCTTATTGCAGCTGAGCTCACGCAAGGCAGTGCAACCAAGTTGGTGCGTTAGAGCCGGGCGCGTCTATTTGCTGTTGATTAAAGGTCTGGCAGTTCTGGTGCAGTCTGGGCCAGCAGTGGGTGCGAGAAGATGCCGCACCCCAGAGGGGATGTTCCAGAGTGGCAGCGTATTGGAAAGAGGACTAGCCCTGTGGAGAGCACGTGCATGGCACTGGACTGCCCCTGCAGTGCATGCAGTGGGTGTGTGTGTGTGGGGGGATGGGATATGACCATTCCTTCCAACCCTAACTTGCTCCTTTTGGAAAAACCAGCAGCTGTGGACGCTCTAGCCCTGAGCAGCCAGTGCCCTTGGGTGAGCTACAGACGTGGCCTGGCCCTGAGCAGGGGGCCTAGTGAGGGCATGAGGGTGGGAAGGCCCCATAATCTGGCCCTTTAAATGAAGCTCCAGCCTCAGCCCGCAGTGCTGCAAAGTTTGGGCGTGCCTGGCTTAACCCTACAACCCTGGCAGATCATTGTCAGACCAGAGCCTTCTGCCACCCAGGGTCAGACTCCAGTCCTGTGTGAGAGTCACATCTCTGAGAACAACAACAATCAGCAAGAATCCTCGCCCAGCCAGCACAGACCAGTCCGAATGGAGGGAAAGCAACAAATTATAAATTAGAAGCCAAGAAATCTGTGGTAGCAAATACGGGCCGTTGTCCCCCAGCTCCTCCTGTAATCCAACCCAGTCAATGAACAAGAGCCGGGCTGCTAGGGCTGGGTGCCAGCAGAGGACTTTTCAGTTATGGAGCCGGCGGACGGGGTTGCTGCCAGATGCACAGACAGGGAACGTGGCCTTCCATTAGCAAAATGCTTTAAGTGGAAATCCCGCATCACCGTTTTTAGTCTCTTGCTCTTGAGGCAGCGCTTTGGGCTTGGGAGCTGGGGGAATGTGGTGGGGTGAAAAGGGGAAGGGATGTGCTTGTAGGCGGCTTAGCAGTGCACTCTCTGCTGGGAAATACGAGCAGTGTGAACGACACTCACCCCTCTTCACCACCTCTGGGATAGGCCTTCATTTCTCCAAGGGCTCCAAGTGCTGGGCAGTTTTCCCTCTCAGTGAGGTGCCTGGTGTGTGATCTGTATGTGCATTATTGCCTCTAGTTTGCTGGTTCAAATCTGGGCCTGGTCAGCAGTGCTTGGGAGATTTTACTATCTAGCAACTGTTCTGTGAGGCTCTGAGAAAAGCCTTGGTGGCCTTGGTCCCAGTGGGAAAGCTTGCCTCTGTGCCTTTGCTGAACCTGTTCCATGTGCTTTCGATTCCAAGCCTGTACATCTGACCCCTTTCATGAGCATTAAATTCACTCCCGCCCTTCTTCATTAAAGGAAGTGACAGAGGCATGCACCCACAGATTTATCTGCTGTGGCAACCAATAACATCTTCTTCTGAACCACCACCTGCATCTCCTTTACTGTCAACATAGCGCCTGTTGTCTCCAGCCTCCAGCTTGGATGGCTCTTATGAATTCAAGATCGCCCTTCGAGAGTCCCTCCTACCTCCCTTTAGCCACAGAAACCAAGCACACAATGAAAAGGTTGTTTGAAAAGTGTCAATCGCAGAGGGTTTCGTAGGCTGCCTGCACCTGCACAAAATTGCAAATGTGTCACCTTCGCGCTCCCTGGGCTTTGTGGGAGGATTCTAACAGAGGTTGGAGGAGACGGCTACATGGTCTAGTGGCCTGATTCTCCTCTTACTTACACTGGTTTTACACCAGTTGTAATTCCAATGGGCCTAATTCTCCTTCCATACACACTGGCTTTACATTTATTGCAATGGTACTACTCCTGATTTACACTGCTGTAAGCAAGGAGAGAGTCCAGCACGGAGCTCTTCGCTTGATCCACTTAGGCTTCCCGAACCACAGATTCAGGTCTCAGCTGGGCTGACTAATCTCTTCATTTTATGTGAGAGAGTTCCATAAATCAGATCCTAAGTGTGTGCTGTCTGGGCAGTCAGGGTTGGACCTCCAAAGCCAGCAAGGGGATCTGGAAGGCCATTTTCTACTCAAATTCATGGGAAGTCCTCCAGAGATCCCCAGTACATTTCACAAGACTGTGGCTTTGTCTCTGTATCCTTAACCAACATTCTCACTCCCTTCATTGCCTAGCATACTGTTTGATGGCTGACTGCTGCAGCTCAGTGTGCTCTCAACATTTATTTATATAGATCTACAGATCTCAACAGAGCATTTTAATCTCCACCGGGCTTACAAAAGTTATACCAGGGGCCATTTGATTAATAATATAACTGACATTAGATATCACCTCTCGCCCCACACTTAAAATGACACAGTGGCACATTTTAAGAAGTTCTTTTTCAGCACTAGTTTCTAGGGTGATGAGATGCCTCAATTTTATAGGGACAGTCCTGATATTCAGGGCTTTTCCTTATATAGGGACCTATTACCCCCCACCCCCATCCCAATTTTTCATACTTGCTATCTGGTCACCCCTACTAGTTTCTGACACCTTCCCTAAACGTAAAATGTGGAATATTGTTAGAACTGGTGATCTCTAGACCAAGAAGGAACGTCTTCCATGTGGCCACTGTGCACTAATATCAACTATCTACAAGAAGTACTCTCCCTACTAGTGAAACACAGTCACTTCTGGGGTGCAATGTGGAAGCTGTTTAACATCACACAGCAACATGATACAATAGTTCAGAAGTGAAGAACTCCACATCTGACTGAAATGGCCTATCCAATTTAGGCAGCCAAAATGTGTTGAAATTTGACTACGAAATCAGGGTTAACATACCCGTTGGTTCAGGACTAATTTTATTAGCAAAGCATCTCTAATAGATAAATATTTAGCCTAGTCTTAATTATATGCAGTGAGAATTTACCCACTGCTAACCTATCCCTTAGTCTTTGGCTTGCCAGAGCTGATTTCAGGACTTAAGCTGCCATTTGCATCTGAACCAGAAACAAATATTTTTAAAAGGCAGTTTATGAACAGTGCTACACTAAATTATTTAGCAATCAGGAAACCACAGGAATAGTGCTGATGTCTGCAGAATAGGAGCTGGAGCTACCTACAGGCTATGATTGAAGAAAACCCCCCCAGCTAGGGCCAGCTTCAGGCACCAGCACAGGAAGCAGGTGCTTGGGGCGGCCAATGGAAAGGGGCGGCATATCCGCGTCTTCGGCAGCAATTCAGCGGTGGGTCCCTCAGTCCCTCTCGGAGGGAAGGTCCAGCCATCAAATTGCCATTGAGGAATGAAAAAAAGCTGGAGCCGGCCCTGCCCCCAACAATCCCCCGCAACCACTCTAACAATCTCGTCTGAAAGATTAATGTGGAAATAATTATCTCTTTGTAATGACAGCACGCTGCATTTTTTTTTAACCTGCAGTCGGCGTTTTGACAGTGGCATTATCGTGTTAGACAACAAAGCAGGAGTAAACAAGACAAGGCTACAAAGCAAATCTCATTTCAGGAAGCATGACACATCACAACCGATCCTAATGCAGCATTCAGCTTCTTTACTGGTAGGGTGAAAGAAGAGGATTTTGTTTAAGTTGCAGCCAGGACAAAATGATCAGGGGGCCGGGCGGGTTAGAAAGAATGAACGTGCTTTGGTTGCAAATCTCTCTGTGTCAGGCTATGACTTCACTAGAAATGCAACGGTGCTGCAGCTGCATTGCTGTAGTCCGGACTCTTACTCTACAGAGACGGAAGGCGTTTTCCTGTCACTGTAATAAATCCACCTCTCCAAGAGGTGGTAGCTAGGTCGATGGAAGCATTCTTCCATCAACCTAGCAATGTCTATGCCAGGGCTTAGGGTGGCTAAACTACATTGCACAGGGCATGAACTTTTTCACAGCCCTAAACAATGTAGTTAAGCTGGCCTAATCATAGACTATCAGGGTTGGGAGGGACCTCAGGAGGCCATCTAGTCCAACCCGCTGCTCAAAGCAGGACCAATCCCCAGACAGATTTTTGCTCCAGATCCCTAAGTGGTCCCCCTCAAGGATTGAGCTCACAACCCTGGGTTTAGCAGGCCAATGCTCAAACCACTGAGTTTTACTGTAGGTCAGCCCTCTAGTCACTAATTTTACATTGTAAGACTAGATGAAACTTTCTGTCGGGATTCTGAGGCTGAGATGCAGTGATGCCACAATTAAGGATGTAAGTGTGTGTATAAAGGAGGTAGTGATGAAGAGAGTGATTAACAGAGAGCTGTTCTGCCATCTCCTACAGCAACCATTTTAACAAGACTTTGTTCTTTCATCTGAGGAACTCAAAATATTTTAGAATCATTAGTTAAGCCTAATGCCACACCGAGAAGTTTAGTCATTTGCCAAAGGTCACAAGAGGAAGTGCCAAAGGTGAGAATAGAACCACGCTCTTACTGCTCACCCACATTTAGGGCTGATTAACAGTAACTATGGGAAGGAGGCACACAGGACTGGGAATCAGGAGATATTAGTTCTTTTCTCAGCTCTGCCACTGCTTCCCTGCATCCCTTGGGCAAGTGACATAGAAAGCCTCCTCTCTGCACTGGAGTGGCCCCTACCAGCTTTAATGGGAGCTGGATCAGAGCTAAAATTTTCAAAAGAGTTATGCACCTAAACACCTTTGAGGATCTGGCCATTAGGGCCTCAATCTCATGGGAAGTTAATGGGGCTCCTAAGTCACTTAAGTGCCTTGAGAAATGCGCCTCAACTTCTTAAACCTCTCTGTACCTTCCTTGCCCCCCGAATCAGGAAACGGCATGAGTCCTTATCGACCCCCCGGGCCGTTGTGGGGAGTACACCAGGAATGTTTGTACAGTGCAATGGGATCCTCAGGTGCTATAAAAGGGCAAAGTCTCTAACGATTGGGTGTCTAGATATTGCAGTGCCAAGCGCCTGAGAAATGCTGAGCTAGGTGAATAGTATCTGCGATTGGGTTTGTGGAGGGGCCCCAGTGGCAGACCAGGTTACCATTGTGCTAGGCGCGGTACAAACACAGAACAAAGACAGCCCCTGTTGCACTGGACAGACTACGTAGTTACACAGTCATTTCCGAGCAGAAGCAGGGTGCTGGCCCTTCATGTGTGGAATGGTTTAATATCAGCTTTGAAATCTCTAGCCTCTATCACTTTACATCTTCCTCGGCTGTTTTTTTGTCACTTTAATCCTAAGCATTCTCCCCTTTCACCTGTGTTTACCCCACGATGGTGCTAGCTAATAAACCCTCCGAGAGCTCTGTCTATAATCACCCGTTTATTGTGATTAATGCTCCTCGTTGTAATGCCCTAATGACTGTACTATTCGTTTGTGCCAAAATGTAAATAATCTTTAGCACCAGCCACAGGTTCTGCCTCCAAAGGGAATTCTCTGCTTTCCATCCAACTGTGCAAATCTCTAGGCAGCACGCCCTGATCTGAGCCCTTTGCAGTGCCTGGCAAGAACCACAAAGCTATATCGGCTCCACATTCTTCTCCTGAGCATCCTTCTCAGAGCAGCACCTGCTGAGAGACTCTGGCCACACACAGCAAACACCTCAAGTATGCCAAGCTGCTCTCAGGCCTTAGCAGACTTCCGGTGAGAACGAAGCAGCCTGTGGTGAAGGCAAGGGGAGGAATGTGGTTCTGGGGGACCCGGTGATCGTTGGACTCTATAGAAAGGAATGGCTCGTGAGACTCCTACAGGGAATGGCAGACGGCAGGGGGGAAGGCCTACGCTTCTGAGGGTGTGTACCACAAAGGCAGCTAGAATCAAGGGGTAATAACGAGCTCTCTCCTATCTGAGCAGCACAAAGATCCTCACAGCAGCCTGATTCTAATCTCACTCAAGCTGGTTTTGCCTCCAATGACTTCAAGAGAGTTAACGCCCCCTTCCCTGTATGTCAACGGGAGTGAGGTCAGAATCGGGCTCTCACTCACAGCCGAACAATGTCACAGCCTAGCTCCAGGAACAATCAGACGGCGTTGTCTCCCTTAGGCCAGGAAAGAGTTCCCCTCCGCCATGGGAGCTCTGTGCTGGCTATGCACAGCCTGATTCCCGCCCGTGTGTGACACCCGAGCCGTGCAGAAGAGCTGTAATGTAACCGAGAATCTGGCCTATAGAATTTAATAGCGAATCTGATCCTTTCTATAGGTTTTTTTTTAAACCCTCCCATGGAGTTTTATTGCCCAAGTATAATGCTCTATTAAATTCTGAAGGACAGCCCAAAAAACCTACAGAAAATATATCATGTTTCTACTATGTTTTATAGGATTTTTCCATATGGGCTTGAAGAAACAATGTATAAGCTCCACTGTAGGTGTTGCTGTTAGCAGCAGCAGCATTAGAAGATTCCAGTGGAAGGATATATTCTCCACATTATACGGAAACCCAGAAAACATCGAGAGGCAACTGAGAACCTCCCAGCTTTCCCCTCAAATGACCCCCGAGTTTTAACAAAACGCCGCTTTCCATAACCGCCACACTGCAGACCTCACTTCCCACATGTGCATCTAGCAGGGGTAACTGAAAAAGTTAACGGAAGAAGCATGAATTCAAGGGACAGTAATGTTCTCTCGCCTAAAGTTATTATTTTTTAAAGCAGGGATCCAGCTGCAGCTGAGCTTTCTGAATTTTCAGCACGCTGAACCAGGCTGTCTTCAAAGTGAAGCAATCCAGGGAATGCCTGCCCCAGTGTATTGCAGAAGGGAATACGTGCTTTGTAATATGAGGCAGTAATGTCATTTAATATGACTAAATCACGCCTAATGAAAAATAATATTTGCACAGCTCATCAAAGCGACGGTGGTGCTTACTAAGCACAACTCCAGGCTTGAATTTAAATGAGTGGGGGTGGGGTGAGGGGCGGGAAGAGAGAAAATGCTGAATCATCTGGATGGAGCTGTGAGCTATAGGAGGGGAGAGCTAGGTGTTGGAAGGCCTTTCGACCTCTCCCGGATGGCTGTGAGCTCAGCCTCCATTGCGGAGGAAAAGGGGTTAAGATGATGTATGCCAGGCACTTCAGCACTCCCTAATGGTCCACTAGCAGGAATGGCATTGCAGACATATTGACTGGCAATGGGCAGCCTTCCTGACCGCCCTGTAGTGACCATGACTACAACAGGGGAGAGGGGAGGACACACCGCAAACTATCACTCTTAGAGAGGCAACATGAAAGCCCCAAAGTTCCCCAGGGCCCCAGCCAGAGGCTGCTTGGTCGCCATTGCTGGCCAGTGCCACTGTGGCAAGAGAAAGCCTAATGAGTACAGCCCTTTCTGGTACAAAAGCAGAGGAGAAATGCCACCATCTTGTTTTCAAGGTAACATCCACTGCAAGCCCAATGAGTGACATCTCCACGTGAAGGAAGGTCTGGAGGGTCCCCTTCAGCCAGAAGAATGGTGGCCACCACATGGAGGCCTCAGGGGCAAAGACAGCCCATTGGATGGGGTATTAGCCTGGGGCTTGGGAAAGCTGCATGCAGTCCCCTGCTCCGCAAATCACCTAGTCTCTCTGTGCCTCAGTTCCCCATCTGTGAAATGGGAATAATAGGCCTGCCCTGCCTCATGGGGACACTGGGAGGCACTCAGATACTCCCACATTATGGTACTGGAGAGAGGTACCTTGGACTGACGTGTTGAAACTCTGCCAGGGAAGAGGAAGGTTAAGCAGCAGCTTTAACAACAACACTTATTTCTCATCTGTCAACATTCTCTAACTAATCAACCCTCACAACCCCCACCACACCTACCTCTCCATGAGCTGGGCAGGTATCGTTGAACAACAAACATTTTACAGAGTGGAGAACTGAGCCCCACAGAAGGCAAGTTACTTGCCCAAGGCAACAGAGAGTGCAGGAAAGACAACTCAGGTCCACCTAGCTTCCATTGGTACGCTCAGAATACGCCCCTATATCACACTGATGTGCTTCCATAAAGGAACGTCTTTCTACTCCTTGGGTGGGAAGCCTGAGAGACAAGCTGTTGTCCACCTAAGGGTGTGTACCACAAAGAAAAGTCCGGAAGGTCTCTCTGAATCACCTGTCAGAACACCAGTCCCCCACATCCCTTCCCTACAAGCTGCAGGAGCAGCTAAAAACAAACAAACACAAATAAATAAATCAGACCTGCAAACAAAAACAAAGCAAAAAACGGACTAGTGGTGCAGAACCAGCACTAAGAGAAGTTAGGCTTGCTCCCAGCGACGGGCTGAAATGAACGTTTTCCACTGCCTGGGTCTCGGCTTTGGAAACCTAAACAGGGGGAACCACAGCAAAAGAAGAATCTGATTTCATCTGGGCAGATGATAATTCACAAGATGTTAGAGAGGAAATTCAAGTCATGCCACAGATTTTCACACCCATCAATTCCACCCCTCAACACCCGAACAGTCATGCACGGCTTAAGTAGCAGAGACTTATTTTCATACATCAGTGGCAAAGCAGGCGTTAATCCAAAACACACACAATCAGCCTAAACGCCTTAAAAATAAGATAGGCCTGCTTTTATTCCCCCCTCCCCCACCATCATTTAATCACCTCTCAAATTAAGGTTTAGACAGCCTGAGACATTAGCATCAGAGAGCGCTGTTTCCGGTATTACCAGATAAGCTATTACCAGAGATAAGCTACTGCAGTCACTGCTAAAGTAGGAAATAAAATCCAAAGCCAGGGAAAAAAAATAACTCCCCCTATGATTTCTTCTATTAACAATCCCATTTGGTCAGCTAAGAACTTTCTCTGGCCCAGATGCCAGCTCCAGACTGCCCCGAGGAGGACTGTAAACCTACAGCCTGTACAAATGTAATGAGATTTAATGGTAAGTCTCAGATGTGTTTAGCGTGTCCCATTTCAATAAGCAAAACACATCTCGGCACCGTAAGAGCCCGTCTCAGCTCCTGGTGAGGAGCGCACGCAATGTAATCTGCTGGAGTGCAGGCTGAGAGAACAGAAAGCCTTAATTATTCAAGAAGCAACACACAAAAGCGGGAGAGAAAGAAGCGAACAACATTTTCTCCCCCCCCCAACCCCCTCACAAATGATCCATTTTGTTTGACTGAAGAGAAATAGCTACAGGAACTCAGCTCATGAGGATGGGGCTGGGAAAGGAGGAAGCTGGGAGTTACTAACACTACATGGCCGGTTTGGTGGCAGTGCAAAAGATCTGGGCGCAGAAGCTCTCTTGGGTCCATTGCTCCATGAGCTGTGTCACACAGGGGGCTCTGGATGGCCACAGGGCAGGGCAGAACGTGACCATCGCTTGCTACTTGAATGCTCGCATGGCAGCGTTGGCCTCAGTGCTGCCGTGGAGAGCGCCTTTGAAAAAGGGCTAAGAGACCGCGCCAGGATTCCTCAGTTCCCGCCGGATTTTCAAAGGGCATCCTGGGGGGCTGAGGGGAACCAGGTCTGCTCTCAGGTCCCCAAGCTTAACTCACACAGAATAACGGGCCCCTGGTATTCTAACGGAGTCTCTCCTCTCCTCCTGATTCTCCTAGAATGTGACTTAACTTGCTCTACAGCAGCGGTTTCTTCATTCCCGGCAATCAGTTGGAGATGCTGAAGCACACAGAGGTGAAATGACTCAGACAAAGTCACAGAGGGAGATCTGAGATTAGACTCCAAGGCTCCTGACTCCCACTCCTGGGCCCTATTAGGGCATGCTACCTCCAGAGAAGGACATATTTACAGAGCTGTTGTAGGACTAACATAAGCAGATGCTGCAGGAGCCTTTTTTTTTTTTTGTCAGTCTCTCGGGTATAGTGGCAAGAATAATAATAAAGAACTGTAACATTTTTATCCTGAAGGATCCTAAAGAAGGTTCCAAACAGCCATCTCTGAGACACACTGCACGACACCACGGAACAGGGATTTTGACCAAGCAGATGTAACCTATGCTAGATGAATATGGATCTTTGTCCCCCTCTAGTGACTGCTCCCTATAGATGACAAGAATCTACTACAGCTGCTCTCTAGCAGAGTTATTCCTTTAGCTCAAACAGTACAGACCTTCCACACTCAATCTCCTTGGTTTACTCCCCACGGTACAAAGTCCTATTCTTTGAGCAGTGACCAGGCCCTAAGAGATTTAGGGTTCATGCCAACCCAAAAGGCCATTTGTTCGGGAAGGATGAAGGGTTGAGTCAGCCCTGCTGTGATTCAAGCATGTGCTACAAAGGGACTCTGGGTGTTTCAGTGCTTGCGTTTAGACCTCTAAGCTTTTCCCATGGTCACCAACAAAACCATCCACAATAATGCACAGCGTAGGGCAAAACCATGGCTTGGCGCTGAGATCAAACGGAGAGAGGAGCTGCTCTCAGCCAAGCAGCAGGGAAATTCAATCGGTGTGTAACTTCATTGCTAGAGACAACCCAGACCAAACTACTCCAGATCTAGATACCCCCAAATTCTGGGGAAGTTTGGATCTAGAACCATCTCCAGACAGAAAGCCAGGCAAGCTCTGCATTGCTCCGTATGCAGGCACAGGGCTGTGTCAGGGCCAGGTGGTCTCACGGCTCTCTGCAGAGTTCTTTCGCAGAGATTTCACGCTCTGGTACTGTTCTCTCTGCGCTGAGCCGCAGGGAGGATTCCTCGCAAGCTAGTTCTAACAAAGCCATTAAGAAGCAAGTCCCTCTGTGGCAATTTCTGCTTCTCACTCAGCACTTAACCTGGAAACTCCCAGTTCTTGACTGCATCCCACCCCTTCCTATGTAGGTGAGCAGAGTCCAGTGCTTAATTAGCTCCCTGCTGCCTAGGAAGGACACTACCACCTTACAAAATGCTGCCCTGTCTTGCAGAGGGGCACTTAAATAAGGGAGAGAGGCCAAGAGGCCTTTTCCCCCACTTCATCTCCCAGCAGCTCTGGACAAGAACCAGGCAGGAACGGAGACTAGCAATCTTGTGAGCACTAGGCCGACTACCTGGCATGCATGGCTCGCTGGAGCACCTGCTTGCAAAGACATGTAGCCAGTCAGCTTGGAGCCAGGCCCATTCTGATTCCTTGGAACTGAAACTTTCCACTGGAAAGGGTCAATTTTGACAAATTTCCCATTAAAAAAAAAACACTGAATTTTTTTTCCAAAGTGTAACATTTTCAAACTGAAAAATTCAGTGTTTCATTTCAAAACCGTTTAAATTTTTGAAATTTAAGTTAATTCAATTTTTTTACGATAAATTAAGAAAGGGTCAAAACAGAAACACATCGTTTTGACTGACCCAAAACCAAGTGGGGGGGGCAGTATTTGATTGATAAAAATTGTTGACAGTTTGACTTCCCATCCTGATTCGGTAGGGGACAATTTTTCAAAATTTTCCCAGGATGGGAAATGAGGCCCCTGGCTGGGGGCAGGGCATACTCCGTACATACACATTAGTCTAATCTTGTCGAATGCAGGCAAATGCCAAGCAGAGAAGGTACAGCTGCTTCCAGATCATTTTATAAAACACAAATGACCGCAAATAAAGAAAGACAAAGCAGTGCAGGCTTTTGCCGGCTCTTGTGTTGTGTGTGAGGCAGCTTCAGCTTCCTGTCCTGGCTGCTATCACCAGGGGAAGTGATAATATGGGGAGAGGCATTTAAACAGGGCAATGAAAGAATCCAGCTGGGGGTCCATATGCCAACTGTCAGTGGTGAAAAGTCTCAGCTAATGAATGCAGTCAAGAAGAATGAAGGGGATGAAGTGACGGAGCCTGTTACCTGCACCAGGTTTTGGGTGAGATGAATTATTTATTGATTAATATTATTTGTACTACCTAGGAACCCCAGTCCTGGACCAGGATCCCATTGCGCTAGGTGCTGTACAGACAGAACAAAAAGACACTCCCTGCCCCAGAGAGTTTACAATCCAAATATAAGACAATAGAAAACAGGTGGATAAACACAGACAGATGGGGGAACACATGGAAACAATGAGACAGCGCTGGGCACCATGATAGGCATAGGTGTGGGAACTATGGGTGCGGGGGGTCTTGGTTACCGGCCCCGCACGCCTGGGATCCCAGCTGCCGCCCCGCATCCAAGGTCCAGGCTGCTGCCCCGGGCCCAGGATCCCGACTGCTGCCATGTGCCTCGGGTCCAGGCTGCCACCCTGTGAGCCTGGGGCACTGCTACCACCCCGTGCCCATGGTTTTCCTCCCAGCCTGGAGTCCCGGTAGCCAGCCCTGCACCCAGCATTTTCCTCCCAGCCCCACGCCTGGGGCCTTCCTCCCAGCCTCAGCTTGGGGGGCGGAGGGGTGGTGCTGAGCTGCTGAGGCCAATGCACCTGCTGGAGGCACAGCATGAATACTGCGTAGATCACGTAGGGGAACGCATATTTTAAATGCTCCCTATCCTCCCACCTGTCACTCAAACCCTTGGGAGACTGGGATTATTTTGCTGAAGACAACGTTTAAGTGTTTATGGCACCACCGGAGAGTCAAATGTTCTGATGTTGAGCCTCCTCTAACAGGTGCAATTTACAAATAAATTACAGTCCAACAGGCAGGTGTTTCACAGATGCGGTGTTCTAGGGAACAGCGTGGGGAAGGATTTGCCTGTGTGGTCTTGGGCATTGTCCCATTGACTCCTTCACTTCCTACAGAAGCTTGCAGTGTAGAGCGTTAAAGGTGCAGTTTGCTGGTTGGGGGTCTGTAACGCAACCATTTAATAACACACTTCTGCCCCGCGAGCGTCACTAAGAGAAACAGACAAACCCTGAGGCTCTGTCTGTCTGTCCGAGTAAGGAAGAGTAAATCCCATTCAATCAAGGGGACTCTTGGTAAGAGCAAGGATTTGGGCCTGTAGTAATAGAGAAGCTCATTGCTAACCAGCATTTGGCTTCTGCTGCTCCTGGAAACATGCCACTGGACATGTGCTCCCCAAATATTGCAGACAACTCTGCTCACCTTTAGTTTCAATCAAAACTGACATTAAGGTATAGTCGGGACAATACTTTGCACTTCTAGTGCAAGCCTCCACCTGGGGGCTGAAAAACACTTTGCAAACACTGGTGAATCCAACCCTCTGACTGGCCCGACAGGCAACATATTATCATTGTAACAGCCATTTCACAGTGAGGGAAACTGAAACATAAGTGGGGGAGTGACTTCCCCACAGTGAGTTAGTGGCAGAGGCAGGATTGTGATTCTGTGTTTGCATCCACAGAAGTAGAATACTGATTGGCATTGAATGAGCTGCCAAATATTTTGTGTCACCCCCTCACTCCTGACCCCCTTGCCATGCTGATCCTTGCCAATGGCACGAGGCAGGGCTGACTGTCAGCAGGACAGAGAAAGCCCCTCAGATACCAACCACTGGGTTCTGTCTCCAAAAGCCATTTCCTCCTCAGACCTGAACTCCTCTCTTTTGGGCCTGTTGGAAAATCTTGTACACGATTCCAAGCTTTGTGCAGGTGGCCAGCCCGAGACATGGGGTGATGGCAACTGAATGAACTAAAGGCAAGGGGCCTGGTAGGAAGGAAGGCGCTTCAGAGATGGGAGGGTTTGCAAACCTGCCCAGCTATTCTGGGTGGTTTGCAGACTTTTTGAGAGCCGGGGCACTGTTCTTGGGTTAGCAGAGCTCCTCACAAGCCAAGCTGATCCAACTGGGATCCGTGTCTGTTACTGTTTATTCTTTCATTTGAATTTCTCTTTCTCGCTACCTCTTTCGGTTCATAGATTCCAAGGCCAGATGGGACCATTGTGACAATCTAGTGTCTGGCCCCCTGTATAACATAAGCCAGCTGACTGCCCTGAATTAATTCCTGTTGCAATTAGAGCATATCCTTTCCCTGCATTCTCTGGCCTTGCTCTCCGCTCCTGTCTGTACTCGGCTCCGTTTCCCCCCTTTATCCATTAGATTTATTCTCTCGCTCATTCTCCTGATCTCTTTCCCCACCATCTAAGCGTGACATGAATCCAACAGCGCCTGAGCTCGGGTTGAACTTTCAAACTTTCCATAGCTTCATCAGATTGGAAATTAGGCAGGAGAAGTCGGTCCCTTCCTAGTCCCTGTGCACCAGCAGGAATCAGCATAAAAGACATGGTTCCTCCTCTTTCCCCTTATCCCCAAACAAAGGGCAGGAGAACCAGAACTCGAGGAGCTTCCCGCAGAACCCCTGGCGCAGTGTGGGGAACAGCCCTGGGGTAGCTCAGGAGAGAGACAGCCTAGAAAAACCTGCAGGGGGTTGCCATAGCTACAGGTTTAAGTTGTTCTCAACCTGTCTAATGAAAAACTAGCTGTATTTTTTTCCTTATTGCATCCGAGTAAGGTAATTTGGCTGCAATGCAAATACAAGGGATTGTCATCAATCTGCTGCTGGCCCTGCCCAGTCAGACAAGACGATCGGGAACACATTCCCTAGCTTGCAGTATTGTTCCCCAACCGACCTACAGCCACACTGCGATCACTTGTTCCGACAGGTTGGCCCGTAGGGTCCGATGTCCAGAGATGCCGAGCGCCCAGACCTCCAGTTGAAGCTGCAACAGCGCAGCCCCTCGGAGGATAAGGATTTCGGTGTCCATGGACATTCCGCTCTTGTTGTGTAATGCAATATGCTGGGATTACTGTTTGGAAATTTGGCGCTGGTATCAGTATTGCAGGTCATGGCTGATGCAGCGGAAGAATGCAAAAGCCTTCCTCTGCACATCGCTCTCCCTTATAATCGAAACTATGTGGCCGGATACCATGGGTTTTCTTACAATGACAGGCTGCAGAATCCCTTTATGCTATAGATTTTGAGGAAAGATTTAACATACACATGCGATATCAGGAGAATAAACACAGATAATAGTCCTCAAAAGTAATGTTCAGGCTCTCTCAGCAACTTCTATTAAAAATCTTCCAGTAAATTTTCCTTTTGTCCTCACCTTCATTCAGTTACAGCTTATCCCATGATACGAGAGAGAGATTTATCTTGAAATTCTCCCTCATTCATGGGTGAAAAGCAGACAGAAAAAACTCATGCAATTCATATTGATAATTTCAAGCATTAACTTAAAAAAAATCCCACACACATTAATAGTTCTGCTGAAAAACACAAGGGCTTCAGAGAGCTGCTTAGATCAAATGTTGAAAATATTGATGGTTCCCAGGGATAACATCTCTCAAAAATCAAAAGAGATGTTGGATATCTTGTATCGCAGCATTAGGACGTTGCAACCATTGCCTTTGAAATGACTCTTCTAAAGAGGCTCCTTAATAATGATATTATAATTAATACTCTCCAATGGTAGCTGATTATTCATCTCACCAGCCCTGGGCAGTAGCACTGAGGCATAGAGATGATCACAATTAGAAGCCAGGAATTCCCAGCACACGCACACACATACACACACACACAAATACACACACACACACCTCTTGTTTTTGAAGCCTTAAAGTGTCAGGGTCTTTGCTGTGCAGACCCCAGATCTCTGGCCCTTGGTTTCTAGAGGATCTTCAACACACAACTGCCTACATCTTCAATAAGTGACCTGTGATTTTTGGGGTGCCTCGGGATTTGGTGCCCAACTTGACACACCCTGAAGGATCCAGGAAATACTAAGCACCTGCCCTCTGGGAGTCAGGCCTCAATCTGGGCACCCAGAATCACTGCTCGCTTTTGACAACAAAAGCCTAAAAGTAAGTTAGCCACTTCTCGCCTCCAGCTGGCCTTGTTTATACTCAAATACAGGAAGGAGCAGGACAGCAGGAGAGCCAGAGTGCCAGCAGCAGCAGTAATGGCAGCTACTCCAAGAGGTTTTATACTTTACACAGCTCCTTGCTATTCCTTCTGCTGTCTGACAACATCCAGTTACAGAATCGGGCTCTGATTCAGATCACGTCCACTGCCACCCCCAGGATGCCAGTGTCAGTCAGTGAGAGCAGAGTCACCTCCCAAGCCCTGCCACGCCGCGTGAATTCCACTGCTCCTTCCTTGAGCGGTGCTGACTCTGAAGCAGGGAGCTGAGTGACGAGGAGGTAAGTTATGTCACTAAACGATGCTTCCTGCCCAAAGGCCAAGGCTTGCAAAGGGGATGATGCACAAGGTCAGATGTTCAGTGTAGCAAACCCTTTAATTAAAACTTTCCTAATGTTCCAAATTATCCCACCACTTCCTCCTAGCCGGAGGTGTTTGACTGCACAGCAGCAATCACAAAAGACAGCTCTTCATTAGCTGCCCTTTTAAAAAACACAGTTTATCTTCTGCTCAGTATCACCTTGATCCGTGGATATTTCTAAACCTTACCAGTTCTGGCATGCATGTGCGTGTTGGTGCTGACCCGCAGGTGATCATCTGAATAAAGCTTGTTAAAATGAGGAGGAGCCATCAGCAATAACGGCCCGGAGATTTTAACTGTGATAAAAGTCTGCCAGCTGGTGAGGCCACTCACACAGTGTGAACAGTGCCAGAAATCTCTTTTGGGGATTACAAATATATTCACGTCTGCCCCCAACTCATTGTGGGCCCATCCTTAGCACATGCTTGAATGCTTTGGAGAAGTGGGACACCTCTGTGCACAGGGCCAGCTCATACCTCTGCCCCAGCTAAGCCCCACTTAGAGTTTATAGGTCTCATGCTGGGACTCAGACCAGGGTTATATTTCAAAAACTTCTAAAAGCAGAGTTAAAAAAATTTAAAATGTCACCCCAAGCCAGGTGGCTCTACTTAAATTCTTGTTGAGAAAACTTCCTGCCAGACTTGGAAAGGATAGATCCTGTTGTTCTTTTACCTCCTTTAGCCAGAGCTTTTGCAATTCCACAACACCTCCTGGGGAAAAGATCAGTGTTTGCCAAGGACCCAATCCTGCTCCCAGTGAAGTCGATGCAAACATCAGGGTGTGAGTGAAGCACCAAGAAGTGATTTGCTGCCTCAGGTTCTGCAAAGCTGCTCTCAGAGTTCACTAGCAGAGCACTTTGAGAGAGGCCACTCAGCACCCTGCGGACTGCCCAGAGAGCCACAGCATAAACTGTCTGTATGTCCAGCCTGAGGGACAGAAGATGCTGGCATCTTGATTTGCTCCAGTCAGCATGGAGCTCCACATGGCTCAAGATGGCACCCAGTGTAATTCATTTCTCTGTTTCCAAAGCTGTCCCTGGTTCCAGTCCCACCATTGTCTTTTTCTTCCATGGGTTTATAAAATGCCATGCAGGGGGGCCCATGGCTAGGTGGGAGATGGTCTCCATAAAAGATTCTCTGGTGGCATCATGTCTTTTTTCTCACTATCCTCAGAACTGGCTTGAGTTACAGCTGGGAGAACGTTGGAAGAAACTATTCACCTGATGAATTATTTGAAGTATGTTGTGACAGTCTCCAGATAATTAGTTCTTATGAGGAGCTCCCAGAACTCTGCTCAGGACTAACCCAAGAACAGGTGCCTATAAAGCTCTTTCCATACTATGGCCCCAAATCCTGCAACCAGACCCACTAGCCCAGACACCTGTACCCCTGGGGGAGGAGTTGACTCACCGCTGGCGCCTCCTCATGGCCGGGCATAGTGTAGCAGCTCCCCCCCCTCCCCTCCCAGGTGTCTCATGCAAACGACTGCTCCGCCTATGCAGTGACCTGCCTCACCCCGTCACTTGGCCCTCTAGCCAGGTCCCTTTAAAGTCTCTCCCCTTCCTGCACAGTCCATGAACAAAAGCAAGGGGAATTCATGCCAATAAGCTGAGTTTGTAAGAAGCGGAGGGGAACGACTCCCTCCTCAGGGTGCACCAGGAGTTAGTCCTCCTTGCCCGCAGTGGTCGTCTGGGACGCTCCTGGCTTCAGCCAGCCCTTTTCTCCGGGACTGAAGGTCTGCTCTGTTCCCTACTCTGCCAACAAATGAGCCGCTCTGCTCCCCTTTTAACTCCCCCCTTGCAGGTGTGGTGGTGCGGGGCTGGCAGAGCCCAGAGCAGCTGCCTAACTCCTTGTTATCCAGTGTGGGGTTTGTATCCCCCATCACGTCCTACAGAGCCCAGCCAAGCACTAGGGTCTCTCTGTGTGGATCTGGCTGCAGGAAGACAGAGTGGGTGTGAAACCATGTGTGTAGGTTGTCTATAAACACTGCTCTTGCTAGCATGGTTTTCCTGGCTAATGTGGACGAGGGACTGTGCACAGTAGGGACTGTGAAATAAATATGATACAAAATAGACTTGTTGACAATCTGGAGGAGGGGCTTTGAGGCATGCTGGGTAGCACAAAAATAATCCAGTCTCCATACCTGTCACCGAAACTGTGCTAGAACATCTCTAGGAAGTTTGCCTTCCGTTTTTAGTCAGTCTGGGTTCTCATGC
Organism: Mauremys reevesii; assembly: GCF_016161935.1. Lineage (NCBI taxonomy): Eukaryota > Metazoa > Chordata > Testudines > Geoemydidae > Mauremys > Mauremys reevesii. The sequence goes on from NC_052641.1 coordinate 17,701,132, forward strand.
GCTGGTACAAAGTTGCAATGTTTCCATTTACAAGGGAATGTTTGACTCTAAAACAAACCAAACCATTGGTTTCTTTAGTAAGTTTTCTGAAAATATTTCTCTCAACAATATTAGCTTTTCTAACCCTTCCCTTTTTAAACAAAACCTAAATGTTAGTTCTGACAGTGTCCCTTGCATATTTCTATAACAAGGCAATTATAGGCTATTGTTGTCAATATTATTGTTATTGTTGATGGGTTATTTATTAACGATCCTGCTAGATAAAAGTTTCAAGACATTTACCTGCCTTTTGCTTGCCAGTCCTAACATTAAGCAATTCAAACAACAGGCTAAAAGGCCTCCAGAGAGGCAGCAAGACCACTCCTCAGGATGTTCTATGAAGGTTTATTTTTAAAAAATGACAGATTATTTGGGGGGAGGGTGAGGGGGAAACATCCTCAAACTACAAAATGCCTCATATAGAGGAGCAGATTCTGCTCTCGCTTATCTCTGCATAAATCGGGAGTAACTCTGTTGAAGTCAGTGGTGTTAAATGGGTGCAAAGTTAGGTTGGCAACAGGAAAATCAGGCCGGGACCGTTTGCTTTTAACAAGTTTGCACAAATTACGTTTGGCATCTCCTGGCACTGGGGGTGAGGGCATGGATGCTATTCCCAGCACTGGCCAGAGGGTTCACTTAAGACTCAGCATGTTTGGCATTTCTTGCCCTCCAGTGCAGAGCAACATGCGTAGGTTTTGGTTCTGCACGGTGCTGAATGCTATGTGAGGTGCTGAGCACCTTCTGGGTCTCCTCAGGCCCTTGAGAGGGGAGGGCACGCAGCACCATCAAGGATTGAGCCCATTTTCCAAGCATGCCTCACGGAATTGGGCACCTCTTCCTGTTCCCACCAAAGGTGATGGGAGTTTTGAAAATGACTTCAAAGACTGCAGGATCACACACAGAGCAATCACCTGACAGGCTTTTAGAAAATCCTTTTAATTGGGCACACATCTCAATGGGAAACAATTTAACTGCTACACACTGTTCCTCCATAAGACAAACACTTGCAGAAAGCCCGCAGATTTGTGTGTACCTCCCCATGACTGGGTTTCCCCCCCACCCTTCTTGTTTGTACATAGAGAGCAATCTCAGAGAAAACCCACAGGGAAAGACAAAAGTTTGGAAGATTTCCCCAATCCTCTATTTGGTCTAATAATAATAATAAGCCCAACAGAAAACCCAAATCAATGCTTAATACCTATGTACTCCCATGCTCACTCCTACAGCATTCCTGAGGATCCATTTATTCCCTGCATCACACCAATAATCTTTCCAACTAAGGAAGATTAGAAAGTGCTCCCTTTGCAGCCTTTTATTTCGAGACCTTAATTAGCCAGAAAGGGCAAGGTGGAACAAAATAAGATATGCCCATCCACTCACGTCCTTTGTACTGCATTCCTGCAACTCCCACCCATGCTGGCTTGCAAAAAGGGACTGGAACAGATCCTGGATCAATCACATGCTCTACCACTAGGCCGTCATTAAAGCAGCCAAAGTACTAAGCGGGAGTATTCTTAAGCCTATAGTACAGCTCTGTCTTTGGCCGCCTCGGCATCCTATTTTCCCCAGAGTGGGTCCTAGACTTCGTTTACACAGAGGACATAATATCTCTCTATTTAACATACACATTTGTTATTAACGAACAACTCCCCCCCAGTAATAACACAGCAGCTATTGTGTTGCAAATGATTTCTATTGCTGAAAGTTAAAGTGAGTCAACCTGCAGCAGTATTTTCTATCTAAGGAGACATTACTGACAGCACCTCTTCCCAGGGCTGTCCATTAGCATGAATACTCAGTTTCTAAAAGCACAATAAGCCTTTACGAAGATCATCCTTTCCGTATTGCAAATACAGGTGATGTGATCATTGAAGGACAGCACAACCCGCCACTAGGGGGACATGGTGATTTTAACAGTGTTATTACAGCTGATATTCTACGGAGGACGACATTCTGAGATGTCACTGTACTGATTGTTTCAACAGTCATAGGACCTAACCCAGTCCAGCTGTGCCAACCTCAGGCCTTGAACACCTGGCAGCGATTCTGACATGCCACCACCATTCTCTTTCAAGGCATGAGTTGGCTGGGGCAGCATCAGCATGTGCTAGCAGTGCCACAAGATCTCTGCTGGCAGAGGCTGCACTGGGGACCCCAGGAATCAATGCACTTTTGGAGCTGTGCTAGCTGCCTGCAAGACCTCCTGATGGAAGGAGGCCAGCAACCACTCCTGGGGTCAGCTCTGAAAACCAAAACCCAAAGGTGAATGTATGTAAAACCAAATGTCAAATCACCCTGGTTGGCCATTAGGGAGATGGGAAGAACCAGGAGTGCGTTCTTTCAACCCTGCTAAGCTTTGGTGGTTCTGTTCGGATTCTTGGAACAGCAGCTCCAACAGAAACCAAGGCCCCTTTGTCTTGGGGGTTGTGAATATACAGTCCCTGCCCCAAAGAGCTTCTAGGCTAACTAGCAAGACAGACAAAGGGTGTGAGAAAGGAAGCATGATTATCCCCATTTTAGTGATAGGTCACTGAGGCAGAGAGAGATTAAATTGACATCCCCAAGGTCAGACACAAAGTCTGTGTCAGAGGCTGGAACTGGACTAAATCCAGATCCCAAGTGAGATCTAATGGAACCCAGATGCAAACCACCACTGCAAAACCAAAACACCTTTCCTGCACTGGGAATACTTTAAAAAAAAAAAGGCAAAGAGAGGAAATGGGGTAAAGAAAGGGGCAGTGATGTCACTTTCCTAACAGAAAATCTTCCCTTTTGGATGGTCGGTTCAGTATAACTGCAACTGCAATTTGCACACTTCAGTGCATATGTTTGGGAACTAGAATGGTACTTGGGGACTTGAATGCACTTCACTACAAACTGAGTAACTATAAACTTGTTCCTTTGTAATCACAATGAATAGCAACCTCAATTAAGTTAATGCACCATCTTTTATTATAGTATCTAGTGCACATTACTACTGTGAATGGTACCAATTTTCAAGTCTTTATAGCTCAAGAAATTCTGATCAGCTTTAGCCTTATAGGCCATTGGTTAAGAGTCAAAGGGAGATAAATGCGTCTGGATTTGGAATTATGCTTCTGCATTCTTCTGAGAATTTCAGGGCACGTATGTTATCCAGCAATCTGTATATTTACCTTTCCTTCGGCAAGTGAGCTCCCTTTCACTAATTTTGATATCCCTCTGAGCTCCCTTTGAGAAGGCCCTTTCTTCTCAAACAGTTCCAGATTTGAGATGAGTAAGGGGATCAGATTCTGTCCCTTGCCAATATAAATGGAACAGGCAACATTAAGGAGTCAGTTTCTTGGTCATTAAAATCAAATCTAAACAGGATGACATGGTCTTCGGGCAGTCATCTAGCCAAGCCACTGCTGATCATTCTATATATTAATTTATTAAATGATATAAGAGCTCTTTCTCCCCAGCTCACTGGGGAAAGTAATCTCAGCTTTACTTTTTTTCCTCGATGTGCCCAGCACTTTCAGTGTTCTTCAGATAATGAGCTACTGTAGCTCAGGCTTTTTTGATGAACCTGTAACTCATGAACAATGTGGATTCTCTATTTAGAATCTAGCAATTCAGAGGGCCTTGTCTCCTACCCATCAAAGAGATGATCTGTGGCCATCCACTTCAAAGAGGAGCCAATTATCATGGATTTAGAGGAAATTTGAGACCACACAGCAAACTCCCACTTGCTTTTCAAATGAGGCCTATTTTTTAGGGTGAGGACCTCTAAGGGTTGTCTCGCTGCCTAAATGCTTGAGATCAGACAGTAGTTAATGAACCATGCCAGGGAGAGGTACCCTGTTGCCAGGCAAATCCAAGCAGCTAAAAGAGGCCACCCTGAGTACCCAGAAATAAACCCGTAGGCTGTGTAGGGTAAGAAGCAGCATTTTCAGAAAGCCAGGTCCACAGCTGGAGTGAATCGGCATCGCTCCATTGGGCAACAGAACTATCCTGCTTTACACCTGGTGAGGGTCTGGCTCTAGAAATCTGATACAGGCTTTGTGACACCACCAGCATTTCAACAACCAGATCTTAAAATGGAGTATTTATTGGTGGGTGGGAGCGGGGGTGGATTAGGGTTTTGTGGGGCCCTTGGCCCAGAGCAAGTGGGGGACCCTCCCCATCCCTTCCACCTGCAGTCCCCCGCTCCCGCTGATCGCTTCTGCTGGGGAAATGGGGTCGAGGCACGGAGGCTTGCCCAGCGCCACTCTCCAGGCTAGTGGGGAGTGGGGTTGTGGCACAGAGGCTCGCACCGCTCTGCCCGGCTGCTGGGGAGTGGGGTCGGGGCACGGAGGCTTGCCCAGCGCCACTCTCCTGGCTAGCAGGGAGTGGGGTTGTGGCACGGAGGCTCGCACCGCTCTGCCCGGCTGCTGGGGAGTGGGGTCGGGGCGCAGGGGCTTGCCATGCTCCGCTCTCCAGGCTAGTGGGGAGTGGGGTTGTGGCACGGAGGCTCGCACCGCTCTGCCCGGCTGCTGGGGAGTGGGGTCGGGGCGCAGGGGCTTGCCATGCTCCGCTCTCCAGGCTAGTGGGGTTGTGGCATGGAGGCTCGCACCACTCTGCCCGGCTGCTGAGGAGTGGGGTCGGGGCACAGGGGCTTGCCATGCTCTGCCTGCCTGGTGCTCTGGTTGGACCCCACTCCCCATCTGGAGTGCTGGGCACGTGGAACAGGGCAAGCCCTCGTGCTCCAACCCTGCTCCCCGGCTGGAGCGCTGGGTGGAGCGGAGCAAGCCCCTTCACCCGATCCTGCTTCCCGGCTGGAGTGCCAGGCAAGTGGAACAGGGCAAGCTCCCGTGCCTCCACCCTGCTCCCCGGCAGAAGTGCCGGGCAGGCAGAGCAGGTCCAGGCGTGGGGGCGCCCATTTTTACTGCCTGGGCCCCGTTGGCCCAGTGGCTAATCCACCACTGGGGGGCAGGATACTCAGGTAAGCTAGGAAACCTGTTTGGACACAGATAACTCTGCCAGCCTAGCAGAGTGGTAGACACCCCAACTGGCAAGTCCAGACCAGTCCTTAGACATAGTGCCACGTTTGCCTGACTATTATAGCAGTTTTGACACTATTTCATACTAGTCTCAACTGCATGAAATTACAAATGGACCTGATCAGGCTCACCCTCACACCAGGGTAAACCAGGAGTAATTCTACCGAAGGCCATGGAGCTATATTGGTGTGAAGCTGGTGTAGGTGATGCCAGAATCAAATCTCTACTCTTCTGCAGAATTTGGGAAACATTTTGGCATCTGGATCAAGGAAGGGGCCTTGTTTTTGAAAATATTCCTTCTGCTCCCTCTATTTTTGTGAATGAAGATTATTAAAGCTTCATTCATTGAACTGGGATTGGTGAAAAATTAAATAAACCCAATGGAGGTACTGGGAGCAAAAATCGGTATATCTCCAAAACGTAGCCCATCTAAATGATCTGCTGAGTCTATGATCCAAGCCTGGAGATTTGTCAGCATTATGTTATGGATGCTCACTGTGGCATTGCCTGACTAACCTGGCTCGGCGGGAGAATCTAATACTTCCTCTCTCTCAGGACTAGTAACAAGTGGTAAATTAATCCAACCCAAAAAAGAGATGTTTGTCTCCTCAAACCTCGTGTCCTGGGGACAGGGCTCTCGGCACATGCTACAAGCCTTAGAAGGATTGCTATGGCTTCTACGGTATCTCTGACTCAAGAGAGGAATATGTCTTGTCATATGTCTGTCTCCAGTCGTTACTTCAGCTGAAAGTGTGATTGCTAGTGGTTAGAGAGGGGACTGGACTTCAGGACTCCTGGTTCCTGTTCACTGCCCAACAATCCAGGCAAGACTCAACCTCAGTGGACCCCAGTTTCTCTATCTGTAAAATAAGGTTAATAATCATAAAACCAGGGAATGATAGGGCTGGAAGGGACCTCAAGAGGTCCTCTAGTCCAGCCCCCCATGCTGAGGGAGGACTAAGTATATTTACGTCCTTCTAGGATTTTGCAAGACTTACTTAACGTTTCTAAAGTGCTCTGAGCACCTTAGATGAAAGCTGCTACTGTATCCGAGTGCAAAGCAGTATCAGGATTGTGTTTCTTGCCTTAACACACTGATTCTAGTATTACTGTGCTGCCAGCAATATCACGCTTGGACCCTGGACAGACTCCACTCTGTCCCTAGGTATGTCCGAGAGCAGCATGCTCCCTTTCAGAATTATATGAACCTGCCCGTGGGCTAATCCAACCATCACTGAAGTAAATGGGAAAACCCCCCTTGACTTCCATGCTACTTGGATCAGGCCCTTGGTCTGGCTAATGCTGGCTGCAGCTTGCCCTTGGGTTTCTAATGACTCTTTTCTGAAGTGTACTTTGAAAAAGCAATTATCGCCTTGCCATTAAGGCTCTCCCCTCTGCATGGCCAGATCACTTGATAGGAGTCTCTGTAAATAACCTTCAAACAATAGATCCCCGTCTTGTTTACTGAACATTTCTGAACTCGACAGTAATGCATCCAGATGTCATCTGTGCATACTGTAGGCCTAACTATTTCTGGAAACACACCAAGGGCAAGTTGGATAATGTCAGATATTGTCGTAGAGAGAGCGTGACCAGATTCCGTCTCCTTGATAAAAGCTGTGGAGCAGAGAAGGAAGCCGGTGCTCGTAACAAGGAGGAAGAGCCGCTTACACAATCCTGTGCTGACCAAATGCATCACCATATCATTCCAGCTTAGAAGCTGTCTGTACATCTCTAGTCTGATTGTAGGAATGTACACAAGGGATCCACTCTCCATCTTGGAAGCAATCGGTATGTTACCAAGCAAACAAAGATGCTGATCCAGCTGGAAAGGGCTCGGCAGGTTCTGCTGACGCTCTGTTGCAGGGCACTCGTTATCCAGCTGCAGATAAGGAAAGAGGGGGTGGCACTGCAGAGAGAGGCCCATGAGCTGAGCAGCCCTCAGGGAGGAACCATGGGAACAGGCAGGCCTGGGGGAAAAAAATAGGCTAATTCTGTGGTGTTTCATTTCGGAATGAAACCAAACCCAAGGAAGGGGATAAGTTCTGCCCCCCACAATTTGCATGGTCTGTTTGGAGTTGGGTGGGGGGAAACCGCCTGTTCATACACACAGAACAGGATAGAGAAAAAACCCCAGAAAACCATTCAAAATAAAAACTCTGAAAAGCAAGAGAAAACGGCATCGGCTCCAAGAGAGTAAATAAACAGCTTCCCCCTCAGCCTGAGTCATCCTTCTTCTTCCTTCATGTTATTCACTCTTTACAGAGAGGATGATTCGATGCCCCTCTGAGAGGAACTGCAGGCCAAAAAGCCCACGTAACATGCTGAGAAATGGAGGAAGTAGTAGTATGCGATACCATGACCCTAACCAGACAACAGTCCCCTAGGAGCGCAGGGGAAGGGCTGCCAATTACACAGAGCTTTACACCAACTCAAGTAAGAAAATAGCATGCACAAAAATGTAGGAAGGTGGGAAGCAAAATCCAACTGACTTTTACTCCCAAGCACAACAATCCCAGCCCAAACACAAAGCCTGCTAAAAGCCTAGAAACTGTGATGTACTGAAAACTGTGTCATAATTGCAGGCTGTCACTTTAATTTGTAAAGGGGCTTTCTGGTCCTGCGTGCATGCTAGGGGGCTCTGTAGGGAAGCCTGTGATCAGAATCTGTCTGGAGACAGCCAGCCTAGAGTAAGATGGAGGGAGTTGTACACTCGCTGTATTAGGGAGCAGCCTGCATTGTCTCTCTTTGGTTTTAGGTTCGTGTGTGTTATTGTTCTGCATTTTAAGAAATAACGTAGTGTTAGGTTGCAGCCTTCTAGGAAAAGTATTTGTTTTTATCTGTGTTTGTATGCCAGGAACATAACAGACTCAAGCAACATTTACCTGAACTTGTTTTCTTTACCTCTGTCTGGAAGCTGCCTTCTCAGTACTGAAGCTCTAAGTAGCTAAGAAGAGACTCGTAACAAGGAGCCACAGCTCCAAAAAAACCCACAGTAAAGTCCTAATGAGGAGCAACCAATGTATCAGTAAAAGAGATGAGAACACTGGGCCCTCTCACTAGAAAAAAAAATCCCAGCCAGCCAGGCTGCACACGGTCTTTCGGACCTTGCTGAACAACGCAGCAGCTCAGCAATAGGTAAAGTGCTGTCAGGCATCACTTTCAGTTTGGTGGGTCTTGCGGGGCTGTGTGGATTAGCCTCTGTGATCTCTAGATGGCCCCTTCTCCAGCACGTGGCCCTAATCATATATTGTCTTCTTGAGGAGCCTGCCCTCATGATTCTGACAAGAGACACCTCTTGCACTCCAGTGGACTCTCTCTTTAGTACTGCATGTCACCCAGCCCCTGGTCATCACCTTGATAACTGTCTGGTCTGCTAGAAATATTTAACCTTCCTAATGGCCAGAAGGAGAAGCTAGTGGGCCTGGAACCAGTATTGGCTGGTCATTTTCTCACTAAACCCTTCAGGGAGCAAGGGGGTGGGGCAAGATTTTTGGGGGTCCTGATGTCTCTCAGTCTTCTCAGGCAACCTGATGACTTCTGTGCTCTTGCAGTGATTCCATGGCCTTAGTGGTTCCTGTGGCCTGCTTGTAAGTTCCTTATCTTCAGAACTTCTACAGCACAGGCTCTGCAAGATAGGTTTTCCTGCTCTGCCCTGTCCAACGTACCTCAGTCTCGATCTGGACAGACCACCCCATACTGTGTGGACGAGAGTTTGGTCTACAGGAATCACTGAATCCCGGGTCTCTCTGCTGAGGTGTATTGCTTTAATACATTGTTTCCCCTCAGTCAGGGGGTAAAGACATACCACGCTTATCTGCCGGGGGAGGGGGGGAGAGTAATAAACAAGGAAATAGAAGAAAAGGCGAGCAAAATACATGCCACATACTGATCTCATAACCCCTCCCCCGCCGCCCATCCTTAAAAGTTGCATCTTTAAAAACCAAATCTCCCAAGGCACCAGCCACCTACATGCCATTATCCATGACACTCTTACGAGGGTATGGCACAACGTAGCAAATCATGGCTATTTATCTATAGGACATTGTTACCTGTCAGCAATTTATAGCCAAATGCGAAGACCGGCATTTGATTCCGTGCTCAGTTTTGTCGGGGTGACTTCTATTAAACTGAAGTCAGCGGCAAAACTGCCTCATGGAGGCAGGATGGGACCTTAAGTATTTAGGGTAAAATTTTCAGAAGTGCCCAAGGGCCAGATATAGAAAGGTATTTAGGTGCCTGGTGGAATTTACAAAGCACCTAAGCAGGTTAGGTATAGATGCTTTTGTACATCCCACTGAGTGCCTATCTGCATCTTTAGGCACACAGACACCTTTGAAAATCTGACCCAGGTTATTAGGAGCCTAAGTCACACTGAAAGTCAGAGTCACTTTGAAAAATGTTACTCTGTCTGTAAACGCCTTAGGGTAGAGACCTTGGGCTAGATTCTGGCCTCAGATCCACTGGACTTTTGGATGGAGGGTTGCAATTGACTTGGAAAGGGAACAGGATTGGACCCAATGACAGGAATGATTCAAAATGCTTAAATTAAATGCCAACATGAACCAAAATGAAGCCGAGTTAATAATCACAGCAGCTGTTAACTTTTGGACATGAGTAGGCAACACACTCAGGAAACAGTTTTATTAATACTCTGAATTCATGGCTGAGAAAACACAAAGAGACAAGTGCATTGTTGTTGTTTCCCTTTTTTTCCTCAAAAATCAGCTGAGATATAAAGTGATTGCTTTGTGAACGGGATCACTCTATATCCAACCTATCAGTCCTCATCCGCAAAGGAAACCTGCACAACACTTTCAAAGGACAAGCCGGGCAGCTTAAACACATAACTTTGCTAGACACTGAAAAATCCTGGTATTAATAAAGACACTGGAATCATGCCTTATTAAAACAATCTGTAACCCTCTAACCCCCTTTTTGTCCTCTGACTACAGGGGTGTTAATGGGCCGCTTCACCTTGGATGGTCCCTTAGAATGTGTGTTAACTACTTATGCTAAACTATCCGTTTCTCCTCTGTTTAGCTGTGACACTGCTTTCCCAAACCTGTAGAAGAGTTCTGTGTAGCTCAAAAGTGTGTCTGGGTTACTAACAGAACTTGGTTGAATAAAAGATATTACCTCACCCACCTGGTCTGTCTCAGTTAAAGCATGCTTAGAAAAGACGGATTCTTGATCTATCACCTTTCTTGCATCCAGCTCTGTATTTCTCTGTCATATTAGACTTATGTCTCTTGCTTGCAGTTCTCTGACCTGTTTCTCCACTGAGGAGCAGTGAGGTTTGTTTAGCTTAATATCTTGGGATTTGGGACAATCTATAGAAAACCATGTGAATGCAACTGAGAGTTTCCCCAGGCATACAGAGATGGAGCTCTATCTGGGGACAAATCCTTTGCCTGAGTGGGTGGTTCCTACTGGAGTGCCCTGGCAGATCACTGTCCGGAGAGTGAGAAAAAATCAACTTCAGATCCACTCTGACTCCTGCAGCTGTCACTAAAGAGCATGAGGGGGGAGAGCTAGTCCTGGAGCAGCTAATAATGGGCCCTGTGTACTTACATAGCGGGTTTCCCTCCCACCATCCTGAGAGTCGATTTAACGACCTTGCATTTTAAGACTCAAAATACAGACACTGACCAGTGTCAGTACAACAAAAACCACTTTGAGTTTCCCGATTTTTTAATTCATTCAGATCTTGGGGGTGGGATGGGGGAGGATTCACCAGTTTCCTTGACACGGGCTAAGCAGGCAGGATAGCAGATAGCGTACAATCCTCTCTCCCTTGTCCCTGTTCAATCCATGCAACACCTGGGGATTCCCTTTGCCAAACTCCCTGCTGTTCACAACTATACTGCAACAAGGGCTAGAATCTCTCCACTACCATCCTTGCACCTACTCCATCAAGCCTTGTGGATTAGCTGTCAAATCGAAAGGAGTCCACAGAAGCAGCATCACTCCCTCCACTGGCATTAGAGCTGTTTAAAAGAGGAGGGAGCAAACCCAGTTTTGGATGGAGGAAGAGATGTGGGGGGAGGGCTCGAGGGTGGGGGCCAGAGAATGAGAAGTGGTATGGAAAGAAGAGCAATGGCAAAGGACCACACATAGGATGATGTGTGGATAGGGGTGGAGAGAGAAGGACACCCAAACTGAACAGATGCTTTGGTTGCAAATCAAAGAGCCTTTGCAATTTCACGCCCCCCCCCCCTTTCCACCCCCTCCAAACTCTTACCTTTCAACACTGGAATTGTGCCTTGAGCTCTGTCAGGTGAGGACCTCCTTTCGCAAAGCCTCCAGCTTCGAGAGCATCAATGCAACCACCAAATAACTAGAAAACAAAACAACCTCACTGCACACGAGTCGTCCCGAAGACGGTGGTTTTAAATTGGGGGCGGGGGGGGGCACGCTCGCTCGCTCTCCGCCCAGGCGCTGCTAGCAGCAGCAGGTCCTGCCAATCAAAGCAAGGCCATGGTGGCTATGGAGCATGGGGTCCTCCTCCACCTCCTACAAAGTTCAGTGGGGAGCGCGCCAGGGGCTGCATGAAAAAAAAAAAACGCGTGTAAAAAAAAACACAACCCGCCCCGAACAAACAGCAGCGGAGGAGCCGGAGCCGGAGCTGGAGAAGGCGCTGCTGCGGCTGCTGCTCCCCGTGGTGCTGATGCTGAGGAGAAGGAGGAGGATGCTCCCCGTGGTGCTGAGGCTGAGGATGTCCGCTGCCGCCTGAGCGCTAGTCCCGGGCATGGAGCGCAGAGCTGCAGGCGCGCGCGGGCGCGGCTCCCGGATGGCGCGCGCCAGCCGCGTCCCGGGGCGGGGGGGAGAACAAGGCGCACGCGCTGGGGGGCTGCAAGCGCGGGGTAGCTGGATTAAGGGGAGGGGCAGCCCGGTGTGCTCCGGCGCCCCTCCCCCTGTGCAAAGGGAGCCGCAGGAGCCCCTAGCTCCAAGGACGGTGCTGGCTTGTGCTAATTGCAAGGGGGAGAGTTTGGGGGGGGTGTTAGGGAAATTGCCCCCCCAAAGACCCTCAGTAGTTGCCCTGCCCCAGGGATGCTGTCTCCCGAGCCCCCCTCCCGGCTCGCCACAGCTTGCTAAATAACAGACTGGCAGTGCTCTGCAGTGCAACAGACCTGCCTGGCTCTGAAGCACCTTTAGGTGGCTTCTCCTCTCCCCTCCATTCTGCAGCTTGGAGATCTTCTCTTTGGGTGGCTTTTCACTTTGCCCTGCCCCACCCCCCGCTCCGGCACAGCTACCCCCACACCTCTGGGGGGGGCTTGAACCCCCATGCAACTGCAGCTTTGAGAGCTGCCCCTCCTTAGGGAATTCACAAGGCACTGGGTAGTTCGGCCCCACACCCCATGGCCCTGAAGAAGTGGAGGGGCCTGGACTCTGGTGTTAGCTCCCACGGCCACTAGATTGCCTGATCTGCCTTTGCTCAAGGTGCACTTCACCTGCAATGCTGCTCTCAGAAGTGATTGTTAAAATAGCCTCTTCAGATTTAACAGACCCACTCCCTGTGTGAATTCACTCAAAGGGGCTATTGGAGTTACTCTGGATTTACCCCAGTGTAACTGAGGCATTGTCTACACACAAAAGTGTTACTACTTCAACTAAACCAAATCGTGAAAGTGTTACAACCCCATGAGTGTGTGTGAATTTATAGTGGTACAAAGGTGCTTATACTGGTATAACTAGTCCCATATGGAAAAGGGAATAAGCTTATAACACATCTTTATACCAGAATAACCGCGTCCACGCTAGGGGTTGTACTGGTATAATTATTTCAGGAAGAAAATTACACTATGGTACAAAATTTTGTGCGGACCAGGCTTAAGAATAGAATTGGGCCTGTTTCAAATTGGTCATTAAAGTTCCTTTGTGCTTAGGGCTCTTATTAGCCCTGCTCGGCCAGCACCACTAGAGGAAAAGGAACTGGATTCCATTCCTTCTTGTCCATCAGCAGAATCACTGACTAATTACAGGGCCCGTTCACTTGGACCTTTACAAATCCAGTGAAGTCAACAAGGACAGAATGTGAAGACGCTTGTGTCACCGAAGACACAATTTGGCCTGCGGATCCTTCATTACTGATAATGTGAAAGGAAGAATCCAGCTTGAATCTCATCTCCCAGACTGAGTTTGCAAGGCTGGCAGTTCGGAAGATCAACATTTTTTACTTAAAAACCAAGATCTTTTTTACCATAGAACTCCACAGTGCTATTCAGACAGTGGGTAGTTCAGATTTTAAATTGCTACGTCAAATGCAGTTTATCATGAACTGTGTTTTTGGAAACGGTTCAGTGAAATTTATTTCTCTGCCACAGAACGAAGTTTCTTTCCCTTTCCTAACATGGTGAGAATTTCCTGCTATACTCTCTCAATCTGTGCTACAACCATGACCCACCGCTCTTTAAAACACACATTCCTATTGCTCAGCTGCCTGTTAGCAGGGGGGACAATGTTCTCCCTTTAAACGTCAAGTGCAAGACTTGTCCTTGGTTTTCAGTTCCACAGGCAATTAAACCACACTTTCCCCCTGCCCCACTCTTCCTGTAATTAACTCCCCATATCTCTGTTCCAGTGACCTCCCTCTCTAGCCACCTGCAATCTGTGGTTACATCCGTCCTTTGCAGCTCTCTGGTGCTCAATGGTTGGATCACGATGGGATAAGAACTAAGCACATACTATGCAACATTAGCAATGATGACTCACAAAGCTTGATTAGTGTAAAGATTGTTGTGGCATCTGAAAGCTCTGGCTCTAAAGAACTGTAGCCGGGCATAGCAGCCTCCAGGCAAAAACTTACAATTTCAAGTTGCTCTTATTTAGTATTTCTATTAGAAATACACTCAGAGATCCCGGTCACGACTGGGGCCCCACTGTGCCAGGTGAGGGGCAAACAGGAGCACACATGATCTTTGCGCTCCCCCCCAAAAGATTGCAATATAAGAAAGCACAATCTACAGCCGTTTTCCCGAAGTACTCCAGTAGGCCACTGTGATTCTGACCCTCTTTCTGTGAGGTGCGCAGTGCCTTCCACTCCCACTGGGAACGGAGGCTGCTCAGCATTACTCAGGAGGCACTGCCAACCTTGCCTAGTCATAACCTTTGTCATAAAAACCAATTGCCAAGTCACCTTGATGGCTTGAAAATCATCCAAGTGCTTGAGCTGGAAGGCGCCCTACTGAAGGCCAGTGGCATCCTCCAGGATTGTTTTAATTATCCTTGAAAAATGAGTGGGTTTGGTCTTGAGTATGTCCACTGATGACAATTCTTGACTTTTCTTTAGCAAGCTTGAATTTCCATTGCCTGGACTATTCTTACAGCTGCCGTTATTCCTCATATTTAAGTTAATTTTTCCCCCGCTGGAGTTTTAAGCCCATTACTTCTCGTTCTGTCCTTGTTGACTAACGAGAGTAATTGGCCCCTGTCCTGTTTATAGCACATCCTCTCTTTTAAGATGGTAACACTTACAGTTCACTTTTTAATCTTCAGAGAGGGGAACAGTTGCATTTATTTAATTACTCCCTAAATAAACTAATTACTGCCGGAAATTTCAGCACACTTTGCACACAGTTCAAATGCAAAGATTTGCAGTATAGCCCATCTCTTTTGTTGACAAGAAGTGAAAGAACCAAGCAGGAAATAGCCAATTTGTACTGGAAGAGTCCATATGTGATTTGTTTTATTGATGTTATTGGCTTATATTGAAGTTACTACAGCATGGTTACTTATCAATTTCATTTGACGTTTGCTTGGACTCAGGCTAATGTATGCAAAGAATACTGAAACATCAGGCCAAGAAAAAATGATCTTGGCTCTTTTTTACTTGGCTGGGTCAAATGTCATTGCTGAGTCATTTCTCACTGCAGCTTGTTTCAGATATGGGAAAAGTTCTCGGTTGGGGCCATTCATTTTGATTTAGAGTGTTGTAGTCTAGTATAAAATCCAAACAGCTTCTTTGCTTCCTGAACTGCTTTTTTAAAAGCAGTTCTCCAGTGAGCTGAGTACAGGACTGGTAGCAAGGGCCACCTGGGTTATAGCACTGGTTTGGATAGGGATTGCTTGGGTAGCCTTGAGCAAGCACCATCTTTCTGTGTCTCAGTGTCTCCACCTGTAAGACTGGGCGATTGATACTCACCCCATTGTATAGGGATGCTGTGAGGATCAGTTAACTGTTGAGATGAGTTCCTGTCTGCATCCTGTAGAACTTGCCATACCAGTATTGCCCTGGCCTCTTCGTTTGTCATTCAGTGTTAAACACATTCTAAGACAATATGCATTTCCTCACCTTTTGGGGGAGAAGCCAGACTTTAAGGCACCTGCTCCCCTACATGGTGTTAACTTCGCTTGTGCCAATCAGAAACAAACACAACAGGTTTTGGGCCTCGTCCCCTGTGACACTTCTATGATGTCATTGTGGGTACTTTATGGCCTGCCTGCCATATGCAGGCAGGGAGAGGAGAAAGAAAAACTAATCCTATGTATACCCGTGTATCCTGTGTATACCCGTGTATCCTGTGTATGCCCGTAACCGAGCCTGATCACCTCGAAGCCTCTCTCTCAGCTCACGTGTTTCAAACAGAGCTTCTACGTTTGCCGGTTGTTATGCGTTGGTTTGTATTTGTAAGTATCAGTTATTACTAAATGCTGCATCTTTGTTTATAAATATTGTTAGTAGATATTTTAGTCATTGTGTGTTTTAAGTTTCATTAACTCTATTAGCTAATCATACACTGCTCCCTTACCCCTTGTAATTATCCCCAATAAAACTTTTAAATTGATTAAGTTTAGTGTGTGTGTGTGTGTGTGTCTGCAGTTTGCATCGTGACCCACACTCTCCTTGCATCCCTTACCAATATAGTCTGTTGCCACGTGCAGCCTGGTAAATAACAGGCCTGCATTTTCTTTCGCCCCTGCGAGTCCGTGGCAATCCACATTAACCAGTTTATGAAAACTGCTAGAATTATCTGCACTGTGGTCGCGTCCAGGAGCCTCAGGCATGGACCAGGACCCCATTGTGCCAGGTGCTGTACAAACACAGAAGAAAAAGACAGTCCCTGCCCCAAAGATCATACAGTCTCAATAGCTGAAGACTAAAAGCGCTAAAATATCTCAGTGCTGTTTAACCCAAGCCTGGTAAATCACACCTTGGCAGTCTAGATACCATTTGATCTCCCAGAAGGTGGGGATCCATTCAAAAGCAGCCGGCCGGCTTCACATTTCATCTAAAACCCTCATCATCTGGAAAGTTTCTGATGTGCCCCGAGACCAGGAGAGAAACAGAGTGGAAATAGGCAGGAGCACTGTTTTGCATTACTGTACAGCAGGTTTCAGATTATACAAACTGGATACTAATCTGTTTCCCTCTAACCAGCAGTAACAGATTATTTACAATCTAGCTCCACTGCTACATCCACACATTCAAGCAGCATCCCTGCAGCCACAAGTTCTGGGTTCATCAGATGCATCGTGCAACACAGCACCAAGCTGTTACAGCCCTGTCTGAGTCCCCCCTAGTGCACAGTCACCAGTCTGTGGCAATAGGTCCCAGCCTTTGGAGCCCACGTGCTTCCAAGCCAGCTAAATTTGAACAGAGTCCAGACGCCATATCAGAGATCTGGTTGAGCTTGTCCTGCTGAGAGTTCACCAGGCAGCTGTGCTCAGATCCAAATATTGGACCCTGAGCGTTTCAAAGCCCAGGTCTGAGCAGCACTGATGCAATGGGCCAGGCATCTCAGATCCACTCCCAGAGCACAGACTCCTTGTCTGATACCACTTCTCAGAAGTGAGACCCTCATGGTCCAGGTGCCCTCGGCGCCAAGACTACTGCTGAACTCCCCAAGTCTCGCCAGCTGCTCAAACGCACCTTTTCCCAGAGTTCCATCCCCCTCATGGATACTCTAGGTCATTGTTTAACCCTTCAAAGACCCATGACTGTTACAGCAAGGAAGTCAAAGGCTTTGCAAAGTAACTTCTTAAGTGCGCACATGCACGCGCACACACTTCATTCCTACAGAAAGCAGAGATACTTACAGCACCATGCACAAACAACAACTCTGCAGCAAAACCCTTCCCTACAGTGTCCCCACCAGTCTGAGAGAGCCTTTGGGTTTTAGTCAGTCTTTTCAGACTCCCCAGACCCTCCTCTTCTCCTGCTCAGCCTTCAGGTTCTCTCTCCCTGCCCCTGCAACAGGCTCTCCATCACTTTCCTGGGTCTAGTGATCACACAAGCACCATCAGCACGGTAGAGCTAGAAGAAGAGTGTCCCCCAGCAAGGACCTTGGATCATCCCTTCAGGCCCGAGGTTGCCTGTGTGGTTGGAAACTTGACTGGAAAGCTTAAGTGAGTGGAGTTACACTAGTGTAAAGCCATTATATATGAGAAGAGAATCATGAGCTGGGGCAGATGAACAAGGGTGGGTTGACCAGCCATTCCTGTAGGCTAGCAAAATTCTTCACCTAAGTAGAACAGAACCACCAGCCAAAGAACACATGAAATGACATTATTAAAAATATGCTGCTGTTCAACCACAGGAGGCAGGAATTATCGGGTGAAATTCTCTGGCCCGTGGACATACTAGGTGATCAGAATGGTCCCTTCTGACTTTAAAATATATGAATCTATCCTAAACTGATAAAAATCCTTTCTTAGTTAATCTAGGACTGAATGTTAGAACAGGTTGGGAAATGACTTTTTAAATAGAAGTTCAATCAAAACAAATAATGTGTTGCTAAATTTATCATTGAAACTTTGCAATGAAAACAGCAATATTGTTTGCAAAAAAAATCACCCTTTTAGATTAAAAAACATTTTTGTTGGAAAACTAAGTTCCTATAGAAAATGTTTACCACTCTCCAGTCACTAGCTCTATCTAAGGTACTTATATGCCCCCGATTATGATAGTATCCGAGTGCCTCACAATCTTTAATGTAGTTGCTCTCTCACACCTCGGTGAGGTAGCGCAGTGCTGTTATCTCCATTATACAGAAGAGGAACTGAAACACAGAAAGGTTAAGTGACTTGCCCAAGATCACACAGGAAGTCTGTGGCAGACAAGGGACTTGAACCTGGTCTCAAGTTCCAGGCTTGCACCATAACCACTGGACCAACCGTTCTCCAGAAAACATATCACAGTGTGCTACAATTAGGAAAACTCAGATTCAGATCCATCTGTGATAACCCAGTGTCCCTTGGACTGCTACGAGTCCATCTGAGATCCACCCTTGGCAGGAATGAGGAAGAACCCAAGTTTGAATGCTGCCATCTGCAGTGGAATATTGAAGCAATTTATAGTTTTCATATTTATTTCCAATACTCTGCAGACCTCACTTCCATGGTAACTCGGTGGATGATAATTATGCCACTTCTGTATTCAAACATCTTTCAGCAACTGGACACAGCTCAACTCAAACAAATGACCTATCTGGGATAGAGTAACACACAACTGGAGCTGAAACAGAGCTAATTTTGAGCAGCAGGCACCCAGTACTGGTAGATGTTCACATAGTCTTCTGCTTTGCCTGCTGCAACAGTGACTCAGATTTGGTTAGTAGAACTCCAACGTGAAAAAACAGAATCAGCTTTTTGTAAACAGTCCATATCCATAATACACACACACACACACACACACACAGATATAGGTTACATAATGCCTATTATTACAGTACAATACGCACCCCTGTCTGTATAAGCATCAAGTGGATTTTGATTTAGTGGCCAGGTTAATTAAAGATGGATTTTCATAAGGAGTCAGTATCTGTAAAATACCCATCCATTATGAGCTTGGAGTTATCATGATGAATTCACCATTGAAAAACCAAGGCATTATATAGGTACCCCAAATAGAATAAACATTTTAAATCCCAGGCTCTTATTTTAAAAAGACAAAACATTTTGGTATGTAAAAAAATCCCCACACTTTTACCTTAATGTAAATGGACCTGAATACTGAAGCCCAAGGCACAACTGAGCCAGGGAGTGTTTTGACTTAGTATGAACTATGTAAAACCCGACTAAGGCCCTCAGGATCCAGCCCATTATAAATAACCACGTTAAAAGACCAGCATAGACCAACCATATGCAGAAAGTTCAGTATGAAGACTGCTCCTCCACCCTTAAGATCTGTGACATATATGAGCTCATTCACCCATGAGCTCTAAGATGAACCAGGAAAAATAGTGGCGTGGAAGTGAAAAACATTTTCATCAGCCCCATCCTATGCACTTCTATGTCGTATGTTGAGCCCTTCAAAAGCAGAAATCAGTTCTGCTCATTTCCATGGTAACTCAGATAATGAAAATATTGTGTCTATTCAGCATCTTTTGACTACAGTTAGTCAAGTGGACGACACTCAAATTTTGCTGGCCTCGCTGGTAAAAAAAATAAACATTTCTAGGGAGAAAACTAATAGAGAAAAAGAACTTTTCTCTTGAAACAGTACCTGAATCCACAAGTTCTTCTAGGCCTTTTTGACAGGAATGAACAGCCACTGTTATGGCATGGGATTGCATTTGTTATGCGTGGTAAAATTTGCTCCTGTGCAGAGGATCCAGAACAAGGCCTGTGCACCAGTTAAGCCTGCCAAATAGCTGTGTCTACACTAGGAGATTTTGCTGACACAACTATGTCAATCAAGAATTACACCCATTCATCTCTCACCAATATAGCTATGCCAGCAGAAGTCTGTAGTCCGAGGCTTGTGGCCCAACCACTGCATCATCCTATCTCTGGCCCTTTAAATCGCTGCTGGAGCTCCGGGGTAGTGGCAGCAGCTGGAAGCCTCGAGAGAGGGGGGTGCTAGCCCCAAGTCTTTCTGGTACCCCAACCCCCCTAAAAGTCTCTTGCCAGTACTGCGTACTGGCGGTATCACCCTACTAGCACTCCTGCTGATAAATCTTCTGGGAGAGGAATATAGAGTCACACAGACACTGTGAAATTCAGTCCTGTGCAGAGGGCCAGCACCAAGCCAATGCATCGCTCCTTTGCCCCAGGGTTTGTGTTGTCAGCACAGTAGGAGTTCTACCTCCTACAGAGAGAGAACTGTAAGATTAACGTGCCTATTGCATCAATCCTAGGGCAGAAAGAGGCTCTCACTTAGGCCCTGATTCAGCAAAACACTTAAGCTGGTCATTAACTTAAGTACGTGCTTAAGTCCATTGATGTCCCTGGGAATTAAGCATGTGTAAATGCTTTGCTGAATGGAGGCCTAACAGAAGATGTGCTGCGTGACGCTCCACACAGTGGCCGGGACCAGTCTTCCAGTCACTGTCTGTGCACAGATGCGCAGAAAAAGAAACATGCGCGGGCCACAGGAGGCCAGTGGGTGCAGAAACAACACTCCCCTCCCAGCCCTCATGACAACCAACAAACCCCTCTCAACAGATTTGCAACCCCACTGTTTCAGGAACATGGCAGGACTAGAAGAGACCAAGGTAGAGAAGATGGTCTCCCCATAATCCTCACCTCCTCAAACTCACAGGGATTTATCACTTGTCCTTTCAGTGCCCACACCAGCCTGGGTTTCTGTCTATCTGCCCTAGGTACTTACATACCCCCTATTCCCGCCAAATCTGAGCGCCCCCAGTCTTTAATGTCTTTAACCTCACAGGGAAGGAAGGCAGTTCTATGATACTCATTTTCCAGCTGGGAATTGAGGGACAGCAGCCTGCCTTCACTGGAGTGTTAACTCAAGTCCCAGACAGGCACAAACCCCCTTAACTCTAGTGTGCTGGAGGTTTTAAGTCCGGCTGGCTATGCCCCCAGGAGGTACAGCCTACAGCTGGCATCAGCCCAGCTCATCAGCTGCTCACCCAACCACTCTGCAGCCTGCGTGTTCTTTCACGGGCCGGCTGCTCTCACTCGGGGTAAGCTAACTCGAGAGGAGTTAACACTGCAGTGGAGACACAAGGAATCATCGGCAAAGCAACAAGTTGAACCCAGGTGTCCTGAATCCTAAGCTAGTGCCCCGGCCACTGGGCCAGTCTTCCTTTGAGAGGAGGCTGTTCAGCCTTTCCGATGAGGAGATCTGCCGTCCCCTCAATGCGCACCCTTCACCAGTAACAAGCAACTCATTGCACTCTGAATCTCAAGCCAAATGCAAAACTTTCCCCCAAGGGCCCTAGCCATGAGGCAAAACAGCCTTCTCCTGCTTTTATGTATTTAAGCCAAATATGCCTGGAGAATGCGTCTACCGCTTCCTATTATTTTCAGCTATTTTAGGTGTCTGTGGAAATCTTTCTTGTTTATATAACAAAGTCACAGCCCAGTGTTTGTGATACCATATCCATGGTAACCCTAATATAGCATGCACGGAGACGTAGGATTTCATTATGTGGATAAGCCGCAAGAGGATTAGGAAGAGAAGGGTTGGGCGGGGGAAAGAGAATCATCTCTAGGATGCATCGGAAAGGCGCCTCACCATAAGACTGGACTTGAAAGCAAGGCAACAGCAGCGTTTCCTGCTATACTCTGGCCAATTGACATCCTTCATTTACCGCATAAGAGCCTCGGTGTCTTCACAGAACCTGCACAGAAGCAGCAAGTCATCTCAAGCAAGTCACGATCCCTCAAACGCCCTTTTCTGCTGTCTAGGAACCACAACGTGTCTGAGAATCAGGCCCTGGCCGTCAAGGCAAAAAGACAAAGGAGAAGGATAATTGACTGTACCTCTGCCAGCTCGCTCTCCCCCTCCTCTTCCGCAAGAACTAAAGCATCACAACACAACTGGGACCAGCCAGTTCAATCCCATCCCGACGTCTTTACTCCCACAAAGTGTCCCTTGGAAATCAGTGGGGAGTTTTACCTGCAGGGTGGAGCCAGTTATTTTCTTTGGGACAGATTCTGACACCCACCCCCCAATGCTGAGATTGAAAGGAGGAGGGGAAGGCGCGGCTAGGATGAGGAAGGGTGTCAGAAGCTAGTCCTTAGTAAGCAACAAGTGAAAGGAACAGCATCTGCCTCGTTAGCACAAAATTACAAAGTTTGTCAATTCTCGTGCTCCGGGGCACAAACAAATCACCTTTCTTCTTACAAGTGCTCGGCCCTGCACCTTGCCACACCTTCCAAAAAGCAATATCCGGCAGAGTCAGCGGCGTGGTATGTACGCCCCTGGTCTGCGATGCTAGTGTCAGTTCTCTCTGCTTCTACATGTGCTGTTCTTTATCCGCCCAGCACCCTGAGAGCCAGGTCTATGTTCGTTTGCAGCCAGGTCTCGTTGCGGCACTTGTTACTCGTGACTTTGTTAAAATAAAAAGTTTGCTTATTCAGGAAGCCCCTGTAGATCTGTAAGC
This sequence comes from Mauremys reevesii, assembly GCF_016161935.1. Taxonomy (NCBI): domain Eukaryota; kingdom Metazoa; phylum Chordata; order Testudines; family Geoemydidae; genus Mauremys; species Mauremys reevesii. Next base: position 17,723,468 of record NC_052641.1, read on the forward strand.
TCAGAGGGGCGACGTGTCTCGATTTCACTGCCAGGACGAGAGTGCTCAGAGCCAGAGGCAGCCGTTCCATTGCAACAGAGGTGTGTCTAATCTCCAGAAATAAAAATAAATGATATAAAATAGTTCCCTAAAACTTTATTTTCACGTGGCCTGTGATGAGACACACTACTGAAAAAGTATGTATGTCATATCAGCAAAAGTACTGCGTGCCACTGTCTGGATGAAGATCTGAGTACACAGTGTACAGCTATTATTACAGTATTTGTATCATGATAGTACCTAGGTGCCCCAGTCATGGACCGGGACCCCACTGTGCTAGGCCCTGTACGAGCACAGAACAAAAAGGGAAGTCCCTGCCCCAATGCGCTCACGCTCTAAGTATAAGCCAGGAGACAGCAGGTAGATACAGACAGACGGGAGCACAAGGAAACAGTTAGGCAGTGGTCTCAGCCTAACCACCTGCTTAACCATCGCCAGCTTTTATATACACACAGGCAGAGGGAGACCGTGTTGTTCAGAGCACTGGACTGGGAATCAGGAGAACAGGATTCCATTTCCAGCTCTGCCACTGCCTTACTGTGTGACCTTGGGCAAGTCACTTTGCTCCTTGGTACCTCAGTTTCCCCATCTGTATAATGAGGACAACAATATTGAACTTCCTTTATAGAAACACTGATTTCAATGGATGGAAAAACCTGTGTGAGAGCCAAGCACCATGCTATATAAAGCCTTCCTTCTCCACAGAGACCAGCCCTACAGTGTTAGCTGCTTCTCCTACGTGTCACATCTCTCTCTCTGCTCTCTTGTAATTTGCCTCTTCCTGATGTACAGCCTGACTCAGACTCCACATAACCTGATCAGCACCGAGGTAAATTTGATCAGGGCATTCAAGCATAGTACACAATCTTGCAGTGAATGTGAGCTGTGAATGTCAGAGGCCCTCAGGCACTGAGACCTGCTTTTTATGTGTGTCCCATCTTTAGCAAAGCAGATGGTAAGTTTCCTCCCCCCCCCTTTTCCAAATTTAATTTACATTTACGTTTCTGTTGCATTTGATTATAGCTGGAAGGAGTGCTGCCTACTCCAATCCCTAATTTAGTGCATCAAGAGCGTTTAAACCTACTTACCTGTAAGTAACTCTTTGTTCCATGAAAGCAGTTTTGCCTCTTGCTGGTGGGGTACATGGAGCAACGCAGAGATACTGCTTTCTCAAGGTCCCGAGGACAAACGTCTTACGGAATTGATTTCATGGCTCTGGAAGTTGAATCTCATCTCTGTGGAAGGCTGGGTTTTCATCCAGGGGCGCTGCTGGCACTGCACGCTGCAGAGGCAACTGTGGAGTGGTCTTGGCATGTCTCCAGAGCTCAGAGGTTAAACATACAGAGTTTAGGGCGATGATTAAAGTAACTCTTTCTTGGGCAGGGACTGGCGTTTACTGCACGGTTGTACAGCACCTAGCACGACGGGGCTCTGACCGGTCTGAACTCTAGAGACACTAAAAATAACTTCATTCACTGCAGGGTATTACAGGTATTACTGAGCCTTGCAACGCCCCCAGCAGGTAGGGTTTTCTTACTGCCGCCTGACAAATTGACAGAGGGCCAAAGAGGAAGCTCTGGCTGGTGTAGGATGGAACTGTTGACCTCTTGAGTAGGATGGGCCACTAGGGTCTTGGGAATTTTAGGAAAAAGCCCCTACCCAAGTTAGCATCAGGCTCGGTCCAAATGTGGCCACGGCTCCAGTGGCTTCCAGAATATTTATTTCTGTCTCCGCACATGTGAGCCCCTAACGTCACCTCTTTATAGCTCTGCACTCGCTTCTGAGCGCAACTCCCAGTAATCTGGACACCTGGGACCCGCTCATCCAAGTGGCCTCCTCTCGCCTTATACAAGGTAGGGGGAGGGGAGCTCATCAGAGGCACTGCTGGGCATTATAGGCACTGCCATGCATAACCAGAGCCATCCCAAGCCGACACTGAGTGACTCATTCTGCAGGGCTGGCCGCTTTCAGAGCAGAGAACCCCCGGCCTTTAGAAGGTCCCTGGCCTTGGAGATCAGCCAGCACTTGGCCTTGGCCACTTCATAAGGCTTGTTTGGCTAATTGTTTCGGTTCCCAGGTTGGTTTCCTCTGGTCTGGGTTGTTTGGAATTATGATGGTTCATCGCTAGTCCCTGGCCCCTCACGTGGCCCCGATGTGCCCCTGGGGAGTAGGGCAGGGCGGCTGCTGGGGGAGGAAGCCTGGCTGAAGTGCTGCTGTGCTCTGGCGAGCTCCTAGCATTATGGCCCCTTGGGGGCTGTTACTAGCTGGTACCTTCTGACTTGCTCTGGGAGCAAGATTGCCCCCCGGCCAGCTGAACCCTGAAGTAGTGGGGCATAGAGCCAGCTCTGCCTCCCTGCCCTCCTCAGGTCCTGCACCTCGTGCAGCTTGAGCAGATCCAGAGCAGATCCAGAGCCATCACCCCAAGGCCTCTTTTAGCTGCTTCTCCTAGACACTGATTTAACCCCAAGGGATTGTGATATTAGAGATTGACCAGCAGCTGGCAATTTCACAGGCATTTTGGGGAACCACCGTCATCTCGGTTCCGTTTGATTCCCTTCCTCTTATCCTCTCTCCCTGACCTCCAGCCCTCAGCCCTGACTCTGCTGACTACACATAGCAAGGGATTGGGCTGAGTCTGGAAGCTCACATCCTTCAGCGTCTCTGAAATTCGCCTCACAGCCTGCTTGCCCGTAGCAAGGCATGTGGGTCAGAATCAGGGATGAGCTTGCAATCTTCTTGAGACTGCCTTAAAATAAACAGCCGGAAGCAATGGGCAGAAGGATGAATCCTTGCTCTTTGCCTGGATTTATGAGAAACTATTCAGGATAAGTTGAAAGAAAGTATTTTCCCCCTCTTCAAATAAATTCTGGCTGCTTATCTCCAAAGTTCAGCTGCTTTCGAGCTAACTAGGCGGCATTGTGCTGTTGTGCTGCCAATGCTTTCTGGGGAGAACAGCTCAGGACCTCCACCTGCACATGATGAGAGTCTGGGGGGTTCCGTTCTAATAGATTTTAGCCTTGCACATTCCGGGGAGGGGAGGGAGAATTGGTTAGCTAAGGAGCCCGGTTTTTTAGCCTGGTAAGGATAATTTTACCTCCTGCCTTGTAGACAATTGAGCTTCTTATCCCATATAATTAGGAAACGGTACCAAGGGAAATGGAGAAGCGTGCACGTCTGTGGGTGGGTGGAAGGGAATTAAAAACAGGGTGAGGCAAAATCTGTTTTCCAGTCTCTCAGTGATGAAAGTCAAGAGAGAAATTGGTGTATATGCGCGTGTGTACACACGCAAGCAAGAGAGTTATTTTGCGGCTTTCAGGTAATGATCTCAGAGCATCACAGGAACACAAATTAAGTCTAGCACCCTCCCCATCCCTCACAATCAGACTCAGATCAGTAACAGCTCCCTATTCCCAACTGGAGAAACTGAGGCACAGAGAAGTTAAGTGACTTGCTCCAGGCCACACAGCACATCAGTGGCAGAGCCAGGAACAGGCCCCAGATCCTCAGGCCCTTCCTCTAGCCACCAAGACACACTTTCTGCCTCCTAAAAAGTAAAGCTCGAGGGCCAGACCCCCAGCTTGCATAACACAACCCCATTCAAGTAGCCCGATTTACACCAGTTGAAAACCTGGCCCACAGAAAAGCCAGTGAGAGCGGTGAGATCACAACTGAACTCTTCTCATGCCTGACCCACTCAAGCCCATCCATAATCACTTCCTTCCTGGAAAGCTTCCATGACGTGCTTTTTCATAATGGACACACATAAACTATGAACTATCTTCAATCTCTCCAGTCATTCTCCCCCACTGCTTTAAGACATGAGCCGCAGAAGCCTGGGGCACAGAGACTGACACAGCATAAGCCATGGGGGAGGGAAATCTACACATTCATTTGCTGGAGAAATGTATTTCACGGGGCACTCTGTGCGTTGGCCTCTTCTTGACCTTTGGTTGAGTATATGCCGTATTAGAGACCAAAAGCTCTTAGCACTGGGTCACCTAACAAGGATAGATGCTTTGGATCAATTCCAGACTAACGGCTGCATCGAAAAACAGTAAAACCTCATTCAATTAAACTTAACGGTGCAAGAATGAATGATTCACCAAAACACTGATGCCCCAAATTAACTCTAATCCCTTTCATTACACAAAAGAGCAAGGTTTGGGAATCTGGAATCTCCCTTGTGGTATGTCCCTAAACACTTCTAGTGACACCCAGGATCCAGACGGGACTGGGTCAGCCCACACATCCATCCATCTGAAAGGACAGTTTGCAGCCATTAATAAAGCCAGGAGAGTCAGAGTATAAAGCAAGGCAGTTGCTATGTATCAGAGCTCCAGGCAGTTCATTATCATTCCAATTAATGTACACAAAGTTAAGAACCAAACCAGAGCACATAAAACCTTTAAGGAAAGGGAGAGAAAAGAGGAGGAAAATGTACCTTTAAACTGTGTCCAAAGTCACAGCTGCTCCGAGAGCAAAGAAATACCAAATATTTAGCATCTTTAAAGCATCAAATGAGTTATGCCCTCTCCATCAGACGCATGCATGGGCTGCATACAGAGGGATTGCAATAATTTCTCATGCATGGGGCACACAGGGGATGGGAAATGAGGCCGGAGAAAAAGGGCTGGTGTTTTCCTTCAAGCTCTGTTCAGGATTGGGACCCCTTCGTCCTAGGTTGTGTAATGGAGAAACATGACAAATGCTAACCTCTGACACCCTTCAGCATCGCACTCTTGCCTTGTCTTCCTGAGCTGCAGAAACTCAATGAACAACAACAATAATAAAGACGACGACTGGGTTTACCCCAATCAGCAGATGCAGAATCAGCTTGGTGCGAAGGAAAGAGGCAGTTTTACCAGTGAGTTTGCTGGGGCCACTCAGCAATAAGGAGACCAAGTGAAACCCATTTCCCTTTCTCACAGTCCTCAGAGCCATGCATAGTTAACAGAGCAGCACTTTCCTCTTCCAGGCAAAGGGCTAGATCCTTAGCCGGTGTATATCAATGTGCCTACGCTGATTTACATCAGCTGAGGAACTGATCCCAACAATCCACACAGGAGTGGATGCTCCTACACCCCAAGCTACGTGGCAACAGGGCTCTGCATCAACGCCATCAGCACCCCCCGCAAAGTCCTGCATGTCGTGGAACAGGCCAGCAGCCACAGCCGAGGGCTGTTAATTTGGGCATGAAGCCACAAGGTGCTGGACACATGTTCAAAGGTATTTAGACTTCGCTTCCTCAGAGCCCTGCTGATCCAACCTTTACTGAGCACATGGCCAGCTAAGGAGGCGCAAGGGGACCCACTTCAATTTACAACCACGGTTGGGCAAAATAGTTGACACAATGCACAACAGACAAGTCCCAGTTGGATAAATAAAACCGAGCCCTCTGGGACAGCACAATGCTTCTAACATGAGCAGTCTCTTCCCATGGGGTGGGGCTCGTTACTAGGACTAAACAAACGCCAGCCATTCTGCACTTTTTCTTTCTGTCCTTCATAACGAACAAACAAACAAGAAAAGCTTGGAAGCCCAGGAAGAAGCTACATTTTAATGGGTCTGAATTTAATCCCCTAGTTGGGCTGGTTGATTAAATCAACCTTACAGGTTTGAATTCCCTTTAAACCGGGAGTTTGTACTCCACACACCCAGGCAAACCCAGCTGCCTCGTGCCGCCAGTTCCCAATGGCTGTGCCAAACTGATGCTGGGCCTGCTGGGAAATGTAGCGCTTCAGGGACCCCAGGCGGTGGGGAGCTCTCTAGTGCTGAATTTCACGTGAGAGCAGAGACAGAGCGAACTCAAAGCGCCAAGCGAACCAGGGGATTCAACACTCTTACCCCAACCCTGAAAGAAAAAGAAAAAGAAAGGAAGAAAGAGAGGGAGCTCCCGCTGCTGGCCTCATGCTGCTAAATTATTTACTTCCCGAACGAGAAGGTGGCTCAGATACACTTCATGCTTTAAGGAGCAAATGCAAGTAAAAAGCAAACAAAAGGGAACATTCCGCTAAACTCAGGTTGTCGGGTCATTTGTTTTCTCCTCTTTAAATGGAGCTTTAATGTCGAAGAGAGGCAATTTAGTGGTTGGAGCAGGAGACTGAGAGGCAGGACTCCTGGGTTCCAGTTGGGCTATTGGCTTGAGCAGTGTGACCTTCCTGTGGCAAAAGGGGATAATTGTACTGACCTCCCTTCCAGCAGGATGGGTGGTTTGGTTAGTTAATGCTCCTGGAGCACGTAGAGACATGAAAGACACCACGTGCCTATTAATACTGTCACTTTGATTCTAATCATTCTTCCCGGCTTTCTTTGAATGCTACCAAGCTAGCACTACTCCGCTGTGGTTTTTATCCCAGCCACACTGGGAGGCTCTATGGCTTGTTACAACAGATGGGTTGTGCTCAGTTATCAAAAGAGAAAGACATTATCAGGGCCGGTGAGATACTCTCACTTTTCTTAGGCTAGGTCTACACTGGGGGGGTGGGGGTGGGGTCGACCTAAGATACACAACTTCAGCTACGCGAATAGTGTGGCTGAAGTCGGCGTATCCTAGGTCGATTTACCTGGCCGTGAGGACGGTGGTGAGTCGACCGCTGCCGCTCCCTCGTCGACTCTGCTTCCGCCTCTCGCCCTGGCTTGTGTGTGGGTACCACCCTCCTGCTCTTCAAAATACAGCATATTGGGGGGCATGCTAGATCGCTGTGCAGCATTGGTACTCCCAGTATCTGTGCTTCACCAGAAGAAGCAAGGTGTTTGCCTGAGTAATGAACCTACTATGAGTCATCAACGGGGATTGAACTCAGAAACCTCAGCAAGAAAAGTAAAAGCCTCTACCACTTGAGCTAACAGAATAACTGCTTTATTACTTAATAAAGTTCCTTGCTGGAACTGGCTGTCTAGAAACGTGTGATATTTCTCTCTCTCTCTCTCTCACACACACACCCCTTATTTTCTCACCACATTACCCAAAAGGTGTAATTTTACACAAATTTAATTAAACCGGTTCAACTTTGTGTGTAGATGCTCCTAAACTGATTTAAAGCGGCTGTACAGTGGATTAGTTCGCCTCAGTAAACATACAGCGTCAGCTCATGCAATAGAAGAGTGTCTACACAGGGTTGTGCTCCGGTTCAACTAAATTGGGTTGAGCTGGGCTCCTCTCAGCCTCGCTGTTTTATGGGAAATGACTCTATTAAGTGGAGAAGAATTAAGAGGAAAATCAGTTTGGCAAGAGTTCAACTCAATCCCCAGCAGCAGAAGGTGTGCCCAGAGTCAGGCCATGCCTGTGCAGCAATCTGTGAAATGAACAATTCTCCAGGCATTGCTTCCTGCTCATCTTTCTGGTCAACTGAGAGAAACATTCCTTGATTCAACCCTTTAGAGACTATGCTCCCATATGCAGCCCTCTCCGAGGGAAACGGGAGAGATTCATCAAGGGAGATGCTAGGAAGGGTCCTGGGAACAAGTGGGGGTTGGGCCGCACGATATGCAGGGGCTGTCGGAAGCATTATTATTCTGTGATGGGGCTACGTTTAGAGTGGTTCCATAGCTGAGCCTGAAAGACAGTTTTGTGTGCTGCATGCACATATCAAAACCGCATGGCATTTGTGTGGGAGCAGCCAGCAAGATGGCAGCTTCGCAAGGTTCACACACGCTGGCTATGGCTCATGGCATGGAGGGGTGTCCCCAGCCAGACAGCAAACACCCCGGCTGGATCCCAAAAGGATTCCACGCTGGCTTCCCCAGCTGGGGGGCAACCTCATTATATCCGTGTCCCTCACCCCCTCTACACACGGCTGCGCCCATCGTGACTAGGATGTGGCTCCTCAGAGATGGGAGGGAAGCAGAGGAAACAGTTTAAAGCAGGAGCAGTCGGGTGTCTTTGGAGCCTGCCTAGTGATATGGGAAAGCCAGCGAGAGGAGGGGGTGGATAGGAACCTTTGGAAGAAGCCATGGGGACTGTCTGAAGGTCTCACTTAAATCAATGGGAAGGGACAGCAGGATCAGGCCCCAGTAGAATTGTGAGGGGGGGCGAGGTGCTGGAGGGTGTTATCCCAGAGTCCTTTGCAGAGGGGTGCATGGCTGGCTGCAGCAGTGGGCGAAAGGCAAGGCAGGCAGGAGAGAGGACATCAGTGCGGGGCTCAGCGAGAGCCGCTCGAAGGTAAACAGCACTTTTCAGCCGCGCCAGATGATTTAAGAGAGAATAAAATCAGCCCAGTCTGGTTCAATTCCCATTGATGATATCCGTGTACAATTAGAGCCAATTAGGGAGAGGCAGAGAATGACAAGTGTTTGGCCAGAAGGTGGGGGTTGGGGGGGGGTCAAAACAGCAATCAAATTTCCCACCCACCAAATGCAATTAAGGAGTATTACTTACCCTGCTTGCCCAGGAGGGCCAGCACATAAATGGCAAAAGCCAGGAGCGCGAGCGTCTCTCTCCCCAGCATGCAGACCACCGGGAACAAGAGATCCCCCTGCCCAAGTTTCAGGCTCCGGGAAGTGGCCTCCATGTACTTCACCATGATTATGGTTTTCCTGGTCATCCTGGTGGTGGCCCTGCAAGGCACAGCTCCCCGGGAGAATTATTTCCCTTACAAGGTGCCCCTGGATCCCCAGAGTTTCCTGGAGCTCTCGTGGAACGTCAGCTACCCGGAGCAGGTGGTGCATTTCCAGCTCTTGGTCAAGGAGCCGAAATTCGGGCTGCTCTTCGGGATGTCGGACAGGGGCGAGTTTGAGAACGCGGACCTGGCCGTGCTCTGGAGCGACGGGCACCGCTCCTATTTTGGGGTAAGCTGCTCGCACATTGCCAAGGTTCCAACCTCGGCTGCCTGTCCAGGAAGTCCCCTCTGGGGTAATTTTTGCCCTGTAGTGGGAAAGGATTGAACTGTACCTAGATCTTGGTGGAGTCCAGAGGAGTGCGGGCTGAGTGAGACCTTCAGGTTTGGTCTGTACGTTTAGCTGTGGGTGGTTAACAGGTGCTTGGAGGTTTATTCCAGAGGGATACAAGGTTCAGATACCACAGTGATGAGTGTGGTATAGGATCTGAAACAGAACAGAATAGACTAGTTAGACTATCAGAGGAGCTCTCATTACTTGACCCCAGTGTTTTTATTATATTTATTTCCAAAGTACTGTAACAGGCGGCTGTATATCAGTGGCTACACCATGCACACATGCATGATGCATCAACAATTTGGTTCGCTTGTGCGCTTCTGTCAGTCACATTAAAAATTAACCACAACTCCAGTTAATGACATCGAGAAAGTGCAAAAGTGATCATCCAGAAGGTCTGCTCTGCCAGCCTCAATAAGCCGGATGCAAGTCAGATTTGAAGCTGTAGCAAAGATCAGCAGGACTTTGGAAAATATTTGTGGAACAGGTTCTGGCTGCCGATGATTAAGGTCTACGAATGTGAACAGAGATTTGCTGGGTCATTCCCATAGTCTGCTGTGTCTGACCTTAAGCCACTAGCAGCTGGTCTATGATAAAAGTCTGAAAAGAAATGTTTCAGCACAGACAGGTGCAATATCTTCTTAAATCCCTGCAGGATTTTCCTACCTCTGTGCTGCTTGTCAGAAATCCAGTCCTTTGTTTAAAGGAACATGGATGCTGTTGACATACAAAGTTAGATACTTTTCAGAAGTTACTAACATCGGCTGTGCTTAGTGATCACCACTCCATACACCAAATGATGCATCTTGCCTCCCTACAAATCTTTCTGTGCCGTACAAATTCGGGGTCAGATTTACTCCTCCTGTCACTCTGCTGTTCTACGTATCCCTGGTGAAATGCCGCTGATCGAGATATTATTTACTTGTATCACAGCAGCAGCTAGAAACCCTAGTCACGGACCAGGACCCCGGAGTGCCAGGCCCTGTACACACACACAGCAAAAAGACCGTCCCACCAAGACTGAATAATGCTGGCAAAGCATCATATCCTGACTGTTTATAAGGATTTTTTCCCCCTCCTCTGCAGGATGCGTGGAGTGATGAGAAAGGGCAGCTTCACATGGATTCCCAGCAGGACTACCAGCTTCTCAAAGCGCACAGAACCCCCGAGGGACTCTACCTGGTCTTCAAAAGAGCCTTCAGCACCTGTGATCCAAAGGACTATCTTATAGAGGTACTGCAGGGCCTCGGCATGGGCAGAGGCGAAGTGCCAGCTCGGTATTTCTCCTGTTCACAGGATGGGCTGGACTCTGAGTGCTCTGCCATCCTGGCGGATAGTCTCACTGGGATCACTTATCATTGAGAGCTCAGAACTGAATTGATAACAAATAGGTGAAATCCTGGCCCTATTGAAGTCAATAGAAAAAATCCCGTTGGCTTCGCTGGGGCCAGGATTTCACCCAATGTGTGCTCTGGTGATGATTAAATACCTGTGGTCTAGGAACCAGGTTAGAGCTCTGGGTCAAAAGTCAGCATGACTAGTGCTCCGGATTGAAAGCTAGGGCACCTGGGCTTCTGATCGTGCTTACACTGGTGTAAATTAGGAGTAACTCCACTGAAATCAGTGAGTTATACGGGTGTGAAACAGGTGTGAGATCAGAATCAGGCCCCTGCCTGTGGGCAGTGACTTGCTGTGTGACTGCAGACGTGTCGTCTCTCACCCCTCTGTGATTCGTTTGTAAAACAGAGATACTACTTACCCCGTGGGGGATAGAAAGGGTTAGTTCACGGCGAGGAGGAGATCCTTGGATGAAAGAGGTTTGCTTTGGCTCCAAGGAGCTAGGTACGTGCAAACTATTAGTGTTGGGCTTTGCATTTGTGCCCTTGTAGTGTGGAGATCCTTGCATTCTCCACTACTGTTCATGGGCTAATGGTCTAGACTCTCTTGGAAGGCATCAGAGGCATGGGAGTACGTCTCGAATCCAGAGTCTGACCATCGTTAGGGAACACGGCAAAACCTTCCTCTGCGAAAAAGCCTTTCTACCAATGGCACTCACAATGCTGACACCCTTTCTACCCTTAATCCCCTACCACCTAGGGTGACCAGATGTCCCGATTTTATAGGGACAGTCCCGATTTTTGGGTCTTTTTCTTATATTGGTTCCTATTACCCCCCACCCCCATCCCGATTTTTCACACTTGCTGTCTGGTCACCCTACTACCACCCCTCTGAACACGCAAGAAATTCTTTCAAAAAAAAAATCCCCAAGCAAACCAACAACCCCACCCCAAGCAAAGTTTGGAACCCAAAAAGGGGGGGAAATGCCAGAGAGTTCATGAAGTCCAGTAGGGCCTTTGCGCTGGCTCCCGATGGTGTGGGGAAGGTGCTCAGATACCCCGGTGCCTAAGGGCAGTATAAAGATGATTAGATTAGACAGAGAGGGCTCTACCTTTTCACCCACAATTCAACGGATTCCCCTCCTCCCCCACTAAAACCAGTAACTGAAAATCTACGGTTCACTGGTACCATGCCCAGTTTTTCATCTGTGCAGGTCTACTTCCCACATGCTATTTGTAGGAGAACATTAGACATCCATCCCTTTTCAAAGGAAGAGCTTTATATAATGTTTACACAATCCAGTACAACTCTTTATAAATCTCCATAATATATTGAGATTATCTGGTTCCCACCATCCGCTCCCATTAACTACGTTAGCTCTATTGAAATACATCTTCTGCATTACTCCACATCACAATGTGGAGCCAGGTATTTTCAGAGTTGCAAAGAGGGTATCTCATGCTGACGTCCAGTCACAAAAATTTTTTTCCAATGAAATTGTCTGGTTTTGGGTTCATTGAACTTCTTTGAAATGGCAGAATTTTTGGGGAAAATGTCATACTCTGGATGTCTAGGAGGGACAGGCGTTGTGTCATCAAGAGGGAGTATGGTCCAGTAGACCAGTGGTTCTCAACTGGGGTCCAGGGCCACCTGGGGGGCCGCCAGCAGGTTTCCAGGGGGCCGTCGGGCATGGCCAGCATTAGACTCGCTGGACCCACATGGGACTGAAACCCCTGGGGCTGCAGCTGAAGCCTGAGCAATGTAGCTTCACGGGGGGCCCTGTGGTGTGGAGCACCAGGCAATTGCCCTGCCTGCTACCCCTTAACGCCAGCCCTGACTTGTATATGCAGAAAACCAGCTCTCGGGCACAAGTGGGCCATGGAGTTTTTATAGCATGTTGCTGGGGTGGGGGCATGCTCCATGGTGAGAAAACTCCAGTCTCCCCAAATAATGCAACCTTTGGAGGAAGAGAGAGTGTGTGTGGACTCATGTGAAAGGAATCTGTGAAAAATTTTGCTGTGCGTGTGTGTGTGTGTGTGTGTGTGTGTGTGTGTAAAAATTGTTCATACTTATTCTCATCCCTGCCACTGATCCAAAGCCCACTGAAATCAACAGGAGTCTTTCCACCAGCTACTACAGTCTCTGGATCAGACCCGCTAACAGCAACTTTGTCCCTCTGTGTGTGCGCATATGTGCGAGTGAGTGAGTGAGAGAGAGAGACCCTTGTTTCTGAAGGGGGAGCAGTATATTTCACTGTTAATGTATATGTATTAATTTATTATATCTAGAAATGAGCTGGAATTGCCATGAGCTGATATACTCTGAAGAAAGCAATTTACACCATCTAAATTATAGGGAACTGCCTCTGATCAGGGATTAATGCAGTGAAATAATATCAGCCAGATTCCCCTAAATCTGTACTGTCGTTCTAAGCAGCACCCTGCACAACATGGCAGTGACACAGACACAAACTAACAGCGGGCTCTCAAATTTGCCATGCCTGGAGAGGTAGCATCACCCTGCCTCACTCACCCCAGCTCTCAGGGCACTAAAATCTACACAGGCCGTCCCGAGCTCTCCTGTTCTGCAGGTGCCCCCTGCTATGCCAGCGTCCTTTGTCTCTCATTTCAGGATGGTACCGTGCATCTTATCTATGGGATCCTTGAGAAACCCGTCCATTCTCTCCAAGCCATCAACATCTCTGCCCTCCACAAGGGGCTGCAGAGGGTGCAGCTGCTGAAACCCAACATTAGTATCCCGGACCTGCCCAGCGACATGAAGACCATGGAGATCAGAGCCCCTGATGTGATCATTCCCAGCCAGGAGACCACATACTGGTGCTATATGGTGGAGCTTCCGGACAGCTTCCCGAGACATCACATTGTCATGGTAAGAAGGAGGAGAGTTTTTCTGTAGGACAACAGGGATGTTTTCCTTATAGCTAATCTGTTAAAGCTCAGGCAAGTTGTCTCCATTCCCTTAACCTCTAGTGGAGGTGTTCCTCTGTTCTTTCATTCACTGACCAGCATCCTGGATAAACAGTGCTCCCTGTGCTCCAAAGCCAATCCTTGAGGTCCTCCTTTTTCTCAAGGCTGCATCTTCCAGAGGTATCAGCCACATGGCAGCTTCCCCACGGCTTGGTATCCCCACACCCAGCCTTCCTCCATGACCTCTCTCCTAATGGCAATGTCCACTAGGGTTCCCCCTATTACTGGCTGCAGAATCCAAAGATCAAAGGCTTCTCAGCACGGTGGCAGGAGGTGGGAACTTTGTGGACAGGAGCACTGCTCTTCTCTCCTGAATTGTCGCAACAGGCACCACAGCGATCGCTTGTCTGGAAAAGGAAAGTGTAAGGGGTATTTTTAGTTTCTTGTCATATGATGTAGCGGTTGGAAACACATTCCACCTGGATACCGTTTTCTTCACTTCCAGTCCTCAACCATTGTATATCATTGCTGGACATTGTTGAACAGCTTCCACAGTCTGCATCAGAGGTGACTGCATTTCAGTGGTGGGTTAAGCCGGACATCTATATCCTCGGTATCTCCATCTAGACACACGTAGTTTGTAAAGCGTTTTGAGATATTGTATGTGGTTACTATATAGAAACAGAGACAGTACGGGGGTAGGAACTTCAGATAATTGTAAGGTCATTTTCACCCATTATTAATCCTTGTGCCTTCTTCTCGGATGCCCCTTCTGTAGTATGAGCCAGTGATCACGGCAGGCAATGAAGCTATAGTCCATCACATGGAAGTCTTCCAGTGTGCTGCAGAATTTGACAGCTTTCCACATTACAGTGGGCCCTGTGACTCCAAGATGAAGCCGGACCGACTGAACTACTGCAGACACGTGCTTGCAGCGTGGGCCATGGGCGCTCAGGTGTGCAAACGGGAGCCGTGGCGGGTGCACCGACTCTCACGTTCGTTTCAGCTGCTTTTCTTTTGTCTCACTTTCTTTCATCTCAGAGATGAATCAGAACCAAGCCCTGGGATCTGAACATCCCTGACATTTCGTGGTGCTCAAAATCTGGATCTCAGTATTGGGGTTTGGGCATAGGTGGGATCCTTAGCTGGTTTCACTGACGTGACCAGAGCTATGCCAGTTTGTACCAGCTGAGGGTCCTTCCAGGGCCGGTGCAAAGATGTTTCACGCCCTAGGCGAAACTCCCACCTTGCGCCCTCCCCCATCCCCGAGCCCCTGCCCTGAGGCGCCCCCCCGTGGCAGCTCCTCACCTCCCTCCCTCCGCCCTGGGGCACCCGCCCCCCCGCCCCAGCTCAGCCCTGCTCTGCCTCCACCCCGAGCACGCCATCGCTGCTTCACTTCTCCCACCTCCCAGGCTTGTGGCACCTAAGCTGATTGGCGCCGCAAGCCTGGGAGGCGGGAGAAGTGAAGCAGCTCACCCCTGCCCCTCCTCTTCCCCGAGCATGCCATCGCTGCACACTGCCCCCCCATTACTTGCTGCAGGCGGCCCTCCCCGCGCTCCCCTGCCCCAGCTCCCTCCACCTAAATGCTGGCGGTGACCGGGACGGCCGAAGATCCGGCTGCCGCGGTTGCTGCCGAAGAAAATGCCGCCCCCCAAATCCTAGTGCCCTAGGAGACTGCCTAGGTCGCCTAAGTGGTTGCACCGGCCCTGGGTCCTTCCCATATGCATGCAGTATAAGAACACTCTTCCAGAGTGGCAGACACCTAGCCGTTCACACACTCGTTGGGATGAGACACAGTTGTGGGCCAGAGAATGATCTCCCCCTTCCATACTTTCCTCTCTAGCTTTTTCTGCCTGGCTCCATGGACGAGCTGCACACAATCCGCTCATATTCTCTCCTCCTCCTGCTTACAGGCCTTCTACTACCCAGAAGAGGCAGGACTTGCCTTTGGCGGTCCGGGCTCCTCCAGATATTTACGGCTCGAGATTCACTATCACAACCCTCTGGTGTTCAAAGGTAAGCAAGCCTTCAGGGGCTTATGGATATGGGGCCAGAAACTCATGTACATGCCAGACTCTCAAGCACAGCCTGATCCAAGGGGAGGGAAAAAAAAATCTATAAAAACTCTTTAGCTAATTGCTCCCAAGGCACCAATACACAGAGGCCATGGAGCCAGAACCCTCCCAGGCTGTCGTCCTGTTGGTAGGGCAGGCGGGATGGCATCCTGCCCTCCCAGGCTCATTCATCAGGAAGGGAACTCACGTTTCCCTAAAGGACTGGCAGTCTACACCTGCACACACACACCCAGCTCAGGGAGAGGGGTGCCGGCCTTGAGCCAGACATCATTGCTTTAAGTAGAGGCAGCTGAGGCGTAGCAGGGGAACATGTTCAGGCAGGGGAACATGTCATGGAAAGTAGCTCCTATCCAGATCCCTGCAGAGCCTCCCCCCAGCAAAGCACCCGAGCGGGGCTGCCAGTGGGACATGGGGAAAGCAAGCCCTCACTTTTACAACCTACTAGCTAGACCCTGCTGGGTTCCACTTTCTCTGCTCATGTCAGCAGAGGGCCCTGTATTTTTAACCCAGCTGAGACCTCATGCAAAAGGCCCTGCCTGTGAGACTTCCAGCATTGTTCACAGATAGGAGAGGTTTGGTCTGGATCTCCATCTCCCCAGCCTTGTCTGGCTCGGCTTGTGCTCTCCCTCCTATGAGCCCCTACACGCTGCAAACCTGCCACGCAGTCTGGCACCATGCAGCACGACTGGCAGGCTACGCACGGTTCAGGGCTGCAGTAGCCAGCGGCGGGTACAAAGGGACCTTTCAGATCTGGACTGAGACGCCTTGGCAGAGCTGTTGAACTTCTGCCTTCACCATGCCTGGCTCAAAGCAAAGTTCTTAGTCCCTCAGATTGGAATGTTTCCATCTGCATCTTTCTTCATAGTCTTTCCAAACAGAACGTGAAGCCAATAACATTGGCGCTTTCAGGCAGCTATTTGCCTAACCAAATACAAGAACATCAAGACAGAGAGACACAGAAATTCTGCACAGACGCAAGGTTGCAGAACCACCTGTTAAGTGTTAAGAGGTCGTTTTGGAGTGGTGTCCCAGCTCCCAGCTAAACTAGCCTCATTATAAACAGATATCCTGGCTTGGAATCGATAACAAGAGCATAAATGGTTAATACTGGGATCTTATCTGACCTTTCAGGGGAGGATCTAAAAATGCTCAGACAATTAATTCAGCCTCCCAACCCCCCCCCCCTCCAGGAGGCAGGTCAGCATTATTACCCCCAGTTCACAGATAGGGAAACTAAGGCACAGAGTGGTTAAATGACTTGCCCAAAATGTCACACACAGGGGCAGAAATAGACCCTAGGAGTAATGATTACTAGCCCTGGACAAGGCAACCTCAGAATTAGGCTACACAGTCCTTGCCCCATATTTACAGGGCCCTCTGACCATAGTATTTGAGCTCATTGCTTCTGTGAGGTAGGGCAGTGCTGTTACCCCCATTACACAGCTGGGGAACTGATGCACAAAGTGGCTGAGGGATGTATCCAGGGTCACACAGGAAACCCATGGCCAGGCAAGGACTTGAGCCCAGATCCCTCAAATCCTAGGCTAATGCTATAACCACTAGAGCATCCTTCCTGCCTGTGGGGAGTGAAAACATCTTCCTTTCCCAGGTCCCCTTTCTTAGTCTTTCCACCACCGCTCTCAAACACTGGGGCTGAATTTCATTACCGAGGGAGACGTCTGGGTGGGAGTGGGACGGGGGAGACATTTTCCAAGTGAATAAATAGCATTTCTTGTTTGATACCTTTGACAGTCGACACATTTTTTTAAAAACTCTGCTAAATTACCAAATTTCTCCATTTACATCAAATCAACTCACTTTCATGAATATGCCAGCGTATTTTTAGGAGGCCAGAGCATATGTACGGCAGATCAATCATATCACATTCCAAGACTCGAGAAGCAACACGTCTATAAATACACAGCTCGCTCCTTTCATTATTTTAACCGCTTCTTCCTTTTAACCAATAACATCGCCCCATTTATTCTGATCTGTTTGATGAATCCAACCCAGAGACAGAGACTCATAAATAAGTACGAGCCCTCTTGGCCCTGGCTAACCCGGCCTTTCCCTTTACAGCTCACACCTGAAAAACGTGCCAAGGGCTGGGTGTGGGGGGGACCATTGGTGCTAACTTTGTTTTCACTGTTAAGAGAACCCAGGAGTCCTGTCGCCCATGCTCTTGGTCTAATCACCGGTTGACCATGTGCCACAGAGACAGTGGCATCGTCTCCATCCTCATCAGAACGGCTTCACCTACAGCCACACTCTTCTCTACCCTTCTAGTAGCAACGTAAACAGGGCGCATAATGCAGCTGATTCCACTTGAGCCATACAGTGGGGCTTTCACCCTAAACCTTCAGAGCTGAAAGCATGAGCTTCAACTACTTGCGCTAGAGGTCTAAGTCCTTTAGCTGGGAGCAGTCATCAACACCCACATCTCTTATGCAGCCCAGTCACCGGAAGGTGGGTTACACCAATATCACTCCCCAGGGACGGCTCTACAGTTTTTGCCGCCCCAAGCAGCGTGCCAAATTGCCGCCCTGGGCGGGAGGGTGGGGGTGCATCCGTGTGCCCTTAGGGTGGCAGGCGCGTTTCCGCGGCGGCGGCAATTCAGCGGCAGCGTCTATGTTTAGCTGAAGCCGCCTGGACAGCTAAACATAGAAGCTGCCGCCGAATTGCAGCCGCCGCGGAAACGCGTCTGCCGCCCTAAGGGCGCACGGACTGCCCCCCCCCCCCACACTCCCGCCCGCGGTGGGGCAAAACAAGGGGGACTGCCGCCCCTTACAGAATGCCGCCCCAAGCACCAGCTTGGAATGCTGGTGCCTGGAGCCGGCCCTGTCACTCCCAGACGGGCTGGGGATTTGTCGCTCTTCTAGCCACACAGCTGCCAGCGTGGCTGCAATTTCTGCTTTTTATTCCCATTGTTGGAGAGAAAAAGTCTTCATTGGGGAAGGGCTCCGTGCTCCCATCCGGACAAATCCCCCCCTTAAAGGCTCCCCAAGCGATCGTCTGTATTTTCAACCATCCCTCCAAAAGGACTGGACAATGCCCCCTTCTATGCCTGTTGACCCTGCTGGCAAAAGAACCAGCAGGACTGTGCCATGCTTAGTTTGTGTCCCTCCACGCTTTGGGGCGAAGGCCTGGTCTACACTTGAAACATTCGCTGGTATAACAATGTCATAAGAATGGCCATGCTGGGTCAGACCAAAGGTCCATCTAGCCCAGTATCCGACAGTGGCCAGTGCCAGGTGCCCCAGAGGGAATGGACAGAACAGGGAATCATCAAGTGATCCATCCCCTGTCGCCCATTCCCAGCTTCTGGCAAACAGAGGGTAGGGACACCATCCCTGCCCATCCTGGCTAATAGCCATTGATGGACCTGTCCTCCATGAACCTCTCTAGTTCTTTTTTGAGCTTGGCCTTCACAACATCCTCTGGCAAAGAGTTCCACAGGTTGACTGTGCGTTGTGTGAAGAAATACTTCCTTTCGTTTGTTTGTTTTAAACCTGCTGCCTATTAATTTCATTGGGTGACCCCTACTTCTGTGTTATGTGAAGGAGTAAATAACACTCCCTTATTTACTTTCTCCACACCAGCCATGATTTTATAAACCTCTATCACACCCCACTCCCCTTAGCCATCTCCTTTCCAAGCTGAAAAGGTCCCAGTCTTATTAATGTCTACTTATACGGAAGCCAGTCCATACCCCTGATCATTTTTGTTGCCCTTTTCTGAACCTTTTCCAATTCCAATAATGTTGCTCAGGGATGTGATTTTTTTAATGACAAGCGTCTATCGGCAAACCCCCTAGTGTAGATGCAGTTATATCAGCAAAAAGTCCTTTCACTAGTATAGTTTATTTTGTTTGGGGAACTGGTATAAACTATACAGGAAAAAGCCCTGTTTTCCGGTATAAGCTGCATCCCCCCTAGGAGGGTTTACTGGTAGAGCTCTACCTGCAAAGCTTTTCTAGTGTAGACAAGGCCTAGGCCTGAGCGTGGCATCTCATCACCAGTCACGGTCCCCTGCCTGAGGGGAGTGAGAAGCAATCACGATCCAAGGCTAACACCCAGCGTCATGCAGAGTTACCGCTGGAGGGTTTTTCTGAGAGAAGCAGCAAACCCAACCCAGTGCAAAGCTTATCCAAACCCTGTAGCCTCACAAGTGCCTTTCTGTTGGG
Organism: Mauremys reevesii; assembly: GCF_016161935.1. Lineage (NCBI taxonomy): Eukaryota > Metazoa > Chordata > Testudines > Geoemydidae > Mauremys > Mauremys reevesii. The sequence goes on from NC_052641.1 coordinate 17,742,922, forward strand.
CTCTGGTGAGAAGGATTGGTGCACAAGAACGGCTGGCAAGACTTTCTGCTTTTCCCAGCGCTGAAACTCTTTCTTCACTCAGATCAGTTTGCAGAGGGTTAAGACAGGATCAGTAACCGGGGGGCCATTGTGCAGTGACATTTCACTAAGAGAGTGCCAGGATCTTCTCTGTTAATTACAGCCTGGGGGCGGAACACCATCAGCCGAGTAGAAGTTATATCTCAGTACACAGTGCACATTTCACAGCCCTTAATCTCCATAATGTCTTCCACCACCCCAGCTCGGCACTAGAAAGTTAAAAAAACCGCACACACCCAATCCCACTCTCTCTCTCTCACACACACACACGGGTGACCAGATGTCCCAATTTTATAGGGACAGTCCCGATTTTGGGGGCTATTTCTTATATAGGCTCCTATTACCACCCCAGCCCCGTCCCGATTTTTTACACTTGCTGTCTGGTCACCCTAACACACACCCTCCCAATAACAACATGGCCTTGGTTTTTGTAACAGCCATCCAGATGCTAGCTCCCAAATTCCCAAGGGCATTCTCCAAAGAATTCCCAGGCCTGCCCTTCTGGGCTCTTTATCATTTGCTCGCCCAAAAACCAGGGCATGCAGAACTGACTACGCCGACCAAAGCTCCTAGCACATCCAAACTGCACACAACTTTCCACCCGGGGAGAGACATGGAGAAGGAACGACAGATGCTGGCCACCTTGATTTATACATCATTGGAAGGTGCTCACCTACCATGAGCCCAAGGACCTGAATGGAATAAAATGGAACTGCGTCACGTGCATGAAAGAAAAATTAGAGGGTCCCCAAATGCCCTATGTTCAGTCCAGATCCACTGGGCATTTCCTGGGCAAATTCATGTCACTGGGAAGTGCCGGCTTACTCCCTTCTAATCTCAGGAAGGGCGGCTCTGATCTTCCTTCAGGCTATGAATTTACCTGAAGGCACAGCAGCAATTTCATGAATTAATTGGTAACGGAACCAGGTTGTAATGAGTGGGATGCTCAAAGCTGGTGCATGTTTGGGGAGGAAGCCAGGAGACTAGGGAGATGATGGATTCAGATAGGTGCTGCATTGCAGTCCAGGGTGATAGAGAGAACAGAACAAGAATCTCATCCTTTCAACAACTGGAGGTTCAAATCTCAGTCTAGGCTGGGTCCAGAATAGTTTGTTGGGGGCAGAAGAGACGCAGAAAGGTACAGAATAAAAAAGGCAGCATCTCTTGGGGGGGATTTGCAAGCAGGCTATTCACTGGCCTTGGTAACTGGGAGGAAGGTTCTCCGCACTCCACAAGGGAAGACAGAAGCTTTCATGGCAATTTACTGGACGGCTGCCCATTCATAGATCCCAAGGCCAGGAGGGACCATTGTGCTTATCTAGCCTGACCTCCTGCATAGCTCAGACCAGAGAACTTCATTCCTTGAGCAGATCTCATCATGCTGCAGGGGGGACACTCACGCCAATCAGCACCAAGACTTGCTAGAAGAGCTTTTTTTGGAACCCAGGGGACACAAATGGATTCTGTGCCAAATGTCTCTAATTCATAAAGGGCTCAGTTATGAGCCTGGCTTTGGGACTGCACAGGGGAATGAGGGAAAGTAAGGAACCCCTCTGACTCCTCAGCATGAGATACTCCCACATTGGCGGTCCCTGCACGGGATTCTCCTGCCCACATGGGCAGGGACGGGGAGTGGGGGGAGCTTTGGCTCCTACCTTACCTGCTTCCTGCATGCAGGTCAGTGCAGCTTTTCCGGCCGGCACTGGGAAACAAGCTGCTCAGAATAGGCAATCACAGCTTACATCTCCTATGGAGCTAGTGGGGAACCAGGCACTAGTTTGTGTCTCAGTAACAGACTGGTTCCTGCCCTGCTCATGGGATAGTGAAGCTACATGCCCGTCCTTACTTGGGCTGGATCGTCGGGCTACAGTTCAGCCCAAAACTGTGATGAAAGTTCTGCAACTTTAGCATGGAGAGTCCTAGTTCAGAACCAGGTGGGGCTGCAACAGGCAGAGGAGAGAGAGACTTCCCACCCCTAGGTCTGAACTAAGTTCTGGGCCCCTCCAAAATCAGCCTCCCCAAACATACTCCCACCCGCTGTGGATTTGCCTAGACTTCCAAATACGTTCCCATTTGATTCTGTCAGTCCCTGGGCTGGTGACCTTTCCAGATAACCAGGCATGTATTTGGAGACCGTTTAGTCCAGTCTCTTGCTGCAGGTACAACTGCCTGTGGAGAGAGGGGAGTATAACAAGACTAGTACAAGGAATGAACGCGGTCAGCCAGGAATTGGGAGAACTGAGCTGCTTCCCTGACGCTTAGTGCGCTGAAGTTTAATTTTCCGTCTGACATTTCCCCACGTGCGACTCTCACTCCCACTGCGGTTTGCAACGCAATGTCACGTTGTGTCCTCTTGCCTTGCCAGGTCGCCAAGATTCCTCGGGGATTCGCCTCTATTACACAGCCACGCTGAGACCTTACGATGCTGGCATTATGGAGCTGGGCCTGGTCTACACGCCGGTGATGGCTATCCCACCTGGGGAAGCCGGTTTCCTCCTGAATGGGTACTGCACAGATAAATGCACCCAAGTGGTGAGTACGCTAGGGCCCGGCAGAGGTCCACACCAGCTCTTCCAACTCAGTGGCACGAGGAATGTCTGTGCCAAGAGAGGCCCAAGTGCTTGCGTTTACTTGGATGAGATGACTGAGCTTTAGAGAGGAACTGGCCAGGAAGTAGCTTCTCCTCCTTAGCGTCCGTGCAACCTTCCCCAGGTGGCCAGGATTCATCACCGAACTTGGTCCGCTGGTTGGATCATTCGCTTCCCCGGCTTGGGCCAGGTACTGATGGAGTAAGTGGCTATTGCCCAGGTCATGCACTGCTGTGCAGTTCTTGGAAGAAAGCGAACCAGGAATGAAAGAAAAGTTGCAGCAACTCACTGTCTTTTATGCTGCAGTGAGGCGTCCCCGCCCCCAACAATAGCATTTTTAAAGTGGCTCTGCAACGTTGAGGAATGTATCTGTCCCACCCCACTGTTAATCTCCCATTCAGATAGAGGGACAAGGTGAGGTTGAAGTGATTTGCCCAACGCCGCAGAGTCGATGGCAGAACAGGGACTGGAACTCAGGCCTTCCAGGCTCCCAGACCCATCCTTAGACTGTAATGTTTTGTGCCCTAAACATCCATGCATCTTATTGAATCTATAATCGGCAGGAGACTGACGAGCAGTAACATGATGGGGGAAGGGGTCCTTGTGCCCGTGGCTGAGGGCTGGGTAGGTGGATATCAAAGTTCCCATGGCAATAGGGTGTACCACAGGTGTCCTTGCACAGCATTCCCCCTCGTGGTAAAGCACCTGTGTGCATGAGGTATTGCTGACCCCACTTCCTTACAATCACTGAGCTACCAACATCCAGTTCGTTGCCTGATAAGATGCCTGTGAGTACAACAGAAACCCCACATTCCAGCCTGTTCTACTGGGAGCACTATGGAGTTCCATTATAAAAAATGCTGTTTAAAACAAAGACCAAGGAGTGTTCTCCAGATGTTCACAAAATGCCGACAGCCCATTTGAAGTCAATTCTTCTTGACAGCCATCTGCTCAATCTCCCTGGTCTAAGAACCATTCCCTGTCTCAGAAAACTTATTACTGGACTTTCAACTCTTCAAAGGTGTAATTTTTCCCAAAGACAACACAAGCTACTTCCATTTTCAAGCCAAATGAATACTGCACACCGGGTAGATGGGCACCGTGCAATTATACAAATCCCTTGCCAAGTTATCTATCCATTGGGGTTTATGTTTCTCCCATTTAAAGGGCCATCACCAAATTTAATTTAACATTTAGTTACAGTGGCACCTGTGTTGTGCTACATTTCAGGAGGGGCAGGTCCCTGCCCACAAGAGATCATTGTCAAAGACCTGACATAGCGGTAAGCAGAAGTTAGGGGAGGAAAAACAACAAACAAGGGATTTTTAATTTGAAGGTGACGGGGAATATGGTCTGGATTTGGCATCTCTCTCTTGTATGTTTTCTCAATTTCCACTGTGACATCAAGGAGGTTTTAAACAATATTTTTAGAGGCCCTACCCAAAAACAATCGTTGGTGCTGTGCACTAACAAACATAAGGAAGTCCACAGTGCCCAGCCAGGGCAGCTTCGCCGCATTAGAAAGTGGTGGGCGGTAAATCCGGGCTGGAGAGACTGAACTGCTAAAAGAACATTTATTTTCCAGCTTCTAAGAGATTATAAAAACAAAACTCAATTTAAAATTACTTGACACTGTCCCTTTAAGTGCCTGCCACGCTCCTCCCACTGAAGCCTGCTCGGTTCCTCCAGAGCAGGGATGAGAGCTCTTTGGGAGAGGGAGTGGTGTTGGTTGATTTAATCATTTGTCATTATTTCGGCCCCTACAAGCCTGGATGTTCTCATGGGATTGTTTTTCCAGGCTCTGCCCCCGGCTGGGATCCACATCTTTGCCTCCCAGCTCCACACGCACCTGACAGGAAGAAAGGTGGTGACGATTTTGTCCCGAGAAGGGAGAGAAAGGGAAGTTGTGAATGCGGACAATCACTACAGCCCTCACTTCCAGGTACGCTCCTTTCCCCATTGCCCGCAGCATCAGACCATCGTGAAAACAGCCCTGGCCTCATTCAATGGGCGGTCTGATCTCCCGCACACACGGGCGCAACGCGCAAACCGGAGTCCGTGCTGCTCCTAACTAGACTCATCAGCGCTGAACAGGGAAGGTAGCAAAGGGGGAACTGGTTGCATCTAACTCCAGCGTTGCTGTTTTTCTTCTTTTAGGAGATCCGCATGTTAAAGAAAGTGGTTTCTGTCTTCCCGGTGAGTGTCAGCAGAAGGAACTACAGCAACTCCCAAGTATAGGAGATGCTTTGCTCCAACAGCAGGACCTGGGGAGGTTCTTTGGCCTATGTCACATGGGCAGACTACAGGATCCTAATGGTCTCTTCCGGCCTTTAAAATCGGATTCCCTGACATTATTTTATCCTACCTGCTATGATAATAAGTGAAGCCGATAACCCTTAGACAGATAGACTTTCTCACAGGATTCAGTTCCAGGGCTGCCCAGAGGATTCAGGGGGCCTGGGGTCTTCGGCAGTGGGGGATCCTTCTGCTCCGGGTCTTCGCGGCACTTCGGCAGCAGGTCCCGGAGCGAGTGAAGGACCCTCCGCTGAACTGCCGCCGAAGACCCGGAGCAGAAGGAGCCCCCGCTGCCAAACTGCCGCCAAAGACCCAGAGTGGAAGGACCCCCCTGCCGCCGAACTGCTGCCTAAGACCCAGAGTGGAAGAAACTCCAGGTCTTTGGCAGTGGGTCCTTCACTAGATCCGGGTGTGTTCGGCGACACTGAAGGACCTGCCGCTGAAAACTCTCATGGGGGCCCCTGCGGGGCCTGGGGCACATTGCCCCACTTGCCCCTGCCCCCGGGCAGCCCTGCTCAGTTCCTTAGCATCTAAGCACTTCCTAGGTAAACCAGCTCTGCGTGGCGAGGTTCGATGTTGGCTGCGTGGGCAACGTTCACTTTGCATGCGCCATAGGCGCTCGGTTAGAGGTAGCCATGGAGCGGATGGTGTTGAATTAGCCCATCTCCCTCAGCGACCCTGCAGTCGTTACTGCCCACAAGTCTCCACCCCTGGAAGACTCCCTGCCTCCAGCTACGAGCCAGCCTCCACGCGGAGCGCTCCAGCCCCGGCAGGAGCTTACCATACAAATGTAACAGCAAAGAAATAGTCAGCGTGATTACTAAATATAAACAATGGGAACCCATTTGTCCAACAGCTATTCCAGGGATCTCACAAGCACATTATCATCATCAGCAGGAATAGACAAAGTTGGGCAGAACACACGTTTGTGACAGAAACATTCACAAATGCCCCTGCAAAATTTCATGTCTGTAGAAATGTTCTGACCAGCTTCATTAATAACTCCAGAGGAGTTAACCCAGGTGCCTTTCTGGCTGTACACCAGGGAAGTCAATGGGAGTTAGGTACCTAACCTGCTTAGGCACTTCTGTCAACACCACTAGCCACAGCATTAGGTGCTTAAAACCCCTTCTGAGTTCCTTAGAAAGTAGGGAGGTGGAGGAAAATCTCGCAGGGCAATGACTTGAACCCGTCCCTTCAGAGACTGTGTGTTCATCACAGTTACTAACACTCAGGCCAGCATGTTGAAGGGAAGCAGGTTGCCTGACATGTCATCTAAGCTGTTGCGGGAGTGGAATCTGGGAGAGGTCTCCCACAGCACCATTCAGGGCTCTGCACATATAAGAAATAAGGTGTCAGATGTAATGCTGTAGCAATATGTGCTTAAACACACAGGGCGATGTTCTCATAACAACCTGCATGTACAACACAGAGGACAGGAACCAAGCAACTGTGGTAAGTGTGTGTGTGCACATGTGAGCACATGCATGTTTGTGTGTGTGCGAGACAAGGAGACACAGGTGGAAGGTTGCAGTTGACAACAGTGCACGCTGAAACTCTGGGTCAATGGGATTAGTTGAGTGCTGCAGGTTAGACACATGCTTAAATACCTTGCTGAATCAGGACCCTCAGCCACTTCCCCAAGCAATAGTGGTCGAGGAATGGGTGTGTTAGCCGTTCACTCCTTGCGCTCAGCCTCCTTAGGCGATAAGTGAAAAGGAATGTGGGTCATTCTAATTCCCATTACAAGCCACTATCCTACTTACTAATTGTTATTAAAGAAGGTCACATTGTCTTCTAATATCTGCAGCAAGAGAGAGAATGTCAGATACGCAAGCTAAGGGGACAGAGCTAACTATTGCTGAGGGATTGCAGGAAGTTTATACATCACACAATCTAGCACGCCTATCAGTCCCTGCTAAAGAGGGGCGAAGATCCAGATGAACAGAGGGTCCTACAGATTAGAATGCTCCGTGTGTGGGTGTGTTGACCTTTGGTTTAGAGGTTCGCATCTCTGGGTAAAATCACAATGGGTTAGTGCAGTTAATGTTGATCAGGTTTTTATGGCATCTATACATACATCAGGGTTGAGCGGGAAGCTGTTTGCCCATCCCCTGAGAATATTTGATATTTTGAAAAATTCTCCAGTCCCAAATCGGGAGGGGAAAAAAATCAAAATCTGAAATTTTCATTTTTATTTTGCCCTACATTTTTTGCCCTTTTAAAAAATATAAATTAAGTTTTTAAATGAAAAGTCATTTCAGACTGAAGAACCCAAACTTTTTGTTTCAGAAATGTTGAAATGGGACATTTTGACAATTTAAAAACCTTTGCCCTCTGTGACATTTTTCGAGTTGGGAAATTTGTGGAAACTCACCCTTTCCCGTGAACAGTTTTGGTTTTACCAAATCGGCATTTTTCAGTGAACAAATGTTTCCTGGAAAATTTTCCAACCACCTTGGTCGCTGAGATTTCCTATTTGAAACCCAGCAACGATCGCAGCAGCGTTCTGGAGCAGATATTGCACACGATACAGGAACAAACAGCGGCTGCTTATTTTTGACCAGGGAGGGTGCATCGAAATCTGCCCCCATGCTTGTTTCCCTTCTTCTTGCAGGGCGGGTTTAGCATCACAGACGAGATGTGTGTCAACTACGTGCACTATTACCCCCAGACGCAGCTGGAGCTATGCAAGAGTGCAGTGGATTCTGGCTACCTGCAAAGATACTTTAATCTCGTGAACAGGTACGGACGGAGTCCCCACATGGCTCAGGCTGGGCCTGAGAATGCTGCGAGTGGATGATGATTAACAACAAGCCGTTTGCTAGTAAAACTAAGAATAGGCAATGCCATGGTTTAAAACATCTGTTATGCAGTAGCAGTGCTGGGTGCATGCAGGCTAGGGGGAGCTGAGGAATGATTCATACTTGCATACTTTAGCAAAAGCCCCAAGCCGGCTGTTTTTAAAAGAAAGGTTCGGAGAGAGATCACTGGGAAGGGGACATCTTTTTGGTGAGGGGCTTCTTGCAAGACACGGTGCCTGGGGGAAATGTGGGAGCCATTATTGTTTGCAAAAGTGGTCTTGGGCCTTTCACTTTCCCATGGTCAATTTACCAGGGGAACTTAACACTACAGAGTACACACGGCAGCAAAGGGCAAAACCCCCATAAAGTTATAGAGGCTCACAAGTCGGGCTGATCACAATGGTCCCTTATAATCTATGAATCGATAGATGGCTGGAGGTCACTTTAATTACTTCTGGCCACACATTTGGGTGCTTAGATAACCCTCATCGCATAGGATCTGAGTTCTGATAATGGGCCCGATATACACAAATCAAGACAATCCCTGCTCCAAAGATCCTGTAATAGGAGACTGTGACTGTATAAGGTACTGAGTGTGTCCTGCGCTGTGCTGAGCAGTCACCGTTTTCAGTGAGTTAAGGATACTCAGCACCTTTCAGGATCAGGCCCTGGTCAAGGAAGAATTAGCCCCGTCCTGCATGGAAGAGGAATCAGTCCTGCTCTGCTGCACTGTCTAACTGATATTTCTCCCGCATTAGGTTTAACGACGAGGAGATCTGCACGTGCCCACAGGCCTCCGTCACACAGCAGTTTTCTTCCGTCCCTTGGAATGCGTTCAACAGAGACGTTCTGAAATCTCTCTATGACTTTGCGCCGATCTCTATGCACTGCAATGAATCCTCAGCGGTTCGTTTCCCGGTATGTATGGGTCCCTCCAGACCACCCATCTGAGAGCATAACTGGACTGTGACCAATGCTGAAACAGGCCCTTGGGACTCCGCAGGGCTGCTCCCTGTGCGCATGCAGAGTTGGAGGTGCTGAGGCTGGTGATAACAAAAAGCTTGGTGCTGCCTGCCTAGCATTGCAGAGTGGCGGCACAGCTAAGGGGGTGGGAGATGGATTTCATTTTCCTCTCAGGCCTCATCAGATTCCTTACTGAGGCCCAATCCGTGACGCACGAGCAAAGCTATTGAAGACAGGGGGCTTTCCACAGATTCACTGTTCGGCCTATAGAACCTTTTTTACTGGTGTTGATCCATGAGATGTAAAGAACTCAGCTTGATTGCAGGGCTGAAGTGAGTTAGGCACCTATGCGCTTTTGAAAATCCCAAGAGGAACTTATCTGCATCTTTAGGCACCTAAAGAGCTTTAAAAATTGGGCCCCAGAAGTTGCTGTGTTAGAATTTAGAATGCTACAGTGACGGGCGCAGTATAAACACGTAGTTATTAGATAAATTAAATTAGATGAGTCTTATTTGCATAAGTCCGTTTCTAGAGTTACTTTGCAGAAGTCACCTCTAAGGCCTGGTCTACACTGGGTCGGGGGGTGTCGATGTAAGATCCCATAGCTGAAGTCGACATATCTTATTTTGACTTACCTCCCGTCCTCATGGCGCGGGATTGACAGCCGCAGCTCCCCCATCGACTCCGCTACCGCCGCTCGCTCTGGTGGAGTTCTGGAGTCGACAGGAGCACGTTCGGGGATCGATATATCGCGTCTCATCATGATATATCGATCCCCGATAAATCGATTGCTACCCGCCGATCCGGCGGGTAGTCTGGACGTACCCTAAAGTAGAAATTCCTCCAGAAACAAGGGAAAATAAAGGGCTATTTTCAGAATTTTGGAAAATGATATTGGCTGTCAATAGAACTAACCCACTGAACACAAAGTCAGTGAGATCATAGGACAGGAGGCAGCGTGGCCTAGGGAGTAGCATGCTGCACTGCACCGGGACTCAGGAGACCTGGGTTCCTGTCGTAGCTCTGACGTTGGGCAATCACTTCCCTGCTCTGTGCCTCAGTTTCCCCACCTGTGACATGATCATGTACTTTTGAGCTCTTTGAATGAAAAACACCATATGAAAGGGATGATGGTGCAGATTGAGCACAATTTTCGGTCCCTTAGCACTGTCATTTCCCAGTGCCATTTCTGGTCAGGACAATAGAAGTGTCGATGACACCTGAAATTATTTTTGGAGCAGGTATAATCCAAAGCAGTGGGGAGAAACAGAAAACAGATTTAAAAGGAGGCGCTTCAACTCCCAATAAGATTGTTTTAACAAAGTCTCCATTTGAGCTGGTAGAGTCGTGTTAAACTCACTGGGCCAAATTCTGCTCTGAGGATGAAATTCGCCCCTGTGCAGAGCACCAGAACAAAGACAAGGTATGTCCCAGTTAAACCCTAATTTGAGGATTTAAGGGGCGCATAGACATTGTGCTAGCTGTCCACATGGGGTGATTTTCTCACTTACTTTCATTGAAGCCAGTGGATTTAATGGGGTTATATGAGGGCAACTGAGAAGAGAATTTGAAATGAGTGCAGAGCTGGCACTAACACAAAGCAGGCGATCTGGAGTCTAAAAGTAAATAAGAAAAGAAAAAGACCCAGAACTTCCCCCTCCTCTGTTTGTTTTTCCAACTGAGTGGGATTTTAAGACATCTCATTTATTCCACAGAATTCCTGTCAAGAGAACACTAGCTTTTAATTAGCTGCTTGCCTTTCTGCAGTTCAGTGATTCCAAGTCGGTCTTGATTTTCTGGAAGAACTCTGCTTTTAATTATTTAGTAAAATTAAAATCCCTCTCCTGCACAGAAGGTAGCTGAAGGTAGCATCTGAGTGTTGCAGTAGTGAAAGAGAGGGCACTTTCCTCTGACATCCACTTTGACAAAAGCTTGTAGAGTATTTATTTATTTAGATTTATAAACGCACACACATACACAAACAATTATTCTTATGGTCTAGACATCCTTGATTTAGCTTAAAACACAACAAATAGCAGAGGATGTTACATACCTCGAAGTTTTAGGTAAGCTAGAGCTGTGTGAAATTTTTTGGACAAAACATTGGTTTGCCCCAAAACACGTATTCACTTCAACAGACCCACGTTGTGGATTGGTGCTGAAGTCACCGCATTTTGTGGGCCAAAAGAAAAAGAAAATATCCAAAAACCTTTTGTTTCCACATTTTCTAAACAAAACATTTTGATTCAGAATGACTTGTGTCAAATTCTAAACCCATTTTATTTTTAAAAAAGGTTAAAAACCTCAAAAATGAGATGAAACAAAGTTTGTCCGGAGGTTAATTTTTATGTACTTTTTTTGTTTAGCCGAACAATGATGATTTCAGGTTGACCTGAGATGGATTTTTCATTGTTTTTCTGGTGTGGCCACTGACCCAGAAAAACGCGGCTTTTCGCACAGCTCTAATAGTGGCAGAACTGAGCAGGGGCCCAGAACAGGAAGCACAGATGCTGCTGCAGGGCAGGAGGTACCGTCTCAGATCTCTGCTGGGTCCTAGCCGGGAATAGCAGGGTTGCTGCAGGCTAGGAGATATATTCACGGCTCCGTGCTGGATCCTAGCTGGGAATAGAAGCTTTGCACCTCAGGACTGAGGTGCGTTGGCAGAGCTGGGTGTTGGGACGCGTACATGGCGCCTTTTCACACAACGACTAGCCAGTGCCGTTGCAGCCCCTCACTGTTGTGGGTGCCAAAGTCACACAACAACACTTAACACTGTGGGAGATGCAGGGCTGCATTTCAGGAAAAGCCCATTTTTCTGCTTTCCTGTTGGTTTTCCATTCCAGTGCAGTCACCTGCCCCTGGCTATTTAAAGCCTCCAGAGGAGACGGATCTCGGTTCCTCTTCTATTTCAGACTAGTGCTCTCCTTCTGCTCCTAGGCAGCCTGAATAATCACAGCCGTTAGGGGCAAATGTTAATGAGCAGGCTGGCCCATCATCACTGACTTATCCAAAGCAGGATGTGCAGCCCCAGCGTAGGACAATCATCTCTCCCACCCCTTAACCCTAAACTGAACTCACCTCCTCCGGGACCAGGGACTGAGTCCATGTCCCAAAGCTCCATCCACTGTGATGGGTTGAGATGACTGAGGAGACCACAACACTGGATCCACCACACATCACTTTGGATTTAAGTTAGGCTCCTATTGGGGGAAGGGTCAAAGACCTACTGGAACTGTACAATGCTCCTATGTTCTTATACGGCTTTAACACGGTGCAGATTTATAGGAGGGCTAAAGTGACAATGCGGTGGCATGGCCTGGAGAGGCCCCAGTGCACACTCGGCTGCACTCCTAACACCTAATGTTAAACAACGATAATGATCTAGCCTCCTCTTTGAAACTGTAACCCATGGAGACCGTACTTAGCCTGCCCACCCCGTGGCTGATTAGCAGAAAGGGGCCGCACTCTCAGTGCCCAGGAGCAGACTTCCCCAGTCTGGACGTGTTCAGATCTACAGTTTGTGTTGGGCCTCGTGTGAGACAAGCTGTCGGACACGGTTTTACCAAACACCAGGGACGTTCACGGCAGAGGACGCCTTTGCATACACAGCAAGATCCAGCCCCCGGTTCCTTAGCAATCTGAGTGGGAATCTTTCTCTCTGTCTCATGTCAGGCATGCACCTGCCCAACGACTCTTGCCCTCAGATTACGATGGCATTTATCCCTCAGAAGCCAATGGAATTACACCATGGGCAGGAGCTTAAAGCAGAAGCCAGCCTACAGAGTTCATTTTTTGTTCGTTACCATGCAGGCACCAAAATGACCAACCCTCATTATCTCTGTCTTTACAGTGGACTGAATCCAATTTGCAATCGCACATGGGTTATACCTTCTTTTCACTCTAAGCTCTCTAGCTAGTTCGGCTGCACATTAGGGAACGTGTGGAAAGAACAAGCTCTCAGGGATCAATGCCTGTAATGCAGTAGCTGCCTGTGCGTGCAGAGAGCGGGTGGAACCAGGTGACCGTCATTTTCGGCGGCAGTTACTCACAAATCGAGCTGCATTATACAACTGCCCAGGGGAAGCTTGGGAGTCAGATGCTATGGAATCCAGAGCAGCAGGAAATCCAGCTCAGCTGGTGTCCTGCCTTACCTACCTCATGGCGCTTCTCCTCCCTAAAGAAATAGGGCCTGGCTTGGAGGATGTTCTAATCCCACCCTCTGACCACCAGGCACTGCATTCTAGTTACAAAGGAGAGCAAAATGCTTTAAAAAAAATCGCAGGCAGATTCTCAGCTGATGTAAAACCATGTAGCTCCACAGACGTAACAGAGAGAGGCTGATGGACGCTCGCTGAGGAGCTGGGCCAAGGGTGTGCAACAGGGTGCTCCAGTGAGCTGTGCCTGAATGGGAAAAATACGAGACCCCCCCCTTTAAAAAAAAGAGAGAGAAACAGAACAGCATCTTAACTTCACCCCCTGCCCCCGGACTTTGGAACAGGTTGGTTCTTGATCCAGACCCATCTCTAACCTCCGCCCCTATGTGTTCTCATTACTTATTTGTGTTATCACAGTGTCTGGAGCCGTGCTAGGTGCGGTACAAACACAGAACAAAAAGACCCCAAGAGCTCACCTGCTAACATCCAACTCTCTCTGCAGGGCGAATGGGAGAAGCAGCCTCTGCCAAGGATCACCAGGGTGCTGCCGGAATCAGCCCCAAGCTGTCAGCCCGCCCTAGGGCCTCCTCCCGCATCCCCTGCTCTCGTCAACCTAGGCAGGCTAAAGGCAGAATGAACGCCCGGCGGCCTGCCTCCCCCGATGCGACGCCTCGATACTCGTTGTCGCCGGGACGGGACACTCCTCGGCACACAGGGTTGTTTGGGATTTGGTCCAGCTTTTGTAATGCTGCCCCGGATGCGGTGGGCACATGTCAGCCTGGCTCCCCTTCCAGTTGTATGGCCCATCACACAAAGAAAAGCCCTTACTCAAGGCGGCCTGGGCTCCGCTCACGAGCTACTGTCACACCCCTGGGATGGCAGCGAGTGGGTGGGACCCAAAGAACACCTCTCCCCACACATGCAGGCCCAGCTCCCGTGGATTGTCCCTGAATCTCTGGGATGGCGGGGAGGATGCACCACCTGTATAGAAGCCAGACAGACAAGAGGTTTTCCTACAGCGCCACCAGAACTGAGGGATTTGCAGGTTACACTGCTGGCTGCTGTTTAATCTAGACCCTGGGCTGCCACTGGGAAGAACTGTGCCCCGTATTATATACACCAAAGGGTCAGGAGGCCCAGTTACCAGGTGCTGTCCAGTGGGCAGAGGGTGGGAGCAGGAAAACGTGACTCGCCGTGGGACCCCCACCTCTCTGCCTCAGTGTCCCCAAACACAAATAATCTACACCATGACACCTGCCTTGAAGGGGGCTCGTTAGGGCTAATTCGTTAAAGTTCAGCGTGTACTCTGAAGATGGCAAGTGCTATTATTAGTGGATTATTAGCGGCAATGCCAGCGCTGAGTAATGCAGGCTGCCGCCCCCGCAATAATAACGCTCAGGATTTCCATTGCGCTTTGCAGCCAGGCACTCGCTCCCCCTCCGCCATGCTCCTACAGGCCAGTGCTAGGTTATCGATAGGGCAGCAGAGGCCCAGAGGGCGAGCTGCACTGGCCAGGGTCAGGCAGAGCCTCAGCAGAATTAGAAGGCAACGGCTCCTGGCTCCTAGCCATGCATTCCCCCTTCCCCTTCGACTGGTTAATGACAAGCCCTCTTTTTACCAGAAGCCGATGGCATGCGCGCCACAGGCTGAGAGATGCTGACGTGTCACTGACAGCTCCGCTTGACACTTGCAGCGCAGACCTGGGAATGTCTCATAGCCAGGGCCAGCGCTGTCTGCTGCGGCTCCTCCCCACCCCACTCAGAGGGGCTCATTCATATTGAGGGACCAGATGCCAAGGGACAGGAACGAGTGATGCTCTCAAGTGAGGAGTTACAGGAGAGGGGGCCTCTTTCTGTCTCTGGCCGGACAAACCACTTAGCAAGAGAAACGACTGTTAAATAGAGAAAGGAACATTGGCACATGCAGCTAAACCAACAGCAGGACCCAAGGGAACTTCAGCTGGGGTCAATCAGCATCAGTGGAGTTTACGCCAGCTGGGGTTCTGGCCCAACGCATGCAAATAACCAGAGGTGTCTGGATCCTGCCCACATCCCCAAATTGTCTTTGTAGCTGTAGGAGTCTGAAGGAGAAATCCCCAGAGAAACAGAAAGAGGCCCAGGGTAGTGAAGAGGTGACTAACTCCTCCCCAGTCACGTCGGCACAGCCCACACACTTCCAAGGCCTGGTCCACACCTAAAAATCAGCTCGACCTAGAGACATGGCTCAAGGCTGTGAAAAATTCCACGCCCTGCGCGATGTAGTTAGGCCCACCTGGCACCCGCTGTAGAAACAGCTCGGTCGACAGAAGGATTCTTCCGCCGACCTTGCAACCTCCTCTTGGAGAGCTAGATTAACTCCATCGATGTAGGAAGCCTCTACACTAGGGCGCTACAGGTGCAGAGCCCCAGCGCCGGAGTTGTGCCATTGGAGCATAGACCCGGCCTAAGGAAACAAACAGAAATCCCAGGCCAGGTTGATCACACAAAAAGGATGCACCAGGCCAAATTCAGGTCCGATGTGGCAGGAGCGATGTTCATGGATGTGTCTGGGCCACCTTCAGTGGTGACATAAATCAAATGCACCTGCCCCTCGCTTCCCCTCAGGTCTCTTTACAACAGCGTAAAGGGACCTTAAAATATTCCCCCCCTGCCCAGAGGCTTCCCTGGTGGCTGAGAGCTGGCAGGTCTCTCCCCGGCCCATCTTCTCCCTGCGCAGGAGTGTGGCCGGAGTGCTCTGGCCGGTAGCTATTCTCTGCTTCCAAGCAGCCACAAGCAGCAGCGTGTAAATTAGCACAGCCCTGCAGCTGCTCTAACTTACGCTTGAGGCCAGACAGCCTCTGCATGGCCCCAGAATACAAGGAGCACAAAGGTGACTTAAAGGCCCTTTTAACCTTACCTGCCCCAAGTGCAGAGAACCAGGCCTGAAGTATGTGTTTTAGCTGATCCGAGGTGCTAATGTGCTGGATGCCTTCCAGTGCTTATAGTCATTGGAGGAAAAGCCACTGCATCGCAGCCCCTCCCAAACAGAGCTTTCCCCATACACTCCCTTCTCCATGTAACTCCCACCCAGCTTTGGGCGCTGCAGGTGCCCAGATAGGTCTCTGTGGTGTTGCATCAAAGGAGGGGGAATGGGGAGGGACTAATTTCCAGAACCAAGGACCCGTCACTGAGCAGGCCCTGTGGCCACCCTCTCCTCTTTGAAGTTAGGGGTTTTTGCAAAGGGCCGCTCCGCTCAGTGCAACAGAAATGGGTGGGAACTCCCACGAACTACACAGGTGGTAAGGGAGGTGGAGCATGGCTCCAACCCATAATACTCCGAGTCACCCAGTTCATGCCATGAGGTCCACTTTACTGCAGGGAGCAGTGAGCTCAAGCACCTCTGCCGCCTGCCAGTTGCAATTGCCGGGGTTGTCTCCCAGGAGGTCAGAATAAAGTGCTCCTGTTGAGGAACGGGGCCGGATAAACGGGGAAGGGTGTTCTGCATCCGCTGGAGCATCAGAGGGGTCCGAGCTCCGTGCAGAGGACAGCGCATCCAGCTGAAAACGGGGGGCGGGGTCGAGTGGATTGGAAAATGGGTGCCCACGGCTTGGGAAAGTCATGCTGCTCGGCCCAGTGGAGCATGTGGGAGTGTCAGGTGAAAGTCGGGTGGGAGGGGAGGGGGGCAGAATGTAGCAGGAAGAGCCGCAAGTAGGAAAGCATGAGCTGGATTCTGATCAGTGACTCCTGTGTAAATCCGAGGCAGCAAAAATGCACCTGATCGAGAACGACGAAGAATAAATGCTTGGAATTGCCAAGGCGAATGTGTCTCTTCAGGTTGTGTGTGTGAAGTCCTGGGTCTGCGGCTGCACCTGTGGCCCTGAAGCTAATCAGAGGCGGGGGAAAGCAGAGAGAAAATCCTTGCGTTGCATTTCATCAGGGTCATACAAGTAGCCTAGCGCCACCGTGCCAGCGACTGTATGGGAGCGCCCAGATAGCGGAGAACAGGCGCCGGCTGGGAGCAGGAGACTGCAGTGCCCACGCCGCCTGCAAGCTGGGAGGCAGCTCCTGCTGCCTGGGGCTAGGGAGGGTGTCTGGCCTAGCGCCTCTTGGATGTCCATGGCAAGGAAAAATGAGCTGAAAACGAAGCATGGGAGCTGAACACGGGCCTTTTCCTCTGCACATCAGGAGGTGCCGTAGGGTGACTATACAGCAAGTGTGAAAAATCGGGGGGGGGGGGGGAGTAATAGGAACCTGGATAAGAAAGAGACCCCAAAATCGGGACCGTCCCCAGGGCCGCCCAGAGGATTCAGGGGACCTGGGGCAAAGCGGGGGAGCTGCGGTGCTTGTACTCACCCGGCGGCGGTCCCGGTCTTCGGCGGCATTTCGGCGGCGGGGGAGCCCTTCAGTTGCTCCGCGTCTTCGGCAGCTCTGAAGGGCCCCCCACCGCCAAAGACCCGGATGGCCACCGGGCCACAGCTTGTGGGGGTTGGGGCAAATTACCCCATTTGCGCCCCCTCCCCCCGGGTGGCCCTGACTGTCCATATAAAATCGGGACATCTGGTCACCCTAAGGTGCTGCCAGGGATTCTGTGCTTGCTGTGGACTTTGAAGCTGGACTGTGGCAGGCCCAGTGCAAGCAGGGTCTAAAGTAAAGCAGATCTCCTCTTCCTGTCTGGCCTCATCTGGCCCCCCACAGCTCCCCTCCCTCCCTGCTACCCCTTTGGGCGAGCAGCAGCTCCCCCAGCTCCCCTTCCCCCTCCCTCCACCTCTCTGGGCGAGCAGCGCCCCCCCCCCAGTATCCCACCTCCTTGACTTGTGTGGTGAGAACTCCCCCAGTGGCTTCAGCCTCCTTTCACCCCCATGCCCAGCCGCTCGAGAGAGGGCACAAGGAGCCTTCCATCGCCTTGGAGAACCTGTTTGCAGGGCCCCGGGCAGGGCCGGCTTTAGGAACTGCGGGGCCCGATTTGAACACCCGGCAGCGGTCCAGGTCTTCGGCGGCACTTCAGTGGTGGGGAGTCCTTCCCTCGCTCCGGGTCTTCCGTGGACCCCCTGCTGCTGAAATGCCGCTGAAGACCTGGAACAAGGGAAGGACACCCCCCCCTCCCGAAGACCTGGCCCGCCGCCGAGTAAGTAAAAAAAATTAAAAAATTAAAAAGGCGCCTACGGCACGGGGCCCTCTTAGGTGCGGGTGTGGGGCCCGATTCTGGGGAATCGGCCTAAAGCCGGCCCTGGCCACGGGCATTGCGATAGCCCCGCCCAAAGCAGGTGAGGGAGGGCAGGACCTTGGCCAAGACTCCCCTTTCCACATTGGCTAATGGAGTTGGGCCAACGCAGGCAGGTTTTCAATGGGTGGTGGAGGTGGTGGCCCCAGAGCCTGGAGGAATCTGGGCTGATGCCTCCTCAGCTTATATCATCTTTACAGGACGGGAGGTGCAGAGCTCTGTCAGCCCCAGGCCGGGGCAGAGCAGGCTCCCTTCAACTGTAACAGCGGGGAGGGGGTTAAAGTCTCTGTCCATTTTCCACAGCCTGGCAGCTCTGCCAGGAACATTAGGAATGGGGGTGCGGTCAGGTAACCTTTGCAACACCTTGGAAAAACTAGAGTCAGAGGCTGGGTGTGATTGTCCCTGTTCAGTATAATGCTACATTTCCACACACTTTCCCAGCCTACTAGCCATCCTGGAGAGGCAGCCACATGTGGAAATGGGGATTTGATTGATTTAGATTTCAACAACAACAACAACGTCTAAAAAAGAACTGACCCAATGCACTTGGTGCCCTAGCCACTCAGTAATGCTGCACCAGAACCCCAGCAGCATTCGACTAATTATTCCCAAAGGAACTCTGCCATCCTGCCTCCTTCCAAACAGCCTCTTTCCCTCCCACCTCTTCATCGTCCTGGGACGCAAGCCACCAGCCCTCTCCAAAAGCCCAACTGAACTCCAGAGAGATCGTGGAGCTCACACTCACCAGAGTCTAGATTCACAGCCTCTGGCCTCCCAAAGTTTCGGGGTGGCATTTGGAGCAGGTGTTGCACTACAGACTCGGTTTTAGTAGCAAACCTCTACATGGGCTTTCCATTAAAAAGAAATAAGGCAATACAGAGAATGAAGCAAGAATCCCTAGCATGATCTTCCTCTATGCAGGATGACACTGATTTCATGGAATGCTGCAACAACAAACAAACAAACAAACAAACAAACAAACAACACCCCATGCATTTAGGGCAAAGGGGATATTTGAATGCACTGGGGGATGGATGATACATCTCTAT
Source organism: Mauremys reevesii (assembly GCF_016161935.1). Taxonomy (NCBI): domain Eukaryota; kingdom Metazoa; phylum Chordata; order Testudines; family Geoemydidae; genus Mauremys; species Mauremys reevesii. Next base: position 17,762,052 of record NC_052641.1, read on the forward strand.
ACAGGACTATGCAAAGGATGTCTCCATACTAGATATTTGTAGGGCTGGTTGGAAAAATATTTCTTTGAAAAATGTCCATCAGAAAATACCATTTCACCAAAATCAAAATTTTTTGCTAAAACATGTCACTTTAGGTGAAATTTCACATAATAAAACAAAACGCCGCATTTTGATACGGTCAAGCTTTTCGAAATGGAACATTTTGATTTTCTGTCATTTTTAAGTGTTATATTATAAAGTAAGTCGTCAAAATCGGAATGAAATATTTCGATTTTATAGAAACCTTTTTCATCCACCCAAAACAATTTTTTTTCCAGAATTTCATTGTGTGGGAAATTTCAATTTCCTTTGCTGATTTTTCATTCTGTTTCAGAATGGAAAAAAAAATTGGAAATTGTGGAATTTCCCACGAAACAGAAAATCCAGTTCCCGCCCAGCTCTAAAAGGCTCCACATGGGTTAAACTTGCAAAAAAAACCAACAAAAACAAACAAACAAACAAACCCCCCTAGCTTCACTCTATCCCTTCAGTAATCAGGTTTTCTCTGACTAAATCTCCTTACTGTGAAGACTCCCCACCTTGCGGAGCGTTTCAGGACTGGCTGGCTAGGCTTTTGCAAAAACAGCTCTGCCTGATTGTCCTATTTCAAAAGAAGCAAGTGTCTCATTTTGTACTGAAGAATCCGATCTGCTTCAACTAGTTTTGCATGGAGAATGCAAACAATTTTTCAAATTTCTAAAGCTGTAGGTTTCTTTCAGAAGATAAAGCTGCATTATCTCTAGCCGGCACACAGTTAATCCCTGGCATGGTGCTTAAGCACAGCATGGACAGGAACATACATCTTCCGTCTTTCTTACATCTACAGCTTAATTTTAAAGACACACTGTCAAGTAATTTTCATAGATTTTAAAGCCAGTAGGAAACATTGTGATCATGTGCTCTGCCCATTATTTAGGGTTTGTTTAGAAACAAGGGGGGGGGATTCGAGTTTGCAAAAACCTAATCTTGTAAAAAATATGGTTATATTTTTAAATTTCCAATCAAAACAAGGGATTGGGGGGGATTTACACAAACCCAAACCCAGCAGCCTTGAGCTAGGTGCATGAGAACTAGTGAAACTGACTATAAAGAAAAAGTGAAACTAACCAATTTATTTTCACTAAAGTAGTTCATGTGCAAGAAGCATTGTTATTATTCTATTGTACCTATCGCCCCAGCTGAGCTCAGGGCCTCCTTGTGGTAGGTGCACGACAAACAGTGAGATGCAATCCCTGCCCTGAAGAGTTTATGATTTAACAGCCAAGAAGGATTATTCCTATTTTACAGATGAGGACTGTGGCAGAGAGAGATTATGTGATTTCCCCAAGGACAGACAGGAAGTCTGTGGCGGAACTAGAATTTGAACCCAGCTCTCCTAAACGCCAAGCCAATGTCTTAACCACAGAGTCATCCTTCCCCTCTGGTACTACAAGCACACAGCAAAAGGGATGAAAAAATAACTAGATATTTAAACCTCACTTAATAAACTCAGGTATTGTTAAGGATTGTGTGTGTGTGAAATACAGGATTTTTATCCTGAGTGTCTCTCTCTCAAGTATCCGGTTGATAGAAAGACTGTAAATACATGAGCTAAAGGAGCTCAGTATGCGAGTGTAGAAACAAAGACTGCTTAATGAAAGGGTCTCTTCCCTCCCACCCCCAGACTAGATTTTCATGCTGGTGAAAGCACACTGGCTGCTCCCCTCATACACATAATGGACTGGAGCTAGACAAACTTCTCCCCAATTGTTCTGCACTGCAACTAAACTGCGACCTGCAGAGCTGTGCTAGCCCAGCTCCGGGTGATCCTCGAAGCACAGCAGCTAATCATGCCAAATGCTATAACAGTTCAACGATGGGGGCTAATGTTCATGTGGGTTTAAAGCCCAAGCAGCAAGCTCATTTCCATTTGTAAGCCGGGCTGGAACACGGATGAGAGGTGCCAGCTAGCCACTGTGCAAACAAACGGGACATTAGGTAGCACAGTACAGAGACAACTGGCTTGGCTTTGCTTTCTTTTCTTCTTTCTTTGCCAGTTTCTCCCCCCCTCCCTCCAGTCACCCTAAACTACTGATTTATTTATACATGTTTTTCTTCTGACATGAAATGCACCTGCCTATCATCTGTCCACGGGAGAGTGGTTCTGGAACATTACCTTGATCTGATCAGTTGCTAGAGAATAGATGTCAGCCTATCGCCGTGTGAATGACAAAACTCACCCCATGCAATAGCCCTGCTTTAAAAATTCAGGCAGGGCAGCAATTACCGTTGTAATCACACTAAGTGTGCGAGCCCGGCTCCCGCTCTCTGCGGAAGGTTTGTCGGTAAATTAAAAGCTTAGACATGCTGCAGAGGAAATAACATTTTCAACCTGAATTCTCTGTTAAGAAAGCAGAAAATAGCCGAGGGATTTTTGTTGTCAGCAACCAGTTACCACTCAAGGAAGATATCTTGGATATCATTGTGGATAGTTCTCTGAAAAAATCCACTCAATGTGCAGCGACAGTCAAAAAAGCCAACAGGGATAGATAATAGGACAGAAAATATCATGTTGCCTCTATATATATTCCTGGTACGCCCACATCTTGAATACTGTCTGCAGATGTGGTCCCCCCATCTCAAAAAAGGTATATTGGAATTGGAAAAGCTTCAGAAAAGGGCAACAAAAATGATTAGGGGTATGGAATGGCTTCCGTATGAGGAGAGACTGGGACTTTTCAGCTTGGAAAAGAGACGGCTAAGGGGAGATATGATTGAGGTCTATAAAATCATGTCTGGTATAGAGAAAGTAGATAAGGAAGTGTTGCTTACTACTTCTCATAACACAAGATCTAGGGGTCACCAAATGAAATTAATAGGCAGCAGGTTTAAAACAAATAAAAGGAAGTATTTCTTCACACAATGCAGTGAACCTGTGGAACTCCTTGCCAGAGGATGTTGAGAAGTCCAAGACTATAAGAGGGTTCAAAGAAGAACTAGATAAATTCATGGACGATAAGTCCATCAATGGCAATTAGCCAGGATGGACAGGGATGGTATCCCTAGCCTCTGTTTGCCAGAAGCTGGGAATGAGTGACAGCGGATGGATAACTTGATGATTCCCTGTTCTGTTCATTCCCTCTGGGGCACCTGGCATTGGCCACTGTTGGAAGACAGGATACTGGGCTAGATGGACCCTTGGTCTGACCCAGCAGCGCCATTTTCTCTTGGGGTCCAGCTGGATGCAGTTGCTTTGAGAGGTGCTTTGCACTGTATCTGGCCTCCTCCCTGCTGCAGGAGTGTTGCAATGCAGGCCTAGTACAGTTTTCATGGGGGTGGGATGCAGGAGCAATGTGGCATGGCTGAGCAATCTCAGGGGCTGGCTTTCGGCTCGTTAGGGATATGGGTTGGAATCCCTCTGCTGCCCTGTCTCAGCCTTTGCCCGTGTTTACAGGAGGGCTGATGGGATAATTTAACAGTTCCTTCTGGCCATAAAACCTATTAATATAAACTACAGTAATGAGTTTAATGAATGAGGAAGAAGTTCCCCCCACTCCTGGCTAGGTCATTACCCTGGGGAAAAAACCTTCTATGGCTGTGGTGACATGAGCTGGCTGCTGCTAGGCAAAGAGAGGATATTGCTTATCGAGCAGATACCAGCTAATTCATTCAGCTCCTGGGGCTCTCTTGGCTTGACTGAGCTCTGATGAGGGGGAACAGGAAGGTGGTGCTGAAAGCACCTCCAGTCACGCTGCTGTTTAGTTCCATTAATTAAGGCTGTGAGTCACCGCCAGGGGAGAAGGCAGTTTCTCCCTCTTCCCGCTCCCAGAGAACATCTGCTCCCTGGAGAGAGGCTGAGGATTTCTGAGAAGCCCAAGTGCACGACGTGAGTATTTTCTCCCCGCCCCCTCCCAGCAGTCTGGATTCACTTCAGCGAGCTGCATCCTGGGAGGACGTGAGAAACCCTGAGAGGTGCTGGGAGGCCACACAGCTCTCTGGTCCTCCAGAAAGCTCCATACAACAGTGCCAGGAAGAGATGGAGCTCTATCTCCTGGCCCCCTGGGTCAGGGGTTTACAAAAGGTTCCCCCCATCACATGGCTGCAGCAGCGACCATGACAATTGCCACACATTTGGGGTCGGGGGGGAGGGCCCATTCCCCATGCATGCTCTGCAACACACAAGTCAGGCGAATGCCTTCGCAAGCAACCAGAGAGCCCCTTGCCCTCTCCAGCAACAGGAGTGGCTGGGCTGACTTCATGGCCTGCTAGCAGACTGGAATCACACCGGTTTTAAGGCAAGCCGTGCGTTGGTTTCAAGAGGCACAAGGGCGGGAAGGTACAAGCACCAAGTCAAACACTTTGATCAGACCCTGTCATGGAGTCCACTCACCGCTAGCGGCATCTCCTGCTGGCCATCCTGGGAAGTAGCTCTGCCGAGCGCTAGGCTCCCTCTCCGGTGGTGTCTCATCGAACACTGCGGCCCCTCTTGCTCCAGGGACTGCAGTCTCCTAGTCGTGGCTTGGCCCTCCCCTTCCAGGGAATTCAAAGTCCTTCTGGACCTGCTGTGTGACTGGCATCTACAACAGCCTTGCCACTTCCCGAATCCCAGTGGCTGGTAGGGGAACCCGGGCCCACCCTTCTCACTGGGTTCCAGCCCAGGGACCCTATAACAAGCAGCCAAGTCCTCTGTACAGATCCTGCCCTTGCTGCTGTTTCCCTGGGTTTCTTCCTACATATCTGGCTTGCCCCCTTTCTGGGTTTGCCAGCCTCCAATCTCTCCACTCAGGGAGTAACTGCAGCCTGCTTCCCTGCCTTCCTGAAACCCCATTGCTGCTCACTGCCCTGGGCTTTATACTAGCCTCCTGCCTGTTCTTGCCCAGCTGAGCCTACTTCTAATCAGTGGCCTACTCCCTGGATCCTCCTCCAGGTGCACCTGATAAACTTAACTAGCCTGCCTGGCCACCTTAATCCCTTTCCACCCTGTGCGAGGCAGACACCCCATCATAGACCCTCCCCCCCCCTTTTTTTAAGCCATATGTTCCTCCTTTGCGAAGCAGGTGCAAACTGCAACTTCAACCAGGACAAAGTGGCGGGATACATAAGTGAAGCCACACCCAGCTTGGATGCAATGAGTGCCGGAAGAATGGGCGAGGCGGGCACATGGCAAAAATCCCACTGGCTTCTGTGGGAGCAGAAATGGGGTCATGATGAGATGGTGAGTCACCAGAGGTCCTCGCCTGCACATTACACCTGAGGATCTCAAAGCGCTTTACAAAGGCCGGTCGTATCCGTATTCCCATTGAGACAGGGAGCACAGGGAGCCCAAGAGAAATGATGCGACTTGCCCAGGCTCACACAGCTCATTGTACCCAAGCCACAAGACCACAGCCACCCCCAGGAGACCAGAGTTTGGATCATAAACGGGAAAGGGGCCATTTGTAAAGGCAGGGTGGCACTTTCAAAGGAGACCAAGACTGGGGCTAGGGACTCCGCTCCCACCGAAATGTAATCGTTTGCTGCCTATTGCCCATACGTGCCAAACCCCAGCCACTATGTTTCAAAAACCGGGGGTTAAATCAAAGGCCTTCGCAAGTGGATCAGAAACGTGCGCTCTGAGCTGGGACTTGCAGCAAAACGTTCTTTGTTTGTTCAGTATTTGAGTCTGTGCAAAGGGCGGCACACAATCAGCAGCCTGCCTCACGGCCAAGCTCAGTGCTGATTGGCACCCGAGTCCGGGGATGGCCTCGTTCACAGATCAAGAGCAGCACCATGTGGTAGTGTATGTTTTAGGGGTTCTGCCACAGCACAGATATTGCTGTGTGAATGTGGCAGGTGTCTGAAAGGAGCATTATTTATCCCACGTGAAATGCATGCAAAGCTAAACGGGGATTAAGCTCATACGAAGTTGCTTTGTAAATGAGTGAAGCTGTTAGGGAGAGAGGGCTGGACTCATCCAACCTTTCCCCTTAATGATTAACAATCCACCTGCTGTGCGTCTGCAACGAAAATTGTACCAGGTCGCTCCAAAATAAGCCCTGCATTCCTGGAGGCTGCTCCTGCTGTTGTCTGCCATCTCATGGGTTAGATCCCAGATGACTGACCATGTCGGTTTCTCATTGGGGGAAACAAAGGGAGACTTCAGAGTAATCTCCTAGAATGGTTCCACAGAGAGACTGATAAAGGGACGGATACAGATGATGTGTGTAAAATGGGTCCCAGACTTAAACCATCCCTGCGTAGGTATTTTCCAAAACCAAGCTATCCCCCAGCCTGCGTCCGGTTAAGAATTAAAGGCCTGATTCAAAGCCCACTGAAATCAATGGGAGTCTTCCCAGTGACTCCAGTGGGCTTTGTGCCCTGAATATCCTGCAGTGGCCTCAGAGAAGCCGTTGGTATGGACCGTTTTGTGACTGAACTCTCTTCTGAAGAGCTCTGTGAGCCACCCTCCTGGCATGTGGCTTCCTTTATTTTACAGTCAGGGTTCTGGCTCAAGCTGGCAGTTTGTAACTGCTTCTCCGGATTAGCAACTGCCTCTCCATTTCCAGAGTCCACCCCGTTCAAAGATGAAATACGGCTCTTCTTATGTACCCCCAGCAGCGCTAAGCCAGGCTAAATGGTGGATGATCACCAGAACCTGCAGATGAAACATGGTCCCCCACTGTCCTCTGTCTGGAGAAGGCTCCTCTCTAAGAGGATTCTGCCCTCTGCTGGGACGAGAGCAGCAGCATTCCTTAGTAGCCAACACCCTGGTAATGGCCCCGCTTCTCTGCTGGAGACAGAAGAGATTCAGGTTCATGCCAAGCGGGAGGACTGGCCTCCTCACAGGGACAAGGGAGGGTTAGGGTTTTTTTGTTTGTTTTACTGTCTACCATCAACAGGGCACATATTTGGGACTCCTTGGACGGAATGGGGAGTATTTGCTCAGGTCCCCCGCTCAGCAAAGCACCTGCTTAACCCCTGAATGACACCAATGGGAGTGAAGCATGTGCTCCAAGTTGAGCCCGTGGTTAAGTGCTGTGCTGATTTCAGGGCCTGAAGACATCAGAGTGTTTAGGGGTGGGAGGAGGCTGGCTAGACCAACAGTTTTCAACAAGTTTTCTAATGCAATCAGCACAAGGCTTCCCTACATGTATCCATGCTGCAAAACAGTCTGATAACTCCTCTGGTGCCGCATGGACACGCAGAGCACATCCAGAACCAGAAAAGTGTGACACCATCTGGCCCGGTGGATATAAACAGAACAGCCTCATGGTCCAGTGAAAATCCACAGCAAGCCACACATCAAAGCTCACAGCTCTACAAAGGGCTACAACATGCAATACTGAAGGAGCGAACTCTGCACCGTTCTCTTGCTCTCTTTCAGCAGATTCAGGGTGACCAGGCAGCAAATGTGAAAAATTGGGATGGGGGCGGGGGGTAATAGGATCCTATATAAGAAAAAGACCCAAAAAACGGGACTGTCCCTATAAAATCGGGACATCTGGTCACCCTAAGCAGATTTCCCATTGCTTCTCTGCCTAAACCTTTCCAAAGCAACGAGGGAAGATATACCCAAATCCCCGCTAGCTGCATGAGAGTGCACCTTGAATAAATGTAACACAGATACCGAGCTGTCAGCTTATCCTTCCCCAGCATATTTTCACCTGTTTATGTGAGGCACATCTGTGACTTGCCGGCAATTCACTTAAGGCAGCGTGGGAGGGTCCAAGCTTCAAAGCCAGCCATCTGCCTTTGTTCCTTTCGGCGCATGCTTTCCCGCTCCATTTTTATGCAGTCCCTACAAGTTCCTATAACTGCTGGGGTAACCCCCTGCCTGGCCCCCTTTTGCAACACACCGAGGAAAGAAGAAGAGACATGAAGGTGCACAGACGGACAGAGAAACACAGGTTGGCATAGCAGGCAGGCGGTTCTAAGAGAAATCCTTTAAGATGCCCTGAACATCCAATGCCCAGACATGCTACAAGTTGTGTGGCAGTGCCCTGCCCTGGATCCCAGTTGAAGGAAGTGGATTCTATCCCCTCCAGACCCTGCCTGGCTTCCCTGTGGAATGTCCTTTCACGCTGGCTTTGCATGGGGAAGGAGAATTTGGCCCTTCGATATCTTCTTGCCCTCGTAGTTTTGGAGACGGTAGATCACACGTGTCCATCCCTAACTATCATCGAAGGGTAAATGCTTACAAGAGCCCGGAGGCTGTGAGGTGCATCAAGGACTGGGGCGCTGCTCTAGATAAAAGGGTGGGGAAGGGGAGCAAAATCTTCTCCTCTCCATCAAAACCATTTATTTCCGTGGGTAGCGTCTGTGGCCTAGGTAGAGGAGATCTGCAAATAGTTGGGAGTCCCCAATACCATGTTTTTCTGCATCCCATGAGCTTTATTGTTTCCAATACAATGAAAAGAGCAGAGTCCCCAGGACAGAGCCAGAGAGAACGTGCAGCATTCTTCAGGGTCTGAGCAGACACAATGGTGTGGTCCTCTAGCAAAGACAGATTTGGGGGCTTTGGAAGATGCCAAGTCATCATTGCAGTGGGGAGGCTTTACCTTCATGAGTCTGGACAGTCAGCTGTTAATATCCGCCTCCCTCCCTCGGCCCTTCACCAGCACTGTTGCATGATTCACTCTCCAACCACAGTCCTGAGTGCTCACTGTCTGTCAATAGATCCCCTTCACTCTCTTGTTCTCTGGATCGAACGGTGACTTGGTATGGGCTGTGGCAGGATAGCTAGCTCCCATCCTCTCCAGCATGTATTCACCACTCTTCACAAACTCCAGCGAGACCTGCGGTGGGGACAGGACAAAGACATTGCTAAAGGGCTCCCCCACACTTCTCTCCCGTTCAGTTAAACAAGCGTGGCAGCGTTTTACGGTCATGCCCCAGAACATTAGTGTGTTTTGAGGCTTGCTATCAGCTCCTGTGTGGAGGGCTAAGAGGATTGGGTTCTGCCACCTTTTTGCTTCTAAGTTGCTGGTTCAGCTCCAGTCTGGATTGATAATGTCCAAAAGCCATTACTGTCTCTCACCTGTTTGGTGTAAAGAGTTGGTGATCTCAACCCAGGTCTCCATGCCAGAACTGCTGGTGGCCTGCCTAGCAGTTACAGCAGAAGGGCCAGGGAGCCATGGAGAACGGACACGCTTGTCAAGGCACAGGATGGAAGAAGCTGGAAGTGCTTGGGCTACAAATACAGGACTAGGGGAGTGATTTCTTTTGCCGGGTCTGGTGCTGCTCACAGTCCTTCCTGGAGAGTTCCAAAAGGGAAGGCAGGTAGATTTTAAAAGCCCAATTTTTTCTTTCACAGAATCTAAAGCAAACTGAATTTAAAACCAGGCAAAAGAATGAAAGTCAAATTGAGTTCCACTCCAGAACAGCTGGGTAACCATAGAGCATATTACGGGTATAACCTCCTGGAGACAAACCTGTTAGAAAAGCAGGTTCCCCAGCTGCTCCCCACCTGGCTGGATTGCACTGAACGTGAGGAGAGAGCACAACCCACGCACTGGAGATCCTGGTGCAGATGAGGGCCGCTTGCCTAGCACAGCACCGGCTGATGTGACGAGACACTTGTGTTACGTTTGTTGAAGCCGTTCGGAATCATTTTCTGATTGATTGAAAATCCCTGTAGGCAGTGTGACTAGCCAGCCAAAGGGCAAAAGACCCTGCAGTGAACATTATTTTACCTAGTGGCGCTTACTCCCGCTAGCTCAGAGAACACTCCAGTGTTCGGGCAGTTCCAGCTGTATTGCCTGGGCTGCTGCCTTTCCCTGCTGTTCACCACCTCTGCCTCTGCAACCCCATCTACAGTGGTGGGGCTGTAACATGAGGGTGCATTGGGAGCCTTGGTTGTCAGGTTAAGAGCTTCAGACAGAACGAAGGCTTGGCATATGGACACAGATACACACAGCCAGCCACTCACTGGGCTCCATTCCAAGCTCTGCTGCAGACTCATTGTGCAGCTATTAGCTTGTCATTTCCCGTCACTGTACCCCAGTGTACTCATCTGTAAGACAAAGTGCTTGGGCAGGGAATTCTTCACAAAGCACTTTGAGATCTTTGGATGAAAAGGTGCAATAGAGCTGCAAATAATAATTTTTACATACAGACAGATAGCTATAAAAAACCTGGAAGATACTGGGCTGTGTGTGTTGTGTGTGTACACCGCTGCCCTCCACTGGATGGAATCAGACCTGCTCCAATTTGTGTCATATGCCGTATACTGCTACAAGCTAATGGAGAGTGGAACATCTTGTACATTTGGAGCCAGAAGATATGGATTGTATCCTCACTTGCATCCATGTTGTGCAGCATTGTAGCCATTGTGAAAACTCTAAGGGGCTATGGATTTATTCCAGTACACTCTGCAAATCACAGGTGTGCACAGGAGCCAGCAACACTGCCTTGTAAACCGGAGCAGCTAGCACTATGCAATGCCTGCAGGTTTAATAGCATCACTTGGAGGCTGAACGAATGACCAGGGCAGGATGGGGCTAATGGAGTCCTACCTTGGCCAGTGACAATGACCAAGAACAGGGAGGTTCCAGGATACATTTCCAGCTCTTGATTGGCTGGGGCAGTGCTGAACAGGTCTTAGGATTGCCCTGTGATCTGGGGAGGGCATTGGCATGCCAGGGCCATGAGTTATTTTTCTCCCCTGCAGATGCCAGTCTCCAGAGGGCACACTGAGCATGGGCGTGACGGCTGGGGCAGGGGAGATGGGGCGAGGAAGCATGCTATCAAGTCTGCAGCGCCTCCAGGAGAAAGAAACTTGGACTCAGCATAGAATGTGAGTTCTTTGCATGGCAGGGCACAGCCACACCTCGCTGGTCCCGGAGTTGCAGCATGGAAAGAATCCAGCTGGAAGGTCTCCTGCCATCTCGCTTTAGGGCAGCTGATCTGCGCTGGCATCCGTCAGCGTGTCAAGCTGCACAGCGCGCACATGCAAAACTCCCCGCTTCCTCCTGCAGTGGCAATTACCATGGAAATCAGGCAGGAGTTATCCTACCGAGCAGAGAGATTAAGGCTGTACGTTAACATCTGCTCGGGGAACTGTGCCTTTCTGCAGGAGGCCTTCGAGCTGGTGCCGCCGACGGAAGGCAGCACTTGCTGCACAATGGAAGCTGACAAGGTTGGGGGCCCGTAAAGAGAGACCACCTGTATGAAGTGCCTTGCTGATTGCCAGGCCTGATCGCTTTAATTGGGGGTTAACGTCGCCTGAAAAGGCCCTCGAGGACAGAGGGGGCAGGCGTCGTTTTGAAAATGACTTTGCTGGTGCTGTCAAATGAAAGAATTCTTTATGGTGGGTGTTTGAATGGGGAGAGCTGAGCAACCGGCCTGCCTGGGGGGTTCTAGTTCAATGCATGTTTGTCTCTCCAACTCTCTATGCACGGGAGGGGCCAGTCCTCTCCTCACATACATCCCGGCCGCCTCGTGGGCTTCGCTAAAGATCCCGACGTCAGTTTCGGGGAGGAATGAGAAGGCTCATGGTGACGGCAGGTAGAGGAGTGAGACGTTACAGGCAGGAGGAAACCGAACAAAAGAGGAAGAAAAGGAAGCCAAGCTAAGTGAACAGAGCATTAATTCTAGAGATGAGCCGAAAGTGGAATCGTTTCTCAGAATCCCAGCGGCTGAATGCTGTCTGGATCCGAACTGTGGCTAACTTAGGTTCTGGCTGTACTTGCACTTCCCAAGGTGCTTGAGGGGTTAACTCTGCAGCACTGGGCAATGCAGCTCCGAGCTCTGGCATGCAGACAGACTCTGCTTTCTCTTCCACTCACTCTTCCCTGCACTGGGAGGAGAACTGGCTGCTAAAGGGAAAACAACTTGCCCAAGGCAGCTCCTCAGAAGCCTGCACAGTCTCAAGACCTGACCAAGAGGCAGCGATACATCACTTCAAAGAGAAGTAAGCAGCTCCTGAGACTCTTACCAGCTTCAAACCTAAGGCTTCACTCACACCCACTTGAGAGTTTAGCACAAGCTTTATCGACTTTGGCCTCTGAAAACTGATATTTTCCTGTGATGTTTATTGTTGGTGCTGTAATAATTTGCAACTGCTGCCTGGGGTGAAAAGTCCCCCATTGCCAGCAGCAATGGTGCAAATTAGCACCAGATGAACTGATGAGTTTTTGCAAAAATTCTTGTATATTCACCAGAGCCTATTTCCCACCTGTACCTACAGCTGCTGCTAAATGAGTTTGTTTGACCAGACATATTTAGGCATTGTGAGAGCCTGTCATGATATGATGTGTCAAAACATCACCATGTGGCATCAAAGTGTCATCATGTCATGATGCCAGGAAGCAAGGAGAACGGGTTGGAGGGTTATTACTACATTTTCATTATAACAGGCTGAAAAGTAGAATGGCCCAGTGGGCAGGTTGTTCATTATGTCTCAGGAGACACGCGTTCAATTCCCTTCTCCACCAGAGAATCGCTGTATGACTATAGGCAAGTTTACTAGCTGCTCTGTGCTTCAGGTTCCCATCTGTAAAATGGGTATAATAGCACTGCAATGCCTTACAGGGTGATGTGAGGATAACTACATTAAAGGTGTGAGGTGTGAACTACTGTAGCAGGGGCTGTATAAGCAATTCCTTACATAGGTACTACCTGGAAAAAACGGGGGTGTGTGTGTCAAATTCTGTTCTCACCAACATAGCTCTCCTGCCTTTGATAACGCTGGCAAGTGATGATGCATTGTTGCCACTCACATTCTAGCTTGCACCTGACTTCAACAGGGTGCGGGAATGTAACTGAGAGCAGCTTGATATTTTGTAGAATAATTTTCATTTCACTAACAGGACCCTTCTTGAAAAGTGCAAGTCTTTGGGAATCCTTTATCTCAACTGAGGCTTAGTTTGGCTTCCTTAAACACAACTCAAGCAGATGTGTTTGTTCGGTATTTCTTCCACGTTCAGCTCTGTCCCTAAGCACCTGGCTGTAATACCCAATGCAGCACTTTTGCCCATTCTCCACTACAGTTGCTCTGCACCCCGGAGCCTGTCTGCCCAGAATTGTGCAATGTGGTTTCACACCAATATTGCAGACTCCAATGTAATGAGATTAAAAGCAAACAAATTCCTTCTGTGGCAGCTTTCTAATCTCTGATTCACCACCTCTCATCCCTCTCTCTGTTGGAAGCATTCACACCCCTTTTAATGCTGCCTCTCTGTCAAGGTCAACAGTTTCTGGGTGGGAGGAAGGAGCAGACCTGAATAGCAGCAATGTGAATTAACTCTACACATCTCCCACCACTAAGCCACTCCCTCTGGTTGCCCCATCTACACTGTATTCATTTTAAAGCTACAGCCCAGGGCCTTTAAAATTCCACCTCTGGTACAGGGGATTTGCGTTGGTGAACACTGAGTTCCTGTGTAAAAGAAACTTCCTTTCCACAGAGTAGGTGGAATGAGAAGACTCGAGGATTGTGTATTTTAAGTCTGGGCTTCTAGCAAGTACCTGGGACCATGTTCCTAATTTTTTCCCCCCACTTTCTCCTCTACTAGTGGCAACCCAGCTAAAGGCAATGCCCCATCAGGATCCCCCTCTAACCCACAGGGAATGCAATGAGTGCAAACAGGGGTGGCTCTATGTTTTTTGCCACCTCAAGCACGGCAGGCAGGTGGCTTTCGGCAGCGCGCCTGCGGGCGGTCCGCTGGTCACGCGGATTCGGCAGACCTCCTGTAGGCATGCCGCCGAAAGCCGCCTGCCTGCCGCCCTCACAGCGACCGGCAGGCTTGCCACCCCAGGCACACGCTTGCTGCACTGGTGCATGGAGCCGCCCCTGATTGCAAAGGACAGAGCACACGGAGAACAGAGCTGTGATTTTTCCGTAGAGAGATGATCCCACATTATTTGCATGCTCGCTTGCTCTCACACGCAGAATCATCAGCCCGTGGGGCTCAGCCATCAGGCATGAAGTAGAGAGTCAGAACTCTTTTCCCCAAACCCTTTTGATGTCAAGACTCCACCTGCTCCAGGTGCCTGTCCCATTACGAGATGCCAGGAGAGAGAGGGAGAGAGAGGGAGAGCGAATGGATGAGCCTGGAAAGCTCTCTGTCATCCGTGACAGGAGTCCATTCACTGCACCAGGCCGCCCTCTTCTAGGCTCAGGAGGGAAGGAAGAGAGGATATTCCATGACGAGAAACAATAGGCAAGGGAAAGAAATTGGTTTGGGGATAGGAAAGCAACAAACTGGACCATAAAATCGCATGGCTCAGGAGCCTCCCTGTCATTGCCACAGGATTAAAAACCAAGTGATCTAAAACCAACCACCAATTTATCAGCTATTTCTTGCCTGCATTATCATATATGTTTGAGGTTAGGTTGGTCCCTCGGGATTTTATCTTCAGTCTTCCCACCCCAATACTCCCTCATATAGGTGTAAGTATCTCTCTGTCTATAGCACATGGGTTAAGTAGAGTCCCGCCCCCGCCCGCCCCATGAGGCTATTCAGGTTAAGTGCCTGCTGCGTTCCTGTTGGACAGAAGTTCCTAGAATCAAACTAGGGCTAATATATTGTTGCAGTTAATGTTCTAGCTTGCACCTGTGATTGAGTCTGGAGACGGAGCTGTGCAAGAGAACAGCATGGGAGTCACTAGAGAGAAAGCTGATTGTCGCTAAACTGCTCCCATCTCTCGCTCTTCGGAATCTCTTCGCTCTGGTTAATACAAGCTAAGAACTTTGAAGAGATGCGAGGGGACTTTGCAATCCTTCAGTCCCCAGATTAGTGTTTGCGCTCTCTCTTTAAAGATTAGTGTGTGTGTGTGTGTGTTTTTTTTTTTTTAAATCAATGTTACGCTTTCTCCCCCTGCAAATCTTCTGACTCGGAGAATGAAACACAGCATTCTCCACACATGGATGTGAATTCTCCCTGCATAATTCTGATCCTCCCTCCCTCCCTGTCCTTGTGTTTTTCTGCTTCCCCTCCCTGCATCCTGCACTCTGCCAGCACTGTCAACCTCACCACACCATTTGTCTGAGTCTCCAGGCCTCCTCCTTCCAAGCTGCTCCCTACACCCAAAACATGTTTTTTGAGCTAGGCTACTACCCTCTCTCTATTCATGTCCCCCCTGAAGACCCATCTCTCCCCAGACACCGAGAACTAGAGCAGTGCCAATAGTTTGGATCACCGACCCTTCCAAAAAATCTAAAATCAGTTTCAATTCAACCTGACATGGAAATGTTTTGTAATTTTCAGTGAACCAAAAAGATCAGAAAAAATTAGTGTCAGGTCAAAGGAAACGTTTTGTTCACCCTGAAATGGAACATTGTTTCTTTTTTTATTTCTTTTTAAACTTTAAAAATGTTTTAACAATAAAACTGAAGTAAACGTTGAAAGGAAAAGTCATTTCAAACCAAAATATTGAAATGTTTTGTTTAGAAATTGTCAGAATGATGCATTTAGATTTTTGTTTGTTTGTTTGTTTTGGATTTATTTTCTAACGAGACAACTTGGTAACTTCGCAAGAAATTCCTAGAGTCATAGAATCATAGGAGGGAGCAAGCAAGGGAGGTTTAGGTTGGACATTAGGAAAAAGTTCCTAACTGTCAGGGTGGTTAAACACTGGAATAAATTGCCTAGGGAGGTTGTGGAATCTCCATCTCTGGAGATATTTAAGAGTAGGTTAGATAAATGTCTATCAGGGATGGTCTAGACAGTATTTGGTCCTGCCATGAGGGCAGGGGACTGGACTCAATGACCTCTCGAGGTCCCTTCCAGTCCTAGAATCAATTAATCTACAGGGCTAGAAGGGACTGCAAGTTCAGCCACCCTGCAGCCATTCTGATATAGCTCTAGGTAGAACCGGGTCATTTTGGGCTGCTAACACAGCTGACATGGCATGGAACCCCAGGAGGCACCATATTCCCCTATACTCACTGGTCCTCCATCAGGGTTCTGGATGTACCCGTAGGCAATGGTTTTGTTGATGGCAAATCCAAAATCTGCCCTCCGGATGTGTCCGACTACTTTGCCATTTCTCCAGATGGCCTCCAGTCCAAACATAGGCACCTTCCTGCAGGACCAGAACAGAGCAGACCTTTAGCAGACAGCAGCTCAGCAGGGCAGTTCCCTGCCATTCTTCAGGTTTTACCAAGGGGAGTTGTTATAGAAAATCAAGGGGCTAAACATGCTGACCACAGGAACGCATTGTGCATGTAGGCAGGCTCTGTGCTAGCTTCCTAAACAGTGCTCTGCCAATACATCTCACGCCCCCTGTTATTCCAGTCCTCGGCTTCCACACGAGGCCTTGCATCAGAGTCCTAACTTCCAGCACTCCGCTATTCCAGGCCTGGAACCTACCCAGCTCTGCCAGTGCACTTTAACCCTGACACGTTACCCCACGGATTACAGTCCTCGGCCACACACACAGCTCTGACCATGCGCCTCCATCCTGACTTGCAAAATCTCCTGCTATTTTGGTTGGTTGATAACCCCACCCATTGTCACAAGAGCAGAGAAAACGGGCAGAGGGAGTTTGTGTGTGAGCTTCTTGTTGGTGTGTGGGACAGAATCTTCTTTCTGGTTAAAGTTGGATCACAAGCACCAGGGTGATTGTTGTATTTAATACACCCAGGCAGAGCTCACCGATACAAAGCCCAGCCCAGGGGTGGTCGTACTTACTCATCAATGGTGAAGCAGACCAGGCGCCGGAGGACTCCTGTTGCTTTCTGTGTCTCTAGCGCTTCCCGTCCAAGGAAGGGGATGCTGGACTTGAGTTTACAAGTGAAGGCCAGGCCTGCTTCTAGGGGGGTGTCATCAGGACGCAGATCCGCATGCCAGTGCCTGTACCCTGCAGAGAATGACAGAACCATCATGGGTCTCCCCAACTGTTTTCTCCTTTCTCCCCAGTCATAACAAGGCCTAGGAGAGCCAGTGTGGGGAGAACAAAGCACTCGAACCCCCAAGTGCTCGGTCTGGCCCTGCTTCACCCTTGGCTTGTTCAAGGACAGTGAGATGAGAGGCAGCTCCTCTGTCACGCTCCTCTCTTGCTGCAGCATTCCCCCCTGCAGCTAAAGGAGAAGGCAGCATCTCTCGGTCCCAATCCTCTGGCGCTCCATTCCTGCACTGGGCCTGGGAATGGAGGGCGAACAGCCAAAGGTGGCTTGAGACATCTCTGGCCTCACTGAATTCTTGGAGCCTGCCTGGACCCCAGAGTAAGTCAGAGCAACCACAGGGCTGCTCTAAGTTACAGTCAAGGTGCTGGTGGCTCCCTGAGGGCTGTGAGCAGCTGAAACTCTGTGTGCTCCAACCATGCTCTCACTTCCTCACAGAGTGCCCCAGAACACCCCCACCCCACCCCCACGCAGGAACTGCACGGGTGTGGACACAGAGCTGTTCCAGCCGTTTTATGCCCACTGGGGATCCTCTTATGTAGGCCCTGTTCCCTGGGAGTCTCTCGTGACCAAGGATGGACCAGCAGGGGTTGTTCTAGGGGAGAGCATGTGGTCATTAATACTCTTCTCCTCCATGAAAAACATCTCCCCCCACCGCAAACCCTGCCTCCCCCCCCCAGAGTAGTGCCCAGACCCCACCTCCCTCTGGAGTATTTCACCCCCCCCCACAGCACGTCACATCCACCAGCGCCCCTCTGGAGTACCTCACCCTCCCCGACCCCGTGGAGCACCTCGTCTCCATCAGCCCTAGAAGAAACACAAGGCTCTAGTAGAACTGGTTGAAATGTTTCCATCAAGAAGGGATGCGGGGGGTGGGGAGAAGAGACATCTTTTTTGTCAAAATGGACATTTCCAAAATTATTTTTATAGGGTGGGTGTTGATTTTTCAGCTCAAACCTGACTTTTTTTTTTTTTTAACAAAGACAAAACATGTTTAGTTTTTGTTTAAAAATATATATATTGTGGGTAAATTCCCCCATTTCTTGAGCATCTCTAGGCACTAAGTCACCCCTCAAGGGCGACGGGTGAATCTACAGGTTGGGAGGCCCAGGATGGAAAAGCCCTTGGAGCTAGACGTGCTTCTCTGAATTCTCCGGCCATGTCCAAAGCTGGGCCAGAAGTCTCCTAGGTAGGGGCTCACTCTGGAGATTTCAGCTACTTCCTGCTTCCCATTTGGCCAGAAAATGGCCTCTTCGGGGGGGTATTTTGGTGCCTCTGGTCCGTGGCCTGGGGCAGGAAGTGCAGAGGCAGAAAAAGGATGCAGGGTGGGGAAGGAAACTGGATGCTTTTTTAAACATCCCTCTGATTTTATTCAGATGGGCTCCTCCAACCCTACAGCCACTCTTGGCTTTAGCTCTCGGAGTCAAGCAGGGACACTTTGTGCCATCCAAACAGCCACAGAAGGAATGAGCTGCAGGGGAGCACCCTGGGAACAAAACAGGAGAGCTATGGGGAAAGCAGAGAAAACAACTCCATTCCACTGGAGGGTAATATGGAATAAACATGCCGAACAAACTGGCTGTCAGGGACCAGCGAAGCAAGAAACATCAATATCCTCTGTGCGTGGGTGTAGGGTTGTGTGTGTGCGCGCGTGCACACAGGCAGAGAGGCTGGAGGGAGTACTAGGAGGTTTGAGTCACGGAAAAGATGCCTGGGCATGAGGAGGAAATACTGGATAGGCTTATTAGCCTGGGGGCCCTATTCCCCACTGCTGATGGGATGTTGGAGGAGCTCGTGGTTAAGGTAGAGGTCTGGGACTCAGAAGAACGGAGTTCAACTGCTAGCTCTGCTACAGGCTCTGTGTGCGCAACACTTCCTCTCTCTGTGCCTCTGCTCTGGGAAATGGCGTTGCTTTTTCCCTCCTGGGCAGGGAGGATAAATCCGTGAATGTCTAGGAGGAACTTGGAGACTGTGGTGAGGAGGGAGGTACAAGGAGGTGGATATGAGTGACCCCTACAGAGCCAATGGGAGTTGCTTGCTTCCCATGAGGGGAGAATGGCCCACTTGAGTTTTTCATGTTCCTTTTTCATAGTGTAAATCCCCAAAGTCGAACAGGTTTTTAACCCGTCTCGGAGGTGACCGGGGTGCTAGAACTGCATGGAACTTAATCCTGACTCAGATTAAAGTTTTCCTGAACGCAGATGACCCTTCCTCAGAGAAAGAGAGAAAAGGATTTCCCCTTTCCCAAAGCCTCATTTTGTGCCAGGAGATTTTTAGTGGACTCCCTAAGGAAGGTTCAATCCATCTAGGAGCATCACTCTCTCTCTCTCTAAGTGACTCATGCCCTCAACAATCCTTTCCCTCAGCCCCTTTCTATTTTAATGGCTAAATGCTAAAGAGGCGACCAGTGAAATACAGTCAAATAACCCCACACATCCCTTCCCCCTTTGTTTTTGGTCCCTAACTGGTGACAGGCCAATAAGCTTAGTTAAAACATTCGCCCTCAATACGAGACCAATGTTAAGGGAGAACTCAGTGAGGAGCTGGGTCACCCCAGCCACATGGTCCACCCCTAGTTATCAACCCTTTACGGAGGGGCGCACTGGCCTATCCCTGAAGCTGGAAAACCCCTGGCCATGGATGGGGGAATAAGGTTACCTGGCTTCCTCCTGGATCACTGTGCAAAGCGTTGGGGGCAGCTGGATCTCCCTGAAGGAGACGGGAACTCCTGGGGGGTTTATCTGAACCAAGCCCAAACTCAAACTTTCCAAGGCCTGCCCGCAGGGGCAGAGGGACAGATGGCAGGAAGTCCACCATCTTTCTTTGCTTGCCTCATGTGCATTGTCCCCACCAGGTGACAGCAGAGCAACACATGCTAGTAGAGGTGAAAAGCAAGTTCTCCTGAGAAACCTTTCTCAATGCTGAGGGAGTCGATGGCTCTGTACCCGGCGTTGGTAATGCCGTGCCCGGCACCTGCCTTCATCACAGCCTGGTAAACCCGCACACAGTCGTGCTTGGGCACGTGCAGCTCCCAGCCCATCTCACCCACAAACGACAGCCTCATGGCTCGTACCTGTGAAACACAAAAGATCAAAATCACTGGCCTTGCTGTTTCCTTTCATTCAAGGACTCTAGAGTGGGGCAGTGTGGCCCAGGTGATAGGGCACAGGGCTGGGAGTCAGGAGACCTGATTCTATTTGAAGCTCTGCCAGTGACCTGCTGTGTATATGCATGAATCATTTACTATTCTGTAAAAGCAGCAAAGAGTCCTGTGGCACCTTATAGACTAACAGACGTATTGGAGCATGAGCTTTCGTGGGTGAATACCCACTTCGTCAGATGCAACATATTCACCCACGAAAGCTCATGCTCCAATACGTCTGTTAGTCTATAAGGTGCCACAGGACTCTTTGCTGCTTTTACAGATCCAGACTAACACAGCTACCCCTCTGATAATTTACTATTCTGTGCCTCAGTTGCCTCATCTGTACAATGGCACTTAGCCTCCTTTGAGATCGCCAGGTGAAAAGACCTAAGTAGTGTATTGATAACTTCTTGTGGAAGTCTTTGGACAGCACTTTCTTGGATTAGTCCTATTTATATAAAACTGGTTTCCTCTGATCTCTTTATTCTTCCTATTTCTTTACCACTACAGACATTTGTGTGAAACCAGTATCTATCTTTCTATATCTTTTGTTCATCAGCTCCTAAAGCCTATTGCTCCTGGAAGACACAATCTTTGGATCATGAGGCCACAACCGACCACTGAACAAATGATTCTGAGCTCGGACCTTGAATCTTTTGTTGTATTCCTTCCAAACCAGTCGATCTACAACACACAAAGCATATTCATCAAATGACAGATCTGCTGTTACAACCAATACATTTTCTGCTGTAACACCTTTGGCTGTTGACCAAATCCTATTTTATAAGCTAAGCAAGGCTGGGGCGTCCTTTTGGATAGGAATATTCATCACCTAACAGTTCTGCTGTAACCTTCAGCGTGGGGCTTTGTGCCCATCTAATGGCTAATCTATATAACAAGAAAGAGCCTACTACAACTGCCAGCTGAGGGAGTCACTCCTTAAATGTTAGAGGCTTATAGCGAAGTCCTAGTTTCAACTCCTACTGGTATGTTGGCCATTCAGTATTGGAGGCACTTTTCCACACTGAGAAGTCCTGAAGCAATCCTCCAGCGAGGTCTCTGGAGGAGCTTTGCTTCTGGAGGAGGCATGTATCAGAGGAGCTGTAAAAGTAAAGTTCTCCTGCCCCCTAAACTCCATGGCTCACCATGACAGACTAAACCAGAGGAAAGGTGCTGAGAAATGTAAGCTACATGCATGTATCTAAACACTCTGGACATGCTTTCCGTGCTATGAAACAAGCTTTATTTTTGTCTGGGATCTGTTGCTTTGCAGGCAGGATGGGGGAGTTTCCTTTCGTCACTTTCAGCGCCACAAGCAGTTTAGAGAGAAATGTCAAGAGGATCCTGGAACCAAGCCTTGCATGGAGAATCAATTTAATGTAAGATCAAAGTCACCTAAGAGCACTCCTACTTGAGGAGGGAGTGTGCATTGGGTGCAGGAACTCAAGGATAACCAAGGTAATTCCCCCTGCAGGTCAGGAACATTTTTAGGCAACGAAAATTATTCAGAAAGGTCAATTTTTAGGCCAGTTTTGCTGTCAAATTATTTTGACAGCCTCTCCCTTTCTTGGGCTCATGCATTTCAAAGGGCATCTCTGTGATTTATGCGTAGCCCTGAGGATGGTGCACGGAAAGGGCAGCCTTTGAACAAGCCTTGTCTTTTCTAACAGCGATTTCTTTTCCGCGTGTTCCCCACTCTGTACAAGCTCTTTAATCAGCCTCCCAGACAGAGGTTAAAGCCTGATGCACGCAGCTGTGTGGCAACTAAGGTCTAGTGTGCCGGGCACAGGGCTGTGAGTCAGGACCCTTAGGTTCGATTTGCCACTGGGCTAGTTGTACCACCTCTCTGTGCCTCAGTTTACCCATCTGTATAATTGGGCTAATTATTCCTTACTTACCAATTTGTAATGTGATTTGTGACTTGTGGACGAAAAGGACTGGGCAGGCACAAAGAGACCGGCAAATCGGCACAGCTCCATGCTACCTCCATTTTACAGATGGGTAAACTGAGGCATAGAGAAGTGAACTGTACTGCCCATGGACAAACAGTGAGCTCGTGGGACTGTGATGAATTGAACCCAGGAGTCCTGACTCCCAGCCCTATCCTTCTATGGACCTATAGCCATTTACATTAGGGTGACCAGACAGCAAATGTGAAAAAGTGGGAGAGGGGTTGGGGGGGTAATAGGAGCCTAGATAAGTAAAAGACCCAAAAATCGGGACTGTCCCTATAAAATCGGGACATCTGGTCACTCTAATTTACACTAGCTGATGATCTGTCCTGAAGCATTATTTTTGTTGCCAAAATTAGCTCGATGAGAGGAAATGCCGTGACTTCACCAGAACTATGCAAAGGAAGACAGCAAAGATGAATTTATGAGGTGGCTCGTCTTTTCCTTCCCCTTTCCTCCCCATTCTGTGCAAAACATCAAACAGGCAGATCCTGCTCTCTCGATAATCCAGCTCACAGCCAGAGTTTATTAGCTTGGGGTTCTTTCTGCCTCAGAGGTGCTGGAACTTGGTTCTACATGTGCATGGCCGTAAGAATGGCCCCTGTCTCCAGCCCAGCTGCGCTTCCCCCTTGGGACGGAGATGGGCTTGCATGTGACTCTCAACAATATCCCGCTTACTGGCTGACGAGCCCTCGGACACCTTGTTAGGCTGTGTTCCCAAAACTTTCCAGACCCAGCCTGGACACCTCCCCCGAGTCTTTCCCCTTTAATCTGAGCTGTGCTGCTCTTCAGTTACTAAATAGCCTTTCAATTCTTTTGCTCTCTTTTTTTTAAAGTTGTGGGATCCACCAGGCATCCCAGTATGAACTCCCTTTCCTCCCCACATCCACCCTCACCCCCCAACCCTACCCACCCAGCAGGCTGAGCCAATGCAGATTCGTTCTTTGTTCTGCACGGTCTTTGTTTCACCCAGCCGTTCTAAGGGCACCTGCCTAGCCCTAAGCCCCTCTGCTGGGAGGCCAGGCCTATGATGGCAGGCTGGCTAGTGTGCTCCCACAGGCCTGGGGCCAATGTCACCCCATCAGCTGGCCTCAAGGGGCCTGAACCAACTCCCATCAAAATCAATGGCAAGATCCCCCTTTGGACTTCATCCTCCCCACTAATGCATCCTCGGTGAATCTCCAGAGAGTCTATGGACCAGCTCTCCATTCTCTGCGGCGTTCTTTGATTCAACGGGACATGCCGGAGCGGTAAGATTTTGACCTAAACCCAAACTGCGCCAAAGTTCTGATGCATTTGGATCCATGGCTCAAGCTCTTGTAACACGCTGCCCGTCGTGTGAGTGGGCGGGCAGCCCTGTGCTTAGAACAGTGTACTCCTCGCGTCTCCTCTAAGGGGCTGTGGGTGCATAATGCGCTGATTTTGTTTTCCGCCTTTCTGACCCACTTTGCAACCCTAATGGAAATGGAAATGGATTATTCCATTTCAGAGACCTCAGCGAGTGAAAGGATCCCAGCAAAGACAGGGAGGGAGAAGCAAACAGAATGACAGTGAGGAAACGCGCTGCCAGAATGGCGATGGCTTGTTTCCTTTAAGAAATACTCATCGACGGGGCCCAGCTCCAAGGTCCCTGAAGATAAGGATAAGTTCAAGGGCCTGTGTGCTTTAAAATGAGCTGGAGCCCTGTGGACTGCTCCCTAAGAGTATCTTCCACGTGCGAATCTCCAACTGCTTTGCAGCACCCCTGGGGGGTTGGGACGTGCTATCCCCATTGTGCAGATGGAAATACAGCGGTCAGGTGACTTCCCCAAAGTTACCCGGTGACTGGCACTAGAACAGGGAACTCCTAGGCACTACGCAGCCATAGATCATTGAAATGTAGGGCTAGAAGGGGTCACAAGAAGTCACCAAGTCCAGCCCACTGCTCTGAGGCAGGACCAAGTCTACCTAGATCATGCCAGACAGGTGTTTAGTTAACCTGGTCTTAAAAAGGACAGGGATTCCACAACCCCCCTTGGTAACCTGTTCCCGTACTTAATTACCCTTCGAGTTAGAAAGTTTTTGCTAATATCCAACCTAACTCGCTCTCTTGCTGCAAAATAAGCGGCTCTGAGAGCAGGCACCTCGTTTCCTTTCACTGGCCTCTGCTCCTTTGCTCTTTCGCAATGGACACTTGTTTATGCTTGGTGCTTAGATACACCTGCATCCCTTAAATAACATTTGCCAGCTTTCTAAGTTGATGGAAAAACATGACTTCAGTAGTTGCAGCAGAGAGGAGACTGAATGCTGAGGAAATGTCACCTAGATTTCTAGGGTGAGATTGGAATGTTTGGGGGCACTCTCTGTCCTGTGGTGACAGATGCCCTAGAAATAGGATTATACAGACAGACGTGCACGGGTCTAGACCGACAGAGACACACAGATGCGTATGAGGCCAGACAGACACACGTGTGTGTGTCTGGGGCTAGACAGACAGACGACGTAAAGTAACCCTGGGAAAGTCAGTGCCGGGAGAACACATCAGGATGCCGCGTCAAGAACAACAAAGAGAGAGCTGTACTGTACATCTGCAGTCAAGCATGCACAGCTACACTGCATAGGGAGGGACCTGTAGACACAGAGCCTGATTGCAGTGAAAGCTTTGGGGCCTCACCGAGGACACTGATCACTCCACGGGTGCCACCCTGTGTTGCCCAGGCATCTTAGCCCATCAGGCTCAGGACTAGCCTAGACCCTCTATCAACCCCTTTTACTAGAACACCTGGAAGAAGCACGCAGCTGCCCGACTTCTCTTTCATCTGCTGGGTATGAAACGCTCCCGGCCCTCCCAAGACGCTCCACCGCGGTGCAGAGAAGCAAAGCTCGCTGGTGAGCCGTTCCTCTCCCTGCCCTTCGGAGCCAGTCCCCTGGGTTCTGTGCCAGACTGCAGCAGCACTCTGCAAACTTTACTCAAGTCTCCGTAATTGTCCTGGCTCTGCTCCAGCTTCAGAATAGGTTTGGCCCACGGTGCAGACTTGAGCTAAAAGCAGCTCAGGCCGAATGCAGGGAGAGCCCATGCATTGGAAGGGAAGAGGCAGCCTGCTGCAGAGGGGGTGAGGGTAGTTTTCGTAGTCATGCAGTGGATTTGGGGGAGAGGGAGTTCAGAAGCCCATGGGCACTAGAGGAAACTTGGATTTTGGACCAGGAGACTTAGCCATGCATGGGGACTGATCCTACACCCACTGCAAGACTTGCCATCCAATTTACTGGGAGGAGGAAAAGGCCCCTGAAAAGGACATTAAGGGTGAGCAGATTTCCCCAGGGAGGTTGAGCCATATCTCTATCAGAATGCAGTGCCCGGCTGCTGTTTTCCTTATTGATTTTAAAGGAGAACAAGATAGAGGGAGGCGTAAGCAACCCGGGGTTATGTAGAGGTTAACCAGCAGGCTCCTGCAGTGTGAGCTGCCTCGGCTCCCCGTATGCTGCTAAATCATGAAGGGGAGAGGAGGAGAGGGAGACCATGACACACCTATGGAGGTGAAGGTCAGTGGGAGGGCAAACAGAGGATATTTAGACAATTCCATCTACCCTTCAGTTTCATCTGGTTAGGGGAGTCTTCACTTCCTGTCATAAACTTCTGCATGATGTTGTGAGGAGCTCTTGCTTCCACCCCAGAGATAGCTGCATTTCAGTGATCTTTATTTCCCCAGGGTCTGAACCTAAAAGGTTCCTAGATCTTATTGATTTCAACGCCTATCGACTTCAGCATGAGCTTAAGGCATTTGCTGAGCACCTCCCAGGGGAAGCTCAGCATCTGGCAAGATCCGGCCCAAAGCACCTGGGGAAACTGCTGTATTGATGTGAGATACTATGAATACTACAGAAAATACATCAGAACAGCTGAAATCAGAGCTAATGCAGCTAGAAAGCCACCTGGAGCGCAGAAAGTGCAGCGTCTTTAAAAAGCCACATCAGTCCAGGCCAAAACTTTTGAATATAACAGACAAAGAGACAAAAAAATGGAGGCTCCGTGTAGACTCTTAGAAATAAGGTGCATTGTAGCTAGATATTGTTTTAATTCACAGAGCTCTACAATATCATTTGTCAGCCACCCTGTGGTAACGGGGAACTCTTCCAGCCGGCTTCCTTTTACAGGCACCAAAACACTCCGCTGCCTGAGTACAACACCTTCCAACGCACCTAGTGGCATGTTGTGCCAAAGTTAATCTTACATCCTAGCGGGAGAACAATTATTCATGGTCCAGCAGCTTCTGATGCGTGTTCTGTTTCACACTTGCGTTCTTACTCACAGACATTTATCTACTCAGTATTCAGTCAACAGAACTTGTCTTAATATATAAGGAATTAACCGGATTAAGCTCTACACAGGGCCCTGTGTTATTAGAAAAGTATGTTTCTGGAAGTAAAATGGTACATCACCACTATGTAATTCACTCGCTAGTCAGTAGAACATGGAAACCTGGCGTCAAATACAATTTAAGTTCTCTAAGAGGAACAATGATCTAGTGGTTAAGGTGATGGGTAGGACTCAGAAGATCTGGGTTCAAGTTTTAGTTAAGAACTAAGAACAGCCATGGTGGGTCGGACCAAAGGTCCATCTACCCACTATCCTGTCTTCTGACAGTGGCCAATGCCAGATGCCCCAGAGGCAATGAACAGAACAGGTCATCACCAAGTGATCCATCCCCTGTCACCCATTCCCAGCTTCTGGCAAACAGAGGCGAGGGACACCATCCCTGCCCATCCTGGCTAATAGCCATTGATGGACCTATCCTCCATGAATTTATCTAGCTCTTTTTTGAGCCCTCCCTTATGATCTTGGGCAAGTCACCCCATCTCTCTGCCTCAGATCCCCAAACATAAATTGGGGATAGTAGTTCTGCAATTTAGACTGTAAGCGCTTTCAATCATGGATCATCTCTTCCTATTTATATGTACAGCACCTAGCACAACAATCTTAGTTAGTGCCTCTACCTCCTACTGCAATAGAAATAATAATAAATTAAGTTACTGTGAGTTTTTCATCTTCTTCACTCAAGCCCTAGTGATCCCTTACTTGCATCACAAAAGCACTGTGCTATTGGACCCCACTCAGCCTAACTGGCAGGTGTTACTCCAAACCAAGCTCAGGATCAGAACAGTGGGAGGTGCAGTGCATCATGACCGAGGTGCAGGGGCAGAGTTGGATGGGAAATCCAGGAGAAGGGTAGGAGTGCAGTGGAGAGGCAGAGCTGCCTGGGAGCTCAGTACTGGTATAGTAGAAGTGTTTCCCTGGCCAGAGAGAAGGTCAACAGAGCAGAACTGTTGAGGTACCTGCACTTGGTGGAAGTGTCACAGGTCAAGAGAGAGGACAGTTGGCACATGCAGTGAGGTCCTTCAGGGTGCTCTGAAGGTCAAGATGGAGGCATGCTGGCATATCTGTGAAGGGTTGGACAGCCTCCGCTGTGCCTGATCTCAGCTGGTGCTACTTCATTGCACGAGCGCTAAAATTTAACATACGACACTGTGACACCCTGGCACCCCAATATCATGTAATCAGGATATGTTTTGTACAAAGTATGTCTTGTGAGGTATCATTCTAAAAGTCCTGATCTGCTAGACAGTAATATCTCGTGGGATTGTAGGTGCTATCACTGTCTGTGAAGTTTGGCTAGGTATGTGCTACTGAAACATATTGTGAGGTTGAAAACACCCACAAGCAGCATTTCAGGTACAACAGTAAAAAGGCCAACCAATGTTAATGGCTTATTGAGGAGATGCACACAAGCACAAGGATTACCCCAGGAACTGCGTACAACAGAAACCTCTCAGAGAGAGCACTACACAGTGGAAACTGTTGGACCCAGGTCACAGCAACAGAGCTTTCCAGCAACTGGGAAGAAGATATACAAGAGGGACAATGACATGATGGTACCTGACTCTCCCTCCAACTACACACCTGGAAACACCTGAAGGGCAAGGACAGAACTGTGGGAAGTGATGGTCTCAGGCGAGAAGGATTTTTAGCCTGTTTATGAAAACCTGGGAAATCCAAAGCAACTTGTGCCTTAAGAATCTGCCAGCCTGTTTATCACTCAGAGTGAGAATTTGCTAATTCATATCCTACTTATTTAGTTTGTTACGCTCAGTTTGTGGGTTTGTTTATTTACTAAGGTCATCTGCTTTATTCTGTTTGCTATCACTTATAACCACTTACAATCTATCTTTTGTAGTTAATACACTTGTTGTTGTTTTCTCTAAAACCAGTTTGTGGAATTCATAACTGGGGGGGGGGGGCAATCGCTGTGCATATCTTCCTCCACATTGAGGGAGGGGGAGAATTTGATGAGCTTACACTGTACAGTTCTCTGTGCAACGCAAGACAGTGTAATGTGGGGTTTACACTCCAGAGGGGAGTGCGTTCCTTAGCATCTGGGAGGTGCCTTAGCTGAATCTTCCCATGCAGAGCTGTGTGAAGCTGCAGCTGGGTGTGTCCCTACCGGTGTGTGTGCTGGTGAAAGAGCAGGCTTGGGGAGCTTGGCAATTTATCACAGCACCAGAGTGTGAAAGGGAGCCCAGGCTGGTGGATCAGGCAGGCTCAGTGGTACCCCAGTTCCAAGTGGCACCCCAGGGGGAACCCGTCACAACACATTTAAAAATACCAGGCAGAGGCTTTATAAACTTCAGATTATTCACAGCCTTCAGTCCTGTCAAACCTCTGGAATACAACACCACACTTACAATTAGTAACACAATGGGGCATCTTACTAATACATGTGGCATGACAACCCTTCACGACAGCTCCAAGGAAAGGAGCTGTCAGCGGTGCGCGCCTGAGCTGGCTCTGGAGATGACAATTTAACATGACGCACTGCACTAATCTAGATTAGGCGGATGAAATATTCATGGGTCGTAAGGGAGAGCAATTATTCAAACACGGCTTTTGAGGGGGGAAGCAATATCTAGGCGGGGAGAGGTGGTTGTGAATGATGTGCCCGATTACAGAATCCCCAGGCACATGGACGAACTGTAGCAGTACTAATGACTTTCAAAACCAACTAACAATCCCCTAAAACTCCTCTCACGTTCCCCCAAACAACACATCAACCAGCCAATGCTCCAGCAAACACTTGGGATAAGCCAGACATGAAGGAGAGCTCTGTGTAGCTCGAAAGCTGGTCTCTTGCACTAACAGAAGTTGGTACAATAAATGATATCACTTCACCCGTCTTGCCCCGTCAGGCCGTGAACCATGCCCTGAAACGTCAACCAACACTTGGTCCAGTCTACACTGCAACCAGAGGTGCGACCACAGCCAATGTAGACATAGCTGAGCTAGCTCTGATCTAGCTAGCTCAAATAACTGTGTTAGCCACTTGAGTATATCCCCAGGCGGGCAAGTATATGCAGTATATACCGACTATATTGAGAGTCCCGGGCATGCAAATTTGTACAGCTTATGCTGCCGCAACTTCACTGCTCAAGTACCTGAGCTAGCTACGGTATGTCTATGAGTCCTGCAGGCACATCTCTGATTGCAGTGTAGACCCACCCGTTATGTTGGATCAGCAGAGAAAGGGAATTTCAGAGTCCCCTCTGCTGAGAACCATTCTGGACCCGTGGCCTTCGGCATTGAAATCGAGAAACTGTACCGTTCCCTCTTGGGCAACAACTGCCATGGCAGTATAGGCAGGAGCAAGCCAAAGACTCTAGGGTAAGAGGACTAAATGAAGGGCATCAGCATTAACGAGTTTTAGCCAGCAAACTCCGGCTGTGTCTCTGCTGTTCGCACAGATCCGGAGAGCCAAACGCAAAGCGCCACTTTCAAGAGATCCGGTGTTGTGTGCATCTTGCTTTTCATTGGCTCAGCCAAAATTAGCACAAAATTAAATGCTGTGCGAGGAAGCCTTTTGTTATGCAGACCTGCTCCAGCCAGCAAAGGTGTCACTCTCTGTTTACCTACTGCATCATCACTCAGAAGGAGTGAAAATACCAGCTTTTCCTCTTGTGGTCCCCAAGGAAACAAGTGAAATTTCCTAATTCTGCTCAGGCCCAACGGCAGGATGCACGTTTCCACGGGATGAGCATTAACAAGACTCCTATAGGAGCTTTCTGCTTTTCATTTTTTGTTTCCTCCTTTCAAATTATCTTCACTTTAGAGGGTTTAGAGTGTCAGCACCTTTGGATACCTTAGTTTCCTTAAGTGGAGGACGGACTGGAACAGATCTATCCCTGCAGAAAGTCAAAAGGTTTGGCACCTCCCCGCCCCCCACCTTTCCTGTGCGCTAAAGGCATGTCTAAAAAAAAAACCTCCAAGTTTGAAAGTGGCATTTAATGCTGCTTTTAGATGCCTTAATGTGAGCAACAATAGAACTGGGGTGGGGGGGGAAGAAACACAAAAGGTATCGTGAATTTATTTTGAGCTTCCTTACAATAGAACAACACTCACCGAGCCTGCCTGTCTTGGAAGTGCAATGAAGCATGAAGGTTCGAAATCTACTTCTGAGGCTTAGGAAAGCTCCGGCTACGGAAAAGCTTTTCGCTCCATATGAATGTGTCACCTAATTAGAGAACAGCAAGAGATCAAGGCACTGGAGCCAGCTACAGTATTAATCGCGGCAGGAGATGCTTTGGGCATTGACAGCCAACTCCGCGGTTCATTTATCCTGCCGGGGGATGCTGTATTGCTGGCTTTGGGAACACAAGATACTTCCTGTACAAGAGCAACTTCCCTCCTGAGAAAAGCTTAGCCTGGCCCTTCCCTTTAAATCACTTGGTATAACTACAGCTGGGGGGAACAGTCGGGTCCCAGCCGGAGTGTTGAAGCAAAGTGTCACACAAACCATGCAGCCATCCAAAAGGTGTGGGTTGGCAGTAATTGGTTTCAGACAGTCTGCAGATCTGACCAGCTGATATACATCCATGGACTGTACACATCCACACATGCTCGTGCACGTGTGTCGGGCTATGTATCAGAGAAGTGGCTGGAGGGGAACAGGCTTGAAGTCACCAGCACAAAGATACTGCAAGCTGCAGTCATTAAATTTCCCCCTAGATACCGTGACATCAGCTGTCCCATTCTGCTGTTAGGTTGTCTGACATCTCTGGCCAAATGCTCCTGGGAACTGATGTTCCCACGATATTTCACATGGAGCCAAAAAACAGCACCGTGCCGTCCATCTACGTTTATTTAGTTGGGTGCATATTTGATGATGAAAATCCACCCACTGCTAAAATTCAAAAGGGTACAGATCTTGATATTATGCACAATGTAATATGCTGTATACACACACACACACACACTCAGTAACTGATCAGCTGTCTCCAGAAAGTCATTAACTCAGCTGGAATTCTCTGTGTGCATCCTCACTCTGGCTGATTTTTTTCAACAAATGAATTAATCTGTGACAACCATCACAATAGGTTGTTTTTTTTAAGACCCTGGATCCAGTTCATCCCATTGACAGTCGACGGAGTTATGTCAGGGAGGGATTTAGCTCAGTCTCTCGGCTAACATTTCTACACTGGATTCTAGGTGTAACAAATTCCTCCATTGCTTATGGCCCTCGATAAAGCTCTATCAAATTCACTGTAAGAAGCAAAACTTCCATCACAGTTTATCACTGGCTGACAGGCGGCGCTTGCAGCAGTGAGGTCTACTGCTCGAGAGAGGTGGATTATTACCTGCAATGGAGGATATGCTTGGGAGGACTGCAGGCTCGGGGGGAGGGAATTTTGCTAACCACATCACTACCTACCCATAACATGTGGCTCTATCATTCCAGTCCAGGAAGCACTGCTCAAAAGAAAGGTTTCTTATGGCACCATGGCCCCTGATGGACAGGTGCTGTGAGATGGTACAGTACTTATCAGCACAATCTCCACTTGCCTGGCAGGGGCTGTATCGTGTAGCTTGCTGACAAACTGGGTATCCCAGAGGCACCAGCTATTTTCACTATTCAGCAGTAAAGCACTTATCTCCAGTATTATGGGCCAAAGTCTCCAGTCCTTGATTTGGCCCTGTGCAAGCAGAAGGCACAAATGACCTGCTGTTTCAGAGAAGCCCCTTGGGTGTTAATGGACACACATTTTGCGGCTGAGAGGAGTCTGAGTCAGTTCTTTTCCCGTCTTGCCATTATGCTGTTAGATTACTCAGACCGGATGAAAAATGCTTGGTTAAATCCTGAGTCAGGAACATCTTTGTGTTTGTAAAAGCAGAGCTCTAAGATACCGGAGCAGCTTGGCTTTGCCTTTAGGGCCAGAGCACAATTCTGCAAGTCACATGCCTACCCCAAAACCACAAAAGCTGTTTGATGCTCTGATGCATCTGGACTTTGCACATGCACACACACACTCTCTCTCCCTCTCTCCTCCCACCCCGTTCTTTTTGGGCATACTATGCCATGTGTTACCCCTGATACTGGAAGGAAAGGTGTTTGGATTACACGTCTGCTAGGGTGTTTGCTTAGACTGACCAGGAAAAATATTCCATTCGGTTCCGAAACGCTCAGAACGTGCTGACAAATTGGAACATCCCATTTGGGGCCAGAAAAACTTGCCCATGTAACCCTTAATATCTGTTATCTCAGCGGTTAAGGCATCTGCCTGCAATGTGGGAGATGTCGGCTGGAATCCCCACTCTGCAACAAGGACTTGACCTCAGAGTCTCCCCCCTCTCCTTGGTAAGCAGCCTATCTACCAGTGCAACGGTCTCAGGCCTTGGCTACACTTGAGAGTTACAGCGCTGTTGGTGGCTTTATAGCGCTGTAACTCACTCCCCCGTCCATTCTGGCAAGGCACATACAGCACTGTATCTCCGTGGCTACAGCGCTGGCTGTACTCCACCTCCAAGAGAGGAATAAAGAGTATAGCGCTGCTGCTACAGCGCTGGGGTGCCAGTGTGAACAGGGAATAATCTTAGTACGCTGTGACTGACCTCCGGAAGCTTCCCATAATCACTCTCTTTGTTCCCGGCTAAGAGCCTCCCTTAATGGGTCTGATACTTCCTGCCTCCCTGAGGCACCAAGCATCATCTAATGGCCTGCTCCATCCTTATCCACTTGGATTAGTGCTACCCGGGCCCTTAGCAGAGATGGAGGAACCAGCAGGAAGGTGGAGAATCTCTTTCAGCCAGAGGAGAGGGCAGGCAGTGTGCTGAGAGGCACAGGACGGCGGGTCAGAGGGTGCTGCAACCCCTTGGTGAGGACAATGCCTCCCCAGGAGCATATGGCAAGGAAAAGAAGGGAGTCAGCCACTGGTGATGGTTGGGACTGGAGCACGGTCTGAGCGGCAGAGCTCAGACACAGATACTACCTAGCCAGTGGGCCGGAGGTGTTTGGTTCTGGTGGGCTCACAGCACTCAACGCTGGCCTCCCTCTGTTCCCATGGAAATCAACGGTAAAACGGCTATGGACTTCCATGGGAGCAGACAGGTCAGCCGATACTTTAGGAAAAAACTCAGGCTTCGTCTCTAGGAAAGACCTCTATCCTCAAATCCGGCACCCTGCTAGGCAAGGATAGCGTCTGCCAACACAGGCTGGAAGTGGCCTCCCACGGATATTGCATGCGATAATCCTCTCTCTTCTGGAGCTGCCTGTGGGAGTGGTCACATCACCAGCTGTGCAGTGCCTGCTGCACGGAGCAGTCCCTGGCCATCCACAAGTGATCCTGTGGCTGCCTCTACCTCACATCAAAGATTCCTGCCGGGGCACTGACTGATGGTCTCTAAAGAACATTTCTATCAAGAGATGACGCTCGCCTGGCAAAAGGACACTTTCCCCCAGCAGAGGCAGAAGGAGCTGTGCTAAGCTGTTCTTCCGCTACAAATGACCTTCCACGCAACACAGCAGCTACGGAGCGTGGCATTGCTCTGCACTACCACACAATACCTTTGACTTTGTGGGTCCCACTGGAGCTGCTTTCATGCACCACCAAGCGTTTCCTGATCCCAAATGACAGCAGCGCCAATGCCCTTGAGTTCTCAGGTGTCATGATGGAGAGGGGAAGCGTACCCTCAGGCGCGATGCAGGGAAAGCGATGGAGCATTCACGCTGAGAGCCGTGGAGAGTTTCCCAGGCCAGAATACAAGTGCACCTGTATGCAGGATGCACTGTGCTATGATGGGCCAGGTCTTGTCTGAAGGGGAAGGAGCAGATTACTCTGTGCTGCAGCTCTAGATTTGCTCTGCTCTCACTAATCCAGACCGTGATAATTTCTCCCCTCCTTTCCAAAAGCAACCAACTAAACAACCAACCAAAGACCACTTACAGGCAGGCAATGGGCACCCATCTGACCAGTGCAAGCCCCTAATGTAGACACTCTGCAGCAACATAAAGCAGGATGCACATCAGTGTCACTTACTCTGGTATATTTCCTTAATATAATCAGGGCCCCCGCCCCACATTTTGCTGCCTTTGGATTACTAAGCAGGCGTGGACATGGAGGAATCGCAGCCAGTCTCTCCCCAGTAAGATGCACCAGTTCCCATCAATCGCACATTTTAAGGAGCTTGATAATGTTAAGACACATCTCCATCCCCTTGTTTTCCTACTGAGGAGGTGGCCATTACTAGGTTAACCGTGGTGCTTTCCTCCCTTTCAGTTCCACCTCAGTCACGCACTTCCTAAAGAGCCGGTTCAAATAGCTAAAACAATCTTTCTAAAACCCATGGCCTCCTCTCCTGGGAGCAATTTCCCAAGTAGAAGAGATCTCTTTGTGCCACCTTTCTCTGCCTGCTAACCTGCTACCCCTCTTCCTCCTCCTGCAGCTGGAGAAGTGGCGAGCTAACTATCGCAGTTGTGCATGCAAGGTGTAAAGAGCATTTCATTTACCCCTCATCGTTACCCCCATTGCCAGCCCTTCCCAGGTGATCCCAAAGCTCAGGGCAGGCTTTAGGCACCAGCTCAGCAAGCAGGTGCTTGGGGCGGCATGTCCGGCTCTTCAGCAGCAGGTCCCTCTCGGAGGGAAGGACCTGTCGCCGAATTACCGCCGAAGAAGCAGCAGCGCGGTGGAGCTGCCGCCGATCGCGGCTTGCCTTTTTTTTTTTTTTCCTGCCGCTTGGGGCAGCAAAAACCCTGGAGCCGGCCCTGCCAAAGCTTCTGAGGTTGGGAGCCATTGGGGATTTCACTTGGTTTCCCGTTTCAGCGTGTGCTGCTGATCACGGGGATTGTTCAGCTCTTCTAGGCAGTCTCTCCCCCACACCAGCCCTGGGATTTGTCTGAGCAAATTGCCCTAGTCACCTTAAATGAAGTTTTTCGCTATTTTAGTCAATAGGACACCCAGAGCTTGTGTCGTGCACAAGCGCCAAGGCAGTCAGACGCATTAGTCATTTGGATTAGAGGTGAGACTGTAGCCAAAGCCCAGTTCTGACATTGGGGTCAAATGCATGCGCGTGGTTTGGAGCTCGAACCCTGATCTACATTTTGCACCTGGCCTCTGGCTCCATACGGGGCTGGATGAACAACCCAGATCCAAATAACTCCCGGCGTTGGGACTGAGCCAAAATCTGGATCTTGCTTGTTTGTTTTTGTCATTCACGTCTTCAAGCAGAGAGTATTTCATACAGGGCCCCGTGTGCTTATCCTATTGGACTTCAGTGGGTGCTCTGCCTGTGTAAGAAACGTGGTATTAGGGCCCTGGGGAATAACCTGCCACAGGAAACGGTTAGCAGGAATCATTTGAAAAGGGACTCAGGCAAACATATGGAGGAAAACAAACATCTTATGGATGGGGATGTGGGCCCAGACTGTGTTCCTGGCTTCTGCCAGGATGATAAACTTTACAGTGCTTCTCTCCCGCCAAACTGAAGGGATTGTGTAGATCCAAGAAGGACTCAAACAAAAAGAAAACCCCACAAGGGTGAGCTCAACATGTGGATCTGTATGCTATTTGCTGTTTCAGAAATGCATGTGGACATCTTTGCAAACAACTGTGTGTGTGTCGCATACTGGACTGCTGAGGTCATGACTGACCCTCTATGCTCCTTCGAGGTTCTTTATCATTTTTGAATCAGTTCAGTCTCCTTTGCCTGAGGCATGGCTAGTTTATTTCCGCATCTCCACATCTGCTTGGTTATGATCCAGTTTATTTTCTGCAAACACTTGGATGAATCTGTAAACCTCAGCTCTGGAGCCAGATTGCTTCCCAGGCTTTGCTCTCGCTGCTCTTGGAGGATGCAGGAAACTTCACCCGAGAGAGCCCCTGGCCCAGACAATGAGGCAGATTCTGTCTCCCGCTCCAGGCTCATACACTACTAACAGCATATTGGGGTCGCATGGAGCCCCAGCTTGCTTGGGGTGAATTCTCAAGCTCCTGGCTCAAGCACTGGTGGAGGGAGCATGCCAGGGGTGAGTGGAGAGGGGAGGAGACAGGCCCAGAAGATATGGTGCTATAGGGATTTTTGGTTGCACCACAGTCCCTGGACAACCCAGGATGGGAGATATTCCAGCCCCTAGAGCATCCCAGGGCAAAAAGGTGGCATAAAACCTTTGTCCCCTCTTCCACCCGGGCTGCATCTTCTGTGCTGCACCCCCAGGAGCCAATGAATTTAATCTGTCCTGTACAGCGGAGCACAGGAACGGTAGGAGAGAGGCTGGGACCCACAAATTCTCTCGCTGGCTGCTGCTGGTGGTCGTGGTGATGGGTGCACTAAATGTCCTGTGAAATCCTAGGTCTCCATTGCCTTGCCCACACATGGAACTGCAGGGCAGCCACCAAGAATTAGACCCAAGGCTGTGAGTAGCCCCTGACCATCCCTATAGAACTGGGCCCGTCTGGCTAACCCTGCAGGACCCCAGCCAGGCCTCAAGGAACCTCACCATCCCATGGAGCTCCAAGATTGTGTGCCCCACTCCCGTCTCTCTTGTGGCAGTGCAGAGGAGGCTGGAAACCCCATGTAGTTGTCACCCAACAACGAGCACCTTCGAAGGGAGGAGTAGTGTGGGGGGGATGCCACCTGCTGTATGTTTGCCCTGAGCCAGGTCTTCAGCACATGACTCAAAAATGTCTCACGTTGCAGCTGTTCGGGTAGTCATTCCCCACCTTCTGGCCATGGAGGGGGCGGTGAGGAAGGGACAGAGACAGCGGGATAGACGGGGCACAGGAACAGGTAGAGAAAAGAACTGGAAAGGAGGCAGGCAGGAAAAGAACAAGTGGAAAGAAGAGACACACAACTGGGGAAAGGGTGGGAAATGAGAGCCAAGGCGTGGAATATTCCCAGCTAACTGGGGTCCCCAATAAAATGTTCTCACCTCTGAGTGCAAATCTCCTCTCAGAAGCTCCACACTCCCCTGCAAAATCACCACTCCAAGCCCTCGCACCCCTGGAGCCCCAATCCCTGCAGGAAAACTCCACCCGCTGCTCAGCAGCCACCTAATCCGGCCTCTTGGTAACAGATTCAATGACAGCTGAAGGATCAGCACTTCAGTCTTAATTACATTAACCGCCCAGTCCCTGAAAGCTCCCTCGCTTTCCTCAGCTGGCAACGGCTTTGCTCTCCTTCACAGTCAGCTCTCGTCCTTAATTCTCCTGTCGGACAAGTTTCCTCACAGGCTCTGCCTGCATTTCAGCACGAGCCCAAGCTGGCCGAAGGGATCATTTAGCCCCTTTCCTACTTCTTCAGTGAAATCCGTTCAGCACACCCCCGGGGGGGGGGGTCCGTTGAAAGACAAACAAAAGTCTATGAATCGGGAGCATTAAATGAGCTGGGCTTGCAAGGGGTAGGAGAGAGATAATTGAATGGGGGCTCTGTGCCCATCTGGGACATTATTACCATTACAGTGTTAGACCCAGTCTACTTTCCAGTGCACCGGTGGTGTAATTTACCAGCTTACATTCTCAACAGCAGAGGCTCCATTTTACATTGTTACATTAGGGGATTGCCCTGGTGTGAATACATCATTCTGGCACACCAGTGCCAATTTCTCTGGATAGATGGGGCCTCTGAGAAGGTGTCC
This sequence comes from Mauremys reevesii, assembly GCF_016161935.1. Lineage (NCBI taxonomy): Eukaryota > Metazoa > Chordata > Testudines > Geoemydidae > Mauremys > Mauremys reevesii. The sequence continues at coordinate 17,799,924 of NC_052641.1, forward strand.
AAATCAAAGCCCCAACTCCAAAGACTCCTGAACTCTGGGAAAGCCCAGATCTGGATTGGAACTCAGGGGCTTGGTCCCAATTCCAATGGAATATATTATGATGTACCGAGCACCAGCATCGCGTGCTGTGCATAGAGGCTGAAATAGCGTCTGCCTCAAGGAGCTCAATCCTACCAGATGTCACTGTGCAGCAGGAGGGAAAGATTCTAGTCTATATAGATTCTTATACTTCACTACAGCATCTGGGCATCATGCATTAAGCTGTGTGATTGGTAGGGTTTTATTTATAGGATATTTATTTTTTTAACATGTCCACGCTGCTCTGTGTTTTATATCAGAGACAGCCAGTCACAGAAGGGCACCTGGCACTTGGAGTGGCAAGCGGGGAGATTTGTGACGATCCTTAATCCCTGTGGGAGTTTGGCCCAAGGTCTCGAGAAAGCTCCGCCTCCCGCACCGATGAGCGTTACCCTTGTGGGCAAAGGTTCCATTGGGCCAAAGCAGAGCTGTTGACCATGGTCCTCCTCCCTCGACACGGTTTTCACGGTGGTAGAAGGGAGCCAGAATCGAAGCTGCGAGCCCACAGAGGAGGGCACCGCAGCTGCTGTGGTGAGAGACAAGGAAGGTGCCACCAAGAGACATGGGAGAAAAGAGTGACTGTCAAGGAAGAAAGGACGGGAGCTAAGGAGAGCCAGGATGTGCTGGGAGGAGGGAAAGAAGCCAAATATTGAAATCCTGACTCTGTGGAGACAGGTGCCTTATTGCTTCTGAATGCTTGTGGTTCAGCTGCTCCAGATGAAATAGCAACCGAGGCACACAGAGAGCTGTGTGAATACATAAGGGCTTGTTTACAGGAACAGTTGGTTTGCGGCAAGCTGGGGTATAAATCTATCCTGCACTAGCCTGCCACGCACTAAGTGTCTATGTGGACCTTGCTGCTGTGCAGATCAAGGCGCACCATGGAATTTTTAATGCACGTGCCGGCAGGATCCACACAGACCCTGGGTGTGCAGCACACTAGGGATGGGCAGATTGCCATGAACTATGTGTTCATGTAGACAAGCCCTAAGACAAGACAACTCTCTAGCAGGAAAGATGAGGCACCACAGAAGGAGAAAGGCCATGAGCGAAACAAGGCTGGGGACAAATACCAGGAGGTAGCCATGTTAGTCTGTATCCACAAAAACAACAAGGGGTCCAGTGGCACCTTAAAAACTAACAGATTTATTTAGGCATAAGATTTCGTGGGTAAAAAACCCACTTCTTCAGGTGCAAGGCTGGGGAGGCAGGGAAAGGAGATGCTTTGAGAGGCAATCTGATGGAGGAGGGAGAGGTACAAAGGCACAGGGAGGCCCTTCCGAGAGCGGAAACATTGTATGATCAGGTAGGTTTAGCTCTCATAACATGGAAACAAACCACCACTAGAGATATCCTGCTAAAGAAGAGAGACCAAGGCCCACATTGGGGATTGAGGGAGCATTTTCCAGCCCAGTTCCTGGGATATAGACACGACCCCAGACAACGAGAGGCTCTGAGAACTCATCCCCTAACACCATCAAACCAGCAAGACAAAGCGAGGCCTTGTGAGAACGAAGAGATGAAACCAAAACGCAGCAATTAAAATAAATAAAATAACACACTGGTCAGAAGGCTACTCACGACCAAATCAGAGAGCTATCTAGCCACCACAGGCCATGCCTTTGTAACCTCTGGCTCGTCTGCCGCAGTGACCACTGGCTGAGAATGCCACAGCTGGCCCACAAGGCAGCAGTGAGTCTGCTCACTAACACATCATCCCAATACACCAGCTGCCCCATAGACACAGCGCCTAGGTCACTATAGTCATTTTCAAAGCCTTGACTAAAACTGGTCCACGCTACCTCACAGCTGGCCTGGCCTTCCACAACAATGACCTCCCAAGCAGCGTCACTCCGCTGGAAAAAGAAACCTAGACAAACAGGGAAAGACATGCCTCTGCAGAAGAGAGAGAACTTTCACAAGAGCTGGGCCATATATGTGGAACTCTCTACCCCATGACACAAGAATGACCTGCACCCTTTGCTGCACTTGGAACTAGACGCAAGCTTCCATCTTCGACTTAGCTTCCCAGCAATAACCCTCTCAAAGGCCTTGTCCACACTGGGGGGCAGTGTCGAGGTAAGATACGCAACTTCAGCTACGCGAATACCGTAGCTGAAGTATCTTATCCCGACTTACCTCCCGTCCTCATCGCTCGGGATCGACGTCCGCGGCTCCCCCGTCGACTCCGCTACCGCCACTCGCTCCGGTGGAGTTCCGGAGTCAACGGGAGCGCGTTCGGGGATCGATATATCGCGTCTAGATGAGACGCGATATATCGATCCCTGCAAAATCGATCGCTACCCGCCGATTCGGCGAGTAGTCTGGACGTACCCAAATACATCAGACCCTTCACGGTCTAAAAACAAATCCCAATTATAAGTTTAGATCACTCCTTAGATATTTTTGTGCAATGCTGGATAGACAGATGGATGGATGACTTTTTGACACATTTAAGTTATTCCAGAATACGGTAGGTTGTGAATTTAAAGTGGAGTAGCTAATCAGGAATAACTCCATATATGGACATGCTTATTCCAAAATAAGAGTGCCTTTTACTGGCTTAGTTTACTCAATTTCCACTATTCAGGAGGAGTCGTTCTGGAACAGCTGCGCTCTTGAATAGTTATTCCACAATATCACCATGTGTAGACAAGCCCAAAGCCAAGAAGCTTTTCAAGAAACGAGAGCACAACTAATATCTTTCTGCCCCATTCTGACAAGGCCAAAGAAACCAACATGTTTTAAGGCAATTAATCCCTTCACTGAGGCCGTGCGCAAGTCACGCAATGTAATAAATACCCCACATCAAGTCCCGACATTGATACTGGGCATGGAACTGTGCACGTCCCACTGCGATGATTTCATTGAGTACAAAGGAGACTCATGGTGTCTCATAAAAACTGTTCATTACTGTGCTCTAGGGTGTAATTGTGTCCATTGTTGCACATCACATTGTTCTATATCCCTAGGACGGGGTCAGTTCTGTTGCATCTGCAAGTCTTTATGAAGCAGTGGAACCAGGGCAGAGTGATGGATTTTTCTTCGTCTTCCAAAGAGACGCACATTATGTTTCTTCAGACATACAGGAGATTAGCCTTGGGTATTAGCATTAAGAATTACCATTCGCGCATTTCACATGCATAGACAATCTCTTTAAAGATAAGGTCTTCGCAAATTCAAGACAATCTGCACTTATACAGAAAGCTTAAAGTTGTCAGGCTTCTTCTGTGATCAAATACGCTGACTTCTCAAGGACCCCAGCCCGACATTTTAAAAGGGAGAACATGACCTATTTTACATCTGATCAGTCACAGATTTTAAAAAGGGGCTCCCATGTTGAGCGACTCTCTATCGCCAGCAGCAGTCCCTAGGCCGCAAAGAGGGCTCTTTTGTGCCTTTGACATGACTGCGGAAACACAAGTCAATGTGCGCACATAAAGACTTATCCCACCAGACAACTCCCAGCGTCTTCCCAGAGCTCAGTCCATGCATTGCTAAGAAACAGCTGTGTGGGCTGGAAGAGAATGCTGGGTATTGGCATGCAAATGAGAACACTGAGCACCGTGGAAAAGCATGCTGGGTATTGGCATGCAAATGAGAACACTGAGCACCGTGGAAAAGCATGCTGGGTATTGGCATGCAAATGAGAACGCTGAGCCACCCACTTTGCTCCTAGAACTTTTCTTTCCAGCAGAGCCAGAATAGAGGCCTTTGACATACACACAAGCGTTACTCACTGTATGTCGGAGGAACCACGTTCTACCATGGCAGAGGTGTCATGGTGCTAAAGTGGTGCAAGGAATACTAGTTATCATTATTAACAACAGTCCTGTAAATGCACACTGCACCTTAGAGGCATAGGATAAGAAACAGACAGGAGTCTACTTAGGGCCAGGTTCTACCACCCTGACTCATGATACATAACTCACTACTCTTACTTTGCCATGGAGCAAGGTGCTACTCAACCTGAGTTAGGGTGGCAGTAGCCGGCCCTGACAACCTACAGTAGACAAGCAAACTCCAGACAAGACAGTTCAGGGAAGGAAGGGCCAGGGGAAACTGTTGATGAGAAAGAAGGAAGCGAGGATTTCTAGAAGGGGCTGGTTTTAAGAAAGGATTTGAAGGAGCTAAGAGAGGAGGCTTGAAGTGGGAGACAGCTCCAAGCACAGAAGGAAGCTGAGAGTGCTGAAAGGTGATGAAGGGAAGCATAAGGACAGAGGACAGGGAGGGGAAGAGAGCCTGAGAGCAAGGAGGGAGTTACACGCGGCAGGCAGCGGAATGGTGCGGGTGGGAGGGGCACCTAGATTCCTCCAGTGAGGAGACAGCATCCTTGGCTCTGCTGTTTGCATTGAGCCTTTTGCCATCAGTTATGGGCGCAGGAGCCTGTTTTCACTTTTCATTCAGAAACAGGTGAGAGTTACGGGCAGTGAGTGCAGCTGTGTGTGAAGGCCCACGGATGGGCACAGCAACCCCAAGCGTGCAGGGGGCCAGCCATGAAGACCTCCCTATATCTGTCTACATGTGTGGATGTCTCTCTCTCACACACAGACTGATAGCCACCTCCATGCGTAGACAGATATAGGGAGGTCTTCTTGGCTGGCCCCCTACACTCTTGGAGTTGTTATTGCTGTGCCAGTGTGCAGTTCTTCACCAAGTATGTAGTGGGTGGTCACACACACACACACACCCCTCCCTCATTCTATACAGCATATATATACATAGGAATGAATCACTTAGGGCCAGATTCAGATGTTCCTCTTCACATAGGACCTTCCTCCCCAAGCAAGCCCGTTTCATTTCAATACAGAGCAAGATACTAGCATCCAAAGTCTGTCCCTTTTGTGGGGGCGGTTAGGGACACTGCATGTACACATACACATGCACAATGCTCACGTGTGTCTGGCCAGGCCATTTGTTCATCGGGCCGCTCTAGCTTGGATTCTGGGCTACCCACAAGTCCCTAGAGCGTACAACAGTTCCCAGCTCCCACCCAAGCGTCAGTGCAGGTGAACAAGACAAACTGCAAACTTAGGCTCCGAGAATGATTCTCCCTGCCAGGCTTCAGGGTCATCCAGCAGGCCACGGCCAGAGGAGCTGGAAGAAGGGATGGTGACGGGCTGCCGGCGGGACTGCGTGGGGGAGGATGGGGAAGAGAAACGTCCAAAAGCAACACACACAGCTGCCATCCCCCAAGAACATTTTAATGCTCTCTTTACATCTGGTCATCTCTTAGACGCAAAGCACGCTCCCACGCTCCCTCCCCCCGACACGTGCGTTCTGGCCAGAACCGGAAACCAAAGCCAAGCTGCAGAAAAAACAAATCCCATCCGAAGGCCTTGGTTCCAGAGCAGATCGGCTCAGCTGCCCCAGAGTCCAGGTTCACAGATCCCAAGGCCAGAAGGGACCATTGTGATCCCCTAGTCTGACCTCCTGTAGAATGCAGGCCAGAGAACTTCCCAAAAATAATTCCTGGAGCAGGGCTTTCCCAAACACATCCTATCTTGGTTTTAAAGAGTCAGCAATGGAGAATCCACCATGGCCCTTGGTAAATTGTTCCAGTGGTTAATTACTCTCACCATTAAAAATGCACACCTTCTTTCCAGTCGGAATGGGTCTAGCTTCAACCTCCAGCCACTGGATCACGTTAGACCTTTCTCTCCCAGCCTGAGGAGCCCATTTTCACACATTTGTTCCCCATGTAGGTTCTTATAGACTGTGATCAGTCCCCCCTTAATCCCCTCTCCCCTGTGTCTCAGGGAGCCATCCAGATGCCACAAGGATTGAAAAGTGACTGGGTCTTAGAGACAGGGAGGCATGATGCATGGTCTTCAAACTCCCTTTACCTTGTCATTGAGGGAGACCCCCGTATTAAAGAAAAGGGGCTCTTGAGATTGGCCCTCCTGCTTTTCGATATCAGTACTCCAGGGCCGGAAGTAACAGAGCCCAAGAGCTCAGTCTTCACTCCATTCCCAGCATGATAGCAAGCATGGACATGGGCAGAGCCCCAGGACTGCAATGAAACAAGGTTTCCATGCGGTTGCTGGGAAGTGCTGTTATATCTGATAGCTTGCTTTTTCAGATCGAGAGGCAGTGGGACTGCACAACAGGTCTGAAGCATTGGAAAGTAAAGACAGAGGTGGGCAATTGCACAGAGCTCAGGACTGAAACGTGACCATGGTGAATGGAGCGATGTACAGAGTGCTGTACTGTAGTTAAGTGATCATCCTCCACCCCAGAGGCAGCTGCATTTTAGCAATATTAATAAAGCATTTTGGGGGCTCTTGCTGCATGAAAGACTCTCCATAAATGTAGGCTATTCCTCTAGCTCAGCCCCTGAACTACAACCCATTTGGAGGTCCATTCACCGCTTATCAACACATGCAGGAAGTACCATTAAATGGAAACAAAACCCATTCTATTCGAAAGAGGCACATTTCTGCCCTTCGATTTAGCTTCTTTATCCTATTGACTTCAGGTCTGATCGCCCCCTGGGGAAGTTGGGCTCAGCTGGAAGGAGACAAGGATCCTCTCTCCACTCATGGTGGGGAATCCAGCCAAACATCTTTCAGCAGAAAGCTGAAGGGACAGCAGCCACTTGATAGCGATGAGGGTTTGCTATTGAGATGGAAGGACTGTACCCAAACATATTGCACATTAAAAATTGAACGGGAAGAGAAATTAAGAAAAAATCTGTGTCCCTCATCAGGGTCAATACAGCCTTGCTGTCGCAGATATTACATACTGGTTTGGGACTCTCTCTCTGCATCCCAGGGAGCGTGGCTGCAGCGCCTCTGCTGAGACACAGATTGAGCTGTTCCAGCTCATCCACTTTGCTTTGTGATGAGAGAGAGAGGAGGGGATCTTGGGTCTGCTGAAGAGCTGTGCTTGTGGGAGCACAAGGCACAGTCACCACCCGGCCAGGTGCGAGTGGATGGGGGAGTTTAACAAGGCACTATGTGAACGGTGGTCTCTCTGGAGATGTTGTGAGCCTGGCTTATCAGGGCATAGGATTTAAGGCCAGACAGAATTACCAGATCACCTAGTCCCAGCTTGCTAGTGGTGCAGAACTCTATATCCCAGCCCAGGTGACTCTAAAGATCTCACACCTTCACCTCCCAACATCCTGGTCCCCATCTTAGCTTCCTCCCCCTCACGCACATGTACCACAAACCTGGTTCCCATGGTTGCTGGTCTGGGAGTCCCTGCTTCCCAGATCTGCACTGAGGTGGGTATACACCTGCGCTAGTGTGCGGGGGGCGGGGGGTTACATCCAGCATTGGCCTTTGTATAGCATCCTGAGGTAGGAGGTCCTGGCTCATGGGGCTGCGGCTGTGCGAGAGGCTCAGCCAATCAAAATGCTTTGTCGCCCTCATGTGAAAGGCCCTAGACACACACGGGAGTGCCACCTAAGCAAAAACTTTAGGGGCAGAACCTTCCCCGTGCAAAGCGGTGGAAGGAAGGAGTGTTGGCCTAGGGCTTGCGCTCCTACCATGCATCCTGCTGCCTTCACCAGCTTGTGGGAGGAGAAGGGGAAGGCCTCGTTGCTGAGATCGGCGTCGAGAACCTCCTGAAGGACCATACGGCTGCAGGGAAAGAGCAGAAAACCCTGGTGAGAAGGATGCTACAACTAGGGGCCAGCAGGTCACTAGCTCACGCATGACACCCACTGTGCCAGCTCACATGGAAAGTTCTGCCTCTGGCATGGCCTGAAAGGGCAGCTGGCTGTCTGCTTGGGAAGGACAATCTGCCCTGCCTCTCCCCTCTTTATTCTGTAGCTCTCTCTAGGTTCTGTGGGAAAGGCACACCGCCCGCGGCGTAGGGCTGCCATCTACAGCCAGCGTCTTATCGTGACCTGCTTCTTCTCCTCATCACAACTCCTAGGGGACCAGAAAAATGAAACCTACTGGTATCCTTTTCACTCATGCGCCATGGTGGCGTGTGTCCTGCGAGAGAGCACCGTCTCACTGAGCGTAAGTGGAAGATGCACATTTCTATACCCTTGTGGTTAGGGCCTGGGATGCAAAGGAGCTAGGTTCTACTCTGGCTTCTGACACCAGGGCCGCCCAGAGGATTGCTGCCGAAGACCCGGCACTTCGGCGGCGGGTCCCAGGGCAGAAGGACTCCCCACCGCCGAATTGCAGCCGAAGACCTGAAGCTGAAGAAGCTCCAGGGGCCTGGGCCCCGTGAGAGTTGTCCTACACAGACTCCTTTGGTGACCTTGGGCCTGCACAACAGAGGCCAGAGGAATTTACCAGAGATTCCTACGCCAGGCCCATAGGTCTTTCCCTTCTCCAACGCCCAGGATGGCTTTGGCAGAGGGAGGCGTCTCATGCTCGAGTCTGAATTTAGCGCCATTAAGACTGGGCACTGCTTCCCCGTATCTCACCTCCTCCCCCTCAGGACTGGAGGGTTCAGCGATCAAACCCAAGCTCAACCCAAAGCGGTGAGGGCGTTTCATTTCATTGGAAACATGCAGCACAGCAGAAGATCCCCACGAGGGTCCCCGCCCTACAAACACTTCCTAGGGCGTGTGGGAGCTCGCTGCCACGAGTGATCCCCTGCAGGCTACTAGCAGCGCGGGCACCTGACGGGGACCCACAACGGTTGGACTGCCCTGTTGTATCATTGCTGCTGGAGGGAAGAGTGGGGGGGAAGGGGCATGGCCTGGAAAATGCTCTCAATCCTAGGCTTGGCTACAGAACAGCTCTTCCCAGCACAGCACTGGCTGCACCACTGAGCTCTGCGGAGGGGAATAAACGCGCTCTCGGCATTGCAGAGGCTTTTCCTTCATTATCGACTCCTCGCCGCCTTTCCCTGTCAGCAGCCCCAGTGGCTGGGGACACACCAGCCGCTTCCAAGCCTTGAACTGGTTTCTAATGAGCGCTGGCTTGTCACATATGACAGAGACAAACATAAGGGCGGCTGTGACACGTCGCTGTCTAACGCACATTTACAGCCCCGCCAACACTCTTCGGGGCCTGCCCCTCTGCCCAGCTCCCGTCACCTCTCTGGGCTGCGTGACACTAAAACCTGCCTTGCTGGCACTATCAATAGTTCAGCCGCTCCGGAACAGTGAGCCAACACTACTGGGGGGTCAGTAAATACAGACACGTGTCCAGATTCTGCTCTCAGTGGGCACATCTGCTGGGGGATAAAAGACCCGCAGCGTGGCCGTGGGCGGCCCGGGTCAGCTGGCTCAGGCTGCAGGGCTAAAAATTGCTGTGAAGACCAGGCCAAGCTCTGGGATCCTCCCCAATTGGACGGTGTTAAATTCAGTCACTTCACAGGGACCCTGGTCTCTTCTCTGGCCTCTCGGTGCTTACCTTGCCGGCCCCTGGATGCTGATCATTCCCAGCTCCTCGGAGCAGTCCACCAGCTTGCACTGCAACCTCATGTCCTGCAGCACCGTGGTGATGTGCGACCAGTTGTGCTGAGCAACAGCTCCACCAACAGCCAGGTAATAGCCATCCCCTGCAAGGAACAGGGCCAGCTCTTGAGCCAGGCATGGCGATCAGCTGAGCTCAACACTCAGCTTGGCAGAGTGCTCCAGAGGCCAGATGCTTCTCGGAGCTGCTTGGGTCTGCCAAACTGGGCTGGGAGCCTCCCACAAGGGGGCAAACCCTGCAGTCCTTACTCGGGCAAAACTCCCTTAGAAGCCACTGGTCTCGATCCTGCAAGCAGCTAAACATAAGAACGGCCCTACTGGGTCAGAACAAGGCCCATCTAGCCCAGTATCCTGTCTTCTGACAGTGGCCAGTGCCAGGCGCCCCAGAGGGAATGAACAGAACAGGGAATCATCAAGTGATCCATCCCCTGTCACCCATTCCCAGCTTCTGGCAAACAGAGGCCAGGGCACCCTCGATTCAAATTTAAGTCAGTGAAAGTTGAGGGCTCTGCAGCACCTGCTGGCATCAAGCCCAGCAGGAGTTTTTCCTCAGTAAGGCCGGAGTGAGGTCTGAGAAAGCTGAGGGCCAGAGGATCTCCAGGATCTTTCCTTTGTTCATCACTTCTGCTTTCTGCAGCACCAGAAAGGGTAGATCAACCAGCAAAATAGAACAACAACAATAATCAAACCTGATACTAAATTGAAGTTTTGGACAAAGCTTTGAATTAGCTCCTTTTCCCCCACCTTTTTTATGGTCTGGCGTCACCTAATGGAAACAGACCTGATCGTCTCTCCTCATCCCATCTAGTTGCAGTCACACCTGGGCAGAGTGGGTGCATAATGTTACCAAACCAGCACGGGGACTGTTGTGCACACACTTCGCCCAGGTGTGAACGCCTGACACGTGGTGCGGCTTAGGGGAGAAGCAGAAAATACAAATACAAATACAAAATTTGCCTTCCATTCAGCTCCAAAAGCCACTCCCACCCCCCGTGGGGGTGGGAGGGGAAGGGTTACTACTCTGGTGTTCCACAAGTCGCTCCAAGAGTTAGCATCCAAGGGGAGCGTGATGCAGTCACACAGTGCCTCTGACCCGAACCTCTTAGATGATGTCTACACAGCAATTAAACGCCCATGGCTGGCCTGGGTCAGCTGACGCGCAGGGCTTGGGCTGTAAAACTGCTTTGTAGGCATTCGGTCTGGAGCCTAAGCTCTGGGAAGCCATGAGCAGAGAGGGTCCCAGAACCCAGCTCCAGCCCAAGCCAGAACATCCACACGGGCCAGCCACGGCCGTGCCATGGGGCTTTTAGTCCAGTGTAGATGTACCCTCAGCTCCAGTGTTGTTTTCCTATGCAGGCAGCTTCCCTGACTTGGCTTAGGGGCTCTATTATCTCCCAGATGGACCTTTTCTTTCTACAGTTCATCTTCAGAGTTCTCCAAGTACCAGGTACCAGCCATGCAATCCTTCAGCATGCGGCACTCCCATTCAATTCAACCGGGATTCTGTACCCAAGGGCTTGTAGGATCGGGTCATTCCAAGCGGCAAGAGTTTTTGTCAAGGACCCTTGAAACAGACAGCAAAATCTTCCCCCGAGGACCCTGGAAGCTGCTGTTTTCAGCCAGTTTGCCCTACTATAAAATTTAGTATTCCACCCGACACCGAGGTGTGAAGCCAGTCAGATGTGCAAGGCAAAACATCCTACGAGTACCCCGTGTACATGCTCACACACCCGTTACTGACATCCCCGACATCAGATACACAGAGAGAGCAACAAATCGCCTTGTCCTCACAAGCATGTTTTCCACAGAAATGTGACAGTGCCGGTTGCGTGCACTCAGTGGAAATGTAGCTGCATAGGTCCCCTGTGCTTTGTACCTTCAATCCAAAGGGATGCAAAGAGGGCAGGAAATGAAAGTCGCCTCTGGAAAAACTCAGCACAAATATATTGTGATCAAGCTCCCTGGGACAGCGAGGCGAGGTGTTTTCACAGTGCATTTCCCAGTTCTATTGCATGACCTCAACTTCTGGGAGATCACTAGAAAGGTCCAGATGGAAAAGGCAATCCTCGGTCAGGGTCCCATCCTCAGCTGGAGTAAACCGACATGGAATGATGCTGATTTACATCAGCTGAGGATCTGGCCTGTCAGCCTGGTCTCCATCACAAGATTTTGCCGGCATAGCAATGTCAGCTAGGAGTGTGAACAACAACAACAAAAATCACACCCGCAAACTGAGACAGCTCTGTCGGCAAAACTCCCTAGTGTAGATGCAACTAAGCCAATGGAAAAGCGCTTCCGTCAGCAGAGCTAATGCTGTTCAGGGCGGTGGGTTAGCTATGCAGACAGAACTCCTTCGATCAGCTTACACTGTGTCTCTGTTAGGGGGCTCTGCTGACCCAGCTATCCTGGCTGTAGTGTAGACAAGCCGGCACACGCTGCTTCTCTGGCGTAGCTGTACCAGCCCAGGCTCTGTAGTACAGACCAGTCCTCTGTGCAGAAGGGCACGAAAATGGTACTGAAAATTCTTACAGTGACACAGGCCTGATTCTCCATGGCCCTGCATTCGGTACAGTATTTACGCCTCTGTAGGTGGGTATAAAATGCTACCAGAACGGAGTGGTTGTGTTCTATACCCATCAATAGCCGCACAAGGCGCTGGTCCAACAGAGGCTCAGCTCACGTACGCCAGGCTTCCTTCCGCATTGCCTTGGGCCTCGTGGGGCATTTGGATGTGCCAGCTGACTGACCCGCATGAAGCAGGGACGATTTCTATGCTGATGGGGGGAGGGGTAATAAGAATGGTGGGGAAGGGGAGCGAAGAGGATTTCCCCATTCATCGCTGAGCAATTCCCTCTGACACCACGCCAGGGTTACAAGGTTAATGAGGCCGGGGAGGCAGTCAGGGCTGTTCCATAGGGCCCGGGGATTACGCCATGGTCAACGTTTCTGCTGCATTCATGGCAGCGGGAAATGTCACTGAGTCAGCAATGCCAAGGGGGGAAAAGCCCAACCCAGAGAAGGGATTCGGGAGCTGATTAATGCTCCATAATCGATCCCGCCTCTACCGCTCTGCACTCCAGAAATCTGTCATAACGCTAATAAGTGCAGCCACCTACAGTAATTGAAAAATAGATCTGCTTTTATTAAACTCCTCCATCACCCATCAAACACAGCAGCTCCCCGAGCAGCTTCCCTCCCTTCTCCAGGGGCGTGCGTGTCTGTGTTCAGTGCTCCTCAAAGGGAGAGAGGAGCAGCACTGGCTGGAGCCAGGTAAAGCACAGGCAGGGGTTGTGTAGACGTTCTCCCCTCGAGCTCAGCAGAGACACACACACACACACACACACACACAGACCCCACCTATAACTCTGCCATTGCACCTTACTGATGACTTGCAGAGCCCCCAGCTTTTCTAGTCCCAGGCCGCTCCTAGGCAGAGTGCACTACATGGTGGGGTTTACGCGGAGGACAAATGGGCTGTGACCCCCAACCTTGTTTTCACTCAGGACCTAAGTCCAAGCTCTCCTTTTCCCGTGTGCGTGCCGCTCCAAGGAACGTCTGGTCCTCTGCTGAAGCAGCAGTATCATTAGCAAACAGACGCCCAGGCTTCTGAGGCAATGCCATTTGGTGGAGCCATTGCAGATGAGCAAGATGCCCTCTGCCACTCAGCAGCCTCTTAATTCCATTTCGCCCCCCATCCCCAGGCTGATTGCTCTGCTCCCTTCTAATTCCCCTTTATTGAAGCAGATAAGGACCACAGGAGAGGTCGCCCTTGCCCGAGAGCCATTCGGAGCAGCAGTGTCTGAACAAAACCTAATAATGCCAATAATCAGCCTCATCCTGCTTGGTTTACAAGTGCCGGGGGGCAAAAGGGAGCGCTAATCCGGTTATGCCAATTGATAGATGAAGAGGAGGGGGGAAGGAAATGCCAGGTGGCTGGTATTAAGTAATGCAATCACCCTCCGAATGCTGGCCAACAGAAGCAAGATTCCCTTCCAGCTGTAGTGGAAATCGAAGAGACGCTGTCAACGCTGGCAGGCCTCAAACTGAACCTGCAGTGACTCTTCCCCTTTTGATGCTGAAACAAATCTACTGGCTTCCACGGAGCGGGTCGCAGCATTGTCATGCTCCCGGCTCCTCAGCAAGCTGGCCACCAGCCACATGCAGGATCTGGGGGCTCTCCCTACAGTACCTCACAGACCCATCCCTCCACCACCCACTTGCTTGCGCTGAAGAGCTGGATGAGGCTGATTCGAGCCTCTGCTGCCAGAGCCAACTTGTGAAGGAGAAGCTCAGCGTTCACGGAAAACAGAAGGCCAGGCCTGATTCTGGCCTGCGTCCAAGCCAAGCTCAGTGCAGCCAGGATGGCGGGTAAGGTGGCTGCACACAACCTCCATGGCTCTTGTACACTGGTAGCGGACAGGTACCAGACAGGGATAGCTCAGTGGTCTGAGCATTGGCCTGCTAAACCCAGGGTTGTGAGATCAACTGGGGTAAAAATCTGTGTGGGGATTGGTCCTGCTTTGAGCAGGGGGTTGGACTAGATGACCTCCTGAGGTCCCTTCCAACCCCGACATTCTATGATAATAACAGCCCTGATGTAAACTAGAGCAGCCCCAGGGCTGCTCTGACTCATGCTGCCGGCAATGCTTCCCCCTGTGGAGCCAACTAGCACCACAGAGTAGCTAGGGGACAGTGAGCTCCCCCCGCCCCCACCGCTTCTTCCAGCATTCATCTTGCACTGGGGCTGCCGGGTGGCATAGGGCTGTTCTCACCCCAGGGAAGACTCCCCCTTATGCTATGGTATTCCCAAGCACGGAAAGCTGCAGTCTGTGTGACCCTTTATGGCCTCAGACCCAGCATCCAGGAGGGCACAGAATCCAGGCCTCTGTGAAGAGCCATTTGCACGACCCCTGGGAATATCTGCCATGCCACAGACACGAGCCCCTTGTTGGAAGGTTGCTACCACACCACACCCCCCGTCTTCCTATTGGCCTATTGTGTCCCAGCATGGCACAGGCTGAGGCCTGGAGCCCAATGCATTTATGACTCTCACGGGCCTGTAGCCAGTCTGGGGTACTCACATATTTCAGGGAGAGCACAAAATCCAGCCCAGTTGTCTAGGTGGGTGGGTGGGGATTGACTGGAAGCTGGGCCCAGCAACAAAGCGAGAGCAATGCAGCAAGTCACCTAGGAGCAGGTCCACAGCTGGTGTCAATTATTATAGCTGCACTGACTTCAAAGGAGCCAGGACCATTTACACCATTGATGCCAATGAAGCAATGAGAATTTACAGTAGTGAGGATGTGCCCCTTAGGAGAGGATGCGGCAGCTGCTTAACAGAGCACAACAACACTACACAAGAGTTTGGGACAGGAAGTGAAGGAGAATGCTAAACTGTACATGAAGCTGCAGAGGGAATTTAAACTAAGCTGACACTGCCCATCAGCTCTAATATTTGCCAAGGGAACTTTTACGTCTATGCAAAGCAAGGGATTATCTCTCTGCTTTGGAACACTTGACGCTTTTACCTTCAAATGCTGGGGTCAATGAAGAGACCTGGGTCCCAGGGCTGATTTGACTGACGGTCAGATCGCTCTCAACGCCGCCGTGTTTGTTTAACATGCACGTGTAAACGGTCAGTCCTAGAAACAGGAGGAAAGAGACACTGGGGATCAAAACCTTCCAACAGCATTTTCGCAAATGCCATGTCTGAAAAATACAAAAATCTAACCAGGCATTGGAATCCTTCTAATCACTAATCAGTCCCCATGCAGCCGCTGACTGTGCCACATCATTTAAGCTCACTCAGACCTTCCCCCTGTCCCACTCTACACTTGATCTTGAGAGGCAGCCCTCTCCATAATTCAGGAGTTAGACCTCCCATGAGCAGAGACAGCTAATCGCATTGAATTGCATGATGAAGACAAAAGGGGACCAGAAAGGAGACCTCAGCAACTCAACTTCCCCTTGTGGTGCAGGCTGGGATTTGAAGCCATCTCTCTGGAAATGAAAAGGTTAATGAGTGATGCACAGCCCCTTCAAAGGTGAACTGCATTTGAACAAGGAATTACAGCTGAATGGGGCTGATTTTCCCCTCTCATCAGTGTCGCCTGATTGACTTCAGTGGCCATTCCCAGTTTACACTGGGGCAAGAGAGAACAGATTCAATCCCAAATGCATCATTCTTCCACTCAGATTATTAGCAAACTCCCCACTGACATCAGCCTATTTGTCCACTAGGTGTCACCACGGCTTATTCTAGTGCATGCATTTGCCCAGCAGTGAATTTTAACTGGACTCTGAGGGTCAGATTCTAACCTCAACTGCACCTGATTCAGAAGTCATGGTGTTTACGCCAGTGTAAAGGAGATCCGAATGCAGCCCTGGGAGAGGGCAGGGAAAACCTTCACACTCAGCTGCTTTCCAACATCGTCAGCGAAAGCAATAATTTGAAAGCTGACAGTTCAGGTCAAACAATGTAAGTCTTGTTCAAAGATATAATTTTGTAGGGTGGGTTTTTTGTACCATGCTCAGCAGAAACATCAATAAAACTGGCATCTTGTAGCTGAAATAACAAGGGTGAAGCAGTACCTGGTGACTTGCTAACATCAGCAGTAAACAGCCAGTCGGCCGCCTTCCTTGCTTCAGGACCAACCAGGTAGAATTTGCCAAAATAAGACATGTCAAAGACAGCCAGTGTATTTCTGCAGGTTAAGCATTCGTTCTTGATCTAAAAATTAAAGCACACCCAGGTGAAGCTAAGTCACCCTCTTCTCCCTCCACAAAAGGAGTCGTCAAGACAAATGAAAATCATTTATATAACGAGGTGGCAGAAACAAAAACAAAAAAAGGAGGCATGTGACTCGTGCCTGAGCTTTCTGTAGCATTTTTAAAATGTTCCTTTAAAAATAGATATTCAAATGGAGCATCCCTGATAACAACACAGTCCCCCACACGCACTCGTATCCTGCTTCTTACGTCAATAACTTGGCTTTTGAGTTGGTGTCATCTTGTCAAATTTGTTTTCATTTTCCCCTAGAATTCATCTCCCAACTGCACGGATTTTGACTGAGTTCTGAATAGAGGATCACAGTGTTGCAGCAATGACACATTACAGTTAGAGGGAGGACTCTCCACTTTAAGTACCTGTTTTGTGGAGCTTATAAACTGGCTAGGGAAAAAAAATTCAAGTCCTTTCCATGCGTGTGCTCAACCCAAAAGCAACTCTTTCATTTAGGAAAGCAACAATAAAATTCCATTTGGCCATTTGTTTATTTTGAGGTTCCAAGCATGTAATGAAGGTGTTTGGAGGCATTTTTCAGTAAAGACGGGGAAAGCAGGGACTGGATTCAGTTTTTCCAAACCTCGCTAGCTGGGTTTTGCAAAACCAATACCAGGAATAATGGTGTGGCTCCCAGTCTCATTGCTCTAACCCCACCCCAGTCTACGGGGTACGTGCGTATGGTTTTAAGACCAATGGTTCTGCTCTCCCTTCGCAAAGGGTTCTTTTCAAGACTCACCCTCCTGCTCCAGACTCATCTCTCAAAGAGGAAATGCAATGAACGTGGTTGAAAAACGACGGCTTGGAAATAACCTGGTTGTAAGTGCCTTGAAAGTCATGCACTGTGCATATGGGCCCCAACCCAACATTCGACTCCATTTTCACAATGCACTGAGCAGTAGAAATTCACCCCCATTGCCCAGCACAACGCCCAGGTACCTGAATCCAGGGGGCTGGAGTGAATTCCAGCCTGAAAAATTCTGATGTTTATTAAGCGTTTAACACAGCTCTGCAGTTATCCTTGGTGCCTGACCAAGTTAAGAGTAAGACAAAGTCCCTCTTCCCAATTCCTTACAGCCCCACGAGACCGCAACAAGCAGCTCAGTTGGCCTTTTGCTGCCCCACCATAAAATTATGGAGCAGAATGGTCCAGAGAAGGAGCCCATTGACTAGCCGGCATTTTCTACTCACAATGTCGTGATGAGGTGGGAAATCAAAGGTGTATTCATCCCCTAGCAGTTGGTTATAGAGGTAGGAGCCGTGGGGCTTTTGGTTATAAGCACCATAGTAGTCGTAGTCCAAAACCTGACAACAAAGAGGGGAGGAGAAAAGGACAATGGAGGAAAATAATCGACAGTGAAATATCAGGGAAAGGGTGAGACCAGCAGGTGGGTTTGGGTTTGCAAGCTATTCTGATGAGATTTCCACCACATTCAAACCACACCTGAAAACCAGCCCATTTGCCATGTTGGATCGGACTGCGGGTGCAAGTTCCAATCCAGAAAGCGGATTTCAGATGCTCCCTCTTCCCCCGCCCCTTCCTGAAATAGGAAAGGGTTCAGATTTGAGGTTCGGGTGTTGGAGCATTTCACGCCCATTGCGCGCACACACACGCACCAAAAGCCTCTCCTCGGGTCCCATCGCAGGCCTCCGTATGCCATTTAACAGGTCTCCAGGGCTTTGCCCCATGGTTTTAGCATGAGAAATGCTGCTGTGCTTACCGGAGCTGCGCCCCGCGGATTAAACCAGCCGGGTCTCTCCCAGCCATGCCTCTCCTGGTACACACAGCCTTGCTGGAGAAGCTCCTATGGACGTGGGGCAAAAAAAAAGCTGTGTTAGAAACACCTGGGCACTGAACACCTGATCAAACTGGCCTCCTCCCCCAGGGTCACTTTCCAGACTGTATCCCTTACTGCCTCCGATTGCCCTGGCTACAGCTGAGCAGGGGATTTGTCAGGAAACTGGCTTTGGCTCCAGCCTTGGTTAGAGCAGCCTAAGGGGTGCTCTCTATCTAGCACCAGCTCAATGATGGTCCTGCGTGCCAGCTGGGTGTTCTGAGATCAACCCTAGCATAGGTAACTGGCATGGCAGCCAGGTCAGCAAAGCCAGGTGGCACCCCACCACGCTCTCGCTGTGCTCTGAGACAGGTTGGTCTGAGCAAAGAACTGAGAGCAAGGCTCTGTGGAGTTCTAATTCTGGCAACCTGATTTGATAGGGTAACAAGACTTGTGGATGGGGGGAAGCGGTAGTTGCGGTATAGCTTGACTTTAGTAAAGCTTTTGATATTGTCTCACATGATCTTCTCATAAACAAACTAGGGATTTCCCCCGTGTTTCTGTTTTCCCTGCCCCACACTCTCCTATCCCTGCTCTAAATTGTGCCCTTCCCCAAAATGCTCAGTCACATACATTGGCCATCTGTCTCAACCCCCATTTGGTCACTGAGCCCAAGCTGTGGGTTTGGGAGGGTGGATTATCGCAGGGGAGTCTGCACGGCATAACCTGCATTTTCACTGCCCTGTGAAGTACCAGACACACCAGGAAAGCAGTAGTGGAAACCAGGGTGACCCTTCCCAAACATTCCTGGTTTTATCAGCATTAATTAGATGGGGGCTGCTCTGAGAGCAGGAGGTGGAAGGAAGAGAAGGAACAAAAGACAGGAGCCTCGCAAAACAATTCACTCTGTGCAGGCGACCGGCACAAGGACTTCCGGTGGACATCAGCAATGCACTGGTCTGCACACGGGTGAATTCAAGCCTCTATAACGGTGGTCCCCAACGCGGTGCCCGTGGGTGCCATGGCGCTCGTGGGGGCATCTTAATGCGCCAGTGTCCTGGACCCCAGGAGAGCACCCACCGAAATGCTGCCGAATTTCAGCGGCATTTTGGTGGGGATGCCTCTCGATGACGTCGCTTGTCGACGGCAAGCGGCGTCATCGAGAGGCGTTGCGGCCGAAATTCGGTGGCATTTCGGCGGGTGCTCCACCGCTGCAGTGGTCCTTTGTCTGGCATCCGCCAGACGAAAAGGATGGGGACCACTGCTCTATAAGGTATGCACCAGGAGAACCAAAGGGGAAAGAATAGTGGGGTTCATTGGAAAAGGCTTCTAACGAGCTAGTGAATAAACAACAATGATCAGATCTAGATGAAATTCTATGGCTTCTGTTATGCAGAATATCAGGTCCCTTCTGGCCTTAAAATCTATTAATTGGTGCAGACAGGCATTGATTATAAAAGGGAATGGGATTGTAGGAAGTGGTGTCTGGGATCAACTCGATATAGTCCTTCCTCAAGGAGTGGCCAGTACAGAGTCTTATTTATTTAATTATTGGGCTGGGTGGGGAGGAGAGGGACTCAGGTGTTTGAGTAGCTGGGGGAATGAAATTTCTTCCCAGCCCCAGACAAGCCCAATGAGTTTGCAATCTAAATACCAGACAAGTGACAACAGATGGACCAGGTATAAGGAAAGGAAACAACGAGACAGTATTGGTCAGGATGACAGGCACACCAACGACCTGAATGCAGTGAATTAATAATATAATAACATCTTGTAGCAAGGAGTTCCACAGGCTCCATACGCACAGTGCCAAAGTTTGGGTTATATTGTGTTGATTGGTAACTGAATGACAATAAGCACAAGGGCCAGATTTTCCCCAACATAAATTTTTAAAGTAGTAAAAATAATATTCTGATTTAATATTCATATGCCCCCTTTTTCATTTCTTCCCCATTCCCCTCTCCAAAAAAGTCTTGCCTCACAGTAATTAGGTGAACCATCATGATATTTTTGTTTTATGTTTATGTTCAAAAAGAACATTTATTGTTGAATATTTTAGAAATGATCCACGTCTATTTATAAAACACACCCATGTTTTGGCACTTAGTGTATAAATACCAGGTTGTCAGTCAAATGGGCACCACGTATTAGACATGCTATTAAAACAAAATTGCATTCTCAGTGACAGAAAACAACTGAGCTGTTGACAGCAGAGTGGGGTGTGCATGTGAGGGAATTTCTGTATCGCTCCTCAAGGCTCTGTACTACAGTGCGGCGGGGTGGTAAATGGAGGGATCAGAATTAACAACCAGCTGAAACTGGCTCAGGAAACTTGGTTTCCGATTCTGATCTTGTTCACACTGGTGCAAAGGTAAATGGAGTCACTTGAGATTTACAGCAGCGTAAATGAGATCAGAACCTGGTCCCCTGGCTGCAAGCAGGTGGTTTTGGTGGTGCTGAGACATGGTAATAGTGGGTGTTGCATGTGCAAAGCATCTTTGAAAAATCAGGTCTCTTTTTTAAGACCCCAAATTTGAAAATGTTGGCCTGAAGGGATTGGTTCAAGATGGCATAGGAGGTCAGCAGCAAAGGCAGGAAGAGAAGCCAGTGGTCCAGACTCTATCCACTCAGAGAGCTCGCCCCTCCAGAAAACGAAAGAGCAGTAGGCATCAGAGACCAACCAGCTGCCAAGGGCACCTGCAAAACCTTTTCCAATGAGGCAGGGACCTGGTGCAATCCCAGGAAAGCGCTCACTATTTAAAGGTCTGTCTCCACATTTCTAAGGTCCTGTATCCCTTCTCCTCAATCCCCCTCAAGTCTGCCCGGTAAGTGTCTCCAGGAACAGTCCAGCATCAGCCCAGTACCAGGCGTGGGACCGAGCAGAGAGACAAAGCCAATGGCAGCTTTTGAGCTCCCCTTTAGAAACCCTCCTTCCTGAGGTTTTCTGCCACTGAGCGGTTTCGCTCCAGCCACGCCAGCCCAGCCTTTCTGAGGGATTCGGAGTCGGGCAGTGACAGCTGGGTAACAGAGCTCTGGAAACTGACAGGCCGTAGTTGGCTATTAATACAGCACCATCTGCTTGAAAGTGTCGTCCACCCACACTGCCATCTCCACATGTCACTCAGCCAGGCTGGTTTTTAAAGAGACTCATCATCACACAGGGGCTCAGCCACAGGGAAGACGCTGCTGCGGTGGGAACAGGAGCCCTGCAAACACGCTGAGCAGCTCCATCAACAGGACACCGCGACCCCGTGACGCCGCTTTGCGCTCGCCATGCAGGAGACCCCAGGGCCCAGTTCGCCCCTGGTGTATTTGGGCACAGTGCCCTTGATTTCCAGGGAGTGGTGCCCGGTCACACCAGCAATGGATCAGGCCCCCGGGCTTCGGCCCTGTCTCCAGTCTGGCACTTTCTGAGCCAGGAGGAGGCAGCAAGCGTAGCCTTTTGCAATGCTCAGTGGTTCACCTTGCGGCCAAATAAGCAGCTGCTTTTCTGGGGGCTGAAGGGCAGGCCGGCCATTGCCCCCTCAACGTTTGCTGAGTGGGCACGTGCTCATGGACAAGCCTTGCTTAGATTTCATGTAGCTACCAGTGCCAGCTGGGTGCCTTGCTCCCCCGTGCCCTCAAGCCAGCATTCCCCAAGGGGTTTGGGCACCGACCTCGTGCAGGGGGTCCCTCCTCATGTTGCGCCCGGCCAGTGGCTCGTCGTAGGGGAAGACGACTGAATAGTTCTTGGCGTACGACTCGTGGCTTCGCTCCCGGATCCAGCGGTTGTTGGCGGTGAGAGAGCGGTGAAACCTCCTGAAAGGCAGAGAGAAGGCGACCTTCAGAGGCAAAGCTCCCAGCCCGTGCTCTGAGGGCCACGCGACCTTACAGCAAAGGGAGGAAGCCATTGTTACTTGGATTAGAGCAGCCCCTGGAGTCTGCAGCTGAACTTACAGCCCTCTTGTGCTAGGTGCTGTACATACACATAGTGAAAGAGCCTGCAGTCTAAACAGACAAGGCAGGTCCCTGAAAATACCGGCTCTGCAGGCACCTCCCTGGCCAGTGCAGAGCTGGCATCAGGGCTCTAAACCGGCCCTGCTCCAAGTCCCCTGGAGTAGGGTGTCAGGGGCAGGCTGGGCAGAGGGAATGTGAGGGAAAGGATCAGGAGGGCGTGGGCGCAGACCAGATTGCACCACAACTATTCGCCACCTCCCGGGGCTTGCACAGCTGATTACCAGGCTGCAAGCTAGGGGTACCATGCACGCCGCTCACCCACAGCTCTGCCACTCCCCTCAGCCTCCTGTGTCCTGTCGCACGCTAGCCCAGCGCCCAGGCACACACACAGCTCTCCACTCCCCTCAGCCTGCCGTGACCTGTCGCACGCTAGCCCAGCGCCCGGACACTCACACAGCTCTGCCACTCCCCTCAGCCTCCTGTGTCCTGTCACACGCTAGCCCAGCGCCCGGACACTCACAGCTCTGCCACTCCCCTCAGCCTCCTGTGTCCTGTCGCACGCTAGCCCAGCGCCCGGACACTCACACAGCTCTGCCACTCCCCTCAGCCTCCTGTGTCCTGTCGCACGCTAGCCCAGCGCCCGGACACTCACACAGCTCTGCCACTCCCCTCAGCCTCCTGTGTCCTGTCACACGCTAGCCCAGCGCCCGGGCACTCATACAGCTCTCCACTCCCCTCAGCCTGCCGTGACCTGTCGCACGCTAGCCCAGCGCCTGGGCACTCATACAGCTCTGCCACTCCCTTCAGCCTCCTGTGTCCTGTCGCACGCTAGCCCAGCGCCCGGGCACTCACACAGCTCTGCCACTCCCCTCAGCCTCCTGTGTCCTGTCGCACGCTAGCCCAGCACCCGGACACTCACACAGCTCTGCCACTCCCCTCAGCCTGCCGTGACCTGTCGCACGCTAGCCCAGCGCCCGGGCACTCATACAGCTCTGCCACTCCCCTCAGCCTGCCGTGACCTGTCGCACGCTAGCCCAGCGCCCGGACACTCACACAGCTCTGCCACTCCCCTCAGCCTCCTGTGTCCTGTCACACGCTAGCCCAGCGCCCGGACACTCACACAGCTCTGCCACTCCCCTCAGCCTGCCGTGACCTGTCGCACGCTAGCCCAGCGCCCGGGCACTCACACATCTCTGCCACTCCCTTCAGCCTGCCGTGACCTGTCACACGCTAGCCCAGCGCCCGGGCACTCATACAGCTCTGCCACTCCCCTCAGCCTCCTGTGTCCTGTCGCACGCTAGCCCAGCGCCCGGGCACTCACACAGCTCTGCCACTCCCCTCAGCCTGCCGTGACCTGTCGCATGCTAGCCCAGCGCCCAGGCACTCACACAGCTCTGCCACTCCCCTCAGCCTCCTGTGTCCTGTCGCACGCTAGCCCAGCGCCCGGGCGCTCACACAGCTCTCCACTCCCCTCAGCCTGCCGTGACCTGTCGCACGCTAGCCCAGCGCCCGGACACTCACACAGCTCTGCCACTCCCCTCAGCCTGCCGTGACCTGTCGCACGCTAGCCCAGTGCCCGGGCACTCACACAGCTCTAGCTCGGCCTGCAAAGCTCCCTGCTTTTCTGTCACACACACACTCCCTCAGCTTTGCCATTGCCCCTTGACTCTGCCCCATTGCACCCCTGTTACTTCAGTCCTGGCCTTCCCACAGTGCCCCCTCCTATTCCAGTCCTGCTTTCACTCCCCAACTCTGGCCCTCATCCTGAACTGGTGTAAACCAGGGTAGCGCCACTCAGTTCAATGCCCATTTACATCAGCTGAGGATTCGGCTCGGGTCTGAAAATATCCTGAGCTTCATCGGCCTCTTCTTTGCACCTTATGTGGTCACCTACCCCTGCACAGGGTGGTCTTGATTCTTCACCTCCCTGAATGTTGTGCTGCCATTTGCACCAGGACCAAAGGAGCACCAAAGATGCCGCCACACTCCCTTTGTTTCTGGTGGAGGATGCCTGGAACTAGTGACATGAAGCAGGAGCAGAGAGGGGGAAAGTACGACTGACCCTGGAAGAAGACACTTTCCAGCTCTCTCCCTGATTACAAGAAAGACCCGCCACCATCACATCGCGCAGCCCGAACCATGCAGGATATGTGAATGCACATCAGCGCTTAGAGAAACCGGGGCATAACTGGCGTTGACTAACGCATCCGTGTCTGAGAGGCCTCGATGCTTCAGTGACGCACTTGTAAAATGTGTGGTGTGCGTCTCTAATAGCTGGTTGTTTGAAGGTTCAGCTACTCCTCGTCCTGTCGGCTAAAGGAATTGCCGCTTTAGCTCAAGTCTGTGCTCAGGTACTGAAGGTCCTAGGCTCTGACCCTACTCATGCAATAGGGTAAATATGGTTTGTTTCAATCTTTTTTTATAGCCATATTTAACTCTGTTACACTGGTCTAAATCCATTGCCGTGTTTAATACACAGTGCTTTGGATCCAGAGGTCTCACAAACACTCTGTAAAAAATGGTAAATATCTTAATTTTTCCAGAGGAGAAACTGAGGCACAGAGCAGGGATGTGATTTGGCCTGAAGTCACTCAGCAGGGCAGTGACAGAGCTCGGAGCAGGACCCAGGTCTCCTGAGTCCCAGTCCAGAGCACTGTCTACTGGGACACACTGCTGCCCATTAGCACCACTGCCTTCATTAGATTAACTGTCGATTTCTACTGGAGAAACCGAGATCCTGAATTTGGTTCTTTGGGTCTGTGCCTCCCTTTAAAGTCTCTGCAGATTAAAGGGTGAGATGGTGCCTAAGAATTCTCATCTGTTCTTTATCAAAGCAAATGTAAGAAACAGAGTATGTGAGACAATGGACCACAGCAGAACCGACTCACACCATATGCGACCAAGCTGTACTGTTCCCTGAGCTGGATGCTTTTTATGCCACATGGACCAAATTCTGCAGCTCTGATTTAAGCAGATTTATACCAGCATAACTGGGGGCAGGATATGGTCTCATGGCGGGGAGGAGGGGAGAGTAGGATATTTCAGGTTAAGTCGAGCTGGCCTGCAAATGAAACATACGCCTGAAAAAGGAACGAGCCATGAATATTCTTTACATTTTTCGTCCAGTTCTTCCCAGACTGAAATAGACATAAAACCCAAAGCATCTGAAATTTGTTGGACATAATTTTCATCTCTCAAACAGAAAAGCTCCTTGAAGGAATGTGCTACTTCAGCACATGCTCATATTATTATTATTATTAACAGAGACCTATAACTCACCGACAATAACCTCCTAGTCTCTTACCCATGGCACCTTTCCCATCCATTGACTTTGGCAAGCCGGGGAGCATGTCTTGCAAAATTGCAGTGGGCTCCCATCCAGCCCAAAGCCCCCAGGTCTGGAGAAAGGGGGAGGGCAGACATCAGGCAAAAGGCAAGACAGAATATCATTTATAGGGCCTTTTCAAACCATGCTTTAAGCTCCCCTCCCCCACTCCCATTTTCTTCATGCACAGGGGATGGGGAGCACTCGGAAAACAGCAGATCAGACCACAACCACAACAGAAAAAAGGCTTGACCTTCTATTTTCCCGCCTCTTGCCAGCAACAGAATTTTTTAAGGGACTAATGGGGAAGCCATATCTCCCCAACTCTCCATTGAGGTTAATGCCGGGGTTTGCAGAGACTGTCACCCTGCCTCAAGGCCTCTGGTGTGGCGAGAGGGGTGGGAAAGGGGATGCTAACATGAGCAGCCCTTTCATGCGGCTTTTTCTTCCACTCTACTCTGTGCTGATTAGGCCTCAGCTGGAGTATTGTGTCCAGTTCTGGGTGCCACATTTCAGGAAAGGTGTGGACAAATTGGAGAAAGTCCAGAGAAGAGCAACAAAAATGATTAAAGGTCTAGAAAATATGAGAGAAGACTAAGAAAATTGGGTTTGTTTTGTCTGGAGAAGAGAAGACTGAGAGGGGACATAACTGTTTTCAAGTGCATAAAAGGTTGTTACAAGGAGGAGGGAGAAGAATTGTTCTTCTTAACCTCTGAGGATAGGATAACAAGCAATGGGCTTAAATTGCAGCAAGGGAGGTTTAGGTTGGACATTAGGAAAAACTTCCTAACTGTCAGGGTGGTTACGCACTGGGATAAATTGCCTAGGGAGGTTGTGGAATCTCCATCATTCGAGACTTTTAAGAGCAGGTTAGACAAACACCTGTCAGGGATGGTCTAGATCAGGGGTAGGCAACCTATGGCAACCGTGCCGAAGGCGGAACTCGAGCTGATTTTCAGTGGCACTCACACTGCCCGGGTCCTGGCCACCGGTCCAGGGGGCTCTGCATTTTAATTTCATTTTAAATTAAGCTTCTTAAACATTTTAAAAACCTTATTTACTTTACATACAACAATAGTTTAGTTATATATTATAGACTTTATAGAAAGAGACCTTCTAACAATGTTAAAATGTATGACTGGCACGCGAAACCTTAAATTACAGTGAATAAATGAAGACTCGGCCCACCACTTCTGAAAGGTTGCCGACCCCTGGTCTAGATAATACTCAGTCCTGCCATGAGTGCAGGGGACTGGACTAGATGATCTCTCGAGGTCCCTTCCAGTCCTATGATTACTGCTGGGGAATACCCCGGAGCTGAATTCCTCTGGATTTCAAGACAGTTGGGATCTGGATCCAATACTTTGCAACTGGCCTTTTGTCCTGTTGTGTAATGGACTAAACATCTTTGTATTTGGGGAAGCTCTGGTCTAGTTTTGTAGCTCATACCCATCACAACCCTCCACTTATCACCTGCATTCATCAGTAGTTAGACTCAGCACAGAGACTTAGGCACGGGAGCCCCAGAGGTCATGCAGACTCGCAGGCTGGAAAGGAAACCCACTGGCAAAGAGCCTTTCGAATAATAATCATGGGCGTCAGGCCGGTCAGCTCCCTGGGACCTGGTCTTGCTTGGAGAGCTGGGACTGGGGCCTCAAAAGCCACGGTTGTCTGGTATATCAGCATGCACCACTTCCCGTGTCATCGCTCACCCACCAGCCCTCTTCCTGGAGCCTCAGCCCGTGTACCAGGGCAGTGAACATTTGACAGAAGCTAGAGCAGCAACCGCCAGCAGATGAAATATTTACAAGTGAGCATTTGGAAGAATAAATATTTAAATATGTGGAAAAGGGAGCTATTTAAAGAGGAGTATAAAAATAATAATAAAAAACCCCAGCAAGGATTGACACTGGGTTCATAACTCCGGGAACCACAAACCAACAAACGGGCTGGGGTCTGACTTGCCATCTGGCAGAGACACAAACCAACCTGGCGGCTAGAAAATCCATTACGCATAGGAGCTATAAGAAGCTCCATACCAAGCCTTTGCCCTGTCCAGATCCCTGTTTGGAAAACTATGTTCTGCTCCCCTGGCAGTTTCAGCTGGTACTGGTATTCTTCACGTGCTGTGAAACGTTCAGCAGCTGCCACATTCCAGCCAGAGGTGGCTGTCTGTCAGTGGTGGGTGAAGTGATAGATACATACATAGGCACATGTGGGAGGCAAATTCACCCTTGGTGTAACTCCATCGAAGCTAATGGAGTTACATGAAGTCACACATTTTGATCAACATGTTTTTAAAAGGCTTTCAGATCTGTCAAGCTGAAAGCTTCTGTGCTTGATGCTGTGTGCGCACTAAGATAGCGTGATCATTATTAGACATGGAGGGGGAGATTGTAATAGCTGCCTGGACAACCCAAATCCCTTCATTAAGTTCGAGAATCTCAGCTGCAGTTTACGGAGATGAGACAAAACTGCAAAGTTCAGATCTGGATGACAAACCCCACACGGCTTTTTGTATGTGCCCAGCACCCCTTATAATATTGCGGCAGGTTCTTTCCCAGATTAATGGTCTCCATCATCTGTGAGCAGCATATTTCCTAAAGAGGCACCAGCTGCAGGGCTCGGAGCAGGAAGGTCAGACACTGTATTTTTCTGCTGTCCCTTGCTAACAGTAAGGTGAGCTGTTCCTTTCCATGGAACTAGCCTGGCCCAGTGGGTCTGTGCTGGGTCTGCCTTTTGTTGCGATGTGACTTTTAAAGCTCGCATCTGACAGCTTTTTTCATCATCATGCCTATAAAACAACAAACCCAATAAAGTATAATTGAAAACGAAAAACCAATTACAGAGCCGGCATCAGCTCATTCAAAACCTCATGGCCCATGTCCTGCTGTGGGAGGAAGATAATCTTTCGCCAATTGAAATCGTCACCTCGATTATTAACTTAGAGGATTAGGCACTGCACTAATTGAACAACAACAAAACCCAGATATAATTACCCTGTCTTCTCTCATCATTGCAATCTCCTGGTGTCTGATGGAAGCTGTTTGCATGAAAACGCAATGGGGGAAATGAGATAAATCCAACATGTAAATTCATTAAAGCTATCCAGTGTAATTAATTCCAGCTCTTCAGAGAGACAGGGGCAGCTGCCGAGAGACTGGCCCTGTGCACACACGGAAATCAGCCTTGTCAGCCTGCAGACACCCAGTTTCGAGTACAAGCCAGCGTAAGCAAAACTACCTCATAACAACAGGCCTAGCTTGGGCACCGAGCAACATCTCGGAGAGCAGCTCCCATTCATTCACCCAGACGCATAGCCTCCATTTCCCTTGCACCTCAATCAAGTGCAATAAGACCAGCATTTGAAAGGAGCTTCCATCATGTCTCTTACTTTGCCCCTGCAATTTTCCAGGTGCACTTGATGCCAGTCAGGCATCTAATTACCTGAACTGCCCAGCCCGTCAGTTAGACTGTGCTGTCTCGTGACGCGACATGCTGCGTCTGGGGCTTGAACATGTTAAAAAGAACTTCTGACTCCTGTGAGCGCTACATTCCTCCCCATCTTCTCCAAGCCAGACCGCTTAAGCATTAGTGCAGACCCCAGAACCCAGATCCATCAACCGATGCAGCCAGGGGAATTCAATCCACAGCCTGCTGGTCCACAAGCAAGTACCAGCCCAGCTGAGTCCTCTGATCCCGCTCCCCACACCCCAACTACCTCTCTATTTATAGCTCTGCTAGGGAAGGTCTCTGCGCGACCTGCCATGTTGCTTTCCACCTGAATATGCACGTAGGGGATGGGAGGGTGCTGGGAAGAAACTGACTTGAAGCCAGACTGAGGAAATCACCTTGTGCAGGCTTTATCTTTCCGAAAACTTTGAGTAACTGAAAATGAGTCCACTCCCCACTCCCCAGCGCGCCTCCATTAGAAACCTTTGGCCAGAGGGAATACCGCACTTTGAGCAATTACTGACACAACAGAAAGATCAGCAAATCCCTGACAGCCCATTCTCCCTTGCACAGTTAACCCCACCCCCATCCCCCACTCGATTTTGGGCATGAGGCAGAGCAACGCACAGTACATTGCCTCTTGGCTGGGAGAGGATCACACTCTCTAAGAGCACCTGGTCACAGGCCTAACACTCCCGCTTGGCTAGACCTGGACTCAGGCCACCAAGTTCGGAACAGGGGTTCCAAACACCCCTACATTAGGAGGTGCTTGGGATGGGGGCATTGGTTGGCTCCATTAAAAAGATACTAATGGGGCTACTTGCAAAAACTCGACCCAATTAGTGGGTGTTTTGAGAGTCTCACGGCAAAGGGTGTCGTCATGAAAACCCCAGTTCCGGCAGCCACATAAACACATGAGAATCGGAGCTGTCTTTTTATTTAGAACAGTTTCTGGTTTGCTCACGTTTGCAGAGCAAAACTCGAAGACATGACCCCAGTGCATCCTCGAGGCTCACAAACCAAGGCACAAAGGAAAAGAACCCTAAAAATCATTTTAAAAAATCTCATGTTTTTTGAATATCTGGGGGCTGCCCGTACTATTTCAAACACCCCTAATATTAATCATAGAATCATAGAATATCAGGGTTGGAAGGGACCTCAGGAGGTCATCTAGTCCAGAATTTCTCAAACAGGGGTCACCGCTTGTGTAGCTCTCATTGGCCCGGAGCAGCGATCCGCGGCCAGTGGGAGCCGCGATTGGCCGGACCTACGGACAGGGCAGGTAAACACACCGGCCTGCCAGAGGCTTTCCCTACACAAGTGGCCACCCCTGTTTGAGAAACCTTGATCTAGTCCAACCCCCTGCTCAAAGCAGAACCAATCCCCAACTAAATCATCCCAGTCAAGGCTTTGTCAAGCCTGACCATAAAAACTTTAAAAATGGGTATCTGGATCTGAGCTTTTCGACTTTGGAGCCCTCTCTAATAATGACCACCACTCTCCTAAGTACTTTAACCACAAGGCCATCCTTGAGCAGTAGCACTAAAGCCCTGAAAGTGGCATTCAGAAGACAAGGGCTCAATTCCCTGCTCTGCCCCATCGGCTGCGTGCAATCTTGGGCAAGTCACGTAAGATCCCTTTAACCTCTGGTCCCCGTCTGCAATAGATGGAGAACTCGGTGGTGCAGGCGCCCCTTCTCTTGACATGCACATTCAGTGCCTACCACCACAGAGCCTTCCTTTCGGTTGAGTGCTGTCGTAAGATAAGTAATAATATGAAATGTTTCCACTCCAGCTCAATGGGGCTGGATACGCAGTCACCTCAGCACTCCCAGCTCCTGCCAAGAAGCAAAGCAGAACAAAACGCTCCTCCTACATGCGCAGTCTCCTTTAGAACTGACCCGTGATATCTAGCCAGAACAGGGGGAAAAGATTCGGGGTTGGGGTAACTACTAGCCTGATATCGTAGCCGTACATATCCTTTTCGGGACGCCCATGAATGATCCAGTGGGCCAATTCCTTCCCACAGCCACCTCCGAGCATCATCCCTGAGCAAAAAGAAAAGGAGGAGAGGACTGTAAGCGGAGTCAGGAAATCAATTTTGAGCCTGCTGTGCATTCAAAACGCCCACTGCTTGACCCAGGGATTGTTTATGACATGAGGACAAGATAGGGAGCCCCTTATGTCTCCAGCCGAGATAACCCTCTCCTGAGCCCAATCTTCCCCCTCCGCGAAGCTGATGGGGTTTTGCTCTAGATAAAAGAAAGGAACTTCGACCTTTTATTTTAGGTCTTGTTTTACCTGCACTGTTGAAGCCACAGCCAAGGAAAAAGCCTCGGACTTCTGGCGCTTCCCCCATGAGGGGCTTATGGTCTGCAGTAAATGATTCTAGAACACAGAAAACATGACACAACCCATCAATACAGCCCTTACCAGCCACGTGTTCCCCACGCGTTTCAGAGATAGGTCACGCATTTCCAGAGTGGGGCTTTCAAGTGTTCTTCTGCTGCCGCTGGAGTCAGTGAGAACAGAGTTAGACCAACACGGACATCTCGTGATGTAGAAGAAATTGCTGCTGCCCCTTTGAACAGGGGCATAAATGAGCAGGGATCAAAGCTAAACAGCGCTCAGTTACCATGGTAATGAGCACATGCCATAAGGGCCGGATCCAGAGTCCAGTCAGGTCAGTCGAAAGATTCTCATTGACTGTGGTTAGCTTTGGATCAGGCCCTGTGAACAGAGATGAGGCATGATAACGATTGGTGGAAACAGACAGAGACTGATAGGTACCAGGAGAGACAGGGACTCTTCCGGAATGGTCCTCCCCCAGATACAGTTTGATGCAACCAAAATCACTCTAGCTGGTGTGGCAACAAAAATCTAATGTTACAGCCTATGTCAGTGTTTGTCTGGGGGCAATAGGGAGAAATATCAGGTCAGGAAACAACAGACCCTTTCTTTCAGTGAAAGGCCTGTCTCGCGCTAAAGCCAAACCTCCCCCTCAGCCATGCTAGAGTTTGGTGAGAGATTTCCGTACTCGAAGGCTACCTAGTGCATTTGGTCTCTGGGGGAGGTGCTAAACCCCCAGCTTCGCCCAGAAATTCTTCCAGTTCACCTTTCCACCAGAACCTTCAGCAGAACCCTGGCATGCTTCTCCAAAGAGTCGGCAGTGCAGGGGCAATCTCAGAAGCCAGAGATGGAGAAGATCATGTTGACCATTGGTCTACGGATTAGATCAGACCACAGGCTCAATCCATGCCACAGCCGATGGAGGACTCTTCCCTCCTGGATATTTTCCTAGTAGCTTGACCAGTCTAGTTCACATCCGAAGTGATTGAGGTTGTGTTGCCTCAATGGGAGACCCACTATTGCCCAGTTGAAAAGGGTTCAGCCTCTGCAGAGTTTCCCTGATAGTTAGACTTCATTGTTCCCTTTCTTTACTGTATCCCATTGATCCTGGTTAATCTCCCCTCCCCCATCTCCTTGATGCTTTCCTGAACAATTCCTCTTTCACAGCACGTTCCTGGCACAGGGCTTTTGAAAGCAAGGCCATTGGCTGCTTGGGCAGGGGAACACCCTGAACAGGAATCTGTAAACATAAAAGGGCCCTTTGTGAAGTGAGAGGAATCCTCTGATCTAACTAAATCAGCAAATGCTCCAGGAATTATTAATTCCTCCTAAATTATTATTTTAAACAGTCATCGTTCTCTGGCTAAATCCCACCCAATGCAAGCGAGCTGTGTTGCTCCATTAGTCATCTTTTCGAGGGCCGGGCCAGGTTAATGTTATTGTTATTTTCTTTTTATCCTAATCTGTTTCTCTTGGTATGCTTCATGAATTTCAGATAAATACTTCTTCATTAACCTAATGGATTTCAGCTGAACAGATGCCCAGGGCTCCTGTGTTAATGATGTCTCATTCTGCCAAGTCCCACTCCAGATAGGGCTGTCAATCAGAACTCTTAAAAAAACAAACACTATGTTGGGTGAAGAAAAAAAAACTCCACGGTATTTTTTAAACCTCTGTCTGACAGTTTTCTGACTCCATTTGTCCATCCACTGGGGCATCCGATCCCGTTTTTATGATCCCTTGGGCCTTTTTTGGTCCACAATTTCCAGCTGGTTTAAGTTCTCTCTCACACTCAAGAGAAAGGAGAAGGGATTTGGGAAGAACCAATGAATAAGCTCTTCAGGGCAGGGACTTTGTTCTGTGTCTGTACAGCAGCTATCACAAGGGGGTCCTGGTCCAGGACTGTGGCTCCTAGACACTACACAATACAGATACATAAATAATAATAAATGACATGGTATTCTCATTATTAGTGTGTCGGTGTCTAGCGTCCCTGTACAAACCCACACGGAGATAGCTTGTGCCTCAAAGAGCACACAGTCTCATGTGCACCTTAGCATATACAGACAGGGCCTCTCATTTGGAAGGATCCCAGAACTGGGGATTTGAAGGGGCTTAGGCATGCAGCTCCCGTTTAACTGCCATGGGATTTGGGCCCCAGCTCTGACAGGCGATGCAACAGCCTGCAAGCAGAATTCGCTATCTCCAAAACTGAAATCGAGTCATCTCTGGAGCAAGACATGTCAGCCGCTCAGTGTTGCACGGCAACTGCACTGAACAGTTCGAGACTGGGAAAGCCCAGGAATACTGCAGCCAACTGTAAAACATAGCAGGCAAAATGTGGCCCTCCCAACTGGGAGGAAGACATGTCTCCATGACACTACAGGATCTTATCGACCATATGGTCAGGTTCTTTGTTTTGCCTCCTAACAAGAGGTTGAGGGTGTTGGTTCAAAACTGATTTCTTCTCAATAAGCAGCTCTGATCCAGTACTGACCTGTGCCTAGCCTGAGAGATCTGATGAGACTACAGCTAAAGGAGGAATGGCTGCAGACTGGGATATTCATGCTGAATCTTCCCTTCCTCTTGTTTTTTCTACTTCTGCTCAAGCCAAGTCTGAAATAATATTTGGCTGCTCCTGAGTTCTGGGGGTGGTTTTGAATCCAGATCTGGACCTGGATTTTGTGGCTCCAACTCACCTCTAATTTCTACACAACCATTTAGAACAAAGTTTTCGTCTTCAACAGGGCAGGTCGCCAGACACCCACATTTCACTGAGCAAACAGGCCAGACTATAAATCAGGGGATTAATGGGGAGAAATCTGAAGGTGGAAGTAGAACCCAGGCCCATGGCTTGCCAAGCAGACACTCTACAGGGTGAGCTAAAGGATTAGCCACGACGTGCAAAGATTCCGTTATTGGTAAATCCCTTACAAGCAAATTGAGTCTTAGACGTTCATCCCTAGTTTTATCTGTCTTGTTCTTGGTTCTGCTCAACCACAATAAAAATAACTGATAAGAAATATGAACTCAAAGCCCCTACTCTCCAAAACACAGGGTGCCTGTAAAGGAATGGTCTTGTTTGGTACGCGAGGTCTGCTGTAACCCTGTGTACAGTATGGGATATAACCATCCATTGGCAGAGTGGAAAGACAAATGTGGCTTGGTAACCTAACACATTGCATTGAAGAGGGAATTTATCAGATCCTCAGCGTAGATATTTAGGACACTCTATGCCTCCTGCACCAAAAGCCTAACCAAGCTGTGGAGAGGCAGCCAGAAGAAAAAAAAATAGGAGATGAATGTTTGATGGAAGCAGGAAGCAGGACTGGGTAAAAGCAAGTCGTCTGCTTTTAAACCACTGTGGTCTTTGTTGGGTGAACTTGGTGCTGATACCCAGGGCATAAAGGCAGGCAGCTATTGCCCAAGTTTTCCTTGCAGAGCTCTGCTGTCAGGTACCCACCTCATTCCGGACCTGTAAGTGGTGTTCAGATGTGCTTGTAACTATTAGAACTGGGAGCACTGGCTGTTGGGAGTCTGAAAGGACAGGAAACAGGAAGGAGGGAGGAGGAGTGGAGGAGGCTGAGTGAGAGTTACAGAGTGTCCAGCAGCCGCTTGGTAACGGGGTTTCCACTGTAAAAATAAAGTCCTGTTCAAGCTTGTTAGTGCCTTGCCTGCTTGATACAACACTGTAGTAGCCTCAACTCCAGCTAGAGTGGTGGGAAACAGGCTTCTCGGTCCCATGGACATTTTAGATATTCAAACATTTTCCTGTCCCAAACTGGGCTGAAAAGTTGAAATGTCATGAACCTAAAATCCCTATGTTTGTTGGTTCAGATCAATCAAAACCTTCTGCTTCAATCATTTTGAAAATGCCTCATTTCAATTTCATTTTTTGAAAACCATCTTTTAGTCTAAACGTATGAACTTTTTGAACGGCAAATCATTTTGACTAAAAACAATTGAATCTTTCTATTTCAAAACCCTTTTCTACCCCCAAATTTTCAAGTCGGGACAGTCATTGAAATCGACCCTGTTACGTGAACAGTTTTGGTTTCAATGAATTGACAATTTTGGCAAAAAATGGGTCGTGACTGGGCACTGGGCCCCATACAACTGCAACATAATGCAAATTAAGGCCTGTGAATCTGGAACAGGGGAAGCTGAATTTTATCCTCACGACTACTAGTAAGTTCCAGCTATCCACAGTGATCGGCATGACAAGCATGAGGCGCTAGATGGCACGGAACCGTTCCTATGAGGAGGATGACCCTTGTAGTTGATAAAAAGTTTCTGGGATACAGAAGTCTGGTTAACTGGACTGTGCTTGTGCTCTCTGTTCTAACAGTGCTCTCTCACTGAAACCAGTTCCCAACCCACTCTGTAAATCCCATGCCACCTTTTGCAAACTGGTTTGTTATGTCCTGGAACTATATTTTTGCCATTAATGGGGATTTGTCCCCAGCCTCCAGGAAGCAAGTTGGGTTGCAAAACTATAAAGGGGACAAGAGTTTCTTTTATAAAAGATTTACTGCACAGCGCAAACAACATGCTTTTGCCATTTGTTTGTGCGTTCCAAACCCACCGTGACTTGGCTTTCACAGATAGAATACATGCACGTTTAAATCCAGAGTGCAGGGGGTGGGGGGAAAGGATCACTGAGCCTTTAGAAATCACATTTATTGCGCTACAAATACTGTATATAAAAAAAAAGTTGGCTTCCTGCTGGAGACCTGGCTTCTCAGTGGAGACTGAGAGCTGTACTTACACCCTGATTTAATCAAAGCTGCACTTCCCAGGGCCAAGGCATCTACCTTGTAAATGTCATGTTTTATCTGGTTAAGAGCAAGAGATGTGTCCTACTTTCCCTTCGAGCAACTGTGCAGCTCTGTCCCTGTGGGGCTGGAGGGTTTTTCCTTTTAAATACTTCAGTGAAATGAGAGCAGGTCTTTATGGTGCAGGCTTCTCCAGTAAATGCACAGCAGTCTTGAAATGGAACCTCATAAGCTATTCCCCAGACTCCTATAAGCACTGCACTGTATCTCATTTCAGACTCAATACCCTTTTATATAAGCCATGCAGACGCCAGTCCTAGAACTGCCAGTGGTGCTGGATTTACAGATCTGGTAGATCTTTTCCATCCCTAATGTCTAAAGAATCCAGTCATGCTGCCTAAGCATGCCATATGGATATTTCCACCAAAAAGATCAGCAATAAAATAGCCATCAGCGTTGACATTTTAAAGTGTTGTCACTAGGTTTCAGAGTGAACATCAGATAGCTATAATGCCTCTTAGGGCTATTGTTTCAGGGTGTCTGCACCCTAAAAAGGATAGTGCTTCATCTGATTCCATACCCTGGCACCTAAAAAAGTTTGCAGCCACAAGAGCTTCAAACTTCTTTTTTTCAAAAATAAAAGCCCAAATTCTGAAGAAACTGAGCAGCCCCTCATGGTCATGTTCCCAAGGCAGAGCAATCTCCTGATGAGAACAAATCTGCTATGAACTGGACCAATAGCACATTAATTTTAATTTGTACAAGGTTAGATTTGAACCAAGGAGAGCAGAGGTGAAAAGCCGCCTAAGAGTCTGATATACGGTGAAGGGTAGGGCACGGGTATATAGGTCACCATCCAGGGCTTGGCAGGAAGATGGCTAGCTCTCTTGCTGACTAGAAGACAGACCACAGATGCATGCCGCAGGGATGACCAGGGAAGATGGGCTGGCCCAGCTATGCTGAATTAAATCACCCCCTTAGGACACTGTCCAGGTGTTCTGAAAAGTCACAGGTGGCTGAATCTTTGGGGAGAGAGGAGGATGCTATCAGGAAATGTGCTCTCTGTACAGGTCTCCAAACCTTGGTTGTGCAAAGCCTTTTCTAAAGCCTTCGTTTAAAACCCCTGACTTTGGGAAGTTGGTCCTGGTCTGGTCACGAGGCTAGATACATTTATTGGACCTCTAGACACATGCGTTTGGACCCTGGGCTTATTGGTCCCTTACACATCTCAACGCCCATTTTCTGCAAGGCAGACACCAGGGGTCTGACTTCCAGCCATCACAGTCCCTGCTGAATATTTAGTATTGCCAGCTCATTCCCATGGATACAATGATGCCCAGACAGCAGAAACCTTCAATCCAAACCCCTCAATCTGTAGGAGCTGCTGTAGTCTAGTGCAAGGAGTTTGTGTTAAATGTTGGGAGAGCGCTGCGCTACCCCATGACTCTGCCACTGACTTGCTGTGGGACCCTTGGCAAGACACCGCACCTCTGTGCCTCAGTTTCCCCATCTCTAAAAATGGAGATGATAACACTGCTTTGCGACCTAGAGATGAAAAGCACTTAGGGCCTGATTTCCAAAGGCATTTAGGTACCTAAAGAGGTAGACAGGTGCCTAGTAGGATTTTCAAAAGCACCTAGGTGCCCAACTCCAT
Source organism: Mauremys reevesii (assembly GCF_016161935.1). NCBI lineage: Eukaryota > Metazoa > Chordata > Testudines > Geoemydidae > Mauremys > Mauremys reevesii. The sequence continues at coordinate 17,837,437 of NC_052641.1, forward strand.
TGATTTCCTATCTGCATCTTTAGGTGCCTTTGAAAAACCTGGCCCTAAGTATCATGATCATTTTCTCTAGGCCCCAGAGTTCATTAAGAGACCCCTGCTGGCACACCCATGCAGGAAACTATCCCTGTGCAATGCAGAGCCATGAAACGAGCAGCGAGGAAAGAGGTGTGCGCGTGGCTGTCTCTACACTATGAGCCCGGGGGGGGGGCTGATTCCACTGCTTGTGTGCACGCTTTCGTGGTAGTTCTCATTAAGATAGCACGAGTGTAAACTGCAGTGTAGCCACAGTAGCATGGGTAGCGACAGTGGAGGTACGGCTCAGCCATGCCACGTACAAACCCACCGGGTTCAGGAGGATTTGTAGCCAGCACAGCTCAGCTGTGCCTCTGTTATCGTGGCTACACAGCTAGTCATACTCACGCCAGCTCAAAGGGCTTCAGCATGAGCACATGTACACAGCAGGGGAATCTCAACCCTCGCTCTTCGTGTAGACGTACCCTGAATGTTTAGCGGTTTCCTCCCTGCATTCTTACTTTCCTTACTGAGGTTCTGGAGTCTCTTTACTCTTGTATCCCAGGTCCCAGGACCTGGGATTTTTCCTTTATCCTCCCTGCTGATGACTCCCAATTGGGAATCTGTATTGTCAGCTAGTGTTGTATCAGGGTATCCCTTAATCTCAGTGTGGCAAAGCATTCCCCGACACTGATCGAATACAGCTGGGAGGTTGGATCTGTCTGAGCCTGGAGGTACACTGCCTCAGGCATTGTTCCGAAACACATGGAACCTTCCATCTTGGAGACCATTCTTCTATTGGGCCTGGAACTAAAATATCTCAATACCGCCTGCCAATGGTTACCCTGCTTCCAGGTAAAGCACCCCAGTTCACCTCCCCATCTTACTCATACCCCTAGATTTGAAGGCATAAATAGGTCCCACTTTTGCAGCTGCCATGTGGAAAGGTCATGCAAGGTGATGTGCAAAGGGACTCAAAGCAGCTCGCCACCTTGCAGGATCTGTGTCCTAGACGACCCTTTTCCTGGTTTGTGCCCACTAATCAGAGACCTGGACTTCTGCAGTAAGTTACCAGAGCTGAGGGTGCAAAATAACTTCACATCAGCAAAAAGCAGAGGCCAATATCTGAAAATCTGGCCTTCAAATCCAGTCGCAGCAAAATTAGCGGTAAACGTGGGTGACATTACTGCCTGGCCGTACCCACTTTCTCTGGGATTCGTTTGGCTGCAGACTTTTAGCATCAAAACCACTGAGCAGCGTTGCCCAGAGAATGAGGGGGAAAAAAACCCACTGAAGTATAACAAATCTCCTGGGCTATTTTTCTCCCTATACAAGACTTCTGCCGCCACCTTCAGGACTAGGATATCATTGCATCCAATCCTGTATTCCAACGGGCTTATTTCCTTCAAAGAGCAAGCGGGTGCAAACAAGAGCCTCCAGACAGAGGTCCCTTTGACGTTCACGTGTATTTGCCAGTTCTGCTTCACAGGTCATGCCTAGCACTTCCCCGCTCCACTGCATTTGTATCTCCAGAAGGCTCAGTGGGACTGGTGTGGGGTTTAGAAATGCTATACCCGTCACAGGGCTTCTGAGAAATTCAAGCAGCCTGAGATGCTGTGTGTACAGCCTAACAAAACCTCCTCACCCCGGAGGACAGAATCTGCAATGGGAACCTTGAGGGCACGGGACAGCTGTGACGTCCTAGCGACCCTCGGACAGAGATGCTGAGTGGATGGCCAGACCAAGACAACATTGAAATTCTGGGGCTCCCCTGTCCCGTTGCCCCACCAACCTTGAGACTTACATCCCCAAAATCATTACAAGCCGATCTGTGAGCTTTCCAGATCAGACATGTGCGAGAAGCCCAATATCCATCATGCCAGGACAGAGCGAGCTCATCTTTGCTCCAGCTTTTAGTGCCAAGGCAGGTCAACCAAGTTGATATTCGCTCTAATTAGTGCTCCCACCAGCGGTTTGAAGCTGAGCAGCTCCAAGGATGTGCCAAATTCTCGCCTGCCTTTGAGCACGTTGAAGGAAAGGTTTCCATTCCATCCCTGGCAATCTAGAACCCCACCGCTTGAGAAAAACAAGGGGTAACTGCAGCAGTACACAGGGGAACTGGCTTTGGGGGAAAAAAGATTTGATCAATGCACTGGATGATCATGGCAAGCAGTGATCTGTAGAGCCATTTCCCACCCTTATCTCAGCATGTTTTCAGGCTTTCTGCTTATATACAGGGTCTGATCCAAAGCCTACTGAAGTCAACGGGAGCCTTTCTGTTGATTTCCATGGGGGTTGGACCAGGTCCTTGTTCCATCTTTTTTGTGAGTGTGCACGTGTGTGTGTCTTTAAGGAAAAACCAAGGAAGACAGACATTTTATCCATTCCCAATTTGTCTCCTTGCGTGGGTGGGTAGGAGAAAGCAAGAGAGACTGATTCATACTAACCCTGAATATACATATAATCATTGCTAGCTCCAAACTAGGAGAATACGTAGAAAAAAAAATCAGTACAGACTCATCGAGGAACAAAGCTGCATTGATGGCATGTGGAATGCACTGTCAAAATATTACCTGGCCCACAGACAGTGGATTTAATTCCAGTTTTCTCCAGCACCGGGACTCTGTTTATTGCACCTTCAATATGCTGCATGAACACATCCCAGTCCAGATCAAAGAGGCCAAAGGCAAATTTCTCAGATACCTGAGGGGAAACAGGAGCCGAGGTACACAGAAGTTAAGTGAGAGAAGAGGTTTATTTTATACAAACACCCCATTCTGACAGCTGCTTAGCGGCTGCTTCCTGTAAGGTGCTGAGCATCTTCATTGCCCACTGAAATCAATAGGAACTGAGGGGGCTCGGCGCTTCTGGAAAACAGCCCCAGGGGGTGAACTCCGGGCCCTGTTGAAGTCAATGGGAGTTTTGACATTGATTAAGGCTCCCTGAAAACCAATGCACCCAAAATTAGAAGCTGCTTTGGAAACTTTGGTTTCATAGGACGTTATCTGCTAAGCTGTCCAGCCAAGGAGAAGAATTGTGATGCCTCGCTAGAGCCACTTGCATATGGGCTCATTCAAGATCACTGTCCACTTTGTCTTAGGGTAAAACACAAGAAAGAATACCTCATTTTTCCTTGAAAGACAAACCCATTAACTCCTGTAGTAATTGACACATTAAACTCCCCAGCCAGTTACTGTGAAAATGGAACACCCTATTGGCAGGACATAGGACAGGAAAAGAGGGCTGGGAAGGTTGAAGAAAAAGTTCATCACAAGCCACAGTCATTTACTATCACCTTCAACATTAATCCCGGAAAGATTTTCATTCATTCGTTTGGAAGCCTTTCTCCCATGGCAGAGAGGGAGCAAAATCTAACCAAGACTCATGTTACAGGACTATGTCATAGCCAGACAGTCAATTTCCAGTCACGACTGCCAGTAAAGAACTCACTTGGCACCATTTGATGTAGGAGAAAGGGTAGCAGGACTCAGGAACTCTAGGTTCAGTCTCTTCACAGATTCAGAGTATTAGAAGGAACCTCAGGAGATCATCTAGTCCAACACCCTGCTCAAACCAGGACCAATCCCCAGACAGATTTTTACCCCAGATCCCCAAATATCCCCCTCAAGGATTGAACTCATAACCCTGGCTTTAGCAGGCCAATGCTCAAACCACTGAGCTATCCCTGTCTCTTTCTATGTGACTCTGGGCAAGTCACTTAATTTCTCTGAAGCTCTAATTCCACTCTGCAAAGCCGGCATAATAGTACTTTCTGTTACCCAACCTTTGCCAGGTCTACTTGGCACATGAGCTCTTTGAGCAGACACTATCCCATACTATTGGTGAACAGCACAATGGGGCCCAGAGCTCAGCTAGGGCCTGGCTGCTACTGTGAAATAAACAACAATGATCTGGTGATCTCCTTCCCAAACATGCCACTCTGTGGAGAGAAAGCAGGAGGACATGGTGGCATTTTTGTACTTTGAGAACGGTTTTACAGGCCACACCTGAGGCCCAAGCTAATAAACTGAAGTGAAGACATGCCTCATGTGGCTTGGCCAACGTCAGAGACAAGAACCTATAGCAAAGCAGGGAATTGAACCGTGATCTCCCAAGTCCCAGGCTAGTGCCACAACCGCTAGACTGTCCTTCCTCTCCCATTCTTGCTCATGGAGCATATGTTTCTTCAAGCAGGTTTGGTTCTGGTCTAGAGCTAAGCCAGATCCAAACAACAGAAGCTGTCAAATCCCCTCTCCCTCCAAGTCCTGCTGAACCCAGCTCTGTCTTAATTATAAAGGTCTTCATTTCATGCATTCTGGCACATAAACAAGAGAGCTAAGGAGTTCATTTCAGCGCCTACTTTGTCAAAACGGCTTTCCTGGTAACATGCTTTATTTCCTATGAAAACCTCTCAGCACCGCTCACCTCCTCCCAGAATATTGGATTTGACTCATATCCGCCCACGGACAGGGCATCGCCTTGGAGACGGAGATACACCGAGGCGTCGTGATCGCGAACGTTCGGCATATTCTAAACAGAGGCAGAAAGGAATATCATCAAAGCGGGGCAGGAGGGGTAAAGCTTCTGCCCTTGTTCCAACACTGCACCCAAAACTGACTGGCCCTCTTCTTCCCCGCAGCTGCCTTGCTAGATGGCCACTGTGGAGTGTCATTATAAACATAAGGGTGCAGGTTACCAGGGCTGTTTATTCTCCAAATCCTTCCACTCCAGGACAGTCCAAGCCTGCTGGAATCACTAGCAGCTCCTCTGCGTTTTCCCCAGCACGGAAATCCCCTAGAACCGCCTCACCCCGAGGCAGAGTGCACCCCGCTCCTCCCTGCATGTCCCATTGCAAGACTTGCCAGCGGTCAGGACTCGGAGCTCAGGCCTAGTGGAGGAAGGACGAAGCCAGTCCTGGTGGTTCGCTACCTGCCCCACTTCTGGTTCCCCACTCCCGGGAATCCCACATTATTCCTAGCCCTCCCACCTGCTCACTAGTCTTTTGCCCTGGGTGGGGTTTATCCGGCTTCCTCTGACCCCTGCTGGTGGCATCAGCGCCCCGACGCTCCCTGCCCAAGGAAAATCCACTCAGACCAGGTGACCAATGAGACAGTTCTCCAGAGGCCTAAGACGAGCCAGGAGGAACCACTGACCCATCAAAACCCAGCAGGGCAGTTAATAAAGCTTCCCTGCTTTTGCTCAGGGGCAGAGCTGGGCTGGATGGAGGAGCAGCTCCTAGGGGCTAATGCAGGGCAAGGCCCGGATCTGGGCCTAAGTGCTACAACTAGATGGCTCCTGAGTGGCTGTTCTGGTGAGAGACCAATACCAACCTTACGCCATGGGCACCCTGCCCCAAGCAGCTGGCCAAACTAAGGCAGGGAACGGCTGCAGTACCAAGCCTGGCCCTGAAGGGGGCACTGCAGAGCAGCTCTGCTGCCACCACCTCATCCCTAACTCCAGCTCAACAGCAGCCCTCATCTAATGGTAGAGCCACCGGCAGGACAGCACATCAAGTTGGCATTGCACTGCACTGTGTTCAAAGCTTCGCTCCAGCCATCTGGCATGTTTTTTACAGGAACAATTTCCTTCGCTGTTTACAATCCCGTTTCCTTACTGCAATTTGCCCCTCCTGACCGCCACCACCTGCACACACTGGTTTGTTGTTGTAGGGTTGCATTTGAGCACCGGAGCTACCGGAGGGTTGTTGATGGTGCGGGTGCTGTGCACACTGCAGAGATGTGCACGCTGGTTTGTTATTGTAGGGTCACTCACAAGCACGGGTGCAGCACCCGCTGGCTTATTATTGTAGGGTTGCCCATGACAGCTGCTAGCCGTGCACGCGGTGATTTGTTATTGGGGGACAGAGGTGAATCTTAACTCCCTCCAGCTCTAAGAAAGCTTGGATCCAAATGTGGCTAGGGCTGTATTGAGGCTCACAAGGGCTGGGCAGGAGAGACTGATTTGTTTTAAAGCCTTTGTTTTTAAAAGGACCCCACTGACTCTGCAAACAAACAGTGAAAAAAAAGACCTGGCTGCAGCAGGTCACAGCCAATTAGTTTCAGCGCTGGGCCCTTTCTCAGCTGCCTGCTTTGAGCAGACTAAAAGTGGCTCTACCGTGCCTCAAAGAAGTAAGAGCCCTACTTGACAGCACTGCTCAGACACCAGCAAAACAAGATTAGCGGCAGACATGATACGAGCAATGCACCGAGACATTCTCCCCGCATACGCTGCCCACAGGCAAAGGGGGCTAAGCAGCAACTGGAGGTGCTGATATGATTACACGGGCTGAGTCTAATTCACTCAACAGATCTGCTGTGCGTCCCAGCCCCAGACCAAGAGCATGAGCTACGTGGCGCTGAAATGCAAGCTGATTTCTGTCTTGATCTGAACAAGACCCATCTCTAAAAACCAACCCCAAATCCAGCCTTCCTCCACAAAACCACAACTGGGTGACTATGGAAGCAGACAAGATTGCACTTGTGTATTCATCTGAAGATAGCAATAATGCCTAGCTCTTGTCCTCAGTAAATCTCAGAGCACTTTGCAATGGAAGTCATAGTATCATTATCCCCATTTTATAGCTGGGGAAACTGAGGCACAGAGACTTGCCCAAGGTCACCCGTCAGGCTAGTGGCAGAATCAGGAACAGAACACAGGTCTACTGAGTCCCAGTCAAGGGCACCATCCCTTAGGTCACGCTGAGTTAATTGATGTCTTTGTATAGGGCCAAGTGCAATGGGGTGCCAATCCTCTTGGGGCACCATTCAGATAATAAGGCACGAAATCAATAGGCTGCAGCAGAGCTGCTGCAGACATTTGTAGGAGGAGAACTGGCAGACTGGCAGGCCGGTGTGTTTTGATCCACGTTAAAAGGAAAAATGATTTCTCTCTTACCCCACCTACACAACAAGATGAAACAGTACAACAGCCAAGACACTACTACATAGTTAAAGAATAACACTGACTTTCTTTAACAACATAGCATGAAAATATGTAAGTTACACAAATGGAATTGTAGGGTCTTACTGTATTTTCCACTGATAAATTAATAATAGTCAACATTTCAGTAAGAGGCACTGTGGTTAGTGGATAGGTCTCTAGCCTAGCAGTCAAGAGACCTAGGTTCTATTCTCTGCTCTGTCACTGACTTATTATACAACCTTGGGCAAGTCACTTGAGGTTTTTCCTCTTCTACTCCTGTCTATTTAAGTCGCAAACCCTTCAGGGCAAGAATTGTCTCTTACTATGTATCTGTGCAGTGCCTTGCACAGCGGGGACTCAGTTTGGGGTCAGGCTGGTAGATGCTACTGCAATATAAAAAATAATATAGTTAAATGGCACTTTTCAAAATCAACTGTCAAAGAATCAAGATGTAGGGGGAAAATAGATGGGCTGAACAGAAAATGTAATACAAAATTACTCTTAAAAAAAAATCTACAGACCATAAATTAATATCACCTCCTTTTATATGGTTTCACAAACTCCCTTATAGAATTCCAAAACATAGAAATGTCTCTGAAATTTTGCAGGATGGTTCAAAAATATTTAGAAAACTGTATCATTTCCTTGTCAGGGCTGCAGGACTTTTCCATAAAGGCTGTTTGCTAAGATTTGCGTGTCATCCTTGCGCAGGGCCATGCTAATCTTCTCTGTATCGTTCCAATTTTAGTATATGTGCTGCCGAAGATGAAACTCAGTTACCCGGGGATATCTGGACTCCTTTATCAAACACAAAACACCAGAGCCCCGAGGGTAATTCTGCTATGAAAGGTAGGGAAACAGCAGAAACAGGGCCCTTGTGTTAAAATATTCATGAATATTAAACATTCATAGTCATTTAATAAGATACTTAAGATTACAGTATTAATTATACGTATCTTCCCCGTGCCTAGGTGTCCCCAGGACAGGCAGTCTGGCATAGTGCACAGGCAGGATTGGGACTCAGAACTAGGTGCTATTCCTGGCTCTACCAGTGGCCTGCTGGGTGACCCTGGGCAAGTCACGTCAACTGTCTGTGCCTCAGTTTCCCCTTCATCAGGAGAGCGATGTCCTCTGTCAAGTGCTTTGAGAGCTTCTGGCGCAGAACCCTTGAGAAAAGCACGGTATTCTTAACATTACAAATATGTGAATGATGCAGCAGCATTTAGGCCCCAATTCAGCAAAGCATTTAAAAACATGCTTGGCTTTAAGCACGTGTCTAAACCAACCCCTGTTCAGCCTAGCACTTAGGCATGTGCTTAAATTCCACAGAAGCCAGAGGGAGAATGACTCTCTCCTTTCACACTTTGGGTCAAATTCTGTCCTAAACGACCCTTCGTTGTGAAATTGGTGGGCTGCATGGGGGAGGCCTGGCCCATTTCATCTAGGCATGTACGTGGTATGGAGAGGTACCTCCTGCACGTCCTTACGTTTGAAGCCAGTCAACATTCAGGGATTCCATCTAAGCTCTTCCTTTGAAATGCTCCCTTCGCTGTATTGTTTGTGCTGCCCAAGAGAGACATCTAGCTGCAGGCTGAGGAATGAAACTTTTCCAAGGCGACTTTTGTTTCTGAAATGCTACGGGCAGATGTGCTGATATGGGGCAGTGGGATATAGAACAACAATTCCAGCCGCAAAGAACAGTAGGGTTCCTCTCCCGCAGCCCTGACCAGTTGGGTGAGGGAATGTAGAAACAGGCAACATGCTCGTTCATGCAAGGAGAGGGCTCAGAGGAGCAGTATTGTGGCTTCATTAAGCTGAGCCAGGAGCAGTGAGATAAGTACCCAGATGATCTCACAACAGCAGTGGTGTTGAGCAGCGCAAGTGGGGATGTCGGGCAAAACCGCAATGGACCGGCCTGTGCTGCCCCACCAGGTCAGTTACCAACGGTCCAATACCGTGGGGATGGGCATGGTGCAAGAACAGAGAGAATACAATCGAATTTTCGGGTCTGGGCAGGGCCCAAGAGCAGAGCTGATCAAACTGTATAAGTTACCTGCTAGATGTAGCCTTTTCTCCTTCAATCACAGATTACCCGCAAACAGGTCGAGCCTTTTATTACCTTGGTCATTACACACCTCGGCATCGCAGCACTGCTTTGCTCTAGAGCAGGCTTAAGGTGACCAGATATCCTGATTTTATAGGGACAGTTCCAATACATGGGGCTTTGTCTTATACAGGCACCTATTACCCCCCTTCACCTGTCCTGATTTTTCACACTTGCTCTCTGGTCACCCTATGCAGGTTAGGGCATTTTTCCAAAAACAGTTTTCAGGGATGTTTTTGCACGTTTCCCCCAGTTTGTCACCAGTGCTATTCAGTGCAAGATCATTTTAACCAATGGACTATTTGTAAACCTGGTGCTATTTGGCACTAGACAGCCATGTGTTGTGCATCTGCTACTCAGATTTGCTATTTGCATTGTGCCTCTGGTCACCTTCAGTCACATGGTACTGTTTCCACTTCTGATTGGTTGGTCTAAGCTTTATCAACCAGAGGAGTCCCCCTTTCTGTCTGCAGATTACCTGTGAACATGCAGATTTGTTCAACAAAGCTACTGTTTGAATAATAACAATGGGTGAAATAGGCCTTGGATGCACACACTGAATGTGTGCGCCCTGCAATCCGATGTCTGACTGCAGCTCGGGGAGACATACCTGCACGAGCGTGGCAAAATACAGCATCGTAGATCTGCCACTGTGGGCTGTACAAGGATGCCGGAGATCTCGAGTACATACTCCCATTGCTATCCCGCGCTGAAGCCATTGCAATTATCTCTACTCTGCTCTGTTTAGGAGCGCGAACATGGGTGCATCTACCTGAGCTGCAGTCACGCCTCAGATTGCAATACAGACATACCCAGTGATTCACAGCATTTCTGCTTTCAGGGGATATTCCTGTGAGTAGGACCTCACTCCACCTGAATGTCTGTGGATAGCCAGATAAAAGGGGCCAGGGATGCAAGCTAAGCCCAAGAGTCGGCTTCACTGGCAAGATTATTCACAGATGTTTCGTCTCTGTATTCACCAAGAAGAGCATCTCCTAGAGAAGATGGGACACACAAATCCACTTCCAGGAAAGGAAAGGAGGTTGGATGTTATGGAGAAAAAAGTGTCCCAGATCATAGAAGCAGTTGTGAAAACCAGGAGACCCCCCCCACAAATTCTGAATCAAGTCCCCTCCTGAAAGCACCCTCAGCACATGTGTCTGTCTGATGACAAACCCTCCAGTTAGAGAAGAGGAGCAATGAACTGACCTGAATGCCCTCTATCCGCTCCGTCACCACGTATGCATGATGCATAGCCACCAGGGGCACGTTTACACCAGCCATCTGGCCCAGGGCTCGGGCCCACACTCCTGCCGTAAAAACAAACGACCGCACTGTGAGTGACCACTGGAATGTATGAGGAGCTGCGCCAGAGATCAGAGGCTCAGAGTCCAGAATGCTGCCCCCTGACGTGTGGAAAAAGGGAGTTAAGACCCTTCGGCTCAATGTTAAACGCAATTAAAAGCTGCATTCGCTTGGCATCTTTCCCCGCCCTGAGCACAGCCATGGTGAACCACAGAACGCCTCACTCAAAGACTGGACAAAGTCTCCTAATTGCTGGGACAGGAAGGACTAGTATCCCCATCAGATTATGCCAAGTGGCAGGGCTGTAGCTACGTTACCTTGATTTCCTACCTGCACAGTTCACCACACAGGGCGTCTGGATGGTCCCATAGTTTGTTTCCACTGCAGCGACCCTTTGCACACCCAAGTCATCGGCTTTGACCTGAATACCAGTCACCGGGCAATTCTCTATTACCTGAGGACAGCGAAAGAGAAGCACAGTGACAGCCCCCTGGGGTCTGAATGTTAAGAGTTGGACTCATAATGCCAAATGAGTAACCCGGATCTCCTGAGTCGAGCTGGCTGAATAACACATTGTTAGTTCATTGGCAATTTTGAAAAAAATCAAAACAAAAATTGTTTCAGTTCTGGCTGGAAACAAAAAATTTCAGCGAATCGAAAAAGCTGAAAAAAAATGTACATTTCAGCTAGAATGAAAGAGTTTGTTTCCATTTTGACCATTTTTTAATTTAAAAAATTACATTCAAGGAAATTTTGAAACAAAAAGTCATTTCAAGCTAGGGACCTCAAAAGATGGAAGTGGCCCAGGCCCTCTCTGGACCTCTGAGAGGGCCTGTTGGTCACACATCCTTTTCCCTCCTCTTTACTTCCCCATCTCTTACGGTTCCAAGCAGCCAAAACCACCATCTCTGATGAGGCATGGCCGGGACTCCCTTCAAAGTCAGTCAGCACCGCACCCAATCTGCCAAAGGGGGGCGCTGTTAAGCAGAACAAGGCAACACTGAAACAGAGACCTGGCTTTGAGAATGGCGGAGGCTGGGAACAGCAGGAAGCAAAGGATCAAGGGTGTGAGGGGGGAAATGTACAGAGAGAGAACGTATGGCTGAATGTGTGAGTTGTGAAAAGCTACAAGGCTCAGACACCCACCCAAATGTGCAACAGTCAATTACCGAAGCGCCTCTGGCGGTAGCTGCCCTGCTGAGGGTTGTACAGGTGCCAGCAGGATCCATCGTGCCATCCTTGGGAACGTAAAGTGTGCCGTAAAGATCATCCACGTTCATGTGCGGGTACAGGTCCTTGGTTTCTGCTGGGGACAGGACGTAGGATTCTATGCCATAGACCTTACCCAGCTACAAACGAAACACGAGAACAGGTGCATTAATGGAGACAAGACAATGTGGTGTGGCATCTCTGCACAACAATCAACCACAGGGGCACATCTGGGTCCCAAATAACTACACGCAAACATGCCAGGCCTAGCTACAGACGCACTGACGATCTAACTGGTTTCTGGTGGATTCCCAAAACGCAGCATACGGTGAGCACCTTTAGTGGGCTCAAACTATTTAAAGGGACATTACCCTATTCCTATACCTTTAAACATTACCCTATTCCTATACAAGTAGGCGGTGCAATTGGAAATATGATGCTGTACTTTTACCCCAATCAGGATTGATTGATAAAAATCTCCCTCTGTGCTGTGAGGAGAACTGGGCTCTATGCACTGCAGAAGATAAATGGTTGGCCGATAACAGGACAGTCCAGTTTTGATGCTGCAAGTCAAAGCAGCCGAGTTAAAGATTGACGCAGCGGGTTCCCTGCGACATGGTAGAAGACAGGATCATTTGCAGACAGGATTTGTCTCCTCCCTCATGGGCATGGATTTTCTCCATAAATATTGCACAGATATTCAAGTAGGTTGCTCTTTTTACTTTAGGGACTAAGGCCTCAGTCCTAATCTTCAAAGCAATTCATGGATCAGACCCAGTTGCATTCAAGGCTGCATTTCAGTCTATGAACTGCTCTTCCGGGACATAGCAGAACACAAAGCCCTGGCTAGCCTAGACCGACGCATGCTACAGCCAGGGAGGAGGCGTTCTCAGTAGAGTGGATCGGGCTATTGGACAAACATCCAGAGGAGATTAGAAGACTCCAGAGTCTGTCCCCCATAACCAGTACAACTTTCACATCAACCACCTACAGCCACCACATCCTGAAAAAATAACTGCCCCAAGCAGAGCTTTTGATAACCCACTAAGAGCCAGAGATGCCAAGAAATCCACTAGGGATTTCACTACCGCCAATCTTTTTGCATGGAAGGCATTCAGAGACCATGGTGATGGTTGGTAGCACAAAACCCTCCGGCAGCTGGACCCCCTAGTCTAGCATCAGCCCTGATCCAATGATCTGTGAATAAGAAGAAGGAGAAGGAAGGAGATGAGGAGATTCCTGCTTACAGACATGAGTCTTTTGTACTCGTCCAGCCGTTGCTTGTTGGAGGCGATGAAGAGCCCACCGTTCTGAATCCAGCCTGTGTGCAGACCTGTCTCCTCCTCCAGATCTTTGCTGACCACGTTGCGAGTATGAGCCAGCAGCTCCACTTCCACGTCACTGGGACGCAGCTGCCACAGCAGACCTGGGAAAAAACCACAGAAGTTCCAGTAGACTCTGCCGTCACCTCCCCATTCCAACCCTACCTTACAAGCCAAGCAGACAAACAGGTCAACAGTGAGAATTGCACAACAGGTGTTTTAGCAGTAACAGAATTCCTGGCCTAGATGTAACCCACTCTCTCTAGTAGCTAGGCCACATAAAGGTCTTCAGCTACCACCGCTTATGGATCTCGTAGCTCCACTTAGAAGAGGCTCACGCTTTTAGGTCCGGAGGTCGAGGGCTCAATTCCTATTGCTGATGACCCACTCAGCAGCCGAGTGTAACAAATGATGGTCCATTCGGGCACTAAGCCCACAATCTAGGCATTATCAGCATCATGACATGAGCTCAGTGTCCTCTCACAACCAGCATACACCCTGCAAATGCCACCCCCAGGAGAGCAGTAGCTGGCTTTGTCGGACATCTCAGGAGAGAATCCAGACTGACAAAGAGACAGCGACTGCACCAGCCTCTCACCCTAAGCGGTGGCTCCTCTAAGTCAGGACTGGTGGGAAGCTGACGCTGCGGCTGACCAGCAACAGCTGGGAGAAAAAGCTCCAAGTCCGGCAGAGTGGCAGGGGCTGGAACAATTTGTATAATGGGGGTGCTGAGAGCACTGGAATGGGTTACCTAGCACTGGAATGGGTTACCTAGGGAGGTGGTGGAATCTCCTTCCTTGGAGGTTTTTAAGGTCAGGCTTGACAAAGCCCTGGCTGGGATGATTTAGTGGGGGATTGGTCCTGCTTTGAGCAGGGGGTTGGACTAGATACCTCCTGAGGTCCCTTCCAGCCCTGATATTCTATGATTCTATGACTGACCCGAACTGTATGGAATGGAAACCACTTCAAGGCAGGGGGTTCAGCAGCACCCTTTGTTTCAGCGCCTATGCAGAGTGGGGTGGCTGCCAGAGGGGCCAGGGACTATCGGAAGGAGGTTCCTCAGTAGTCTGGCACGGGCCTGCCCAAGGAAGGACCCAGAGGCCCGCCACGGGGAGTGGGGGTAAGACTGCTGGGGTTTCTTTCCTCTCTACCCTACAAGGTGGGGAGGAGAAGGCCAGACTTCTGAAGGCCCATGTTATCAGGAGAGACTCCTATATAGGGTCAAGGAGTAGCTCGCTGAGGCCTAAGAGACTGGGCTATTAAGGGGCCAGAGTACCACAATAACCCCTTAGATGAGAGCTGAAGGAACGATTCCTTTCCCAGGTCTCCAAGGGGGGCTCATCCCCAACCAGGTAGCAAGATCGAGAGAGTCACAAACATCCTAACCCGGAGAGCGACGGAGCTCTTCCCACGTGGAGCTGAGCAGCCACAGTGAACTGATGGCTGCTCAGCACCCAGCAGGATCAGACTCCAAAAGCTCTAAATTTGGAGCCTTTACAATGTTACAGACGCTTCCAGACCCAGAGTTCTGCTCACCAGCCGTGTGCCAGGTGGTCCCCGACGTCAGGCAGTCTCTTTCCAGTAAGACCACGTCGCTCACCCCCATCCTAGCCAGGTGGTAGATGGTCTGACATCCCAAGCTGCCTCCACCTACCACCACGACATTGGCTGATTTAGGGAGCGGCCTGGTCGGCCCTTTGCCTTGAGAGCTTTCTTCCTTCAGAGTCTTGTGGTAAGGGACACTCTTCTCTGTCGTCTGGCCCAGCCCGCTGCTGAAGCACCTGAGGCGGATGTTTCTCCCAGGGGCTGGCATCTGGCGGGAGGCAGCTCTTCGGACCACGTTGCTCAGGTAGGACATGGTGACCTGGAATTCCAAAGACAAACCTTCAATGGACTGAGCAAAGATCTCGCCACACGCTAGCAATACAAAAGTCCACACTGGAGTTATTATTATCATGGGTCAGGACCCCATTGTGCTAGGCACTGTCTGTACAAGCACAGAACAAATGAAAAAAATGGTCCCTGCCATACGGCCACAGCCTGGAATTTCAGGTCACAAATGGTTTTGGAGAAAGATAGGGTGCTGGGGGAGGGATGGGAAAGAGAATCACATGGCATCTCCCTGGCCCCAGCTCCTCAAAACTCTAACATCCACCTGCCACCCACCTTGTCTCTCAAACCAGGTGAACAGTTACTGACCTTCGGCAAAAGCTACAGAAGGTGGCTGTAAACTGAAATGCATTTGCAACAAAGGAAAGCTTCCAATTAAATACAGACCCGCTAAAAACCAGCTGCTTCCCTGTGACGGAGTGGACTAGTCCCAAAGGCCCCCTGCTGAAGGCCTCAAGGATCTGCTACACCAATCTCTGCGTAGGAGCAGTGGAGAGGGCCTCCAAGCAGGATAGAGTGGCTGCAGAGGAAGCAGCCAATCAGGGCTCAGAAGGGCCATATAAAATGAACTGCACAGCAGCAGTCAGTTGCTGCTTAGAGCAGGAGAAGAAATGACTGCAGGTCTGGCTGCCTGGAAGAGCAGCAGGGCCATGGACAGTTTGCTAGCAGGGACCAGGGGAGCACTGAGGGAGCTCCTGGCTGGTTGTTAGGACTGAGTAGGGACTGAGCCTGGGGAGGGCTGCAGGAAGATAGTGTCTCCAGGGAGGAAGCCCAGGGGATACATCCCCACACCAGGGTTGGACTACTTAAAGACCAAAGCCCAGGGAGGGCTAGAGAGAGCCACCACCAGAGGGGTACTGAGGAATTACTGGTTAAATTGGAAAAGATGGGGATCGAAATGAAAATCCAGAGGTGGATAAAGAGCTGGTTAAAGGGGGGTGACTGTGAGGAAAGGGGTGATCTGTCGGGTTGAGGGGGTTACCAGTGTAGAGTTCGAAGGTTCAAGGTTTGGTTTTTTCCATTTTTTTTATTATTTATCGCTGACCTCGGAAAAGAAAGTAAAAGTAGGAGTGGGCTTTTAAAGACACTGTTGGGAGCAGTTGGGAAATAGAAAAGGATCGGGATATCAGGATCGGATTCCAGAGAGATTTTGTAAACTGGAGTATTAGGTAAGGATGAATTATTCAATGATGAGATAAATAGAATAATTATTTAGTTATGAAGAACAAGAATTTTAGTTATATTTTGGGGATAAGCTGAGTTGGAAGTACGAGGAGGAGAAGGACCTAGGAGTCCTGGTTGATCAGTAGATCGGATGATGACGTGAGTATGCATGTGGATGTAAAAAAGCAAAGCTAAAGCTGATGCATGGATGCATTTAGCGGAGGTAGAGATAGTGAGAGGGAGGTGCTAGTATATTATATATAGCGCGTTGGAGAGACTCATTGGGTTATTTTGTGCAGTTTTTTGGTCTCCATGTTTTAAGGATGAAGAATTCAAACTACAAAGAAGAAGAGAAGGGAGGATGAAAAGAATGATGGAATGCCTGGAGACTGAGGGAGCGAAAGTTTGTTTCGCTTTTGTTTCCTTAACCAAAAGAAGGATAAGAGGAGATTTAATTATACCCTTTAAATATATATATCAGAGGAGGATAAGAGAATTAGGAGGAGAAGAGGAGACACGACGACAGAATCAGGATATAAATTGTCAGTCAGAAATTAGGGGCTATTAGATTAGGCAGAGACCATCAGAGGAGTGCAATTCTGGAACAGCACAACGAGGGAAAACAGTGGGGGGTGGGGGGCGAAGGACTTTTAAAGTTTATGATGAAAGTGGATAAGTTTATGGAGGATATAGGTCAATAGGTCAATAACTAGTCATCAATAGGTCAATATAAATTAGTACTGGTATGTAGGTCTTTTCCAGAGGGTCTGGCTGGAGAGTCTTGCCCACATGCTCGGGTTCAGCTGATCGCCATATTTGGGGTCGGAAAAAAATTTTTCCAGGGGGGTAGATTGGCAGTGGCCCTTTTTTTCGCCTTCCTCCCTCCGAAGGGGGGGGGGGTCGCTGTTGGGGATTTATCTGCTACTTTTGTTTTTTTTAATCATGATTTGGAGCATTCAACAGCAGAGTCAAGAGAATTATTAGTTCAGGAGTGGATGGATGTTATGGTGGCCTGCATCTTCAGTATGATTCTATGATCGTGTACCACGGAAGGGGTTTGTGCTGGTTAACATGCAGACTGTGTGACCTGGCCAGAGCGCTGTTTCACTGACATACCCGCCTGAGAACCACCGAAAGGGGTCACCAGAACTAAAGAATGCAGACACACCCAACCAGAAGGGGGCACTCACGAGAGGTGGGTGCCAACTCTATTACATGCCCAAAGCAAACACTAAAGCAATAGCCTGAAGAATCAACTTTTTGTTTGACAGAGGCTTGCTAGTGGTACAGGCCTAAAGGACTGAGAATTTCTAAAGCCAATGATCTATTTTGCACGCAGAAGAGTAACTCCCATTAGCTTTTATGAGCTTGAAGACATTGCTGCTCAAATACAGGTGGTGCCTGTTTGTCAAGTAGCTCAAAAGGGTTTGCAAATACAGTATTGGTAACTCTCGTGATTTTACTGAGAGTCTTGTGATTCTTGGTGCTTTTCTTCAAGCCCCAGCTCCTGGAGGCAAGTGATTTCAGGAGAATCTCAGCTTTCATTAAAAAAAAAAAATTCTAGCCTTTGCCATGGGCTAGAAAAGCTTGAAAACATGACCTGAGTGCTCCCTGAAGGCTCAGAAACCAAAAGGCCAATAAATTATTATATTTTTTAAATCTTGTGATTTTTAAGGCAGACTCATAATTTGGGGGGCCTGGCTCCCGGTTTTTTACCTCCTGGGCTTGGCAAGCCTGCAAAGGCGGTTTCAGAGTACTCAGAAGTGCTGGGCACATGGGCTAGGGGGAAGCGCATTTAGATTGTAAGCTCTTGAGGGCAGGGGACAGTCTCTTTGTTGTGTGTTTGCACAGCACTTAGCACAGGGAGGCCCCCCGACCTAGGCCCAGGGCTTATAAGAATCATGTTGTTGCAATCAGGGCCCCAAGGACACAATGAAAGGGGGCAGGATTTGCACCTATATACAACACATGGCAATCCCTGCCCCTATGGTCATAAAGGACAGGTGACGTGTGGTAGAGACGGACCCAGGATTCACTGCTGGGTGAAATGTCTAGTCCTCTCTCCTGCCCCCAGTGCATGCGTCTGCCCAGTTGGTCTGCTCAGGCTGGGTGCTGGCATGAGGCTCTGGCCCTATATGCAGGTTTGGGCGTGTTCTTTTACACAGCTGAAGCATGCAGCTCCCACCCCCTTGCTTTAAGTCTTGCTCTGGGTAAATGTTTCTTCCTGGCTCTTGCAGAGTCAGCAGGGCTAAGGAATTCCTTGCCAGGGAATCTAGGGTCACGATTCCTGCAGCAGAGACCTGAGACTTCAGCCAGCAGATCCCCTCTCCTTTTCTCGTTAAGCGGAAAAGTTTCACTCCACTCTACGCTGAACAAGCCAGACCCCAACCCTAATGGTTTTCAGGCTGATTCTTCCTATTATTCTGCCACAGGGGTGGGGGAAGGGTTGATATTCGTGTCTCCAAGCTCCAAGAAATTCTTCCCTGTGCAACCACATTTCCTAAGATTTACCAACATCTGGTCTTACCCTGAACTTTACAGCCTGAAAGCATTCCTGTCATTTAAGACACAATCTCCCCTCTGAGCCAGTAAGGGACCCTTTGGCTGCTGACACAGCCCCCTCTATTCAGCTTTCCCTGCCAGCAACGTGAGCTGACTGCACCCAACGCACTCCCCTCAAAAGGAGTTCAGTTCACTTTACCTGCTCAGACGGCTGCGAGGTTCTTGTTTCCTCCGACACTCTCCTGCTGTCTCTCACACGCGTGCCACGGTCCCAGAAACAGTAACTAGTACTTGAGAGAACTGCAGCCAGACTTCAGTCATTGCCGCTGCTGGCCAGTTACAACTATTCCCAGAGTCTGGGAATTAGTACAGTGCAGCGTGTGCACTGGCTTGCCTGATAAGAGAGCTCCACTCAGCCGGCCTAGTCACCCAGACAAGATGGATAGTGCACTGTCCTTTATTAGCAGAGACTGAAGGCTGCAAGGATCAGAGCCGTTAGAGATGGAAAAGCCCTATTCGTTTACCCAATCTCTCTTCCTTCTGACCAAGGCAGGGTACGAAACAAAGAGCCCAGATGGGAACTGAACGCACAGCCTCCAGCCTCAGAGCCTGATTGCTTTTCCCTGAGCTTGGCCAGAGCTATTTCAGCTGCATGCCATCTGTTACGGCAGAAAGAGAATCCAGTAAATAAGCGGAACATCTGAACATTCAACCCAATTTTCCTGCTGTTAAATTATCCTCATGCCCTTAAAATGTCAGCAGAGTAAAATCAAACCTGGACTGGAGCTTTAATTGGAAGTGAGCCTGGACTGCACTATTCAAAGCTCGGGTTTGGATCCCAAACTTTTTTGTTTTTTAAATATTGTATTTAGAACATTCTCCTCCACCAGAAAGATGATTATTTATATTACAGTAGTGCCTAGAGTTCCCACATGAGATTGGGTCCCTTTGGGCAGAGTACAAAGACATTGTAAGCAGGTTGGGGCAGCCTAGCAAGGAACAAGACATTCTGATTAAAACACCAATCAGCAGGACAAAGGATGCAATTAAGTGAGACTCTTGCGTCACGCTTTTTGCTCCTGCTTGCAATGGGTTGTTTTAATCTGACACAGGAAAAGCTCAGGGCAGAATCGGTCTATTTGTAATTAGAGAGACATTAGACTGTCTCTCTAATATCCTGGGACTGACTATATTTGCAATTAGCATATACCCAGCTTATCCGTTAGAGGTTGGGTTTAGAAGTGATCTCATGTTAGCCCTGGTCTAGCCTGGGCAGGGGAATCGATCTAAGTTACGCAACTTCAGCTACATGAATAACGTAGCTGAAGTTGACGTACTTAGATCGACTTACCGCGGTGTCTTCACTGCAGTAAGTCGACTGCTGCTGCTCCCCTGTCGACTCTGCCTGCGCCTCTCGCGGCAGCGGAGTACAGGAGTCGACGGGAAAGCGCTCGGGGGTTGATATATCGGGTCTAGTCTAGACGCGATAGATCGATCCCTGCTGGATCGATCGCTGCCCGCCGATCCGACGGGTAGTGAAGACATACCCTTAGAGACAATACAACTTGGCATTCAATCTTTCCAGACTACTGTACCCCCTTCCAGGAGTCTGATTTGTCTTGCGTACCCCCAAGTTTCACCTCCCTTAAAATCTACTTGCTTACACAGACAAACATAAAAATACAAAAATGTCACAGCATGTTATTACTGACACATTGCTGACTTTCTCCTTTTTACCATAGAATTATAAAATAAATCAACTGGAATATAAATATTGTACTTACATTGCAGTGTATCGCATAGGGAGCAGTATAAACAAGTCATAGTCTGGATGACATTTTAGTTTGTACTGACTTTGCTAGTGCTTTTTATGTCGCCTGTTGTAAAACTAGGCAAATATCTAGATGAGTTGATGTACCCACCTGGAAGACCACTGCGTACCCCCGGGGGTACGCATACCCCTGGCTGAGAACCACTGATCTAGGGCATATTACAACAGCTTATTTCAACATCAAATTCAAAGCAGATCTAGGAGCCAGTCATTAAAAGGCCTGTGTCTAATGGTGCCTTGACTACGTTGTTTGCTCACCATTGTTACCAGGAGGGAAGTCACATGAACGGGAGCAATAGAGCAGGGGTTCTCAACCTTCTTCTTTCTGAGGCCACGCCAACATGCTATAAAAACTCCATGGCCCACCTGTGCCACAACAGCCGGGGCCCCCACAAAGCTACGTTGCTCATCTTCAGCGCCAAGTGGCAGGGGTCTGGGCCCTGGGCTTCAGCCCCAGGTGGCGGGGCTTCGGCTCTCTGCCCTGGGCCCCAGCGAGTCTAACACTGGCCCTGCTTGATGGACCCCCGGAAACCTGCTCGTGGCCCCCAGGCCTCTGGTTGAGAATGGTTGCAATAGTGGATATTCTAGGCAGGATCTAAGCCAGTCCGGTCCCCACATTCCACACACAGATTATGTTCTTGTAATGAGCGCTGGAAATGCACTGCAGATGGAGAAGTGAAATATTTTCTGAGAACCGGCTGGAGTTTTCTCGGTCATGTAACACCTTGTGGCTAATGCACAAATGAATCAGTCAATCATGTTGCAAAACTGCAGCTCACAATGAACAAGGTGCATGAAGCTGGAAACATACGGCAATTTTATCGCCGCCAGAACTTGGCATCGAGACTGCACGTGACTCCTGCCTCTTTGTCCCTGTGCATGGTGCCAGCCTGATTTTAAGCGTTTTAGGAAGGTGCTACTGCATGGGTGCATATCTCAATTAAGTCTCCCCTGTGAAGGGCATGGGAATGGGAATCAGGAGACTTGGGTTCTGCAGTCCAGGCCTTGGGCAAGTCACAGCCCTACTCTGTGCCTCAGTTTTCCCCATCTCTAAAATGAGGATCATGATAGCCACCATTATATTGTGCTTTAAGATATCTGGGTAAGAGCTATAGTGCAGTAGGAGCGATAGGCTCAGTACAGAACTCCGGCACTCTCATTTGGGGGAAGCCTACAATGCAGTGATGTTGCAAAGATTTCCAGGGCCTCGTGCTACTGAGCTGTTCAGAGGCAATAATGGTTCTGCTTGCACTTATGGTCGGCCTGTGTTGCTCGTCTGTGTACACTGTGCATTAGAGACTTGCCTGCCAAGACTTTCAGAGGAGAGGGGAGGCGGCTGCATGCTGGCCTCTGACTGGCTCAGAGAGGCAGTGGAGGGCGGGTCAGAGGCATAGCAAAGGAGGCAGGGACATGCTTAGTCAGCAGCTGTGGTGGTGCTGGTGCAGCTCAGCTGGCTGCTGTGACAACTTTGCTGCAGACTCTGTCTCCACATGGGACCCGGTGTCTGTTGATCACAGGCTGATTAAAGGGACAGCAGAGACATAACCAGCTGCATCTGTTTGCTTATTATAAGAGGCAGCATTTCCAGCAGCTAGGGCTCCTTTTAGCTGGGTTAATAAATCAGAAGAGTCAGCAGTTCCCATTTCAAGGAAGGAGCTTCCAGCATGTGTCTACTTATACCCAGGTGGTGTCCCTCCAAGGTTTATTGTTACTTGCCTCTGCACTGATCAAGGTGCGCGTAAAGCTACTATTGCTCCCCTTGGCTTCATGCTTCCTCCGATATGCCTGAAACTCCCAGCGAATCAGATTTCTGCCCCTTCAAATCGCAATCTGAAACTCATTTTCCTGAGAAGCCCAGTGATGCTGACCCGTGGCACTAAAAACATGGCTAGCCAGCCCCTTACATTTACCCCCCTGCCCATGCTCTCAAACGGACCCATTCCAGTCAGCCTCTGCGCAGCACTCGCATCTCAGAATGCTTCCCAGGAGCTGAAGGATTCTCTTTCTTCCCTGCCACTGAGCAGCCACCTTGGGGTGCAAGGGGATTGGTGCCAGAAGAACAAGAGCCCCATTGTGGGAAAGGCTGGGTGGAGAGGTAGGTTGTGCATTGACCCGTGTATGCAGTGAGCTTAGTAACAATTCTTACTCCTCCTGGCAGCAAGCTCCATGGCCTGGGTCTGGTGCCGGTGAAGAATTCCACTAGTAAGTTTGAGGATCTGGCAAGGACCCAGAGTTCTCAGGAGTGAGCCATGGGGTTAGCTTCCGATTATCAAGCGATGGGGCAGGCACCGATTCTCTGCCTCTCCCAGGGCATTGCGTGTCTGGCCTTGATTGTCCATCTACAGCAGGGGTAGGCAACCTATGGCACGGGTGCCAAAGGCGGCACGCAAGCTGATTTTCAGTGGCACTCAACACTGCCCGGGTCCTGGCCACCGGTCCGGGGGGCTCTGCATTTTAATTTAATTTTAAATGAAGCTTCTGAAACATTTTTAAAACCTTATTTACTTTACATACAATAGTTTAGTTATATATTATAGACTTTATAGAAAGAGACCTTCTAAAAACGTTAAAATGTATGACTGGCACACGAAACCTTAAATCAGAGTGAATAAATGAAGACTTGGCACACCACTTCTGAAAGGTTACCGACACCTGATCTACAACAATAGCGTTGTTGGGAGTCTAGATTCAGCTCAGGGTTATGGGAGACTCTGATGGCAGAATGAAAGGGTCAAGGCCCCAGGTGACAGAAACTCTGCAGGAAGGTTCACAGATGTCCAGTACTGCCCATAAAAAAGGGTGACAATGGCTGGGGAAGTGGTGTGGCTAGGGCTGCTGGAACTATCCCCATAGGAGTCACATTTAAAGCAACCTCTATTGAGAAGCAACTTTCTGAATCATCTCCGAAACTTTGCTGAGAAAGAAAGTGAAATGTCACCAACGTACATTCTGCTGCCACTAGCAAGTTCTCCCAGCTAATGTGGGAGGATAGTTAAAGGCTATTGCTGAAGCGTCAAAGAGAATAGGGAAAAGCAGCAGGGATACTATGGTACAGACCTATTTAATAAATATTTTATTATTAATTCAATCATATGACACTTCATAGTGAAATTTTGGGTCCCCCTTCTCTGGGGAAACAGGCCCATCCTGGAGAAAAGCCTCTGGCATAGCTTTTACGCGGCTTTATGATTTTTACACCGATAGAGAATGCTGTTGACTTTCCGTAGTAACTGAAGATGATGCAGAATTGTGACTCATCTCACATAAACCTGTATCTTAACTCTGTGCATAAAAGCCCATCGAGGCAAAAAATGCAGTGATCTTGGCCTAATCGACCAACTGCTTAGCAAAGTCTCAACGTTGCAAAAATTCTAAGTTATTGTACTATCAACGTGCCAGTATTTTTAATTTGCCCAGAAAATGGAAACAGCGGATGGCTGGGCAAGAAGAAAAAGCTGCACTGTACAAAGCATAGCAGGCTTTAAAAAGGATTGGTTGTTTCATTGGAAAACATGAGTATTCAACCTGTAATAGTAAGGATTTAAAAAAAAAAAAAAAGGTTTGGGAAGGACTATGAACTCTCATGTTCCAGGGCATAAGCAGCCAACCTCAAATTAGTAGGTCAGGAATAAACTTCTCTCTGGGCAGATTATCTCATAGCTGGCTGGAGCAGGGTTCTTGCATCTTTTGCAGCAGCTGGTGCTGGCCACTGTTGGAGAAAGGAAACTGGAGTAGATGGGCCAGGGGTCAGATCCAGTCTGGCAATACCTATCTTCCCAAAGCAAATGTTTTGAAACAAGAAGTCCAACATGAAACCAACCCTCTTATGCAGAAAAGAATGTAGGTTTATTTGCAGTAAAAACCATGGTTTGGGGGAAAAAAAAATCTATCAGTAAAATTACACTTTGTTTTTGTTGTGGGATTTACTTTGATGTACTGTAACTGAAAAAGATCTGGAAAACCTCATGCAAGAAGGGTTTCTAAGTCGCAGCTAAAGCTTCTATTCCAGCATTACAAGCTACTCCAAATGATTTCCAAATTCCGAGCTAGAAACTATTCCATAAACAAACTTTTTATCTTACATTCCCTCCACCCGCCCCCTCGACCTCAATTAGTGCAGTGCAAAGGGAAAAAAAAATCAAGGAGTTTACATATTTTCCAACATATCCTGTTACAATTTTGAATGTTTTGCGATGAACTAAAATATATATACAATTTTCTCGCCATCATAAAAAACATTTCCCCTTCTTATTCACAGATATATAGCGTGGCAATTGGCTGAATAATTACAAACAAGAAGAATCTTTTGAAACAAGTTTCTTACAACAGTAAACACGAGAGAGAGAGAGAGAGAGAGAGAGAGAGAGATTGAGATTTTCTGAGGAATGATTCATTTTTGCTGAGAGTGAGGAGGGGGAGCCATTCCTGGTTACGCGCAGAGACTGTACAGTATCTATTACATGGTTTGGTAACAGGCAAAGATAACTATACATGCTACATGAGAGAACGAATAAGGCTCCAGTGATATGGGGTCCATGCTTTTTTATAGGGGTTGACTGTCCACAGACCCTCACAACATAACGACTTTTTTTAACAGAAATTTTAAACAACAGATTCAGCTAAGGCTTAAGAAATGTCTGAGGCATAAATGAAACCATCTTTCCATATGAGGAGAGATTAATAAGATTGAGACTTCTCAGCTTGGAGAAGAGATGACTAAGGGGGGGATATGATAGAGGTCTATAAAATCATGGCTGGTGTGGAGAAAGTAAATAAGGGAGTGTTATTTACTCCTTCTCATAACACAAGAACTAGGGGTCACCAAATGAAATTAATAGGCAGCAGGTTTAAAACAAAAGGAAGTATTTTTTCTCACAACGCACAGTCAAACTGTGAAACTCTTTGCCAGGGGATGTTGTGAAGGCCAAGACTATAACAGGGTTCAAGAAAGAACTAGGTAAGTTCATGGAGGATCAGTCCATCAATGGCTACTAGCCAGGATGGGCAGGGATGGTGTCGCTAGCCTCTGTCTGCCAGAAGCTGGGAATGAGCAACAGGGGATGGATCACTTGATGATTCCCTGTTCTGTTCATTCCCTCTGGGGCACCTGGCACTGGCCACTGTCGGATACTGGGCTAGATAGACCTTTGGTCTGACCCAGCATGGCCATTCTTATGTTCTTATCTTGAATTTTCTTCTCTTTATCCATTTTTTGTTGGGTCTTCTGGACCCAAATTCTGCCCTCAGATGCTACTGAAGGTTGAATCAGATCCTTTGATCTACATTTTCAAAAGTGACTAGTGATTTTTGGGTGCCTAACTTGCGACATCTTAAAGACTTTTTTTCCCACAGAGAGCAGATACTCAGCAGTTTTTGGAAATCAGGCCCCTTGAAGTCATCTGAAGATGGGCAACCAAAATCACCGGTGAGCCTTGAGAAGCTCGGCCTGTAGGCTGGGAGTCTCAAAGGAGCTTAATGGATGTGAGTGCCCAACTCCCAATTCCCTTTCAGTGGGAGCTAAGCCTGCAACTCCCCATATGGCTTGTGTACATGGTGACACTCAGGAAAATTAATCTGAACTAACTAAGGGTGTGAATTCACAGTGGATTAGTTAAACTGCATTAAGACCTGTGTGGACAATCATTTAGAATTAAAGTGTCCTTAGCTGAATTCAAACTTAATTTCCAAAGTGAAGTCAACTGATCTGAATTAAGGCCACTTTACTTCTGAATAAGAGCATCCACAAAAGGATTTAATGCAGTTTATCTAATCCACTTTAAAAATTAATTCAGATTAATTTTCCTGAGTGTCCCCATGTACACAAACCCTCAGCCTCCTTTTGGCTTCCTTCTCCAAAGCTCTGCCTCATTTCCTTTCAATACTGGCAGGCTGAGATGACAAAAGTCAAAAGGTACAGAGGTTGTGGACAATCAAGAAGACTGAACTGAGATAGGTTAGCACTGGACAATAGCCTTTAACAAAACCACAAGACATCTGACTGCTCTGTTCTTTCCAGCACTCTGCAGAGCAAAATGGGTAAGAGGAACCGCCCCTTGGCTGTGTGCAAATTGCAATCCCCTATAACCTGACCACAGGTATGTTTAGACTTTGGCATTTGAGCAGCAGGCATCGGTTAGTCAATCATCGCTTAAACTAAAATATTTTCTAATCAATATGGTGCAACGTGAATGTTTCACTGGCGGCTTTGGCACAAGGAAGAACGAGCAAACAGGCAGTTCACACTGATTGAGACAGAACACAGGAAAACATACAGCAAAACAAGCAGCAAAATTATTCAGCTTGTGCCTGGTCACTAAACAGCAATTTACCTTCAAAGGTCGTTTGTTTTCCTTTTCATTCAGTGCACAGTATTCTCCTTTTGGCTTTAGTATCCCAATCTGGCAGCAACAATTTGGCTATAATTCCACAGATTATACCTGGAGCATTTGCAGAATGGCTAGATATCGTTTCTTTATTCGTCCATTGTAAGATGTGTGGCTGTAGCTCTCCTCTAAAGGCGAGCAGCCGTGATCACTTCAGTTGGTGTCCATTACGCCAGTGCAAATCTAGAGTTCCTCTGGATTTACATCAGTGCAAATGAGAGCAGAATCTGGCCCAAAGCCCAGTAGCAAAGTCTCAAAGCTGTCGGGCTGCTGAAAAACGTGAGATGGGAGCAACGATCCAAAACTGCACTGAGGGCATGTCTACACTAGAATCTTAGGTTGACTTACAACTGCAGTGGTTCATGTCCACACTACTCTTCTTCTGTCGATGGTGTGCGTCCTCACCAGGAGCACTTCCACCGACTTAAGAGGGGCAGTGGTGGGGTGAGTGGGGGGGTTGAAAGCCCGGGATCTCAGCTCCACACGCAGCTCCCCGCTGGGAGCCTGGCTGCCCAGCTGGAGCTGTGAATTTGACAAGAATGACAGCCAACAGCCAATGTAAGTAATGCAGTGTCTACACAGACACTGCGTCACTCTAACTATACCGACATAAGCCCTACGCCTCTCTGATGGAGGTGGAGTTATGATGTTAGTATAGTAGGGCACTTACATCGGCGGGAGCAAGGCTGTAGTGTGTACACTGACACAATTAGGTGGACGTAAGCTGCCTTAGGTCGACCTAACTCTGTAGCGCAGACCAAGCCTCATTTAAAGCAACAGGAGGAGAATTTCTTGGGCTTGGCCGTGGGGGAAGTGGGAGTTGTTCCTTGTCGGGGATGCATCATGTTTGTTTTAAATAATGCACTTTGAAAGGAAATGCCACCCTGGTGAGCAAAGGGCAGCACCTGGCAGAGGTCACGTGAAATTGATTCCACTGGACAGTTCTGCCTATCCCATAAAATGGACATAACTTGGAAAGCAAGAGACCCAGGAGTAAGTTATTCAGAGCAGTGCAATGATGAAAAAGACACAGTGCTGGGGCAACACAGAATTTTCCTTATTGGCTCCAGGGGTGACGGGAGGGGGAAAAACAGGTGGAAAGACTTGGGGCGTAACCTCATGGTGCTGGTGGATGGGGCAAAGAGACTCTTTTACAATGTATTTTTGGATAATGAGGGATTCAGCCTGCGGTCCTTAATCAGGTGAGTGAGCCCCGTTGGAGGTCAATGAGGCAGATGCGTATAATGGCTACAGGAACGGGCCATTCATCTGGCAGGGGCTTCTGTATTCTTGTTAAGCACAGGACAGGTACGCTGTGAATGGTGCACACGCTGGAGCAGATGATGCACATCTGGAGCTATTACCGTATGTGCCACCCAGCACATCAATGGCTTCCAAATACTCTTCCCAGGGAGGGCACATTCCGCAGCCCCCGAACACCGCCACACATCCTGATACAGGCGGTGCTGTCCCTTCTGTCCTGGGTGAATCTAGTGGGACCAAAGTTAGTCCGAGAGAACGGACCAACGTTGCAAAACTGGAACTCTCTCATGATGTCTGGGGGTGGCTGTATCCAGTTTGACTTCACGCCTGTCTCTCTCTCTCTCTCTTCAAAAACTCATTCCTAGTTTACAACGGGTATCTTACAAAGCTCACAGAGAGACACCTCCTCACCATGCCTCTGCTCTGCTCCCCAAATCACCTCAGGGGGGCAGCAGAGTTGGGCTCTGCCGTCAAACACACTGACTTGACAAGAAAAATCGCTATCCAGAGGGGTCCATTCAAGCAGCAGGGGGAGAGAGCAGGGTGGGGTGAGGTCGCCTCTTCTGATACTTTGGGGCTGGCTTGCTCCTTCTCAGTAGAAATCTGAAACGCTCCCTCCACCTTCAGTCAGCGTGAACCTTTGGCCCCTGCCTCCCATGAGCCCCAGGGTGGCTTTTGAGACACCCTCCGTGAAATAGGTTTGGATGAAGTGTCAGAGCAGAGCTGTGCTGAGTTGTCCTGCTCAGGCAGGGCTGTTGAGCATGATCTTCCCAGGACCCTCCTGCTGCCGTTACAGACAAATGTTACCTTATAGACACTCTCTCTTACACACAAGTAACACAACCCAGGACTGAGAGCCAGTGGCACCCCCTGACGCGCACACACACTTTACAGAGGATTGATTGTAAACAATTCACAATAGACTTGTTAATACTGGAGGATTTCTGATTGCGTTTCACTCAGAGCCCTGGGCGTTGGGACCACTGTGCACACTCTCCAGTGGCTTTTCCTGGGCGCTCGGCGATGCCTGCCAGAGATCCAGTCCTCGTTATACTCCCTCCTCCTCCACGTAGGTCGAAGGAAACCAACCAATCTGCAGCAGAAAAGGAAAGATGAGCAGAACCCCTTGGGCATGGATATGCAAAGAGACCCACCCAAACTGAGCAGAGAGACATTTCTCTCGTAGAACGGGCTCCATCATCCCACCATTTACGTTGCCCCAGAAGTCTGGTCCTATATCCATAGAGCTGACACATATACAATGTCTTGCTCCCAGCTATGGGAGACTGAGACTTTAGTCTGGGTGGAAGAGCACTTGGTTCTCCAGCATGGTCCAATAATGAGAACACGGGACAGAGTCAGACTAGGTTCTAGTCCTGACTATGCTACTGATTCTGTCTGTAGGACCTGGGCCAAGTCATTTATCCACTGTGCCTCAGTCTTCCCCATTACTAAAAAAGGAACAACAAACCTCCCCCACAGAGGGCTGCTCTGTGGATTAACTCAGTAGTGTCTACAAAGTCTGACAGGAGGCACTGCAGATCAGCATCATTACACTGTGGAGTAGTCTCCCTGGGGGCATCCTCAGGCACCATCACTTGTACCCAGTACAATTGCTAATGTCTATGATTCTGAGCCATGGACTTTCAGAGCCATTCTTGTGTCAGTTCCCAGCATAAAGCCATAAGGTGGATCAGATCCAGACGCCTGTGAGACTGGCCCTGATGCCGTTCCCGGTCTCTGTGCTGCTCTACATTTAAAGGTCACTGCCAGGTGCTGTGCTTTTGAAAGGAATAATTTTGCAGTATTGGCCAAGGACGACCTCCATCAGAAGGAGGAATGGGATGCTGGTCCATTGCATGGTAAAGGGAAGCAAGCTGGAGAAGTCCATTGCTTTCCCAGGCAGGAATCCAACTGCAGAGCTGCAACCCTGGTTTCCTGAAGTCTTTTCCATGTGTCCAACCTTTAGCTGGTGCACACAATTCTCTCTTACTAAAGGTGTGTAGAGTACATATCCTAGCACAGGTATAAATAGCAGAGTAGACAGTGAGTTGAGACACGCACGAACCTATGGGAAATACCCTACACAGCTCTCTACATGCCCAAGCCATGCCTTCCATGGTCTACACTGCTGTTTTTACAAGGGTGCTGTCCCAATCCCTCCCCAAGGCTGGAGGCCTGGAAAGGCTCCAGCAGCAGGGAAAGGCTCTGGCAGGGGTAGGCAGCTGGGAAAGGCATCCAGCAGCTCCAGCAGTGATAACTCCCCCGGCCAGAGCCTTTTGCTGTCACACGTAGCTACACACCACAGTGTGGACGCAGCCTGCTTTTCACTGCAGCGTGTACCTGTACATACAAGACATGCTGCCGACAGTGTAGACAAGGCTTAAGTTGAAACCATAAGGCAGTGTGGTCTGGAGGAACAAGCACAAAACTGGGAGTCGGGAAGTCCTGGCTAATCTCACTGCTGTCGCCTATTCATTTCAACACCTTTGTCAAGTCACCTTCCGTCTTAGTTTTCCCCATCTGTAAAATGGGGCTAATTCTTACTCTTCCACCTCCTGCGGATTAATTAGTAGAGCTGGCTGAAAACAGGGAAAAGGCAATGTTTCCCTCGCCCTCCTCCCGTTTCTTTTTTTTTTAAATAAAACTAGATTGAAATTTGGAAAATTCTGACCCGCTCTCTTAGCGAGTCCACATCTGCACACACCTACTATTCTAAAAAGGCAAAGTGGTGTTATTTAAATATAAAAGAACCCTCATCTCTCCATCACTTACTCTTCCATTTGTTTCTCCCTTCCACCATCCCTGGTCCCCGCCTATCCTGCTGTAGATTTTCACCACGTCGCCCTCTCGCAAAGAGAGCTCTCGCATGTCCCGTGCGGCGAAGTTGTAGCGTGCCACCGCCGTCCCTATGGCCGGAGGCGTGACCACTGCGGGTGGACAAGGAAAAGGAATTAGAGGCCTGCGCTGCAGTGTGAGATCATCTGAATCCTGGGAAAAGCTAGACTGTGTTCAACCTGGGTTTTTACCAGAGTCCTCATTTCCATTGCAAGCTCAGGGCAGAAAACAGCTCTGTGGACTAAGATAGTCAATTAGATATTGAGGTGGCTCTATTTTAATCCTTCAGCCATGCGTGAATTGGAATTGCATGGTTTCCAAGGTGCTGGGTTTTCCATTATCAACATCTCATTGGTCTCATAATGGGCCTCAATCAGTTGCATCATCCCTCTAGTCACTGGATTTAAAACTTTGAAGGACACCCAGGAAAGGGACTGTTGTGTGTGTGTGTGTGTGTGTGTGTGTGTGTGGAGAGAGAGAGAGAGATTGTCGGGTGTTGCTACAGGTGATTGGGCCACGGGGTATCTCTATGGAAAGGGGGAAGTGGGATAGAAGCAAAGGTTTTATAAAAAAATAAAGAGAACAAGAAAAATCTATTCCAAAGTTATCTCCATCACTTCCAGTCGTTGCTTCACTGCTCTAACATCTAATGGGCCACCTCATCTAAGGGAGATTCCACAAAGCAATTTATATTTAAACTACCTCTTTATTAGCTGCTGGGATTAGCCACAATGGCAAAGTCTCTCAATGGCACTGAGATAAGGAACTTGTGAATTGCAATACAAGGACTGACCACCTAGGGTGGTGTCCTCTCTCTGACAGAGGCCGTTGGCCAAAATAGGTGCTTTGGTGAAAAGGCCCCTATTTGGGACACAGTTTTTCAACAATATCCTAGCAATGGGGAATTTCTTTCTGATCCTAGCTCATAATCAGTTTGTAGACCACACACTTCAGAGCACAATGTCAGCAGAACTGCAGATGCTATTCTTATTAACAGACATCGCTAATCCTTTTTTAGAAACTGTACTCATATATTTAGTTCAGAAGGACCAGAAACTGGTCATCAGTTTACAACATGCAAGGTGCATTCCATTATTAACATCTTCCCCGGGATTAGGAATTGAACAGAACCAGATTGTAGCAAATGGTGCAGATCTCAGTTGCTTCCGGCCAGGAAAGAGAGGGGTTCTCTCTTTAGCACAGAGGTTGCAAAGGCAATATGGGAAATGTACCACCTGAATTCTCTGCAACATTGTCCTGCAGGTTATACAGGCAGAGGGAGTCCGGGGGTTTAAATGATGTGAAGGGACATGGTTATAGCAGTGATCATGCTCTCAGAGTCACAGGCAAACAAGGGGGTAAAAGGGTGGGTTTTTAAGTTTACAAAAAAAGTTTTTTTTCCCCCTGCTGTTTGTTTCTATGAAACTGTCCTTTAGTCTTAAGGGCTTTTCAGTTAAAAAACTGTTTACAATTTTAAATATTTTGCAAACCGAGGTTGAACTGGGTTTGGAGGAGGAAGCTTTGCCCAGGTTTTCAGCGCTCAGGATGTAAGGAGATGCAGATGGTAACAGACAATGAACACACAGAAAATACATTTACTGCAGGGCTCATATGGCCTAGTAAAGGTGCCAGGCTGGAGAACAGAGTGTGAACGATGAAAGCTTTGAACTCTTTCACCAGAAGCGTGCTCAGAGCTGATTTTTTGTATCAATCTCAT
The DNA here is from genome assembly GCF_016161935.1 of Mauremys reevesii. NCBI lineage: Eukaryota > Metazoa > Chordata > Testudines > Geoemydidae > Mauremys > Mauremys reevesii. Next base: position 17,869,898 of record NC_052641.1, read on the forward strand.
TCACTTGCAGGATGCAGATTTCCAGAAAAGCTCTCCGGGGAAGGAATCTTTCTTTTAAAATTATGTAACCAAGCCCGGCAGGAATAAGATGTGATTTTCACTGTCCAGGCTGATGGAAATGCTAAAAGTGAAAAGGCATAAACAGCAAGAAGCGATTGGGTTCTAAACACCTTTTTCACTTCTGATCATTTAAGGTGTTGCTGGTACCGCAGGAGAAGGAAGATGCTTGTCGGATGCACGTTGGAGTTGAATATCGCTCCAACATTTTATAGGGGATTCCATCACTTTTTGACAACATGGGCTCCTCCCAGCTGCCCTAATTATAACGCTACTGAGCATGCTCAGACATTAGAGCTCAAAAACTACTGGAAATGAAAATTCTATTATTGTAGCAAGGAAAAAACAGTCTTTAAAATGGTGTGATGCCAATGTTTCATCTACGAGAGAGACAGGAAAAACGGGTCAAGCTTGAAGTATATCATGAGATCCCAATCCACTAGATTTAGATTTTTTTTCTCCCCCGACCCCTTTTCTCAATATTTAATTCACTGTGTTTTCTTATTTGGTTTCCTGCATTTTTCTGGTTACCAGATTCTGCCCGCAGCTGACACCCCCAAGGAGGGGCAATACCTTAGCTGAACTTTTTATATAGATGGGGAGGGATGGCAGGGGGCAGGTGGAGGGTCCCACTGCGGATGGCTTTCAAGCTGATACCGTTTGTGTCCTGTCAAAAATGAGGCAGAGGCCCTGCTGCCCTAGAGATGGCCAGTAGATGGTGCTTTCTTCTCAAGAACAGAAGGAGCTATATACCTGACCAGAAAGGAGTGGAGGAATTCTGAGAAGAAAAGTTGAGGCCCTGAGGACTGAGAAAAGAAAAGTTGTAGGAAGCGCAGGAAGCTGCAAAGAGGTTAGAAACAGAGGCAGAAGAACAAGAATTAAAAAGGAAATTAAAAATCCACAGTGCAGTAGAAGCTTGCAAAAAAGAAAATACTAAGCATGCAGCCGTTCTTGTTTGGGAGCCTCAGCTGTGGCTAAATTAAGGCAGGAAAAGCTCTGGGAGGACTTAGGATACAGCTACACAGTTAAAATCCAATGGGCCAGATTCTCCTCCTGCTTACACTGGTGTAAATCAGGAGTGAGTCCATTGAAGTCAGTGGGCCCAATTCTCTTGCCTTCGCTGGGAGCAAAAGAAATAAATTGGGAGCAACTGGCCATTGAAGAAAAATGGACAGAGCCAGTTGAACATTTCCAGTTAAAAAAAATTTTTTTTTGATGGAAAATGCCTTTTTAACCAAAATGAAAATGTTCATGAACAAAATTCATTTTTGGTTGAAACTTTTTGGTTAGCTCAGACTCATGCTCAGGATCATGGGTTCAAGTCCCATACTGGGCACATTTCTTTCCAGCGGTCAGGCTAAATGATCTGACAGTTCCTTTTGGCCTATGAACCCCTTTGTTCCCTGGAGACCAGCTAGGGCTCCTACATCTATCACACAGGTATTTCTTAAAAGGGGGACTAGAGGGGTAGCTGTCCATGAAACATCTGGGCTGTTGTAGATGAAAGTCACTGTGCTAGGCACGCTGGGTTTCACCTGGGGAGCGAGTGAAGGTTCTGGAGGTAGAACGTTCTCGGGATTTGTATGGATATTTTAACGTTGTATCCAGCTGTTTAAAGCTCTCCTTCAGCGAGTGGGTCTGGTAGTATTCGACCAATTCCTAGAGAGAACACATCGAGTACATGTGATCACCGATGGGGCTCAGCGCGGCTCCAGAAAAGCAAGTCACGCGCACCGTGAGAAAAGCAGATTAAAAAACATACCAAAAGGCTTTCAAATTTTTTGGCTTCTGTGATGTGAATCCAGTTGTCTTTCTCCACCACCTTAATGTGCTTGACTTCCTCGTTAAACCTGTGACAACAATCGCAGCAGGCACTTCAGAAACATCCTGACCCTTGCACTTCAGCTTCTGTCCCGCCGTATATTAGCACGTAGCACTCTGCCGTCTACCAACGCTTTATCACCACCACCCACTCGGCTCAACCCCCCAGCAGGTGCACCAGCCTTTTCCCCGTCCCAGAGGGGGAATCGAAAGCACAGAGGGTAAGTGACCAAGGGAGTCGGTGTCGGAGTCGGGAACAGAACTCAGCAGAGGGGCTGGGTGCAGGGTTTAGAACAAACAATTCATTTGCCAAAAAGTGCAACGTTGGGTGACCCAGAACAATTCATGAATTTGCCAAAAACAGTTTCAGCCCCAGCAAAAGTTTTCCGGCGTCATTCACAAAATGGCCAGAGGAGGTGGAAATTGTGGTAGTTTTGCTTCCCTTGTAATTTTTAGCCCAGTGGTTAGAGCACTCACCTGGCATGTGGGTGACCCAGGTTCAATTCTCCCCTTTGCCTGATGTGCAGCAGGGATTTGAAATTGGGCGTTGTTCCCTGCAGGAGATGCTCTAACCAATGGGCTATGGGATATTCTAGTGCCAGTCTCTCAGTCTCTCCTGTTGAAGCTGTTCCATTGTGTGTAAATAATGAAATGAGAGTGAGCATGTAGCACTCTGGTGCCTTACCAACCATTCCGAATGTTCACAATATGCCGGATTAACCAGATGGCTACACAGCGGCATACTAAAACCATCAATGGCGCCTTTACTTTAAAGGCCAATACTTCAATAAGCCAGAAATCCTCATGTTTAAACAGTCCAGTACCAATCTCTTCATCAGTGTGCGCTCTTTTACTTCACAGTAGTTCCTTACAGGGAACCTCTATGAAGCCAAACACAGCCAGAACGAGACTCTCTCATCCTACAAAGGGACACCAGTACTAACGAGTCTTAAAACATAGGACTCCAGGTAGATCAGTGGGACTGCACTGCACTTGCCATTTCAAATCCGAAAGGGAAAAGGGAGCATCTTCTGTAGACAGCTTCTCTGATGTCTAAGGCGATCAGGCTGTCATTAAAATCACAAGCTTTCCTCAGGTGCAGAACCAGAGGAAATAAAGCTTATCGGTCCAACATGGTCAATTTCACACCCCAGTGACATCAGCTCAATGCCTCGCGCCGGTTACCCAGCAGTCACTTTACCACCTTGTCCAAGCTCCGTTAACATAAGCATCCGTTGCTATACTCACTTAATACTGATGGCAAAGCGCTCGGCCTCTGCTGGTCTCTCTCGAATCAGGTACGTCCCGCTGACGTGCGACTTCAGCAGGTTGTCTGTCTGTTGCCTCTCCATGTTTCCTGCAAACCTAAAGAAACACTCCCTGTTCGGTGCTGAGATCACAGAGCAGCCAGTACTGACTGTAGGTTTGGCTGACAAGGCTCTGTCTCGTAACACAGGATTTCTACTGTGTTTTGAATTGGGCTGGGGTCAAAAAGTCTACAATCAACCCTGACTTCTGCGGCTCCCTAACTGGCAGGTAACAGGGACCAATCAATTACCTTTCCTGGCTTTTGCATAAGCCCATGAGCCACTCATTAAACCAAGAGCTCATGTGGACTTTACAGTCACTGGTTATCGCTCGATCTTCCCCACAGAACATCCTGGATGGCAACACGCTCCAAAGACGAGTGAGCAGCCTGCTTGCTGATACCAGGCACATAAATGCTGTGTCACCCTGACACAGCACAGAACCGGAAGTCCTAGCAGCAAGTCTTCTACAAGGACTATACAGTCCGGTCCAACCCTGGGGGCACTTGCTGCAAGTGTCAAATGACCTGAATTCCCACCATAGTCACTGGGAGCCCAGGGTTCCCAGCACTTGGCAGGGGTGGGAGCAGAGCTGGGACAATGGTGAGAGCTTTTGAATCCTCAGCCTCCAAGTGTCTTCTTAAAAGGAAACTAATGACTGTCAATGCAGTTCATTTCAAACTCCTGCTTCCGGGAGTCAGAGCTAGCCATCTTCTAGGTCAGAGCCTCCTTGGGGCAGGGATTCTGGGGGGAGATTTTCAAAGCTACAAAGGCCAGTTTGGTACCCACCTTTCAATGGGAGTTGGGTACCAAACTATCCTTCGACAATCTCCTCTGTTAGCTGTACAGCAGTAAGGACACGGACTACGGTCAAGTAGGACAAAAGACACTATCCTAGATGGGTGTGGAGTTCACAGCATGAGTACTCATGAGGGGACTTCCTTGATTTGCCAGGTTATCCAGGAATGTAGGTAATTTTAATTTATGGAGGTTTTTATATTAATATTTAAAAATATGTTTTAACAAAAAAATCCATTTGTAAAAGTCAGGAGCGGGATGGGTGAGTAAGAGAGAATGGGGGTCTGATCAAACCCTTTATCAATAGGCAAAACAGTGACCAGAGATACTTACATGGCAAGTAACTGCTTTGCAAGTTAAGAGAAAAGATGTAATGGTGCAGAGTGCAGCCCCTTCCCTTCTCTGAAGTCTTTTGTTTTTATACTGTTCCTAGAAAGCCACCTGGATGGGGAATGAGTCCCAAGGTGCATAGGTTTCAATGAAAAACTTTGTGGGCTTAAGTAAAGCACTGATACCAATGGGCAGAACTAGAGGGAAGGGCAAGCTTCTCCTGCAAAGATCTGCCCATGCCCTACACTAACATCCAACACCCTTCTCCTGAGCAGGGACCTGCCAACCCAGGCAAAGTAGCAAAAGCTCAACAAATGCATTTCCTACCTGTGCTCTGATCCAAAGCCCACTGCAGTCCATGTAAAAGGAGTCCCATTGATTTCAGCTGGCATTGGATCAGGCTCTGAAGTCGGCATGCAAACTCAAGACTTCAGAAGTGAAATGCTAATGCACCAACTGACTATGCCATTTTAGCTCTATTTGCCTGAAAGTCTCACGGCTCCTGTACATCGACAGTGGACCGGGGTTGGGGAGGATGAGGGGAGCTTCCAAAGTGCATTCATAATTTATCCCATAGCGGATTTGTGACAAAGTAATGGAATTAAAGGGTAAAGCCAATATATCTTTATGTCGGCAGTAAAGCATTTCTATCAGAATGTCTCGTTTAACGACCGACTTACCAAGGATACACCGTGTAGTCTATTTCTCTCGAAGGAGGCCGGCTGCTGGGAGGCTAGAGCAAAGAGAACACCGCTTATTACTGTGGAGCGCAGATCCTAATTAGATTATAGATCATCTCGGATACACTCCTCTGTATGGGAGCGTTTTTATGTGCCAAGCATTTTATGAGTTATTGGCCTCGGAGTCAGAGGAAGAGGGTTATAATCAACGGATTCTCTCGTTGGCGCGCACACACAAACCAGCTGTGCCAAGTGTATTGGGTATTTTGATTTATCTGACCAGTCTGTGGTCCTACGTGTGGCTACATGCTGCAGTGAAAAGCAGGCTGCATTCACACAGTAGTGGGGTGCTATATGAGACAGGGAACGTCTCTAGAGGGGAGATAGGTTCCAGCAGGGGGACACTGCACTGCTTGGGCAGGTAGAGACCCTGCAGGGTTCCTTCCCTAAGGTCTTGGCATGTCTTTGCTCTACTCAACTAAGCAGGGGCTTGCCGGCCACACTGCTATTTATACCCGGGCTAGGGGGACATGCAATTTACACCCCTGTAAGTGTAGACATTCAAGTGTAGAGTAATTCAAAGCTTTGAAAACTTGTTAACAACCAACCACAACTTAGCTTCTCTCAAATGCAATCTCAAAGCACCTGACAGTGCTGGCTCAGCATTATCTCCAAGCGGCAGATGATGAAATCAGGGCCCGTAGAGGTAAGCAAACTTGCCCAAGGCCACACAGCAAGCTAGGGGTGATGCTAACAAGAGAACCCAGGTCTTCTAGACTCCCAGGGTAGTGCAGTGCCCTATCCACTGAACCACACTGCATTGCCCGCTGGCTGAAAACATCTTTCCCTCCACATCCTCAACCCGTTTTTATTTCTGTTAATGTTTTGGGACAATCTTTTTCTTAGGCCAAGCACAAAGGTAAGGTGGAGGGGAGCAGATGAGTCACTGGAAGTTATCCCCGACCAACGCTGGCCCCATGGCAGGACGGCTTGTGGTCTAAAGATTATACAAATTGCCCCACAAGCCAGCAGGTCAGGGAGTTGGCATGTGGGTCAAACCACGGCCAAGCACATCACCCAAGCAGACTAAAGGCTATTGCCAGGGTTTAAATGGGGAAGTGAGAGGAGCATTTGCATGGGTTACATGTAAAGCCTGAATAGGAAGAATGCATTTACTGCAGTACTAAAGATACGTTAGTAAAGTAATATGTTATATGGGGCTTGGGCATACTCCCTAAAATGGGCCAGCAAGGGTGCAGAGAATGAGCACGGCTGAGTTGGGCGGTGGGGTTTGTGAATGAAGACCCCAGATTTGGAAAGAAGCCCAGGTTGGAAAATTAGTCCCAGACTTCTGGCTGTCGCACATCCTTGTGCTAAAGCACTTGTTAAAATGCAGTTTAACGGAATGAAGACGTTAAAGGTGCAAGGACAAGGAGCCGGGGAGTTGCAACAGGAGTGAGGGAAGAGTGTGCTAAGGGAGAAGCGAAGTGCGTGTTACACTAAGGAGAGCACACAACATGCACGGGACACCTGCAATTGCTGTGCAGCTTGAGCACAGAATTCACTTACTCAGGAGATTCATTTATTCTAAGGGCCCCAAAGCCCCAGGAGTTAATGGAAAGATCAAGCCCCGAAACCCAGTATGGGTCAAATTTAGGGTTTAGGGCTGGACTGAAGAATACCAGGCTCCCCTTACTGGGTAAGTGCCAATGATCTACACTCCTCCAGTCCTTTCATAACTGCTAGCAAATGGCTCAATGCACTGGCTCAGTTTTGGTTAATTGGCAGAAAATGGAAAATTAAATTAACAGATGGGACTTCACTTGGTTACCCATTAACACAACCATCCAACACATTAGAGGTCTCCAAGACCGGGCCACTATGAAGGTACAAAGCACCATCAAAGGTAATTCTTTTAGCCTGATAAATATGCATGGCTGTGTCCCTTTAAGTGAAACAATTTGCAGACTCCATCGAGTGTCCCTGACTGACTTTGAGCCTCGGTCAGAAATCTCCCCCAACACATTCTTCAGTCCTCCGTGACTGAGCCAGGCCTGCAGGCAAAACTCTCTCCAGGAGGTGCTATAGTCTCTCCTAGGGCTAGCTGGAGGTCCCAGGCAAGGCAGCGTGTGAAGCTACGCTCTGGAGAAAGGCATCCATCCAAGCCGGCACCATGTGATGAACTTGCCCATTTTGAGCATAAATATTCACCCATCTCAAACAAAATCCCGACAGCAAGGAAGACAGTTCCCAATTGAGGCTTACATCAGTTATATCCGGAGTGACTCCAATAAGCAGAGATACTCCAGCTGCATGCTGGTGTACAGCCCACGATTTAAGCTGTCTTGCTGTAGGAGATGGGCCCCAAGTCAAACCCCCCAAACCTGAGCATGCCCAAGCTTGGAGGTGTTGGGCTCAGGTCTGTCTTTACGCACTTACCCTGGCGTCCACAGGACAGGGCTTCACCGATGAACTGGGAAAATAACCAGACTTCTTTGTCTGTATTAACCTCCCCTGTAAATAAAGATTAACGTCAGCACTGTGCCAAAGAAATTGGATTCTTTGCTCCAGTTTCGGAGAACTGTGTATGTTATGTCTCCCTGACACAAGCTGAAAATATGCCTCAGAGAATTTATTCGGACGATGGCTGGCAAACTCCAGTGAATAAAAGTGCAAAGGGGGAAATAAATAAATAAATAAATAAGAACTTTATGACTAGCCAGTAGCCCAGGAGCGGCGCCAGAGTTTCTGGCACCCTAGGCAGTATTCGGGGGCGGCATTTTGCACGCTCCCCAGGGGGCGCGCGGGAGCTTCCGGTTCTGCTCCCCTCGCGCCGCTGAAGAAGGACCCTCCGCCGAAATGCCGCAGGAGACAGTGGCAGTCATTGCCGAAACGTCAGCGGTAGCTCAATTTCCTGCCGCTGTTTTCCGCGGCACGTCAGCGGAGGGTCCTTCTTCGGCGGCGCAACGGGAGCGGAACCCGAAGCTCCCACGTGCCCCGTGGGGAGTGCGCAAAATGCCGCCCCCCGAATCCTGGTGCCCTAGGCGATCGCCTAGGGTCGTCTAATGGAAGCACCGGCCCTGCAGTAGCCTCTGTGTAAGGACTTCTGAACATTTCCAAAGAACGACTTCACTCACTTCCCACCACTGCGAATCAGGGTCCCCTCTGAGCAGTTCTATGATGTCCCCGGTCTGAAACGTTAACACTGGCTTTCCTGGGTGAGCTGGGTTGCCATGGTAATTCTGAACAGCCACCATTTTAGGACCTAGAAAGAGGAAGGAAACAAAACCTATTGTTACGAGAAGGCCATCTTGCGAGCCACTAACCCAGAGAAGATTAGCAGTCAGGATTTGCCGGCATAGCTCATTCATGCTCATGGCATGGCACTTTGATTTGCTCAAGCTACATGGCTAGCATGAGAGAGTCCGGCAAGCTAAAACGTTGGGGGCAGATAACGATGGGCCCAACTGAACCCCAGCTGCAAAGATGGCACCTGCCTTGCAACCGTGAAATCTCAGGCAGGCTTTAGTTGGGCAACAACAAGCCACGCGCGAATCATCCCAGGCTGAGTGACACAGAGTGGGATTTCTGAGGGGACGACGAGTTAGGCGCCCAGCTCCCATTGACTGTTGATGGGATTTGGAACTGACATTCTGCGCTGCGAATGATCATGTGTTAAATATTCCTCCCCTGCCGCACTCAACTGACAATATTTATCTTAGCCCCCTTCTTTTCAGCTGCTTTTACCTCACCCCCACCCCACAGCTAATGAGAGCAGAATGCTCATGCTCAAAATTTTCACGTTGCCAGGTTGGATTAGGAGGACTTTTCCCCCAGTCCGGGCTTTCCTGTAACAACCACACTTATACAGCCCTCACTGCTGGAGTATCTGAGCACCTCCCAGTGTTTAATGTATTTATCTTCACAATCCCGGGGAGACTGGGCAGTACTGTTGTCCCCATGATACACATGGGAACTGAGAGGCGGCTAAGTGACTGGCCCAAGGCCACACAGGAAGTCTGTGGTAGAGCAGTGACTTGAGCTTGGGTCTCCCAAATCCTAAACTGGTGCTCAGACCATGGGACCAACCTCCTCAATCTCAGCCATAACTGTGAGGGCACGTGCCTGTGAGCAGAATGAGGGTTACCCCAGTCTCCTGGCTTCTTAAGGCTTGTCTACATACAAAAGTTTTGCTGCTTTAAATATGGCTATGCCCACACTTAAAATGCTACACCAGTGCTTCAGTGTAGACACTTACTACAGCAAAGGGAGGGGTTCTCCCATCAGAGTAGTCATTCCAACTCCCTGAGAAGCAGTAGCTAGGCTGACGGAAGAATTCTTCCCATCGACCTAATGTTGTCTACAATGGAGGTAGGTTGGCTTAACTACATCTCTCAGGGATGTGGATTTTTCACACCCCGAGAGAGGTAGCTCTGCCGATGTAACTTTTCAGTGTAGACCAGCCCTATACTGGTACTGTTAAAGAAGCAAAACACAAAAAAAACAAACATCAACCCCCCCCCCCCAGTGTGGATGCAGTTATACTGGTATAAGAGTGCTTAAACTGGTATAAGGCATCTTCATGCTAGTATAAGTGTAGGGATTTAGTGGCATAAGTATGTTGGCGAAAAATCACCCCCCTAACCAACATAGTTGTACCAGTATAACTTAAGTGTAGACACGGCAAAGAGTCCTGTGGCACCTTATAGACTAACAGATGTTTTGGAGCATGAACTTTCGTGGGTGAATATCCACTTTGTCGGATGCAACGAATTCACCCACGAAAGCTCGTGCTCCAGTACATCTGTTAGTCTATAAGGTGCCACAAGACCCTTTGCTGCTTTTACAGATCCAGACTAACACGGCTACCCCTCTGATACTTAAGTGTAGACCAGGCTTTAGGTGCAAACACTGTATTTGCCATCATCAGCCTCTTTGAACCAGATCCCAATTCTGCCTCCCCTACATTACCCATTTACAAAACACCAACACCAACACCACCCTTACCAGGTCCTGTATTTAATGAGTCCTGCAAAGAGAGAGAAAATAGTTTATGTTCAATAAAACTTACTGCAACTGAATGTATTTAAAGATAAAATGAGATGCCCTTAAGTACCATAGTAACCTCTGCTCCTGCCCTGATCACCGCAAAGCTCCCTGTGCAGATTCCATTTTTTCCTAAGGTGAGGGGCGTATCATGCTGTAGCTACCCATAATCCTTCACTTGAGGGACAGAAAAGTTTCCATTCTCTGTATGAGGAATCTTCACAATTTTAGCAGGGGAAATACTGAGGTGAAAATTTATCCTGTTGCCCAAGTTCTCCATCTATGATCGTTCAGAATGCAGAGTCATTGCAGCATTGTGAGTCAGCACATCTGACGGTGATCACCACAAATGGCAGGCAAAGCCCATGTGGAACAGGCCAATTCTGGACTAAAACGAAGGACATCTGTTACCAGCACTTATCCTGACAGGTGCTCAGATCCCCCAAATCCCACAGAAGTGAAAGGAAATTGGGGGTGATCAGCTCCTTGTAGGATCAGGTCCCTAGGATGACATGACATGGATATTATCCAATGTAACGTTTGCAGTGACTGCTGGGGACCCTCCCCAAGGCCCATGCTGCCTCCAGGGCTAGTTGTAACCTCACAGCTGTAATTCAATCTGGACTAGTGAAACACAGATGCCCCCACAGCCCCTGCCTGACAGGGAGTTAGGAGGGAATGAGAGGCTTGTTAAACAAACGTACCTGGTCTGCTGGAGAACCTGAAAATAAATGTTAAAATAATTGGTTAATTTAGGGGGAAACAACCCTCTGTTTTGCACTTCCCTCTACTCCATGGCATAACTCAAGTGGCTGCAGTGCCTCATCATCTTGACAGAAGGGACCAAAAGTGAGGCACTACAGACTTGCTCCAACGCCCACTGAAGTCAGTAGGAACCTTTCCATCCACATCGCTGGGCTGTGGCTCAGGCCCCAAATCACACTCAGCTCTGCCAACGCACCTCAGGCCTGCAAACAACTCTTTGGTGACAAACACATCCTGAGCCACGCCCTGCGGATTTGTGCCTGGCTGCGTGCGTAGTGAGGGCTTGGGGGTGAGAGAGAGAAAGAGCATTGTGTGGTTATATTGCCCAAATGCCCATTGGAAATTAGACTAAGAACTGCCCCACCAACCACCACAGCAGAGCAGTTGCAGATGTAAATATAGTACCCCAATGGAGCCATCTACTGACAGCCTATTTGTTTGTCTCCATTACACACACACACACACACACACACACTCCCCTGCCGACTTAGGGGGCCTGATGGAATTTTCCTTCATTGTTGTCCCTCTTCCCTATCCTTGTTACTTTCTAAGCGGCAACACTTTTACCTGGAGGGAAGACGACTTCGTCTTCTCAGAGACTGGTTTGACAAGACTTAGCCAAGAAGGGGTATTAAACAGTGCAGTAAATTACCTTCTGTTACCCCTCTGCCTCCCACAACCCACAGCCAAACTCTGCAGCTTCACCGTAAACAGCTGTTCGGGTAGGAATCTCAAGATTGCTCCTAAATCGGATCTATTATACCCTGTATTTCACGTCCTACTACAGTAAGTCTCTTCTAACATAAGCTTCAGCAAATCTGCCTGCAGAGGCATTTATTTTAGGGGGGGAGGGATAGCTCAGGGGTTTGAGCATTGGCCCGCTAAACCCAGCGTTAAGAGTTCAATCCTTGAGGGGGCCATTTAGGGATCTGGGGCAAAAATCTGTCTGGGGATTGGTCCTGCTTTGAGCAGGGGGTTGGACTAAATGACCTCCTAAAGTCCCTTCCAACCCTGATATTCTATGAATCAGTCAAGTTGGTTGCAAGATCCCACCTGATGCATGGTAGGGATTATTAAATATCTTTCCAACTTGCTTGCTGGCTTTATGTTCCTTTACTGTATTCAGAGTAGTCCCCTGAAATATATGTGTATTTACTACAGGGGACTCCTTGAAATAGTCAGAATATACATATACTCAAACACACACAAGAGCTACACACAGAGAGTTACCATATTAGGAAGTGGATGGAAAACTCTTTAAAAAAATTTCTTAATCTATTCAGAACTGGACATAAAACAATGGATAACATTTAGTGCTAGTAAGAAAACAACATTTAGTAAGAAAACAACTTTTATCTATCAGATCATTCACAAGAAGCCAAGCCCTTTTAAAAACCACTAAAATGTCGAGAGACTTACTGATCTTGCAGGGAGGAATAATTTCCAAGCATTCTTTATGAGCACCTGATCCACATTTCATGCACAGATAGCCCTGATAGAAAGTTCCTCTGTAAAAAGAGAAGTTGGACATTTCTTCATTCCGGTCCCTTCCTTGATATTCCTCCCCAATTACCTGTGTGTTTTACTCCTTGCATGATAGTTTATTCTGTAAAATTTTACTATTTTTTTTTGCTAGTGACTAACATATGTGAAAGGTGCCAGACTGACAATCATTCAGTGTATCCAACCTGCAGGAATAAGAGTACTAGGAAGGAAATATGCCTCTACTCTGAGCTGATAGGACCCACATCTGGGGAGATGATGGTTGCTCAGCCTTCTCCTTCATTCATTCCTCAGCTTCTCTGCTGTTGGTGGCCCACGTGGGTGTATCTGTGTCAACGACAATTGTGACTTTTGCAACGTGCACGTGTCCCTTAAGAAGCGGATTGAAACCACCAGCTCATTTCATGTTGGGGCCCCAGACTCATCAGGTGGTAACCTGCAGTCACCTCTAACCTGGAGCTTCAAGCTGGTGACTTAGTGGTGAGTAGACTCCCTACCCCTGTACCATCCCTGCAAGCCATCCACTTATGAAAGCTACACCCTTATGGAAGGCCAAACACCACCCGATGAAAGCCGAACATCAACACAGAGCCCTATTTCCCAGTTGAGCTTGCTGTATCTGCAGAAGGCTGTACAGCTGACGTCATAATGTTGGGCTAAAATCTCAGCTGTTTTCAAGCAGGGAAGGTCAAATTCATTCAATAAAAACTTCCATTGAGTCTAAAATCCCAGCAATAAGCATTGGTGTTTTTGTACAGAGGAGGATTAAGCAAAGGTATCAAATTGGTCAGTGGGAACACACTAACAAACCGGAGAAGAGTGTATGATCTGTGTTTAAAAAGAACCTGACTCTCCTACAGCGTTAATATAGACAAATCTACACTGGTCATGAAGTTATACTACTACTGATAGGCATCACACTGAAAGGAGGACATACCTCTGGTGCAGTTAAACTATCAGACTCCTGGGATTTATTCCCAGCTCTGCCACTTGACGTTAGGTAAATCACTTAACCTCCCTGTGCCTCAGTTTACTTATCTGTGAAGTGGGGATAATAGGATTTAGCCAACCTCAGGAGGCAGAGATGGGGAGGTGGTTTTTGAAACCTAATTTCTTGTGATGTGCTTTCAAATTCTCCCTGTGAAATATGCAGTATAAGTGCAAAGACCTATTACTAAATGATGGCTTGTCATTAGTTACCAGATCACGAGCTTGCAGGACTGTATAGCAAAAACCCACATGGATACAGTGTTTATGTGAATCCTGATTAGTTTAGCTATTAAATGTTATTGATGGAAAAGGTCTCAGAATAGCATATAAAGACCAGCAGCGACAATGCACACAATTCTATATTCACAAGGAGTTTCTTAATGCAACATTTGTTGAGCTAATGATCATTTCATTTGCCATTGGGTAGGCCAGGCAATAAGCAGCCCCCCTGGGCAGGTTATAGCTTCAGCATATGGTCCTTGCATGCAAGATTTATCTACAGCCTCAGGCCAGCAATTCTTGCTCCTTGCTGAAATTCTGCAATGATGCATAAAGGATTCTGTTTCCTGTCAAATGGCCAGATCTTTGTACCTGCTTTCCCACAGCAATGGGGCAGGGGCATGGACTTATAGCTCCTAGGCTATCCTGACCATTAGGGTCATTTATGCGATACAGCAGAGGTGAGCTGGACGTCTGGCAGCTGGGTGTGAATTGAGAGCAGAGGAAAGGAAAAGAATGAAACGAGGGAATACAAAAGACACGCCCATTTTAGATGTTGAAAACAACTTGCCAAAGGGCTGAGAAATTGTATGAGTTTTAAGTCACAAAGACCTCACACATGACAGTCTCCCATTATTGCGTCCCCGTGAAATGTCTGTTAGATCAGTGGTTCTCGAGCAGGTTTCAGAGGGGCCACCAAGCAGGGCCAGTGTTAGATTCGCTGGGACCCAGGGCAGAAAGCTGAAGCCCCCACCAGATGGGACTGAAGTCCAGGGGCCTGAGCCCCGCCACCCGAGGCTGAAGCTGAACTTAGCTTTGTGGGGTCCTGTGGCATGGGGCCCCAGACAACTGCCCTACCTGCTACCCTCTAACACCGGCTCTGGCTTCTATATGCAGAAAACCAGTTGTTATGGCACAGGTGGGCCACGGAGTTTTTATAGCATGTTGGGGGTGCCTCAGAAAGAAAAAGGTTGAGAACCCCTGTGTTAGACAGCAGACCCACTGTGTTGAAGATGGAGTCCCCCAGAGGATGGAAGGCTACGCAGAATCCAGGTTTGGGGATGGGGAAACAGTCAAGAGAACTCTTGGTTGCTCCCCTATTGGACCAGCCTGCCTGCGATGCGACAGCAGTGGGGTGTCAAGTAAGTGGGCTGCCCCCAATGTGAGAAGACAGCCAGGCTTGGTGCAGATTAATGCGTTAAAATCTATAGTTCAAATACAACCACAAGTCTGGAGAGCTGGAAGACACCCATGGGCCCAACACAGGGAGTGGCTGAGTAGTGTGACCATGATACTGCAGAGCTAACATCCCGGTTGGTGACATGAGGGCATGGTTTGTGGAAAAGGCTTAGGCTGGGATTCCCACTGACCTTCAGCAGGTGTTGGGTACCTCTTTGCCCACTGTGCCTTTGAAAATCTCCCCTTTTGGGGGCCAGAGTACATGCAGAACAAAGATGGCTCCATCTTAGGGGCAGAGAGGGGAGTGGCAAATACAGCACAGCCATCAGTTAACATTGGGCAGGTGTGTGCATGAAATACCGATAAAACCACAGCTTGTTCCCACCCAAATTTGTCCTCCCGGGTCAGGGCGAAGGGGCCTATGGTGTGGGATTCTGTGCCACCATTCGCAGTACTGTTATCCCAGTTAGAGCCCTGCAATCATACACATGAAGAATAATGAAAAAACAGCAGCAACACGGATTTCAAATTCGCCACAGCCTGAAATTCCAGAGCTGACAAGCAGTAAGTCAGAGAATCTCAGGTTCCTAGCCCTTCCCAACTCACATCTTCTCTCGACTGGGCGAAAGACCAGGGAAATGATGAATGAGCAGTTACATTTTTTTTTTAATGGAGATTTTTTTTTTTTGAAAAGTTTTCATCTAAAGAGCCAGAAGAGCATTGCTCACCTTAAAAACATCTTGCACGCTTTGCAGTTGGTCGTCTTTTCAAACGTGTACATCTGGAAGTTGTGGTGATTTGCGTTGGCTTTTTCTGGCTTAATGTTGGACCTAATTCCAAAGAGGGGAAAAAGCAAAACGAAAGACAAACCCCCAAAGTTGCATCAACCTGCCCTTGCCAGACTTTCTGAGTTCTATGGTCTTTGGTTGCAGCTACTGTCTGGATTTCAGTCCAAGTTTTGAAATCACAGAGCATGGTATAAGATCTTGCACAAGAGTAAAAGAATCAGCGAATCATTTGGGGCTAGCTGTCGGGAGGGGGTTATGCATGGTGCATTAAACTTTCATTGATATTTTCACACATGATCCTGTCTTTCCCTCCTAAGTCAGTCATTAGCTAGAATTCACCACTGTGCAGAAGGCCAATATAAGACCTACGCACTACTTATATCCTCAAAATAGGGCTTAAATAGGCTGCAACGCCCTTGTGCTGACTATCTGTGCAGATTTAACCCTTAACTCCAGTTGTTTGGTCAAATACATGCTCAACGCTGCACGCCAGAGGTTTTCTCCCAAGGTGGCAATTTCTATAGACATCTTCCCTGCACACGCTTTTTGCATGAACCGTCTGGTTAGATGCTATCACATCAGGCCCAATTCCGGACGCCCTTTGTGCATGGAAGCCTGATGGAAGTCAGATCAGAGCTCTGGGCTCTGAGAACTAGCAACTGAGTTGACCAGGCCATGTTTCATTAGCAGCAATGGTGTGCACCCAGAGATGATTTTTGCAGGGAAGCTTAAAACACTCACATTGCCATTTCAAACTGCTCCATCCACTTCCTCTTCATGTCTTCCGTCTTGCAGAAAAACTGGAAGCCCTGCTTTCCTTGAAGGTGAATCAGGTAGAACCCATATGACCACTGCAACAGGAAACCAAAATAAATGATCAGATGTTGGTTCTTTCTCCCTCACCCCTTTGTGCTGAATGCTTAAGCAACAACATGGCGGGGGGAGGCTAATTCAGGTCCATTTGTAATCTGTTTTACTGTGTTCTCTTTACTTGCCTCTGTGGTTACAATGGACCTCTCTGGTGATAAAAGCAGGGGAGTGGTGCAAAGACCAACTCTGTATCTCTATTGTACCTTGCAACAAATGACTTAATGGTTGACTCTGGTGCACACCATCATCAACCAGAATTTCATGGCAGCAGATGGGAGAGGACCCAGATCCCGCAGCTCCAAAGGCTCAGGTCCCTGCCATTAAAGCTAAAGGAGACTTTCCATTCACCAGCCATATAGAGCCTATGACACACATCCAACCTGCCCTGCAGAAGGCAGTGGTGCATATACACACTAGCCAGTTCACTACAACGTTAAAGAAAATAAAGTGGATCTCGTGGTTGCTTACCATTTTTCCATGAGACTAGAAAGCATAAGAGAGCAAAGTGGAAACACAATTCATTAAAACACAAGGCTAGCAATCTCTCTTCAACATCACAGCAGCAAAGCCACCAATTATTTTCAAAATGGCACAACAGGTCCCTTGTTGCTATCCTGTACATTGTACCACACTAACGGGGTGGCCAAAGCTGCTAAGCTGTGGAGTCTACTGGGATGCAGATTTTCCTTTGTGTCATGGCCTCAGCCCAAAACCAGGCAAAGTATGTGTATCTCTGATAGAGAAACTTGGTTTAGAAGAGTGTACCCAATGCAAAAAGCCTGCCATGTCCATGCTAACCCTGAAAAATAGACACTTTCTACATCTTCAAGGGTTGTCTGCTGAGGGACAGGTCCAAGAAGCTACAAAGATCCCACCAGACAAAGGCTTCCACCACGACCTTTGGGTCGGCTATTTTTAAAGAAACAGCACTCTCTACCGGGATATTTGAACTCCAGTACTGATAACCCCCATGCAGCACTAGAAAGGAGTAACTGTTAGAGATGCGTTTTCCAGAACAGTTATTGCTGGAGGTTCCACTCCCATTAGCTCTTCTGAACAACAGGCAATGATAAACCTGGCCACCCAGCCCACATTCCCTCTGCCAGTGACAACTCAGGAGCTCGTGCTTGAGAACGCAAGAGCCGCTGTGCTTGCTATGATCTGCGGTCTAGAATATTAGTTTAGTATGCTGTAAAATGCACCAAGGCACAGGGAGCATGAAGCTTGGAGCCCGGAATGAGACACACACAACTAACGCCCAGCCACCCGGATGAGTGAATCGGAATAAACACATGCATGTCCTGCCCATTCTTCCCCATCCTCCATTCTTTTTTTAGGTCATTTTTATCCTTTCCAATTTATCTGTGAATTACTCTCTCTGAGAGTGGCTTCTCTAAAAGAACAGAACAGCTTCCCCCATTCCAGTCAAGTCATTCGAACTTCTCAACGGCTCTTGAAGGCCCCAGGTCAGGGGACCCGGCTCAGCCTCCCATTTCTAAGCTCCTTGCCCTGAAATCGAAGGGTTGATTGTCCAGATTTTACAAGTGCTATTTCTGTTTTACAAGTCTGATGGGAGAGGAAGTGCCCTCGGACACTGACCTGCATGGGTATGAAAAGCTGCCCAAGAGAGCTAAACCAGTTCCTTGCTCTGTTCACCTACCTTCTTAATGTCCTTGTTGTTCATGGGATCATCGGTCATCTTATGGAAAAGCAGCTCGATAATTTCTTTCAACTCATAATTGTATCCTTTCCTTTTACAGACGATCACCACTTTATCGAACAAAAATAAATACCTGCCAGAAAGCAATTCCACATCTAATTACATATATACACACCTTTCACAGAAAGCTCAGCGGAGATTATTCCCCAGTCAGGACGGTGAAACATTGCTAGCTATATAATGATTTAACATTGAAGGTGCTCGGCATCAATGCAATTCTAAGTAACGACCAAATTAATGAGGATGAAATGTGTGGAAACATAGGACCAAATGTCCTGCTGGTATCACTCAACTGACTACAAGGGAGACAATTTGGCCCACAGATCGTCTTACTGGGCAAGGGATTAGGTGAAAAATAAAATTAACCTTCAGTTTGTTTGTTTGGAAAAACTTCAGAACAACAGTTCTTTTTATAAGAAAATGTTCTGACTCGTGTGATGATAGAGCTCTCAAAGTGGGTTTTAAAGGTGTTTCATATGCAGGCCACGGAGTGAGAAGACATGTCAGTTTTGCTTCCTGAGGCTCTTCTAACTGTAAACCAGAGCACCCAAGAGCTGTTGTATATTTCACTTGTAGGTAACCTCCAGGAAACATACAGTATTCTGTAATCATACAGGAAAAAGCTCCCCAGCTCTGTTTGAGACACCCTGAAATCAGCCACTGGAAAGGTTCACCTAGCACACACAATCCCTTCAATAGGGATGCAGCTTTATTTGACTCTGCAGAAAAAGTAAGAAGACGTCTTTCCTCTGAGTGCCCTCTCTGTAGGACTCAAAATCAGTGTAAGCCACTTTAATCTAACTACACGTCCTACAATTCCACGGGTTGGCAGCGAATCTAAACGGGAACAGAGAAGAGTTTGCATTTGCAAAGCCCGAGAGAGCTTTAGCCCCCCTTACAATGAGATTTAAAGTAACAAAAACAACCTAAGCATTTCACTGTGGATGAAACTTGTGGACTCTAGAATTGCCAGTTTTTTATGATTTAACTTCGGACTTGAAAGCTTCTGCCTCTGGGCATTGTGGGATATATGACTGGGGCCTGAGGGGAGACACTGGAAGTGAAGACCCTCCAGGCTTTAGGAGCGCACTAGTCAGCATCTAAACCTGGGCCTAGAGATGAATTTCGCAGCTTACCTGTCACCGCCTTATAATGGGCCACACCTGCTTTCAAACACACTAAATTGCTGGGAGGCAGAGAGCTGAAATCCATACTAAGGTCTGACTTCTTATCTCTAGAAGATTGGGCCTCTTCAAACTAGATGGCCGGTGCACTACAAAACATACGGTAGGGAAAATCCTGCATTGGCAGAAGGATGGATGGGATGATTATCCAGTCTTTTCTGTGTAATGCAACACCCCCTAGGTGGGCTGTCAGCAATGGGAATTGAACCTGGAGCCTCTGCACCTAAAAGCAGGAGCTTCTACTTTCCAAGCTTCTTTGGCTCAAAGACTGTAGGTGATTCATAAACCTCTGTGCTTCAGCCACTAGAGGGGGACAGAAAGCGACGCCATCTACCTGCAGGTTCCGCACACGCCCTGGTCAGGGAACCTCTGAAGCCTGCCCAGCTCAAATTCTTATACCAGCCACCAAGTGTAAGGCGATGCCCCTGGGTGATCAGCATGAGCCAGGACTGAGCCCGTGACCTAGGGATCTAAACCCATTATGATTCTAAGACAGATGTTAAGCTGTATTAGAGCCCCCGGCTAGGGTCACCAGCCAGCAAGTGTGAAAAATTGGGACAGGGTAATAGGCGCCTATATAAGACAAAGCCCCAAATATTGGCACTGTCCCTATAAAATCAGGACATCTGGTCACACTACCCTGGTGGGAAAGCAACAAGGAGCCCTGTGCTGCATGTAGCATTTTGAATGGTGTTTCCTGTAACTTAGCTTTCTGGTCGAATGTTGTCTCTTTTCACTGTCCATTTCTTTGTTTCTTCATTCACTCACCTGTCCTGCTTGGTGTGGTTCACTATTGAACGGACTTTCAGTTCACCGTCTATCTTTGGCCTCCCGAATTCTTCCAGTTTCCCTTGCTGTGGATAGCAAAACGTATGTTAGCGAAGAGAGGTTTTTATTTCTGAGCCCAAAAAGTCTCTGAATGTGGCACAAAACGTAAAGAAACAAAGAAGACAGTTTCCAAAGGGCAATAAAGCCCCTCCTCCCTCAGCAACACCCAAACCCAGCTCAGATTCCAAAACGGGCCCCTAGCAAAGGAGAGAACCGCCACTCACCAAAACACATAACCAAAAAGTGAATCACCTCACTAGTAATGTTAGCTGGGATGGATTTGAATACACAGAGGGAGAACATCCCAAAGACTTGGTAAACAGAGAAGGCGCACTCGCGTAAGATTACACTATGGGGTCTATCTTGAGTGGCAGAGATTTACATAAACAGTATCACCTAAAGCCAGATGGAATATCAATAGGTGACAGTTACCACAGAAAACAACCCTAGAAGTGCTGTTAGAACCCTGAGGCTAGTGTCTGGGTTTGATGACAAGTCAAGCCAAGGATCTGGGTGCAAAAGTTTAGCGGTCAAGTAATTTTTGCAAGATTTCCACTCTGGGTGGCAGAAATCTCACCAGATCAGCTACTCTCAGGAGATTTTCTATTGAAACTGCACTGGAAACAGAAAATAGAGGCCTTCCAATTATGGCTCCCATCTGGAACCAAAACCAGAGATTTGGGGCAGATTCAGAGACCAGAATCACAAATCTCTCTTGCCCCCCGAAGCCCTTGCAAATACTACTCAATACTGCACTGTTACTGAGTGATATGAAACACTCCACCTACAGAGTGCTCTTTTCTTATTAAAAAAAATCTTGAAGCTTCACTGTTGATCGGAAAAATACATATTGTATACAGCTGTGCATATAGTCTGTGGTTATTTCATTGCTGTGCTGTGTGGGTTGTGTATACATAATGAGAATAAATCCATAACATCCGCTACCGAGGAACGAAATTAAACACAGAGCAGAGTGTGTGTGGGATTGATTTGAAGCAAGAAATGACTGCTTTGCTAACATTTCATCTTCTGCATGTCACACCAGCTCTCAGACTGCAGCAGGGAAAAGCAGATGCTTAAAGTACCCATTCACATTCCAATTTTTAAAGAGCACCACACATCTCATTTCTCATACAGATCATGGCTTATCATGACTGTTCCAATCAAAACCTATGAGCTGCAAAGGCCTACATCCCACTCTGGAGTTTTCTCAGGTTTCTCTTGAAAACTAGGGATTCTGTCTCAAGTCTGTTAAAGAATCATCTATTAAAGTCGACAGTGTCCTCCGGACTCAGGGTAACACAGAGAGGTGTGCGGTGCTGAGTGTACTCAGCTCCCGTTGACTTCAGCTGCACTTCAGCAGATCAGTCCCTCATGAGGTTTGAAAGACAGATGTCTGGTCCATATTTTTGGAGTTCTGTGCTCAGGAATATATTACTTGTACTGCTCTTTCCCTTGTATACTGGGCTATACTCTTGTTTATAAAAATGTTTATTCATCTCCTCTCTCTACCCGCTTAATAGTGAAATAAATTTTTTTAAATTTTAAACAGCAGCCAGATGTGCAAGAATTCATTTTTGGAAAAGGACGGTCCCCCAACATTAGCGGCATGCCGAAATAAAGTATGGAAAATCCTTTCAATGGAAAAAAATGACAGTCCCACATCAGGATCAAATAGATTTTATAATGTATGGGTTCCATTTTTTGGAATGTGAACAAAAATTAATACACAGATGATAATAAGAGGTTGATCAAATACAAATTGGTCTTTTAAAGATAAGTACAGGTGATAAGTGAAATTTTTTAATACTTGTCTGGAGAATCCAAGAATGTTAATAAAGATAAAATTAAAAGTTGGGGGCTAGGAGGAAAAGAGAAGATTCTCAAACTCACCAAGTTTTCTATAGATTTCTGAAATTCACGTATTTTCTTTAAGGTCTCTTTGTCTCTCTTGACTTCATTTATGTACATGGCCAAGTCCTTAAGAGAAAAGCAAATGTTGATTCAGTATTTCTGTTTCCCTTCTAATCAAGAATCCTTTAAAAAACCCCAAAACACTTGACTTCAGGAGTCACTTCAGAAAGTGAAGATAGCAGCAGCTCTGTGGGAATCAAACCACCAGATAGCACATTGGCTGTGTCAGAGAAAATACAAATTGGGGAACTCAGAACTAGCGCAAAATATTTCTGCTGGATTTAAAACAAGAATCAGTCAATTAAAACCAAGTAAGCAAACCACCCAAGCATGTCTGGTATCACTATCTATAATCTCTGCATCAGTACATTGCTCATACACCAAGAGTGCTCAATACTCTGCCAGCTGTATCATTCAACCCTTCTGAGACTCCTTAAGCATCTTGGCCCAAACATTCTCCATCCTTTCCCATGTGCCCTTCTAGGATTTTCTTGTTAAATAATTAGATAGACACTGCAACTCTACCGATGAACAGAAGAGGGCAATACTTTAAATTAGCATTAGAAAGTATGACTGACTTGGGCCTGGGATACACTAGTGGGGGGGTTCGAACTAAGATACGCAACTTCAGTTATGCTATTCACGTAGCTGAAGTTGAAGTATCTTAGTTTGACTTACCTGGCTGTCCTCACGGCAGCAAGTCGACTGCCGCGGCGCCGCTGTTGACTCCGCTTATTTCTCCTGCCGAGGTGGAGTACGGGCGTCGATTAGCGGATTGATTTATCGCGTCCAGACGAGACGCGATAAATTGATCCCTGATACAGCGAACACTACCCGCCGATCCAGCAGGTAGTATAGACGTACCCTTAGAAAGTCTTAGAAAGCACAGTCCTGACTTTCCATTCAGGGGCTGCCTGAGCTGACGTTCCAGTTCCATCCAGCATAACTCTTTGAGAAGAGTCAGAAAGCTCTTTATTTTCTTTCTACTCCATTCTCACGCAGTGCCTTTCACCCTTTCTTTCAACTCCTTCTTCACTCCATTCATCATCAGCCTCGTGCAAAAGGCATGTGCCAGATATTCTTAACCACTGTATCTCTGCCCATCCTCTGTCTACATGTGAACTAAACAGACAGGAAGCTACTCTGGACAAGGACCATGTCTATACTTGCTCCTAAGCCTCTTGACAACTTTTTAGCACTCTAGCCCCAATCCAGCAAACCCCTAAAAACATTTCAGGACTCCCATGTACTTCAATGCGACTTTAAACACGTGCTTAAGCGCTTTGCTGGATCGGGACTTATTTCAGCAACACCAATGGAGTTCTTATAAAGGTAAAGCATCTTGCAAAATAGCGATGGGGGCCCTGAACGCACACAACCTCTAACATCCCAACTGCAAATGGTTCAGACATCTGGAAAAGAATTCTTCCAATACAAGGGAAAACTTTAGTGGAACTATTCCTGTGCTGAAAAGAGTCACAGTAACCAAGTGTGTCTTTGCATTACAGAGATCAGATTTCTCCTGGTTAGTGCATTCTCCAGCCAGATTCCCCAGTTACCTGAATTCTGACCCAGAGGGCAGAGAAAGACTTCTCTACCCCTTTCACCACACTAATTTCTTACTACATCTTGAACAGTATTTTTTAATATATTTATGGCCTGTCATCTAGATGCCTCTGTCTCTTTTCCCTCAACTATAATTCTTGTCAGCTTGGATTAAATCTGAACAACACAGAATTTTTCAAGACATCCCCTTGGGTGCAAACTTTCTACAGCTTTCCAACATAAGAAGGATTAATCAGAGATGATAATTGTAATCTTAAATGACAATACTTATATAACATCACATAATACCCATTTAAATAGTCAGTGTCAGTAACAGTTAGGATGGGGGAAAAGGGGAAAGTGATCAGGTGAAGTAAGATTCCCCTGCATGTCAAAGTCACCTGAAGCCACTTCCCTTCTCATCTGCTTCCCCGTATGGAACAAGCCATCTTGCAAACATGGGAGAAGCACAGCCTTGAGAGCTACAGTGAATTGTCAGCTTGACCAGATGTGCAAACTGGGCCCCTTCACAATGTAACAAGCATTAAAGCAACCTTTGCGTTGTACGCAGTGATTTGCGTGCAAGACTGTGCACCCAGGCGATGGGATTTTGCATATGCCAAAGACGTACATGTGCAAATCTTGCACAAATGCCATTGCCTGGTGCAAATCCTACTGCTAGCTCATGCAAATGACCATGCATGGAAAAATCAGAAGTGAGGTTGAAGCCCTTGGGATAATTCAGCTCTAGGCTTGGCTAACTAGACATCTGAGTTTCCCATCATTGGCGCACAGGAGCGCTAGAATCGTCCAGCTAATGAACAAGGCTGGACTCTAGATGAAATAAACCATTTGAAAACTAAGACTAGATTTTCATACCAATTAAAGTAAAATTTTGCTGCTTCCTGTGAACCATGGCAAGTCCAACACAGAGTCAAATCTATACCCTTGTGATGGTGTGAAAACGGAAGCGAACGATCCTGTCTGATGGCTACTGGCAGCTTTATAAAGATAACACTGAACCTTTAGCACAGCCAGGATTTTTTATTATTAGCACTGCATCTTATTCAACAAAGCCTGATCTCTTCAAAAAACACAGCCACCAAAGGAATCAAATAGTGGAAAGACAGAATCCTGCAATGCATGAAAATGTCTCTGTGACTCTCTCTTCCTTTTTTAAACTATCACCACATTTCACTAATCGCCCAGAGAACAGTGAATTTTTCAGGTGGGGAGTTCTGGATATCAGACGGAATAGCTCACACCAGCACTCACGATATGTTTACACTGCAAAAAAAAAGAGACCCACTGTAGCAAGTCTCAGAACCAAGGTCAAATGACTCGGGCTCACGCGATGGGGCTAAAAATAGCAGTGTAGACGTTCGGGCTCAGGCTGGAACCTGGACTCTGGAACCCAGCGAGGGGGATGCTCTCAGAGCCTGGACTCCAGCCTAAGTCAGAATGTCTACATTGCTGTAAACTTGCCAGGGCCGCCCAGAAGGGGGGGCAAGTGGGGCAATTTTCCCCCGGCCCCTGGCCCCACAGGGGCCCCGCGAGCCCTGGCCGAGAATCC
Source organism: Mauremys reevesii (assembly GCF_016161935.1). Lineage (NCBI taxonomy): Eukaryota > Metazoa > Chordata > Testudines > Geoemydidae > Mauremys > Mauremys reevesii. Next base: position 17,895,015 of record NC_052641.1, read on the forward strand.
CTTTCCTCACCTGGCGGTGGCATTTCGGCGGCGGGGGGCCCTTCAGTCGTTCCGGGCCTTTGGCGGCATTTCGGCGGCGGGGGGCCCTTCAGTGCTGCCGAAGACGCGGAGTGACTGAAGGGCCCTCCGCCGCCGCCTCAGAGCGCCGCCCGATGTGTACAAGCTCCCCCGCTTTGCCCCAGGCCCCCTGAATCCTCTGGGCGGCCCTGAAACTTGCTGTGATGGGTCTTTTGTTTCTGCAGTATAGACTTACTCTCAGACAGTGAAAAATGGGGGAAGGGAAGGACACGTCGTGGCTCTTTCTTTCCATATTAAGGGACTGATTTATTTTCAAAGAGTCTCCTTCCCAATTCCTCCCCTGCCATTTAAATCCTTGCTCACCATCCAGGTTTATATTATAAATCTCTGTCTATCCATGGACCTGAGTAGTTCCCCCGCAATCCCACCCATACATTGGTTGAAGTTTCCAACACAGTGGGAGAAATCTCAAGGATAATAGTAAAAACGGGTCAGGCTCTATGGGTCTGACTCAGTGCCCACTGAAATCAATAGACAGACGCCCATTGACTTCAGATCAGGCCTATATCGTAATAGGGACTGTTCCCCCTTATGCATTTGTGCGTGAAACGTGGATTTCAGGCACTACAACCTGAGCTCAACAAGGCACTTAACACATGCCTAACTTAAAGCACGTGAGCAGTCCCATCAACGTGGATCTAGGCACCTCTAAGTTCATCACTGAATCAGCCCTCCCTCTCCCCCCCAGGCATTACTCTGGAAATTGCTGGGCATCCTTAATTCCCACTGACTGTGGCAGGCGTCAAAGGCACATTGCATGCAACAGCCTGGGGCACAACTGATGTAATTCTTGATCCTTGCAGTACAAAACCAAACAAACTTTCAATTCCCAGTTGGTCCAGAAGGTAAGAAGCCACCCACGGCATTCAGGGAGTCATAGGCCGCACTTAGATAATTCACGTTGCAGAAAGAAGGGCTTCAGAAAACTACTTTGGGGGAACCCACAAGTTTAGCTTTGTAATGTAAGAGAATCAAGGTAGGTCAGTGCCTGTTAGCAGCAGTAGATTAGACTGCAATGTCCTTCAAACAACCTTCATGTTCCCATGACCTACATACCAGCGCTGGATGCACTGGCTACCAGGGATAATGACTAAAAAGGTCACTCAACTTATGTAAGTCCTAGGAAATGCAGTGTCATTAGAAAAAAAGCTGATCCTCAGAGGCAGAAAACAAACAACGTGATCTCAGAACATAGAGGGCAGCTCAGTGGTAAATGTTCTACAGGATCATGAGGACAATCTGGGTTTAATGATTGGTCCTACAGGCTGATTCTGCTCTGAATTACATGACTGTAAAACCAGAGAAACCTGCAGAAAACCATGAGGAAAATGAATTTGGTTTTGATGTGTTTTCTCTCAAATTTGGGGGTTTCAAGGTTTTCAGAAAGACCCAAACAATTTAGATGGAAAAATCCCAACCCACTCCACTCAGTGGTATTGATCTGGATGATGGTGCAGCCCCATCAATGCTCCATGCAGACACAGTACACACACAGAGGGACAGATTTCCACAACACTGGTGTAGATTCGAAGTAACGCCACACACGTCAATGAAGTCACTCCAGATTTACACTGGTGAAAGCGAGAGTCGAATGTCACAGTACATCTACATACAATGGTTATGAGTGCAAAATTGTCAACCAATACCAGCTTCCCACTGTGCTTTGGAGAGGAGATAATGGTGCCAACTATGCATTTGTTGTGAAATGACTTCTAATAGCAACTAGAGTGCATACGCATATCCTAAAGCAAAGCATCCTCTGCCCAGATGTGTTACACTTTTCCCTCTGAAGTTTTTGCTACATATAATTGACCTTCCTTCCCCTCCCAGGTAGAAGTATTTCACCTGAGTAGTGACACACATCTCTCCCTGCAGCTTTTGCAAAGAAAAGAAGAAGCATGTTTACGGAATCTTAACACCTCTAAGCTGAGCGATCTGAAACGGGCTATGTCTGAACTCTTTGCAAGCATCACTATCTTTGAAGAAATAAGTCTTTAGGTTTTAAGCTCTTTGGGGCAGGAATGGTTTCTGTTATGTGTTTGTAACGTGCCTAAAGCAACGGGGCACTGACCTCTTGGTGCTACTGTAACACAGATAAATAATAATAGCGTGACCCTGATTGATCATCATTTCAGCCTAACGTTCAAGGGCATGCTGCTTCTACCCGTTCCCTGCGGGGGGACTGCGTCACTCATCTCCTACCTGCATGGCTTCCAAAGCTTCCTTGAGTTGTTGCTTTTCTGGCCGATCAGACGAATGGCTGAGAAGCTCCTGCAAAAAATATTCTGAGCGTGTTAGGAAAGTTTCACACACCACTGCCCACCTCCTGTAACAGTGCACAATACTGCAGGCCACTGTGAACATCTAGCAACGAAGCTGTGGCAGTCAGTCGGAAGCTATAACCAGAAGGAGACGAACCAGCAAAGCTCTTGGTGCTTGGGGGATCTGTTATACTGAGCTGACGGGAGAAATTTCACACATAATCAGATTCTATGAAAGATTATTTTGTATTCATTAACTGCCTCTCATAGCCAACTAGTGCGGAATTAGCCTTGGTCATTGTACTTTAAAAGATGGCACAAACATTATGTTGTGTTTAAGCAGCTCTGGTAATTATTTCATTTAAAGATAAAAAAATCCCTTGCTCTGCTGATTCCATTTGCTATGGGAAAAGGCCAGAGATGCTATGGCAAGCACGGCCACCGCAAGGAAAATTTTGATTCGGAAACACTTACTTTTAATAGGAGATGATACTTCAAGACCCTTTGCATTGGTACCACCAGCAGATCTTGCAATTTAAACTTCCCATCCTGAACCTTCAATGTGCATTCCTAACAATGAAATAAAATAAATGAAGAGGTGGGAAAAAATTCTTCTCAAGCTGCTTTGGTTTGCTTCTGTAAACGCTCAAAGCACAATGCATTATTTGCTCCTAATTTTCCCAGTAGGGGCACTGGGGTTGGGGCGGATGTCCCAGTTCCATCACATACACACAGTACCGCCTGTCACTTCCACTCCTGCACAGGTAGTTGTGCTCCTTTGCATGTGGGAGACCTGGGTGTGAGACCCTTGCTTCCTCTCTCCAGGCAGGGCACAGAAGCACTGGGAGCAGCGTACCCAGCCTCCTGGGGAGTAGGGGGGTGGCTCCAGAATGCTCAAGTAGTGACCACTCCAGCTGAGCCAGGGGCAGCATTGTTCAGTTTTGATGGGAATCCGATCCAGTCCACAGAGGGGAAGTAGTGACTGGGACATAGTGAGCGACTGCCCCAAATCCACTGGTGAGGGGGCACCTAGAAAGTGAGAGAGCGTCTCCCTTATCGCAGACAATGTTAATCTATAAGACTAGTGCATTGCGATGGGCCGGATACAATGCGTATTAGGCTACGCAGAGAGATAGGCTCTGCTAACAAGCGGAAATGTGATTAAATAAGGAGAAATGGATGAACAGCTAGAGGTCACAGCAGCAGCGCCGCGGGTACTGGGCATAATCTAGATCGTTATATTTTGATGTGAGCGCCAGGGGGTGGGGGTTATAAAAAGGGATTCAGTTCGTAACCACGTTACTGCATTTGCACGGTGAATCACTGGCCGTTTGTGGACAGTAAAATAACATGCAGAGGCAGCCCAGCAATTTGAGATTAACATCGCGAATGAAGCAGGAATTACAGCTGGAAACAACTAGCAGCTCAAGTAGCCTGTCCTTTCTGGCTCCTCTACCTAAGGTGACCAGACAGCAAATGTGAAAACTCGGAACAGGGGGTGGAGGGTAATAGGAGCCTATACATGAAAAAGACCCCAAAATCGGGACATCTGATCACTCTACCTCTACCTCACAGCGGTGTTGCGAGGACAAATACACTAAAGATTGTGCAGGGCTCAGCTACCACCGTAGTGGGGGCCAGAGACGTGTCTAGACTAGATAGAAAGATCATCCCTAGCCCGGTAGCCCATGCGATACAGATTCCTATTGATGTAAAGAGAAGATGGGTCTGGTGGTCTCGCTGTCCTAGCCCCAAGGAGCTATCTAGGCACACAACACAGGAGACAGAACAATTCAGTCCCCAACGCCGAGTCAGAGTAAGTAGGCCCATGTCCCCATTGACTTCAATAGGTTGTAACAGCTTGTGCCAGAACTGAACATGGTCCAAAAATCTCTGCTCAAGGGAGGCACAAAACTGGAGCATCAGAGGGAGGAAGGGCTGGGCTGACCCAGAGCAGGAGCTGCCAGAGCTGCGGGTGGAAACTGCCCGCATTCACCTGGCTCCAGCTGCACAAACATCTGCCAGAAATTCAGCACCAGTGACATAGGCGCCGGATCCAAAGCCCACTGGAGACAATGGAAAGACTCCTCCTGGCTTCGGATCGGGCGCAGAACGCCCCAAGGACAGAGGCAGGGAGTGATTTCATCTTCCCGGGGTGGAGCCATCGCAGAGGTGACTTTCTCCGGCTTGGGGGGCAGGAATGAGGCTGAGAGTTATTCACACATCATCCATGGCTCTCATTTATCGTGACACAACTGGCTGGCTGGGGGAGGCTTTGGGGGCCTTCCTGCTACAAAGCCAGAGTATTTAAAAAGGGGGGGGGAATGAAACACATTCATGAAACAGTCTAAACATGGCAGCTTTAAGCCTTGCGCCATGGAGGCTATACAGGTGTCAGAGGCAAATTCTGCCCCCTGCTCCATACAGTGGCTATTAAAAAGCTACAAGCGGCTAGTGGGAACTTCTCTAGCACTGGCCCTGCATGGGGTGGGAGTGGGAGGCAGAAGGACAATAGTACAAGGTATTATGGAGATTCTGGGCTGCTCAGTGGCCCATGTAAAGAATGCCTGGGCTGCTCTAATTTATGCCAGGCGGCAGACTGGCAGACCCACAATCTGAGTGGCTGATGCCATCTTTGCCTGCCAACCCCCTTGTGCTGCCCCAGAATCAGCCCCCCCCAATTCTTCCTTCCCTCTTTCATCAAAGTTATTGGGAAATTCGCCTTAATCATTCGATCCCATCAGCCGTGTCTAAACCTGACAACGAAGTAAATCCAGGAAGGGAGGCAGAACACAAAAGAGCTTTTGGATTGAACACCTCGGGCATCATCCCAGTCACCCCTACATCCACTTACCTCAACTTTTTGCCTAACGTCCTCTCTGTTTGCAATGAGACCGTTCAGGGTATTTTGGGCGCATTCCATATGGCTGCAGTACTCGCCATAAATCAACAGCCTGGAGAGGATTTAATCAGAAACATTTGCCGGCAGTTATTACTCATTATAAAAAAAATACGGGAAAGCGCAAAGCAAAGAGCTACTCCCCCGATATAACTGCTCAGTGAAGTATTAACACTCTTTTACGGCACCGCCTGTTTAACATCGAAACACTGAGGTTTTCAGAGAAGCGTGTTCGAGCCTGTGGGGGAAATCCGGTCGCCAAAATTAGGCTGGTGGGGAGTAGGGTGACCAGACAGCAAGTGTGAAAAATCAGGAAAGCGGGTGGGGGGAAAAGCCTCTATATAAGAAAAAGCCCCAAATATCGGGATTGTCCCTATAAAATCGGGACATCTGGTCACCCTAGTGGGGAGTAGAAGGGACATTTCAATTAATCTGTCCTCCCCCAGGGGTCCCCAACGCGGTGCCTGCAGGTGCCATGGCACCCACCGGGGCATCTAAGTGCGCCTGCGTACTGGCCGGCCGACGAGCATCCACCGAAATGCCGCCGACAAGCTGTGTCATCCAGAGGCATCACCGCCGAAATGCCGCCGATTTTCGGTGGTATTTTGGCAGCGACGCCTCTGGATGACGCTACTTGTCGGCGGCATTTTGGCGGTGACACCTATTGATGTTGCCGCTTGTCGGCGGAATTTCGGAGGATGCTCGTCTGCCGCCATGGAGGACCAGACGAAAAAGGTTGGGGACCACTGCATTACACAAAGTAAAGTGGCTCGTCCCTCAACTGCCAGGTCCCAGAGCCCTGGCATAATTCCAACATTGGCCTGTAACCTTCCTAAATCCAAGTTTGCTTGGGTGAGAGCAGATGTTAAGCTGTAATTATATGGTGCAGTGCTAATACCTCCCGGCTCTGGATTGCTATGAAGTTCCTGTTCACACAGGGGGAAGGACCCTTTCCTTCTTCCTCTTTCCACGGACTGAGACGCTCCAAAACAGCCCAGTATAGGGAGTCTGCCTATCCGCTCTGCTGCTACTTCTCAAATATCAGAGGGGGAGCCGTGTTAGTCTGGATCTGTAAAAGCAGCAGAGTCCCGTGGTACCTTATAGACTAACAGACGTATTGGAGCATGAGCTTTCGTGGGTGAATACATCCGACGAAGTGGGTATTCACCCACAAAAGCTCATGCTCCAATACGTCTGTTAGTCTATAAGGTGCCACAGGACTCTTTGCTGCTTTTACTTCTCAAATAGCGTATTCTGAGAGCCGCACCTTCCTTTCTCTTTTCAGACACCAGTTTCTTTTTTGGTAACTTTCTGAACAGAGATGGGTCTGGCTCAAAACTCTGGATCGAAACACATCAGGACTTTGGAAAAGTCTGGATCTGAATCCAGATCCCAACTTCCTACCGGGTTCTTATCTCTATAGGGAGTAGGGTAACCAGACAGCAAGTGCAAAAAATCGGGATGGGGATTGGGGGGTAATAGGAGCCTATATAAGTAAAAGCCCCCAAAATTGAAACTGTACCTATAAAATCAGGACATCTGGTCACCCTAATAGGGAGCTGTACTGAAGTCCCAGGGCTCAACGCCCTTGTTTCATAGACTCATAGAATATCAGGGTTGGAAGGGACCTCAGGAGGTATCTAGTCCAACCCCCTGCTCAAAGCAGGACCAATCCCCAGCTAAATCATCCCAGCCAGGGCTTTGTCAAGCCTGACCTTAAAAACCTCTAATGATGGAGATTCCACCACCTCCCTAGGTAACCCAGTCCAGTGCTTCAACACCCTCCTAGTGAAAATTTCCCCCTAATATCCAACCTAAACCTTCCCCACTGCAACTTGAAACCATTGCTTCTTGTTCTGTCGTCTGGTACCACTGAAAATAGTCTAGATCCATCCTTGGGTATTGTTGTTAAATTATTATTTGTAGTATTATTTAAAGTATTAAGTAAAGTATTATTTGCAGTAGCACTTGGGAGCCCCGTCATGGACCATGACCCCATTGTGCTAGGAGCTGTACAAAACACAGAACAAAAAGTTACCCCCTGTTTCCAAGAGCTTGCAATCTGGATATAATCCCACAATCTTGTGGCTCAAGTCTATTTGCAGGACAGATATATTTAAAAAGAATCTGTTTCAGGAAGGAGCATTTAAAAGAAAAGAAAAGAAAAGAAAACCTGCCTCCAGGAAGAATCTCCTTCATAGCATGTTATGAAATGGCTCCATCAATGGTAAGCAAATACATCACCCCACGCACCGTATCTCGTACCCAATGATTGCAATACAAATCGCACTGCCCACATACTAAATGGAGCCGTGGGAATGTATTAGCAATTATGTAGTTAATGCACCTTGACTCCAGTGGCCCAGGTGCACCAGTTACATTGTCTATTTTGTTACCTCCCCCAAACCACACATCTAGAGATCAACAAGCCTGTCGAGCTGGGTGTCCCGAGTCAAAGCCGTGGATGCTGTCCACGGCGCGGGAATGAATGGATGGGCGACCTCTAAAGTTCACCCAGGGTCCTACAGCTTCTCCCTCCCCAAACACGACTTCCCCTCTGATTCCTTTCCGTTAACTCGCTTCCCCCATTTGATCCTAGGTAGCTTGATGTTTAAGCAATAACCCTTGGAAAGCCGATTGGGAAAGATACTGGCGATTCACGGGTCATCGTGGTGCCTTTCCCCCTTGCTGTATGTTGCATGCAGTTTATTCACACTGGACATTGTCAGGGGAGGTGAGTGCGTTGAACTCTGAGTCAGACTGGCTCTGGAGGCTCAGTAAATACAACGGTAAATGGTGCATGCACACCACAGATCCTGCACACACGCCACTGCATGCAGAGGCTGCTAGACAGTGAGCCCTCGTGCAGCGAAGTGTTTTCTTCAGGTGACAACATAGGCAGCAATCCCTCCCTCCCCCCCCATATCTTAATAGACTTTCCCCCTCCCTAATCACTTCCGCTCAGTTTACACCGGGTTAGCGCTGCTATTTGCAAAAGCAGATCATGCGCGGCATTAAAGCAACAAAACCACCTAGATCTCAGGAGGCTTAAAGGTAAAATAAAAACCTTTCAATTGAGAAATGTATTTAATTTCTCCAGCGTGGCTCACAGCACATCCTGCCAATGCCATAAAACTACATAACTGGCTTCCAGCCACACTGTGACAATGGCCAGGCTGCCGGTGGGCTAATATCCCTGCCTATCAAACTGACCTGTGTTGTCTCTGTTTCCGTGTACTTCCCCGTCTGTCTGTCCGTCTGCTGTCTCGGTTTATACTTGGATTGGAAGCTCTTTGGGGCAGGGACGTCTTATTTTGTTCTGTGTTCGTACAGTGCCCACTGCGGTGGGATCGTGGCCCGTGACTAGGCTCTTAGTACGATAATACACCGAAACCATAACATTTTCCAAACCACAAGTGTTCATGTTTGATGAAACAACCAACACCATATCCAGGCCCCTCTTTCACTTAAGGACCCCCAGGCATTTACCGTTATTACTTAAGTCTCCCAGCACTCCTGTGAGGTAGGCAAATATGATCCGTGTTTTACAAACAGAAGCAGAGTGACTTGCCCAAGGTCATGGAGCAAGTCAGTTGCAGGACCAGGTAACAGAAGCTATGACTCCTACATTTCAGTCCAGACTACGTGATGTTCCTTCTCTTCTAGCAAAATGCTCAGAAAGGACTCAGCAATTATTATTGTTTGCATTACCGTAGAAAACCAGAGGCCTCGACTGAGATCGGGACCACATTGTACGAGGTGCTGTACAGACCCAGGTAAGAGACAGTCCCTGCCACGAAGAACTTACTGTCTAAACAGACAAGTCAGACAAAAGGTGACAAAACAGGGTATTAACATCATTTTCCAAAGGAGGAGCCGAGGCATTGAAAAATAAGGCCCTGATCCTGCAAAACCCCATACACATGTCAAATCTGCGGTACGAGAGCAGTCTCATCAAACAAGCCTTTGCAGGTGCAGGGCCTAAGATGCTTGCCAAGGTCAGGCTGTTTTATATCCACGGCTTGTGTACTTTTCTGGGCAGGTGGAGTCGAGAACAGAGTTGGGATATTTGCATCCTTCAGCTCCACACCAGTACTATAGGGCTGGAAACCGATGCAATGATATACACATCCAGGGTCAGATGCAGAGACAGGTCTTGCTGTGGATTATGTTTTGGGTTTTTTTTAAACCCTAAGTCCATTAATCCTGTATGTCCCCCGTCCCCCTCACATACTTTCTAGCCATTAAGTGTATTGTACCTGGTAAAACAGGACACATGCAACCACATACTGTAACTCATCCATTATTTCAGAGACCTGTCACATGCTAGGGAAGAGCCCGGTATCCCTGACCTAGTGTCACTGTGTAAATCTGTGATTCTCAAACCCAGCCGAGTAATTTAATGGAGAGATTTATGGAACATTCAATACCTGATGAAGTTGCAGCCAATACAGATTATTCCTCTGGCTTTTTCCCTTAACGATATCTCAACATGTGCAGTAACATGCAGCCGGTTTAAAAGGAGCTCCAAGAACACACATTTAAATCTCCATTTAGCATATGAGATTTACAAAGTGTTTCAGACACAGCCACAGACTCCCTCTGTGACACTGGACTAGTCACATTAGCTCTCTTGGCCTCAATTCCTCAGCTGTTCAATGGGGAAAATACCACTTCCTTGACTAGGAGTTCTTTGTGGCAAGGACTGTCCCGCACTCTGTGTCTGCGCCTTGCCCAGCACAATGGGGCCCTGATCTCTAGGTGACTGTGTGATACAAATAACAACAATACATTAGAACAGCTCCAAATAACAACAATACGTTAGAACAGCTCTTCAGACACCAAGACCAAAGAGAAAGTCCAGTCTCTCCTCATCTCCTGTGAAACTGCCGTATGAAAACATAACTCCGGCAGCACTAAACCAACGGACACCCGAACAATTCTATTCTGTCGCGAGTCCGTTTGGAGACCCTCTCGGTGAGCAGCTGCAACTGTTCTTCCCAGTAGATTCCCGCCCACCATGGCAGCCCTACTGGGCATTAAATCAGCAACACAGCTCAGTTCGTACATAATGCAGCACCCTAAAATGCTTCTCTAACTCTTCGGTGACGCGCACAATAAGCTCTTTCTGGGACCAGCAGCATTAAAATGTTACATTTACCCACTCAGCGGCTGCAGGCAGCACTGGCGTTCCGAGTGGGGAGGGCAGCAAGTCCGCGGCAAAGCTAAAAGACAAGCAGCACCGGGGGGGGGGGGGGGTTCCCTCACCTACTTGGCACATTGCGCTGCCCTTAGACACATGAACAAGCACACAAATAGGAGGCGGCACTTTTGGCTTCTCCTGCTGAACCCAGCCTCCTCTCCGCCGTCCGTCAGAGCTCTTGCTCTCCCACCGATGGGCAGCTATGCACATTGTCCAGTGTCCACAGCTCCATGCGCTCCCTACTTCCGAGGCAGTGCAGGAAGAAGGTACCTTCCCAGTAGTTTATGGGAGAGCAGAGCTGTATTTAAATCTACTGCTCACAAGATTTCTCACTGCCAAACTTTACGTTTCAACTGTCCCCCTCTGATTCTAACCCAACAGGTGGTTATATCTTGGCCCATGTTTTTGGCTCATCTACCTACCTATGGTATTTCTACAGGGCATATCATCTAAACCCCAGTACATGTCCAGCTAGCATTGCCCTATTGTCCTGGCCATCTAGCAATACAAATGAACCACAGTATCAAATAACACTTTGCCCGTCGCACGCAAGGACCTCAGGGCACTTTGCATGCAGTGATGAAGGCAGTCTCACGTCCCCCCTGGGGGAGGTTATGTCAGTGTTCAGAGCTGGGTGAAATCTTTTGACAGCATCCTCATCCCCGCACCAATGATTGTGTTAACAATTCCCCCCCACAAAACAGCCTCTGGATACACAAAACAACCCCTGGCCCTGCTCAAGTCAATGGCCAAAACGCCCGTGGGTTTCAACAGGGCCAGGACTTTGCCCACCACACAGTCTTTAAAATGCCAGCTCACTCTACTTAAAAGCACATTTCAGTAGCCCGTACGAGTAGCTTTAATACATAGATAGCAGAGCGAGCCCATAGTGAACGTTCAAGCATTACGCAGAGGGCACATGGATGAGCTGTGAACCCATTTACAAGGGAAATATTAGGGTTTTTTTTCCTGGAACAGGGGTGGTCGCATAGTTCTTGCTGTCCTGGGGGGGGAGAGGGTGCAGTGCAGCGTTTGCTGGGATTTGGGAGCCTCGAGGTGCACCACTGTGTGCGGAAACAACAACGTTCTCATGGATCCTCCTGTTCTCACGAAACACACATTGAAAACTTCGAGTGCACTTCTCCCTTGTCTTAACAGAGCTTGCCCTAGCAGAGAGGTTCCCACAGGCCATTCTGGAAAATGTAGTTCTCACAGCTTTAGAGAGGTAGGATACTGTGATGGCGACATTATTGGACTGGGCCTCAAGAGGGGGGTTCAATTCCTTTGTCTGCCACAGACTCCCTGTGAGACTCTGGGCAAGTCACTTAATTTCTCTGTGCCTCAGTTTCCCCCATCGTGAAATGAAGGCAATACTTCCTTTCTCCCATCCTCTAGCTATTTAGGATGCAAGCTCTTGGTATATTCTCTCTTGCTATATGTATGTTTGGCATTTGGCACAATGGGGTTTTTTAAGTTCTACCCTAATACAAATAATAAAATAATGTAGTAAGCAAGAATGCCTGGCAGCAAATGTACAACAATGGTATATGCTAAAGCCATAAGCATGGAACAGGAGATGAGTTACTCAAGTGGGCAATGCCTCAGCATGGAAATCAAAGCCCCAGAGCTAATGAGAAGTGGCACGAAGAATGCCACACTTCCAGAGATCAATATGGCTTGGAAGAGAGAACATACTCTAAAAAGTACAGTGCTGGCATCTCCTGGGAATGAAGGTGGAGAGTCATTGTAAAGGAGGAGGGGACGACAACGGAAAACGGACCCGCCCAGAATAAGAGCCAGGGCAGATAAGTAGCTTATACAATTCAATGTACATAAATCTTATGAGGCTTAGGATAAAAGCAAAGGAAGGGAATACGCCTTCAGATGTCATCCCCTAGAGATCCTCAAAAGGAGAAGGATTTTAAGATTATACTGGAGGGAAAAACCGTATCTGAGCCCTTTGGCAGGGTGAAGAAACCAAACCCCAAACCAGACACAGCTGTTCTGCTCTGAACATTATTAATTGTAGCCTTTAATAAGAGACAAGCAAGGCCAGATTCGGAATATTCTGTGCAGTGCTAGTCGCTGTATTGAAAGGAACTGATAGCGGATCAACAGCAAACTGCAGCCAGAATGACACAGGGGCTTGAGGGTTTGGGGTGTTCAGAAAGGCTGGGCGGGGGGGGAGTATGTTGCCTGACATGTTTCAATGGTTGATCTAACAACTGGGTGGGGAGGGATTGGGGGGAAGAGACTTAACCTTGTCTGTCTCTGTTCTCTCACTGACACCTCCAGCCAGGACTGCCCTGGTGACACAAGTCTACGCTCAAGGTTCAGATTCCAGAGCATGCTCCCTAGTGCACAGCCAGTTCACCGTGTTGAAACCGCTGTCTTTGGTAATCAGCGTGAATGTGTTTTACTGTGAGGGTGCCCCGTTAGAAAGGGACGTCGATGTCAGACCTTCCTCATAGCAGTGAGGCGAAATGGGGGGACTTGGACTCCTTTGCTAAAGAAAACAGTTCACAGGCAAAAGGGAGAGGAACTCTTTTCTTAGCCCTGTATCAGGAACTGACAGTTTGCTTTGGGCCTTGTTTGCACTTCCAATTTTTCACGTGGCAAGGTGCCGAGGAACTGTGCATCTTCGGTAGACACGAGTGGCACTGAAGTTTCACTCTGCGGCTTGTGGTTTCTCTCCTCCCTCCCTGCCAAATGCCCCAGGCGGCACATTGCAAATCTGAGCCCAACGCGCTGCCCTCTGGCCCGGTCAGGAAGAGCTAAATCTTCAAAAGCTGCAAAAGAGCAATCACCTCCCCAAACCGTAAAGCACTTACTGACTTTCTGCAACAAAACCTGCTCTCTTCCAAAGGAAACCCTCCTCCCCCGCAGCTTGCAGGCGTCGTTAAGAAGCACTGGGCTTGACCCATTTTTATTCTCTCTCTCTCTCTCTCTCTCGTGTGACAAATACAAAAAAAAAAAAGTGTCAGCAATTGGCATTTCACTGCTTGGAGCGTCTCGTGGCGTACGCCAGAGAAGGAGCTTCGCACAGTTTAATTACCCTGTTGAAGCCGGGTGGTTGACTTGTTTGTTGGAATAACCCGGCCTGAAGAGTAATTTTAAGAGTTAGCTAGCACGGCCTTTTGGGGGGAGAGAGGGGTTGAGAGAGGATTAAATACAAGCATTTTATTTCCAGCTTCTGTATCAAATTGATGCTAGAAAGAAATAGCCTCCTGTCTTTAACCTATTGACTTGATTGCCTTAGCAGAGGAGCTAACCAAGTTAATGCCACGGATTGAGCCACTGGCAAGCACAATGCAGTCCTAAGGGGAGGGGAGACAGAGGGACAGCGACTAGTCGGGGTCACAGGCAGAACTGGGAATAGAACCCAGGTCTCCTGAGTGCTAGCATCATAAGACTGACCACACTGGGATAGACAATGGCCCATCTAGCCCAGTATCCTGTCTTCCAACAGTGACCGGTGCCAGATGCTTCAGAGGGAATGAACTGAACAGGGTAATTTATTGCGTGATCCTTCCCCCGTCATCCAGTCCCAGCTTCTGGCAGTTTAGGGACACCCAGAGCCTGGGGCTGCCTCCTTGACCATCTTGGTCAGTAGCCACTGATGGACCTATCCTCTATGAACTTCTCTCATTCTTTTTTGAACCCAGTTATACTTCTGGTCTTCACAACATCCCCTGGCAATGAGTTCCACAGGTTGACTGTGCCTTGTGCAAAGACGACTTCCTTATGTTTTAAACCTGCTGCCTGTTAATTTCATCGGGTGACCCCAAGTTCTTGTGTTATGTGAAGGGGTAAATACACTCAGCTATTCAATTTCTCCACATCGTTCATGAGTATAGACCAAATCCCCTCTCAGTCACCTCTCTTCTAGGCTGAGAAGGCCCAGTCTTTTTAATCTCTCCTTACATGGAAGCTGCTCCATGCCCTACTTATTTTTGTTGCCCTTCTCTATACTTTTATTCCAGTTCTAGTATATCTTTTCTGAGATGGGGCGACCAGAACTGCATGCAATATTCAAAGTGTGGGCCTACCAGGGATTTATATGATGCCATTATAATACTTTGTCTTATTAGCTAATCCTTTCCTAATGGCTCCTGAAATTCTGTTCGCTTTTTTTGACTGCTGCTGCACACTGAGCAGATGTTTTCAGAGAACTATCCACAACGACTCCGAGATCTCTTTCTTGGTAACAGCTAATTTAGACTCTCTCATTTTGTATCTATACTTCAGATTACGTTTTCCAGTGTGCAGTACTTTGCATTTATCAATATGAAATTTCATCTGCCATTTTCTTGCCCAGTCACTCTGTTTTGTTACTCTTCACAGTCTGGTTTGGACTTAACTACCTTGAGTAATTTTGGATTGTCTGCAAAACTTTGCCCCGTCACTGTTTACCCCTTTTCCCAGATCATTTATGAATATGTTGAACAGCACTGGCCCCAGTATCGATCCTAGGGGGGCCCCACTATTCACTTTTCTCAGCTGTGAAAACTGACCATTTATTCCTACTCTTTGTTTCCTGTCTTTTAACTAATTACTGATCCATGAGAGGCCCTTCTCTCTTGTCTCACGACTGCTTACTTTGCTTAAGAGCCTTTGGTGTGAGACCTTGTCAAAGGCTTTCTAAAAGTCGAAATACACTATATCCACTGGATCACCCTTGTCCACACGTTTGTTGATCCCTTTCAAAGAATTCTAATAGATGGGAAATCATGTCTTGACGTTTAAACGCCATGTTGAAGCATCCCTAACATAATGTACTGGTCTATATGTCTGTTAATTCTGTTCTTTACTATAGTTTCAACCAATTTGCCTGGTACTGAAGTTAGGCTTACTGGTCTGTAACTGCCAGGATCGCCTCTGGAGCCTTTTTGAAAAATGGGTGTTACATTAGCTATCCTCCAGTCATCTGGTACAGAGGCTGATTTAAGCAATAAGTTATATACCACAGTTAGTGGCTCTGCAATTTCATGCGTTCCTTCAGAACATTTATGTGAATATCAACTGGCCCTGGTGATTTATCACTGTTTAATTTATCAATTTGTTCCCAAACCTCCTCTAATCCAGTTCCCTATTGAGAAAACTCCACACCTAAGAACCTCTCTATAGACATCTGAGAGCCCTTCATCTACATTAAAAAACAAAACAAAACATAATAAAGAAGAGCAACATAATTCATCAGAACAGCAACCGCCCTTTTCCTTTCTCACCCCCAACCACATCTCATGTGAATCGGCAGGCAGCCAACCCAATACGGATTAGAATTCTCACCCCAAATTCCTTCAATGCACACAGGCTTCTAGCATGCCCAGAAGTGCAACTGGTTCAGGCCATTTCGTCCCAGGAGGTGGGAGAAGGTGAACATTCCAAAGCCAAAAAGGGGGAGCTCATGGAGACCGCTCGACTGGCAGCCCCTTTCTTTTATACCATCGGGGGAGGGTGGGATGCATGTCATTAGACTGCCCACCCCCAGATCTGGCAGACACTGGAGCCCTGGTGTTATGTGCAGTGGGGTTGTATTAGTGACCTTGTTCACACGTGCTGCTCCAGCTTCCTCTGGCTTGTGATGGCCACCATACCAAAGACTGAACTGGGGAACTCCGGAGCTAAAAGCACGAACTGTTACAGCTTGAGCTAATGAGCCAACACTCTCCAGGTGGGGCTGTAACAGACTCATCTTCTCTGTGGATCAGGCGGCTCCGGTCAGCACTGCTGACCAGGTCATTAAAAGTCCAGTCGGCGGCACAGCAGGACTAAGGCAGCAGCATGTCCCCCCTCCGGCTTCTATGCCCCTAGGGGCAGCCAGGAGGCTCTGCACGCTGCCCCCACCCCAAGCACCAGCTCCACAGCTCCCATTGGCCGGGAACCATGGCCAATCGGAGCTGCGAGGGCAGTGCCCACGGACGGGGCAGCATGTAGAGCCGCCTGGCTACGCCTCCGTGCAGGAGCGGAGTGGGGAGATGGTGCTGCTTCCGGGAGCTGCTTGAGGTAAGCACCTTTTCAGAGCCTGCACCCTAATCTCCCCTCCGCCCCCACGCTCCAACCCTGATCCCATCCGAACACCTTGATCCCAGCCTGGAGCACCCTCCTGCACCCCAAACCGCTCTTCCCCAGCGCCTGCACCCCCAGCCCTCACCCCTTCCTCCCATGCTCCAACACCCTGCCCCAGCCCTGATCCCCCTCCCACTCTCCGAACCCCTCGATCCCAGCCCGGAGCACCCTCCTACACCCTGAACCCCTCATCCCCAGCCCCACCCCAGAGTCTTCACGACCAGCCAGAGCCCTCACACACCCCAAAGCCCTCATCCCTGGCACCACCCTGGAGCCCTCACCCCCTAAGCCAGCCTGGTGAAAATGAGCGAGTGCGTGAGGGTGGGCAGAGCGAGCACCAGATGGAATGAGTGGGGGCGGGGCCTCGGAGGGGGGGCAGGACGGGCAGGGACAAAGGTGTTCAGTTTTGTGCGAGTACACAGTTGGCAACTCTAGTGTACAGGCACGAATGCCTCTTCTACCAGCACCACCGAGGTGCAGCTATGGGAAAATCCCTCTAACTTGCCAACGCTACGCCCACTTTGCGCAACACATCCAGCACAAAGTGGCCTTAAACCACTCAGAGGCGGCCAGGGGAGAATTCCCCCTGTGCAGGGGAAGTCACTGTTGGAGGTGAGCTGGTCCTTCACCAACTACCCTCTTTCAACCCCAGGCATTAGGGGAAGAAGCGGGCATGCTGGGGCGAGGCAGGGTGAAGCAGAGCTCTGCTGTGCCCAATCTAGCTCTGGCGTAAGGTCCCTGAGGGATGTTACCTGAGCAGTAGGGCTGCATCTACCTTGCACTGGGGCCAGGTGGTCTTAAATCCGGGAACTGCAGCAGGATTCCTGATGCACCTACCATGAGCCCATTATATTAGAGAGAGAGAGAGAGAGAGAGAAAAATGCTACATTTATGTTCCCCACTAATTTCGGGGTAGACTGACTGTCATGTCTTTGCCCTTTACACAATATTACAAATATGAGGAACCCACATGGACAGCTGGGGACCAAATAATCATGTTTACTAGCCACATACAAGGCTGGGCCACATGTATCCACAGCTGCTCTGTTAGGTTCGGGGGGCTTCTTCCGTAGACGACGGGGAGTCCTGCTAGAGGGCTCCCACGCTGTTTAAAGGGACACCATCCAATGCCTCTACATTACATGATGGTTCTTCTAGTTAGCTTTATAAACACGTGCAAATACGCAGTCACTCCGGCATATGCATGGCTACTCAGACACTTCTGCAGCCAGCTGGCAGGAAGACTCGACATCTCCCTTCAAAGCCCAAGGTACTGCTGGTAAAACCTTAAATCATCGCAAGGGCTAGAAAAGTGACAGGCCTTTCCATTTGGAGCTCTTCAGTGCTTTAGCTGGGCTTTCAGGTTCCCTAGCACCAGTTTCCAAACCCCTCTGGGGACAGCAATCGCTTTAAAGCAACCCCCTTGTCTCCTGACCCCGAGGCATGGAAGAGCTCTGCAGCCGGCTCAAGCTATTCTTTGGGAGCAAAGAGGGAATAGACGGACTGAAAGAGCAGTTTGGGGGAAACTGGCTTTAAAAAACTGAGCCGCCTGGCTGCTGCATGGGAGGGACAGCTCTGTGCTGAAGGCGTTTCTCTTGTTGTTCATGCACCAGACAGAGGTAATGCTTGGAAGATGGCACCAGAAGGAGGTTTAACACTGGATATGTCTACACAGCAAGTGAAGGTGCGATGGGTAGGCAAACCACAGCAACCGCTAATCCAGTTTGCACATGTAACAATAGTAATCTAGATGCAGAGGCACAGGCTAGCTATCCAAGTACAAGCTGGCTGAGGAGTGTGGCTCCTAGCCCGCACGTACTCCATGCCACCACATGTACACCACTATTGCTACCCAAGATAGCTACTGTCCAATCATCAGGCAGTCTGAGAGGAGCAAACCTTCCGCCCCAACAGGCAACATCTGAACTGGGGATATAACCAGAGCAAGGCCTGGTTGGTTTAGACACAGATGTTGCATAAATTAAGCCTCTCCTTTCTCATCTGGCCTATCTGCAATTTAGTAATAGTAATAAAAAAAATGCCCCTGCAAAACCACTGTTCCACCCGAGCGATTAAAACTGTCTGAACGACAGATCTGAAGAACATTTTGGTATTTGAGGTCTCTGGAGCGTGTGTGAGGATTTGCAGCTGCCAGTCGAGATCGGGCTGCTCACAGCTGGAGGTCTGATTAATTCAGTTGTGTATCTGGAAGGTTTTCAACCTCTTCAAAAAAATGTTATTTGTAAACTCCTTTTGAAAACGGGTTGGCAAGTTCACACGCACACAGACACAGCAGCCACCTAACTATCTGCCCTCTGCCAAGCTCTAACTCCTCAATTAACAGCAGCAAACATTTATTTATAGGGTCCCTCGCACCCACAGGCTCCTCACATAAGTGTCAATAAAATACACACACAACAAAAGCAGCCCAGTCCAGGAGTTTTCAGACAGAGATTGCAAAACCCTCTGAGCAACCCATTCCCTATGGAGAGGGATTCTGTTGAGTCAAGGCAAGCTTATAGATTGATGGACATGGTACCACGGCTTCTAGAAGTTCTGGCAGTACCATCCTTGACTAACTTCTTAGAACATGGAAGCCTGGGGTATGCTACTTGTCTGCAGATAAGTCCGGTATTTCTGAGACACCCCGCTATGCTATGTTTCCTGGAAGGTGAGCTCTCTCTTGGAGGTCTGTTTTCTGAGACTTTCTTGAATCAGTGCCTGTTGTGACCTTCATGGAGAAGAGACCAGATTTGGTTGTGAGGACTATAAAGGGGATTCTTTATTGAAGCTGCTAGACACAGACAGACTTTGTGGTTCTCAAGGGTTCTCCAGCTCCCAGATTAATCCAACCTGTGCTGCCTTGCGTCACCACACAGGGTGTTCCTAAATCCTGACCTGGACTATATAGTCCAGAAAAGACTGCTCCCAGCATGACAGTATCAGAATGTTTAAGGACAAGCAAAGTCAGGAATTAGGAGATCAAAATGATATTTTTTTTAAAAATTGTTTTGCATTCTTTTCCCAAACAACTATTCTCTTTTAATCCAAAAACATTTACTTTCTAAAAGCAGCATCATGAATGATGGACTATCTGACCTTGTGGTTTGTTATTAATGCAGATGGTATTTCTGGAGTTATTGACTTCTAAGAGGCATTTCCACGTCTAGACACTGGTTGAATCACACAGCAGTAACACCCTGGCATTATTCCACAATAAATCAGGCCTTTCATTATTATTAAGAATATTATTAAGACTTTCATTAACCTTATCTGCATGTTCCTGGATACTCCTGTTTGCAGCTGCCAAAACTTAGACTCCTCTATGTAACTTAATCTAGGCTTTAAATCTATTAATCCTCCCATAGGTGCGGGATGTCAGCAGCGCCAGATGGAGGAGAGAACAGTCGCTTTGATCTACCAGACCGAGGTGCCCTCTGTAGACAAAGGAAATGACTCTGCAAGGATGCAGCATGCCCTTAACTCTCATTGACCCTTTGCGTCCCGCAGGAGACCCCAGTTAAACACTCACAAAGGCAAGGCGTTATTCCGCCTCTGTGAAGTTACAGGCTCTCATCTTTATTCTCCTGTGGGTTTTACAGACAAAAGCGTTAGTTGCATGACGTTCAGCCCCGAGGACATCCAAACCAGACCATGGCACAATGGGGTCTGGGAAAGGTTTAGACCACCCTGCCTTTGAACGCAGACCTCCGCATGGGCTTCTCCCCCTCTTGATCCTACAACACACGTGGGTTTAGCAAATATGAGGAAAGCTTCAGTCATGCAATATGGCCAGGATCATTGTGTATGGGAAGAAAACGGTTATAGGACAATCTACCCAACGCCGTGTTGCCCTTGAGGCTTCCATTCCTGATGCCATCATATCCTTTGCAGCGGATGCTAATCGCAGTCTGGGACAACAGGGCAGAACGAGGTTACACTCATAATGATCAAACTACCTGGGTGCAGGTGGTCACTAACCTATCACTCACTGTGTGGCACATGTGTTTTGGAAGGACACCGAAAGGAGCAGAACAAGAACTGGTTTGGAACAGGAGCTCCTATGCTGATAGGACATCGGCACGGCATCAGGACCTTACACGTTAACAGAGAGTGGTGCTTTCTTACCTCATCTACAGTAAATACAACACTGGGACTCCTGAATATCTGATGTTACTGGGGGATTTGTTTATGCTTCTGCAGAGTCCTGTGGATGCTGCCAAGGACTGGGGGAGCTGTTTAAACTTTCTGGTGTGTGCAGGTGAGCTTTACACACACTGGGCCATCTCTTCAGCTTGTGTAAATCGAGTGAGCTCCTTTTAACATCAATAGAGCTATACTCATTTATCCGCAATAGGGATCTAGCCAAGGTGTCGTGAAATAGCAGCAACAGCTTATTTAGAGACAGATTTCCCTCTTTCTTCACGTCTCCTACCCTGTTCATACCTCCATGCCCCTTCCCATCATTCCACCATTTACCAGACATGTTCCCCCAACCAATGGCCAGAAATCCTGCGGGGCAGCAGCCAGGTGTGAAAAGTGTGGTGCATTCTTTCAGTCCCTTTCCTGCCTACACTGGGAAATGAAACTAACCAAAACAGGGTCTTAACTAAGTAGGAGTGGGAGGGGTTAGCAGAGGACAGGGCTTCCTGGTCCATCAAGATCGGTGTTTTTCTTTTCAATATTTTTCACTCTCAGATTATGCCCTGTAATGAGCAACGCTCAATCAGGATTTAGCTTGTCACAATTAGAGCTCCCTCTATGTTGGCTTTGTCTTTCGTTCTTTTTACCTTTCTTTGAATTCTAGAAAAACTTTCGCCAAGCTACTTCCTCCAGACATCATACAGACATCGATGGCCCTCAGGAAATTGAAGTGCACTTTAATTAGGTCCTAAAACAATGAAAAAATCAATATGTTAAAAATCCTGAAACTCAATCTATGCGCATGCATGTAAAGTGTTTAGTTAATGCACATGCATTACTTTAAGTAACCTTGCAGTCATTTTTTGGCTACATCTAAACAGACTGCTGCAGCTGCCGTTCTCCCATCGGTGTAGGTAATCTACCTCCCCGAGAGGCAGTAGCTAGGTAAACAGAAGAGTTCTTCCATCAACCTAGCACTGGCTGCACCAGGGGTCAGGTTGGCATAACTACGTCTGTCAAGGATGTGGATTTTTCATTCTCCTGAGAGGCGCAAGTTCCCAGAGTAGACCAGCTCTTTGCCTTATTAATTGTTTTAATGCAAGTGACGACAGTGAGATATATCCCTAAATCACCATGAATACGAGGGTGTAATTAAGTTAGAAGGTTATACAACGATAAATGCATAGAGGGGTTCTGGGCATGTTACACTCCCTTTACTAAGTCTACTGGGAGCAGTCTAGCAGCATACAATAACCTGCCATAATACCGTAAAGCCCATACAATGCAGCCTTGTAAAAATGGACCAAGAAGGTGGAGCAATGCCTGTATTGAATCTAAATCACTGACATGATGGGCCTATGCTGATAATGGAACAAATGTGTCTGGCTGCCTTTGGTTAGGAAAGTTCAACTGCTTAATTATAGCAACCTGTGCGGCTGCCATCAGCACATGTCAGGTTGAAGCAAGAGCTAAGCCTCCTACGCTACTGCAGAGTAAACAAGCCATGAAGGTGCACCACGAAAACATCCTGATGAGCCCTGAAGTCTCCATTAACGAGGCTCATGCTGTTCTCCCAGTGCTGCCAGCTGTCTTTGGCAGTGCTACTATGGGAGAAGAGCCATTCATCATCTTGCCATCCCAGATGGCACTTAGGTGATAACATGGTGGCCACCTGGAACAGGAGGAGGATCTGGCCATATGTGGAGATGATAGGTCAGATAACTTACTACCTCTCCTTGGACTGTCTGGGAAAGGGGTGGGAAGCTGGGCGTGGGGGAGCAGCCAGCGACTGATATCGGTAGGTCAAACACCAAAAGATCAGAAACAGATCATAAATCAGATCTGGAAAGCAGGCTGAACACAGAATTCACTTCACCTGCATGAAGGGGGAATTCACCCCCTGAAGAGGGCTAGCAGGAGGACTAGGCAGGGCCTAGCTTGCCTTAAGTAGGACTTAAATACTACGTAGGCCTTATCTAGCTTTCTGCCCAGAGGTGAATCTTCACCCAATAAGCACCTAACAGAACTTGATCCTGTATCAACTTCGCTGTACACAGATGAAAGCTTCAAATGTTGGATTATGGCGTCACAGCAGGATCAAACTGGAGGAGAATCTAGGCTGCGCGTGCACATGCATAACAAGAATACCTAGTACTTTCCACCCATAGTATAGCACTTTTCACCCATAGATCTCAAAGCACTTTACACAGGCAGAAGGTACCATTATCCCCGATTCAAAGATAGGGACTGAGCTAATGAGGTGAAGTGACCTGCCCGAGTTCTCCAAGCAGGCCAGTTGCAGTGCTGGGTATAAAACCCGTCTCTCACATCCCTCACTAAGCCACACTGCCTGTTCCTGTAGCTATGTAATTCTTTACAACAGACATTATCTGAACACAGACACACACAGACACAGACACACAAAGAAACTGGCAAAATAATTTCCTTATTGTAAAACTGTGTCCTTGTCTTTATACAATACCTAAGTTCCACTTCAGTGTTAAAGGGCCCAAGCCAAGCTCTGTGGCCATAACAACTGAAACCACACAGACTAAAGCAATGAATTTTACATGAAATCTGAGTGCTGCTTCTTAAACAGGATGAAGCATAAGCTGCATCTGAGAGGAGCAAAGATTTAAAGCAATGATGTTTAGACTCTGTTACCTCCAAATTGATAAAAATAGATTCCATCTCTTGTGGAGTCAGTACCAGCTTTAATGGATTCATATAGTTCTGCAAGAGGTAAATGGAAAACTTATTGAAATAAATGAGCAAATACAATAAGATTCTTTCTTTTTTAAGCTAAAATTGTTGCAGTGCTTGAACTGTCTGGAGGGGAATCTTGGTGAATTTTCACACTTGCCAAGGGATAAGACTGACAAGACATTTACTAAAACCAACCACAGCATGGGCAAGGATCATGCAACCTGGCTCATTGTGCTTATGCTCAGCCACATCTCTGTGGAGGGTAGGGCTGGACCGTCTGGGACTGGGATGCCACAAATGTTTTGTGAGACGGTCAGGTTGTCAAGAACATGAACAAGATTTCACTTGACTTAAAAGCCGGGCTGCAAGCCAGATCGTCGACAGTGAACAGCTAAGGCATTTACCACCCACTCGTGAAGGAAGCTCTGAGCCAGAATACAGTTAATTTAAATTAACTGCACATTCTCGCTCTGTGGACTAAGTCGGTGTTTCTCAAACTGGGGGTCCTGAGGCAAACAGGGGGTTGCAAGTCTATTGTTGGGGGGTTGTGGTATTGCTACCCTTATTTCTGTGCTGCCTTCAGAGCTGGGCAGCCGGAGAGTGCCGGCTACTGGCCAGGCACCCAGCTCTGAAGGCAGCATTGTCAGCAGCACCAGCGCAGAAGTAAGGGTGGCATGATATGGGGGATAGTCACTTTGGAGGGGTGGGGGTCTTCACAGCCTGAAATATTTTCCAAAGAGGCCCCAGCAAAAAAAGATTGAGAATCCCTGGACTAAGTTATACCTCTTCAGAGGGAGAGGAAGAAGGAACTCTGCCAAGTGAGCTGTGGAAGGATTAACGCCTGCAGAGACACTAGGGAGATGGGAAAGACACCCTGGCTTTACCTTTAGAAGTTGCTCCCTGAGCATTCCTCCCCATTAACAGGTTTCAGCGGGGTAGCCGTGTTAGTCTGTATCAGCAAAAACAACGAGGAGTCCTTGTGGCACCTTAGGGACTAACACATTTATGTGGGCATAAGTTTTCGTGGGCTAGAACCCACTTCATGTTCTGTGTATACCTGCCTACTGTATTTTCCACTCCGTGCATCTGATGAAGTGGGTTTTCGCCCACGAAAGCTTATGCCCAAATAAATTTGTTAGGCTCTAAGGTGCCATGAGGACTCCTCCCCGTGAAGAGGAGCCATATTCAGGAGGGTATAACGTGGCCCTCTATGCCTACACAAGATATGTAGATATCTAGCTATCTCTGTAGACAGAGATATCTATCGAGCTCTCTAGATACACATATAGATACACCTACAAAAACCACACTTCAGGATTGTTAATCTGTATGCAAATTAAACTCTTAAAACTGCCAGCTGCCCGGCACTTTGTCAGAGCAACAGCTTCGCTGGTTTACAGTTTGCAGCTCTTTGGGATGCTTATTCTTAGCTTTTGCACCCTGCCCCATTTAAAACATCAGCCACTCAGCGAGGGGGAAAAGCACGAGTCATGATCCTGTCTGTATCCAATGCGGGTGGAGGGCGGGGTTCTTTTTGTTGCTGTTGTCGACTTGCTAGTTTTTTCACAAAGTAATCATCAGTTGCAATGGTGAATAGCATCAGTTTTAGCTGTTTGATTAGTAGAAAAACTCCCAGTCAGCTTGAATTTTTTTTGCCTTTGAAGAACACGACTCCATTGGAGATGCTTTTCTGACCCAATGGGTATTAATGGGAAAGTCTGCACTGCCCATAGCTACAGAACATGCAGACAGAATATAGTTTATTACAGGACCTTAACCCCGCCCCAGCAAAAAATCTCCTCTCAGAGCTCATACCAAGGGAATAATTTACCTCTTCCTCCGGGCTGAAACACAAGGTTAATAGTGGTTTTCAAAGAACAAGAAATGTGTACATCACTAATATGAACGTCAAAGCCTGGAATCTTGTTTAATTGTGCGGCTCTCTTTCAGAGCTTCTTTGTAAGAAAGGCAAACATTTTTAAAGGGAAAGGAAAAGAAGTAGAAACAATATCTGGCCTTTTTTAATTCTACTCATCTGTAATCACTGAAGGGGAAAAGAAAATATCCAGCCTCCAGTCGGATGCATTGCACCTTTCTGTTGCTGAAGTGTTCGTTCTTTTAAAAGTGAGAATGCAACCAGAATTTATCAAAACCAATTAAAGCCCATGAATGCATGTGTGAAATGTTACTTTTAATCCAATTAGTTTCAATGACAAGTCAGCACGGCTTCAGCACTTTCAAGAACTGCCTGGAATAAATAGGTTCTTTCAAATTATTCAATGGCGATCAAAGAGTGATAAGAAATCTATAAAAGCCAGTTTTATCCAGAGATTGGGCCTGGCAACGTAAAGAATTGAGTGCGTCTTACTGCTGAGGTTGGAATCTGAAATAACAACATAGTTTTTTAAGTAAACTTTAAATAGGCAGCGATCAGATAAAATAGGTTCCTTTTTTCTGCGTGTTATGTACCCAGCATGGGCTTACGTTTGAATGCCTCTGTCCTGCCTTCTATCACAAACACCCAGTACTATGGAGCTCCAGAAGCAAGAACTAATCCAGCAAGAGTAATGCAAGATCAAATGCAACCTGAAGCTGTTGACATGAAACGTAGCGATAGAAAAGAAGGCCGGCTCTCACCTTTTCTATGTCTTCAAGTGTTTTGTAATATTTGGCCTCGGTCTCCTGAATTTCTAGCAAACAGCAATTTCTTTTGTCATCTTCTGTCATTCCCATTTTCTAGAGAAATAAACAACGCATGCTTGAGTGTCCTTAGAGTGTTTCAACCTGCTTGCTTACAGTGGTTCTTTAATGTGTCATTCAGTGACAGCAAACTCCCAACTCACACAAGCTCAGGAAGCCAGAAACCAAATTTTCAATCATTTATGTGAAAGGGATCCATTTCTGTCTGCAAAACGTTGGGTAAAATCCTGGCTGAAGTTAATGGCAAAACTCCCATTGGGGTTAATTTCACCCTTTGCATGTACTATACAATTTACATAGAGGACTATAACCAAAAGATGTCAGTCAAAAGAAAAAGTGTCTCTCTCTTTTTTTTAAACTTTGTTTTCTTGTGTGAAGCTCACAAGTACCTAAATGGGACTTAGGTGGTACACTTGTATGGGTCATCAGTGTTGCCAGCCCCCGTGATTTTACCCCAGCTCTCATATTTGGTGCTTTTCTTAAAGCCCCAGCTCCTGGAGTCATGTGATTATCTGAGAATCTTAGCTTTCCTTTTTTCTAGAAAAGTAAGATTCTAGCCCTCGTGGTTGCATAGAAAAGCTAGAAACTGTGACCCCCCAAAATGCTCAAAAAATAGAAGACAAATATAAAATAACCCCAAATGTATTTTTTTTAATCTCATGATTTTTAGCACAATCTCATAATTTGTGGATGGGGCTCTGAGTCATGATTTTTGAATGTTTGGGGTTAAGCAGTACTGAGTCTGCAATAGGGGAGAATTACCACTCTTTGTACAACCCATATGAAAGAGTGCAAGACAGCATATTGGCCAGACAGAAACCAAACTCTCTTGGTCACTGTCTCCTACTTACCTGCATATATCTAATCTGAAGCATGCAGAAATATAAGCAAAACCAATTAACATTATACATTTGGTATTAAAAAAAAAAGGCAATTTGTAAATGTCCACCAATTTTTCCTCAACATTTAGATGAAATTAAAGGCCACTATCATAAAAATAAAGAACTTTATACTTTTGCTAGAGAGAAGGAAGGGAAGTCAGGAGCTAAGAAAACATTGAGGACCAGATCTTCAGCATGAGTGTATCAGGGTAGCTTCACTGGAGTCAGTCACTGACCTTCAGGCTCTGCATGAAGTTTAAAAGTATTAAAAAGGGCATAATTATGAATTCAAAGATCATAAGGCCAGAAGGAACCCTTAGATCGTTTACTCTGACCTCCCACATAACACAGACTAGACCAGAGAAGATCATCCAGTTACCTCCATATTGAGCGCAATAACTTATGTCTGGCTACAGTCTTGATGCGCAGACTTCAAAAGATGGAGAAGTTTGGTAGTTTGCTCCCATGATTACTCACCCACACTGTTACAAAGGCATTGTTTCTAAACCTGTGCCCAGAGGTCATCTGGTTTTAACTTCCAGCCATTGGTTCTTAACATGACTTTCTCCACTAGATTAAGGAGCCCTTTGAGTAACCAGTATTTTCCTCCCCATCATCAAATCACGTTGTGATCTTCTTTTGGATAAACCAAACCCACTGACCTCCTTGGGTATCTTTACACTGCACCGGGGAGCAAGCTTCCCAGCCCGAGTCCACACACTTGTGTTAGTGGGACTTGTGCTAGCGCTCTAAAAATGGCTGTGTAGACGACGTGACTTGGGCTCTTGAGTCTGGCAGGGCAGGAGCTGGGACAGCCCAAGCCACAATGCCAAAGTAACATCTACACAGCTCTTTTGGGCATGCTAGTGGGAGCCCTGCTAACACAAGCCTGCAGAGCACAGCTTTCGCTCTCAGGGGCAGTGTAGACACACCCGCTAAGTCTCTCACTACAGGGCACTTTGCAAGTGTCTTAAGGAGCTTACTGTTCGAGTTTTCCTTCAGAACAATCGAGTCTTTTTTTGAAGGGGGCCTCCAAGAAGGTGGTTGTTGCTTGAAAGGTCATTTTTAGGGTGGCTTGGATATTGTTTCCCCTTGCTGCAAGATCCCGTTGATGGTCACCCTACATGGTGGAGACTGCACAGCGTCCACAACTGAGACCAGATGTTCAAAAAAGCCCCATACCCAACGTGCTGAGCTCTTCAGAAAACCCAGCTCCAGCTGGGAGTGCTGAACCCGGCCAAAAATTCCAGCCTCAATGTGGCTGGGGACAAGCCAGGGTTTGCACCTACTCAGCTAACAGCACTTCAGTCCCAAGTCCCCACTAGTTCAACGGGCTGAATGTCTTTAGGTTACGTCTACACTATGAGCTAGCGGTGTGACTCCCAGCTTGCACCAGCACACTAAAAATAGTGTAGCAGCCGTGGGTAGCACGGGCTGCAGCAGCACAGGCTACGGTAGCTGCAAACTCCATTTTGCCCCGGGAATCAGCCTAAGTGAGGCTGCACCTTCTGCTGAACTGAGGCTATATACACAAAACCTGCATCTTGCATCATCACACTGTTCTCAAACCGATGGTGATAGCCCAAGATCTCAACCTGTGTCCGAACAGAGAGGTGCATCAAAGCCTCATGACTCAGGCATGAGAAAAACAGCATGGAGCTGTTACAGCCAGCAGGGGGCCGCACCTTTAAAACATCAGTCTGATTCTAAGCCTTCCAATAACCACCTTCCTTGAAGTCCTTGGAAAGCTATAAAAATAAATCTCACACTTGTTATACCCATTTAAAAGCAAATTAAACCTCTGATGGGAGCAGACTCCTGCTTGGGAACAACAGCGTGCATGGATGTATATATTTGGTTTGCGTCTTTTAACTTGCATTTTCTATTGACATCTTCACATTTTACCAACATGCATTAACTTGAAAGCATTCAGCAGTTACTTCGAAGATACTGAGGGAAGGGAAATGGTTTATTGGATTTTTAAATCAGAGGCTAAAGCTCTTATTAATCAGCCATTAACAACAATATTCAGGACAGCATTACAAAATCTGAGGTTGTAAATATGAAATATGCAAAATGGGCCATCACAACCAGTGTGAACGAACCCCAGGATTTTACGAGAAGCACGTCGGGCACAGATTGCTTCCAGAAATCTGGGGGAAATGACAAGTAGGGAGGTTTTCCTTCATTTTAGCCTTACTTGCACTAGGGAATTCTACCCCCAAAATCCCACTAACGGCATCAGTAGAAGTCCTAGCTCTTAGGTTGCATCTACACTTTGAGCTGGGGGTCTGATTCCCAGCTTGTGTAGACACACTCACGCTAGTCGTGTGGCCGTGGCAGCGCGGGCTAGCTGCCCTGAGTACAACCCGCCTGAACCCCGGAGGTATGTACCGGTGGCAGCTTGTACTGTGCCATTGCTGCCTCTGTTACTGCAGCTACACTCCTACTGTTAGTGCCCTAGCTCAGATGAGAGCATGTCTAGGGGAGCTGGGAATCCCAGCCCAAACTTGTAGTGTAGACGTAGCCTTAGTGATAAAAATGCAAGTAGCTACTGGTGTTTCCACCGGCGCTAAGATCAGTGCAGCTAACCCAGAACTAGCACCAGTGGGAATTCCTTTATCACGGTGCTTAGCACAGAAACAGCCTCAAGACCTGACCCTGGGCATTGCTGAGCCCTCTCAATTGACACTGACTTATGGGTGCACCCTCTCAAGGCTGGGCCTTCAGAGACTCTGATTCTGATCCCAATTAAACTAGCAGACTCTCCGTCGACATCTATGAGTTACACCAGGTGTAGCACTGAGGAGAGATCAGAGCACACATTCCTGGCAGCTCAACGACAGAGTTTGCATCCTGGGCTCACTCGGACTCTGCGAAGCAAAGTTCCTGCCAACCCACACCTCCGATTGCCAGCTGCAGCGATCTGTGATTTATGATTACAGGCCTCACTCAGGGAATTTAATTGACCAGTGAACTTGTCCATTTATCCTGCTTTCTCCCAGAGTTATGAATCTTGGCAGCTGTAGTGTGCAGCCAGAAGACAGTAATTAGAATCTACACGGATCCCGGGGGTGGAAGAATTTCACATGAATCTCAAGAAGTTTGGACATTCATGCTCCTCTTGAAATTTTCCATCAGCAGAAACAACAAAAGTAGTGCATCTAAATGTTTAGCTGGGAAAAGAGCCTCCTTGGCTTTTATCCTTTTTCATGATACTAATTATTTGGTAGCATGCTCCAGGAGAACATTTTCCATGTGCATTCAGTGTAATATACCCCTCTGTTCCTAGACAACACACGGCTTCGTTCACAGAGGAGAAGAAATTCTCTGCCATGCAGAGTAACGTAGGCAGCACTTAAGTCCTCAAAATAGGACTTAAGTGGTTTGTCAGTGTTGTCCCGACCCCTCTGCACAGGGGAGAATTTCATTCCTGAGAGATTCCATTCAAAGCTTGGTACCACAGAAGCAATAGGGACTGATCCAAGGCCCACTGAAATCAGCATGAGCCTTTCCACTGGTGTCCATGGCCCCGTAGAACCTAGAGCCCTGTTACAATTCCCAACCTCGTGTAGCTTTTGGCTGCGACTTTCAAAGCTGACTAATGGATCTGGATGCTCAAATACCCATTACAATTAATTCAGGGACTCAGGCATCCAACCCTCCTAGGCAGCTTTGTAAATCTCAGCCTTGGGATATACCAGAGCTGGTAGATTTTAAGTGGTACAGTAAAAATACCCAAGAGAAAAACTACATTTTCATTGCAAATATCTGCCAACCCTCACCTGGATCTAAGAATACTTGCAGCGTCAGACACACAACCGGCTAATTGTGCAGGTATGAGTCACATCGCTCGCCTTAGAAAGGGATGAAGTGACACACGCTGCTTTGGCTCAGCAGCGAGTTCGTATTTTTGCACTCCTTCACGATGGGGATTCTTAGAACTTCTTTCCTCCCATCCTTTAGATGACAGCACCATGGAAAGCCTTTGAGAAACCCTACGGGATCAGCTCGATCACTCTTCCTCTCACTGTCTCCCTTTCCCCTGCCACCCAGCTCATTTCCAAGGAATGACTCAAACAAGTTTGAGATCATTATCTTCCATCGGTGGGCGCACTGCGTGTTTGTTTTTAAACCCCCTTCAAGCTATGGTATTTAAAATGCATCAATTGTTACCATAGGTTGCTGAACTTCCACTTTGATGATATCTTCGTAGATATCATCGCCTTCATCTTCACAAGGGACGCAGTCGTAAATATCCTCCCCCAGATCATGTTCACTGAAAGGAAAACAAGAGGATTTAGAAAACATGGGGATACATTCGCTATAGGTAGATTATTGCAAGTGAGCCATAGCATCCAGTAAAGAATGGGGGAGGGGGAAGAGGGAGAAACCCCCCCAAAACCGGTAATGTCCTCATTTCTCTTTCCCATTTTGCATTAAGGAGGCACTTTTTTGGTATCAGCTACCGTGGTATGATTTCACCTCCACGCCTCCCACTTGGATGCTGGAACGATGCAAAACAAACACTTTGCGGTGTAAACCCAGGGACCGTAACCACCATCACGAGGTAGCACGGTCTAGTGGATAGGAAACTGGAGTGGGAGTCAGGAGCTCTGGGTCCTACTCTTGGCTCCGCCTTGGGCAGCTCACTTCACTTCTCTGTGCACTTTTATTTCCCTCCCCCGCTTTTGTCTGTCTTCTCTATTAGACTGGGAGCTTTCCAGGACAGGGACCTTCTCGCTAAGTATTTGCGGTGTTAGCTGGGGCCTATGGGCACTACTGCAACCCAAACGACACCTACGTTTACACTGGCGTCTAAGGTAAAACTCCACAGCTGTCTTACTTCTAACAGACCAGCCTATTTCAAACATCAAAAGAAACTGGCTCCCCTCCTGGCCCCAAACACTGCAGCTCTTTATAGCACGTTGTCTGTTCTAAGCACTGGTTAGACATCAGTTAGTTAGTCCTGCCAACACCCCTGGGAGGCTCACAGATTCATCGATTCCAAGAGCAGAAGGGACCATTGTGATCATCCAGTCTGACCTCCCAGGAGATGTGTACACTGCACACTAAGCCTGGGCTCGACTCCGGGTGGAGCCCAAGGCCCTCTTCTGTCCACACACAGATCATCTGACTCGGCTCAGCAAGCACTCAGGACCCTGCTAGGCAGGTGGGTCAGAGGCCAAGCCCCACCGTGACTTGGTTCTGAGCCCTGTCACTTTGGAGTGTGGATGCAGCTCAAGCCGCAGACCTGAACCAGAAGGCCTGCATAGTACAGTTTGGACATGTTAGCATGACAGAGATCTGGGTTCAGCAATGGTAAACCCAGGTTTACAATGCAGTGTGGACGCTCAAGCATAGGCTTGGGAACATTGGGTCTACAAGGCTGGGTCCCACAGACCAGGGCTTAGTGTGCAGTGTAGACAGGCTACAGCCAAGATCGGGACCAAGATGCAGGGTACTATAGTAACACGGAGTGAGAGTCCCTGCCCCAGAGAGCATTATTACCCCGTTTTACATATGGGGAAACCGACTGAGAGGTAAGGGGACGTGCCCAAGGTCACATAGGGAATCAGTGGCAGAGCCAACATTAGCCCACAAGTCCTCCTCACTCCCAGCCCTGTGCTCATTCCTCCAGAAACTTGCCTTCCGACTGGCTTGGGAGAAATGCATGCGGCTGATGGGGCCCCTGAAAACACAGATGTGCACCCAGTTGCTTCTTCGCTATGACGCAGATGAAAGAAACAGGATCAATGTTCTTGACACTTGGTTACTCTTTCAGCTGCCCCATGGCGTTGATGAACTGTCAGCACATGAAGCAATTGGCCACTTATTCCTATTCCACTTAGTAAACACCGGCTCAGACCCTGAGCTACTATCCATCAGCGTAGCTCCATTGCCTCAGATGGATCTAAGCCAATTTACACCAGCTGATGGATCTCGCATTTTATCATGGTGCCAAATTCAGACCTGGGCCAGCTCCATTAGCTCCAACAGATTAGCCCTCATGTACACCAGGGAGGAATCTGGGCCACAGGGGGGCCTGGAGCAGTAGCTCATATGCTCTTTAGTGGTAGTATTGGCACTGTAACAGCACTCAGAGGCCGCAAATAGGGCTGGGACCTGCCTGTAGTAGCTGATGTACAAACACATATTAAAACACAGACCCAGCTCTGAAGAGCTTAGAATCTAGCTCTTCATTGGCACATACACGTACCCCGCAGAGACAGAATGAGCGACTGTGAGCAGCAGAAAAATAATTCTGTGTAGGATTTTTACAGTCTTATTTTTCAGGTGCTAAATATCTATTACTCTGACCATCTCCTATATGTCTGATACCACACTTACACTCTGTTACCCACATTTCCAAAGCCGTCCGTATCCTGGGGCATAATTAGAAGTAGGCTTGGCACAATTACGCTTTTATTTTTTTTAAATAATTTTGATGGGTAACATCGATGTTTATTTTTAAGCATTTTTTAATCAATTTAAATTTTCACAATTGTGGGCATTTATTGGGGGGTGGCAAGGGAGGGGGTCCAGATGATTATTGTTTAACAACAGTAGACACTGAAATTGAAAAAGTTAAAGCTTTATATAACCCAAATTGTCAACATCACATATCAAAATATACAACGTAACTGTCCTTAAATCAAACTCTAACAAGTTCTCAAGCAGCACTTGTCTTTCGTTACCAATCTGCACATTTTGATCCTCAGCAAAGAAAATATTTTGTCACCAGTTTCTGTGTGTACGGTGAAATCGACGTTTACCGATAAAAATCTAATCCTTCCAAGCCTAATTATAAGTGTTAATGGGCTTAATAAATTCTACAGGGTTAAAACAGAGATGTGGCTCTCTGAGACCTTGAGCTGTCAGGTCAAGT
Source organism: Mauremys reevesii (assembly GCF_016161935.1). Taxonomy (NCBI): domain Eukaryota; kingdom Metazoa; phylum Chordata; order Testudines; family Geoemydidae; genus Mauremys; species Mauremys reevesii. The sequence continues at coordinate 17,928,844 of NC_052641.1, forward strand.
TTATGCTAACAGTTGCCTGAGCTGTAAACTTCCAAAAGGGCATCGGAACTGTGTTTGTTCCCTTTCTTTTAACTCAGAAACGCTTGTGGCAATCTTGCAACCTAAACACAAAGCTTTGTTTCTTGTAGCACAAGGGGAAATATTGCCGCTCTGTGCCAATGCTTTCTTTAAACGCTGTGTGTGATAGAATCACGCATCCTGTGTTCAAAGCTGTGCTCTGGCAACCTTTGCTTGCACAAGTCATTGAAATGCTAGAGAAGATCCCCACACAGCCAGAAGAACAGGGGAAGCTTCAGGCGGAGGGGAGAGCAGCACACAAAGAGACTATATTTAAGCAACAGATCTTTATTGTTGTTATTTTTTATTAATAAATATAATTATTATGGCAGCGCACAGAGACTCTGCTTGGGCCCCACTGTGCTGATACAGATCCCAGATCTGGAGTCAGATCCATATGGATGTACTCCTGCACGTGCATGGGGCCCTGCTGACTTTCATGGGACTCTGCACAAGTGCACAGGTCCAACGGAGGAAATCAGGATGCAAGAGGAAGACACCGAGATGACAGCCACATTCAAATAGCCATTGCCCACTCCCATGATTTTACTGTGAGTCTTGTGATTTTTGGTGTGTTTCTTAAAGCCCCAGCTCCTGGAGTCATGTGAATACATGCAAATCTCAGCTTTCGTTGTTACAGAGTGAGTTTCTACCTTGATGGTTGTGAGAAAAACTTGAAAACACAACTCAAGTGCACCCTAAAGACTTATGGGGAAAAAAGCAGAAGGCAAATGAGAAGAAACCAACATTTTGTAAAAGTCTCATGATTTTTACACCAATTTCATGATTTTTGAACACCTGGGATTGGTGATATTGAACTAGAAACATGAACCTGGCCTCAGCTTGATTTTAAACATATTTCTTTTACTTTACACACACACACACACACACAGAAAATAAAAGAAACATGGACTTTGGATTTACAGTGTTTGTTTCATTCAGTGGCTCAGTAAATCTAAGAGAGGCTAAATGTTGATCTCAGTTATTCCGATGTACTATTTATACTGAGGTAGCATGTACCAGTCACTGATCAGCGATGCACTGCGTTAGGCACTGTACAAACATGGTAATACAAATAATAATAATAATGGTCCCTGGACTGAAGGGCTTGCAATCTAAGCAAATCCACCCTGCTTCTTTTAGGCTGCAGTAATAGAGTTACCTGCACTAAGCTTAGTGCAAAATACCAAATTTGTGGGTAAAATGATCTTTGACCATCAATATCTTCCCAAGAGAAGAATCTGGGTTGAACAATGGCTGAGTCCACTCCCTGAGCGATTTCTAACTTGTCTCTGTGCTAGGCAATGTATTTTTAGAAGCCTGGATTTGAATTATTTTAACTCTCCCTAGAAAAAATATAAACAACTCTCCAGGATGAAACTCAAAGCAAACTGCTGACTGACCCAGCCAAAGATGCTAACACATCAATGCAGAGGTAGCTAAGAGGCACCGAGAATAATGTGATATTCTGCAGAATCATAGTTGACTGAGAGGCCTGCTTTCCGAAAAGCTTTGAAGAGGGCAAACAAACATTCTTAGCTGTGCGAAGAACATCTCCTTCTGCCAGAAAGAGAAGGGAGCACGTAGAAGTCCCAATGCCTTGCAACATAGAAGGAGAGAATAAGATAGACACAAAATCCAACTCAGGATCAGGGCTGGCCAGACAACAAGACCGAAAATATTTGCAAAAGTGGGTTTTATTTCTCTTTTACGTGCCATTATTTCCATTTCTAAATAGAGATGTAGTCAATAAAAGTCTGTTTTTAAATAAATGCACCGGTGTTCTGTATCAACTCTGTTCCTACCGAGCGATACGCTGTAGCTGCTGTAATACCCACTAATAGCCAGCGATCCATCTTCCCTTCTTCCAAGTGTCGTCGCTGCAGTTATTATCTGTCCCAATATTTGTATTCTGAGCTCTTCTCCACAGCTAGAGCGACTACCTCCAGACTCCCCATTTATCTTCCATTCCAGCAGGCACCCATCAGATTTCTAGCTGCATCGCCATGCATCATTCGGTGGCTGGAAAGTCATTAGGAAGCTTATGGTTGAGTTAATACCGCATCTGCTATTCCTTCTATCAGCCAGCAGGACGATGGACGGGGTGACCAAGACAAAAGAGCCCCGTGTGAAGCCCCTGAACAATGCCAGCCCAGCACCCACATCTACTGCATCATCACGACTAGAAGTCTCAGTGTTCGGTGCCAGAGCATCGTTCTGTTTCCAGCTCCTGCACTGCCGCTGGCTTCCCCGCAGTCCTCACTCTAACATGCATCCTGACCACAGGGAACGACTGGAACAAAACCAACTCTGTAGATCAAATGTCTCCTGGTCACACGGGCCCAAAACGTAGACAGACTGACTGATAGTCTCCCAGCCTCATGAGGCCCAGCTCAATAACACGTAGAGCTTTGAATGATGGGAAGTCTCAACACTGGTGACAGAGATCTGCCAGCCTGCTGCCAAAGCCCCCAAGGATAAACAGAAGAGACAGCGTCGTTAACTTGTTCTAGATAGATGGCATGGGGCCGCCATTTACCCCTGAAGAGTTTCTCTTGACAGCCCTGTACCATCCTGATGTTAGGTAGAGAAATAGAACAAGGCAAGCAACAACCAGGGTGTCACCACCAAGGGCGCAGGCTGTGGGAAGCAGACAAAATGAGGAAGAAAGCCCTTCACTGCAGCTAACATTGGACAACCTACTACACAAACCTCCCCCGCGCAACTCCACTCTCCAGCAACCAGCATTTAACTCCTAGCTCTCCAGGGCGAGGATCAAGCTCTCCTACTCGATTAAGGCCCAGGAGTAAACCACAACCACATGAGTGAGTGGGGTGGCCTTCCTGAGTTACAAGCTGGCTGAAAGTCACAGATGGGTTAATGTCCACGGTGCTGAGTACCCGCACCACCCACTGAAGTCACAGGGAGATGCTGGTGCTCAGCACCTTTGACAGTCAGGCCAAGGTTTCAGAATGAGAAATCCATGTGGCAGTTTACACCAAATGAAATCAGGAGGGGGTGGGACTTCAGGACTGTTGTTTTTTTAGCTTATGCCCACATAAATTTGTTAGTCTCTAAGGTGCCACAAGGACTCCTCGCTCTTTTTGCTGAAACCGACTAACACGGCTGCCTCTCGGAAACCTGTCTTTTTAAAAGTCATTTTACATGTGTATTGTCCACCACCAGGAACTGAAACCAGGCCTTCAGGCACTAAAATCCTGAGTCTCTGCCATTTGACCTAAAGGAGTCATTCCTCTAGGCGGCAGCAGTAGGAGGCTCCCATCCTCGGTGGACCAGCCACTAAGCGTGGGACGCTGAATACAGAATGAACAGTGAGTCGCATGACATGTTACAGACAATGGAGTGTAAATATCACATGGGGCGCATCAGGCAGAATCCTATTAGGGTAAAAGTTGATTCTGTGGTTTATTTTCACTGAGGGTTTGACTCTTCCATCCCCACATTCATTCCGGTGTACTTCTCCCGGAGTTTCCCCTCCTTTCCTCTTTAATCGTCTGATTCAGCTTCTTGCGAAGGTTCCCACCCTTGACCATAAGCACCCTGCTGGCTTTTAGAGCCACTGACTAGCAGCAACGTCATTAGGACTAGATTGTCCCCACAGGCACAGTGGCTCAAGAACCCCAATGCACAGAGGCTCAGAACTCCCCCTTCCGGCCTCCTCCATTCAGCCCATCGCTCAGTGTTAAGGGACCCTGGCAAGACAGACAAGCTGTCTCTCAAGACTGGGGTCTTGCACTGCAATTATGCTCCTAATATCAAAGTGCAAAGCATTTTCTGAATGACAGGCTGCAACAGAAACACTGAGAAACACAAGAATCAGTTACATTAATCCATCCTGGGGCTGAAGCGTCAGAATTTAGGGGACGAGGGAACATTGCTAAATCCCACTAAGAACCAGAAGAGACACTAACAATGACAGAATTGTGTGTGGGAGCAGCTGAGAGTCATGCATGTAGCTGTTACTCACACAAGCAGTCTCACTGATAACAGTAATTAACATGATTAAAAGCTCCAGAACGGTCCATTAACACCTCAACAGGAATTTTGTTTGCTTATTTTGACACCTGTGGCTTTTCCCGTTAATCACTACTGTTCACGCTTCCTAATGCAGCCCAGCACTTAGTAACAGTGAAGGATGAACCTGTAGTTAGAAGAGATCAGGAATAAGAACACGGGGTTCTATTCCCAGCTCTGCGACAGACTTGCTGTGTGACCTTTGGCAAGTTATTTAACCTCTTTGTGCCTCAATTTCCTTGTCTGTAGAATGGGGATGACCATACCCACATCACCAGAGAGATGGTGGGAAGCAATTCGAGTCTGTCATTTAAGATAGCTCCGTAGATGCAAAGTTCTAGAGCAGCTCCAATCAGCAAGCAGCGCTGGTATTACAATAATGAAATCTCAGGACCTTATTTACCAAAGCATTTTCCTTTTAAACCTTTGCTGAGAAGTGGAGAGGGACTGCTATTCTTGTGGTGAACTATCAAACGTGTAGATTGGACAGAATCTCCCAGGACAGACTGTAGGTTGTAGAATCCTTCTGCTTTGTATATTACTGTTGACATCAGTGCTTTTTGCATATTGATTTTCATCGATCTTTGCAAGTCACGTGCCCCAGTTGGAAATAGACCACTATTAAAAAAATACATCAAGAGGATTTTAGTCTGTAGCAACTTAATAACTCGGCACCACAGTGACAATGAACAATGGCCAGATGCTCAGATGACATAAATAGCATCAGTCCATTGATTCAGTCAGAGACGTGCAATGTTAAGCCAGAGGATCTGGGGTAAAATTTTCAAAAGAGCTTCATTCCTGTTTTCAAACGTGATTTAAGACCACAGGAGCCTAAGTCTCATTAAAATGGGGTTCAGGCACCTAAGGGCCTGTGATGGTTCTGGGGGCACCCAGGACAGAGTCACGTTGTTATCCCCTGCCTCCAGTGTGATGGTATCTTGCCTATGTGGGTGTCAGCTCCCTAACTCTACCAGCCTTCCAGCCGCTCTCCTCTGGACTGTGCCAGCCCAGGTTCTGCCTTGCAGGTTAATAGGACGTGTACCCCAGTCCCCGCGTCCCTTTGAAGCTTTCCCCTGGGATACCCAACTCCTAACACTGGCTACTCACAGAAAATCCAAATCCTCTGCTCCCGAAGGAGCAGTGTACTGCAGATCACCAGTTTCACCTTAAACCACCACTCCTGTAAAATGCACCGCACTCATGAGCACTTCTAATAAACAAAAGTAGGTTCATTTAAGAAAGAATAGGGATTTAGCTAGAAATAAGAGAGTGCGGTGCGAACAAATGGGAACAATACAAAACAAAACACAAACCTGGGTCTACGCTTATTGATAGTTACCTTTTCTATGTAATAAAGTAGGTCTCCCCCCCCCGCCAAAGTTGTGTCTGTTGCAGAGCTGGCCGGTTTCACAAGAACCAGGATCCAAACATTCACGAAAGCACTTGCACTCCACAAGGGGTTTCCTCAGTGACTAGATACCAACTGTTTCTCCCTCCTCCATCTTATATCGAAACAGTCTTTTGTTTCTATTAATCTCCTGTCTTGTTGTAAGTTCCTTTGTACACCTTCAAGTGGTTTCGATTGTTGGCAGTTGCCATTAAAAGTCTTGAGACTGAGCAAGGCTAAACAATTTAGCTTTGCATTACATCATCGGGTAAACAGGGGTGGGGATTATAATTCCCCCTATGGGCCATCACCAAGACACTTTATCTCCTGGTAACTAATTTTTACTCCAAGTCCATAAAGCATACTTTCAATATCAATACATTATTCCTTAAATATTACATCAATATACATACATCTCACAATGCTTATGAAGCTTGACAAGTTACAAACTTTCCATAGATAAGTTGCATGCTACTCTTCATAGATAAATACGCTGTAAGACATGTGCTTGGTGTAGTGAGTTTGTCAGGACTGAGGTGAGAGGAGTTTGCAAAGAATCAGGGATCCTTTGCTAAGGAGCCTCTGTGTCAAGGGACCGAAGTCACTTTTGAAAATAGGACAAAAGTTCCCTCAGTCACATCAGTGGTTTCGAAAATTTTACCCTGGTCTATAGAGAACGATCTCCTTGCCGAAGGATTTTTGAGTCACCTTCTAAAAATGTATAGCAGCAATATCATTCTCTGTTCTACAAGATACAGTTTTCTGGTCTATAAAATGTGTTTAAAAAAAACCCAGAGAAAGGTTAAAACTTTCTATTAAATTCTACTGGACTTTTCATAAAGCTGCAGCATCGCTACTTGGTATCTAGGGATGAGAACAGAAAGATCTCACAGATACTGTGTCCAGGTTTAGCATCCATCAAAGTAGCTGACTGCAAATATATGTTTGGAGAAAGATGCTGTATACGAAGGAAATAGATTGAAACTCACTACTCTTCGGAAGGAGATTCTTGGATAATGTAAGGCCAGAATTGTAGTTTAATAATTTTTTTAAAGTTGTATAAAATCTAGTATTCATAGAAACATTTTAAAAGGAGTTTAAAAATGAATTTTAACTGAATTATTTCAATGAAGTATTTCTAAATCAATTATTTCTTTGTTCCTTCTGTGGTCCTAGCAATGCACACATCACGGTGTTATGGCAGAGCCGTCACTACTGCCAGCCCTAGTTGTTCTACCATGAGGAGACTGGTTTAATTATCATTATTTAAAACAGATCTTTATCTGCCTTGCTTTTGAGTCTTTAGCGGTCACTTTTTCCATGCTTTTCTGTGCAACCATGAGAGCTAGAGACTTACTATTTTAAAATAAAAGCTGATATTCTCATGTAATCACCTGACTCCAGGAGCTGGGTCTTTAAGAAACCCCCAAATATTGCAAGACTCATCACAAGAACTATCAGCAATGTACACAGAAACCAAAAGGTAAAACTGACTAGAAAGAAGTGTGACTTTCCACAATATTCACCCCAGTCCAGCGGACCCAAATTCTGCATTCCACAGTGTCTCCCCCTTCCCAGCTAAGAGCTTCACAGAGACATGGGATATGAGCAATGATACTGCAGGGATTGCTTCATCGTATGCACTTGACAGAGTCCAACCCTGCTTCTGTTCAAACCAGGGCAAACCATTGACACCAATGGCATCTGTATGATGTGCACTCCCCTGATAGAAACAGTCGCATCTTTCAAGGTATGTGGCTGCCTGTACATGCTGGAGGGTGGCACCACCCTTATCCTGTGTGGTCATAGATCATGGAATGGCCAGGGGAGGTGGTACCACTTCCCTGCTTCCCTGATAACATCAAGATACAGGCCAACAGGCAAGGGGGGATCAAAGGGCAATTTACATTTTTGTTGCAGGACTGTGCTGCGTGCGCTAGTTTCTGGCTTTAAAGAGGCTTCTTGTTAGCCTGACTGTTTGCAGCCTTGGGAACTCTTGCGCAGAGGGGTCAATTTGTCAGGAAAATAAAGCTCAGTCAATACCTGAGTATCCTGCTACTTTCCTGCCTCAAACCTGCTTGTGAAGGAAACTTTTTTTTTTTTGGTGGCGCCTTGAGTGATCTTTCCTGGCTAAGCAAGAGCTATAGGATCGCACAGGAATTGCTATAGAATCCTATTGGTTTCACCCAGATTACGTTCTGCAGGGCATTTCCATAAGCTGCGTTCTAGCAGCGCCGCTCCCGTTACGAGTCTCACACAACACCCACTGCGTTTGCACGTGTGTATCCAAATCCTTCCCACGGGACAATATGCTTTTCTGAGACAAAGCAAAGACTGTCAGCAAATCTGTCCCTGGCGTGAGCGCACGAACCGCACTGGAGTTACACCAAGGGTGAACATGCCCCCAAACCAATCAAAACAAAAATTAGCTGCCGAACGGTCAGGATCCAGGGTTACTTTCTCTGAAAGTCTTGTAATGCTTTCCAGTGTACTGAAGAAGTCAGCTGTGCCCGACACATCAACGCAACTGTGTTTAAAAGAAGGGAAATAGTAAAAAGTATGATACATTTTAATGCCTTGAGCAAAGCCATATTTAGGTCACCCTAAGTGCACAGCAAGCTACCAAGCTGTAGATTCACACCCCGGCTCGCCGCACTCTAACTCGCTGCGTAGACAACCCCATATAGGTTTATAGAAGAAATAAGAGTGGTACCGAGGACGGGGCTCAGTATCCTATGAGCTTTCAGTCAGTCCCTCTGGGTAAAATGGTCTTTGACCTTCAATATCTTCCCAAGAGAAGAATCTGGCTTGAACAATGGCTGAGAACCAGTGATACCTTGTAAAGAAGTTTTCTCAAAAGTGGGTTTGTGCTGAGATGCGACAGGTTTATTTTTCCCAGGGCCGCCCGTGAGGGGGGAGCAAGTGGGGCAATTTGCCCTGGGCTCCGCAGGGCCCCCCACGAGAATATAGTATTCTATAGTATTGACATTTTTTTTATGGAAGAGGCCCCCAAAATTGCTTTGCCCCAGGCCCCCTGAATCCTCTGGGCGGCCCTGTGCATGAGTGGGGAATCATGAGTCCAAACATGCCTAGACTGTCGACAAGGCTTTAGTCAGGCAACCAAAGTTAGCTCTCTGCTGAGCTCACTGCCCCACGAGTAGCAACATGTCCGATAGCACTTAGCAATGAAAATCCTGCAGGCAATTCCTCCTCAGACAGATTTGAGAGACACAAAAGACATGCATCAAATATGCACAGATGTGAAAAGGGAGGGAAGGAGGTGGTTTTGTATTGTATCAACAATTCCACTAGTGGGAAACTAACTTTCATGTTAGCAAACCCCTCAGCCCAAGTGCCAGTGCTGAATAGGGTATTAATTATTATTATTATTTGTATTATCAGTGTCTAGAAGTCCTAGTTATGGGCCAGAACCCCACTGTGCTAGGCTCTGTACAAATGCAGAACACAGTCTGTCACTGCCCTAAGGGCCTTAGGATCTCAGTACTGGGTAAGCTGGATTATCACTTCCGGTCCCTGAAACTGGGAGTTAAACTTGGCTTCCTTAGGACGATACAAGCTTGCATCTTTGCCTGCTAAGCTATGAATCAAAGACAAGTGCCACATTTATTCAACAAAGGAGGAATACAATGACATTAGGACAGAAATCAGGACACATGAGGGACGTTTGAAGAGCCTACGCACACTTAATCAATTCGCACATGGTCAAACCCAAAGGGGGGAGGGGGGAGAAAGCAGCCCAATGACAGGCATCTTTGAAAAGTTTAATTAAAACCCAACTCCTTCAGAGAAGACACGTTGCAAATCATCTAACATGGTCATGTTAGAGGAAGCAATATCGGTGCCTTTCATCACTCACTGAGGCAGCACCAGGCACAGGATCAGGGCTCAGGAGACCTGCATTCTATTCCTGGCTTGGCCGCTGACCTGCTTGGTGACCATGGGCAAGTCACCTTGTCTCTCAGTGCTTGTTTTCCCTCCCACTCCGTCTGCCTCCCATTTTGTCTGATTGAGCTAGCGTCTTAAAAATAGCAGCGTAGCCACAGTGACATGAGCAGTGTGTGTGTGTGTGGGGGGGGGGTCTAGGCACCCCAAGTACGTGCCTAGGGTTTCGGATGGGATCATACTCAGTGAGCTAGCTACTCCCACTGCTTGCACTGCCCAGCTATGCTATTTTTAGCACGCTAGCTTGATGAGAGCTAGCCTGGGTATGTCTTCTCCAGCTGGCAATTCCACCTGCCCACTCCAGGTGGATGGACCCTTGGAGACTGTAAGCTCTTTGGGGCAGGGGCTGTTATACCCTGTCTAGCTCAATGAGCTATTGATCTTGGTAGGCACCATGAGACACTACTGTAATGCTAGTACCAACAACATAAACCCAACCCTCTCAAACACAAGTGTTTCTAAGGGATACACGTTTCCGTGTCAGGATGGCTGAGCATTTGAGTTCTGTTAAGACTGAGGCCTCCTCTGCAAGCTTGGGTTCAAATTCTACCCTGGAAAGCATGTTCACCCTGAGAGCTACAGTGCACTCTACTTGGGTCCAATAACTTCAGGACCACCCTGCAACTACATTCCTGGCATGTGCGTGGAATATGCACCCACCTGAAGTGAGGTATTTAAAAAGACAGGATAGGCATATAGTCACTTCACCAAATCTAATGTTCTCCACATTCTCCTAGACAATGCAGCTCTGACTGTGTATTGCAACAGTACCTAGATGCCCCATTTCAGAGAGGAGCCCCGTGACGCTAGGCACTGTACGTACATATAAGAGCCAGGCCCTGCCCCCAAAGAATGGACAGTTTAAATGAACAGGACAGAAAGAGGTGGGAAAAGGGGATAACAATCCTTCCTATTTTCCAGACAGGGAAGTGAGGCTTTAAGAGGTTAAGCAGCTTGTCCCATCACACAGGAAGTGTCGACTGAACCCACATTTCTGGACACACGTCCCAGTGCCTTAACCACAACCCAGTGTATCTTCCCTTCCGAGGTTTTCCTGTAACAACCCTGTTCTTCCACCGGCCCCTCAGGTCTTGCTCAAAACACGTTGTCCTAAGTTTTCCCACATGTACTTTGCAGCTGTTTGGGGAAAACCCAAAACAAACTGATATACAGAATCTCCCAGTACTGGGACATTCCTCGTTTCAGAAGGGATCAAAGAAACACTTTTTTTTTTTTAAATGGACTCCAGTTCATCATGGAGATTGACAAGCTCTGCCGTCAGATGATGTGAAATGAACCAGAACAACAACATGCAGGCCAATGAAGCCAAAATGGGATTGCTGGATTCTTATGAGCATAAAAGGACTGCGCCATAACGATATTGGATACAGTCGATCAGATACACCCTACAGAAGCTTTTTGATGATGTAAAGAGGACAGGGATCAATTGGTTTTAAATCTAATGTGACAAAATAAGCAGAATGGGTTTAAGAGTCAGGAGAGAAAATTTAGGTTAAATGTTAAGTAAAACTTTAGAGCTGTAAGAAAGGTGAGGAAAATTAAACAAACCATCAAGGGAGGCTGGGATATGGCCATCTGTAGATACAGTCAATGCTAGATTGGACAGCCATCTATCAGAGTTGATTTCAGAATGATCAAATCAAGTCAGCCGTGATAAGGGGGGGCGGAGGGGGGGGAGGGCTAGCAGACTCACCAGAGGTCCTTTAGGACAAACAGGGCTTTGATTTTTATCAGCTGGTGCCGGTGAAACGGGCTATTGTGTTATCACCAGCATCCGGATCAATTCTGGATGAGAGCTCAGCCTCTATCATTTTCAGTGGCCCTTTCCCCATAAACTCTGTGATCAGGCTTCTCTGTAGCAAGCTGAAACATTTGATATCACAGGACTCCAAGAGAAACTGCACAGTAGAGGAAAATGACCCCCCTCCTCCTCCGATCCCCCACTCACAGCACTGCGCTTGCACTACTTAAACTCCCGGGGCCTTGCCATCTGCCCCACTACACCAGCTTTCTCCAGTCAGCCATCTGGCTAACTGAAAAGAGAACACGGGGCGGAGGCAGGGCACTCAGCAACCTTTAGCTCCCTTGAAAGATTTGTTTTTTCTTAACCTCCCTTTCAATGATCAGTCCAATTTTTATGAACTGTTGTTGCAAATAATTATCTCTCGATCTTCTGAATGGGTTGCTCCCACTCCCCCGGCAGGCACTTCTGTGTTCAGAATATGCGACTCGGAACCTCAAATCTGAAAGCACAATGTGTGCATCAAGGCATGAACGTTCTTTACACGCACAAGTTTCCCTGTGGCAAATTTGACTTGCACTGAAAGAAACAGCTTGTTTGTACGATACCTATGACCACACTGAGCACAGTTCTATTGATTTATAAAAGTCAGAGATTTTTCTTTTGCCACAGAACGTTGTGGTTGCTCTTACAGTAATTACAATAATAATGTAACAATTCTATGGCCATTGAGGATTTCACAGCTGTCATCGTGCTGCGTGCCCTGGCTTCTTGGGAGTTTTGTAGAGAAAACGTGGCTGGAACTCAGATCCTCTTGCTTCAAAAGCTCACTATCACTTAAGCTAGAAGATGAAAACTTGACATTTCAAAGCTTTTCACCAAACAGAAGTTCTGAAAATTTTGTATTTGGAAATATCAAAATGCTTCATTTCAATATTTTTGATCAAAATGAAATATTTCAATGTTCCAAACATTAAAATGTTTGTTTTGGTTTATTGGACTGACCTGAAAGTCTTTGTTTCAAGCCAGTTCAATATTAAATCACATTCTTCACAGTGGTGTGTTGCCCCACGGGAGTTGTTGTTTGGGAGCCAGATACCCTCACTCTTGCCTCTGGGCCAGGTTCCAATGGCTAGACAACATGTCCAATGATGCACCCAGACTCATGCATCTCCCATGAGGAACCACACGTCTCGGTCAGAGGAAATCCTCATTGCATTATGAGGCATGTAGTCCTCGGGGTGCCTGGCCCTAGGAGAGAATGCGAGCCGGAACTACAGCTCCTGCAAGGCAACGTGCTGATGGGGAAACACAGTGTCATGTGTTGTCAAACTTGGAAATGAAAGGCTTTGAATACGTTCATCAAAATTAAATATTCTGCTTTAGGTCAAACTAAATATTTTGTACTGGCAACGTTGAAATTTTCCCATGAAAAATTTTTATTTTGTGGAAACTGCATTTTTGGTCAGAAAATATTTTGGCTGGAACATGCCCAGCCAGCTCTACTCCTAACCCTCTCAAATACATAAATGAACCCTGCTCGCTTCACTCACACAAGCAGTGTCGCTGAAAACAACTGGTGAAAACCTGGCCTGACCGCAGGCAACAGCAGCTTTGCCATTAACTTCAGTGGGGACCAGATTTCACCCAACGGGACTGTTTGGCCCCATGTACGTGTTGGTCCATCCAAATATTAGGTTTGTCCCATTATCCCTCCTGCAATTCCACTTGTGTACACTAGAGGCATTAAGGATGAGATTTGCAAAAGCACTCAGTATTGGCCAAACTCTGCTCCCATTTAAGTTAATAATAAAACTCTCAATTGGGAGCAGCTTAGACCAACTCCGTTTATTTACTATGTATGTAAATGCTCTATGCTGCATTCCTCTGCAGTGGCTATCCATCACAGGCTGTAGCCTACCATACTGAAGCATAGGTGCTGGAACTAGGGGTGCTCCTGAACCCCCTTGCTTGAAGTGGTTTCCATCATATACAGGGTTTACAGGTCCGGTCAATGGTTCTCAGCAGCCCCACTATACAAATTGTTCCCCTGGGCTGAAGTTAACGAAGATAATTTGGCTCCATTATTGATGGAAGCTTTGGCAGTTATTTTCAGAACAGAGCTACAACCCATTTTAGAAATAGTTGGGGGGGAAGGGGAGACAGTCCAATAATCTGCAGTAGAATCGTGTCTGGGTAGCTAATGGGGGGAAAAATACAGAGCAGCAAAAAGCAATGAAAGGTTTACAAAGTAGGGAAGATTGTTACATGCGGTTTCGCTGTTCAATAGTGGCTGTACTTCCTGGAATTGGATCCTTTTACAGCTTGCTGTGAAAATCATTTCCTAGCACCTGAGAAACATTTAAGGATGGGCTCGTACCTCCCCCATGGCCGCTGGATGCTAAAGACATTTGGGACAGTGAATCATTCCCAGCTCAGGAACGACCTCTTCTTTTCTCATGCTATCCAGCGCTTGCCAGGATGCAACATTATTGCACAGTATTTGGTATTGAGCATCTCAAATTAGAGTCTCCTTGTGGAAGACAGAACGAGAGACCACTACTAATGGATCATGCTGCTCAGGCCACCCCTCATGGAGCTAGAACATTAATATTGAGGACATTCCTAAGGGTACGTCTACACAGCAGCTGGAGGTGGGATTGGCAACTCGGGTGGACATGCATGCACCGGCTTTGATCAACGGGTGGATCTGAACAACCACAAACTTTGTAGCCTGGATCTCATGTGGAGGAGAGATATGTGGGGTTAAAAAATGCAGCGAAGCTGGGACAGCAAGGAGAGGAGCCTTATTTTCATTGAAAGACAATGGGAGTGGGTTTCCTACTGAGTTAGGCTATTAAGTCCATTAGGAACTTAGGAAGTATATTAGTCCCATTTTACCAATTAGGAACTGAGGCACAGAGAGATCAAGGGCAAACTTTTCCAATCTCACAGGGGCATTGTGAGGATAAAATCCATTAATAATCCCTCCATTACTCAGGTAATCTGGGAATGGGGGTTATAGAAGAACATATACAGATAGAACGGAACAGTCACATCCTAGAAGCAGCAGAGACTAGCAGCAAAGTAATTACAGGTGTGAATCCTTCTTTTTAAAGAATAATCTGTTCCTTGTATGGAGCACAGACTGAAAACATTTATTTTAAGGAAAATATTGCCTGCCCACACTGCCTGGATCACAGCCAGCTCCAATAGCCCTAATCACTTTAGCAAACACCAGGAATTCACACACAAATGTATCCCCCAATTTAAAACATGCATATGGGTCAGAATCAGGAATTTTAAAACCCAATATTAAAATGATTTTAAGACCATTAGGAGGGGGAAAGTCTTATTTTTGAAAGGAGCCCTATATATGTTAAAATGTATTCAATTATCACTGCTAGGAACAAACCACAAGTTAGGGACTCAGATATACTCCGTTCCACGTATCAATTTATGATTTACTTTTGTAATAACTGAAGCCATAAGGAACTCATTGGATTAAGCTTTATTATTTATGCTGTTGAACAATAATATTTAACTGTATAAAGCCATATATCCACCCTTGCAAATTTTCTCCCCATATGAAACGGATTGCACGTTACTGAAATCCTGGCCCCGCTGAAGTTAATGGGAATTTTGCCATCAACTTCAATGGGGCCAGGATTTCACTCTCTATGATTTGGTTCAAGGTTGTTAAAAATCTTCAATATTGTCACAATAGCAGAGACAGACGCCAGAGATAAAGATAGAAACGGACCTGCCAACGGCATCCCCACAACACACCATATGATCAGACATCAATCCAATTAGTCGTGTGTTTGAAGCCCTAAAAAGACTGGCTGACATTTTCATTGTAGCCTAAGGGAGTTAGACACCCCACTGCCATATACCAGTACTCATCGGCTCCTGTGAAAATCCCAATGTAGATGAACTCGCTATTGTGGAACTACAAGAGCCGCAACCAGATTCCAGCTTTACTCTAGTGACAACATAAAGGCGAGTGTCCCTTATCTCCCATCACCAAGCGTGAAAATCACCGATCGGGGAGTGCCAAAGCCAGGAACCCCACAAACCAATCACTGCAGGCACTAGCCCGGGACTCGGGAGACCAGCGTTCAAATCCGGCCTTTTCCACAGAGTTCCTGTCTGGCCTCCAGCATCCCCCTCTCTGTGCCTCAGTTCCCCATCTGTACATTGGGATATTAATACCTCCTTTCTCCCTGCCTTGTCCATTTAGACAGTTTCCTCAGTACACACACAGTCAGGATCTCTAGTAGAAAGACTCCCTGATCCCTCTCTCCTATTCCCTACGGGACCCCATGACATTTTCTCCATCTCTTGTTTTTCCAGTATGGCCATTTCCCAAGTATCTGACTTTCTGGACCGCATGCTCCTCAGGTCCGGGACAGTGTATTTTTGCAAACTGTACAGTACTGAGTGCACTGTTAGGATTAAACAGAGCAACAGGGCACGTGATGTGGAGTTTCCAGAATTATGCTCTGCACAAGACCTTCTTGTGTGGATTATCTACTGATCTGTAATCCCCTAACTACCTGCTGCTGAGAGGAGACAGTTAAAGGGGAGGTACTCCCTTCTCTGAGGTACTCCCGACTCAGACAATCAGGGGAATCACATACGGTCCCCATGTATTTAAATGGGATTTAGAGTTATGGAGGAATCTTCATAGTCTTAGCCTCCAATCACCTCCCATTGAGCTCTGTTAGAATTGATGTCTCCCAGCGCTCTACATGGGGGAAAAAAAATCCAGACTATTGTAGCAGCACAAAAATTTCTTGGCAAGAAGATAAAATAGGACAGCTGGGATCTGAGTGCCGGGCCTCCCTCTTTGATCATTCCTTGCTGAAACTGAATTGCGACTTTTTGTTTGTTTGTTTTCTGCACAGCCACTTACTCAGCCAGTTCCTCCAAGCTCCGATAGACGTCATCATCGTTCTCTGTGGTCTCCTCGGAAGGGAAGGGTCTGGAAGAGAGGAGAGAAAATACGTTATTGGTAATGCTGACCTCTTGCACATACAATCATCATTTGCTCTAGCCCATGAGAAATCAGATCAGCACATCGTGTAAACGAGGGGTTGCTTTGGAACAAAAACATCCATCAGTACTACACTGATTTGTATGACACATATCCAGCCCCACGGGCATCAGCTTCTGATAAGACCTCTTCTCAGTTTTCAGCTTGGGCTCAGGGTTGTGGCTGCAGTAGGAAATTAGGTCATGCTAGAGCACAACGTCAGGGAGACCCGTTAACTATGGCAGCGTTAATCAGGACTCTGCACTCAATGGAGACACGGACAAGACGTAGTTCACACTGTGGCCGCTGGCCATGGTTAGCCCTAGGGTTCATCCATGACGCAATGTCAGACATGACTTGTCCCTGCCTGCGAGGGTGCAGAGTCATGTTTGACATTCTGTTCGTTTACATGACTCGAGTTTTGCTCTACCCTGGCCAAACGTCCTCTTATACAATCCCCGTGGTGCCTACAGTGATATGTGCACTTGTGATCACACGGACCCTCTGGGTCTTAGCCACCTTGGACTAAGATTTAAAGGTATGTGGCTAGAACACGGTAGCTAGCTCACGCTAACTAATGCTCTCTAAAACAGACAAGGCAGCTCGGATTAACGTGTGCTGAGCTGGTCAAGTTGACGCCTAGGCTCCAACAAAACTAGGTGGTGCTTGTTGGTTTGTTGGTTTTTTTTTGGGGGGGGGGGGGTTGGCAGGGTGCTACCTGCACTTTCAAAGGAAACCTCCCTCCCCCCCCAGACACTAGGCTTGTTCCTCCATGGCCTTCCATCTCATGCTGGCATTTCTACCTGACGGCTACCGGGTGTTAAAAGCTAACAAATCACAACTCTCCATTCCCAGTGAGAGCATTTGTATTATAATTATTTGTTATTTTGTGTTGCGGTAGCACCCAGGAGCCTCAGTCTTGAACCAAAACGTCACTGTGGTAGGTGCTGCACAAACGCACCTTTGTTTCTGCAAACCCAATTTTATACCCACTGTGGCCTCGCTTAGCACAGCTGGAACTGACTTTAGCACAAGGTGCAGGGAACTGAAGAATCAAGTAGGGGTGGTGAAACTAGGGGTGCTATCGCACCCCTGGCTTGAAATGGGGTCCATCATATACAGGGTTTACAGTTTTGTTCCATGGCTCTCAGCACCCCCCTCCCCCCGTACAAATTGTTCCAGCGCCATTGGAATCAAGTCCAGCATCTGGGTGCCCCATCGTGCTAGAGTTACCACACGGAACTGGTCCAGCCATAATGGCTTCCATCTGCAATGAACAAACATGTCTTCAAGTGCAATGCTTGTGAAAAATGCTCTTATTTACTTAAGCTAACAACAGTCTGATCGCTTTAAGCAGTTAAAAGCCCGGGGGGTGGGGTGGGGGAATGAACACCAAAAGCAAAAAGGAAGGGGCAGATTAAAAGAGCAAAGAAATAAATTCTTTGGCTCATTCTGAAGCAATAATCAAATAATATATGGAGGAGATGAAAAAATACTGCTTTAATTAAACCCAATATATTATTGCTGGCACAGGCTTCAGTGGGCTAATGTGCTGGTAGGGATGGATGCCTCTAGTTACTAAGCAGTCCCTGCAGAAGGCCTCACCCATCTTCCATAGTCAACCTTGCACTTCACTCCAGATGGCCAAGCTGGGACTCCCTGGATTGTGAACACAATAACCTTTGCTCAGAGCTGCTAGCTGGCTGGATGAAACTAAATAAAGGCAGAGAGATATCAAAGCTGATCAGTTTCCCCCTTGTCGTCTATTCATGGCACTGCTGTTAATAGATATGATAGCAGAGGGAGTGCAGGAATTGAGAGAGGGGGAATAAGGTGCATGGAAAGGATCCATGAATCATAGAATATCAGGGTTGGAAGGGACCTTGGAGATCATCTAGTCCAACTGCCTGCTCAAAGCAGGACCAATCCCCAGACAGATTTTTACCCCAGTTCCCTAAATGGCCCCCTCAAGGATTGAGCTCACAACCCTGGGTTTAGCAGGTGAATACTCAAACCACTGAGCTATTCCTCCCCACTATATAATATATGGAGCTATATCTATCTCATAGAACTGGAAAGGCCCCTGAAAGGTCATTCACTCCAGCCCTGTGCCTTCACTAGCAGGACCAAGTACTGATTTTTGCCACAGATCCCTAAGTGGCCCCCCTAAGGATTGAACTCACAACCCTGGGTTTAGCAGGCCAATGAGAGTACCAATGAGGCCCTGAGAATACAAGTGGTAGTGGATTCCCCATAGCACCGTCCAGCTAACTAGGATACTGCATTTGAGGTTTATGTTGTCGGTGAGCAAAATTGGATACAGGCGAACTTTTAACCACACCCAAGTTTAATTTCCTCCTTCTCCGGTTTCAAAATAGATGGATTCGCATGAAAGGTTTAATACATGGCCAGCAAGCCCCAGATTTTGCTATTCTTGGATCAGTTCACTAGTACTAACCTGCCTTACTTCTGTCCTCCCTTGGCAATCGCATCAGACCAAGTAAATGTTTCTTAACAGGGCTCAAATCTGCAGTTAGTTTGGTTCAAAGTAACACAGCATCAAGGCACTGAACTAAAAAGGGAAAGGCGCACCACTGCCCACTGAACTGTAGAAATTGTCTCAAACTGGGTAAATGGGATCATGTTCTGAGAGTTTGCATTCATGATGCGAACAAGGAACTTAAGAACAGAGTTGGAGACAGCCACTTCTATCGGTCTAGTCACAAAGAAGTAATGTTAGGGAGCACAGCCCAT
This sequence comes from Mauremys reevesii, assembly GCF_016161935.1. Classification (NCBI taxonomy): domain Eukaryota; kingdom Metazoa; phylum Chordata; order Testudines; family Geoemydidae; genus Mauremys; species Mauremys reevesii. Next base: position 17,947,843 of record NC_052641.1, read on the forward strand.
TGTTGCCAACCATCATGATTTTATCACAAGTTGTGTGAAATTTGCAACTGTCGTTTCTAGCCCTCATGGCTGCAGAGAAAAGCCTGAAAACATGAAGCAAGTGCATCCTCAAGGCTCAGAAATCAGAAGACAAAGAAAAAGAACCTGTAGTGGATTATTTTAACAAATCTAATGATTTTCAGGGGCTGATTCATGGTTTTTTGAACACTTGCGGCTGACGATCCCAAGGGTCTGTGGTTTTCATTTAATCAACGCATATTTGAGTGTGTGCGTTTGTCTCCTGCTGCAACCCAGGGGTCAGTGACTAATAGAAAAGACACGTGAACCTCCGACAAATCAATTCTGTGCAAGTCGCCAGCTACCAATGCGCTCGGCTAAGGATATCATGGAAACTGGCACCAGATTCTGCTTGAGACAAAGAAAACAGAGGAGGGTTAAGGAAGTGGGTCACTGGGCAGCAGAACTAGAGTGATTTCAAGGGTGGGAAAAGAGTTCCCCCCGCCATAGGTCGAGCACAAAATTAATGCATATAGGGTGGAAATGCACCTGGGCAGCGGTCAAGCATGAGGCCTATGCAGCAGCTAAGTCCAATTTGTGCTCTCAGTGGCACTTAAGCAGTGACTAATTCTAGTGCTGGCTTTCTGCACAATGGTGAATTTGGCCCTAGCTGAGGAAAAACTTATACAGGAGCATAATTAACTCCCTTGCTGGGATGCTGTGAGGCTTAACATTTCTTTAAATGCGTTGAGGTCCTTGGGTAAGGCACTAGAGACCTGCAGCTTTGTTTGATGCCATTAAACGTTTACCGTAACTTTAAATCCATGACGACTGAAATCTTCAAACTTAATAAAAAAGAAACAAATCAAAGAAATCGATCAGCCAATCCCACAAAGCCTCGTCGTGTCCTGGCCTCCTACTTTCATCTGAATAAAGGCTGCTTGGCAACAGGAGCCAACACAGAACACAGCAGCACCAGACTGGGAATCAGGCCACCTGGACTCCATTCCCAGCTCTGTCACCATCCCCCTGGGCAAGACAATTAATATTTCTGCCACTTGGTTTCCTCATCTGAAAAATGTGAATAATGCTATTGTAATAGGCTGGCAGTGTTTACTCAAAACAGGTTACCCATCTAGCAAAGTGTGGATCCTACCAGTAAAGGGTAAGTGGTTACTATTGACTCAGTGTGGAAGGTTGTGTGTTACACCACTGGGACATAAGGGAGGTGAGACTGTCTATAGTGGGGGGAAGGGGGAAGATGACCTACGGTGTGGGCTGAGCAGTCCTGAGGGAGGACCCCACGGAACAGCCAATCCTGGAGAGAAGGTTTAAACCGATCTTTATTTTACATTATTGTTAATTCCCCAGTAGGTAAACTTGGGCTTTACATGTTGTGCATCTATAGGGCAGATTGGAAAAGAACCTGGCTCCTCGATATTTATCTTTCTTTATCATGGGCTTTGAGACCCATAGATGGAATGTGCTACATCTATGGTAAGAATTGCAAAGTCTTCTGGGCAGGGACCTTGTTCCCACGCATGTTCTAGAAAGCTCCTAGCACACTGTTGGTGCCGTATGAACAGCCCCTGCGCACACTATGTGGCTTGATTGGAAATAAATAAATAAATACAAATAAAAGAAGCCACGAAAAGTCATTTTCGTTTTAACTGGTGCTTGTTTAGAAAGAACACTGAAAACACGGTGCCCAGCTTTCTCTCTTTTAAATGCAACTTGCTTTTAATCTCTTAAACGGTTTCCTTCTTTCTCTACTGTTCAGCCTGGCAGGAAGCAAGGAGGTAAAACAGTAATTAAGAATAATAAAGTCACACGTTTCCAACTGAAATTCTAGGCTATAGGTTCAATCAGTGGCTAAGGTAAAGAAATGGCAAAGAGAAACACATGGGAGTGGTTTTTACAGATTGCAATTTCACATGCTGTCCCAGCTCTTTCACCTTGACTGGGGGGAAAAACAGAAAAGTAAAAAAGGCAGGTATGGGATTCACAGCCTCTCTCTCTGCAGCCCCAGTTGCTTCAAGGAGAACTACAGAAACAAAAAGTGCAATTCAAGAGGAAAACACAATGAGGCGGAGATTACACAAAGAACTAGAGAGGAAGGATGGTCTTTGTGGTAACTTACAGCTGGGACTTGGAAGACCCTGGATCTGTTTCCAGCTCTGTCACAGACTGTGTAACTTACGGCTAGTCCCCAAGGCTCCAGTCCTGCAGCATACAAGTAGACTGCAGCAGCCGCACAGAGCCTCCCTCCACGGTTTCAAGGGGGCCGCAATTCCCCTGTGCTGATCAACTGCAGGAACAGGGCTTTTCTCTCTTTGTGCCGCATTTCCCCATCTATAAAATAGGACACACAGTCCTTCCTTCCTCCCAGCCTTTGTCTGCCTTGTCTATCGGCACTGTAAGCTCATTGGGGCAAGGGATGTCCCTCACTGTGTTTGTGCAGTGCCTAGCACAAAGGGACCCTGATCTCAACTGAGGGCTTTAGGCAGTACTTTGATACTGATTATTATTATTATTAATAAGCTGATTATCTAAAACTTCTTCCTATTTATATCCAATTTTCCCTTCACTTTGCAGAGAAGAAAGTACATTTCTGCATCACATGAGACAATACGAAGAAACCATTATTACAGGAATAATTTTTTTTTGCTAACACTTTCCACTGAATTTTCCTTCAGCACATTTAGGGTGTAGTGACATGATTTCCTAGCACACACGGTTTATCTATCCAGGGTGTTGGTTTGTTTTTGGTTTTCTTTTTAGTTTATCTATTAGCCCAGTGCTGTGCTATCACACCTGGATTGAGAATTAGAGTCATAGGCATTAGAAAGTGAAAACAATCTATTAGGTCATATCAGTCCCTGCTTACCAAGCCAACAGCGACGGCTCCAGGCACCAGCGCTCCAAGCACGTGCCTGGGGTGGCAAGCCACAGGGGGCGCCCTGCCAGTCTGTGCGAGGGCAGCAGTCAGGCAGCCTTCGGCAACTTGCCTGCGGGAGGTCCTCTGGTCCCATGGATTCGGCAGCAATTCGGTGGTGGGTATGCCGAAGCCGCAGGACCGGCAGACCTCCCGCAAGCAAGCCACCGAATCCACGGGACTGGGGATCTCCCGCAGGCAAGCCACCGAATCCACGGGACTGGGGACCTCCCACAGGCATGCCGCCGAAGGCTGCCTGACTGCTGTGCTTGGGGCGGCAAAATAGCTAGAGCCACCCCTGCAAGCCAACACAGTCTAGTTCCCTTTAACATACCTACTTCTACTTCCATGGGAGCAGGATTGAGCCTGACACAAAGCCAGCTACATCATAAAATCAGTGGGGCAGATTTTGTCAAAATTCAAACCATGAGGAACTCAGAGAGGAAGGCTGGCCCAGTGGGTAGGACAACAGCCGAGGACTTGGGAGAACCCAGGTTCAATTCCTTGCCTTGTCACAGACATCCTGTGTAACAACCTTGGGCAAGTTCTTTCGTCTCTCTGTGCCTCTGTTCTGCATCTGTCCCATGCCTTGTTATCAGACACTGCAGCAACGCAGGCCAGTAATGCACCTCCGATAGACAAATAAAACGGTCAAATTCTAACCAAGATTTTTTTTATAGCACTTCATGCAGACAAAGAACACACATTAATGAACATGCTAAAAAGGAGGCTGACCCTTAGCAACACTACACGAAGGAGAACCTGTGCCCCAGGCTTTGAAAGGGGAAGTGCATGCATCAGTGCTGTTCAGTCAATTCTTACAGCACTTTCTTGTATTCCCTGCTTTCCATTAGATCACCTTCCAGGGACCTTTTATCAGGTTCCCTTCCAGAAGAGCTCATGTCCTATGTCTAGGAAATGAAGTTTTCCACTTCAGTTGCCGGCGTGACAGATTTTGTGTCTTTGTGAAAAGAGCGTCCCTCTCTCGTTTTTGTCCCATGATGATACATGGGTCAAAGCTACCCTACAAAAAAAAAAAAGCCAAACCAAAAAACAAAAAACAAAAAAGACACGCTAGGTGAACTTTTAACCTAACCATTATTGGCTAAACATACCCAGTTTGCGGGTTAGTTTTTGGTTAACGTTCGTATTTAGATACACTGAGGCAGCCTCTTATTTTTGGCATTAGTCCATATGGAGCTATACTGTGTTATCTAAAATATTGGGATCAATGTTGCTTTTATATAGACATGGGACCGAATCATAAAATTCGAATCCAGATGTGAACTTCCCCAAAGTTCAGAGACGTTCAGAGCTGGTGTACTGATATGGGCCAGTTTGTATTTTATTATTTAGCTCACCTTTCCCCCCTCCCCTTTCTTTAAAGGGCACTAAAAGGTGACAATTCCCCTGGGGCACGAACCCTTCAAATCTCCAAGTATCAGATGGAGACACACCCTGGAAAGATCTTCAAAGGGAGCTGGGAGAGTTAGAACCCCAATCCCACCGAAATTCAAAGGGAAATGAACACCTCACTCTTTTTGAAAATTCCAGGCCCAATCCTGATAGGAAAATGAGCAAAGCCAAATACAGTTCCTCCTTATCTGAAGAGAGCGAATGCATTCAGTTATCGGCAGTCAAAATACGGGTTCAGAGAAAGAAAATGAGGCTGCTGCAGGGTTGGCGACTGGCGATATTGAGCCCTGGATGAGCTCTCACTGCAAGCCATTGGCACTAGAAAGGAATGCTGGGAATGTCGTCTTTCCAAGAGACTGACATCTTGTTTGTTTCTTGCCTTGGTGGCTCAGGAGACATACTGCACAGTCACGTCATTCTGATTACTGTCTTGCTTTGCAACACTCCTTCCAAAACATACTTGGGTTCCAGTATGATTTGAGCAGCCACAACCTCAACAACTGCTAGGCCTAAAATTAAATTTCTCTTGCTGGTATCGGTTATGAAGGCAGCTTGGAATGAAGCTTTCAGTTAGCACAGGGCATTAGAGCCTCGTTCTACTTTCTCATTAGTTTTACACCTGTGTAACTCCACAAACTTCAGTGAAATTGACCCCAATTTAAACTCACATATGTGAGAGGAGAGTCAGGTTCTGAGGGGGAGATTTTCAGAAGCCTCCCCTCACCCCCACCCCCACATCTTGAAATGGGACTTCTGCATCTCACTCTCTCAGGCACCTTTGACAAACCCCACTTTAATCCCTTAATCTAGTGCTTTGTGAGATGTCAACTTCCAAAACCACGTCTGAAATGAAATGAGCGAGAAAAAGCAAGCCAGCAATAGGTGAGGCGTTTTAAGGCCTGATAACTCATGACCTATCAGGCACTTGCATATAACAGTCAAATAATTTCAGGGGGGAAGTAAACATCTCTAAACCACAGCCCAGGAATAGGGATCGAAGGCGGTTTCTATCCAAAGCTGCAGGATCCAATCCATAGCTCGCCCAATAAGATACATAAATAAAAATACAGGATATCGATCTCAAAACAAGGGGGGTAAGAATGGTTATTCACATTCTATACAAGGGGAAACTAAAGCAGAGACAGATTAAATGGCATGCTCAAGGCCATACAGAGAGGTTTGTGGCAGTGCTGGGAACAGAAATCATGTCCCGATTCCCACTCCAAGGTCTATTCTATTCTATATAGGCTCTAAAACCACTCTCCTCACCATAGCATGAGAGTGCCTTCCAGCTGTGCATTAAGCAATGTGACTAACAACATCTGTTATGGGTGGTTTCCGAGTGGTTTGTTTTGGCAGGGTTTGGGTGATTTTTATTCAATGTCCCTGTTGCTCTGTTTATATTGAAGGCGGCCAGTCAGAGACGTGCGCCTGGTACTTGGAGCAGAAGGTGGTGAAGTTTGTGATCATTCTTAGTCCCTGGGGGAGTTTGTTGCCTGGTCTCAGACTAGCCTCCGAGAAAGCTCTGCCTCCTGCACAGATGTGCATTGCCCCTTCTAGGGGCAACAATCTCTCTTATTTTACACTATAAAAATACACTTCGTTTCCTACTCAATCTCCCCTAAACAGCACCCGTTGGCCAATATCTTCCCAAAACATCCCTTAAGCCTTGGGAGCAGCTAAACCCTGATCCTAATTGCATTGAAGTCAATGGCAAAACTCCAAACAACTTCAAATGTTTCTGGAACAATCCCCTGCAGAATGAAGATAATAAACCTCCCAGAGTAAGTTTCTTAACAGACAGAAAACACAGCGTTCAGCAGTGTGTTATTTCGAGAGAACAAAGAGCAAATCACAAGTAGGACTGATCTGATGCATTTGATTTATAGTCTTCCAGAAGGGGGAGAGACTCTGTGCTATTTGTTATGGAATTTGGAACAAAGTCCTTTTATTTATTTATTTATTTATTAAAGACAACTATTACAGCGGAAAATGAGCAGTCTTGGCATGCAATGCAAAGTACGTCCTTGATCTTATGAAACACTTAGGATATTTTCCGGGTCAGAGAGCTTATGTGCATGTGATACAGTGTTTTCCTGGAGCTTAAACAACTCAGAAGCAAATGCAGAAATAATCCTGTGACCAAATATGACACACATGGGTACAATAAATTAATATCTGAGGAGTCACCTAATATGAAAAAAAAAACAACCAATCACTCCGGTCACCTTGTGCTGTGATGGCACCCTGGCCATGTCCTGTGTGTATGTGGATACTGGAGTGGATATTACAAGTGCGTGTGCATGCATGTGTAACCCACACCCCTCCTGGCTGTGATGTTCTGTCCCCTGTAGTGGCACTGAGACAACTTAGATATTAAAGAGTGCCACAGCCTTACCTAATAAATATGTGACACTTAGCTCATGCAGTAAAGGCTCATGCATTGAGGTCCCAGGTTCGATCCCGATGACTGCGGTCGGTCGGTGTTACACAGACGCGTGCACACACACACGAACACCCTCCATTCTGATGGACCCAGCACAGCCCACGCGTTGCCTGGCTGCTATCCCTTGTGAATTATTAAATGGGAACAGCTAGATAAACTGCAACTTGATGTTAACAGACAAAGGGGAAGATGTTTTCCTTGTTATGTTTTCACCGTCTGGGTATCCGGCCCAGAACCCAAAAGCCAGGCTGCAGACCTCTTGGGGGTGTGGTCAGAGAGTGCTGAGGGTCATGGAGCTGGCTCATTTTACTAAGATGATTTCCCATATTAGCTTGTTAGAGGCAAACCACGCTGTAATAAAACACAGAGGAAGCGGCCTGACTTGTTTCCCATCCCTGGAGGCATGCAGTCCTTATAAAAGTGAAGCACCAGGAGCATGGCTAAAGGCCAGCAGTGGTATCAAACAAGTGCTGGACAAACGTCTCACTCCTTGTTCTGTTACAGTCCCGGTCAGCTGCACCCTCCCTGTTTCGGTCTGTGGCTACTGAGGCGGAGACTCCATGCAAATGACTTTGTGATAGGGGCGAACATCCACCAGGGACTAGGATGAGATGACTCATCCCTAGCAGGAGACGCCCCCATGCCTCTAAGGGCTCAGGGCTGAGATGCTACGCTCTGCTGTGCTGTGCCTTTTTTTCCCAACCCAGTGATCATGCTTTTTAAAACCTGCCTTTTAAAGGGCTAAAGATAGGCATGTGCCACCGGTGAAATGGTGGCTGCTTCCATTGGAGCCATTTCACTGGGAGATTTCACGACAAGCACGATGGGCCAGATCCTCTGCTGGTGCGAACTGAACTGAAGCCAATGGAGTTACAGAGGATCAGGCCCAATCACATTTTACTGACATAATCATCAGACTTTGTCACCTGTGGTTATTCTGTAAAGTTAGGGGCTGGATCTTACTTCCAGTGAAACCCCAGGGAGCTTTGCTATTGGTTTCAACGCAGAGTCAAGGCCCGGGCGGAGGGGCATGCAAGGAAGACAGGACAGACTGACACTGATCTAAAGTGGGAGTGGCTATATTTTCCATAAGCACCAATAAGAGCACACGGGAGTTTTTTCCCTTTCACCAATAGGAAATGAACACCGATGCCCTTGCAATTCAGGCAGAATATAACACAGATCATCGTCCTGTACTGATACGGCCGGTCGCACTGGGAAGCTACATTTCCTGGACAGCTCTGCCACACGTAAGGGCATAGGCCCACATTTTCAAATGGGTACCTCAGGTTAGGCACTTGAATCCATATTTAGGCACCTATTTTCCAGAATTGCAGACAGTGGCTAGAGACGTCAATAAGAAGCAACGGTGCTAAGCACCGCTAAGAGTTAGTCCACTTTTACTTAGACACCTAAATGTGAATGTAGGTGCCTCCGTTTGAAAATTTTGGCCCTAATGCCTGTAGCTATGCAACCAGCAGAGGAGGCTTCAGCCAGGATCTGTTTCTTGGTGGTCACAAAATATCCCTCTCTCTCTTTCTCTTCTGTATAGATGGAGGAGGGAGTCATTTAACACCAGCTGTGAAAATCCATAGTTAAATCCAAGCTGGGGTTTTGGGTTCATCTAAAAGTCCATCAGCACCCTTAGTGCAGGTCTCGAATCCGTTCACAAGGTTGTATGATATAGTCTCTTTTGCCACAGAGATAGACCTGAACCAAACCCCTAGATCCAGTCCCCATCCCTACTTGCTCAAATCTTTGGGATGTTCACAGTCTCCATCTCGATTTTACAGCTTTGTTCCGGGGACAGATCCTCAACTGGTGTAACCCCTTTCCTTCTTAGTAATCATTTACATTGCGACTCCTGTATAAATAAGACTATTTGAGAAATCAAGAGAGAACAGGATAGCTTAGCTATTTTAAGGACGAACTCCCCTAAAGTTGGGCAGGACTTGGAAACATTTTGAAGAACCTTACACAGGAAGCACAATGAAACTCGAAGGCAAGATGTAATGCCATCAAGATGATAACCTCACAAGTTGAACCTCACTTTAGAAATGGCACTTTCAGCATAAGCTTTTTTGGTGCCCAATCATCAGCCGGCCTGAATGGACACAGCTTCACTGGCTTCAAAGGAGGGATGCTGATTTACAGCAGAGAAAGATCTGGCCCTTTGCTGTCAATGGATCCTTTTCAACACTCCCTTGCTGGCCTGGAGCCATTGTCACATCTGTGTGCCTGGGGGAAGCAGCTGCAGGGTGTGAGTGCAGATGGAGGTTATTCTAAACGCTAAATGGGAGTAAGGAGCTGGGCTTGCCATAAAGCAGAACTTTTCAAGGCACATCAGTACGGGGGACTTGACAGCTTCCTTTCAATAATTAAACACGCAGCTTCTGATGCTGCATCCTGATTGGCTGAGACGGTTTGGAACTCCAGGGCACGGCTTATAATAAATCTCATCTATAAAAAATAATCACAACTGTCACAACATGCGGACATTGCTTTCTGTGACAAAGAGCTTCTACTCCGACCCATCAGTCCTAGACAAGCATTTGCCGCCCATATGGCACATTTATGGAAGGTCACTTTTCAGTCATCGCCTTAGATTTCTCCTGCATCTGCCCAGCCCCTCTGGGATTTAAGGGTCTGGATGTTTTGTGGGTAGCCAATCATCCATCCAAGAAACCAGGTGGTGGTTTGATTGGTTGGTGTTAAGTACTTCCAATGGACTGAAAATATACTCAACTCCCCAATTAAAAAAAAAATGTTGATTTTACAGCAGGTTCCCTGGAACACTACGGGTATGTCTACACTGCAATTTAACACCCATGGCCGGCCCATGACAGCTGACTTGGGCTCCTGGGGCGCAGGCTGCGGGGCGGGAAAATTGTGGTGTAGACATTTGGGCTCAGGCTCTGGATCTCTCCTCCCCTGTGAGCCCAACTCTGCTGACATGGGCCAGTCCCTGGTGTTTAGCTGCAGGGAAGACAAGCACTCAGAGTGCCTGCTTCTTACTCTTGAAGGCTGGTCTTAACTGTTTCTGAAGGATTCTTTTAAATCTCAGCATGCATTTCTCATCAGGAAGGACAGTAATCTCAGCTATTTGGAACTGTCAAAACAACCAAGTTTTTACCACCTTTTCGTTTCTTACACCGTGATCAGTTATTCCCGAAACATGAGATCGTCCCCTCTCCCCCGCATCCCATTATGCTTTTGCTGTAGCTCACTTGCCATCCATTGGCTTTGGCTTCCAAAAGCTTTAATGGGCCTCATGGGATCACAGAGAAATGTCATCCTTTGGGGCGTACCCAGGGAGTCGTTCAAAGAAAGCCAGGCGGTTTCACAAGGCATTTAATCACAACTGAAAACACACTCATCGCTGGCTTCAGTGGGACTGCAAAAGGAGTAAGTTAGCACTGAAGTCAGAAGTTCCTCTGATGACAAAGCAGCTGCGAGCAGAGTAGGCCCTTCAAATCAAGAGCCTTCATGTTCTATTACGAGCTGTGCTACTGACTGGTACAAAGCACCGGGTGAGTCATTTCACTGCTCTGTCCCTTGCTGCCCATTCTAGGAACAGGAATAATGGCATCGACTCACATTTGTGAAGTGCTTTGAGATGGCTAAAATGTACCAAAGTACCATAAATGCCAAAAAGTGTTGTTATTATAAAGCAGAACACGACGAGCGCTTCCTGCAGTGCAAAGATGGAAAACTCTGCACTTAATTAAAAACTGACCATTCAGTTACATTCCTCATATCTCAAAAGAAACGGCTCAGACTGGGCAAACTTTCCGAGGGCTGCATCGAACCATTACGGTTTTACTGTTATGGGCGGTCTGGGTGTGACAAAACTTATCAATGCGGGTTTGATTGCAGCAGAGCTCTAGTGGGAAACTCATAAACTACGCAATAAGATATCGCAGAGACACTATTACATGATCATAGATACACTTCTTTTGGCAGCGTGTAGAGGACATGGATAGGTAGCCACCGCCCTCTCCCTACAGCATGGGTATAATCAGCGGCGTAGATGGGGACACATGGCTTAGACGGGTAAAGACACTCCAGAGTGAGAGTATGGACCTTAGTACAGAACCTATGTGGCTGTTTACTCGCCCAAGCCGTATCCCGTCTACACTGGGACTGGAGTGTTTCTCCTGCCGCAGGGACAGACTCCGGCAACAGGGAAAAGCTGCGGCAGCTGAAGTCTCTCCTCACTGCCTCCTCCCTGCCAGAGCCTTTCACTGACACATGTAGCTACACACTGCAGCGTGGACACAGCCTGCTTTTCACTGCGGCATGTGGCAACACCTCCTCCACATGCCGCCCTTGTGCAGACAAAGCCTTAATGCACTATATGCAAGGAGACATTTTAGTCATGGGTATTTTTAGTAGAAGTCATGGACAGGTCACGGGCAGTAAAAAATTCACAGCTCGTGACTGGTCCATGACTTTTACTATACACCCCTAACTAAAGTTTGGGTGGGGGGCAGCGGGTGCTCTAGGGGGCCAGTCCAGGGGTGCCGCAGGTGCTGGGGGAGGTGGCCTGGGACCCCTGCTGGTGCCGGGGGAGGGGGAAGATGGCAGGGCTGGCAGCTCCCTACCCAGCTCTGTGTGTCCCTGCAGCTCCTAGGCAGTGGAGGGACCAGGGGACTCTGCACGCTGCTCCTGCCAAAAGCACCGGCTGCGCAGCTCCCATTGGCTGGAACTGCAGCCAATGGGAGCTATGGGGGCAGGGTTTGTGGGCGTTGGCAGCGGGCGGAGCCCCCTGGTTCCTCCACCTAGGAGCTGCAGGGCCATGCCAGTGGGAGCCCCCCACCCCAAGGTAAGTCCCCCCTCCCGCACCTGCCAACACCCTGCCTCTAGCCCCCTCCCACACACCGAAATTGCTGCTGCTGGCTGCTCCAGAAGTCACAGACAGTCACGGAAACCGTGACCTCCGTGAAAGACTCGTAGCCTTAACTATATAGAATCATAGAATATCAGGATTGGAAGGGACCTCAGGAGGTATCTAGTCCAACCCCCTGCTCAAAGCAGGATCAATCCCCAGACAGATTTTTGCCCCAAATCCCTAAGTGGCCCCCTCAAGGATTGAACTCACAATGCTGGGTTTAACAGGCCAATGCTCAAACCACTGAGCTACCCCTCCCACCCCCAATGCCAAGGAGGGGGTCAGAGCAGGAGCATGTGTGGTCTGGAGGAGGTTTCTGGCCTTGTCATGCTAAGGAGGGCTGCAAAAACCGATCACTAAAATTAAGCTGAGAAGGGAAGAGGGGGATTCTGTGAGTTTGATCAGGTTGAATCCTTGCCTGTGTAGCTCACTTAGCCTCTGTCTCACCTGAAATAGAGGCTGGGACCAGGGTTGTCTGCAGAGACCTCTGGTACAGTGCCCGTTGTTTATCTACGGTATATACCCTGGTTTATCTTTTACTAAGATCTGAAGCAAGTGTTTTTAGAGAGGAGGAGAAAGAATAACAGCTCATATCCTTCGTGCGTTTCAACACATTATCGCATTTAAGGGGAAAAGTTTGACACCGACTAGCATTTAGCAGTAGAATGTGGTGCCGCTTTCTCCTCACTTCAGCTCAACTGTGACAGTAACAGATGGATACGATCCAACAGGGAACCTCTCCCCTTCCAGCCAAAACATCTTCTCCAGAGCATTAACTCAGCCATCCCCAGAAACAAATTTGGCCGGGGCCTCCAATCCAAAAGAAAACCAAGTTGGAAAAGACCGCAACCTACAACTGACAGCATACTGCATTGTATATGGCCTTATCTGCCCCACTGCTGAGACAGAAAGAAGAAAGCGGGTGGACACCCGCTATGCTAGATAGTTTCCACCTCTGGCTGGCTTACTACAGAGAGGAAGGATGGTCCAGTGGTTCCGATGCAATCTTGGACCTTAGGAGAGCCTGGTTCAGTTCCCTGCCGTGCAAAGACTCCCAGCGTGACGGTGAGCAGCCACTCTCTGTATCTCAGCTCCCCGTCTGTAAAATGGGGATAATAGGACTGCCCTGCGTTCGAGGGGTGACGTGAGGATAAATACGTTAACGGCAGGGAGAGGCTCAGACACTGGGCTGTATAAGTACGTCAGACATCTCAGAACCCATCTGGGCTTTGACACATCTCTACCGGTAAGCACTGAGCACACCCCAGGAAGAAAGGGATCAGAGAGTCAGGGCTTTCTATCTCCAAACTGTAAACGTTACCGGCCATGAACACCTGTTCCCAGCCCTCAGGTAGGTACCTCCATTTTGCAGAAGGGTTAAGTGAGGGAGTCAGCAGCAGAGCCAAGGTGAGAATTTGGGGGTTGCTGGCATCTCTCTGGTCTCCGGGCCTTCAGGAATGACGCCTCCAAGTGATTTAAGGCTTGTTTTCACTGCGCATTAGCTCGAGGTATAACCCAAGTGTTGCCGCAACCCAACTCCCATCCACACACAAAGCTCTCTACTCGTTAGGTGATGCTTTCAACTCAAGCTAGCTGCGTGCTGCAGGGATTAGGGGATGGGAAGGGTCTGTCTGAAGCCCGAGAGCTGCTGATGCTTGAGCTAAGAATGCAGCGGGGATGCAGTTACAGGCAACAGTTCAAGTGAGCGCAACTCATCAGCGGCTGAGCCAATCACTCTGGGTAGCTGGGGTGTTGTTTTGCAGCGTAGCAGCTCTCCCTTGAGCTAAGCTAGCTCCAGTGGACGAACTCCAGCAGTGAAGTCATGCCCTGAATCACTTGGAGAAGTCATTCCTGAGAGACAGCCTCCCTTCCACTGGAGAGACACCTGACTGGGCATCACTAGTCCTTTCCACTCCTCCTTCAGGAGAACACGGCATGGCCACACTGCAGGGCGAGGCCAAAATGGGGAGCTCCCTGAGGTTCCGAAAAGGATAAGCATGAGAGGAGTGAAAAACTAAAGTACTTCTGGTTAGGGCCACTTAACAGAGCAAGGTCTCTACACAGATCTACGTGTTTTTAATTGTGTGCGCACATACACGTTTCTTCCACATGCACCTAGGATGGCCACCATCTTGGCCAGTACACTGAGAACTGAACCAAGGACCACCAGAGCTGACAGCCCAACTTGCTGTAACTTAATCTAAAGAATCAAGGCTCTGTAGCTCTGGCTGAAGGAGACACAAAGCTGTAGATTGGGCACAGAGAGGGACCCGTAAAACACACACACCAAACTCCGCTACCCAACATCTGAAATACTCTAACATTAGGGGCAGGGGAGGGCCACAGGATGTACTTTTTCATAAAGGGAACAGCACTATTCTGAGCTTAAACACAGTGTGAGAAATCGGAAAGACAGACCAAGCCACAGGCCGTGGCGGCTTTCAGCTATTAGGTCACAAAATGCCCCCTGATTACTAACCTCATCATTGCCAAACAAAAAAAAGCAATAGCTCTGCCAAAATTCACAAGTCTTATTCGCTCTCTGCTGACTCTACCTTTTTATTCAGAAATATAAAGATAAGTGACATCTATGCATCCAAGAGCCAGAATGTGCAGATCTGCAATGCATTCCATGGATGATTAACAGTTTCCCCATGATTCCCTGAAATTTCCTGACATTAGTAAATATTTTCATTAAAAGAAAAAAGCTATAAACTCCCCCCCCCCACAAGTTATGTTTTACCTAAATCTAAGCAAGGTATGAAAATATTTTCAATAGTCCCAGCAGCAGACATGGTCTATGAATCCTGTGCAAGCACCTTACGAGCTGGAGTCACCATAAGAAACACCCATGTGCCAACAGAAATAGAATCACGCATACATAATTTCTCCCTAACAACTAATCGGCATTATTGTTGGTCATTATTTGTATTAAAGTAGCGCCTAGAAGCCTAAAGAGAGAATTAGATACATTCATGGAGGATAGTCCAATTAGCCAAGATGGTCAGGCACGCAATCCCACACTCTGGGTGTGCCTAAACCTCTGACTGCCAGAAGCTAGGACTGGACGACAGGGGAAGATGCATCACTCAACAATTGCCCTGTTCCGTTCATTCCCTCTGAAACATCTGGTACTGGCCACTGTCAGAGTCCACAGGGCTAGATGGACCAATGGTCCAACCCAGTATGGTCGTTCTTACGTTTTCAGCCATTTTTCTGTTGGAATGTCCATTGAATGTGATTCCAAAGGGACTCAACACAATTGTGCCCATGTGCTTTGTTGTCTGTCATGCACTACTGCAGTGAATTCTGAGACAGGTTTTGATACTCTTCTAAAGGACTTGGGGGAAATGGGTAGGGCATTAGACTGGGGTCACATGGGCTCAAGCCAGAAGGTTGGCACATTGGGAGAGGCTGGGTCTGGACAGGGTAATACTTTCTCCATTGGATCTCACTAACGACAACAGATTTTTCAGCAGCTTTATCAGACTTGGGGATGAATCCAGCTGAAGCAAACTAGAGAGGGGCAGAGTCAGAGCGACACTAAAGAGGGAGGGATCTGAGTTACTACAGAGAATTCTTCCCCAGGTATCTGCCTGGTGGGTCTTGCCCACATGCTCAGGGTTCAGCTGATGGCCATATTTGGGGTTGGGAAGGAATTTTCCTCCGGGTCAGATTGGCAGAGACCCTGGGGGGGTTTCGTCTTCCTCTGCAGCATGGGGCACGGATCACTTGCAGGTTTAAACTAGTGTAAATGGTGAATTCTCTGTAACTTGAAGCCTTTAAACCATGATTTGAGGACTTCAGCAACTCAGCCAGAGGTTAGGGGTTTGTTACAGGAGTGAGCGGGTGGGCAAAGTTGTTTGGCCTGCAACGTGCAGGAGGTCAGACTAGATCAGGGTTCGGCAACCTTTCAGAAGTGCTGTGCCAAGTCTTCATTTATTCACTCTAATTTAAGGTTTTGCGTGCCAGTCATACATTTTAATGTTTTTAGAAGGTCTCTTTCTATAAGTCTATAATATCTAACTAAACTATTGTTGTATGTAAAGTAAATAAGGTTTTTAAAATGTTTAAGAAGCTTCATTTAAAATTAAACTAAAATGCAGAGCCCCCAGGACTGGTGGCCAGCACCCGGGCAGCGTGAGTGCCGCTGAAAATCAGCTCGTGCGCCGCCTTCGGCACCCGTGCCATAGGTTGCCTACCCCTGGACTAGATGATCACAATAGATGAATAGATTTTAAGGTCAGAAGGGACTAAGAGAGCTCTCCTCTCTGAATGGGCTGATGGTGGGATTCCCAAACAAGTGTTGGTACCATTGCCACATTCCTGAGAGGATAAAACAAATCAATGCAGAGTTCTCCAGTTATATCGGCCAATCTCTACAGGCAAATCTGCATCTGGATCTGAAATTTTCCAGACTTCAGGACTGTCAAATCCAGGAGTTCCACTCAGTCCAACAGGGAGCCAGGGGCTGGCAGCGATCTAAGCTTTTCTAATGTACAGCAGTGGTTTGGAGCTGGGGTTTTGGTTCAACTCGTCAGCGTGGACACAAAGCATAGCCCATATTTTGAACTGGTCCCTTCCTTCTCTTCTCTGGTGCTGTATCCCCTTGGGCATGCTTCTGCCCTTTCATCAAGTCCTTGGCTGTTAGGTGTATTGGGCTGGGAAATCATAAGCACCGAGGGCCATATCCTCAGCTGATATAAACGGTCACAGCTCCATTGAGTTCAATGACTTAAATGGAGCTATGCCGATTTACACCAGCAGAGAATTGGCTCCTTAATGTCTTGCTGAGAGTCCATTTGGGTGTTCTGTAGCATGCTAGCATTTGTCCCCTGGGACTTTGCCACAAGTTCACTGAGCTAACGCGAAGTCTTTATACAAAGGATGGGGTCTGCGACTCTTGTCAGCATCGGTATTACTGTGTGCAGAAGATGATGAGCAAGGACCACATATGCAGCGCATGCATTCATCACGCCATCGAAGCAATCTGTGGCATGTTTAAAGGAGTCTCATGACACTAGTCTTTCACCACAGGAGACTCACGTTCAAATTGGATCCCAAGAGACATGGGGGGCTCACCCAATCCTAAGGACATGACATTTATCCTGTTGGGTATTGTATTTAAAAAACGGGGAAAGAAAGTGTCTTTGGGAAAGCTGGCTTTACAATTCCGGGATGGTACCTCCCATGCGAAAAATCGGTCATGTCCCCGACAGTGCAGGCCCTGGGTTTGTTTGTACCGACTGTGGAAACACACAGCCTAAATAAAGCCTGACTTCTAAATCTATTCCTAATTACTGTGCCCTTTCCACTCTGGAACGCTGGAATCCCTAAAAAAATGTACCGCGACAGAAGTCACTACATGCATTCGCTCTCTGAAGCGTACTGGCTTTGGATGTAGCAGTGACAAAAAGCTGTTACCCTCTAGCAACTGGCCGACAGATGGGATATGGCAGTTACTGCCAGACGGAGGTAAAATCCTTCTTTTGGCTCAGGCGGCAGAGGTGTGAGTTTGTGGAGCTGAAGAAGCGGGTGCTAGTAGTAACCAAGGGTGATTTCAGGACATGGATTCATTACACAATCTTCTAAACCCATTTTATAGTAATACTGAACTTAAAATATAACGGGCATAGGTAATTACTGAGAGCATAACGACCGTGAATAAAATGGTCCTAGTAAATCAAACCATCTAGGATAAGAGATCCCATTAGTACCTCCTCCTCACAATCACTGCCTGCAGACATTTCCAAACTTAATCGCTAGAGACTTTAATTGCTTGTCAGATTCACATCTGGCTAGAGCCACATCCTGAGCTGATTTACCATCCCGTGGGGCGAAGGGACTAGAGGCCAAATGCAAACAGCATGAGGGCTGCATTACACAGGAGAAATTTTTCAAATCCATATAAAAGATTTTCACTTATCATTCCTTCTCTCCTCTGGGATGGTGAGCGGAAGTGATTTCTTCTTGGTTAATTGCCTTGGGGGGGGACCTGATGCTTGGATTTGCAGGAGCCGAGTTTTGCTGGCAGGAACACAAACTTCTGTTTCTGATATCATCCCACGCCAAATTTCAGGCTGCTCCCATCCAGTATTTGGGTTCAGACAATTAGGGAGTGCAAAGCAAGATGGAGAATTTGGCCCTAACTCTGGATTTAATTCCTGAATCAACACACCAGGCGTGGAGGAGTTTGGATCGGAGAGTTCTGACTCAGGCCTATGTTGGTCCAACGGATAAAGTATTGGACTGGGATTCAAAAGATCTAGGCTCTATTCCCAGCTGTGTGACCGTGGGAAAACCTCCCTGTGGTCTTTGTTTCCTTCCCAGCCTTGTGTGTCTCTCCCCTATTTAGGCTGTAAACACTCCAGGGCTCTTATGAAAGGAACTTTTCTTCACACCCCCACTCCAGTTTGGCCACCACACCAAAAGAATCAAGAATTTCTTCAGCTCTAGACCTGGGTGCTTCTTGAAAAATCATCACCCTGGAGAGAGACTAGCACCTCGCCTCGCTTCCTCTGGGCTTGATAGAAAACCAGTTACAGGCACGTGCCTTGATAGGTTAAAAGGAGACTCTTGGGCCTCAGCTACCGAAAATCAGATATACCAGCCTTGGTTTGCTCTATGGGCAAGTCAGGGCAGCCGCCTGCTTAGTCAGTCTCCATCCCTCTTCTTCCAAACAGGCAGGGCATTATAATGCACACACATGAATGCTGCTCCCTCACTGCTCTAGAGGAATCCTATAATGTTACCATCTCTTGAGCAGTACAGGGAGGCTGAGGGGAGGGACCACACAACATGCATGTGAAACCCCTCGCCACAGACACACTCACTAGTGATAGCGGCAGGTTCCTTAGTACAGAAGCTCAAGCAATGTCAAAGCTGCAGCCCTGGCTCTGGCCGGCAACAGATTTCCCCATAGCAGGAGGGGCGGTTTGTTTTGAGGGTAGTGCTGGGCAGAGGGATGCAAAATCTTGTCAGTCGGGTTTTGGTTTTGTTGACAAAGGTGGGTTGCAGGAGTTTTCCATTTGAGCTAAAGCTGCAGCATTCAGAGGGTTCAGGGACATGATCTGAGAACCGGGGCGTGTCCATTTTGACAGTGTTCCTTTAAATAGAGCGGGCAACATTCTACTCCCTTCTCAGCAGCCGCCGAGGGCCCCAAACGCAATGAAACCAGGGCAGTTCTGCCGTTTCAGACCTCAGTGCCAGGGTTCCACACCACCTTGTTCACTGCAGCCCAAGCTCCCGCCACACCGGTGCTTGGCCGTGGCTGGGGACAGGGCAGAGGTGAGGGAGTTCAGAAGCAGGGACCGTGGATCCGTTGCTAGGTAGTCCCCATTCCGCACCGTTTGGAGGCATAGCAGCAAAGCGGGCCTTGGAGGGAGATTCCATCTCCCCTAGCCTTCCATGCTTCGCAACCCAGCTACTCCAGGTTGGGAGAGGGGAAGGATGTTGCATTGAGGAATGACAGCCACAGGGGTTTAAGCCTGGCTAGGAGGCGCCTGTTTCGGCCTATTGTCAGCCCTCTATTGTCAGATCTCTCCTGCAAGACAGGTTTTCACGGCAGCGAACAGCGCTGGGCTAAGAGGAAAGAACAAAGAGCGGAGGATGCAAAGGCTGAACACCGCACGCCTTTGCAAACACGGTGACGCATCATTAAGCAATGAACGTTAGGAGAACAAGTCAAGGGCTGCAGAGGAATGCTGCAATTTTTCATGGCCCCGGGCTCAATGGCATATGCTGCTACACACAGCAAGCCGCGGCAGCTGTAACAAGAGAAAAGCAACACACTCTTTAGGATTTGCTCCTGAAGCAACATTAACCTGGTGCGAGCTAGCTGACATTAGCATGTGGCTGGCTCAGTAGGCGTCTGTACCCCATTCCTTTGTGGTATTCCCAGCTGGAATACGCCAGTGCGAACACGAGCGCCGCAGGGGTTCAATCACGGAAGAGATGCACTGACTTTGAATTTTACTTGCCGTTATTTGTACCAGGAGCCTCCGACCTCCTGCAAGCCCTGGAACCAAAGCGGAAGTCAGAGCACACAGCTGTTTGAGAGCCAGAGGACGGGCTTTCTTAGAGCACCCAAATGAGCTGGGAGCACAAGGCCAAGGTAAAGGATGTTGTGTGCCTATGTCACTTAGGCCCTTCTTCAAGTATCACTCTGAGCCTTTGTCACAATAGGGCCTGATCCCACGCCCAATGAAGTCATCAATGGGAGTCTTTCCATTGACTTTAATAGGAGCTGGTGAAATAATAGTCCGTGGTGATGTAGTGCCTCCCAGGTGAGATCTGAAAACACTTTCCAGCCATCATAGAAGTACGCCTCTCCTTCCCTCACTACTCGCATGCTGCGGGGCGGAAGCTGAGGCCCGGTGGCGTTAAAGCTGGCACAGTCACACAGGTAGGTGCCTAAAATACATCCACATTTAGACACGTAAATAAATGGCCTGTGATTAATGCCCAAAAGCTTCCATGCAAGTCTGTGGTACTGCCCGGAACAGAACCCAGCTGCCCACTCTCCCGGGCCTGCTGCCGCTCCATTCCCCTCATCACCCACCGACTCGCTCACTCTCCTTGCTGGAATGCAAAGCAGGACTTCCCTGCTGGTGATCGACAGTGACTTCTCCGGGCCCTGTAATCAGCAGCGCCTCATCCCCTGAGATCAAGCGCATCCCCTCGGCAACAAGTGCCATGCATCCTTGGGCAACATGCTTGTCTTCACTGCTAAGAAGGATGCCTTTTTTTTAAACCTCGGGGCAACTAGCATTTGTGAGCTCTCCTAAGGTAAAAACGAAGGGAAAACAAGGCACTTTGGTTCGGTTAACCTCCTGAGACAAACCCCAGGCAGGGGTTAGTGTACTTTGCTTTGTGGTAAAACTAACATGCCTTATCTCATGGTTTTGCCTGGGGAATCGCTCGCACACACCGTGACCCTGAGGCAAAAAACTCCAGCTCTTTAGCAGTAGAAAAAAAGCCTCAAGAAAGATCAGAATTCAGACCTAGTTCCCCAAAGCAAGTACAAGACAAGTTCTCATTCTCTGTCCCTCCACCAAAGCAGCGTCCGTGCACAGCCACGACTTGGCCAAGAGGCTGACTGCCCTCACTATGCAAGCAGGTCTGACCAAAATAAGATACCCCTCGCCCCCCATTTGCTAAAATAGTGGGATTTTAAAAAAAAATCAATTTTATTAGCTGCGGTGTCAGTGCAGAGTCACTTCAGGGGGTTCAGTTCACATATAAGGGATTTACTTTCAAGAAGGGCTCTTTGAACCCGCTAACTCCTTTATCTTTTCAAATAGTTGCACTGTGCACACACATTAAAAATGGATGAGGCAGCATGAGCCGTTATTTCTAAACCTCCTGCTCCGCTTGCAGAACTCGGTTTCCAAGGGACATATATATTTCAAACAGATAAAAGGACATGCTTTCCAACCCACCCCAAGCAGCCCACATTCTGCCGGTGGAACTCACTGCCACAAGGTATTACTGAAGCCAAGAGCCTAGCATTATTAAAAAGTGACTTTGGATATTTAATTTTCCCATAGCAACTTCCCTTTTAAAATAAAAACAAAATCCTTCCTCTAGTTTTGGACTGTTTCTTTTTGCACTGCAGCTATCAATCCCCAAGCATCCACTAGCCAATGAGAGATTAATTCTTCATTTCTTTTCGTTTGACCATTTTCACTAAGAAGCCCTGGGAGGATCACCAAGGGATCCTTTGGTCATAGATATCCAACAGTTTGTAATATTTGATTATGAATGGCTTTCAATAATCTCTAATGACTGGACATGTCTAACACATACGCTTAAAATCTCCTCTTTCACCACAATGTCTCCATCATTTATCCCCATTCAGTCTCTCTCTCTCTCTCATTTAACCTGACTGGTGATTAATCAAAAACACGGCTGCAACACACGATACCTTCTCAAAGCCTCAAAATGTATCCAATAATTTCTAAGGTATCAGAGGGGTAGCTCTGTTCGTCTGTATCCACAAAAACAATGAGGAGTCCGTTGCACCTTAAAGACTAACAGATTTATTTGCGCATACGTTTTCGTGGGTAAAAAACCCGCTTATGCCCAAATAAATCTGTTAGTCTTTAAAGTGCCACCAGACACCTCAGTAATGTCTTGTGTCCTCCTTGCATCAGAGGAATATGCAGCCTTCTTGAAAGATGTTTTCACACTGTAGATGCAATTAAACAGCAACCACATGCATGTGGCTGGGAATAAACCCAGCTGCCGTCTCTGAAGCAACGCGTTCATTTCTGAGAGACTGGCAGGGATCGCACAGAATCCAAGAGTGTTTCCTGCACGTGCTATTAGTAATCAGGCAAACAAGAGCCGGGATGTAATTACAAGTGCCGTGTCACTGTACAGAATCCATATACCCCTTGCGTTTGCCTTCTGAGGATAACAATCATACCATCTCTCTAGTATGATAAACTAAGGCACAACGTGAACAAGCCACATTGGATGATTCTACAGGGATAGTTGACAACCTGGCACCACCTAAGCCAAGTTCTAATTTGCTGCACTCACCCCACTTGGGTATGCGAGATGGATTCCATCACTTTAATGAAAGAAAAAAATGCCCTCGCAGACTAGAGGACCAATTCTGTGCTCACTGAAATCAATAGGAGATCTGCCATGGACTTCAGTATGCAAGCACACCTTTGAAAGCCCAAGGCTTGCGTGAACTGCCTTTGGGAGCCTTAGTCCGCTGCAGCGTGCATAGAACAAGGATGGCCGTTTGGTTGAGCCACAGGACTGGACTCAGGATAATGGAGGTCAGTTCTCAGCTCTGCCATGGACTCCCTGTGGCAAATCACAATCTCTCTGCCTCGATTCAGCAAGGTACTTAAGCACATGCCTAACTTTAAGTACTTTACAGCTAATGGGACTACCCACAAGCCTAAAGACAGACAACTGCTTCTCGAATTGGGGTGTCCCCATCTGTAAATGGGGACAATAATACTTCTTTGATCTCACTCTTCTTTAGTTAGACTGTGAGGTCTTTGGGACAGGGACTGTCTTCCACTGTATGTTTGTACAGCACCTAGCACAATGGAGACATGACTTCAAGTTGGGGCTGTGTCGGCTATTCAATGCAATAGAACAACACTGAATCGTTACCATCATCTGTAGGCTAAAATGCCCAGATAAAATCAGTGCCAAATGTCTCAATGGGCTTTAATTTATGGCTAGGAGTTTGGTCTGAAATCTATTAAATGATCTCCCTTGCCAAGGAAAATGTGGATTGAGGTTCTGTGGGTGGGGATCCCAGAAGACCACATCTAATTCTTATTACCAGTGATCACAGCATGTATTAGAGCATTGGTTGCTGATCCCATCTGTGCTCCATAACGAGCACCATTCACACTAATTTGGTGATCCTTCCCAATTATTTTCTTATGCTGCAATTATCAATACCTGTGTACATCATGCAGCATAGCGTTTCAAGGACAAAGGGCTTTTTCTTTGGGTCTCATCGGCTTTGGTATGTTGCCCAGCTCACTGATTACTGTAGTCATGGTAGCTGTTTTAATTACACAAAACTTCTCTTTAAGAACAGTCACTGTATTGTAAAGCACTGGGGTTTTGAAAGTGTCTCAACCAGAGTAATTCAGCTGCACACAGAGTGGGGGATTTTTGCAATGTACGTCCTGTTTATAGTTCCATTTTTTACAGCGTCTATACCCCATTAATCCAGTTATTAGAAATTTACATTAGCACAGGATCTGTGAATAGCTGGGCTCCCAAAGGGCTCTCAAAACTCATCCATTTGAGAATACTCTTCTCGTGACAGCTGCCCTCTCCAAAAGGAAAGGAAATGTAACTATAGCAATGCAAGAGCGAGGCACAGGAGAGCCTGTTAAATCTCAGGGAAGGGACCAAATTTGGTACGGATTGGGATTGCCGGATTCCCTCCTGCGTCCTCTGGCTATAAACGAGACTATGGTCCATTCCTTCAATGGCAGCTCTTCTGCTGATGCGCCATCATTTCCCCACCTGCTTCAAGTCTGATGTCAGCGGTGGCATTAACAAAGCCACTGGGGAAAAGTAAAGCAGTCAGCTGACTAGGCCTGTGCTTGACTGAGGAGTGTATTGATACTATGTGGCAGCAGCGCCAGAGATTCCAGGAAGTCCACTAGGGACTTCACTACAGCTACTGATTTTACACAGAAGGTACTAAGATACTATGGCAGGGGCAGGCAACCTTCGGCACGCGAGCTGATTTTCAGTGGCACTCACACTGCCCGGGTCCTGGCTACCGGTCCGGGGTGCTCTGCATTTTAATTTAACTTTAAATGAAGCTTCTTAAACATTTAAAAAAACCTTATTTACTTTACATACAATCGTTTAATTCTATATTATAGACTTATAGAAAGAGACCTTCTAAAAACGTTAGAATGTATGACTGGCACACGAAACCTTAAATCAGAGTGAATAACTAAGATTCGGCACACCACTTCTGAAAGGTTGCCGACCCCTGTACTATGGTGATGGGTAGCAGTATGAAACAGAGAGAAAAGTGTTAAACAGAGATTCCTTCTCTCTAGGGATGAAAAATTACACCAGAACCACCTCTGTCTCTGTATCCCCAACAATGTATCCACTTTGCACTGTGAAAAAACAACACTACACTTGGCTATTACAGTGAGACGTGCTATAGGAAAAAAATACTATTCCATTTCTGTAGCGCCTAGAGGCTCTGACTGAGCTCAGAACCCAGTTGTGCTAGGTGCTGCATATACGCATAACACTCTAAGAGACAAGACAAAGGAAGTATCATCACCCCCATTGGACAGACGGGAAAAGGAGGCACAGAGAAATTAAGTGATGTGACCAGAATCGGGCAGGGAATCTGGGGCAGAGCAGCAATTGAACCCAGGCCCGTCTGATGTCTTAACCACATCATCATCCTCTTCCTTTGAAGGCCTTGAACCAGAGATACAGGCAGAAAAAGTCTCTTCTTAAGGGAACAATAAACCTCCCTTTGCAGCAAGAAACTCATTATGCATGGAATAGTATTCAAAAAGTCAAGGGACATGGTCACTGTGGTGTGTCACGGTTTGAAACCCAACTGGCCTTCGTGGCTTGAGCCACAGCAACCCAGAGCACAACAGACAGCGGGTGGTGGGTCCTGTAATTCTGTGTGTGCACGGGGGGGGCTTTTTTAATTAGTGGGGGGATGAAGGTGGGAGGGATAACAACTTATGTTGAACAAACCACCTTGTGCGACAGATAAATCCCATTTTTATCTTAGCAATCAACAGAAGCAGAGCAGCAGCCGGGAGGTAAGTCAATGCAACATGCACTCAGGGCTACACGGCACCAAACGAAGTCAAAAATTTGCCACTGAAATTATAACACAGCCCAAGTAGTAAACATGCAGCGCCGTCTGCAGCTACAGCTGCCGTATATTAAGTCCAACTGCAGTGATATACTGCAAACAGACCACTTCATTAACAATAGGCTTTCGCTATTTGTAGCTTGTTCTTTGGAGGAAACACGCTGTCATCACTGCATAGCTACACCTGAATTACTCTGTGAAACAGGGTTTCTCTGGCAAGGCCCACACAGCTAGAAAATCTTTATTAGGTAGAAAGATTCTGAGTAACATACGAGTTTTGTTTTATCTTTCTGTCCTTCGCGGGAGATTGCATGATCATGGAACATATTTAAGAAAAACAATAGGCTTGGGGAGTTGATGTTTTTTTTAAGTATGGATTTTCCTGCATGATCCCAAAGCCTAGAGCCAAAAAATGCTTTGTGGGAGAAAATCCCTTCATTTAACAGTGCTGAAGACTATATACAATGTGTGAACAAGTGGCCTATATTTGTTTGGTTTTCTAAGGGCTTAGGGCTTGAGCCAAAGCCAAATGTCAATGGGAGTTTTCCCACTGATTTCAACAGACTTTGGGTCAGACTTTAGAGAACACCTACACTGCAAGAAAACACCTGCAGCTGGCCTGGGTCGGTGACTCGGGCACGCGGAGCTTGGGCTGCGTGGACATAAAACAGCAGTGTAAATATTCAGGCTAGAACCCAGGCCCTGGGATCCTAAGACATTCATATAAACAACCTCCCTAAGACAAGGAGGGGGTTGCTGCCATCTGTGGAGACCTGCATCAAAAGGAGCAGGGATCAGGTTCCGAGATGGCAGATGTCTGCAGTCATTTCAGAGAGCAAACGCTGCTGCTAGTTTTCATATAAAGTTCATCTGCGCTTGGTTTCCATAGTCAAGGCTTTTTAAGATGACAGTGCAAGAAGTGATCTAATTAAAAAAAATGCAGGAATGGATAAAAGGTAGGTATGTATTTTCTTATTGCTAGGGTTAGGGTGACCAGACAGCAAATGTGAAAAATCGGGACGGGGGTGGGGAGGGGTAATAGGAGCCTATATAAGAAAAAGACCCCAAAATTGGGACTGTCCCTATAAAATCGGGACATCTGGTCGCCCTAGCTAGGAGAGGGGGTGGTGAGAAGGGGAAGAACTTTCATGGTATTTTTTTTGAGGGTGAAGAAAGCGATCAGCACTACGTATTCCTGTACGGGCAGCTGACGAACAGGGGAAGGTGAGGTTAACACGTAGGAAAAACACGGAGTCAGAAAGTGCAACCAAAAAAAAAAAGTGTCATCAACACTTTGCTTCTGTAATTACTATGCCAAAGATTTCCAGATAAGAGAGTTTAATGGGAGTTTTAAAAGCCTGTAATAAAATAAATGTGAAAATTTAATTGATATACTGTAGGGGGGAATATCACACCAATGGACTACAAGCCATCGGGCCTCTTGCATCCTGGCTGTCTACTGGACTTGGGGTTCCAACCAGCCCCCCGTTAAACTTAATGGGAGTCTCCCAATTGACTTCAATGGAAGCGTGATTCAGGCCTTGCAGAATGTTATTGGTCTACAGCAGGCTTAGCAGTATGGCCAGCTTGCTCTTCCTGCACCTTTCAGACCTGGGTAAGTGATCAGAAAAGAGTGAAAGAACCGCAAGAGGGTGTAAGCAACACACCAAGCCAGGGCCTACCTTTCGCAAGGTCAGTGTAATCTATACATGTGGATTTCCCTCCGCCCGCTCCCACAATGCTTTGATGCTTTTTTCCCTTAAAATAATAATCACTATAGCCTTCTCCAGGACTCAAGACTACTCTGAATAATAAACAGTGCCTAACTCAGATGGGGCTTTTGATCCGCACAGCACTTTTCAAACCTTCGCTCAGCACACTGCCCATTGTACCTTGTGGAAGCTGTCAGTTTCACTGTTTAGAGCTCATCTTACACACAAAACTTGCATCCCTTTAACTATATCGGCATAGTTACAGGGGTACAAACCCCAGAGTGTGGATACAGTTATAGCAATATAAAGGCACTTTATGCCTATTCTTGCATGGGAAGGGGAATCAGCTGACTGCCACTATGACTGTCTCCACACTTGGGATTGCACTGGTATAACCATATCAGTAAAAACAACAAAAATCCTCCCCCTAACCAACAGTTAGACTGATACAAAATCTGTGTGTAGACCAGGCCTAAAGCAAAGGGGTGAAGTGACTGGCCCAAGGCCATAGAGAAAGGATCAGAGCTGGGAAGTGAATTTGGGAGTTCTAGACTATGACTCACGCAACAGCAGTAGCCTGTATGTGCAAACTGAAGCACCGTTTTTGCAGCTAGCCTGCCATGGGCAGATGTGCAAAAGGGAAGCATTCTCCCCAAACAAGCCTGCACTATGAATCTGCTGCAGCCCCATGGCGAAAGTCAGCGCCCCTAATGCAGCCCCTTTCAGAGTCAGATCCCTGAAGAGCTGGGTAGCCAGGGATCTTTCGGCACTGCCCTCTCTGATACGTGAGGTGTTTCGCCACCCTGAGGGAGCCTTGCTGTGGTGCTCGGTGATTGCTTGGCACTTAAGGTGTTTGCAGGAGCGCAGCTTTATTTCGTTTCCAGTTCCAACCGGCTGTGCCTAACAAGAGCGAGACAGCACCTCGCCCAGAAGCTCAGCCCTTCACGGCAGTCCCCCCAGTACTAGAGTTGTCAGGTGCAGGCTGAGGGGGAACCCAGAATCCTGCTCCCCCAAGGTTAGGGGAATCAGACCATCACAGCGAAGGGGATCAGCGAGTCAAACGTCAGTATCAAACTTCCCACAATGATCATAAAGAACGGGTTGGACTTTTTAAACAATGGAAACAGCTTTTCCCTGTTCTTTCAGTCATAGCCAGGACAACTGACCCAATGAAATCAGGCTCCACATTAGCCCTGCAGGTTGTGAACTACCAAAATCGCCAACTGGCTCCCTCTAGCCCACATAATCCCCTTCATTTCAGAGCGGTAACCGTGTTAGTCTGTATCAGCAAAAACAACGAGGAGCCCTTGTGGCACCTTAGAGACTAACATTTATTTGGGCACAGGCTTTCGTGGACTAGAACCCACTTCATCAGATGCATGGAGTGGAAAATACAGTAGCAGGTATGAATACACAGAACATTTCAGTGACTGGAGCCTGATTTGCTAGGGTTTTCCTGGCCAGTTATTTAACCGTCATTAGCATTTCAATGACAGCAGCCAGCCTTTGAAGGGAGTGGTAGGAAAGGGGGACAGCCACTCTTGTGGGGACGCTTTGTTTCAGGCCCAGGATGGCTGTAGATCCAACAAGACAGAAGGGTGTTTATTCCCAGGAAGTGGAACTAGGCTTGTGTGGCCAAGATCCCAGTTTTCCTGCATGGAACAACCCAGGATTCTACCAGATGCCACAAGAGAGTTTGTATTAAAAAAAACAAACACTCTGTGGGGGTTATTTTGGGAACGTACAGAACAGAGGTGCAAGTCACCATAAAACCTAAGGACAGTTGGGGTGAAAATGCAGGAGTGTTGCAGATTTACTGGGAGAGGGGACATACACTGGACTGTATAAAGCTTAGGAGGAGGAAACGTCTCCCTCTCACTTCTATCTGTGCCCACCCTGCAGTCAGGGCCGGCTTTAGGCACTGCGGGGCCTGATTCGAAAGAGCTGCCTTCAGCGGCACGGCAGCGGCGGGTCCTTCTTCCACAGCAACGATCGAGCTGCCGCCGAAGACAGCGGCGGGACTTCGGCGGAAGTGCTATTGGCTGCCAGTGCCTTCGATGGCACAGCGGCGGAGGGTCTTAGGGATGTTGCGGGGCCCTCTTAGGGTGCGGGGGCCCGATTCAAGGGAATCGGGTGAATCGCCCTAAAGCCAGCCCTGCCTGCAATGACTGTGCACACATGCAAACTACCTACACACTCTTTGCTCTGATGTTGTCTCACAGGCTAATAAAACTGCATTAGAAGCAACTCAATCATTTAAAAACGTTTTGCAAGGAATTCCATAAAGACGACAAGAGGAGGATGGATTTGCACTGTTGATATAAAACGCCTTCCCTATTGTTCAAGCAATTAGGAAAAGGTCCCTCCCAACTACTGTGCCAAATAGCCCGTAAACCAAAACTGTTCCCCTCCATTAATACCTGTTCATGTCCTAGCTAACGGTCACACCAGCAGTTTTTCTGTATTAAACACTATGTGACTCCTCAGGAAATTGAGCAGTGGCTCTGCCACGGGCCCTGCCCCCACTCCTCCCCTTCCCGCCCCCTCCCCTGAGCCTGCCGTGCCCTTGCTCCTCCCCCTCCGGAGCCTCCTGCACGCCACGAAACAGCTGATCGGGAGGTGCGGGGAGGGAAGGGGAGGCGCTGATTGGCAGGGCTGCCGGTGGGCAGGAGGCGCTGGGAGCGGGGTGAGGGAGCTGATGGGGGGCTGCTGGCATATTACTGTGGCTCTTTGGC
Organism: Mauremys reevesii; assembly: GCF_016161935.1. Taxonomy (NCBI): domain Eukaryota; kingdom Metazoa; phylum Chordata; order Testudines; family Geoemydidae; genus Mauremys; species Mauremys reevesii. The sequence continues at coordinate 17,977,335 of NC_052641.1, forward strand.
AATGTACACTGGTAAATTCTGGTTCCTTATCCGGCTCAGGCTGGCCACCCCTGAGCTATGCGACAAAGTTCCAGATTAACATTTCCTCTGGGAAATTTGCCAACAATTAATAATTACAGGAGCACAATGCCACATAGATTGCTGCTCTGGCCGTTCCCCTAGCTCAAGGTAGCAGAGACCTGCGGTTTTGTATAAGTCATCCTAGGTTGCATTCCCCTTTATCAGCATGTGGCCAGAGTGAGCAGAATAGCTGATGATCATGAAGGCAACCACAGCCATGGAATCACTGAAAACTCCAGCAGATAACGAGTGCAAAGAGGACAGATATTTGTGAGAATTCCTCTGGGGTCTGTGGCTTGGTTTTTTCCAGAGACCCTGATTCACAGTTGGATATTCCATGAGAGACTCAACCAGACTCAAACATTAGACGAGAAAAGTCTGGATGAAGTTAAGAGATATCCTGCCACTGGTTTTTCCCCCACAGAAACTTCTCCAGGAGTCTGCTAAGCATATAGTGCACCTAAGTACAGGTAATGATCTGAGAAATACTTCAATTATCTGATCTTACCTAACTCAGAAGAAATTCTGTAACTACCAAGTACATTTGTAAGACATCCCTGGTTCGATCTGGGTAGGAGTCTGTACTGCTGAGGAAACGTATGAACTATAGTCAGCAGTTTACTTTAATAAGCATCACAAAAGCAGCCTGTCTGGTGTCTAACTTTCACATGAACACTGCCAACTTATTATCTTTGTAGATTCCGATGTGATTACGCACTGGGGGTGGAGGGGAAGCCAATTTTATCTAAAGCATCATGTTAAAAGAATCTTACCTAATTCCTTTGGTTTGAACGATACTGTGGTGGGAAAGTCTGGATACAGCTGATATCACCTGGAAAGGAGAAAACAAAAAAAAACCCTGGTGTGATTACAATAGAAAAGGGAAGCTATAGCTAAAACTATGGAGAGAAAGATACTTGGGGATCGATTTTCAGACCTGCTGAACATCTGCTGCTTCCATTGACTACTACTGAAATGTGAGTACATGGCCCCCCTGACAAACAGGCCCTTATGATCAGTTGTGTGGTAGTTCCCAGCAGCCCCGGTCATTGATCAGGACCCATTGTGTTAGGCGCTGCACAAACACAGAACAGAAAGATGGTCCCTGCCCCACTAAACTTTATTAAAACTGAGATCACAACCCTATCAAGAGGCAAAGTAAAACTGGAACATTCCAACAAACCAGCAGATAACACACAAGGGCTTTAAAGATTGATGTGACAGCACATAGCCCTCACGGTGTTCACATGACATTCCGTCAATGCTAACACAACTTTCGTTTTTGCTGCTGAATAGAAACACACAAAAACGTTAACCTTCTAATATAAAGGAAACAAATAGGTACCAATGTAATACAAGGAAATCCCATCTTGGAGCTCACGCATTCTAGATCTGCTCTAATAGTTTTATGCAATAACCAGGTACCTCTTGACGAAGTCTAGCCATGCAGTCTTCTATTGGATCATTTATGATCTTTTTGCACATGAAATAAATAGATTGAGCCAAATTTCACTGCTAGCGGGAAGTGGGCTCAGCTCCTATCATTTCAACGCAGTTGTGTCCACTTATATCAGAGTGAACTTGGCTCACTGTCTTGTTTTGTTAATAGATCTGACCCAGAATCTGATAAATGGCCAAAAATAAAGAAGCATTAATATTTCAACAAGAAAAAAGCCAGCATGAATTTTTTTTGTGTATGCTGTGAAAAATTCATCCTGTTTTTCTACCAGGTATAGCTCCGATAACTTTTGTAAATTGACAAAACACATTGCAATTTTAACCTTGAATGAGAAAAACTGAATACACTTTTCATTTTAAAAAAAGAAAAAAAAAGTCTTTGTCTTTTACACACATGCAGCCATCAATTTCCAGTCCCTGCAAAGAAAAAAAAATGAAAACCTGTTTTATATTTCATTGCAATATTTTCTTTCCTTGGTCTCCCCTTTTCCAACACGGTTTCCTCCACTGCCTGGCACTACAAAATTCTCTTTAGCTAGTGAACTTCCAAAGAAGTGGTTAGTGCCTGGGAGTGGCGGTCAAGACTCCTGGGTTCTATTCCGGGCACCGCCACAGAATAGCTGATCTTCACTAAGTGCTACTTTGCCTGGGATTCAATTTCCCCATCTGTAAAATGGGGATAAGCGTTCTTACCTACCTCACAGAGGTGTTAGGAAGTGTTTATAAAATTGCTTTGAGACCCTACGTGCAGAATGACATGTAAATGCAAAGCTTTACTAGACTTATGACATCATGAACTGGTAACTCAGTATTAGGACCAGATTTTCTGAAGATCTCAGCATCCAGCAGCTTCCACTGTGATGCCCACTGTATTGGGCTTTCTTTCAAATCTGGCCACTTCACCTTTATTACCATGCAGGAAAACATGGGCTCTGCTCTTGGATTCTTGCTGCCCAGGCTAGCAGGTGACAGGAATGCCTCAGGCCATGCTCACGACCATTAGTGCTGGAACAATTTTTATAGTGGGAATGCTGAAGGCAGAAATCATGTATTTGGGTTATTACTACTTCAAGCCAGGAGGTGCAGCAGCACTTATGCTTACTACCAATTCCTCTGGTGGATCATGATTCAGACCCTGTCAAAACTAAAGTCCTCTTCAGCCCTCCTTAGCCAGAAGGCTGGTGACAGTACGATGCAGAGTGGGGGGTTAGGCTGGTGACATTTATAAAGCATACGAGACAGGTATCCGCGGGGCTGTAGCCAGCACTCCGAGGATCTCTCCGGAAAGAGAGAGATCAGCCGAGACATTGCCAACGAGACACTTAAGAATGCAAGATGAAACCTTTTGACCTCTCAATACAGTCAAATCCCTCTAGATTCTGGACACAGCTGGATTCAACAACATTTGGTAGTATCTGGGGTGCTATATATGGCTTTCGTCTTTCTTAGCACCTGTTTTTTTGTCAGAGGATTTCAATTGTTTTTTTGTTTCCCCTTTTGGATTCGTTGGTTGCTTTGTTTGTTTTTTTCTCTCCCCCGAAATCGAACTTTCTTGCATTTCACCTTTTTGAAAATTACCTACGTTCAACTTAAGAATCTTCTGTCTACACAAAGCTGAAAATGCAGGTGTAGTTACAGAAAGAAGGTGGGTTGGTGGCTGAGGGATTTTACAAAATAGGATCAGAATTTTTGGGGGGGAAGGTGTTAAAAAAAAGAAAGGATTTCAATTGGAGGAATTTTTGATTGCATTTAATTTTTTTTCCTTTTTCGTTTCAACATTCCCTGCAGTGTTGAAAACCCAACCCCAAAGCACTGGACTACTGTAGACACAGCAGAAAGTGAAACTGACGATAGATAAGGTGAAACAATCCTGTGTAGTTGCTCTGGAGGGTAGGTGGGGAGAGGAAGTAAACAGGGATGCACATGGCTATGAAAAGAGTTTTCCATTTCAGCACTCTAAGGGCTTGTCTGCACTGGCAAGTTTTGTCACCAAAAACTGCCTTTTGGCGACAAACAGCAAGACCGTACACACAATGGGACTTTTGTCGCAACAAACACCCAGTTTTGGCAACAAAAATCTTCCACCCCTACGTGAGACGTTTGACTTTTCCCCTCCCTTTATTGTTGACAAAGAGCCAGTGTACACACTGCTGATTGTTTTGTCGACAGAACTGGCTTCCGTCAGTATCCCCCAATACCTGCCCTGATTGCTCTGCTCAGTGTTTGATCTCTGCTGCCCTGCAGGCATGCGCCCCTCCCCTTCCAAAGCTCCGGGAAGTATCTGTGTGCTGCTCCATTTGGGGAACGAACAAAGAGCAGCAAATCATCCTGCAGCCGGAGGGGGACAGACGCTGTGCTGCTTTGCCATTCCTCAGCACAGAGAGCTCACAGAGCTACTAGCAGCTGAGGGGGCTGTGGAGAACTCGGAGAGAATCCCAAGATGCGCAGCGCTCAGCTCTTCCTTCCCACAACACTGCACTGTGGGATCAATGCACCGTGGGGATGTCTCACCCTATCGATGATGGTGTCCCCAATGTGGACATGATCTGTCGACAGAGGGAGCAAGTGTGAACACCCTTTGGCGAATTTTGTTTTGTTGACCTTTGGGTGTCGACGTAAGTTTTGTCAACAAAACTTGGTGGCGTAGATAAGCCCTAGGGTGGTGTCAAGGACTTCGGTAAAGGGCTGATCATCTTGTCTTTGGCCTTCAAGGCCCTACATGAATCCCCCCCTTGCTTTTGTATCTGACAGAGAGCCAAATTCTCTGCTAGTGTACATGGGCGTGACTGCATTGACTGCAAAGGGAGTTATGCCCATGTATACCAGCAGAGAATTTACCCCAGTCTTACAACTCTGACCCACCCACCCCCACACACACACACACACTCCCCACCCCCTTGATTCCCCAAAAGTGTTGCCATTAATGCTCACGCTGTCCCCCGACACAAGGAATGACTTCCGCTCTAGCATGCTGAACCCCTTTCAAATGAATCATCAAGGTATGCACGTGCCATAAATACATAACGGCTCGGATATTATTCTTACTCAACCCACTCTCCTTCTATTGTGCGATAGCTTCAGTCGCCGAGTCGCATCTAAAATTAAAATCCTTGCAAACACACGAGTGATGTGAACCAGGCCTGACTGATCTCAATGGACCTAGTCACACACAGGAGAGTCTGTAAGCTCTCCTGGGCACATCCATCTATCTGGATGGTCGGATGTCGAGCATGCTGCAGTGAAAATAAGCAGTATACTCTTATGTGTTTAAATAGCTTGTTATCAGGCCAGTGTCCCTTTAACAAAGGGAAAACCCATAGGGTTTGATGTAGCAAAGTAAAAGGCAAACATTCGAGTTGTATACAGCATGTTGAACATCTCTTCTAGCCAAGTGCCAAAGCTGTGTGTCTTGTGGTGTATTTTCCACTTGAACGTAGTCTGCGGGGTTTTCTCATTTTTTCTCACAACAGTTTCGATTTCTATAAAATCCATTTGAAAGCACAAAAATCACTCAGTAAAATCAGTATTGCCATGTAGTATCAAAATGCTATGGCGCCAGGTATCAGAGGGGTAGCCGTGTTAGTCTGTATCCACGAAAACAACGAGGAGTCCGGTGGCATCTTAAAGACTAACCGATTTATTTGGGCATAAGCTTCCATGGGAAAAAAACCCATTTCTTCAGCTGCATGGAGTGAAAATGACAGATACAGGCATACATATACTGACAAATGAAGAGAAGGGAGTTGCCTTACAAGTGGAGAACCAGTGTTAACAAGCCAATTCAGTCAGGGTGGACGTGGTCCACTCCCAATAACTGATGAGGAAGTGACACCCACATCCACCCTGACTGAATTGGCCTTGTTAACACTGGCTCTCCACTTGTAAGGCAACTCCCTTCTCTTCATGTGTCAGTATATTTATGCCTGTATCTGTCATTTTCACTCCATGCAGCTGAAGAAGTGGGGGTTTTACCCATGAAATCTTATGCCCAAATAAATCTGTTAGTTTTTAAAATGCTATGGGTTATTCTGCCTGGACACAATTCAGGAAAGCATCCCTATTTTGGTATGGCCAAAGCATACCAAAGCCTTTAAAAAAAAATCACAAGATTCATGATTTTTAAAAATAACAGATTGTGGGGTTTTTTCATTTACTTTCACGTTTTTGAGCCTTCAGCGTTCCCATCTTCAAGATTTTCTTTGCAACCATGAGATCTAAATCTTTTTTTTTTTTTAATTAAAGAGGAGATTCTCATGTAATAATATAACTCCAGGAGCTTGGACTTTAAGAAAAACACCAAATATCATGAAACCCACTATAAAATCATAGACTTGGCAATTCTGCTATTCAGCAAAGCACTTAGGAACCCGCTGGAATCAATGCATGCATATACTTAAGCAAGTTATTTAAGTTTAGCACCTTTTCAAGGGCTTTACTGAATCTGGGCCCATGTACGTGTTACAGAATGCCAGCTACAGGTATTGCAAAGTTTAAAAACAAAGTGTTTAATTACTAAAATTTACTAAATGCCATCATGAGTATTCAAAACCATTTAACAGAAGTTATTTCGTTAACTTCAGCCCTCTCTCCAAGGCTTGCTGTAATTGAGGCTATAGCAGATCACACACACACACACACACACAAGGTGCAAACATTCTGTCCAAAGAGGAGACTTCTCAATCAGCCCAGTAGACATTTTCAAGACTCTCACTCGACATTACAAACCTCACCCTTGAGCACTTGTCCCCACAGTTGTTCTGCCACTTGAATGTAACTGTCATTTCTGATTTGTAAAGAGGTCAGGAAAAAGAACATATTATTAAGAAGAGACAGATACTTAAATGGAGTTAAATTTACCAAACAAGCAGAAAAACAATCATCTGACCTACAAAAGCCCAGGCCGGAGGCATTCCATCTGCTTCTGCTACAATTCTTTCCTGTTTTCGAGCTGACACGAAGAGGAAAAGCTACTTTTCATTGTCTCCCTCCCGCTTGCCCCAACATGCAGCCAACCCCATAAGAGAGACTTCTTGCTCAATCAATCATGGAGAAAATGCAGCTTAGGGGGCTCGCTTTAGGCTAACTTCATACTCTAGGCAAGGATTCCGCAATGAACATGCAGACGGGTGCCTGCCTCTGTGCCCGACGTGGGCACCAGTAGCTCATTGTGAGATCAGGGCCTTACTGTTTATTTTTGCTTTCTGCATGCTCCAGATCCCTCAGATCATCCAGGCAACGATACAAGCCGGATTCTCAGTTAATCGGGTGGGACATGGGCCATCTTAATGCCCCCAGCATTCTAGGGCCGTGGAGTCTCCTGCAAGTTAGACTAGTCTTGGGGTTGGGCAGAGAGGAGCTGTGACATTACACCCCATATTCTTCATAGAAATATTGTTATGATATGAATATGGCATAACCGAGATATACTTTATGCAAGATGGCTCATGTAAGGTATCACTGGAAAGGTTATAATTTACTGAATGTGATTATCCAATTTATATGCATGTATCATTTCTGTATCTAAAGTTAGGAATATTGACCACGTATCTGTATTTCAAATGTGCTACTTTGGGGAATACCCACAATTAGCCTTTCAGGTACAACAATGAAAAAGTCAGACAGGCCCAATGGCCTATCAGCAGAGACAATGGACTGTGAAAGAGCTTAGTCTTCCTGTGGATAATCCAAACAGCCTCTGAATAATGGCAGCTACAGCCCTGCAAAGACATGTGACTGAGTCACCTGGTACTGGACCGCACCTTGGAATGCCAGTGTTTTTCCACCGGAAGACAAAGAGTTCCCACCATTCACAAAAGCTGTACAAGGCAGGGGAGTGACATCTCTGCCTCCCTGCCCAAAGAGACACTGAAAAACACCCGGAAGCAAGAACTGAACTAGGGGGAGAACAGTTGAGCCCAGATTGGAAGGCTGTTTAGCCTGTGAGTAATAATACCTGAAGTTTCAAGCTGCAGGCCAGTGCAGTTGGCTTTCAAGAATCTTTGCAATCTACCTGAAATAACATTTAAGGTGAGAAATTACTATTTGTAGCCAATTCCTTTAGTGTATTAAGTTTAGTCTGTGTGTTTTATTTTATTTGCTCAGTAATTTGCTTTGTTCTGTATCAGAGGGGGAGCCGTGTTAGTCTGGATCTGTAAAAGCAGCAAAGAGTCCTGTGGCACCTTATAGACTAACAGACGTATTGGAGCATGAGCTTTCGTGGGTGAATACCCACTTCGTCGGATGCAAGCTTTGTTCTGTTTGCTATCCCTTATATTCACTTCAAATCTGCCTTTTATAGTTAATAAATTTGTTTTGTATATTGTTAAACCCAGTTTGTGCCATTTCTAACCGTGGGGGGGGGGGGGGAGAAGTTGTGCATCTCTCTCTTTGCAGTGAGGGTGAGGGTGAATTTTTATGAGCTTGCGCTGTGCAGATTTTTCTATATAGTGCAAGACAATATCCCTTTGGGTCTGCACTCCAAGGGAGGTGGGCACTTGAGTGCTGGGGCAAGTCCCTTAAGCTGAGTCTTCCCAGAGCTGATTTCAGTGTCTGTGTCATTCTGCAGCTGGGTGTGGTCCTGTCTGTGTGTGTGCTAGAGGAGGCTTAAGAGTCTGGCTCAGCAAGACATGGCAAAGGGGGCCCAGGCTGGCAGAACAGGAGGGCTCAGTGGTAACTCAGTACATCAGGTGGCATCTTGAAGGGAGGCCACCCATCACAGGAGCCACAGGACAGACTGCTCCGGCCATGCTCCTGACACACACCCTGGGCTGAAGGCTGGGAACAGAGCTGGTGCAGAGACCCCACAGCAGATCAATACCATCCCTCTGCAAGGGGTGCCTCGCCTTTCAATGTAAGGCTTCTTTGTCCTCCGAGTGTCCTAGAAGTCCAGAATCAAGCTGAAAGAACATGTTCTTAATGTGTCCCGTCCCACCCTGTCCCTGACCAACGTTCATAGGGAATAATAGTAATAATAAAAAAGTGTGTTTTTCATACATAGAATTGTACAGAGAACTTAGGAACTCGTAGTGGAGATGGCACATAGTCCATCTCCCTGTCAACCCTACTCCACTTCTGCAGCAAGGAAGCCTTCATGGGGGCCTCTCGGAGTTACTGTCAATGATAAAACCACCACCACCCACCACCACCACCAATCATGCAATTAAAAATAACCGTGTAAACTGGGCAGAGCTCCCACAAGGCATGTTTGTTTCCCTTGGCATGTTCTACGTGGAAAACCGCCAACTCAGAGAGGCTTCACAGTAACCCAGCGCAGGCTGTGGTTTGCACCAAAGCCTGGCGTGGAGCTCGAGAGTTTGAAAACAAGAGCAGAGATGGACAGGCTGCTATGCCACGTCCCCTCACCTCCACCCCACTAGGATGTTTATTGTGCCTGACTCGTGTGAGAGGTGGTTGTGAATGATGCTAGACAGTCACACACCCCAAGTGACCTACTGCTGCAGACAGAAGAAAACTACTGAACGCTCACTCCTGCTGCTAAGAGCTGCCCTTTGGGCTCAGCATGGCCCTAATGCGCTACGGCAGAACATTTATTGCTGTCCCTTAGGATCGTGAACAACATGCTCCTGGTTACACCTTAAAGCAAAGCATCAAGACCCAGTGGTGAGGTAGATAGTCATGAGCTTTATTGATTATTTCTGCACTGCATGGGTAACTGCACAGCATTAACTCTGCTCCCAAAGTCTGGTCCCAGCACGTATGGGATTCATTGTAAAACTGGGGATGGTTTCTCTGGGAATCATCTCTTTTGAGAGTTTTCCAAAGTCATCGTTGGGCATTTGGAAGGCACGTCCCTGGTACGTTAGTGCTACCTTGCTGGCTGCTTTGCAGAAGGAGGGATTTCCAAAAGCATTCATCCTTGGCCTCTACCTGTGCTCCCCATGCAGTCAGTAGTAACTGAAAGTCCTACTTTGGTTTTGTTCTGGAGTGGTGTTTATGTGATGCCATGATGCAAAGTCAGATCTCTGAGGAGTGAAATTTGGTCACATTTCACTTTAATACTTGCAAACAAGGAAAGAGGAAGAACGTGCAATGGGGAAAAGCAGCATTGGGAGGCAGAATAGAACTAATCACACTGGAATTTTACCAGGACATTCAGGTTAACATGAAAAGTGCCATGGAACCTTTAACGACCACACCATGTTCTGGGCCTCAGCTTTATGTATCATGTGCAGGGTTGCCAATTTTGGTTGATGTATTCCTGGAGATTTCATCAAAGGACATTAATCTTTAATTAAAGATTAATCTTTAATTCCTGGAGACTGCAGGCTAATCCTGGAAGGTTGGCAACCCTAATCATCTGGACTATGGTACCCTCTATTCGCTCAATGGCCTCAAACACCAAGCTGGGGCATTGGGTCAGCGTAGCAACTTGGAGGAAAGAATGTCCCTTAATGGATAGTCCATGAAGTTCTGCCATCCAAATAGAGTGACACTGAGCTGGTGACAACCATCGGGATGCCAGGAAGTGTTATGAATCAAGGCATAGGCAATGTTAGCGCACTCTGAGTTTACAGACAATCCTGAACACCAGCAAACGACAGAGACCAGAACCTGCCGCTTGCCGGCATCATTTCAATCCAGCTGTAGGCATCAGCCATATGGTTGGCAAATGCTTATCGTCACACTCCCCTGGGGAGAAGATCATGTGTAAAGGAATAAAGCAAAGCCCAACAATTAATACAGCGAACTGCAGGCCACGTAATACCTGCTTCCCCCACAGAAGGCCAGAAAAAGAGCTCTGTGGAGGTCAAAAGCTTGTCTCCTTTCACCAATGGATGGATGTTGGTCCAACAAAAGATTCTCTCCCCCCTTGTCTCACTCATTCCCTGGGACCAACACGGCTACACCACCACTGCAAATCTCCCAGAGAATGCCTAATACGTGGTGTATATGACTTAACAGGTGCACTACGTGAATTGCGATCATTATTGCAATGGCAAAAAAATTGCTTTATTGAGGCACTGGAAAGTTGAAACAATATTGCTGGGAAGGGGTGGACGGTGTGAGTAATGGAAATCACATCTTACATGAAATAACCTAGCGATGACAAATTAACGGCGAGTTTGTAAGTGAGGAGACCCATCTCTGACCTGTTTTTGTTGTACAGGCGTGAGAAAAAGTGCAAGACTTCCTGGGTGGAATCTTACTCCCCCTGGTCCCCTTGATCTTAGTGGAGCCAGGATTTCATCCCAGAAGTCCCTACACCTCCTCATTCATACGTTTGCAGCCTGTGTCATTCTGCCATTTCTCTAACCGATAATTACTATTAATTCCAGCATGAGGCCTGCAAGAGGGACCTTTGGTCTTCAACTCCTGCTACACATGACTTGGAACTGAAGCATAAGAGGCAACAAAACTGAAGCATAAGAGCCGTAGTTTTGCATTTAACAGTTAACTGTTACATGGTGAAGAGAGAACCTGAATTATTCAGCAAATCGAGAGCAGAACTTGGCGAGTGTCAAAACTTGGCCAAGTTTCTCCTGGCTGAAAACATTACTAACTGGAGATCAGCACAGAAAAATTATACCGGAGTGAAACAAGGAACTTTCCCTGTACCTTGGACATCTTCCTGTCCCAGCACATCTGAACAGAGTACTTTCAGAACCTGATATTTTGACAAATCAAAGGCACAATGGAGAGCATTATCCCAATAGCTCACAAGGCCATCTCTCTTTAGAGTCTGTTACGGACTGTGCCTCCAAACACACAGCTAAAATTAGCAACTTAGTTTATTAGACAAAGCATCCTTTTTTGCTACTATTGCTGGCATTTGCTTGACTTAATAACTTTGACCCCTCACCCATAGTGAGAGCGTTTAAAGGTTTCATTCGGGCAAACACCAGATCACCCTCATCACTATTATTACAGCAGTGTAGGGAGCCCCAGTCATGCACCCAATTGTGCTAGGCACTGTACAAATATCGAACAAAATTACAGTCCCTGCCCCAAACAACTTACAGTCCAACTCCTTCAGTCTAAGTCACAGCTAAGATCCTCACCCAGATATACTTTGAAAATGAAATTAGAGCTGGTCAAATAACTGAATGTACAGTTTGAGTGCTGGTCCCCTCGCCCCTCCAAAAAATGGAATTGGGTCAACCTGGAACAAAAATGTTTAAAATTTATTGGCAAAATAAAAGTCAGAAACTCTCATTAGGGTTAACAGAGGTTTTGGAGCATGAGCTTTCGTGGGTGAATATCCACTTCGGATGCGAGGAAGTGGGTATTCACCCACGAAAGCTCATGCTCCAATACGTCTGTTAGTCTATAAGGTGCCACAGGACTCTGCTGCTTTTACAGATCCAGACTAACACGGCTCCCCCTCTGATACTAGACATCATTAGGGTTGACTCAAAACAAGACATTTTGTTTCAATTTGTAGGTTTTTTAAAGAAAAAAATTCCAAAACAAAGTTTTTTTTTTTTTAATTCAGAAAACCTTTTCTTTCCCCTCCCCCACCAACTTAAACAATTCACCCAAACCAACCGGGATTCATGAATTGTTTTGTTGACCCGAATCTGCATTTTTCAGCTAAAAAGGTTTTTCATGAAAAAATTCATCCAGCTCTTAATGAAACAGTTTATGAGAGGGGATTTAAAAAAAAAAACAAAAAAAACCCCAAGGCACTTCAATCAACAGCTCTTCTGAACGAAAGTTCCAAGGAGAAGAAAAAAAACCAAACCAAGCCGAAAGGAGCTCCGTTTCCATTGACGGTAGCTGCTGGGAACCTGGCTCTATATTTCATCTTTATTCCTGTGCGCTTATCTCCGGCCATTCCCCCGTTTACTGTGACTCTGAGAAATGTCAAGTAAAAATGTGATTTCTGGTAATGTCACACTTCAGCGAACAAATAGGTTCCAAACAGAGAAAGTAAGAGAGAGAGAGAGAGAGACCAACCCTACTTTAAAACCTGAGCCAGCCCTGCCTGCAAGCTCCAGGCTATGCAAAACACTGCCTTCATGCGAATGACAGGACATCAATCTTAGCATTTTAAAGGGTAAATGTGCAAGCTGTCATTTTAATGAGCGTTTTTAAATAAATGTTGAGTTTCCCTTTTAAAAAATGACAGAAGCAGCAGGAGAGGAAACAAGTTTAAACCACATGACAGGGATTCACGGAAACTGGGTTCTGTTCCCAACCTTTCCAAAACACGTGTGACTCTCTCCCACCCACACACACCCTAGGCATGTTATTTAGCCTCTCTGTGACTCAGTTTCCCCCATTTATAAAATTATAAGACTAGAACTGGATTCACTTTGTCAGACAAAACTTTTTTTTGGTGATACCAAAATATTTAGTGAATTTGGTTTCAAACTGTTCATGGCAAAACTGCCCCCCAAAAATTCTCAAAAAAGTCAAAATATTTCATTTCAAGATTTTCTTAAAGAAAATATTTTGATCTTTTTGGTTCAAAATGACTTTTCATCTCAAATTTCTCTTTAATTTTATTTTAAAAAACACAATAAAAAACTTTTAAATGGTCAAAATTAACCAAAACATTTTGTTCACCCTGATTTTTTTTTCCCCAAAAAATTAACCAAAAAATTCCAAAAATCTTAGTTTTCAGTTCAACACAAAACAAGTCTTTCCCCCAATTTTTCAGAATGGCCGGTGAACCAAAAAGGAAAAGTCTGTTATTTGCACAGCTCTAGATATGTGCCTTGAGATCCTTTGACAGAAGGAGTTATAGAAAATGAAAGCTCCACCACAGGCTAGTGGCATTTGAAATATAGTAGGCCAAATGCATAATAGGATATGCAGAGCCAGTTTGCAGCATCAGATAAAGTTCATACTGTCTAATATATGGAGCTATACCTATCTCACAGAACTGGAAGAGGACCCTGAAGGGTCATTGAGTCCAGCCCCCTGCCTTCACTAGCAGGACCAAGTACTGATTTTGCTCCCGATCCCTAAGTGGCCCCCTTAAGGGCTGGATTCACAACCCTGGGTTTAGCAGGCCAATGCTCAAACCACTGAGCTATCCCTCCCCCCGTGCATGACTTAAATCAAGAAAGGGCTTTTCCTATCCTATTTTGATAGCACACTGCAGTAGAGTCTATTACTAATCAAGCTTATTAAGCATAAGAGTTCGCTTATGAGACAGGAGCAATCACGACAGAGTTTGATTTCCAGTGAAATTAAGGATCAAGTAGATTATTTGCTACTTCCGGGTATTTTTCCTTTTTTTAAAAAAAGTGGAGCTAGCTAAATTCTGAACATTTTGCCAAATCAAAGCCACCAACTTGGATTCCGAATATAAAGAATGCCTAGAATTTACAAACGTGGGGGTCTAAAGTTAGATGCATATACCTAGAGCGAGGCACTTATGTAAAGAGGCTTTCTAAAGAGGCCCTGGAAGCCAACACCTTCCACGGTGTCAGTGGAAGTTACAAACGCTCAGCACCTTTGTAAAACGAGGCTTGAACAGTGTCAAGAAAGCATCATCATCTCCACCACTGTCTTGGGGCAAATGCACTGCACTGGGACTTAGGAGATCCTGGTTCAAGAGCCTGCTCTTTCTAGAGACTCCCTGGGTACGAGTCCCTCAGGCCCCAACCCAGCAAAGTGTTTAAATATGTGCTTAACTTTAAGTCCCCATTGATTCCAGTGGGCTTACGAACATGCTTAAAATTACACAAGTGCTTAAGTATCAGAGGGGTAGGCGTGTTAGTCTGGATCTGTAAAAAGCGACAAAGGGTCCTGTGGCACCTTATAGACTAATAGACGTATTGGAGCATGAGCTTTTGTGGGTGAATACCCACTTCGTCGGATGCATGTAGTGGAAATTTCCAGGGGCAGGTATATATATGCAAGCAAGAATCAGGCTAGAGATAACGAGGTTAGTTCAATCAGGGAGGAGGAGGCCCTCTTCTAGCAGTTGAGGTGTGAACACCAAGGGAGGAGAAACTGGTTCTGTAGTTGGCAAGCCATTCACAGTCTTTGTTTAATCCTGAGCTGATGGTGTCAAATTTGCAGATGAACTGAAGCTCAGCAGTTTCTCTTTGAAGTCTGGTCCTGAAGTTTTTTTGCTGCAGGATGGCTACCTTTAAATCTGCTATTGTGTGTCCAGGGAGACGGAAGTGTTCTCCTACAGGTTTTTGTATATTGCCATTCCTAATATCTGATTTGTGTCCATTTATCCTTTTACGTAGGGAATGTCCAGTTTGGCCGATGTACATAGCAGAGGGGCATTGCTGGCCCAATCAGCTTAAGAGCTTGCTAGACCGAGGCCTTATTCTCTCTGTAACTCAGTTCCCCCAAAATAAGGACAATACCTCCTTTCTGCCATCCTTTGTCAGATTTTTCTATTTATATTGTAAGCTCTTCACAGCAGGGATTGTCTCCTGCCCATGGGTATGTACAGCACCAAGCACAACGGGACCCCAATCTAAGAATAGGTCTACACTGCAATAAAACCCCCATGCTGGCCCGTGTCAGCTGTCTCGGGCTCCCGGAGCTTTAAAACTGCAGGCCACATGTTTGGGCTCAGACTGGAGCCTGGGCTCTGGGACCCTTGGAGAGGGGAGGGCTGACCCAAACCAGCAGTGCTGTATTGCAGAGCAGACATACCCCAAGTGCTGCCATAATGCAAACACATATCGCTACTAATAGTAATACAGCTATTGTATTAATTATAATAGTAGCCTCCCCCCGTCTTCGTCCAAAGCACTGAGGAGGTGGTAGGTCCCCCCCCCCCGCCTCTCTTTATGAATGAGAAATTACAAACAAAGCAAGGTCTTGCCACAGGGAATTAAAAAGAAAAACTGCCAGAGCTTTCGTTTCCTTTAATGAAACCAATGCACAGTTCTGAACTTTAAACAAGCGGCACTGTGGCTGCTGTAACTTTAAAATGATATTGCAAGACGCACAAGAAATCATAAGCAATAACTTCCAAATGTGCTAGTCCCTTGAACCATACTCGAAAGGGCTGTAACAATCAGAACCGCTTTATAGCTCTGGCTGCCACACTGCCATACAGAATCAATCAACTGAGGTACCACTGGACATTCTCGCCAGGCAGTCAGGTTTTACCATTCCATAAGCAATTACTGCAAGAGTGGAAATAAGGACAGAGCTTAGTGCAAGCCGATGAGACAAGATTATTAAAGCCATTTACACATGCTGCTTGGGAAACAATACTTGAGGATCTGAAGCCTGATTTTGCTGCAGATTATGAGGCACATCCTTATGAATAGTTTTCCCACCCCTGATTTCTCAATCCAACTTCCCCCAACAAAACTGCATTAGCCTTATTCAATATGCAAAAAAGAGTCCATAAAAGCCTCAGGTAACATTCTGCTGAATACAAGATGCCAGAAACTGGGCTATAAACAATGAAACAGACACACACAAACATACACTTGCTGCACATTCAAGCTGTAAAGGGTAGTTGGAGAATTTTTGTTGTTGTTTTCCCATATAAGTGTGGCTGTGAAGTGCTGCATTGTTTGAATTCTTGACATTTAGAATTCCTTAATATTTTTGGAATGTCAGCAAGCAGATCAAATGATTTGGCTGGCCATTTTCCAATGCAACCGATTCCTCAAGGAACAAAATGAAAAATGCTGCGTGGTGTGAGGTCATCAAACTGAGCCAATGTGACAGAGGAATGGCACGAGCGGCCCAACACTTTCAAAAGGTGATTTTAGAGGCTGAACTTGAGATGGCTTGAAGAGGGTCCTGATTTTCAGAAGGGGGCTGCGGAGCACTTTCTGAAAATCAGGCGTTTCAAGTTAAGTGTCCCCAAATCACCAGTCCCTTTTGAAAGCCTTGGCCGAGAGAACAGATGGAAATTTCCTCAACAAATTGAGTTAATTTTCCCTTCAAAGGTGTGGGTTTCTTTGGGGAGAGGAGGAATTTAAAAATAATAAATGAATAAACAATAAGAAAAAAAATCAGTGTCATGCAATGTACTAGTCTTCTCTTTCTACCACCACATTTCATTTCTGATACTAGAGTTTATTTTAGACGTCTCTAGATACAAGATCTCTCTCCCCGTCCCAAAATGCTCTCACTGACTGACATTATAATTGACCAACTGCTGATTGACTCCAGACTGACAACATTATAATTTGCATGCTAGAAATCCCCGCAGCCTCTCTCTGTTCTATGGGTTTGCCCCTACAGTCGGAGCAGACTTCACGAGTCTCATCACTGGGCTTGCGGTTGCAAGCCACCATGACGGATTCTGAGTGAGACTGGAACACAGTCTAGCATGGGTGAGAGGATGCTTCCTGCATCCAAACAAAGTCGGATCTATGCTAAGCAGAGATGAACCCGAACCGAAATCCGGCCTCTGGGAACACGCACTTAGACACTCTTCTAAATATTGGGGGTCGGGAGGAAGGCGGTTTCAGATCCAAACCCATACACAGAGCTTCATGTTGCAGTTGACCCACCCCATAATAGGCCAACCCAAACCCCAGAATCCCAACACTCCTGAGCTACCGATCGTCCGGAATCTGGGAGCTTGAGTCTGCGGAGCTGTTTCCGAACGGGAAATATCATACACCACCTGCACGAAAGGGAAAGCCCCTCTCTCTGAAGGCCCAGCTGACAGGGCTGCTAAAACACAATGGCCCCAAGAGTATCACTGGGAGGGGCATGTGGAATTGCTCACAACTTGCGGGGGGGAGGTAGCGGGAGTAAGAGCAAGGGGAAATTTCCATGTAGCCGCAGGACCAGGGTTTTCACACAAACCCGACAGTGGAAAGAACCACATGTGACAGCACAGCCCCACGGTAGACCGAAGCCCTCTCTTCGTAGCAGCATAAAGGTTAAACCTGGCAGGGTGCAGGCGAGAGCAACGCTGCTCCCTCATCTGTCAGATCCCAGCTGCAATGGCATCTTCGGGAAGGGGAGCACGCGGCACACACTCCCTGTGCTCATCCCTGCAGACAGCTCTGGAGGATGGGATGTGACACTCCGATGAGTACGCACTTCACAAGAATGAGCTGCTGGTGGGAGGCTGAGTTGCCACCCACCATGTTTCACCCGGGCCGTCGGGTTTTCTTAATGTCATGTTCAGTGTCAGGGTAAAGATAAATGTGTCAGTTTGCTGGAGCAACTTAGAGCGAACAATCAAACCTTTGAAAATCCACCTTATCCTGCCCCTCCTATTCCTGCTTAGAAACTGCTGTCGCTTGCGCTCCTGGGCTCTTTGTTCCTCAGTCTCTTTACTCTCACTTCTCTTGGGATTTATCTTTTACATTAAAGGGCTGCTGGAGAGGATGGCTCAGCTATCTTGGCATCAGGTTTAACCTACCTTAGGCCACCTGGAAACACAGACTCGGATCTGGTGGCACTCACTTTGGCCTTCATCTTCTCATGGGAGATAAACTGAGCTCCAGGGAATTTATACTGTGTTGGTCCCTTGGGATGAAACCTTAAAAGACTCAGTACTGTTTATTCCTAAAAGTTCATGCTTCCAGGTTTCAGCTGGTCACTTGTTGGGGTCGGGAAAGGATTTTTTCCTCCCCTCCAATGTATTTTGGGGTTTCTTGTTTTTCTAGTCTCCTTCCTCTAAAGGATCAGGGATGGCCATGGCTGGAGATGGAGTACGCCAGTGTTCTGAGGTGCCACCACCGAACATTCTCTCTCTCTCTCTCAGGTGCTGGATTGGTGGTTCTTGCTCAGATGATCAGTGGCTAATTAAGCATCGTACATGAGGTCAGGAAGGAATTTCCCTCCAGACGGATAGGAAGTGATTGGGGGGCGGGAGGATAGTTCACTTTCTTCTGAAGCATGGGATCCCACTTACTGGGATTACCTGGGTATACCTCACTTCATTCTCTGCCATTGCAGAGTCCTCAGGCACTTGTCCACCTTGGTCTCTGCTATTCTCTGCCTGTGGCACATAACAGCTTAGTTTCCTGTGGGCTGTAATACTTTGGTCTCACTTCCGTTGTTGGAGTTACTGTGCGGGCGCCGGGTGGTGTTGGTGGCCTGTGATAGAGGAGATTGGACTAGATGGTTTGGTCGTCCCTTCTGGCCTTAAACTCTGTGTGGACATTGAGGGCCCTAAGGCTTAGACTCCTTGTCCTTGGCCAAAACTTCCTCTCCCGCTCTGATACACAGTGGTGTGAACCCATTCTCTCCCACTCCACAGCTGTTTCCATTTCAGTGATAAAGTGCTTCTGGAAATAGACACTACGCAATGCACTTTGGGATGAAAGGTGATCAGGAACAGTCAACATGGATTCGCCAAGGGCAAGTGATGCCTGACCAACCTGACTGCCTTCAGAGATAACTGGCTCTGTGGATATGGGGAAAGTGGTGGATGTGATATACCTTGACTTTAGCAAAGCTTTTGATATAGTCTCCCACAGTATTCTTGCCAGCAAGTTAAAGAAATAAAATAAAAAAATGTATGGAGATATACCTATCTCATAGAACTGGAAGGGACCTTGAAAGGTCATAGAGTCCAGTCCCCTGCCTTCACTAACAGGACCAAGTACTCTCCCTGACAGTTTTTTGCCCCAGATCCCTAAAAGGCCCCTCAAGGATTGAACTCAACTCTGGGTTTAGCAGGCCAATGCTCAAACCACTGAACTATCCCTCCCCCATCCAAGTATGGATTGGATGAATGGACTATAAGGTGGACAGAAAACTGGCTAGATCGTCGGGCTCAATGGGTAGTGATCAACAGCTCGATGTCTAGTTGGCAGCCGGAATCAAGTGGAGTGCCCCAGGGGTTAGTTTTGTTCAATATCTTCATTAATGATCTGGATGATGGAATGGATTGCACCCTCAGCAAGTTCGTGGATGATACTAAGCTGGAGGGAGAGGTAGATACACTGGAGGGTAGGGATAGGGTCCAGAGTGACCTAGACAAATTGGAGGATTGGGCCAAAAGAAATCTGATGAGGTTCAACAAGGACAAGTGCAGAGTCCTGCACTTAGGATGGAAGAATCCCATGCACTGCTACGGGGGGGACCGACTGGCTAGGCAGCAGTTCTGCAGAAAAGGACCTGGGGATTACAGTGGATGAAAAGCTGGATATGAGTCAGCAGTGTGCCCTTGTTGCCAAGAAGGCTAACGGCATATTGGGCTGCATTAATAGGAGCATTGCCAGCAGATCGATGGAAGTGATTATTCCCCTCTATTCGGCACTAGTGAGGCCACCTCTGGAGTACTGCATCCAGTTTTGGGGCCCCCACTACAGAAACGATGTGGACAAATTGGAAAGAGTCCAGTGAAGAGCAACAAAAATGATCAGGGGGCTGGGGCACATGACTTATGAGGAGAGGCTGAGGGAACTGGGCTTATTTAGTCTGCAGAAGAGAAGAGTGAGGAGGGATTTGATAGCAGCCTTCAACTACTTGCGGGGCGGGGCGGGGGGAGAGTTTCCAAAGAGGATGGAGCTCGGCTGTTTTCAGTGGTGGCAGATGGCAGAACAAGAAGCAATGGTCTCAAGTTGCAGTGAGGGAGGTCTAGGTTGGATATTAGGAAAAACTATTTCACTAGGATGGTGGTGAAGCACTGGAATGGGTTATCTAGGGAGGTAACAGAATCTCCATCCTTAGAGGTTTTTAAGGCCTGGCTTGACAAAGCCCTGGCTGGGGTGATTTAGTTGGGGTTGGTCCTGCTGTGAGCAGGGGGTTGGACTAGATGACCTCCTGAGGTCTCTTCCAACCCTAATCTTCTATGATTCTGTGAAGGTGCTAAATAAACCTTATGGCGTTATAATTCCTTAAGAGTCTACTGTGAGAGACAGAACAATCCAATACAGCCATTCCCACTCTGGCTTCAATGTAAGGATAACCAAGTGTTACAGGGGGAAAAGGGGAGGGATTAGAAAATAGGCTGGAGAGCATCCCATCACCACTAGACTGAGCTCTGCAAGAACAATCATGCACCACAACCCTGAGTGTGGAAGGGAGTAAAATCCGTGGCAGAACAGACACATGGTAACACCCAAGAGGAAAATCTAATGGTTACATGGGATTCTACTCACTCACACGTATCACTTCGGTGGGCTCAAGTTTGGTTCGATTTGCCTGAACAAGCCTTAGTGCATTCCCTAGAAAGGGCGTCCTTTAGACAGGTTGTAGTGCCTTGCTGTGGAAGCCACTGTTGGAACACACTGAACGAGATGCCCATAGTTATTTAAGGGGGCTGAATCCATCTTGCAGACTGCAATTAATTGATCTGATGGTCTCCTTTCAGTCCACAGTGTATTATACAGCACTCTTTATTTTACGAGTACAATACTAATGGACCTTGGGGGGACAAAATTGAGGTCAGTCAGTATAAGAAGCCAGTTCCCACCACTTCCCCTGCAACAGTAGGGTCACACAACAGAGTGCAATTCCTTGCTTCTTCAAAAAAGCAGTTGCAAGGTGTCCCCAGGCCAATAAACTGGATGGCTAAGCAAGGGGGATTCAAAAGCATGTCAGAAACGTAGTCAGGAATGCCATCCTCTCAGCAATCCAGTTGAACACAGCATCACACAGGACACTATTAGCCATCTTCAAGTTAGACAGCAGCAGCAGAATTTCTCCAGCTCATGGCTCAGGAAAAATAGATCTGGAGAATTACCAGGTGCATTTGCATGCCTAGTTTGTGTACACAATCATGACAGATGTATGTGAAGATGGTCAGGCAACCATCTAGCTGGTTGCCTCGGTACACAGATGGTGTCACCTAGACAGTTAGACATACAAGTGGACATTTGCCTATGCAATTTCCCATTACTGTGCGCGCGCGTGCGCACACACACACACACACACACACACACACACAGTTGTGCACCTCCAGTTCTGATCATTTAAACCCCAAAGTCACTGGAACCCTTCCATTACATCCCTTCATTTCCCATCCTCAGACTCCTCAATCGATCACTCACTTCAACACCACACATGGCTCTTGGAAAGCTTCTCCACTAGCTCAATTATTCATTGGAGACACACCCCAAAAGTTGTAAGCCAGCACATAACATGCAAAACATGACAACTTACTTACTCCTGATTGATTATTTATGCTCCGTTCACGTTATTGCCCATTGCATAATATCAGTGCTCCTTTCTGACCTATATATAGTACATGAACGCCCAGTGCAACGCGTGTTAAACCAACAGCACCATTCGTTTATTGCTACATACACTAGCACACAATAGAGGTAATTACCACTCCAGCATTCCACAGACTTTACTGAGAATATTTGTTGTTAATTAATGTCTCCTGGATACAATCTACTCCTCTACCAAATGGTCTTTTTTGTGATCATCTTGTATGCAAAGTTGCTCTCTAATGTTGCTATGGAACAGTGGTAGCTCATTGCCAGGTAAAGAAAAGATTAATCTACTGTACACGGTTTCCTTTGGACACAGAACATAGGTAGTTGACCATCGGAACGACAGCATCAGGGCTATTCACTGCCTCTCTATGCAGGCTGCTAAGGGCTCTCTCATCCCCACTAGGCAGCAAAACTTCCTCATTCCACTTAGCTGGCTGTTGCTGGGGTGGTTCGTAAATAATAATAGTTTCTGATGACTGGCTTAACCCTTTCCTGCTCCAACGTGCCTGCTCGGAGGGTTTCACCAGAGGCTGACTTCCAGCTGCTTTCAGATGCCGTGGGTTCCACAAGGGACCAGGCCTGATTTCCACTTATGCCACATGCTGGAAGGGAGCACGCTGATCCAGCTCCATGCTGAAGCTTGAAGAGTAAAGAGCAGCATTTGGAGAAGAGCCCACTGAATAGGTTTTGTTTTGCTTTTTTTAAAAAAAGGGGGAAAAATCAAAAGGGAAATTCTCTCATTATTTGCATTGTGACAGCACCTAGGCACCCTTGTCATGCACCAGGGCCCCATTGTGCTAGGCGCTGTACTAACAGAGCAAAAAGATGAAGCAACTTGGATAGTCGCCTGGGAGTTACAAGACCTTAGTTCTATTTCAGACTCTGCTATTAACTCCTTCTGTGTGACCTTGGGAAGGTCAACCTCTCCGAGTCTCAGTTTCCCCTACCTGTAAAATAGGATTAATCAAGCTAACTTTGTAGCTGTGTCCCCGACAGGATACTACATGCCATGGGGAATTAACGCAAAGTATCAATGCAGGCAGATCGCTCCCTGATCCAGTGGAGCAAGAGTCACGTTGACCTTGATCCGTCCTCAGCTACCAAGAAGCAGGGCTGTATTTCCTTAAACTGTTAATCCCTGTTGTTTAATTGGTATGTGATCTTTTCCCTACGTTTGCCAATTCAATGAGGGCTGAAAACCATCCAGTCAAGTCTGTTTCGCTTCCTGGATTCTTGCACATAAATTCCCCGGAGCGTAAGTGTAGTGCAACAGTAACAGCTCGTTGTTATTGCATGCAACGTCTCTCTTTTTAGTTGGTGCTATTACATGAGATCAATTCAAGGGGCGGCACCAGGGCCTGTAAAAGGGGTAATATTCCATCCTCTCCCCCGCCCTTGGTCTGGATCATCTATTTAGGGGGCAGTTTCAGAAGTGCATTAAGGATACAGGCCCACAAGCGCTCCACTGACTTACAATGGAACTTGTGCCCCTAAACGCCTCGGGAGCGTGTGAAAATCCTCCCCATTAGATTGTAAATGCCTCGGGGACGCTCTCGTACTACATATTTGTACAGCGCCTAGCACAAATCCCAAATCTCTGTTGACGTCTCCAGGCGCTACTGTAACAAACAGGAATAAGGACGGGAAACGTTTACAACTGGCGTCTTCCCAAAAGGGCTGCAAACGGATCCCCTGAGGGCCAGCCAGATCTCAGAGGCAAGTTGCTCACAGAAAAAGAAAAGTAAATGAAATGAAATAAAGTAAAATGAAACAAAAACAAAAAGCATTTATCAGGAGACTCAACGAACCTGCTCAGCTTCCCCAACCTCAGGGGGTGGATGACTTTGCCGGCACCTCTTGGTCCTTTAAATCCTTCGGTAACAGCTGTGAGCAAGTGGGGATTTTCCGTACGATTTTTATGAATGATATCCATGACTTCCTTGGCTAAGGATTGCTACCCCGTGGGTGCAAGAGGGTTAAAAAGCTGCTCTTGGGGCAGAGCAGGAGACTTGAAGTACCTGTGTCAGTAACTGTCTGGGTTGGTATGAATGGGTCATTGACAGCTGAAACTCACTCACATGAATGAAGGATTTGGAAAGACAACGGGAACCCCCAAGACTGAACAACTGACACCTACCAATGGGAACCTGGGGGAGGTGGAACATATGATGTCAGCAAGGGTCTGCTGGGAGAGGTGACAGGAGGCTAGGAGAAGTGCTGACCGTGGGCGTGTAAAAGTCCCTGACCAGGAGTCTATCACAGCTGGACAGAGCTGGGCAGAGCTCACGGTGTGAAACAGGAGTGCCGGAGGCTCAGTCTCAGAGGCATTAGGCCATGGTCCCTATACTTAAGGAACAGCAGGAAGCCGGGGTGGGGGAGGGGGCCCCTGGCACACTGAAGAGGTTCCTCAGGGGAACTGTTAAAGAGTTCGGGCATAGCACAAAACCCCTGGATCTGTGGCGATGGTTAAATGCCCTTCAGTGTTTGTATGTTCGTTTTAAACAGGAAGTGGTGAATTCAACCCAAAGGCAAGATTGGAGAGCAGCTCAGTTGTCTGCTGAGTCCCTATGCCGAACTGAGCAAAATATAACGCGCGTCAGCAAACGCTCGCGAGACACTGTCAGCACCCAGGGTGGGTTTGACTTTTGTTCTGCAAGATGGAAGCGAGACACCAGATGTGGTTTAGATCCAGTCTCTGAAACTCATCAGGAAGGGTTGAATAAATGGTGCCCTTTTCTAATAGGGGTCTTGGGTTGTAGATGGAGGAAAGGGTTAAAATAATCCCAAGGCAGATATTTGCTAGGCCATCCCACTGTTCAGAAAATCCGTGTCGGGCCTTGTACAGTGGTGTTCCAGGGACAAGAAATTACAACTCTCAAACTCATAAGGTTAAACCCTTTAACAGGCACTGATCAGAGATGCACTTCCAGAAAGAAGCATCATTATTTAAATGAACATCTCCAGCTCCTATGCATAGGGGCAGCCAAGGGGCTCTGCATGCTGCCCCTGCAGCTCCCATTGGCTGGGAACTGCAGCCAAAGGGAGCTGCAGGGGTGGCGCCTGTGGACGGGGCAGCACACAGAGCTGCCTGGCTGCACCTCCACATAGGAGTTGGAGAGGGGACATGCCGCTGCTTCCGGGAGCTGCTTGAGGGAAGCGCCGACCAGAGCCCGCACCCCTCCTGGGCCCTGCCCCCCTGCCACAGCCACAATCCCCTCCCGCTCTCTGAACCCCTTGATCCCAGTCCAAAGCACCCTCCTGCCCCCCCAACCCCTCATCCCCAGCCACACCCCAACGTCCACACCCCCCACCCGGAGCCCTCACTCCTACCCCCATACTCCAACCACCTGTCCCAGCCCTGATCCCACTCCCGCCTTCTGAACCACTCAGTCCCAGGCCAGAGCACCCTCTTACACCCCAAATCCCTCATTCCCAGCCCCACATCAGAGCCCACACCCCCAGCCGGAGCTCTCACCCCCCCCCTTGCACCCTAATCCCCTGCCCAAGCCTGGAGCCTCCTCCTGCTCCCTGAACCCCTGATTTCTGGCCCCACCCTGGAACCTGCACCCCCAGCCCAGAGCCCCCTCCTGCACTCCAAGCCCCTCATCCCTGGTTCCATCCCAGAGCCTGCACCCCCAGCCAGAGCCCTCAGCCCCTCTCACACCCCAGCTCCCTGAGCCAGCCCGGTGAAAGGGAGTGAGTGAGCGAGGGTGGGGAAAGCAAGCGAGCGACAGAGGGAGGGGAGAGGGAGTGAGCGGGGCCAGCGTGTTGGTTTATGGGAGTAGAAAGTTGGCAGCCCATGGTGAGTGGGCTCTAAAAGAAAAGGAAGCATTTGGGTAGGGAGCATTTTTACAAAACCTCTGTGTTTTAGTCAAATATCCCCTTGACACATTGTACAGGTTGAACCACACCCTGATGAAAGCATGGCCAAGGGCTACAGGGGTTCTTGGGATCTAGTCCTGGCCCCGGCCCCGTATGGGAGCTTAGGAAGGCTACTGCGGGATGAGCCTGCACAGCTCTGGGCCATGCCAGCAGGCCCTGACGTACGAGACGCCTCAGTGACTGCAATGGGACGATGTATGTGAGGAAGTGCTCACTGAGCGAGTAAAGGCTGTGCAATGTAACCCTTCACCCCTATACGCCCAGGGCTGCCCGGGGGAGGGGGGGGCAAGTGGGGCAATTTGCCCCCAGCCTTGGGCCCCACAGGGCCCCCCACCAGAATATAGTATTCTATAGTACTGCAACTTTTTTTAATGGAAGGGGCCCCCAAAATTGCTTTGCCCCAGGCTCCCTGAATCCTCTGGGCAGCCCTGATTATGCCTCCAGTCCCCATCCATACCACGGCAGAGATCCTGCTTACCAAGCACAGGAGTTCTTAAACCTTTTCCATACCAGGACCCCCATCACATCTAGCCAGGCCCTCCCCACCCCACCACAAATCCTACTGAAGAGACTCCTGCTCCTAAATCACTGAGGCACTTGTGCAAATCCCACCCTCAAATAGTAAAAGCAAAACCAAAATCCATTCTGTAGCAAAGAGGCTGATCTGCGATGAATGCAGAGCAGGGGCCGTCATCTCTCAAAAGGAGCTGGAAGGGGAAACGACGCAGATGGAGCGGAGCAAAAGCAAAGCAAGCTGACATTTAGACGCAGTAAAAGCTGCAAATAAACATCGCCTCCGTTTAGCTACAGAGTGGAGACTGCCGCCAAATTAGCTGCACAGCTTTCTCCTCCTCCTAAGACTCCCAAGATAAGTACAGGAATTAATGCTTTGAAACGATAGTGCTTTTTTTATTTGCCAGGTTCCTTTAATACAACAGCAATAAATACGTATTCCACCACTTAATGGCTTCTCCTCTCTGACATGGATACGAGTGTGTCTCTCTGTCTCTCTCTCTGTTTTTTATGCTGACACTGATATCCCAGAGCTGACTAGAGTGGAAGACTGGATCTGATTTTACAACACCACCAACAAAAATCTGCTGGGGTTTCTTCTAAATTTGAGCTAACTCTACAGCCGGAACATGCTAACCGAGCCAGTGACTGTTGCTGGAAGCAGGCTGCACTGGCATTTGTACGTGGGACTATAGGAGATATTGTTTGATCAGCCTGCTAAAAGAATGGAAATTATTCCTCAGAGAGAGCTCAGTAGCTACTGAGCCGCTTCACCTCAGGGCACTCCTAAAATTCCAGTGACGCTCCCTAGCTGGCATCAATGAGTGACTTTACGGGGAAAAGCTAAGGGGATGGTGCAGATACAACAACTAAAGTCAGAATTTTGCTAGGGAGTTATAAAAGCGACTGAAACCGACTCAACCCAGGTCAAAGTAGCTGAACCCTGTAACAAGTCTGTGGCTGCCTGGGACTTTATAACTGGTCTATGCTGCACGTCACACCCACCCAGAGCTTCAGGGCAGCAGAGAGAGACACTCGGATTCTTCGGTTTCAGCAGCACAGGTCTCTGCTAGCTGATCTCAGGAAACCTGCACTGGCTGATAGCAGCATCAGGCCTATGATACAATGGAACAGTTCCGACTCGCTCCAGTAAAAATGAAGTGGCACCTACAATACGCGTACACAAGCCAAGTCCTCACAATCCCTTCCTCATGGCTCATCACAACTGCAGCCAATGGACAATGAATGCAAAGATTCAGAGGGACATGAAGGAAGTTTTGGCAGCAATAAATCAACAGATTTCCTAGATGCAAAAGCAGCATAGACCTGGCTACGCTGCACATGGTGCATAATGGCCATACTGTTCCGAAGCGTGATTACTACACAGGAAAAGATGTTGTGCGTGTTTAAATTCCCGAGCTGGCTTTGGCAGAAGCAATGAGAAAGACAAGGACAGCCCATCAGTCAGTGCTTCTCCTTTCTACTTGGAGAAACTGATTCTCCCAATGAGAAGAACCTACATCCGAGTAAGGTCACCTTTGGGTTCTCACCCACCCATGATCCAGCAAAGTTTGCTTTTGAGAACCGGTTCTCTGCCAGATGGAAAATGAAAACAGTGACACACACACGCACAACTGTGAAAACACACCCTTCTCTGCAGCAAATGGAAACACAAAATAAGCCTGTTCCTAAAGCAACCCCAACCGAGTAGAATACGACCTGAAATCTGGATATGAGAAATGGAGACACCTTTGTTAAGATCCTGATGTGCAAAAGTAACCACTTGTAAAGTGTATCTGTCACATCTCCCTCTAGCAGCTGGTCTGTATAAAGTAGTGGTCAGGAAACTTGGGGATGCGCAGGGTGGGGGGTGGGTACTGGGCCAGCCCCCACAGGAGGGGCGGGGAAGGAGCACCACCCAGCTCCACTCTGGCGCCTGACCCCAGCCTGGAGCGCTGGCCCCAGCCCAACTCTGCCCTCATTCCCTCTCTAGCCCCAGGCCAGCTCTTGCCACTAGCCCCAGCTCCTCCCCCAGAGCCAGTTCTGCCCCCAGCTCTGCCTTCAGCCCAAGCTCTTCTGCTGAGGAAGCCTTGGCTATGCAGTAATGGGGGGTGGGGGCAGACGGATTCCATGACTGTGGGGGTGCGACAGGAAAAGCTTGGGCAGCACTGATATAAAGGATAACAACCAACTACTCCTGCCAGCTAATGGAGTGGCTGAGGTCCATGCTTGTGTGCTGAAAGTCCCCGCATCTCAGCACTGCTGGTGATCCAGGTTGAAGACTTTTAGACACACAGTCCCTCCCCAGTTGCTCTATTGCATAAGGTCAAGAGACTCACAAGCAATGCTACAGGAAAATCTTCACAGAAACGACATTAAAATCTGCAAGGACAATACCACAAGAGCAATATACTACCTGTTCCCCTAAGAAAATCTCTTCCTAAACTTTCCTTTGACTATTGTACTTGACTTAATCAGTTGAATTACTTTAACAGAGCTGTGAAAATAACTGAAAATATGACAATTGTTAAATACTACGGTAAAAAATTAGTTTTATCCCCTTGGTATTCTAAGAGGATTTATTGGAAAAACACGGTAATTCCATGAAACATAGTTTTAAAAAGGATCCGGAGCGTGAATTACAAAACCCGGCTCCAACATCACAACGTCACGGTCTCACATTTCTGAACGATACAGGATCCCGCATTAAATAAATATAAGCTAAGCTACTTTAGCTCCTCTGTGCAGCAGCATGTGAAACTGAAACCAGAGATCTTAGGAACCGTGTGATTAAACGCCAGTACCTGCAGAGTGCTCTCTCCCTGCATCACACTTTGAAAGCCCATCAATTACAAGAATGGAATGCCGAAGGCATGTGCTCCATTTGTCAGAGACATGGTACACTAATGCTGAAACTGACAAAAGTGATTACTGGAAGGATGACAGAAGATCTAAGCAGGATCAATATTTTTCGGGGTTGCTTAAGTTTCGATGTCAGAGCGACAGCGTGAAAAATAACAAAATATAAATGACTTGCATGATCATCAATAGGTGGTAGTAATTATTATCCCCAACTGAGACACAGAGAGACTAAGTATCTTGCCCAAAGTCATGCAGGGAATCTAGGTCAAAGCCAAGATTTGAACCCATTTCTCTTATCAACTAAAACCATCTCTCCTCTTCCACAGGCAAGTGTGCACAGAACCATAGACATTCATGGGCTGGAAAGGACTTTGAAAAGTATCAAGTCCAGCCTTCTGTGCTGAGGCAGGGCCAAGTAAACCTAGACCATCCCTGACAGGTGTTTATAAATGTGTGTGTGTGTGTGTGTACGCGCACACACACACACACACACACACACACACACACACACACACAGTATACATGGAGACACACGGATCAATTGAATATGCACAACATATATGTATATGTATATGTATGTATATATATATATATATGTTTAAATAGTGTGTGTATATATCTATATGTAGATATATAAATCCCACAGGAGGAGCGGAAGAACGAGCGATCTGGTCCTTCCTGCTCTCCATGTTGCAACCCTCACCAGGAACGTGGCATAAAGGAAGAAGGAAGTTATATAAATATACATACACACATGCACTTCTCTCTGTATCTAGATTGATACAGCCAGACATGCAGAAGCACAGAGAGAGAGAGAGAGAGAGAGAGAGAGAGAGACACACATACATACACACACGGCCAGATCCTCAGTTGGTATAAACAGGAGTAGCTCCACTGACTTCACTGGATCTATGCTCTTTGACGCCAGCTGAGAATCTGGCCCCATATGTATAACCAAATAAGTGCTTTCATAAAAATCACTGTTGCTTAAGTGATACCCGGGCAGAAACATAAATTATGCCCGCCGTGATTTTGTTTGAATAAAACCCTTACTAAAAAGTCAGCAGTAAACACAATTGCTTATTCCTTTGCTAGTGAAGTAGCATAAATTGCTCTCCCACGAGGTGCTCGAGCTCACCAAACTCGTATTTCCACAAGTGCTTTCACTTGTACTTCTAGAGCGCCTGTCGTGGGAGGCTCTCAAAGTTCTTTGAAAACATTAATTGAACCTCAACACACCTGTCAGGCAGGTAGATATTTGATAAATGGGGAAACGGAGGCATTGAGGGTAATAGCTTCAAAAGTGCCAAAGGGAATTAATAACCTACTGTGACATTCTATACCATGGGGAACATACTGTAAACCCTATATTCTGCATTTTCATATTTTTGTGATCTTATATATAAAGCATGCCTTGTAAGGTGTCAGGGGATAGGTTATGATCTGCTGAAAGGTTTCAGAGTGGTGGCCCTGTTAGTCTGTATCAGCAAAAACAGTGAGGAGTCCTTGTGGCACCTTAGAGGCTAACAAATTTATCTGGGCATAAGCTTTCATGGGCTAAAATACAGTAGACAGGTATAAATATACAGCATATGAAAATATGGGAGTTGCCATACCAAGTGTGTGTGGGGGGTCAGTGCTAATGAGCCAATTCAATTAAGGTGGAAGTGGCCTATTCTCAACAGTTGACAAGAAGGGGTGAATACAAAGGGAAGAAAAATCACTTTTGTAGAGCTAATGAGGCCAATGTGCTGGGGGTTGGACTAGATGACCTCTTGAGGTCCCTTCCAACTATGATATTCTATGAGTCTATGAATGTAATCAAGGTGGCCCATTTCAAACAGTTGACAAGAAGGTGCGAGTATCAGAGGGAAATTAGTTTTTGTAGTGACCCAGCCACTCCCAGTTTTTATTCAGGCCTAATTTGGTGGTGTCCAGTCTGCAAATTAATTCCAGTTCTGCACTTTCTCATTGGAGCCTGTTTCTGAAGTTTTTTTGTTGAAGAATTGCCACGTTAAGTCTGTTATTGAGTGTCCAGGGAGGTTGAAGTGTTCTCCTACTGGTTTTCGAATGTTATAATTCTTGATGTCTGATTTGTGTCCATTTATTCTTTTGCGTAGACAAATGTACATAGCAAAGGGGCATTGCTGGCACATGATGGCATATATCACATGCATAAGGTAAGTCGACGAGAGAGTTTCTCCCATCGACCCAGCGCGGTGTAGACACCGCAATAAGGTGACCTAAGTACATCAACTCTAGCGACGTCATTCACGTAGCTGGAGTTGCATAACTTAGGCCGACTTAGCTTTGTAGTGTAGCCCTGCCCTTAAACTTGTCCCAGTGGCCTCAGAGGGCAGGGAGAATACAGGATGTGTTCTAATTAAGGTACATTATCCAGTGAATAGCACTGATGGGCTATAACCTCTATGCACTTATTAGCCAACCATATTTTGGTTCTGCTTAAAACAATAACTGAATTCATCTTTGGGGCGGAAGGAGAACTAAGACGTCCATTTTTATTCGAGATGGGCCCAAAGCCGGACTCTGGACCCAAAAGCCCTTGAACATTGAGGTGAGGGAATGGGGCCACTCTTTTCAAGTTGGTCTTGTCTCAGCTTCCTATGACATTTCAAAATTGTCCCATTAGAAAAAGCTATATGATTTACATGGGTATTGTGAAACATTAGGGAACACAGCAAAATAATCCAAAGAACTGTGTTTGCCTTGCCATTAAAATAAAAAAATCCCAAAGAAGAGAGTTTGATTCAGCTTCCTGGAGCTGTCACCGCAGTAAGTGCAAATCAATAAAGCAAATCTGTCCTGCCAGCTGAAAAGAATCAGGTGACCTCAGAGATGGCTTCCCTGAGGCCTGTTTACACTTCAGAGTTCTTCATCTGCCCATTTAATGGACTTTAATAAAGAAAAAACAGAGTCTATTCTCCATATGGTCAAACTGGCTCCTCCCCTCTGCCCCCAATTAACATTGCAGTTGATCTGTAATTTATCTGGAAAAGACGCCAAAGGCTGAACAATGCAGCAAGAACCAGAAACCAGGATTGCAGGGAGATGAGCAGTGTTTGGCACAATGTTTGCCATCTACAACAGGGTTGTAATTTCCAGTTCACATGGGAAGTTAAAATGTTCATTGATCAAGAGACCTCTGTCTAATTAACTTACCCAGAGAGCAAATACAGCACAATCAATGGCTTAAAAAAGGAGGAGGAGGGGGGAAGAAGAGGGAATGCTGTCTAGGCTTACCTAGGGGGAAATTTTCAAAGAGAGAAAACTCTGCACACGCTCAAGAGACAAACATCTTCTCAAAGACTGTAACATCTTTAGAGTCAATCAGGCTTAAGTTACACGCCTCTTACAGGAAACTGTTCCAACACCACAATGTCTTATCTGTTTATAATCCACTTATGGTATGGAGGTTCTGATCACACAATTTTAAACACACACACGCTCTGTATTTTTTTCACATGCACACACACACACTACACACAAACAGGCACAAAAATACACACAATTACACACATCTCTAGCTCAGATTTTCATTCTAGATGAGCATACACTATAATTCCTATAGATACACCTCTACCCCGATACAACGCAAATTCAGCTATAACATGGTAAAGCAGTGCTCCGGGGGGGGGGGGGGGCTGCGTACTCTGGCGGATCAAAGCAAGTTCGATATAACGCGGTTTCACCTATAATGCGGTAAGATTTTTTGCCTACCGAGGACTGCTTTCTATCGAGGTAGAGGTGTACATGTACATAAACACACAGGCACAGATATTCACAATTACTTACACAATTCACATTCTGTATACACACACACACACACACACACACACACACACACACACACATTGCTATTTATATATCTGATAACTGCAGTACAAGTCTGGGGAGCTGAATGGTGCGGTGGCTGACTTTGGAACATCAGATTTTAGCTTCTGTAGCATTTGCAAGATTATGGTTCCACTGTTATCCCTAAAGCCATGACTAGGGAAAGGAATGAAACAAAGCAGCTCCTGTTTTGTTATCCACACAAAGAAGTGTAAGATTGCATTACAATATTAGCCTGGGTCTAGCTTCTCCTAGGTTCTTTGCATCCTTCAGCCTGTGCTGGTTTACTGTTATGTAGGCTTGGAAGGATTCAATTTTTATTGGTAAATGTTGATTTCACCATATACACAAAGCAATCAAAAAGTATTGCCATCAATGATCATCAAAATGTACAGACAGGCAAAGTGAGACAATGCTGCTTGGGAGCTTATTAGAGTTTGATTCAAGTGTATTTAGCTTGTATATTTTGGCATGTGAGGTGGACAATGTGTGTTTCGTGTTATAGATGTTGAGATTCAAATGGTTAAACCTCTACTGTCATTAAATTATTGCCTGACCACCACCACCCACAATTGTTTCACAGAACCAAGAAAATTTGATTTGATAAAAACTGAAAAAATTCTTAAAACCCATAATTTTGTGCAACTGTGAACGTTTAAATGGAGAAAAATAGAAAAAAATGCTTAACAATTAAATGTCTGTCAAAATTATACAAGAAAATAAAACCTTTATTCTGCTATGCCTCTATATATTTATTAAATTGCATTATGGAAAACAATGGACTCTAGCAAATCCCCACAAGTATACCTGCTGTATTGTTTCAACTATGTGTTAATTTCCAAGCATGTAAAACACAGTGGTGTGTAACTCTGCTGTCTGCTCCACTTGTGGCAGCCTCAAGGTTGCATTCTGCTCTTTCCTAGTGCTCTTCTCTTTCCGAGAAGGAGCTGTAGATATTTTAGTAAATCTTCCTGATCCTGGAAGTTCCACAGCCAGGCAGAGCTGAGAGCCAATGTAACACACACAGGTACCGCCGCAGAGAAACGAGCACCTGGTAGGGCCAACCAAGCACCTGGAAGGGAAGTCTTAGAGCAGGTAGGTGTGTTTGTTTGATTGGGCATGGGGAAGATAGGAAAATTATGGGAGAACTCGTTTGGGTGACTAGGTAATAATTCAATATTTGTAAAGGTCAGTTTTAATTTTGAAAAACCACCACCATTCTTTAGATACATCTTTGCATGACATATGGGAAGGGTTATTCCTCAGTGCAGTCACTAAATTGGCCTTTTTAAATGATACAGCATCCTGTTACCTACATACTTAAGGTGCAGAACATACAGTGCCGGCCAAATGCTTCCACCGCACTTACAAGCTCATTATCTGGAAACGAGAGAGAGGACATGAGAAAACAAAGGAAATTCCCAGCGTCAGAATGACAAGCATGCTGCTCTTCACCAGAGACAGGGTCATGCCACAAAATTAAAAGCTAAGTTTGAGATTTTCTCTGAAGTTTGGGGGTTGTTTGGATCTGGGATTCTGGTTCAGCCAATGATGGAGAGAAAGAGCCAGGCATGAAGTTTTAGGTGCTCAGATACCAGTGAGCCTGGCACAAATGCCTAGACACAGAGCGATATAGAGACACCCCAGGGGGGTCTCATCCTCAGGTGCCGCAAACTCCACTTAAGACAAGGTGACTATGCCAATTTATACCAGCTGAGGTTCAGAGCCAGGTCTTTGTTTGGGACCCCATCTCTACTAAACACTTAAGGATAATGATAATGGCTTAGCACAGGTACGGGAGCGGGGATGCACAACCCCCTATCAGATATGGATTTCAATTTCTGAATAAGCAGGGTGCAATCTGCATTGCCTGCATGCATTGTGAAGCGCAGCTAGGAACTCGCACAAAGAAGCACAGTGCCAAGATCTAGACATCATTTGAACAAATGAAAGAAACCACCAGAAGCCTCCCCATGCTCAGGAGGGAGGAACGCAGCAGACTAATACAAGGCATTCATCTCCACCACGTTTCCATTGCCGATTTAAAGCGTGCCTGGCTGCTGTGTAACTTTATACATCTTGGGGATCCCAGAAAGGCAACCCTGTGTCACCCCGTCACCCTTGTGCTACCTAGCGCCAAGTCTCTTGATCATAATTATCACATCTGTGTTATGCAAGAAGATGATTATCTGGAAAATTGGGGGGGGGGGGGGAAAGGTTCCAGCAGGTGACTTATAATTTCATAGCACGGATACAAGTTTCATAAATCTCCCTCCAAGCAGGCACATTATGGGGGGCAGCACTCTCCCCCGCCCCCACACACACATACACACAACACACTCCCTGTCACACTCCACTCCACCCCCGGCATTTGAAAAGCACGTTGCAGCCACTTGGAATGCTGGGATACTGTCCATACTGCACTACTCCCAATGTCACTGCAAGTGCTGCAAATGTGCCCACGCCAGTGCGCTTGCAGTTGTCAGCGTTGACAGACTGCAGCGCTTTCCCTACTGCGCTCTCCAAAGGCTGGTTTAACTCAAAGCACTCTACATCCGCAAGTGTAGCCAAGCCCTTACTCTGGCTATTCCAGAATAAGTGCCCTTCTCCAGGGGTCACTGCCCACTTGGCACTCCTGGGACAGATTTTAAAGCTGTCCTCCCTGCCAAGACTCCCCTGGAAAGGTAGTGACCAGGGGCAGCTCTAGACAGTAGGCTGCCCCAAGCAGCGCGGAGCGCTGCGCCGCCCTTCCCCGGTCCCGCGGCGGGTCCCCTCTTCCCGCGGCTCCGGTTGAGCTCCTGCCGGCATGCCTGCGGCAGGTCCACCGGAGCCCGGGACGAGCGGACCTGCCGCAGTCATGCCTGCGGCAGGTCCGCTCGTCCCGGGCTCCGGTGGACCTGCCGCAGGCATGCCGGCGGGAGCTCAACCAGAGCCAAATGCCGCCCCCCCGGGAAACGGCCGCCCCAAGCGCCTGCTTGGCGCGCTGGTGTCTAGAGCCGCCCCTGGTAGTGACCATACCACCATTGCCCTCCCATGGGGTGAATCCCCCTTCTGCAGATACAGTTGCTCCCATGAGAGCAGGGAGGATGTATTTTGCATCCTTCCCTGTTGCACCTGCAGGAGTGAACCAGCCCAGTAAAGAGTGTACAATAAACCTTCTCCTTTTAGATCAGAACTGTGGACAATCAGATCTGCACACAGTGCTCAGATTCCACAGTGGTGGCGGCAACTTCTAAGAACTTCAGATGAATGAGATTCATACCCCAGGGTCCAGCATTATGCTCTGGGACTGACTCTTCATTACAGGAAACAAACTATGCAGACTAAGCAGCTCATGTTAGATGAAATACACTCATCCCATCC
The DNA here is from genome assembly GCF_016161935.1 of Mauremys reevesii. Classification (NCBI taxonomy): domain Eukaryota; kingdom Metazoa; phylum Chordata; order Testudines; family Geoemydidae; genus Mauremys; species Mauremys reevesii. The sequence continues at coordinate 18,013,364 of NC_052641.1, forward strand.
CTTTAATCAGCGCTACTTTAAAGACATCTAAATAACTTCAAGCCAACAAGAGTGCTAAGGACTCCTGTAGCCTTGAGGCTTGGAAGCTGATTTTACAGTATACAGGACTGCAATGGCAGGCTCTTTCTCCAGAAAGGCTGCATGGCCAGTCAGCCCACCCTCCTTTATTGACTGGATTTGTCGAAACTGATGGAAAACACACACAGCTAGTCGGATGCAAAACATTTCAAAACCTGCTTCTGAGAAAATGGCTTAAGTCTGTATTATGTTTAATCCCTTTTGATCAAGGCCTTCTATGTAAGTGAAAAATAATAGATATGTCACATACCTTCAAGGGTGAAGTTCAGATTTTCATATTGTTCCAAAATGCAGTTAGTGCAATTTTTTATTTTTATATATGCATGCATGCAGCACACAAAGTGGAAAGGTTTTATGAATACTCATGTGTTAAAAACTCTCATATAAAAATCAACTGACTTGCACAAAGGCAATTTGCCTACCAAAGAAAAACAGTCTGACATTATCCTTGGCTTATTTCCTTCATCTTTACTCCAGCAGCTAGAGAAATGCAACAGTAAGAATGTTACAGCTTGACCAAGAATCCAACCCTGTGGAGTTTCTTAAAAGTTTAGAAGAGTTCTTGGGAACAGGGCGGGGCCACTGTACACCTCCTGGAGCCCTGGGACTTGAGCACAATCTTGTTCATCCCATGCACAACAGAAACAGATCCTGGGCTGTGCCACTAGGCTCCGTTATGCCTCTCCAAATACTCGCCTTTGTTGTATCCACTGAAGACTAATCACCTTGATGTAAGGTCAAAGCACTAGCCTGGCCAGGGGACCTCAGAAGTGATTGATAAGAATCAGTGTTTGTAAAGGTGCAGTTCATAAACTGAAACCCCAGAGTGTTTTGGCCCCCACCTGCTGGGGGGCCCACACTTGGAAGACCTGAGTGAGAAACAGTCTGCTTTGCAGAGGGCTGAGCAACTTCAGCTATCTGAACCTCAGTCAAAATAATCTCTGATCACACCACTCCCAACTGCTCCCAATTGAAGCCCACTAAGGCAAATACAACAGAACAATAAAAGAATCTCTTTCAGCCTATTATTATTATTTTCTTTCCCAAACTCTGCAGACCTGTGTTTAACGTTCTGCCAACCGTCTCTAACACGGCTCTCTGAGCCCCTCTGCAATCCAGCTCTTCATTTGCTCCCAGCTACTCTGATCAAGGCAAGAGCTGTGTATTTAAATGTCCAGTCTCCAAGCTTAGGGTTCTGCGGGGTGACACAGGAAATAAACCCCCCCAAGAAGTGACAATCGGGGGACGATTTACAAAGGCACAAAGGGCTGTTAGGTGCTCAGCTCCTAGTGAGAGTGAACACTAACTGCCCTGTGTAACGTTGACCCTCTTCCACCCCCTTACCGTTCATTTCAATATTCCCGATTTTTTTCCCAGCTGAAACTATTTGCCGAATTTGACCTGAATTCACAAGTAGTTTCAGTGCCCTCCTAAACCACACTTTCCAGCAAATTTACTAGTCGCCAAAACAACAACATCCACCTGCCTCTTTTGAATGAAGCTGCTAGGATAACATCAATGGGAGCCTTTCTGTTGACACTGTCAGGCCTTGGCTCAGACCCCAAGACTCCAAAATCCATTCATAAAACCCAACTCAAGGGCTAAGCTAGACTGGAGATCATTTCATCAAAGGGGGTTAAAGAAGAGACCCCTCTATATTTTAAATGTGTACAAATGGCATTAAGCTAAAATAAAATCCCATAATATTTAAAAAAAAACACATAAAAAGGACCAGGATGTCCAGGAGCCCTTCCAAGTGTACCACAAAAGGCATCATCATGAATTGCACTGGGAGTTCTTGCTTTGACTCATTCAAAGCTACATCTGCACACTTGCAGGGAAGTTTGACCTTTTCTGCCGGCATTGCTTTCCCCACAGCTATGAGTCTCCTAGAGCTTTGAATAAGAATCCCCCCAGAGTCAACAGACCTTCGAACCATTCAGCTTCTCGACCAAGCAGGCGGACGGTCACCTGGAAGAAACGTTTCCACCTCAACAGCTTTATGGAGGGGAAAGGAAAGCAGCTCAGAGCAAAACGAAGCTGCGGGAGAACTTAGGAGATGTGCGGGCGGGAAGGAGAGCGGGAAGCCATGCTCAAGAAAGAAATTAAACATGTCAGTTCAGATTCCATCTTTTGCTATTATTTGTTGGGTCTTAGAGCCTGGAGAAATTTTTTGACCAAAACTCCCCCCAGCCCTAAAAAAAAAGAAAGAAAGAAAAAGAAAAAGAAAAAAAGTAGATACAGCGATACCAAACATTTTGCATATTCATGTCAATTCTCCAAATGGTTTTGGTAAAAACTAAACATTTTTTACAAATCTAAACATTTTGACATTTACAAAATGAAACACTTTGATTCTTTACTTCACAACGACTTTTGGTTCCAAAACGTTGTTTAATTTTGTTTTTAAAAAATTAAACATTAAAACTACTCGAAAGTGAAATGGTTTGTTCGACCTGAAATGTTGGGTTGTTTTTTCCCCAGGATTGACAGCGCAGCAAAAAAATATATATATTATTTGTACAGCTCTAGGCCTTGGATAGGATAAGAGAGTAGATCAGGAAGTGTGTGCCACAAGGACTCCTCGGCTTTTTTGCTGATACAGACTAACACGGCTACCACTAGGAGATCCTTTAAGGCAGCCAATGGAATATTCCGAGGAGAGCAAAGATTTAAGTTGCCCCTGAACTGAGAGAGGAAACTAGAGTACCAAGGTTAGAAGAAGACATTCTTTCAAGTTATTATAGGACTGTATGTTGAGCAGGCAAGCCGGTCAAAAGTCATTCTGATCAAATCAACTGCACTTGATATGACAAGCAATGTAGATGCTGCACCGCAGATCTGGTGATAACGGGTTCGAAATGCCGACAAGGGTCTTTAAAGAGGCCAGCAATAGAAGTGTTATTGTCCTTTTTAAAAAGCAGGCTTTGCAAGACTAAGAAAGGAGTCAAAGAAATTGGCTGGGACTCCTTTATGGGAAAATGGAGACACATTTAAGATGCGCATGGGGAAGCTGCATTCAGAGCCCATTCAAATGAAACTGGAAAAAAAAAAAGAAGCTACTGATTAGAATCTTTTGGTTTTGGGGGGGACAAACGGAAATTTTTAAAAGAAGTTAACATTTAAAAAGAAAATTTAAAAAAAATCACAAATTCCACCCATTTTTCCTACCAATTCTCTGCTACCAACACAGAATCCTACCTGAGACCTAAGACAACTTCTTTATCAGTATCTCTCTTTCCCTTGGAAGGAAGAGTGGTCTGGTGGGTTAAAGGTACTGAATTAGGAGCTCTGAGTTCAATTCTCCACTTTGCCACAAATTTGCTGTGTGACCTTGGGCAAGTTACTTAATTTCTCTGTGCCGCACTTCCCATTGAACTCAGCGGGACTCCAGGTGGAGTAAGGTGCTACACACTGTGCATAACAGCATCACAATCTGACCCACAGTGTTCTACCAATTAATGCTATTCAGAAGTCACTTGGACCATAATAACAACTACCCTTTCCTTGTTAACAACTTCCATTCACTGAAAGAACAATGAAACAGAGATACCATAGACAGGGTTCTGCTTCCGAGACGAAGCCGTGCAGCGTTCATGCTTTATGATTGACACAGGGGTCCCAGAGCATATCAAAGCATTAGATATTTTTAGTCGAGACAACAGAGAGAAGAAGAACAGGAAAGAGCATTAACTGGGCTACAGCACAGCATGCATGTGCTTTGATTATTTCATTCACGCTAATCTTCTCTTCGGCTCCAGAGAGCGGCAAACATCTTGTAAACTTTTTTTTATTGTTACTATGGGCTTGCTTGCCAAGTGGATTTCCCCAAAGTCAACCAGCTCAAATCCCACTATGCCCCCTCTGGATCACCTCTATTATGCCTGTTCAAACATCTTAAAATTCTTCGGCCAGGGACAGCATAATGAATTAAAACTGAACCCCCAGCCCATGGGCACAGGCTTCTCTGGATATTCCTTGGAAGAGGCACTGCAAGATGTTTTACGGACTGTATCACTCATAGCGTTTGCAAAGCACCTAGCTCGTAAGAGAGTGTAGGGCCCTGCTTCCACATGGCTAGTAATCTTTGATAAGTTCACTTGAGGCAAGACGGTGACAGTTCAAGCGTGGGACACAAGTCAGGAGGCGAATTCTCGCTCTGCAGACTTGTGAATTGTTAAGATAGACCATTTATTTTAAAGGGGTCCCCTGAACATTCCTGCCCCAAAGAATCCAGCCCTTCCGCCTAAAGGTTGCAATGTCCCATCCCAATATTAATTCCACCCAACACCACCCCGAAAAGGTATTTCAACACACACACACACACACACACACACACACGTCGAGAGGCTAAAAGGCCACATCTGCAAGCTTGAGTGCCAAAACTTGCATTGAGGTTTAAGGTCAGACGGGACCATTAGATCACCCCTGTACTGGATTTTGCTGTTTTACTGCCAAAGTGCAAGGTTCATGCCTTATGTTTTAAAAACCACAGCTGATTGCTAAGACAAATTCTTACTGAAACTGATTATGCAAGGGGACAGATTGGATTTCATTCCCAGACTTGCCACTGGCTTCCTTAGTGAACTGAAGTCATTTCCCCACCGCTCTGTGCCTCAGTTTCTCCATCTTTAAAGTGGGGCTAATGATACCAACCTCCTTGTCAAGTGGAAACTTAAATTATTACAATCATCTTCACTTGGTCACAATTCACTTGGCCCTCAAGCACAGCACGGCTCACAGATTTTGATGAAAGGGGGCTTTGAAAAGCGGCACACGACAGGCTGAACTTCTCTTTGTCCTTTAAGACAAAGGCATCAAATAAATCAAATTATCGCTCAAGGGGCTAATTCTGCCATTGGTGAGAATACCCCCCTAACGGGGTATGTTTACCAGCTATAGAATGGGACTTGTAACCGTCTTCTCATCCCCAAGAGAAAAAATACCATTCAGCATCACCACCACCATTTGTGAAGCACTTGTGGTACTATATGCAAAGACAGTAAAGGGATGGGCTGAAATTCTAGCTCTGTTGAAGTTAATGACAAAGCTCCCATTGACTTCAGTGGGGCCAGAATTTCACCCATATCTTTCCGCCAAGAAACGGACCAACAAGAATAGGCTGAACTGGGCGTAAAAGCCAGTCATTAAGGCCTTGAACACCTTAAAGTTGTCCCCGAAGCTTAAAATTTCCTCACACTGATAATCTTCAAAAGCAGCCAAGGGCTGACCGTGCTCTTTGCATAGCAACTCCCTGAAACGCATCACTAACGGGACAGGAAAGATTCAGCAGGTATTTCAAAATACACCATCTGCTCTCAGTTCAGTCCCTTCAGCCCATTGGAAACTGGAGCCCACGTTAGCTAGAGGAATAGTCCAGGAGCAGAGAGCAGAGAAAGAGCGCGAGCGCGCCTCACTCATAGAGCTGGGTGGGAGAGTGGCTGGGCAAATGCAGCTCTCCTCCTGTCTGGAGGAACCGTGAGAATTCCACATCAGAAATGAACAGGAGTACTTGTGGCACCTTAGAGACTAACAAATTTATTTGAGCATAAGCTTTCATGGGCTACAGCTCACTTCTTCGGATGCATAGAATGGAACACACCGACAGGAGATATTTATACATACAGAGATCATGAAAAAATGGAAGTACGCATACGACCATTGTTTTTCACTACTTAGCTGTCCAGTTTCACTCAAATAGCCACTGCAGAGAGTTTACTGACATTGTGACCATTACAGAGCAATCTAAAGCTGCAGGATACTCTGCTTTGTCTTAATCTTTAGTTGCTCCTAGCCAGAGGACCTCTGGGACTCTCATGAGCCTATATGATGTTGTTATTGATTTCTCCCTAGAGTTGGAACCTGACAGAGATCACACTAAAAAGACCATGTTTCTCTGCAGATTTCTTCATTCTGCGTTAGAGCGTCAAGCTAAGCAATGAGAGACACGAGACGAGCGAGGTAACGTCTTTTATTGGACCAATTTCTGCCGGTGAAAGCGATAAGCTTTTGAAAGCCACAAAAGCTTGTTGCTTTCACTAACAGAAGTTGGCCGAAGATATTACCTCACCCCTCTTGCCTCTCTCATATCCTGGGCTCAACACAGCTACAATCAAACAGCAAAGAAGCTAGACAATGACACTCAGGAGCTTGTCTACACAGGAAAGTTTTACCAGTTAGTTATACTGTATGGTTATACTGGTATACCCCTGCGTGTGAACATTTTTAATTCAATGTAAGAGGGGCCTTTTTTTCAGTTTAGTTTAAACCCCTTCCCAACCAACATAAGCCTAACTGAAAAAGGACAATCTATAGCAGAATAAGAATGTGCACACAGGGGGGTTATATTGGTATAACCGTTTAAATTCACAATTTAGCGAATGCTGATCTAACTTTCCTGTGTACACAAGCTCTCAGTTACTTGCGGTCTCCCCTAACCAGCTCACCTTTGGGTTTTCCCCCCATCAGTTTACACAAGGATGGATGTACTCGCACAGCGCTGGAATTCCAGGTTCTAGAAACAGAGGAACAATCAATAACCAGCAGTTAAGCTGGGAGGTTTCTGGGGTTGGGGAGAATCAGGGATGTGCTTGTTCTGGGCACGGCCTGCTCACAGGATTATCTTGAGGTGATGGGGGACCATAGAAGACTTTTCCCCCCCCTTTTAAATAAAGGAAGTTAACTTTGAGGTGTTTCCAGCCTGAACAACAGGGCAAGTGGAAATGAACTGCACTGCTCTATCTAGAGCAGGGGTCGGCAACCTTTCAGAAGTGGTGGGCCGAGTCTTCATTTATTCACTCCAATTTAAGGTTTCACGTGCCAGTCATACATTTTAATGTTTTTAGAAGGTCTCTTTCTAGAAGTGTATAATATGTAACTAAACTATTGTTGTATGTAAAGTAAATAAGGTTTTTAAAATGTTTCAGAAGCTTCATTTAAAATTAAATTAAAATGCAGATCTCCCCGGACTGGTGGCCAGGACCCAGGCCACTGAAAATCAGCTCACGTGCCGCCTTTGGCACGCGTGCCATAGGTTGCCTACCCCTGATCTAGAGAATGCAATTGAAGGTAACCGCACAAAGCATCAGTGCTTGCTTTTTTTCTTGTAACATCTCCATTACAAATACCCAGGCTCATCCTCAGCCTAAAACATGTGCTGGGCTAATTCATTTCTGAAACTAGCGTGGTTAGCCAAAACAAAGCGATTCCAAGAAGTTTAGAGCTACAAGGGGAAATTCCAGGATTCTGAGGCAACTACAGTGAGGAACAATTTTTTGGATCACTCAGAAGATAAAAATGATGAAATGCTTGGTCTATAAGCCTGGATATTGCTACCACGGGACAACGGTTGGGTGAGAGACATAAGGCAGAGGTCTCCATCTGATTTCATAACCTTCTCTCCCTCAGCAGCACAATTTATGCTATTTTGCATATTTGCCCAATTACCGTAATAGTGGTTTCAAAAGAAACAACTTTATTTATATATAAGAGAGAAGACTATTGTCTAAGAAGAGCAGGTGTTTATGAGGTTTAAGAAGACAATTAAGAACACTAAAGGGTTCCTATGTCTGTAACTGTTAGATGGTTTACACAAATAAGACAGTTAAGATTGCGAAATATAGTAAGAGTCAAGAAATTATAGCTAGAATATGTTCAAATGCAGTAAGTCGGCTATTCCACTAGAGGGGAAACTGTTGCTTTTGAATCTCTGTAGCCCACAAAAGCTTATGCTCAAATAAATTTGTTGGTTTCTAAGGTGCCACAAGGACTCCTCGTTCTTTTTGTAGTAAAACACTAACTTTTTTTGGAGATGCAAAAACCTCACCGTGATAGCAGTGGTAGAAAGTTAACTAGGAGATCTTCACTAGAGCTAGTTGGAAAATGGTATACCCCTTCTCCCTATCTCCACCCCCACCCCCCAAAAAAATTTTTTTTGACAGAAATAAAAAATAATTTCATGGACATTTTCTGTTTTTTTTTCCATTGAAAAATCTGAAAAATGTTGAAAAAAATTTTCCAGGAAGATCTTTGTTTCTGAGTGATTTTATTAAATACAGAAAGTAGGATTGAAGTGGTTCCAAGTAATAGCAGACAGAACAAAGTGAATTACCAAACAAAATAAAATACTACATGCAAGCCTATGCGTAATACACTAAGAAAACTGAATATAGATAAAACTTCACCCTCAGAGGTGCTCCAGTAAGCTTCCTTTTACAGACTAGTCTCCTTCTAGTCTGGGTCCAGCAATCACTCACACCCCCTGTAGTTACTGTCCTTTGTTCCAGTTTCTTTCAGGTATCCTTGGGGGTGGAGAGGCTACCACTTGAGTCAGCTGAAGACAAAATGGAGGGGTCTCCCATGAGTTTAAATAGCCTCTCTTGTGGGTGGAGACCCTCTCCTCTCTCATATGCAAAGTCCAGCTACAAGATGGAGTTTTGGAGTCACATGGGCAAGTCACATGTCCATGCATGACTCAGAACTTACAGGTAGCAGCCACGGTTCACCTGCTGCCTTGAACCTTGAAAGTCCTCAAGTAGACTTCTTATGTGGATTGGAGCCTTCCAAGATCCATTGTCCGTTAAGTGCTTCTTGATTGGGCACTTAACTTGCATATTCCTTCCTCAAGAAGCTGACCAAATGCATTACTAAGGCTATTTAGAAATTAAGTAAGTACACAGCCAATATTATAACTTCAAACGCAAAAATGATACATGCATGCAGATAGGAGGAATAGATTTAGCAGATCATAACCTTTACGGAGATATGTTACATGGCATGTGTAGCATAAAACATATTCCAGTTATGCCATATATACATTTATAAGCATATTTCCATAAAGCTTTATGGGGTGCAACGTCACAGCCATATTTGGGGTTGGGAAGGAATTTTTCCCCAGTCAGATTGGCAGGGACCTGGAAGGTTTTCACCTTCCTCTGCAGCATGGGGCACAAATCACTTGGTGGTTTGAACTAGAGTAAATGGTGGATTATCTGTAATTTGAAGTCTTCAAATCAAGATACTTCAGTAACTCAGCCAGAGGCTAGGGGTCCATTTCAGGAGTGGGTGGGCAAGGGTCTGTGGCCTGCAATGTACAGGAGGTCAAACTAGATGAGCATGATGAGGCCTTAAAGTTTTTCTGGCCTTAAAGTCTCGGAGAACCTAAGGGCACAGTCCACTATGAAACTCTTTTTGGACAATATTATACAGAATACCCAGATGCCATAATCATTTCTTAGAAACTGCAGTGGTGGATAGAATATAGCTAGAAAAAGGCCCTTTCTTTAAGTGAGTAAATAAGAGCTAGCTTTTACACTCTACCTAGCTGTTTCTATGGACACCAGTTTTTAGTACAAAGTAGGCTGCTTGAAATCTGGATCTCTCAGATACCATCACATACTGGCCCACTTGAGAGTTGCAAAAAAACCCATCCAAAATGTTAGCTTCCCAAAGGGCTGTGCATATTACTTCTCAAAAGTTACTTGGCTCAATTCAGAGGTAACCGTGTGAAATTATATGGTGTGTTATACAGTAGCTCAGACTACATCATTTAAAGGTTCCTTCTGGCTTTAAAAATCTATGACTATTAAAATCCCATAGATTAGATCTTTACATTAAAAAAAACAAGAACATGCAGATGATGTTTCTCGTCATCAGTTTATAAAATGTAAATAACCGCATTGGAGAAGTTAAGACGGGTTCCGCAGATGGAATTGTCATGTGCTCATTTAACTGCAGCCGCACGAATAACAGAGAAACACAATCAAGTATAACATTACAAGAAAATTGGATGACGGACTGATGCAGCATCAGCAGGAGGGGACCCAAATGAGGACGGAGGGGGAAGAATTGCCTTGCTGAATAGCTGCCCCCAGAACGTGACAAATTCCAAGAGGCTGCTGTTCAAACTAAAGACTTTTGCCACTCAGGATGATGTGTAATAAAGCGCAACTTGAAAACAAAAAAATTACGCGGCTCGGTGCTCTCCCTAACTCAGTAAATTAGCCTGGCAGATATATGTTAGTGACTTGGAGGATATAATACAGTTTTGAAAGTGCCACCAGCTGTTCATCTACTGCTAAAATGCAAGTGTTTAAAAATTAACAAGAACATATTGGACAAATATGGAGTCTACAGAAACCACCCACTCTAATGAATTTCAACACGCAACATTAAAACTACATAGACAGCAAAGCAGAATATCTACCCAGTCACAATACAAGATGTGTGCATACACAGTGTACAGTGCTTCAATGTGCTTTCCTTGATCCCCTTATTGGGATATTATAGGCAATAAAAGAATTCAGGAGGAATGTAGTTACCCTCTCTCCTCTTCCTCTTAACCACAGTGTCTCTTATTGTGCTAACATGGAGGAGGAGAAGATTTCACGTGCTGGGGTGTGGCTGAAAGAGTCACGTTTTAGAATGAACGCTGATGACAAAGGTCATCTAGTTTGCAGCATAAAGATGGATGTAAGCCCTTGACAACGCCCCTCACGAGAGGCTGTCAAAGAAAAGGATAAGAGGGAAAGTCATACCATGAATTAAAAACTGGCTAAGGGTATGTCTACAAAGCAAAATACCACCTTTGGCAGTGACTCACAGAGCCCAGGTCTCAGAGCCCGGGCTCCAGTCCCAGATGGAATCTCCACTGCTATTTTCGGTCCCATAGCGGGAGCTTGACCTGTGCTCAGTCTCACTGCCACAGAGTTGTTTGGGGTTTTTTTTTTGCAGAGTAGACATACCCTAAAAGACTGGGAATAAATGGTCCCAAAGAGACAGATCTCAGACCACTTATGGCTTTATAGGTTAAAACCAATATACCTCAAACTGTACCCAGAAAGCCAGAAGCCACCAAAGCAAATCATGAAGCCAGGAATGAAATAACTAGGGAAATCAGCCCTCATGTTTTAAGGCATGAGCTGATAGCTAGCTGCTTGGGGGTTAGGAATAATCTTCTCCTTTGAGCTGATTATTCCACGATTGTTTACTACAGGCCTTTTTGTACTCAAAGCAACAAGTGCTGGCCACTGCCAGAGACAGGCTAGATGGACCTTGGGTGTGATCCAGCTTGTCAGTTCCTATAGCTTGATGTTTACACTGTGTGTCAGGACCCTGGTATCAAATCAAGGCACACTGGATTCTTGGGAAGCAGCTTTGGCCATCAAGCCAAACTGACTCATCAAATTGCCCTGATTGGCCAACTTTGCCATGACTCTGATTGGCTGGTGATATATAGGACGTCCTGTTTCTTTTCTGGCCTTGTCTGAGCAACAAGCCATTGCGCCAGGTTGCTACTCGGACCCTGCCTGGCTGTCTCACCTGACCCTGCAGCTGCCCTGATGTTCCTTCCTCTTTGGACTGGATCTCCTGGCTAGCGGATCGGATCAGCTCAGCAGACACCATTTCTCACATTTCAACATACTTGTCTATCTCTGCTCACAGGATGCCAAGTACCAAGTTAGCCTAGAGACTAGGCTATCACTTGTCAGTTTCAGGTCACCAGAAAGCAAGAGTGAGAGTGTCTTAAACTTGAATGTTCCTGTCTCACTGACTTCACTGCACCAGGGTTAGGAAGAAAACAAGTGAGATTACCAGTGCTAACCATTCGTTCATTCAGTGCAGAACCCAAGGACAGCTCCCAGGACACTGATGTGGAGCAGAGATAAAATTGCCCCAAGCTATGTAGTGTAAAGAGAAATACTGGCTATAAAGCCTAAGAAAGACTCTTTTTGCAGGTTCAGTTGAAATCGTAAAAAGAAAAAGCTCAGCCTGGGTTAAGCTTAGGTGTTGGAATGGGTGCAAAAAAATTTTTCCCCTTCTCTTGGGAAAATTTTCAGCAAAAACAAATGTTCAATTTGTCAAAATTTTTACAGATATTTTGGGTTTTCATCAAAGAAATTATAAGACAAAATACTTTCCCTTTTTGGACAGAAGAACCCTAAAAAAATCCACTGAAAACAGGCATTTCCAGTGGAAACTTAAAAGTTTTGAACAAAAAATTCTGACCAGATCTAGTCGTTTGGCTTGTACTAGAGTGGATGTGTCAGACAGTGCCACTGAAAGGGAAAAATGAAAAGATTGGGAATTTCCATTCCAAACAGGGACTTTAACTTTGTCAAATTCTCTGTGTTGCATTGAACCAGTATCATGTTATTGAGCTTCACAAGAAGCCAGTCCACGGGGATGAATCTGAAAGGCTTGAATAATTCCACATAAAAATGAACTGCACTTGGACGGAACTGACTTCCGTGCAGACATCACAGCGGTACAAGACAGGCTTGCAAAAGGAAGGGAAGGAAAAAAAAAATCTTGTCAAAATGACATTCCCCTTAGGAATACAATCTACACAAAAGCATTTACTCATGCCTATTATTTTGCATTCCAGCTTCTGTACTTCTGAAATACATATGCTGGGATAATTATGTTTGACTTATTTAACAATTTAAGATTCACCTGCTCAGCTTTACAGCCGGAGGAATAAAAATCACACGTTAAACTCTTTTAATCATTTGATTATACGATTTTTATACATACAACTTTTCTCCCCAAAATTACATTCTCAAAGGCAAATGTTGGAAAAGCAATTTTCCTCCTACTTGAGTCCAAATGGAATTTTTCAAAATGGTGATATGGGATAGCAGAACAAAAATAATTGCACAAGTAGGGAAATGAGTGTGGTGGACTGACTGACCAGTGCTCTGGACTGCCATGCGAGAGACCCAGAGTTCCCTTTCCCCTGGTTGGTTTCCTTTGTCTATTAAGAGAAGAGCACATAAGCAAAGGGCCAGATAGAATAGAGCAGAGTAGAGACGATACAAGTCGCCAAGGGGGTTGATAGGCAAATAAAGGAAAGGAGGAAAATAGCAATAACTGCCGTGTATTTAGAGCAAATCTCCAGTAAAATGTCCAGATCTATCCTAACAAAGGAGACAACCCCTCCCGTATTTTAAAGAGACATCCTCCTTTTGGCAGTGGCCACGCTACATATTACGATTCCATTACTAAATGCTTTATAAGAGGTTAACACATGATTACCAGGGGCATTCTCTGTGGCAGAGGATTAAGAGCCCAGCAGTAGAAGGTGCAAGTGATGGTTATAAAGTGGTGTTTCTAAGCAACCTGTTGACCTGCTGTACTCCACACAGTCGTGTTTTAAAACATCTATTAATTATTTATTATAACTTGCTCATAAATGGAACCTTAAAAAGTGTGATCTTGACAGGTAGCATCTTGCATGACTTTAGGACAGTGGTTCTCACCAGGGGTCTGGGGTCCCTTGTGGGGCCGTGAGCAGGTTTCATGGGGTCCCCCAAGCAGGACCAGCGTTGGACTCTCTGGGCCCCAGGGCAGAAAGCCGAAGCCCCACCGCATGGGGCTGAAGCAGAAGCCTGAGCAACTTACCTTTGCAGTGTCCTCTGTGGCATGGGGCCCCAGGGCAATGGCCCTGCTTGTTATCCCGTAACGCCGGCCCTGGCTTTTTATATGCCGAAAACCAGTTGTTGTGGCACAGGTGGGCTGTGGAGTTTTTAATAGCATGTCGGGGGCGGGGGGTTCAGAAAGAAAAAGGTTGAGATGCCCCGCGAAGGATCACACACTAAGGGACAGGCCCTGAGCTGCTGTAAATCAGCGTGACACCACTGCAGCCCTGCCAACGTACCGCAGCACAGAATCTGCCCCTGGCCACAAATCACATCCTGCCTGGCGCACGGCTTCGTAGCATAGGCACAGCATCGTGTCCCTTAAAAATAACCGTTGCCCCGTGTGTATCACATTTGTCCCGCATTCCCTTGGCACGTTGATGGCATTCAAAGTGCAGTGCACTGGAACGTGCAGAATGGGGGCCCCCTGCACGCTGCCGGGTGGTTGCAGTGCTAATCAACGGGTAATGGTGAAGGAGATCGCACGGAGGGGCTTGTGGCTGCGGTGAACGTTACATTTCAAAACACATCCACGAATTCATTACAATTCTCAACAGGTTGGGATTTTAATATTTTAACCCCTATTAAAATACATGGGCCTGGTGCCCATAGCAACCACTCCCTGATTCGCCACAGAGGAGATGCCAGGTTCACAAGAGCACTCGAGCCCCTGTGCTGTGGGCTGCCCAGAGGTTGGCCACGTGATGGAGAACTCAGACTCCAAAGACAGAGCGAGACGGCATCTCACTGTGACTGTACTGCTCAGACAGTGCCAGCCACACCCCTGGCCTGTTCACAGGGTAGTGACTCTGATGTCTCCACACTGCCAGTGGCTAAATATACATGACTGGCCTGCAGCTTGATGCTGTGCGGAGAGGAAAGGCTAGAAATCAGAGTAGATAAAGGGAAAAGGTCACTCCTCCTCCTCCTCCTGCTCACCTGAAATGTATTTCTACCACAAAACAGCCAGAACAAATGCAGTTAGGTCCAAATGGGTATAAGAAACGACAGGGGGCAAACGAGGGAGGAAGGCAGGACGAGAGAGAGAGAGAAAGGGAGTGAGAAAGAAAACACAAGTGACGTAGCTGGAAAACGCTCCTGTTAGAATTCTATTTGAGTTAGTGAATGTTGGCAACTGTTTAATAAGGTGTATTTATTGATGTCCTGCATAATCCAATTGGCAGAGCGAAGGTCAGGTGAACTGTTCGGTTGGCTGTAGCTAGGGCCTGGACTAGCAGGATTCTGACCTCAAAGAGCCTCAGCTCGGGCTAAGCAGACGATGCAGCACGTTTAAGGCAATTAGACCCCTGCACCAGAAACGTTTAAACTGACTCTGTTGCGTGCAGTATTTAATGGCTCAAGTCCCTGGCTCTTCTGCAGCTGCTTCTCAGCTGATGCTCTATGGTTCTCGCAAGGCATTCCAACCAGCGAACGTCCCCTTCCAATTGCAAGTGGCAGAGTTTTAAACCGCAGCGTTTGCCACCAGCCAGGTTCCTGTCGCTGAATAGGCGATTCTGTCCATGGCTTACCCCCAGGTCCCTGTACTGAGCTGAGACGTTCATACCGTAAAAGCAAATCGTCTGTATTACCTTAACCTCCATTCAGCCTTGGGGAAAACCCCTCTTGCTCTTCCTCATCTGTCCCCAAGGGGGTTAAAACTTTCAGCAATGTTTGCAACTGAAGCTATTACATGCTTTGCTGCAGGCAGGAGTTTCAGGAGCAGGTTTTGAAAGTCACCTGTAATACTGGGGGAACTAGCTACGTCCGGGCAGTGCTGAACATCTGTGACTGCCAGATGTGCTTGGCACTGCTAAGACAGTGAGCAGTTAACGCAGCGTGAGAAAGAATCCTCAAGACACAGTGCGCCAAAGGGACAACGCAAACAAGTGTGCCAACTTAGCTGGCACAAATCAGCACAGCTCCATTTAAATCAATGGAGTTGCACTGATGTATGGCAGCTGAGGATCCGGCCCATGGACAACAGTGAGTTCCACAGTTGCCTGGAGCTTTCCCACCCATGGTTACATAACTCTGCCCGTTTCCTTAACGCCACCTGTCACCCAGAGGTTGAACACTCAGATCCATTTCTCGTCCATGGCTGATCATTCCACTGGCAGACCTTGTACCATGGCTGGGATTTACCCATGGACATTCTCGTCGAGAAGGGGGATGTGAACAACACAGAATCATTAACGGATCCACAGTATGGATGCAGGGCACTGTAGTCCACGTTATCAGAGCCCTGCAGGGGTGTCATGGCCCTTTCAAGGCACTTCATGAGGAAATGCTGCAAATTCTCCTTGTGAAAAATGATGCTGCCAAAAACGTTCCCTCACACACAACAGAACACGGCCCACTGACTCCCTATCTAATGTTGCAGAGCCGTAATCGTTTTGTGTCACTTCTGCCTGCTGCCCTTTCTCGTGGCACGTGCCTTGGGAACATCGTTCTGAGCTGGGTTTGTATGTATTACGCCATGCTGTTTTTAATCCAAGACGAAGCATCAGAGGGGTAGCCGTGTTAGTCTGTATCCACAAAAGCAATGAGGAGTCCGGGGCACCTTAAAGACTAACAGATTTATTTGGGCCTAAGCTTTCGTGGGTAAAAAACCCACTTCAACATTTTTATGGCTGACTTAGAACAACGCTTCCTCAGCTCTCGTCCCCTAGCACTCCTCCTCTCCTTGCGCTACACTGATGACATCTTCATCGTATGGACCCACAGGAAGGAGGCCCTTGAAGAATTCCACCTGGATTTTAACAATTTCCACCTCACCATCAACCTCAGCCTGGACCAGTCCACACAACAGATCCACTTCCTGGATACTACAGTGCAAATAAGTGATGGTCACATCACCACCACCCTATACCAGAAACCTACTGATGGCTATATTTACCTACATGCCTCCAGCTTCCATCCAGGACACATCACACGATCCATTGTCTTCAGCCAAGCCCTAAGATACAAAAGAATTTGCTCCAATCCCTCAGACAGAGGCAAACACCTACAAGATCTTTATCAAGCATTCTTAAAACTGCAATACCCACCTGGGGAAGTGAGGAAACTGTTTGGCAGAGCAAGACAGGTACCCAGAAGTCACCTACTACAGGACAGGCCCAACAACGAAAACAACACAACACCACTGGCCATCACATACAGCCCCCAACTAAAACCACTCTGGCACATCATCAATGATCTACAACCTATCCTGGAAAACAATCCCTCACTCTCAGACCTTGGGAGGCAGGCCAGTCCTCGCTTACAGACAGCCCCACAACCTGAAGCAAATAAATACTCACCAGCAACTACCCACCACACCACAGAAACACTAACCCAGGAACCAATCCCTGTAACAAACCTCGTTGCATACTCTGTCCCCGTATCTACTCTAGCGACACCATCAGAGGACCCAGCCACATCAGCCACACCATCAGGGGCTCATTCACCTGCACATCTACTAATGTGATATATGCCATCACGTGCCCGCAATGCCCCTCTGCCATGTACATTGGCCAAACCGGACAGTCTCTATGTAAAAGAATAAATGGACACAAATCAGACATCAGGAATGGTAACATACAAAAGCCAGTAGGAGAACACTTCAATCTCCCTGGGCATTCTACAACAGATTGAAAAGTAGCCATCCTTCAACAACAACAACAAACCCTTCAAATACAGACTTCAAAGAGAAACTGCAGAGCTACAATTCATTTGCAAATTTAACACCATTAATTTGGGCTTGAATAGGAACCAGGAGTGGCTGGCTCACTACAAAAGCAAAAGCAAAAGAAATCTCTTGGTATTGACACCTTCTCATCAATTATTGGGAGTGGACCACATCCACGCTGATTGAATTGGCCTTGTTAACACTGGTTCTCCACTTGTAAAGTAACTCCCTTCTCTTCATGTGTTAGGGCTTGGCTACACTTACAAATTTGCAGCGCTGCAGCAGGGTGTGAAAACACACCCTCTCCAGCGCTGCATGTTGGCGTGGCAGCTAGTAGCGCCAGTGTAAAAAAGCAGCGCTGCTGGCGAGCTCTGGCGCTGTTCTGTGGTCCCCTACAGGAGGGAGGAGGGGGACAGCGCTGGGAGCTCTCCTCCTGGTGCTGGGCTTGGCGGCTTAGCGCTTCAACGCTGCGCGGCTGCGGCTGCGAGTGTAGCCTAGTATAATAATGCCTCAATCTGTAATTTTCACTCCACGAATCTGAAGTGGGGTTTTTTACCCACAAAAGCTTATGCTGAAATAAATCTGTTAGTCTTTAAGGTGTCATAGAATCATAGCCAACGGACTCCTCGTTATCCAAGACTAAGTGCTTTCCAAACCTTATATAAGAATTTGTAATGAAATATTAGAACAGGAGGCTCAACCAGGTTTATGCCCACAGATTACACAAATTAAAAGACAGACATCCTACAAAATGTCTTTCCCACAACAGCTTCTACATAGACTTCACATCCACCCACCACTCCAGTAATAGACCCCTAACCTCCGGCTGAGTTACTGAAGCCCTCAAATCAGGATTTAAAAACTTCAAGTTACAGAGAATCCACCCATTTACACTAGATAAATCTGCAAGTGACCCATGTCCCATGTTGCAGAGGAAGGCGAAAGAACCCCAGTGTCTCTGTCCATGTGTCCCGAGGGGCAATTCCTTCCAGACCCCAAATATGGCAATCAGTTAGACCCAACCTGCAAGAGGCAGTCCTCCTGACCATACACCACGCGCCTCAAATATTCGCTCTCAGTGAAGGTCTGAAAGAGTCTACAGATTTACATAGCTACTTTCCTACCCCTTATCTTTTCCTTCTGTGTCTTTACTCTCTCTGAAGAGCACTTCTGCGTTTCTAGCACTCCGTTTTCATTGTTAAGTGCCTTGGGATACATTTGCCTGAGAACTGCTGTGTAAGCTCCTCTTGTACAGCATTGTATTGTGAAGCGTAATGAGTGTGTAATTGATACTGCACTCCAGGACAATCTTCAAATAAAAACACAGAAGTGAGTTAAATAAAACTGTGACCTGTTAAGTGCACAGCTCTGGGGTTACAATGAGCATATTCATTACTGGATTTTTAACTTCAGAGCATCTTATCACTTGGAAAGAGTTTAGTCATTCATAAATTTGCATTTACTATATACAGGGGCCCATGTGTTGCACGGAGGCTATTTTAAAATTGGGTGCTGGTAAGATAACCATGGGGAAATACAGCTCTGATGGGGAAAAGCTATGCAGAAAAAAACCCTGGAAATGATTCCAAAAAGCCCCCCTGAAAAGTACCCTGGGGCTCCATTTAACAGACACATTCTTGTATTAGATAGTCACAGGAGATTGTTTAGTAGGTTTAAATGGAGCATGGGTGGATTGGCTTGAGACATGAGGTCTGGATCCAGATCCATGGTTTTGCCCCCACCATGTATAGGAAGGGGCAGCCGCACAGTTCTGAATTTTTCCAAAATGTGGGAGTATTCTCCTCCAGGGCTTTGGCTCTGCCTCGTCACTGACTAAGGTTATGTCTACACTGCAATCGTAGGTGTGGATGCAGCATGTGTAGACGTACAAGCTCACTTTAGTCTAGCTAGCTCAGACAGCAAGAGTAGTGAAGCGTTACCAGCACAGACTTAAGCGGGGGCTACCTAGCCCGTGCATGTATGTGCTGCAGCCACCCCTCTGATTCCACTGTGACATACGCTAAGCAGCAGCAGATGATTTGAGTCGAGTGCTTCACTGAAGACCACATCAGCTCATTCTGCATCTCCCAGGACGCGGAGACATCAGTTTGCTGAAAGAACCAGCTGACAGGTGCTGTGTAGCCACGGGGGAGGGGGAGGGGGAACAGACCCCATTGTCTAGCAGAGTGTTTGCAGAGGTGAAAGTAAACAGGTCCGGTACCAGTTTCTGTGGTGGGGATTTAAAGGGCTCTGGGCTCCCTGCGGCTGCGGGCAGCCCTGAGCCCTTTGAATCCCGCCCGTGGCTCCGGCGGCCAGGCTGGGGCCGGGATTTAAAGGGCTCAGAGCTCCTGCGGCTGCAGGCAGCCCAGAGCCCTTTGAATCCTGCTTGCGGCTCCGGCAGCCGGGTGGGGACCGGGATTTAAAGGGTTCGGAGCTCCGTGGCGGCCGGAGCCCCGGGCTCTTTAATTTGCCCCAGAGCCCCGGGGGCTCCTAGCCTCCTCTGCAGCTGGGAGCCCCGGGTTGATTTAAAGGCCCTGGGGCTCCCAGCCACAGCTGGTGCCCCAGGGCCTTTAAATCTTGAGAGGCACCACCTCTTCCAGTTGTGGCCACGCCACTTCCAGTTGTGGCCACGCCCCCCCAGGACTCTGGCAGTACCGGTAAGTCTTGTAAATTACTTTCACCCCTAAGTATTTGTATTGTCATCGGTGCTATCTTTGAACCCCATATGCCAGTATCCATAACTACGCAATAATCATCCCTGAAGCCAGACACACAAAGCATGTACATAAAAACCTAAAATGCACACAAATAAAACCCTAACACACACACACACACACTAACCTGGCTGGTAAAGTTGATTACAGCAAATAACGATTAGAAAGAGCCCGGGCACATTAAATGAAGAGCTCAAGAATCTGAATTCCATACAACTCCAAAAACAGTAAAACAAGGGGAGGGGAGCAGATGACTATTACTATTTCAGCAGACTACAGTTCTAAAAATAAAAACGATTGCCCCCTTTCTGATTCTCCCCCGCAGTGACACAGGCCGTGCACCAAGCATTGCTTTACATTGTCCAGAAATGTATGAACTAGTGACATGACAGTTGCTACACCCTGGGCCCAGTTGTTATTGCACAACTGGGCCAGATCTGCAGCTGGTGTAAATCCGCATGGCTCCACTGACCACGGTTAGGCAGCTGGTTTGCTGCGATGGCTGTTTTTCTTGCAGACTGGTATCATTTCATCATTCTTTGTGCTCCCCCCATCCCATTCCCTCTACCTACTTGTTGTCTATAGTCTCAAACTGTGAGCTCTTTGAGGGAGGGATTGCCTCCTTGTTATACGTTTGTACAGAACCTAGCACCTCCCGACACCACCATGCTATAAATGAATAGCTTCATGGGTTGAGTCCTGATTTACACCACTGTATGAGGGAGAATGAGCCCTACTGATTTTAGCAGAGTTACTCCTAATTTACACCAGTGTAAGGGAAATCAGAAGCAGACCAGGTACTTTTTCTGTTTAACAGAGTTCAAGTGATGGCTGCTGGGGAACAGGGCTCTGCATTATTTCCCTATGGCTAGAATGAGTCGAGTTGCTCATTTACCCAGCAAAGGGCTCTTGGGCAGTCACAGGGGGCCCCCAGGCCTTTCCAGGGACCTTGCATTGTGCAGGCACCGCCCCGAAGGCCACTCCCCATGAGCGGTCCGGCTGGACTACGCCATTAGTGAGTCACCGCAGAGACTGGGTTCTCTAACCACTTTCCCCCACGGCTGACTTAGCAATCAGCTCGCAGGGACCCATCCTTTGGCTTCGTGGCCCAAAGAAGTGAGTCACATCAATGATCCCAAAGCACCAGGAGGCAGGTGATGGCAGAAGGTGGTGGTTGCTTAGGGGGAAGCCATTGGCCCATCAAGATGGGAGCTGCATTTACCAGCAATGACCTTATGTAAAATGAAGCAGCAATTCCCTGTGCTCACCACAGGAAATAGCTGAAGCATCTCTGATACCACAGTGTTGGCCAACACGGACCTCGTGAGGACCCCGGTCCTTCTCTTATGATCCTGACATGAGATTCATAGCATATTTTCTGCCCTCATTACCGCAAGTGACCTTGGTATGCAAACACGGATGGAAGTTTGCCTTAAAGAGTTCAGCTGCTGTTTATTTACCCACCTCCGATCACAACCCTCCCTTTGTGAGGGTAAGTTTCCACAGCAACTGAATGGGATTTCATAAACAGAAGATTACGGGGAATAAAACAGATGAACTGTCTTAAGGAATGTGATCCTATTGTCATGCAAATATCCTTACTAATAAAGAGCGGGCAGGAGATAGGGAAGAGGCGGGATGTAGCATAATGGATATGAACAGGATAAGGTTAAAATGAGACTGGCATACTCACTGACGACTGAACGATTCAGGCTGCATACGACGGTCGTACACTCTCCAGCACTAATGCAAACTAGCAAACTCAAAGCAAGACTCTGATTGATTCAGTGTCATTTTATTTCCAACCTTTCATCAGGATGCTAATTGCTTAAGTGAAATGATCTTTTGACACACTAGCTAAGAGAGCAGAAAGGCCGCCCGTCTTCAGCCATCCAACCGGACAGTGACCGTCTATGCTCCCTTCAGCCCCGGGGACAGACCAAGGGATTTGCTGCATACCCTGATTACAACACCGCATAAAATAATGTGGAGGTTTGAATAAAGATGATGTGCATTCCACTAGGCCTTTTCTGCTTCGACGAGCATGAAGAAAAACGCTACTGTCATCTCTAAAAGTTGTGCAGTTGAAAATAAAATGAAAATACGTATCCTTTGGCCCTAACGGCCAGAGAGAGAGATGTTCTATTACCCAATGCTAATCACATAATACTTTCATAATACTTTCAATAGCACAGGGAGGCTTTTTTGGCTTGTAATTTTCTTAAACAATTACACCTGACTTGGAATCCAAAGCTGAACAACAGGTATCGCTTAGCTCTTATGGAGTATGAGCCATTGCTCACTGCAGTCAGGGGCAACCTTTTCACTGACTTCAATGGGCTTTGAATCAGATCCAGCTAGTGCTTTTCAACGGCAGATCTTAAATAACTTGATAAATGATCAGAGGTCAGGATAGAACCCCGCACTCCTGACTCCAAGTCAAATGCCAGATCCAACAGGCCAATATACTCATATTGTAGTCAAAACTGTGGTTGGAGATATAGAGGTTAGTATAGACCAGGGGTCGGCAACCTTTCAGAAGTGGTGGGCCGAGTCTTCATTTATTCACTCTGATTTAAGGTTTTGCGTGTCAGTCATACATTTTAACGCTTTTAGAAGGTCTCTTTCTATAAGTCTATAATAGATAACTAAGCTATTGTTGTATGTACAATAAATAAGGTTTTTAAAATGTTTAAGAAGTTTCATTTAAATTAAGTTAAAATGCAGAGCCCCCCCGGACCGGTGGCCAGGACCCGGGCAGTGTGAGTGCCACTGAAAATGCACACGCGCCGAAGGCGGCACGCAAGCTCCATAAGTTGCCTACCCCTGGTATAGATTGTACACGGGCCTTCAGAAATTAAACAGTACGTGCTCCTTCCAGCACCAGCAGGCTCTCAAGTTTAGTGGGGCTCTGGACCCCACCCATGCTGGCTCTCACTTTTGGTGCCATATAGCTACTGGGGACTCATTATCTGATTCACCCTCCTTGTGCTCAGGGAGTGCTAATGGCAGCCTTTGCCAGGGTCCTATGCAGGTGTATAAGGCCACTCTGCACTCTTTAATACGCCCTCGTAAGAGTTTGCCTGAATTCAGTACATCTCAGATATTGCTGAGGTTGGGGTATGTGAATGGCATTTGCGGCAATCCAAACGCACCAGGAACATAAAATATATGTTCCTTCCCTCTAGCAGTTGGTCCACATAGACGGTAAGAGCCTACTACAGCTGCCAGCTAGTGGAGTTATTCCTTTCACTCATTGGAAGAGCTGTGGGTTATGCTGGCCAAAAATGAAGGACACAGGCAGAGCTGTACTGCTCATGCTTCACCTGCCTGAGTTATGCCTGTACCATCACTAGCTCACGTCTACGAAACATTAAAATGCTACCAAAATGAGGAGGGGGACCCCAACCCTAACCATACATAATGATTACATAGGATCTAATGACAATAATGATGCATCATGATAAACGCACAGCTTGTTAAACTCTCTGAACTGATGAAGGCCAGAAGGGACCATTAGATCCTGTAGTGTGACCTAGGGTGCGACACCGGGCAACACATTTAACTTCGTTACTCCTGCACTGAGACCAGTAACTCGTGAGCAGTAACCAATTGGGGAGTTAACCGTTTGGTTGAGTTTTATTGCAACTCTCCCGCGAGCCGGTATGTGACCGTATTTGGAGCGATACAGATTTAAAGCAGCCTACTTGGTACTAAAAACTGGTTTCCATAGAAACAGCTAGGTAAAGGCCAAGAGCTAAATCTTATTTACTCAGTTAAAGAAAGGGGCTTTTCTAGCAACATTTTAGACCTTAAGACAAGTGCCTAATTGCTGGAAATATGGAAATTTAATTCTATCTAAAAAACACCAACTTTAAACAAACAAAGCTCAGGGTTATTTTTTTAATACCAATTAGTGTAATAAGCCTTACTTAAATTAACTTATGCTTTTTTCTTCTTAGAGATACTTAACATTTAAAATATCACGATCAAAGGTGAATGCTATTAAGAAGATTAAGCACCAAGTTTCCCCCGCCCCCCCAAATAAAAAAGTCAATTTCTATTGCCAATTAAAGAAATCTGCAGCTCTGCTAGCTGGTTAATTATTTATTGTATCGCAGACATAAACAGCATTTAAAATCAAGAACCCAGACTCTCAGTCAAAAGAGAGTCACCCAAAACTGGAAGCTCTCATATATTTTTAAAGGATGCTTGATTCAGACTTTGACCTTCCAGATCTGTTTCGTTTTTTTTCCCCAGAGCTTTGGCGTGTTAATCTGGAAGCATCAGAGAGTAAATTTAAGCTTCTATAACTGAGCTTGTAGTCAGAAATAACATATGAACACAAATCACGGATTTCCCCCATTAAGGGTATACAGAGGCTGCCAAACTCCTGAATAGTTTCACTGCACTGAAAAACAGTGCTAGGTGTTTGCGAACCATTTCATTTGGAGGGGATTTATCTTCCTCTGTTAAGAAAGAAAATCTAAGAGTGTTTTACACACACACGCACACGCACATGCACACGCACACACCCCAGGAGTTTATTCATGCTTTGAATGTTAATATTCCGTGGCTGAAGATTTCCTTGGAATTACTCTCCCTTGCCCTGTACAATTGCAGTGTTAGAATATGTATTATTTCAGCTGAATAATACATGACGATACTGTAAACCAAGTCCCAGCTGAGAGTGCACCAGTCTCTGAAGAGGAGACCGGAAGGTTTCTGGAACTCTCCGCTGTGCTGTCTGGAGGTAGCATTTTTCTCCTTGTTAATGAGGGGAACTGCTACCCCGGAATGGAACTCCAGTTAATTAATGGCATTCAAAACACATGCACCTCGGCGTCACTGACAGCCCCGATCTTTATCCCACTGGAGACCATGCAGCTAACTGTGGGCCTTCCTTTTGGGAGCTGAGGTCAACCTAAAATAAATGAAGTGTCTGAAAACATTTCCTTTCTTGTCAGTTAAAGGCGAGGGCATATTGTTTAAGAAAAAGCAGCTAAAAAAGGTGACCTGCAAAAAATAAATAGACAGGGCCCAATCATCCTCCCATTTAAGTCAATGGTAAAACATGCTACTGATGCCCTAGGGCAGCGGGAGTGGCTGCCAAATCACAACAGAAGGTGTGTATTTGTATCTTACTGATTGTATTATGATAGCATCAAAATGCCCCAACTGAGAACAGAGCTCCATTGTGCTGGAGGCGATATAAACACAGTTTGTTACAGATCAGCATGGAGAGACTGCCTGTGTGACCTTGGGCACGGCATTTAGAGCGAGTGGAAGAGCTGGGACCCGAAAACAGATCTTTGAGATTCACTTCCTACTTCTACAGGTCAATCCAAGAGGTCGTAGTGCCTCACCTGTTCCCAATCCCCTAAACTAAAGCAGGGACATTTTTGGATGCTTCCTGCTTGCTGAGAAAAAAATACATCCTCCTCCACTCTGGACTTGAGGAGCCCACGGAGAAAACGCTTCTCATATATTGGCCAAGTGGAGTCACACCTATTTATGCAAGGGCTTAATTTGGCCCATTAAGTTTTAAAAATATGGCCCCAATCCTGCAATCTGACCCTTATGGGCTTCATTTATGTAAAAAAACAATCTGCCTTTAAATCAAACAGCAAAGAAACCCTGTGATCACACTGCATCACATTAGCCACAAGGGAAACGGACATCTCCTTTTCCCCATCTAAAGCAGAACGCCCTCCTCTGATGCAAACACATGAAGAGTTGGGGGAGAGCAAAAGAGAGAATGGATTAGTCATCCAGCTCCCTTGAAAGGGACGTCCAGGACAGGATGAGGCCAGGGGAAGGTAGAAGGAGAACATGTCCCTTTGTACTCTCCTGTGACTGCAGAGGTCACTGTAGCTGCGAGTTGGGTTTGGATGCCTGCTTGTCCATTCTGCATCCCAGAGGAGACTCACTTGCTGTCAGAGGATTTCTTCCAGCCCACCTTGCTCGGACAGATCCTCCTAAATTCCACAACATGTCTCCTCCTATTATAAAGCTGACATCTTTTCCCTCGGAGGGGCTGGAAGTCTCGCCTCATCAGTGCTCTCAGAGTGACAAGATGCTCCAGCAGCCCTCAGTGGCCTCCTGCCCATTGATAATGTTCAGCCATATTTCCTGTGTCAAACTGGACATTTAAATTCAGCAAGTCATGAATCTAGACCAGCTTCTTTTCATGTCTGGGTTTCTATACGCAGGGCAGTTTGCTGAGAGGGTTTGAGTCCCGCACAAACATTTCCCATCATTGTATTTTTGTAAAATGGCTAGGCTGATCATATCAGATCTTTTGCTCATTAGCCAGGGCCTGAATGAAATTGCTCTTGGCTCTGCCAGTGTAATAAAGGATGCAGCTAGCTAGTGAAAACAAATAAAATCCATCAATAGATAAATGTTATATTTGTCAGCGCATGCTTAGTGTGTCTGACCTTCTCAGTGCAGCAATCAGAGACAGACTTGCACACACACTTACTACGACCATCAAATGAAGGGAAATATTCAAATTCACAACCAGCACATCGGAAAGTTTGACTCATACACATCACAGTGACTGAGTCTAACCCATAATTTGTCCAATCAAGATTAGATTAGACACACCAGCTTCTAGCCTGTGGTCACGCTGTGGTTGAAACTGTGAGAGCCACTGTGTTTAGCACTAGTTTATTATTTGTCATGTGGTATCATGGCAGCAGCTTGAGGCCAAAATCGGGGAACACAGTCCCTTTCTGCTGAGAGAGATAGTGTGGCCTAGTAGATAAAGCAATGGATTGTGACTCTCACGACCTGGTTCTATTCCGGATTCTGCTACTAGCCTGCTGGGTGACCTTAAGCAAGTCGTGTCACTGCTGTGTGCCTCGGTTTCCCCATCTTTACAATGGGAGCCGTGATATTGACCTCCTTTGAACAACACTTGGAGATCTGCCAGTAAAAAAATGCTATCAAAGAGCTTCTCATTATATACACGTATGTTACTGTTCTAACAACTACTAATACTCCAACAGTATGTATACAGTCCCTGCCCCATAGAGCTTACAATCTAAATACAATAGTGGCTAGGAGGATTCAACCATAACCAATGTGGAGAAAGACTAGTGTGTGAGGTCCATGCCTATATCATCCCACCACCCCTCAGGATGGTATTTAGCAGTAGTTTTCAAGGGTGGTGCCAGGGGAAAAATCTCTATTCATGCTAGAACCCTACTAAGCCTAGTTCGGGCAGACCATCTATTTCACCTTTTGCCAGCCAGGCACCATTATCCAGGAGGAATCAATAATGCACCTTTCCTGCTTGGGCCCTTAGGAGTGGTCTGATGACCAGCCACTTCACCCATGCCACAGTGAGCACTCCGAACAAAAAAAAATGCATTACAAATAAATGAAGCAATTTACTTGAGTGGAAAAACTAGGGGCTTCTTGCTTAGGGTGACCAGACAGCAAGTATGAAAAATTAGGACAGAGGGTGGGGGGTAATAGTCGCCTATATAAGACAAAGCCCCAAATATCAGGACTGTCCATATAAAATCGGGACATCTGGTCAGCCTATTCTTGCTGTCGATTTCAATTAAAGCAGGTCCTAAATGCAGCTGCCAACAGGAGATTAAAAATCCTCAGGATCTTTGCTGCACAATCAACACCAAGAGTATTGTAATTCCTGCTGCCTATTGGCTGCTTTTGACACCCTCCTTAAATCTATTCCCACAAAGACCATCTATTACCAGGCATTTGTACAGCTCCCAGCACAATAGGGGCCCTGAACATGAGCACTCCCACAATACAAACTACCATCACCACACGAGAAAATTGCCTAAATCAAGGCAGAGAAGCCGAGAAGAGCCACGAATCAATTGAAAATGGTTTAGCAAGTTTAACTGTCAAGTCTTAATAAAAATCATCAGGTTTACCTATCTGTGTTCAGTCCGTCCCTTATTATTTGTATTGCACCATCATCTAGAGACCCCGGTCCGGACTGGGACCCCATTATGCTAAGTGCTGGACAAATGCATCGCAGGAAATAGTCCCGGTTCCTGGATAAGCACTGTATGAAGAAAGGAAAAACACTAGACAGGAAACGCTGCTAATGAATGCAGCAGAGAGACATCCTTTTTGAAGCTCTCTCCTCAGTGAAAGTAGTGACCCTGAATGACTGAATTCCAGAGAGAGCAGTAATTTTGCTGAGGGTCCTGACTGAGCTCTCTGGTCACAATATCTTAAACTCCACAGTGTCAAGTATCAGAGGGGTCGCGTGTTAGTCTGGATCTGTAAAAAAGCAACAGAGAGTCCTGTGGCACCTTATAGATCAACAGATGTATCAGAGCATAAGCTTTCGTGGGTGAATACTCACTTCGTCAGATGTCTGTTGGTCTAAAAGGTGCCACAGGACTCTTTGTCGCTTTTTTAAACTCCACAGTTGCAGAGATTTTGAATTAAACTCACTCTAAAACAGACCTTTGTTTTCAACTAGAGAGGGGTCTATTCTGTAATGGCTGACACCCAAGATTAACCGAGGAGCAGGTGAAGTGCTAACTTCTGCTTCCCGGATGCAATACACACTGGGCACATCTAGCCAATCTCCACCCTCGCCCTGTTAGGTGGATTCTGAAATATCCCGGTTGAAAGGGATTAATTAGGGTGATGCAGCAGACGACAAGAAGGGACATGTCCGGCATCCAAGGGATTAAATGAGATATGTACCAACAATTCAACACTTTCACCAGCCAAGATACAGCAGCTTTAGGCTACAATTAGAAAGAATCCGATAATTAAAACAAAACAAAACAAAACCCTCTGGCACAGGACGTGTAAATAAAAAGTTAATCAATGACCTGATAAAATCCTCCTGCTTTAACACCTGAAATGCAGAAGTGGTGGAAGCAGTATTATTGAATGCCTGCTTAGCACAGAGGATGCCAAACCAAGGTGTTCAGGGACAGAGAAATTAAACGTTAATCAAATTGCAGCCAAGCATCATTTTAAAAAACTT
This sequence comes from Mauremys reevesii, assembly GCF_016161935.1. Lineage (NCBI taxonomy): Eukaryota > Metazoa > Chordata > Testudines > Geoemydidae > Mauremys > Mauremys reevesii. The sequence continues at coordinate 18,042,233 of NC_052641.1, forward strand.
TAAAATAAACCATTTACTTTGCTCAGGTGGAAACCAAAGCCTTCCTCTAATTAATCCCATCATGCTACCCACAGCTAGCAATAAGACCCTGATTCAGCAAAGCACAAACACGTGCTTAACTTTAACCCTGTGCTTCAGGCCCACAGAAGTCAGACATAGGCATGTGCTCAGGTATTTTGCTGAATTGGGCACGAAATGAAAATCACCATCTCCCCAGTCCAGCTGACTCTCTCCCACGCACCTAGGGCTGGTTGAAATTTTCCAAAGTTCAATTTTTTGGTGAAATGGAAGTAGTAATTTGCCTTTGGTGTAGGCAAATTGAAAATTACCATCCCCAGGGAGGAGGAGAGGAATTGAGTCTTGAAAAGGGCATCTCTAAGATGTTGCAACTTTATACGCCAGTGCTGGCTCAGGGCTTCGTGGCTAATATCACCCCAAATTTATCTTTATGCTTTAAACTTATGCACTGGTGGGGGTGATGGTGGAAGGGAAAGCACCATGAATTTTAATAGGAGGAGGAGATCAAGATTAAGAAACAGTGTGGGAGAGAAGATAAGAGGTTAATGTTCCAGGAAAAAAAATCTGTGCATGCCTTTTATGCATGAAAGACTCCATCCCAAGTATTTGCTGTGATCTCCTGCGCTTTTAAGTAGTAATATCGTAATTACATTTACATTTGTTTAGAGAAAATGCTCAGTCAATGGCTCAGCATTTTATAGTATTTACACAGCAGTTTCAATGTATTTGCTATGTTGATATTTGAGAAAGAGACTCATTTTGAAAACAAAATCCCCCGGCACTAGATAGCCCATCCTTTCAGGAAGGGGAGCTGAAAAGGGGCCGATGCTATTAGCAGAGGAGAAAAATTCCAAGAGATCTTGCAGGATGAAACCTGAGAAGTAAACACTGTGCTGCAGTGATAAAAAGAATCACTTCTGTGTTTCCGTTCAAATGGGGAGGTTTCTAAGTGGTGTCTGTAAACAACAGTGAAGGATTCGACTCTTTACACTTATTGTCTGAAGCCAGAAACTATAAAGGTATCAAGGCCTCTGCCCACTTCTTGCAGGCCTTACAGTGACTTCTCCCGCATAAACCCAGCCACAAAAGAATGAACTTCTGTAGTTACGAATACTTTGCATTTTACAAAAAGGACAGTATCATTATCCCTATTTCACAAAGAGGGAAACTGAGGCACAGGGAGCCGGTGGCAGGAGTGACTTGCCAAAGATCATGTAACAGGTCAGTAGCAGAGACAGGAAGAAAATCTCAGGTCTCCTGACTCCCAGCTCAGTGCTCCACCCAGGAGACCACACCTCCAAGGGAATATTTCGAGGCGCATGACAATTCGGGTGGGTCCCGTTTCAGTTCTCTGGCCCCAGTTTATGGTGGACAGGCAACGACCTGTCTCCATGGCAAGTCTGGCGGGTTAGAGACCACGCTTCCCTTCTCCTGCGTGGCAGTAGGCTGGGGAGGGGGGTCATGTTAGCACAGCTCCAAGTGGGCCTGGGAAGGCAGGAGAGGATGGGGGAGACTTTGAGGCAGAAAGGGGATGGGGAAGGGAAGTGTCCTGGGCTGCATTGCTGTGACTGGAACCAGCTAGGAAGGACCTGACTGGAAATGAATCTCTGCCGTGTTCCTGAGGCAAGTCCTAGCCGGGTTGCACCCTGCAGTTCACTGCTAAGCAGATGGTGCTCTTCCCCCCACCCCCCCTCCACACACACACACACACACACACACACACACCCCTAGGCAGGTTTCGCCCGCCCGTGAGTTGGTCATAAGATCCGACCAGGTCCCCGAAGCTGGACAGACTCATCTTCCTGCCCTTGGGCCGCATCTGCCCCGTCAGCCATACTTCAGAGCCGCCCCAAGCCAGGCCAGGCATGTCCGCCGAGGGCAGAGACTGGCGCTGGGAGGGAACAACTATTTTTAAGCACGTTAGCTGAAGCAGAGCTAGCACATGTCGCTTCCTTTCCCTGTACCCTCCAGGTACGTCTGCGGTTGAGCTGGGAGATGTGACGCATCTACTGCCCTCAGGAAAGGTTTATAAAGGAAAAGTGCTATTGAGCTTTGCCACTGGACACACAAGTCTGGCTGCATCTTTCACGTCTTTAGCCAAGGAACAGTCATTCAGACTATCCGAGAGTGCTACAGTGCGGAATGACAGGCTGGCAGATACACACAGTATAGATTTTCGTGGGTAGTATGGATTTCAGTACAACCCCCAAAGACAGACAGACACAAACTGACCCCGACCAACCATTTGCAGAGCGGGGGCCCGCGAGCGATGGCGTTCGATACTCCTGCTCTTCAGGCCCACGTAATGCCATCAAATACAGCCCTGCTGCAGACACTTAAATAACCAGGAGCGTCGTCACTCCTATGTTAAAAACCCATGGAAAGCAAAGCCACAGAAGCCGATGGGCTAGCCAAGGCAGCACTGGACCCGTAATTACATTACCCACAAAAAGCCTTTCTACTTGTATGTTTTTTTTAAGACCTGAGATTGCCATTTAAGAGGTTTTCAGCCTATATCAAGATAACATCTCTGCTGCTGCAGCCAGGCTTTCCACATCCAAGTAATGCAACACAGGCTCAGCTCCTCAGCTGGAGCAAACGGGAGCAGCTCATTTGATGTCTAATGGATCCGCATTCCATTTACACTGGCTGAGGATCTGGCCTGGAGTATAAATTACTTGGAATATGGGTTCTTTATACATGGGACTCCCTTAAAAAAAAAAGGCACTGATGGTAGAAATGACTGAACGACACATTGGTTTCTGTAAAGTGGCATATTTAAAATCAAACAACAGGCTACGTTAAGGAGAACAAGGGGGCGGGGGTGCAGGTTTAAGCTTGGCCTTTTAGCAGCCTGAACTTGGGATTCCAGTCAGGTGTGTTATTCCAGGGATCCTAATTCCCACCTTCAAACTAGCAGAGGCAGCAATTTACACTTCCGTTTTCTGGTCTTCCAGCTACAACCATTTTTGATGCATAAACAAAGCAGCTCGCTATTGTTTATGCTTAGCCACAGAGGATCCACTTAATTGTTCCCAACATATGGAGTACTTAGTAAGCTTCTTAACATTGCGTAAGCTAAGCTGAATGAAAAACAAAGAAACATGCCACAAAAGCCAACCTGGATCTATTACTCAGATTTAATTATTTATTTTAAAAGAGCGCTGTCCTGTCTTATGAATTTGCCTCACTCAGGAAGACGTCTATAGGGCCGGCATGGTCTTTATTTACGTTCTGAACAATGACACTATGGAATCTATGACGAGAACCCAGAACAAGGAAAATCATGTACATAATTTTACGTACATGCCCACTGCAATCAATGGGATTTCTTCTACAGCCATTGGTGGAGCACTGGATCTGCCCCATACAGTAGAACATTGGTTATCTAAATCTCCTTTGCATACAAATCAGAGTCATTTCAGTCCATTCAGCAGCACATGGTCTCTATTTTCTGTGATGTCTTAAAATAAACCACTAAGGGTACAAAATTGAAAAGCAATTAAGGAGGCTGAGTCCCATTTTCAAAAACGGGCACAAGTCACTTTTGACTCTGCACTTTTGAAAATTTTACCCCAAGATTCAGTCTTTCAAGTCTGTTGAGGATTTGACTGTCTGCTACCTGTTTGCAGCCACTGGAGTGTTTGCATTAAAACACACACAGGAGCAGTCCCCTGAATGCTGAAATGAAATGGGTGCAAATGGCTGAGGATCGAGAACCTGGGCTTCCAAATGGGAGCTAAAACCAACAAAACAGGAATCTCGTCAGACAGATCTTGCTATTGCTATTGCTGTTTATTTTATTTTATTTCTATCTTGATAACAGTACAGCTGATTTCCTTCGATGAAGTGAAGCGAGGAATTCATTTCTCTCGTTGTACGTCAGGTTGGTTTTTAGTAGCTAGAAAAGGATCATCTAATGGAATAACAGAGAGGGGAAAGAAATGATTCTTCCATGGCTTTGCACTCAGTGATTAAAAAGAAACCATTGATTAAACTATGAAAAATGGGAAGAGGAAGTGGCCTCTCTGCTTTATAAACAGCTCAGGACAAAATGGCTTAAACTGTACATAATTTCAGACTGAGGAATAAATATTCACTCCTTGGACTCTGGCCTGAATAAAATAATCACAGTATGAAAAAAGTTCTGGTGACTGAAGGAGCAGGACTGCTTCCCCAAACCAAACAACAACTAAATTAGATAGGGTGGGTAGATAGATTTTTTTCAGAAGGAAAAAAAAACCCTACATTTTTAATCTGTTTTGAAATTGACAAAACTGCAGCTGATGGTATCCAGCCACTTAGGTACTGAAGAGAGGAAAACTTTCCCCCAAGTTTAGGGTGACCAGACGTCTTGTTTTGAAAGGAACAGTCTCACATTCAAGCCCTCCTGCAGCTGTCCCAATTTTTTCTTAAAAAACGACCAAGTTGTCCCATATTTTCTGTCTCCCCCCACATCAGTACTGGCGGGTCCTGCTGCTGGCCGGATCCCTGGTCGCCAACCGCCCGCTCACTGGCAGTGAGTGGGGGCATCCAGTGGCCGATGATGGGGGTGAGTGTGCAAGGCTGGTAGGGGGGCGAAGATGCAGCATGCGGGGGTGGCCACTCCCCCTGCTGGACCGTCAGTGCAGCCCCTGCTGGACCAGCTCTCGGCCAGCAGGGCCCCGCCCCCTGTCCAGCTGGCACTGGCTGCACGCTGCGCTGGCTGGCAAGCGCAGGCACGTACCACGCGGCGGCCAGTTCCGTGTCGCCTTTGCTGCCCACCCATCGACCCTTTACATGCTCCCCCTCTTGCTGTTCTCTCCCTGCTTTGCCCCTTCACCCCCCAGCCCCACTGCTCCTCCATATTCCCTCCTCCCCCCTTTGCGCCCGACGGGGCACGTCCCGCTGCCAGCACTGTGCCGAGAGCAAGCCCCTAGTCGGAGCGCTCAGCTCACCAACAGCCTGGCCAGCCGGCTCCTTCCTTCCCCCACCCCACTGCCTCCAGCTGGGCCGACGCCCCAGGAAAGCCCAAGACCCTCTGGCCCAGGGCGCTGGCCAAGAGGAGCCGAGCTAAGCTCTGGAGTGATGGGGGGCGGGGGGGGGGAGAGAGAGAGGAGCGATTTCCAGCCTGTTCATGTCCTGACCCTGCAGGCTCCGCAGCACCCCCTGGACACCCTCTTCACCTGCTCCCCTCCACCCTGTGTGAACCCTGGCAGAAATCTGGGCATGTGACCCTGCATGCCCCCCACGTGTGGCCTCAGGAAGACGTGGCACCACGTACCAGGAGAGGCAGGTCCGTCCCGGGGGCTCAGCCAGGCATGGAGGGCAGAGAGCACCAGGCAATCACCCTCCCTGTGTGAGGGCGGTGTACAGAGTGTGCGTGTGACAGAAAACACAGGCCTAAAGATTATTAAGCAACTTGACCAAGGTAGAAACACAAGAATTGCACTTTTGCTTCTTTTCCTTTGCACGCTTCAGAAGCCCCCAAGGTACAAAGACAGCCAAGCTATTCCTAGAGCGGCCAAGAAAAGCCAAGCCATATTTATATGCATGAGTATTAAACAGCAGGTATAAAAGCATAACGCTGTGATTCAATACAGCCATGTGCAATAGGGAAAGGGGGGGTTAGATATGTATTTTAAGGAAACGTTTATGCAATTCACTGCACTGATTAAGATGCATTCGGAGAATGATGCAAAATTCCTTGGATTTACCAATGCATCTTTACCAAATAATTCTGCCATAGGTCCCTCTTCAGCCAGCCATGCTGAACTGGACCAAGCTGTGCGATGAATCTGTGACAGACAAAAACATCGCCTTTCGAATGAGGTATAAGCCACCCAATTCATCTTCGCTTATAACCTAATCCAGCCTTCCACTGGGGAAGACACTAGTGCATTAATTCATTGCACCTTTGGGGCCCTGAGGAGGGGAGGGGGCGGAAAGAGGCGATTCTGGCATAGGTCATGGGGCACTCACTTTTGGCAGATCAGCCTCACCCCTTGTGCCAGTCACTTTAGCCTAGAAACACAACAGGAACGAGGGGGATGTTATTGTTGGAGATGAGAGTCAAAATCTTCAAGGGCACGATCGGAAAAGTGGGAGGGAAAAAATGCAGTTTTGAGTCTTTGAAAAAAAATAAATTAAAAATAAACTTGATCATCCAGAGGATAACTCTGCTCCCTTTTTTCCCTAGCTCAACGTGCATAAACATATCCTGCGGCCAAGGCTTTTCATGTACGGCCAGGGAGATAAAGACACATTCTTCCCCCCATTTCTGGGCAGCAGGGAGCATAGCTTGCTGTGCCCCTGAAAGCTTGAAGAATGGAATGCGATGCAACGCATGGAAAGACAAAGGGGTTTGGAGAAAACAGAAAATCGGAAGACAAAGAAAACCCCACTCTCGCTCCACTCTGCTCTGGGCAGGTCAGAAAACGGGCTCCTGTGGAAATCATTGTTATTTCTACTAGAGTAACACTGGAGAAACCCCTAATTAAGGATCAAGGCTTCACTGAGCAAAGAGGAGAGTCCCTGCTTCAGAGACCTTACAGTCTGGGCAGAAATTCAAACCACCAAGCCTTGAAAAGCCAAAGTGACACATCAACTGCTTCCTCTATCTTCTGTGTGAACTCGGGGCTCAAGAAACAGAGGGAGGAAAGCACTGCTGTTAGCCATGCCTAGCTCCACCAGGTGCTGTCAAGGGCAATGGAGGAATGATAGTTCATCAGGTGGGGTGCGAGCCTGGAGCTCTCTGGAGGAGCACAGAATTGGACCCAGACTCTCTGGGTGACTGGGGCAAGTCACTTAGGGCCAGATTTTCAAGGTATTTAGGTATCCAACTCCAATTGCAATTAATGGGATTTAGACACTTACAACCCTTTGAAAGTCTGGTCCTTAGTCTCTCTGGGCCTCAGTTCCCCATCTGTAAAATGGGGATGATTGGCCTTCCCTACCTCCCGGTGCATTGTGAGGACAAATACAAACTTGTGAGGTGCTCACAGATACTATGATATTGGGTGCCAGAGACGTACCTCAGAAAAAAAGGAGGACATGCAAGGAGCTTGGGTTTGGTCATGTTGGTGGCAGAGGAACAACGTGCCAGAGGAACAGCCAGAGATGCAGGAACAACGTGCCAGAGGAACAGCCAGAGATGCAGGAGTGGGCAGAGGGAGATGGGTGAAGAGTGGTGGGTTACAGAACAGCAGTGACAACTGAGTACATGTGCTGGGTCCCCGGGGACTTTCACAGATGAGCAAGGAGGAGGAGCGGGAGGAACACTGGCCAGGTTGGGGAAGATGGAGGTGGGCTATGGTGAAGGAGGTCTAGCTGAGATCAGCAGGGAGGTTTTAGGCAATGATCCTTCAAGGAGCTCCAAGAACAGATCTCTGCACATACCTCCTTACAGGATCATGGTCTGTGCTCACTAGTTTGTAATCAGAGGCCTGATTTTTAAGGTTCATGGGACTTATTCAGGGAAAGCGAATGCGTCTGGAGGCACGAAATATGCTCAGAGACAAAGAGCTGGAAAACTGAAACACGCAGAAAAGACAAAACAGAAGGGCCGAGAAGCTATTTGGCATGTAAGCGTAAATATCCTAATCCAGGATTTAACAACAAAAGTAGATTATCTACGCTAATAGGTATAAAACAAAAGGGTGAAATCACCATCTCCATCTGTTTCAAAATTTGCTTTATGCTTAGATCTTCCTAAAAAGTCACTGGCACTTTTTAAATCAACCTCAAAGCAGAAACACACACACAACCCTGCTTCCTAACCAGCTAAATATATTATCACTAATAACCTTACATGATCCTTGATTGGTTAGAAATCTAGCCTACAGCAGACGACATATCCTGGTGGGTGACAGACGCAGGCCAGCAGGAAGTGGAGATTGCTCCTGGCAGACCATGAGATGTGGTAGGGAAAAAGAGAGACAAAAAGACAGGAGGGGACTCTGAGTAACGTGTCGTCAGTGTGGATAACTGGACTCCCTGGGGACTCTGCACTGTTTAGCGCTGTATGGAAAAAAATTCCATTCCATTCATCATCAGGTTGGGGTTGGTTTTTAATGACTTTTTAAATGAAAAAACCAGTAGAGTCGATATCACTTTGTCACCGTTTATGAGATTTTATGCTGACTTAAATAAAAACTTTCCAGACAGCTTGGACAGGTGAAATGAGGTCCACCAATATTAACTTAGTTTTTTATTATACTGCCTACAGATTTCACACTCAGGTACAAGGGCCATAGGGTCTCCTGCCGAGAACAGAGGCAGGTAGGCGAGTAATCCTGAACATAGTGCTGCGGGAGTGGCAAGATTGCCAAGAATTTATTACGAGTCTCCACTTACATCCGCTCTTTGTCAGTGAGCACTTAAGTCTCACTTTGCTGAGCTATAGGTGGCAAAGAAAATGACAAAGCAAACGCGGCGGCAGTGATAAGATCTACATTGAGCTTCAGAGAACGAGAACTGAACGCATCGTTGAAACACAGTCTGATGCTCTAACTTGCTGTTTAGAGGCTTGATCTTTTTTTCTGAATCACAAAATAACAAATCAGCTTGGTCACAGAGGCTTTATATCTCTCCTTACAAATGCTGGCAATATCCTTGCCCGGTAAAGAGCATCTTATTGATATGGATACAATAATATTTCGACTTTGATATGCTTATCATCCAAACGGACTTCTAACAACAGCAGATCCACCTTACAGGGAAAGCACTGGAATAGTCAATATTTTTGAAAAATTTATCTTTCATAGAATAGCCTAAATATCATGTAAATTGGAAGGGGTCCTGCATATGTCAAGGGATTGATTAGAGGATTTGATAAGGGGTGGAGGGGAAGAGAGGGTAGATCCCAAGATAGAATTTTGGGCTTGGTTTGGAATTTAGCCATAGAGTTCAGCAATGCATGAATGCGTTTAATATACATTTATTTTACACACATGCACACGCTACTCTAAACTAACCTCTCTTTCCCTTTCCTATGAGATATACACGGAGTGTGTACATCCCCAGACACTGTCAAACAAATACAGCCATCTATAATTAAATTCACCTTATATATCCAAGAGCCACAGTCGGAGGTTGATAACAACCAAAACTAGTTCAACATTGCAGTCCTTGGGACACAGTGCCCTGTATCCCAGTGTTATAATCAGTTGACTAACGGGCCTCATCACAGCAACAGAACAAATATACTTTGGATGGAAAAGGGATAGTACCCAGGGTAGCAGCCCAGCAGTTGCCAATGGACAGGTGGCAGCAGGGAGGAAAGATGCATCTAGTGCCAACCTCCCCATAAAATAGAAAGGAAGTAGGTAGTGGAAGCCTTCTATTGATTATTTCCTATGGCACCATGACATGCAAAAGGAAGAACACAATGTACAGCTAATTGCACCACAGAGGTTAGCAGCAGGTTCCAACAGTCAGAGAAACTAACTGAGAAGAAGCAGAAATCCCCACAGCATAAATAAAATTATCTAATAAGTCCCTTGCACACTGGGCTATATCAGTGCAATAATGACTGTCATCGTGTTAAGCACCCTGGGCGTCACTATTGGTTCACTGGTAACAAAAACAAGGGGAGGGCTTTATTTCTGAGGTACGCTATGGTGGAACGATCTCAGCCAGTTGGAGCACTGGGATGCTGTACAGTTACTACAGGCCGATCGCTATCTTCAAGGCCCTGATCCAAAGCCCGTTGATGTCAAGGCAAAGACTCCTTTTGCCTGCAGTGAGCTTTGGATCAGGCCCCAAATCCTTACTGCCTCCACACTCTCATCATCCACAGGCCCAGGAGAGGTAAGACCACCTTGACTTCTCACTTCATCCAGCTGGTAGAAGACAGCTCCAATAAACCATTTCAGAAGGATAATCTTCAAAGTTGCCTTCTCATTAACTGGGAAACTGTGCCCAAGGTTAGCAATTGCCTCAGAGGGTACGTCTACACCAGGGGTTGGCAACCTTTCAGAAGTGGTGGGCCAAATCTTCATTTATTCACTCTCATTTAAGGTTTCGCGTGCCGGTCATACATTTTAACATTTTTAGAAGGTCTCTTTCTATAAGTCGATAATATAGAACTAAACTATTGTTGTATGTAAAGTAAATAAGGTTTTTAAAATGTTTAAGAAGCTTTATTTAAAATTAAATTAAAATGCAGAGTCCCTCGGACCGGTGGCCGGGACCCGGGCAGTGTGAGTGCCACTGAAAATCAGCTGGAGTGCCGCCTTCGGCACATGTGCCATAGGTTGCCTACCCCTGGTCTACACGCTTCCCAGTGAGGGCAGACAGACGTGATAGCTCTGCTGGAGCTAGTGTGCTATACAGAGCAGTGTACCAGGAGTGGGGGATCGATCCAGTTGTTCAACCACATGCCCATGAGGTCCTGAGTGGGTTTGTACTCGGGCAGCTAACTTGAGCTGCCACCTGGGCTACCCGAACTACAAGGCTATTTTTAGTTGCGACCTCAAGCAGCGATAGCACGTGTGCTTACCTGTACTAGGGAGGATGCTCCTAGCAGCAGTGTAGCTGTACCCAGAGTTAGTTTAGGACACTTGCAATCTTGCAAAGAGTATGCCCCTATATTATCTCATACCATGTAGGAGCTAGGACAATAGCCTGCTGGAAGGTTGGACTTTGACAAAGGAGAACTATAAATATGCACTAAGCTAGACAGCATATTCATAATATTAGAATCTCAACTGTGCAGAATAGGCCTCTTACTCATCATGCCCATATGCAGTGCTATCAAAATAACCTAACAACAATAAATAGAGTATCTATCAAAATGCATTGGTTCCCCCCTGCAATATCACAGCTCGACAACAAGGAATTGTTCCATGGCTTTGGACAGTTAGGACCAAATTCTATTACCCTTATTTCTGTTAGAATCTTAGTCCATGAGTTGCTCCACTGATTTCAATGAGATGATTTGCAGATTATTCACTGTGTCGTAGTATCCAAGTCCAGCACTGGGAGACAGTGATTTCTTAAAACTGTCACTGGTCCACCCCCGAACGGAACCACGAGGGATGTACCAAGGAGACGGTGTTCGTATACAGGTTACAGTGAGAGTTTGGGGTCTAGGTTTAAGAACATGTTAAGACTATGGGTCCAATCTGGGGTTTGACAGCCCGAAAACAAAAATTTTACCGAGCTGCCTCAGTGCTCACCAGGCCCAGAAAACATTTTTGAATCTGACCAATAACCAAACACCACACGAGTGTATCCAAAAACAAAATCAAAAATCTAAGGGGGTTCTGATGTGAGTTACAGCTTCTGCCCATCTCTAGTCAAGATCATCAAAATTCCTAAGCAAACCCAGGATTTCAATTTGGCAATTAGGAATGTGGAAATGATCATCCCATTTGTGTTCGCTTAACATTTGTCCTGTTCATGTTGAAGAGCACAGACACTTCAGTTGTTCATTTTCTGCTGCTGTTAGATAAGACACAAAAGGATTCCAAATGAATTCAAAATCCAGCTGTTTCACAAAAGCGGGATGGCCCCTCCCAGCAGTATTGCCTTGGGTGCCCCACTGACTGGCTGCTCTAACAGATTTCTTCAAAATTGTATTCACATCCTTAGAAACACTGTAGTTCATCATCTCAAAGCCACTGACGACTTCCACGGCCCCAGCCGTCACCTCTCAGATAAAGCTGGCTAACCAAGAACCTCCAGTCCTCACTCCAGCAAAACTCATTCGACTTTTTAAATAAATGAGAGCTGATCGCTCCCTTCACTTTTCCAGAGCCCTGCAGGTTAGCAAAGATCAAACCTCCCGCTAAAGCTGAAGGGCACTTATGAAACTGACAGATTTTTACAAGGCTTGCTCTAAATTAAAGCCCCATCCAGAGCAATGAGAGATCCCACACCATTTGGTGCTTGCTGGAGCCAATTCTTTCATACAATCACTCACTGGTAAAGCAAAAGCCAGATATGTATGTAATGTTTCTGCACTAGAGAAGTTGCATCGGGTGGCAATTTCTGGTGGTTGTTTCTCAGTTAGAAAAGGAACTTCCTATCTAGGGTATGTCTACACAGCCTTGCAGCCCGGACCTGCTCAACAGACTCATGCTCGCAAGGTCTACTCTAGTGCTCTAAAAACACCACTTTGATCTTGCAGCTCGGGCTGGAGTTTGCACTCCGAAGCCTAAGGATGGGGGTGACCTTCAGAGCCTGAGCTCCAGCCCAAACAGCAACTGCAAAGTGCTGTCTGTGCAGGTATTCTTAGAGAGCTAGCGTAGGCCCTGCTAGCCCGAGTCCCTCGATCTCGGCTGGGAGGCTCCCTTCCGCAGTCCGCATGTCCTAATAAGCTACATGTTCTAAGGACAGCATGTATCAACAGAGGACTATGGTATCGATGGGCACCTTCGTTCAGCATCAGGGAGGCAGTGTGGTGCCATGGACTGGCAATCAAGAGAGCTGGGTTCTACGTTTTGGTTTTACCACCGACTCACAGAGGAATATTGAGCAGGTCACTTCACCGGTCTGTGCTTCGGTTTCCCCAGCTATACAATAGAGATGATGAGACAAAACACTGAGATCTACAGATGAGCTATGCGTGGTTATGAACCGGGGCACCGCAGATGGGCTTGCCGAGGTGGGATCATTCTATTACACTGCAGCCTACCTTGGCTGTCTCTGATGGTCGTGGCCCTGTCATTGCAGCATTCCCACGGCCAGAGGTGAAAGTCAGCCGGTACAGCGTACCGGCAAGAGCTGGTCCACCGTACTGGCGTGGCGTGGCTTCCCCAGGCGGCAATTTAAGCGGCTTGGGGCTCCCAGCAACAGCTTTAAATCACTGCTGGAGCCCTGGGGTAGCGGCAGCGGGGCTCCCGCTGTCTCTACTGCCCTGGGCCCTTTAAACAGCCGCCGGAGCCCTGCTGCCATTACCCCAGGGCTGCGGCAGCTATTTAAAGGGCCCGGAGCAGTAGAGGCAGGGGAGCCCCAGACCTCTTAAATAGCCCCCGGAGCCCTGGGGTAGCGGCGGCAGCCGGAGGCTCTGGCAGTGGTTTAAAGGGCCCAGGGCAGTAGCACCGGCCGAGCCCTGGGCTCTTTAAACTGCTGCCGACTCTCCCGGCTGCCGCTGCTACCCCGGCAGAGGAGGGGGAGGGCACTTACCGGTACAGGGTGGGCCAGGGCTGTCTCTGACCCCCGCATCCCCACCCCTTCTGCCCAAGGGGCCAGAGCCAGCCCCAACCCAGCTCCGTACCAGTAAGTCCCTATTTCTACTTTCACCCCTGCCCACGTCCTCCATTAACTGAGGTTTTTGCAGCTAAGGAGGAGAGCTGTGGAGTTGCAGAGGGGGCAGGGGAAGAAGATGGGTAAACTAGAACGGGAGAAAATTAAGTTACAAAAATGGATGTTAGCAAGAGATGCTGTCTTTGTAGATATAGTTTAGGGACAAAGCAGCAGGTCCCTCTTATGGTAATATAGGCTCTTTTAATGTTTCAATTAAGATATGAAGATGGAACAAATATAAAGTGATGAGTCAGGCAAGTGTACAGTGATTCAAATGTGTGTGCTAGAGAAGACGTCAAAGCAATTTGAGTAGGGAGAGACACATTGCAAAGAAGCAAAAGTTAAAGACAGCAACAGAGATTACAAATAATGAGATGTAAAAATGATATCGTAGTTGACAGACCTTGCATTAAGTTTAGAAAAGAAGCACCCAATAGCAATCTGGTCTGGTGTGTCAGACAGGCTGTCTGGAAGGTAAGGGCTCCCAGACATTCCTGGAACACATCCATTTGTCTACATTCACTCTAAAGACCAACGTTTCATTTCAGATGGCCCTCTATTGAAAGTGACATTGTCAGACCGCACAGACTCAGAATGAATACTGACCTGCCCTAACAGGGCTTGTTTATTTAGGGGAGTATCTTCTAGATTTGATATACCCATTTGCAAAAAATAATCTACTTCTTTCTCCTAAGAAATATGAAAAGAGACTGTCCATGCTGTTTTCATGAGGCACAGGAATAATTAGTGTGTGATCTCCCTTCCCTGGCTTTGCTGCTAACAGCTAACATGGTTAATCTCAGTTATACTCCCCCAACCACGAACATCTGATTTTATTAGTTGCTTGATAGCAGCCCAGCACTATGAGGTTCCACCGTGAAGCAGCATTTCCAACGCTATCACTATCTTATATAAGAAGGTGGCCCAATTTGGAGCTTGAGCCAAAGGATATTGACACCAACAGGGATCTTTATGTGGACTTTGGATCAAGCCCATAGGGCATAAGACCTACATCCACCAAGCAAAAAAAGAAGGTACAAAGCTCAAACCCAGCACACGCTCTGCAGAGGTCCACCACTAGTCTTTGTGGACGTTCACCCTCATAAAGGAAGGCAATGCACCAAATAAGTCCTATTCTGAAGGACTAAGGGTATGTCTATACTGCAGTCATGGGGTGTGATTGACTAGCTCAAAATGTCCACGTGAGCAGCAGTTTGAGTACCAGAGCTGTGAAGCTGTAGCAACACAGGCTGTCCACTGCCCAGAACCCTGGGTAATTACTCAGGCTAGCGCTGACACGGCTTCATTGCGATCAGTACCTGAGCTGGCTAGATGAAACCTCGCTCGGGTGTGGCTACACGAGCAGCAAGCACACCCCATGTTTGCAATATATACATAGCCTAAGCCAGGGTTTCTCAAACTGGGGTCGCCGCTTGTGTAGGAAACGCCCCTGGCGGGCCGGGCCGGTGTGTTTACCTGCCCCGTCCACAGGTCCAGCCGATCGCGGCTCCCACTGGCTCTGGATCACTGCTCCGGGCCAATGGGAGCTGCTGGAAGTGGCGCAGGCCGAGGGACTTACTGGCCGCCGCTTCAGCAGCCCCCATTGGCCCGGAGCAGCAAACCGCGGCCAGTGGGAGCCGCGGTCGGCCGGACCTGCAGACGGGGCAGGTAAACAAACCGGTCCAGCCCGCCAGCGGCTTTCCCTGCACAAGCGGCAACCCCTGTTTGAGAAACCCTGGCCTAAGCCGTGCGGGGTCTTTATTTTAGCTGTCTGCACAGGGGTGAATTTCACCCCCTCCGAATTTTGGGGCAGTTTAATTAAGGGCCCTCTTAAAGGTGGTCAAAGAATACCAGGTGCATTCGCCTTCTATTTGATGCCATGTAACTAGCTAGTAGCAGTAGGCACGAAACTGAAAATCAGAATCTTGGCTTGGGAGCACTGGAGCCGTATGGTCATTTACGTCCCCAGAAATGCAGCAGCTGTTCCTCATGCTACTTCCTGCTATGTCTCCCAATTGCACTCGGCTTGACAGATGCACCCGGAGAAGGAATGATTTGCCCAAAGCTTTGCAGCCAGTCAAAAAAAATCAGGCTAACACACACACACACACCCCCTCCTGGCTCTTAGTCCTGCTCTTCACTCATTCGTTCCACTGCTGTCACTGTTACTGGTCCCTGTTTAAAACCATGGCATAGCCAGCCATCTACTTGTGCTAAACGGTTAACATACTGCATAGATTATGTAACATTTCTATCTCTCTCTATATACCATAAAGAGATAGCTATCGCTATAGAAAAAGGGGCAGATCGGTAGACACTGATTCTTAATATTTTTAAAAGCAGCAAAGACTCCTGTGGCACCTTATAGACTAACAGACATATTGGAGCAAGAGCTTACATGGGTGAATACCCACTTCGTCGGATGCATGTATCCAACGAAGTGGGTATTCACCCACGAACGCTCATGGTCCAATACGTCTGTTAGTCTATAAGATGCCACGGGACTCTGCTGCTTTTACAGATCCAGACAAACATGGCTATCCTGCTGATACTTAATATTTTAGATGATCTTGTGAACATTAGTCCTATAGCTCCTCTCCACTTGTCAAGGACATCATACCATCACTCTTGTCCTGCAAGATTTCAGGTGTCACTGATGCAGAGCTCACAACCTCCCAGAGCTACAAGGTTACAGGGGGGGGAAATGGATTTTTTAAAAACTTACCATTGCATTCAGGTCCCAAGCCTGCCAGCGCTTCAGTAGTCCTACTGAGTTCCATGGGAACACACACATGTGTCACGTTACATACCATAGGGTGCAAGTTTTTGCAGCATCGGGACCTCAAATCACAATAGCCACAATGTCTAAGTCCGGGGTAGGCAACCTATGGCGTGGGTGCCAAGGGCAGCACACGAGCTGATTTTCAGTGGCACTCACACTGCCTGGGTCCTGGCCACCGGTCCGGGGGGCTCTGCATTTTAATTTAATTTTAAATGAAGCTTCTTACACATTTTAAAAACCTTATTTACTTGCCATACAACAATAGTTTAGTTCTATATTATAGACTTATAGAAAGAGACCTTCTAACAACGTTAAAATGTATGACTGGCACGCGACACCTTACATTAGAGTGAATAAATGAAGACTCGGCCCACCACTGCTGAAAGGTTGCCGACCCCTCGTCTACGTGATTGTAGGGGCCCAACCCAAGACATCTAAACGGGACCCAATTGATCGAAAGTGCTGAGCATTTACTCCCCGGAAAATTAGGCCCCATTAAAGGCCTCTCAAGTTGGGCTCCCAAAAAAATCACTTGTCACTTTTGAAAACGTAGGCCTATCTTCTTATAGGTTTGTACCGGTGTTATTTTTGACCAGTGTATTAAAAACAGATTTGTATTACAGCAGCTGACTCTTCCCTGAACCAAAAGCCTCCCACCTGACCACATCCCATAAGGCAAAGTTATGCCGAGGCAGCTACACACTGCATGTAACATCAGTATTCACTCATCTCTGATGCGTAGTTACTTTCAAGAGGAACGCTGTAATAAAGCGGGTTCCGTTATGTTCGGATACCTAGGACTACGTCAACCTCCTAGACGTTGCACAGTGCCGCTGGAGCGGATTTATATTTATGGTATAAAGACTCATTGGAATCAAAGCCAATTTATAGACTCTAGAGGGAACATTTGACATTTTCTAGATCACACACCATCCCCATAAATCAATTCCCATTCTGCGCCTCTGGTTCAAGCTCTTCCAGCCTTCTGTAAATAAATGCCAAGTGTAATGAGTTTTGAAACAACCAGCCTGAAAGTAACAAAGAAAATGACAGTCATTGACAAACCATTGTACTTCCAGGCAATCCCAAGCGCAGTTCAAAATGATTACAAAGACCCAGATGAGATGACAGAGAAGAGCCAGGGTGGAACAAGCTCTTTGCTACCTCTTTGCCATCTATTTTCTTTCCTCCTTCAAATCATATCGCATGGGCCATGTGATCCCTCCCTCACTAGCCATCCCTCCATAGGAAACAAGCGCTTGTAAGGATAGGATGAGCCAAGCGGTGTATGGTGCGACTGGCTAACGTACCTGCAAGTCACATAACACAGTGATCTTCTTAGCAGCAAAAAAGCCAACTTTTTAGAGTGAAAAGAGAATAAGGCAGCAGCACAGATCTGTCTGCAGGGTTGCACAAAACCTGTCATGAATCCGTCACGCCCATCCCCGTCACAGGGTCAATTATCAAATTGGAAACTGTAATTTCCCAGGAGGAGAAGTGTTTCCTGCATTCTTGTTTTAGTTTTCTGCCCTGGAAGGTCTTTATTATAAACTCTTACATAATTCCCTGTTTGAGGTATTCCTATGGTGAGAGCACAATTCAGGTTTATTCATCCCCGTCGCGGACTGAGAGTTGGGATTTACCAGCCACAAGCACACCTGTCAAACTGCCCTTGTGCTCTCGTGATGACCCACTCATGTGCTAGGTACCATGGCTTTGGAGGCGACTTCCTGCAAGCCACTCTGGGGGACCCCTGAGCCCATACAGAACAGCCTATGGGATCAGAGCTTGTTCTTGAGAGTTTCTGTCCCTTCCCCCGGATTCCTACCAACCCCCAGGTGAACGAAGGGAGCTAAATCCAGCCCTTTGTTAGGAAAGGCAAAGTCTCAGTGACAACACTTTGCAGGTGGAAGTTTAATGGAGGAACATAGCCTCTGGGTATGAAGAAACTTCTCCCAAACTCACAAAGGATTGAGAAATAGTCTGAGGGTACCAAATCTGTCTCTAATCTAATGCAAACAAACAGAGAACCCAACATTAAATCTTTTGGAAGCAAGTGTATCTCAGGTAAGCTCAGTTAGCAGTGGGTATTTTTAGCCATGCCATAACCATAGGACACATGTATTTCAACTCGATCTTATAAAGAGAGAGACAATCCCGAAAATGGTTTTTAATCCACAGGTTGACACTAGCAGCTCCAGAGTGGTTACAAAGCTTATTAGTGACTGGGGAAAGCAAGCCCCCAAGATCAAGAGTTAAAGAACAAAAACTGCAGCAACTCACTCAATAGAAAACTAATTAGGGGGAAACAAATCATACATTTTCTTCAGTAGACGTGGATGGGTTTCCAACACCATGGGAGGCCGAACGTATTACATTCATGTTCTTGCATATATCAATACTGGAAAAGTATAGGAAGAATCACCACTTTAAGTCAATTTGCTGAATGCACAGGATACATGACGGAGAAATGCGTGAATCAAAAGACATCCATGAAGGGATGAATGAATCTAGCCATTCATTGACGTATGCAGTGTTGTAACCGTGTCGGTCCCAGGATATTAGAGAGACAAGGCAAGGGAAATATCTTTTATTGGATCAGCTTCTGTTGATGAGAGAGAATCTTTTGAGCTACACCTCTGTTAGCTTGAAAGATTCTCTCTCTCACCAACAGATGTCGGTCCAGTAAAAGATATTATCTCAGCCACTTTGGCACATTAATTGAAGCAGAAAGATTTGCGAGAATTATAGTTGGCAGGATTCATCTACTTTACAAAAACACCAGCATTTCAACTTTATGATACACTCCTGGGGGAAATCTGCGCCACTGTGCAATGTAGAATTTTGCAGACTTCCCTGTTTCCCCTGCAGAATTGGGGCTGCACAGCTGCTGGCCGCCACAGGAGCTGCTGGAGCCCTGGCTGGGCTGGAGACTGCATGCTCTGCTTGCATTCCCTCAAGGACGGGAGAGGGCCCGGGAGACCCAGCTCTGGCAAAGGATGTGGCAGGGCAGAGCTGCAACACATCATGTCCCCTGGCAGGACAATAAAGAAACTGGGGCTGAGGGGAGGCTCTGGGGATGCTGGTGTCAGGGCCGGGGGTGCCCTATGGCTGGGCTCCAGGAGAAGGGGGGGTCCTGGTGTCTGGGCTTGGGGGTGCCACGCAGCTGGGCACTGGCAGGGGTGGGAGTGCAGGTGTTTGGGGACCTACATAGCCCGCTCCAGCAACCCCCAACTGGAACTGGGGTGCCATAGGGGTTTCTTTAACTCTCTACTCCTGGGGGAATCTTTTTTGCTGTTGTCTGTATTATTGACATACGTGTTGGCAGGTATTTTGAAATAAATTAACAAAATAATTGCATCTGGAGTGATTACATGGTGTGATTTTGACAAATAAAATATGCAGAATTTTAAAATATTGTGCGCAGAACTTCTAATTTGTTGGCACAGAATTCCCCCAGGAGTAATGGTAGAAGGCCAAGTATTGATTTGTCTTTTCACAGGACTCTCTGCCTTTTGACTTTTTGTACCATTTCCACCTCAATATAAATGTATTAACACTGTCACTGAATGAAACATGGAAGTAGAATAGTGACATTTTCAATATAAACTGGGGAAGTGGCTCTATTAGAGTGTTTTCGCTCTCCGGACTAGAAGTGATGCTTTCTGACAATCTGTTATTAAGAAAAGGAGAGGATACTTGGGAAAAATCTTTAGCCTGAACTGGTAGAACAATGAAATTATAACAAAAAAACCTCCACAAAGCACTAACATTGTCCTAAAGAATCGCTCCTCAGACCTATTCCACAAATACCTCAAAAAGAGACAGTTCTACACAGTTGGCCTGTAACTCCTCACTCCAGTGGCTCTTACAGGTGTGCTCGGTTTCAAATAGTGATTGCCACAAGGCTGCTTCTACAGCAACTTAAAATGATGGCTTCAAAATGAACTTTCAGGTGTCCATTAGCTGTCACTACCTTGATGTTTACGTTTAACAGCATTAGCCCAATAATGTTATGGAAACAAGATGGCCAATCCCAGACCTCAGATGTCTTTTGTAGGGGTAACAAAATTACTTGTAGGCATGCAGCCTCCAGTCAGGCTTTTAAATGAGTTAATTTAAGGGCTTCAGCCAAAGTCAGGGCCCATGTGTTCTAGGCACTGAACAAACGCATAAGAAGCAGCCCCAAAACACCCATTGCTTTGGCTGCAGTTCTCCCCAATAGCAGATCCGTTTTTCTAGTGAAATGCCCATAGACACATCGAATTTAAAGTCGGATGCTGTCTTAAAACCCTCTTTAGCTGCTCCTGTGACACATGAAGTCACTTGACATATAAAGTAATTTAAATGTATTTAGCAGAAATGCACATTGAACCCAAAGGCTATTCTCCAGTACGTGTTCCGAAAGCCTCCTGATAGACACAGGCCTTCAACAATGGAGACTAAATAAACGCTAATTATTAGGTCCAGGACACTATGGCTGGGGACAAACAAAACCAAACCAAAGTATGTGTTTAAAAAAATAAAATAAAATCCAGCTGTGAGAGCTGATTTTCCAAAGGAAAGAGAAAATGTTCGGTCTCGTTTGTCTTTATCACAAAGACAACGCACGACCTGGGACAATTCTGCACGAGCGGGCAGTGTCTGATCAAGACAAGCCATGGCTGGAAGGGAGGGTTTGCGGTGAGGCAGGATTCAGGCGGACTGGCAAAAAGCTTCTACAATACCTGTCGGCAGTGCAATGCTGGCCAGTGTCCTTTGTCCTGACACTCCCATAAGCACAGAGGGCTCCTCTCCACAGCTCTCTCCTTTAATGTTGCCAATATGAAGAAGTCAGTATTTGCTTGTATGGCTCAGGAGCAGATCAGTGCTTTGAAGTTTACCTGTTGGCAAGATAATGGTGTGTTTTAATTAAGCAAATAGCTTACAAAACACAGGTGGCTCTTTCACTGGAGCAGCTGGTGGTTTTGACAGGGTCTGAGGTCAAAGTAGAGACTCTTGCCATAGGAGATTGGAGATCAGGAGGAAGTTGATGGATTCTCTCTGACGCCTGCCCAAGGTCTGTGAAGCAGGAATCCCATGAACATTCAAGAGCTAACCAAAATTATCCAAGTTGCCTTCTGCTTTTAAAAAAGGCCCTTTTTTCCAAGAACGGGAGGCTATACTGCATCCCACTTTGATTATTTGCTGCAAAACCCAGCACACAGTGGCTTTGACTGGTGGCCAAAAAATAAATAAAATAAAATAATCTATTTCCCCAGACCATGCTTATCTGAATTGACGATGAGAACAAGATACAGAAATATCTGAAATTCGAGGGTGGTTGGACCTTGGCAATAGGTTCAAGCTCTCTCTAATTCAAGGGAAGGTTGTCTCTTTCAAGCTTTATTCTTCTGCTGATCCAGTTAGCCAAGGCACTGCTTCCCAAAAGATGGAAGGCTGATGTGGACTTGAGATTTCTCTGTTCTCCTGGATAGCTGGGATAATTCCAGCCTCTGTTTCCTGCCCCTTGTGCGATTGTCAATTTATCTTTCTTGCTGTCACATCTGAAGAGTTGCCCTCTCCAAGCACGGTGCATCTCCAGCTGCACACCACATGGACTAAGGTGAGGTTGCAACGGTGCATTTTCAGCATGGCATCGCTCCCCACCGCTCATCTTCCCAGCATGGCCAGGCTGCTCCAAACACGGCATCAGACATCGACTCCTAGAGGTGTTGGCTTTTGGTGAGTCCGGTGATTCTAGGTTCAGCTGAAAGCTCATGATGGGAAAGTATTCCTGCTACTAGACAAGCATAGATTCAGCTTTCCCTGATGGCTGCCTTCTTGATCACGACTGAGGACTGAACTGGGGACCTTCAAAGCTAGAAGCATGAACCTCCAGAGCCTGAGGTAAAGGATTAAGTGTTGTAGCTGGGGGTTGTAACAGATGCAAATCCTCTGTGGCCTGGGCACAGAAGGAGATTTATAACATACCTTGATCAGTGGGTTACATCCTTTCCCTGGACAGAGGAAGCTCATCTGGAGTCTGATGTCCACTGTAGTTCAAATTCTGGCTGAGCCCTTGTTTTGTGGCCATCACCATCATGGGCTTGACAGCAGATTGAACTAAGAAACTCCAGAGCTATAAGCATGAGCTTCTAAAGCCCTGGACAGCTACTGAGATCACAGACACACAGACCAGTTTTCCATTCCAAAGAGCAGGCTCACAAATAATATCCATTGACTGCCTCTTGCCTGAGAAGAGGCCCTACAGTCCACCTAAATCCAAGGAATAAATCAAACTTCCTCCCTCTAAGATCAATTGTAGTAAAGCAAACAAATCCAAGCAGAGCCTGCTGGATGACCCAGAAAGAGGGAGCATCATTTTAGGAAGCTGTGAGAAATCCAGAGCGTTGTCAGCACAGTGTTTTCTGAGGAAGAACTGTATCTTTGACCCCGCGACATATTGCACTCTATTATCTTCTACTACACTTCACATGTCAAGGGGATTGAGCATGCCTCTCTTCCCACCGCCTTGCCATGACTGGAAACGTGCATCT
The DNA here is from genome assembly GCF_016161935.1 of Mauremys reevesii. Taxonomy (NCBI): domain Eukaryota; kingdom Metazoa; phylum Chordata; order Testudines; family Geoemydidae; genus Mauremys; species Mauremys reevesii. The sequence goes on from NC_052641.1 coordinate 18,064,802, forward strand.
GTCTCACAGAATGTTCAAAGTGGTGGAAAAACTTCGGGCAGACAGGGAAAAAAAGAAGACGGGAAACTGAAATCTTAATCTAGAATAGGGGTGATTCATACTTCCCCATCTACCCATGGCTGCTGCTGTTTGCCAAGACTTTCATTCTATTTCTCACCAAATAATCTATTTATAGAGCACTTACAGCAATTCAGTCCAGAATTAAACCCTCTGCACAGAGGCAGTGCATGTATTCAGGGTGCATCTCTAAACTGTTCAAGGAGCGAGGCTGGAAAAGAAATGGAAACTCCATATGGTAGCTCCATAAATTTAGCAGGCTGCTAAAGGAAATCTGCAGCTCCTAAGGACAATGACACCAGTTCCGGACATTGCACAGCACCAAAGGAGATAACTGTAGACAGGAAAAAGTTACTCGGTCTTTGATTTGCCCACAGGGAGAGGTCAGTCTTCAGAGTAACCGACCAGATGGTTAGTAATTGATTGACCCACCGTGCCCTGTATTATGTAGTGATCTGTCAGCTGAAAAACACCACAAAATTTTGCTCAGTTATATCTGTGTGAGGCCCCGTTCAGCAAGGCGCGTGAGCACGAAGTACCATTGACTCCCCGTGATTAAAAAGTCAGGCACATACTTACGTACCTTGATGAACCAGAACCTAAATCTGGAATAACTTCACTGAAGTTATCAGCTATTGAAATCACTGGAGTTACTCCCGGTTCACACTGGTGTGTCAGAGCAGAGTTTGGTCCCCTGTATTTTTTTTCCTAGTCGCTGCAGCAGCAGGAGAGGAAGCCAGAACCGACAGCTTATCCCTCTGCTGGCCCCCATGAGGGGAGCCTTTCTAAGGAACTAGCCTTTACAGTCTCCACCTCCGTGGTTCTCACTGCTGTCAACAGCTTTCCAAGGGAGCACATGAGAGGCAGTTCCCCCAGAGAGCCCCAGCCTAGGTAGCCTCCAGCCACCACCCCAGCCTGCCCGAATCTCCAACAATCACCTGCCTGGCACCCTTGGATCTTCTCACCCCCACCGCTGGGACACCAGCCACCTTCTTGCCAGACTGTTACTATTCTCAGAGACTAGGGACAGCACCCCCTAGTGGCTATTCACAGCTCATCTCTCGCGTCTTTGCCCGTAGCCCATCGCCTCTACCCTATTGGCTGCCATGAATCACCCCACTAACTCACTGCTGTCGGTTCAAGTTTACCCACCCAGCTGCACTTGTCCTCCTGTCTCTCGTCTCCACCCTCCCTCTCCTTTCCCGTTGTCTCCCCTGTTCTTCCCCTCCGTCATGCCACCATCTGTCCTCTTGCAAGACACTTCCCACCTCCTTTACCTCCAACCACTTCCCCTGCACGCACAAAAGGAGGACACCCCATTGGAGCAAATAGCAGTTCTTAAAAAGAAGACACCCCACCAGGAAGCTCACTTAGCGCAGAGTAACCAGCGAGATATTATTGTAACCCTGGTCCTGCCTAACCCTCTCATTCATCACCACCCATCATGCTTGGTATAAACACAGATCACAGGATCTTCAGGGAAGTGCTGGTGTATTTTATTTGTCTGTGAAATGGTATGCACACACCGCACTGCATATATAAATAAATGGTGTTGGGCGCTTCCCGGAGATGCTAGGGCCTTTGCCACAGTCCCTGTTCTGTTACTGGGTGGTGCTTCTGAGGGGAAAAAGGGTTCTGTGGGTTCTGCCGACTCACATGCATGTGACTCATTACTCCACCTAGGTATAAAAGGAGATGCTGTCTAGGGAGAGAGGACCTAGGCTGTGGGCTGAACAGTGCTAAGGGAGGAATCGGAGGAGAAGCCAAGCATGGTGAGGTTTGAACTGATCTTTAAGTTATTTTATTGTTCATGTCTTCATAGTTAAAGGCAAACCCCAGGAAAGGGGCAAGAGTTAAGATTTTACACAGCGGGGACTGTGTTGGGAGAAGCACCTCATCACCTGTACCTAGGAACCTAGTCAACCGAAAAGCTGACAAAAGGTGCAGTTTCCATCTGACATTTAAAGGGACATTGTCAATATGAAGTGTTTTCTGGTTAATTTAAAGGATTTCTACTTTCTGCTACAGCCCCATTTCAATAGTACCTCCTGATTGGTTTAAAAGTCACTTAAAAAAATCTGTTTGAGAATTTGTCTGTTCTCCTGTTTATGTTTATTAGGGCCAAGGAATAACACAAAACATCCTCACGCCCACCCCTTCACCCCAATCCTCTCTTTCTGTGTGCACACACCTGTCTGCTGCCTATTCAGTTCCAGCTTTGCTGCTGCTCTTCCTGCAAAAGGTTTAAAGCACTTTTGGCTGGTTTTTGACCAGCTTCAAGAGTGGAGACATTTTTCCCCCCCTAAAACTCAAAATTTAGATGAAGTTTTTCACAAAACACTTTAAAAACTGGTTTCTGCATTTTGCAACACACAGCAGCGCAGTTCTAATCTCTTCCTACAGAGGACAGTGGTGCTTAAATAGGCACACGCCAGGGTTTTATTATTATTCTTAAAAGAATGTTTCAACATTTGCTTTTGTAAGATCCCATTGACACACCTCAGTATTTTGGTATTTCCCCTCCCGCCCAAAAGCCACTCATCTAGTCATGTCCAAATTCAGCTTAATTTCACCCTCAGGATACAACATTCTTTAAGCAGACTGGCAAACATTAATGGCAATGAACATTGTGGTAGGTAGCCACACCGGAACCCACTTCAAATAAGAGAGCTTGGAATGACTTAAAAAAAACAACAACACAACAATAACTTGGCCCAGCATGAACTTGAACAAGCCTGGATGTGTATAATGGCAGGTTATTTGCTTCTATTGTGGATAATGCATCCAGCTAAAGTGATTTCCCAGGTGAACACAGGCTCCCTTAAAGGGAAAATAATTATATTCAGTTATTAAATAGCATTCTACAGTATCCACAGCGTACAGATGGGGAAACAGGCCCCCAGTCACACAGCAGATCAATGACACAGCTAGGTGTAGAAAAAGTATCCTGAATCCCAATCTAATGTCCTGTCTCTGGACTACACGGGCCCCCTGAAAAGCTCCTACAGTTGCTGTGAAGTCACACAATGAGTTAAGCAAAGAGCAGACACACATCAGAGAGGACAGGTTTAATTACACATGAGGGGACGATATCGTTTGGTACAGAGCAGTGGAAGGCAGATGTCGGAGACAAAAGGTAGCTTGTTATGTATTTAAGAAACAAAAGGCCCTAGCCACAAGATTCTGCATCCAAACAACCAGATTTCAGCGGAAGTGGGATCAAGATGATCTCTATTGTTGGTGGTTCTTACTATTGTAATGCAAATTAAAAAAATGTGTGTCTAGACATCGCAACTGAGTTCATTGTGCTAGATGCCGTAGATACCTACAGTGACAGGCCCGTCTCCGAAGAGTTTACCATCTAAATAGAGGAGCCAGACAAAAAGGTGGGAGAAAGAAGTATCACCACCTCCCGTTTTACATTCAGAGAGGGGAAGTACAGAAAGGCCTAGTCTACACTAGAAAAGTTTTGCTGGCATAGTTATGCTGGCAAACCCTTCTAATGCGGATGCAGCTTATACCAGCATAAAAGTGCTTTTGCCAGTATAGCTTGTACCAGGTCCTGCTGGGAGAACCAGGATTTGAACTCAGATCTCCCAAATCCCAGTCCAATGCATTAACCACCAGAACATTCTTGTTAAGGAATGGATTTCGCCTCAGGCTTTCCCAAAGCTCTTTATTGTGCAGGGGGTTAAACAGGATCCTGGGAGCTCAATAACTGAGTCCAGAACCCAAGATGTTGAAAGAGCCGCGGGAGTCCAGCGCCTCAGAATAAAGTATTTTGGAGGCAAAGACAGCAGGCCTTACGGTACATGCTGCAGCAGCGCCCACACAGCCCTGGCATTAGGCCTTCTGTTGTTCACTACACTTCAGTGACAAGTCACATCCCCGGTCAGGTCCACCAGCACGCTGTAGACACACACAAAGGAACTGGTCTGTGGAGAAGCAGAGGGAGTGAGACTGCCTTGTACAAGGAAGCAGAAATATAAGCCCCAGACTACTTGAAATGCCGCACAACATACAGCCTGCAATTGGGGTTGCACTGAACCTCGCTCAGAGTCCAGCTGCTCTGTGACAAAAGACATTTCATTCGAGTGCTCCAAACGCACTGTGAACAGCAGAGAGTTCACATGAGTCACAGACGAAGAATCACCCTAGTGTTCTGCCTTCACATGCCTTTGTGAGCTTTCAGCACGCCAGGGACCTTACGGGAGGCTGGCACGGAGATGAGCAGGCTCTGTTCCTTTTGGAGGGGCTGACCTAGCATTCAGCATAACACTGGGAAACTGTCCTGCCTTCTCAGTTCTGTAAGAGCCTGGTCCACAATCCTGGCCTTGCCACACTGGGCAAGTCCCCAGGAGGGGAAAAAGACATCTCACCCCCAGGGTGCAGAGCTGATGTAGCCTCCAGGGCCTCTCATGTGCAACCCTGCTTCTCACCTTTCCAACACACACCAAGAGCTGTGTGGCTGAATTCACTTATTCACAACTTCAAGCCACTCCTCCATGCTAGGCAGCCTATGGACCATATTCCTGGGGTGCCCATGCAGCCACCCCCACCCAAGCCCTCTACTTCACTCCCTACCCAGCAGAACAGCTCGGGGAGGACGGAGCAGGAGGACAGGTGAGATTTGCCCCCTTGACAATTCAACCACTCGTTGCTGTGCAAAGTTCTGCCTTCGCAGATCTGCGCCTTTCCACGTATTTTTAGCAATACTGTGGTTTCCTCACAGGGCTAGTGCTGCACCCGCCTCCTTCCTCGCGGTGCCACATGCGGGACAATAAAGTTTTGAGGCTTGTCTGACGTAAGAGTCAGAACGGTGGCATCAGCATTCGAACCGCAGCACCATCTCATCACTACCCGCTGGAGCACTAACACGGCACGAGGCGGCGGCTATACCGACTAGCGCTCCTGGAAAACTGCCTTCAGACAGAGCTGAATCATGAGCAACAAAAGCAGAATCCTCATGTTTTGTCAACACAGCCACACGGGCAGGGAACAATAGCCCACAATTATTCATTTATAGCCATTCATGGAGAAAACGTGTGCGTTTTGGAAATAACTTGACCCAGCACCTTTCATTCCAGAACCAACGAAAGACATTAAATAAAGCTCAGAGCACCCCAGTGAGGTAGGTCGGCATTTTTAATCTTCAGCTTCCAGCTGGGGAATCAGAGGCTCGGAACAACATTTTCAAAAGTGCCTCAGTGACTTAGGAGCCTAAGTCCCATTGCCTTCTCAATGAACCTTAACAGGACCTAGGCTCCTAAACCCTTTAGATGCACCTGGAAAGTTTACCCTCCATGACTTGCCTCAGGTCAAAGAGATGAGACAGTAAGAGCTGGGAAGCGAACTCAGAACTACTAACTTCAAGCCTGCAGCTCTAACCACCTGCCTTCCATATTCATTTCACATTAGCCATTAGAGAGGGGCAAACGCTTCCAGTCCCCTCTTAAAATCCCACAGGATCAATTCCACTGAATGACACTGAGTTCCTGGGAAAGAGAACACACCCTGTCTGCAGGCCACGTGGAATGTGGAGGTGCCAGGAATGCCGTGTCACACCCACTCCCAACATGGCGAGTTGGAAAGTTCAGCTTTCACTCACACGTGACTGGCTTCACATTCCACTCTGGAGAGACTATGGAAACAGAGACAATTCCTCATGGAAAATATAGGGCCAGCCTAATCCACCTCCTCCCTCCTATCAATGTTACATCCAGGTCATTCCACTGAGTTAAGAGGAGTCACTCCTGATTTACAAAAAATGGGAGGAGAATTAGGCTCAGAGTTCTGTTTTTTCCTGAGGGTAAAGGAAAAGCGTTCTTTTAAATATAACAGCAAGTACAAGTTCCCTTTGGCAACGTTTTCTTTTTTAATTGACTTTTCCGGGGGGGGGGGGGGGGGAGGGGGGAGAGAAAGAGGAGTATAGATACACAGAACATGTATTTAAATTGTATGCATACGCACACTAATTATCGATACGTGTGTACACACACCCCTTTATACACACCCCCACACCCCAATGCCTCAGTTTATATCCTAACACATTATCTAAGTTTATTGTACCATATGATTGTTTTTAATAGGGCAATTATTTATATTACTTTTTCTCTCAAGACTAAATATTGAATAACTTTTTTTTTTTAAATACTGAAACAAAAAAAAAGTCAGCTAGTGGTCCCAGCCCTGGTTTGTTGGAATTATCAAAGGTCAGTTTTCTAATGAGTCCAACATCAGTGGAAAGGAAAATTTCTCACTAAAACTGAGAAATGGTTGACAGAATAAAATGTTTTGTTTTGGAATAATAAGCTAGGAAATAATTTTCTTTAAATGGCATCTTCTCTCCCCCAAGCATTTCTGGATATTTCACAAGGCACAAGCAATAAACTTATCCTCACTAGAGATTTATTGATTCCTTGCTCATATTAGATGTCTGAGGGACAATTACCAGTAGGTTTTCTGCAATATAGCACAGGAAAGCTTAAGGATAAAATTAAAATCAAATATATATTCAAAGCCTATCCTACTGTCCCAGCAAACACAACTGCTGCATGAATCATCAATGCCACAACATGGGGTTTTATATAATATTACAGTACACCATATGCTACAGTATAACAGGTAACATGTATTTTTGCTGAAAGCAGAACTGCATCACTGCAGGTTTTTCTTTTCCTGAGCTCGTTTTCTTGCTAGCTCACCTCCCTTCTTCCTTGGAAAAACATTAAGATGACAAGTTTAAATTACGCTAACATGAATTTTCTTGATTTGCATTTAATAGGGATTCTGATTTAGTCTATCAGCCACTTCCCTCAATGAGACAGGCAAATTAGTTCAGTGCGTCTGAAATAAATCTCATGTACTCTTTTACTGCTGTATCATTACTTCACTGAAGCGTCTGTTTTGCCAGCAGTGTAGCTCTGCCAGGATCCTTCTGGGAGGTGCATCTCTGTTCGTAATCCAGTCGCGAGACTGGTGTTCAGTTGAAGAATCACAATGGAACAGCACAGACAACTCCCAGCTCATCTCCACGTCTCTGGAGGGGTGGGATGGTAATTTCAAGCCCACACTTAACTTACCCTGCAGCCAACCAAGGATCTGAACCTACAGACACATACTCATGTGAAGAGCTCCAGTGAGTGCTCGTGTGCATAGCTACCCGTAGGGCCAGCCTCCAATGCCGCAGGCCTTGCTTGCGTGAGAAGTCTGTGTGAACAAGCAGTCCCCGTGGCCTCAGTGCATAGGAGAAGGGGTTGGAACCTGAAAGCACAGTTCTACACTGCAAAGGGACTTTGGCCTTGTTTACACGATGCACTTTTGTTGACAAAAGTCGACTTTCGTCGAGTAGAGGCGTACACACTGAAATGCTCTTCCTGCGACGTAACTCCCCTGCTACGCCAACATAATAAAACCGCCTTGACAAGCAGTTGGCTGTGATTCTTGTCAATTTCACGGCTTCACTGAAGCCGTGAAATTGACAGGAAAACCAGCTCCCAGCTCCCCAGCTGGGCTGCTGTCGGGTCTCTGCTCCGAACTGGGAGGCAGCCCAGCTTGGAGCAGGGACCCGGCAGCAGCCCGGCTGGGGAGCTGGGAGCCAGCTGTCTTATTCTTTTCTATTATTACTCCTGGTTGAGCCAACACAGTTAGTTATTCATGGGAGAGCAGGATTTTGGCCTCTCTTGTGCACCAACAGGACTGTTTTTATATTGAAGGGGCCTGATCCTGATCGGTACTATTCAGCGTGAACACAAAGGCTTACTCCAAAAGGAGTTCCATTGAAATCCCTCGGGCTACTCCGGGACCCAGGGCACTCCGGTCAGAGCTGGGGCCTACCTTCGAACCAACGGCATTGGTAAAACCCCATGAAAGGTAATGGCATTGTCTGAAGATAGGCTGATTGGCAGAACCTTTAGTAGACGAAGGAACCAGCTTGACTCTCATTTGCTACCAAATTTTATTCATATTATATATAAAATCACTTAGATGACCAACAAGGAACCCCCCCCCCCATGCCATTTTTACCAAGTCACTTTCCACAACTCAACATCTGCTCACCGGCAGCAAAAAAAAATAAAAATATAAAAAGGCTAGTCAGGTAGTGCTACTGTAATCCCAGCTTTCAATGCTATCATCACAGTTGCACCAGGACAATCACTTCCTTCTTTAAAAAAACCAAACTCACTCTGTAAAACCGAAAGAACAGAAACGTTGTTGTCTGTAAATATTCATGATTTAGAACACCAGAAAAAGCAGCACGTCAAACAACGTAGCTGTGGAAACCATCATGCATCTGTTGTCTTTCTTAGTCGCTTGTCATTTCTCTTGCTCTCCCTGAGAAGTTCATACATATTTAAAAAGGCCGATAAGTGATGAGTAATAGAGCTCTTATAATATTGTAAGATTATATTCAAAGAGAAAAAGAAAGAGGCATCTGAGGGAAACAAGTCATCAGGATGCTGCAACATGGTTTACCCGATTCCTGCAGTCAGAAAAGTTGTAAATTTTTATCAGTCAGGGGTGTTTTTTGGGGACAGTTGTTTCTGAATTTAAATATATATATTCAGAACAGATGCAAGGCTGCAATTTTCTGTGCACTCTGATCTTCAGGGTGTGACACAATTGCTCCCAGTGAGCCTGCCATGTCAAACGAAGTCCTTTCTTTTTAAGCCAATCAGGACAGGTCTGGGTGAGAATCAGTCATTTAGAATGCACAGCAAATATCAGCTTTCAATGTCCTCATTGTTCTCCCAGCAGAAATGCCCTGGAAAACTATTAATTATAAACTGAAGCAAGCATTCCTCATTCTCAACAACAACAAAAATCTCCCTCAAATCCTTCACTGTTATTAGCTGTTCAAGTTTAACTATCGATTTTCCTTGCAAAACTACTAGCTGTTTGATCTTGCTCAGGTAACGGTGAATAACAGAACAAGAACCGCAAGTGATTTTGCATCTAAAATCCCATAGTTGGAAACGTGTTACTTTTGCTGGAGGTGGTTTACTCATAAGGTTTTGCTTTTTTTTTTTAAAAACAAAGCAATTTTTTTTTTTAATTTCTTAAAAACCTGTTCTGGAACACAAACCTACACAAATCCCCTGAATTCAGGAGGACTACCTACAGGTACTGATATGGCCCCTGTGCATTCCTGCTTACAGTCTAAATAGACAAAGCAGGCAAGGTGTGGGTGAAAGAAAACATTACCACCCCCAATTTTACAGACGGGAAATTGAGGCACAGAGTAACGAAATAACTTGCCCAAGGTCACACATGGAGTCCGTGGGAGAGCAGAGACTTGAAACCAGGTCTCCTGAATGTCTGACTTGCACCCTAACTTTCGGGCCAACCTTCCTCTCGCTAGTCCAGATACTCGGTCCAATGGCTATGTAACTCCATGACAGTCACAGCCACTAAAACATTAAAGCAAAAGAAATCGTTACATAAACATTTTGCTGCTGAGCCCCATTGATTTTTTTTACCCCCTGTGTTTTACTGATACAATATTAATGTGATTATGGTTTTATGCATTATAGGAACATTTTCTCATGAAAAGAAATTGAGACAGAAACTCTTCTCCATAGCAATGCACCATATATTCAAACTGCAAATATGCTGAAAGCCCAAATGTTTATATGAAAGACTCTTCCAAAGCTGGTCAGGAGGACACATTGAGCTGACCTTACAGTAGTTTTCACCTGCTTTAAATACCTTGATTTTAGGACAGATCCAAAACCAAGTACTGAAATTCACTTAAATGCAGTTACTCAGTGCAAAATTACAGAGCCGGGTGTAACATGCATGTAAACATGATTCAACTAGATTCATCAAAACATTTCTATGGCTCCTGTTGCGGAGAACCTGGACGCCTGACGATTAGAAATTCACCAACTAGATGAACTAGAAAGCTACTCTCTTCTGTAGCCAGAACATCACTCTTGTTCTCAGTAGCTGCCCACCTGCCAAATCCAATAATTCTCCTAAAAGGCCTGAATAAATTACGTGCACCTTATGCTGCGCCTTGAAGTCTGCAAACCTTGGGTCCTGGGCAGCTGAAGGATGGAGTGAGCTCCACAGAGGAACATCCTGAGTTGAGAATGCCTACAGCAGCACCCCCCACTGATCATCATCTCCATGATAAGACAGAGAGGTCTTACCAAGCCAGGTCCCAGACCTGACACATTTATTCAGTCATACCTGGAAGCTAACTGGCAGCCCATGCAGAGCATGGAGCGCAGATGTTCTGCAGTTCAGGCGATCACCACACTTAGGAGGCGGGCAACTGCAGTTTGCCAGCTGAAGCCTCCAGATGGCTCTCATTGCCGTCATGACAAAGGCACGAATAACCAAGGCGAAGACCACAGCAGTGGGGAATGGTCACTTCTCTTTCCAGATCAAGAAACAGCTGTTGTGACAGAAAAGATTCTGCCACTTTAAGCTGATGCATCACACTAGGTGTCTAGGTAGGGGAGCTGGGTCCAATGTGGCCTATTCACACATTTCAGGAGCCAATCCCGCCAACACTGAACTCAGCACACTGAGCTGCATTGCCCATGGCAGTCGCATTTACTGTGCACACAGCTAAGCGGGTACGGATGGCTTTGCAGGACTATGGCCTTCGTGCTCATTGGCCCAGACCCTTCAGTTTTCACTGAGGGCTTTTAATAAGAATGGGGTTTTTTTGTTTGTTTTTGTTGGTTTTTAACTCTAGTGGGGATGGCTGGGCTGAAATGGAACAGGACTAGACAGCATAATTATTTTTTAATGTTGGGGATATATTGAACCATATATGCACATAGACATCCATATACATGTGTGTGTTATATATATATATAATTTCTGTGTGCGTGAGAGAGCGAGCGCTCTCTCTCTCTCTCTCTCTCTCACACACACACACACACACACACACACACACTCAAAGGACAATCAATTTGAGACTTTTCCCCCTTGATCTGTTTTCTCATCAGATTTCAAAAGCCACGCTGGGCCGGGCCCAACAAGCACTATGGTGGGAGGCCTCAAGCCAAAACCTGGGTGCTGCAGGAAGGGGCACCAGTGAACCGGCAGGAAGCAGCACTTATGCAGTGGCTCTAGCCTAGGGTTGCCAACCCTTCTGGTTTCACCAGGAGCCTCCCGGAATCAGGCTCTAGCTCCCAGAATCAGGCTCTAGCTCCTGGAGGCTACTGAAGTTAAACCGGGAGATTTTAGGCACTAATAGTCCAGCAGCACAGCGAGGCTAAGGCAGGCTCCCTGCCTGCCCTGACTCTGCGCTGCTCCGGAAGCGGCCGGCACGTCCCTGCAGCCCCTGGGGGGAGGGGAGGGGGTCTCCACGCACCGCTCCCACTCCGAACGCCGACTCTGCAGCTCCCATTGGCCAGGAACTGCAGCCAACAGGAGCTGTGGGGATGGTGCCTGGGGGCTGGGGCAGTGTGTGGAGACACCCCCCCACGGGCCCTCCTCTTAGGAGCTGCTGCCAGAGTCAGTCGCTTTCAGGAGCTGCCCAAGGTAAGTGCCGCCCAGCCAGAGCCCGTACCCCTCACCCCCCTCCCATACGCCAACCCCCTGCCGCAGCCTGGTGAAAGTGAGTGAGGATGGAGGAGGGCCAATGAGCGACAGAGGGAGGAGGGAATATAGTTAGTGGGGGCGGGACTTCAGAGACGGGGTGGGGCGGGGCAGAGCCTCGGGGAAGGGCAGGGCAAGGGTTTTGGGGTTTGTGCCATTAGCCAGGGGTGGCCAACCCATCACTCCAGAGCCACATGCAGCTCCTCAGAAGTTAATATGCGGCTCCTTGTACAGGCACCGACTCTGGGGCTGGAGCTCCAGGCGCCAACTTTCCAATGTGCTGGGGGTGCTCAACCCCTGACTCTGCCACAGGCCCTGCCCCCACTCCACCCCTTCTCACCCCCTCCCTGAGCCTGCCGTGCCCTCGCTCCACCCACGCCCCCCCAGAGCCTCCTGCGCGCCACGAAACAGCTGATCGGGAGGTGCAGGGAGGGAGGGGCGGAGCTGCCGGTGGGCAGGAGGCGCTGGGAGTGGGGGGAGCTGATGAGGGGCTGCTGGCGTATTACTGTGGCTCTTTGGCAACGTACACTGGTAAAGTCTGGCTCCTTCTCAGGCTCAGGTTGGCCACCCGTGGATTAGACAGTTGGCAACTCTACGGAGGGGTAAACAGTCATCCTGGCCGCTTCTGGTCATTAATGATCCTTTGACACTTTTTGCAGGAGACTGTACTACTCCCTGTGGCTTGACCAAATTCTCTCTTGGGTTGTTATAGTCTGACCACAATCCTTGCTGTAGATTCAGTCTGGCCCTATGATCACCGTTTATATAAACTACATTATAACATTTTAGCCATCAATTCTACTTTGAAACTATACAAATTTCTCAAAGAAACTCCTGCAATTCTTCATTCATTGTGCTGCTTCACAAGCTCCATTTGCCTTTGCAATTGGGATTCTAACACCATTAAACATGATTTAATTTGCTGCTCCTAATGTTTTACCCACAGTATTAGATCATCTTTCTTTCTCCACTTGAAAGGTATCTTCGGCTTAGCAAAAACAGTGCAATTAATAGAGAAATCATTAAAAAGTGTAAGGCTAAAGCCGTGCAAATCAAACACTGCAGAAAATTATTTTCAAACAATAAAATTAATTGCTCCATCAGCCGCTGTAACAAAACACAAAGGGAGCTGGTGTTAAAAGACATCGAGATTATTGACAGCTTGTGTCTCTCCGTATATAAATGTTTGATGGTACAACAATTTAATTTTTTAATGCCACTAGATGAATGTTTCCCTGACAGAAAAGATTGGAGAACTGAACAGCGACACATGGCTGGGACAGAGCAACACAAACCAACACTGCAGTGCCAACCCAGAAGACAATGGCCAAGATTTTCCAAAAGAACTAAAGATTCTGGGTTAGGGTTGCCACCTTTCTAATTCCTAGTAACCGGACCCAGTCCCATTCTCTGCCTCCTTCCCTTCCCCCAGCCACTCACTGGATTGTCTCAAGGAGTTGGCTGCAGGTAGGAAGCTGCCCTGGCTGAGCAGGGGCTGGCACAGGTTAGTGACCTGGTGCCTCACTGTGCCCCCGATAACCAGGCTTTTGGTTCGGGTGCCATTTAGGGTTGCCACGTTCCTGAAAACCTGGCACCTGGGAACCTTAAATGGCACCTGGCCCCAGAAGCCAAAAACTGGACTGTGCAGGTAAAACACAGACAGGTGGCAACCCTATCCTGGGTGCCTGACTTGAGACAGCTCTACGTGCTCCGATTTTCAGAGGTTGGCTGCTCAGCACTTTCTGGCAATCAGGCCCCTTTAAGGTGAATCCAACTGGGCCCCCAGATTCGTTCGCCTCTTTTGACTAGCTTGGCCGTAAGGGTCAGTGCATGATGTCGCCCCTCTGCAAAGAGCACCCTGCAGCACTCAATGTTGTCAGCCAGTTTGGTTTTCCACAGCAAACCCTTAAAGTACTAGAACTGATTTATGCAGGAAGTCGCTTCTCTGACTTCCAGATCTGTGGACTCAGTGTAAACAGCCCCTTCCAAGTTCACCTGAGGATTGGACTTTGGCCAACACCAACACCCTCCCCCGTAAATCCTGTGACGAGGTGTTGGGGGCAGGGGGTGAGTTGAAAGATGGATGAGGAGAGGTGCCAAGATGGTGGGGTGGTCACTGAAGTAGGCTGATAGCTCCACAGGCATCCCCCTCTTCAAGGAACGTATCAAACTTCAAACTGAGGCTCAATCTGAGCACATTCCAGGTTTGGTGCAAATCCTTGATGTAGCTCTAATCAGTCAGTAAAGTTACTCTAATTGTTCCCTATCACTAGGATAGAGTAGTAGATACTCCCCATGTGGAACCATATCAAATGCCTTACTGAAATTGAGGTGAATTAGATCCACTGTGTTTCCTTTGCCTAAAAAGTCTGTTACCGTCTCAAAGAAGGAGATCAGGTTGGTTTGGCACGATCTACCTTTTGTAAAACCATGTTGTATTTTGTCCTAATTACCATTGACCTCAATGTGCCTAACTACTTCCTCCTTCAAAAATTTCCCCAAGACCTTGCATACTACAGATGTCAAACTAACAGGCCTGTAGGTATCCGGATCACCTTTTTTTCCTTTCTTAAAAATACAAATATGTTAGCAATTCTCCAGTCATACAGTACAACCCCTGAGTTTACAGATTCATTAAAAATTCTTGCTAATGGGCTTGCAATTTTATGTGCCAGTTCCTTTAATATTCTTGGATGAAGATTATCTGGGCCCCCTGATTTCGTCCCATTAAGCTGTTTGAGTTCGGCTTCTACCTCGAATGTAGTAATATCTACCTCCATATCCTCATTCCCATTTGTCATCCTGCCATTATCCCTAAGCTCCTCATTAAAGACTGAGGCAATCTGTTTAGATATTGGGCCATGCCTAGATTACCCTTAACCTCCACTCCACCCTCAGTGTTTAGTGGTCCCACTTCTTTCTTTGTTTTCTTCTTATTTATATGGCTATAGAACCTTTTACTATTGGTTTTAATTCCCTTTGCAAGGTTCAACTCTACATGGGTTTTGGCCTTTCTCACTTAATCCCTACATGTTCTGACCTCAATAAGGTAGCTTTCCTTGCTGATCCCTCCCATCTTCCATGCCTTGTAGGCTTTCTGCTTTTCTTAATCACCTCTCTGAGATGCTTGCTCATCCAGCTTGGTCTACAACTCCTGCCTATGAATTTTTTCCCCTTTCTTGGTATGCATTCTTCTGATAGTTTCTACAACTTTGACCTGAAGTAATTCCAGGCCTCCTCTGCATTTAGATCCACAAGTTCTTCAGTCCAATCCACTTCCCTAACTAATTTCGTTAATTTTTTAAGGTTAGCCCTTTTGAAATAAAAAACCCTAGGCACAGATCTATTTTTGTTTATCCTTCCATCTAGTTTGAACTGAATTAGCTCATGATCACTCGAACCAAGGTTGTCCCCCTACAACCATTTCTTTTCACCAAAACCAAATCTAAAATGGCATCCCCTCTTGTTGGTTCAGCAACTACTTGGTGAAGGAATCCATCAGCTATCACATCCAGGAAAATCTGAGCCCTGTTATTACTAGCACGTGTTCTCCAGTCTATATGTGGGAAGTTAAAGTCTCACATGATCTCACAATTCCCATGAAGTAAATATTAAAGAGGTCTCTATCCATATCCAAATCAGATCCCAGTGGTCTATAGCACATCCCAAGCACTAGCCCACTCGTCAAGTGACTCGTTCTCATGGGGTTCACACTACGGGACTAAAAATAGCAGTGTAGACATCTGGACTCTCCTCTCTCATTGGGTTTCAGAACCTGGATTCCTGCCCGCACGGGAATGTTTACACTGCTATTTTTATCCCCGTAGTGGGAACCCAAGTCAGTGGACCCAGGCTCTGAGACTCTCTGCTGCGAGGTGGGTTTTTGTTGTTGGTTTGTTGCAGTGTAGACATACCTTAAGCACAAGACAGGGCCTCAGGAGAGCTGGGTTCAATTACCAGCTGTTCCACTGACTCACTGTGTGGCCTCAAGCGAGTCGTGTAATCGCTCTGTGCCCTCAGCTCCCCCTCCGTGAAACGGGAATAACAGCACTTCCGTATCTTGCAAGGGTGTTAAGAAAAATCCATCACTATTTATGAGGCAGCCAGTTATGAGGGGTCCATGGAATTATCTGGACCAGTAGCTCCCAACCTAGTCACCATTGTGGGCTGTACACGCAGCTCTCTATGTGGGCTGCATCCACACACTATATATACTACCTGTAGGGCCCTGAGGATGTCACATGGGCTGCAGCTGTGTGCTGATTGGGCTGCAAGCAGCCCGTGGCCCAAGAACCACTGATTTAGACAGAGATATTCTGATCCCAGGCTTCACCACTCTGATCTTTCATAGAACCCTTCCCCCACGATCATTTGACCAGCTTTACTAAACGCGCACAGTTCAAACACAAAACTTAACCTTCTGATATTATTTGAGGCCTTTGCACCTGTCCTGTTAATCCTCTGATGTTTATAATCTCACTTAGTATTTTTTTCTATGTCCTTGTTATGACATTAACACGATTTATGTTTCTAAAACCATTTACACTGTCTTTAAAGTGGCTAGGAATACAAATAAAAACAAACTAATATCTAAAGATTTGCTTGCCCTTCAGATCACTTGTATTCTAACAGGAACTTACTACGGATAAGAGTAATCAATAGGTATATCTAGACAAGACTTTTTGTGGCAAAAAGATGCAGGATACATCTGGATTAGTGTGCGGTGAAGGGGAGAGGCAGGAACGTGCCAAAAGTTAAGTGGATCTGTCAGTTTTATGGGGTTTCAAAAAAAACACTACATTTTATTTAAACAGGTCACACATTAAAAGAGCTGCCTATTGTAGGGGGGGGGGAAATGACAACGCTATTTTAAAGGAATTCTTCTCTAGGCTAGACATGCCAATATCTGCCTGGAATAGTCAGATGAGAAACTTTGTTTATAAGAACCCTACAATTAATACTGCATGACACACAGGGCGGTTGTATCTCCAGCTGTTTATTTGCTTCCAGAAGCTGGACATCTAAAGGACACTATCTGAAAACAAACCTGAAAAAAATGTCACCGGAGAGAGAAACCCACCTCAGCATTTTGTCAGCTTGTGTATGCTGCCTTTTAAGGGAGCTCAGTCGTTTTAAAAGAACAAAAGAACAGGAACTGGTTTTTAATTATCTGACTTTCATTTCAATGTTTCTTGTTTGCAGCTGCCACCTGGCCAGCAATTCTGTCCAGATCTCTCTGTCCTTGGGGGTGAGTTTGCAACCTCCATCCTGATCCTTCCCCACCATTTTTAGCCCCTCCAGGCAGGGGCGGCTCTAGGCATTTTGCCGCCCCAAGCACGGCAGGCAGGCTGCCTTCAGCGGCTTGCCTGCGGAGGGTCTGCTGGTCCCACAGCTTCGGCAGACCTCCCGCAGGCGTGCTGGGGCCTGGAGCCACCCTTGCCTCCAGGGCCTGCAGCACCCTTCTGGCCACGCGCTTGGAGCTGTGGCTGAAGTGGCTGGGCATGACGCCATTGTGCTGGTGGCCCCCATAGATCTTGGTCACGGGGCCGACACCGGCACTGCCTCGGAGATACGGGTTCCAGGCTGTGGAAGCTGCTCTGGTATAGAACGGGGCCAACTCCTTGTGCTTGACCAGCTTGACCGTATGCTGAATGTTGGTCGAGCTACATCAAGACCCCAGTCACAGCACAAACACTCTATGATCCGACCCATTCCAGGGCGCTTTCCAAACCTCCGTTTCCTTTCCTAACTCTCCCCCTCCCATCGATAGTAGCAGATTATCTGATAAAACATTGTCATATTAGAGCAAATGTTCATAAATACGTTATGATGAAAACTGCGAATTACTTCCATCAGGTGAGTGGCTGATCTAAGGAAAAAATCATAGCCCCGGTGGGTGGGTGGGTGTGCCAAGAACTCTTTAAGGCTTAGAGGAAGGACTAATCAAACCCAGGGCTGGCGCTTCCACTAGGCGACCCCAGGCGGTCGCCTAGGGTGGCAGGATTTGTGGGGCGGCATTTTGCCACCCTCGGCGTAAATTCGGCAGTGGGGGGGTTCCTTCCGCTCTGGGTCTTCGGTGGAAATTCGGCGGCAGGTCCTTCACTCGCTCCGGGATCCACCACTGAAGTACTCCAAAGACGCAGAGCGGAAGGACCCCCGCCGCCGAATGCTCAGAGGAGGAGTGCTGCCGCCTAGGGCAGCAAAAACCCTGGCGCCGCTCCTGATCAAACCCCTTTATTTAACAAAGAGCTACAAACAATGGCAGGACTGCCCAAGTCACACAACAGGTCAGGGCTAGCCTATGTGGGGAAATGACCAGATAACTAGAGAGAGACAAGGTGGGTGAGGTAATATCTTGTATTGGACCAACTATTGTTAGAGAGAGAGAGAGAGAGAGAGAAGTTGGTCCAATACAAGATATTACCTCACCCACCTTGTCTCTCTAATATCCTAGGACTGATATGGCTACAATAGCACAACATACAGATAACTATTCACTCTTCACTGTGTCCACATGGGAAGTTACGGCAGTATAATTCTAACAAGTATATTTTCCCCTCTAGACAAGCCCTAAATCACGTAGGCTGAGGGGTTTCACCAATTACAAATGCAAGGGCTAGGATATTGGCTTTCCAGCCTGGGTGTCTTAGAGACAGAAAAATCAGCAGAAGGCCTGGAGAAGCAGTTGTGAGCAGCACCCAGAGAGGATGCAGAGGGCACAGAGCTCACTAGAGTGGCAGACTTGGAAACTTCTAGGCAAGGAAATCACCTGCTGTTTATTTCTACTGTGGTCAGGGAAACAGGACCGTGTGTACATTCTTTGTGAAGAACACGACGACACCAAATATATACACACACCTGACTCATAATTGATTTCCTATCCTAAGGAAACAACCCCTGCAAGACCCTGAATATTCGCTAGCCCCTGCTGCCAAAGGAATAGCAATATTTTTATATCTCTCGCGCGCACACACTTTTTAAAGCCCAGATTCCGCTCCCCTTACTCACACGGCGTATCCCTTATTACCATAAAGAGGCCTTCAGTTTCACTGGGACTACTCACCAAGTAAGGAACTTCTGAAAGTGAGTAAAGGTATCAGAGTTTGGCCATTATGCTGCTAGTGCCGTGCTCTCTGCACTGTACAAACTCGCTACCCCAATTAGTTTACAATCCAAATCAGACCGACCACACAGCTCAGACAGTATAGGAGAGAGATTGATGGTCCAAGTTCCAAGCAGTGCAGGGTTTTGCAGATGATTCGTAAATACACAAGACCAGAGCCTCTGGTCGCATAAACTGGCAGAGATCCACTAACTGTAATGGGAGGCTCTGCCCCAGATTCTATACTTGTTGGGCTGTCCGGGGGAGCTCTGGCAGAAGCTGCTCCTACCAGGAGCACTTGGTTTGCAAGGAGGATTAGCACAATCCAGGAGCAGGGAGGGACAAAGGCGGCGGCATGAAGGCTACAGTGGTTGGAAGATGATAAATACATTCAGGAAGGAGGCTCAGGAGGAGAGGGAAGAACAGGATGGGGAGTAGAAAGAAACAAACAAGAGAGATGTATGTGCTGCAGCAAGCCCTTGGCTA
The DNA here is from genome assembly GCF_016161935.1 of Mauremys reevesii. NCBI lineage: Eukaryota > Metazoa > Chordata > Testudines > Geoemydidae > Mauremys > Mauremys reevesii. Next base: position 18,084,006 of record NC_052641.1, read on the forward strand.
TCTAGGAATTCACGGTTGTTGCTGCAATGTACAGTATGACAACTCAGAATCATAGCTTTAGTGAAGACAGATCCCAGGGCACTTAACAGCTCAGGGCTCTGCTCACCTGAGCTATAGGTTAACAGCAAAACATCTAAGACAAAAGATCAAGTATCAGAGGGGTAGCCGTGTTAGTCTGGATCTGTAAAAAGCAACGAGACCTGTTGCACCTTAAAGACTAACAGATGTATTGGAGCATAAGCTTTCGTGGGTGAATGCCCACTTCGTCAGATGCATGTAATGGAAATTTCTAGAGGCAGGTATAAATATGCAGGCAAGAATCAGTCTGGAGATAAGGAGGTTAGTTCAATCAGGGAGGATGAGGCCCTCTTCTAGCAGTTGATGTGTGAACACCAAGGCAAAAGACAAAAAGACAAAAGAGGTACAGTAAAACACCTTTGATTTCAAAGGAGCTGTGCCAATGTTCGCCAGCTGAGGATTCAGCACCTAGTTCATCTGTGCGTATAAACACCCCCACACAAATAGAGGTGATTATATGTCTGTGGATATTATAGCTATTTGCATTCATAGTTTATTCTCTAGGACACACTAATTCAGAATTTGAGGTCGGCCATTGGAAAAGCAACATGAAAATTCACCTTTATTAAGGGGTTTCAGGTTCATTTTCTGACCCTGAATGTACTAGTCATTGTTTTCCTGGAAAGCATCAAATTGCTTTGCTTCGGATACAATTAGCATCTTCTGGCAGTCACAAATCGCTAACAGATGAAAACAATTGACAGCAAGGTTAGAAAACAAGCAGAAAAATATGCTGAGGTAAAGCCACTAATTATATAATCACTATTATTGGCCTGGATTTTAGTTCTTTATTTTCCATCACATAAAAGGTCATAGTAATGAGGGACCGGGGGAGGGGTGCTAGGAGGGGAGAAGAATGTGTCCAATTGTACTATGCCTGCAACAATCAAACACGCAGACAATGCCCCAGCTAGCTCAAGGCAGCAAAGACCACCACCACCCCAACACCCTGTGCTGCAGGAAGCACAATCCTGGTCCAGTGGCAGCGGGGGGAGGGGAGGACAAGGAGGGGAAATAACCTCTTAAAACCAGCTTCAGCCCTGTCACTCCCATTTTCCTAATGCGACTGGCTGTTCAAGTCGCGTTACTGTTGAATGCATGGCAGAACTCAGCCCAAAAGAGAAGCCTGGTTTAACTAGGTAACAACATGCTGCATGGAGCTCTCGCAGTCTGATGCATATTTATCAGTAGGCTTGGAAGGATTAGATTTGTTATCAGTAAGTGTCGGTAAACATTGATTTCACCGTACACACACACACACACACACACGAAAAAAATATTTCCATTAATAATCATCAGAGTTTACAGATAAGCAAAGTAAGCAGGATGCTGCTTAAGAACTTATTAGTCCTATCTTAACGTGTATAAAGGTGTTGTAATTAATACTGCCTAAATTAGCCCATATTTCCAGGTCTGCTAAAACAGCCAGCTGGGACATTCGCCGCACGGGAGTTGCAGACAGTTAGACGGCATTCATAAAGCTTTACCTTTGTGAATCTCAGCGTTTAGGGTCATTATTTACAGGGCCGCCCAGAGGATTCAGGGGGCCTGGGGCAAAGCTGGGGAGCTGCGGTGCTTGTACTCACCTGGCGGTGGTCCGGGTCTTTGGCGGCGGGGGGCGTCCTTCAGTCTTCAGCAGCACTGAAGGGCCCCCTGCCGCCGAAATGCCACCGAAGACCCGGAACGCCGCCAGGCCAGGGCTCGTGGGGCCCCTGCAGGGCCCGGGGCCAATTGCCCCCCTGGGCCGCCCTGATTATTTAATCATCTGACCCATTCATTTCCCACAACTACGAAAGTTTAAGTTGTTAAAAATTGGGGAGGAAAATACTTAAAACTTAAACATCGATATTCTCGGTCAAAATTCTTAAAAATAAATATTGAATTCTGCCAAGCCTACCCATCGAGTGTATGAGACGACAAAATGACATGAGTCAGCCTATTGCAAGTCTCATGCTATTTGATGGGGTCTTTTGGAAAATCCCAATTCCTGGAATCCCAGGATTATGTGAGAACTGGAGCTTTCATTTAATAAAAATTGTTTCTAGCCCTCAGCTATAGAGAAACGCTCAACAACTAATAGAAAAACCCAAAGTTGTTTTGGTTTTTTTAAATCTCAATTTGGTGGGCTTGACGCCTGATTTTTGAACACTTAGGACTTGACCACTTGTCCCGGTTAATGTTGTTACGCGGCTGATCGATTAGAGAACATGCTCATTTAAAGTTGTGCAACGCTGCCTTAGAACGTTGTTTGGCAGCTACCTGCTTTGTTCACTGCTTGCTGAAAGAGCAGCCCATTGGCGCTAGCTGGTGGGGGCTTGGAACCAGGGTGGAGCAGCAGCCCCTCTAAGTTCCCCGTACGGGCGGCAGCTGTCCAGCAGGCTATCAATTGCCGGGCAGTTCAGCTGTCTCCCCTCACACTGCCATGTGCTGCTCCTGCCCTCTGCCTTGGAGCTGCACCTGGGAGCCTCCTGCTTGCTGTGCACCGAGGGGGAGGAAAGAGGGGTGCTAATGTCAGGGTGTCTGCCCCCTGCCCTTGCAACCCACCTCCACAGAGCAGGGGGGACACGACAGAGCAGAGGACGGAGGAAGATGGCTGGCAGCAGCTGCTGTCTCTACTGCGGATCTACTTTAAAAGGCAGTGTACTTAGAGTGGGGTCACTGTACTTAAAGGGGGAATGTACACCTCTCTCTCACACGCACGGTGTCTCTCTGTCTCTCTCTGCCATGCAGCGTCTCCTCCCTCCATTCATGCGGCCTTGTAGAGTGAGAGGCTACATTAACAACAATGTGTTAACCCTTGAGGGCTCAGCCGAGTGCTAGTTCATCATTTAGCTGTAAGGCATTCCCCGGTAAATATCCCACCCTCTTCCACCCTTTGGCTCCACCACCTCAACCAAGCTTCACAATCATCATTGCTGGGTACAGTATTAAACTGTTTAAAAAAAATCTTATACTGTGTATATACATAAATAAAACATAGTCTTTTGTCTGGCGAAAATTTTTTCCCTGGAACCCAACTCCCCCTATGTACATTAATTCTTATGGGGAAATTGGATTTACTTAACATCATCTTGCTTAAAGTAGCATTTTTCAGGAGCATAGCTACAAGGTTAAGCGAGGAGTTACTGTATGTTATTAGTATTGGGGTACTGCCTAGCCATGCACCAGGATGCCACTGTACTCGGTGGGGTACAGGCAGAGAACCAAAAGACAGCCAGGATGGATTAGGAGAGACATTCTCTTGCAAATTGGTGGAATGATTCAGCAGGAAAAGAAAGATACAGTCACAGCCAGTGTCCTCTCCTCAAAGGACAGTAACAAGGTATCACAGTAAGTGAACATAGGCAGAAAAGAACCATCCCCCCAAGCTAACAGTTTAGACCAAATTCTGACCCTCGGGTGCAAATCACAATCTTCCCAAAGGGCCATACTCTGCCACTCTGCCTGCCTCCTTGCACAACCTGTCACCTAGCCACAGGCAGCACGAAGCTTAACCCTCTGATCACATCACCTTTCACATCTACCTCCTGGGATGAGGACTGCCCCCTGGGCCAGCACACCAGAGCTTGCACTCCTCCCGAGCTCAAAGGGTGCTACAGCATCAGCTAAAGAGTCACGGTTCCACAGCCGGGGGCTCTCCCTCATCTCCTCCGTGGATTGGTACAGAGGGGGATCTGTAGCACATGCCCAGTGGCACTTGAAAAGCGTGGTCTGTCCGTTTTTACAGACTGCCCAGCGAACCTGGCCATTTCTACAGCATTAACGTCCAAAGCATTTTACAGGCAAGTGTGAAGACAAAACAGCGCCCTCAAAATCTAGAGACAACAGAGCACAAGGCAGAGAGGTGGGAGTGGTAACCAGTGATGGAGATGAACCCATAGCCTTTTGCCTGGATTTGTCCCTCCCCTGTACCCACCTCCTTCCTCCCTCTTGTAATTGGTTCAGGTTGAGCTTATGATGTTCAGTGATTGTGATATCTAGTGACCTCAAGCGTGTAAGGGAGGGACGATCAGATGTTTTCACCAGGGAGCACATCAAACTTCACCATATTGCAGTTTGTCATTAATTATAAGCTTGCAGGGAGGTTGGATTTCATCAATGCTCAAACAGAATTTGCCAATGGGCATTTTAAGAGTCAATTCTTCACACTCCAATAATTTGAGCAATATTATCCAAAGGAGAGGGGGAGGGAAAGCAGGCTGGTGTTTAGCTGATGCAGGAAATTGACTGAGGGAAACAAAAAGAAAATGAACTAGGCCCACAAGGTTAAAGTCCTTCATGTGGTCTTGCCAGTTGGATTTATACCATGAAGCCTGTCCCTTCTGAAACACAGATTTTACACAGACATCCTGACTTCCTTCTGCACCTCAGAGCACCACTGCCTGCAACAGGTGCCTGCGCTTTCGTGGGGAAAAATTCTCAAGTGCAGAATGACCAATAATTAATTATTCTAAATGCACAGACAGACTCACTATAAAGATGTCCAATTTCCTAAAAGTGCTGAGCACATGTGCTCTGAAAAATCAGACCCTTTTGAGGTGCTTAAGTGGGGCACCAAAAATTGGGGCACTCAAAATCCCTAGGCCTTTTGATCATCTTGGCCAATACTCCTAAAGGTTTTGTGTAACAGCCATCACTGCAGTACCTTAACGGCTTGGTCTTTCATGGTACGGGGCACCCACAGCCCCAACTGACTTCAATGAGAGTTGTAGGTGCTCAGCACTTCTGAAAAAGCAATCCCCCAAGTGCTGCTGGTGGATCCGTTTCTGACAACTCATTAGCAATTGGAACTACCAAGGGAAGCGGTGGATTTTCCATCTCTGGATGTCTTCAGATCATGACTGGATGCCTTTCTGGAAGATATGCTCTAGTCAGACACTATAAAAGGGCTCTATAAAAGGATAACTGTGTTATACAGGAGGTCAGACTCACTAGAGGATCTAATGGTCCCTTCTGGTCTTAAACTCTGAATCTATGGAACTCCAACGCTACTAGCATCTCAAGGTGAAAACCAGAACTGCAAAAAAAGCAGCTCTGATCTTCCAAAAATATTTTGAGAAAAGTTAAGGGTCCTTTAAAAGCACCTCCCCTCATCTTCCCAAATATTTTCTGGGGGAATCTCTCCACCAGCAGCATGTGCCTATCCACCTTTCAGAGAGACACCTCTAATTATTGCTTAAATTCTTTATGAAAAATGTTTCTTCTCCTCATCACCGTTGCTCTAATCTGTTCTCACAAAAAGAGGTCATAAAACACTGACATCCACGCTCTGCGCTCTGAGGTAGAATTTTCTATGTTCACATAATCACTTTTCATCTTTTTTCTAGTGGCATGATTGTTTTTTTATTACTACTTTACACTAAATTTACTTTACAGTACAAATCCAGCTTCTGAAATGATGCCCCCGGAGTGGAATTGAAATGTGAGGCTCGAGATAAGTAGATAACATAGAATGGTTATTCCTATGTTCAGAGCCTGGGATTCAACCAGCTCAGTTCACATCTTCAGTGTACTGTGATCTCAGCTCTGATTCTGTAGCACAGAGGTCCTTTTGATAAAGCCCCGTGCACATCAGAAAGAGTGCTATTTCTGTGTGAGAGACCCAATTTTTTGCACAATCTTTGGGGCCCAATGACTTGGAAGACTACATTTCTCCTTCCCGTCGGACAGTGATTCCATCACATCAAATTCAGATGCACCCTACAGGCGGAACAGAGCAATGTTCTTGCTTTCAACCATGATTGGCCTTTGCTCAGTAAGCAGAACTTTCACAACTGTGTTCTAGCATCATCATCGTGCGTTTTGTCTTCTGCATGCACACACAGAAATAGCAGTACCGCCACAGTGGGGCTTCCCTTAAAATTACATTCCAGGTTTGCACTTAAATCTTGCCTGGATGGATCCCCAGTTCCTTTCACTCTTGTGTGCCATTCACTGACTGATGCACACTCATACCAATTGGAATGCCATTAGCAATGGTTTGTGTCAGCTTAGCAGTTTTGGGCCTCTCTCAGCCCTGGTCTACACTGGGTGTGCGGGGAGAGGGGGGAAAATTGATCTAAGTTATGCAACTTCAGCTACATGAATAACGTAGCTGAAGTCGACATACTGTACTTAGATCGACTTACCGCGGTGTCTTCACCGCAGTGAGTTGACTGCTGCCACTCCCCCGTCAACTCCGCCTGCGTCTCTCACGGCGGTGGAGTACAGGAGTCGACGGGAGAGCGCTCAGGGGTCGATTTATCGCGTCTAGACTAGACGCGATAAATCGATCCCTGCCCGCTGATCCAGCGGGTAGCGTAGACGTACCCTTAGTAAGGAACAATGGTGTTGCTCTTTATGTAACAGTAGTTCCTAAAGGCCTCGACCAAAATTACAAACTCATTGTGCGAGATGCTGAACGGACACACAGAAAGAAGCCCCAAAGAATTTAAAATCAAAGTGGACAAGGAGAAAGTATTACTTATTATCAGAGATGGTCAGAAAGTAAGGCAGGAGGTTTCTATGGAAAAATTATTTGTTGTTGTTTTATTTCAAAGACACCAAAAAAAAAAAAATCTGAAAAAATGAATTTTTTTAGTCCAAAACACACGCACAAAAAAGCTTCTGCTTTTGCCTTAACATTTCGGAGGGTGGGGGGAGAGAGGAGATCCTTCTAATAAAAAATTTTTCAAAAAGTTTCAAGAAAAGCAGACATCCTGGAAAGGTTTTGGTTTAGTCGAAACCTCAAAATTCTGTTGGAAAAAAAAGTTTCAATGGAAAGTTTTTCAGCAGCTCTATTTATTATCCCTTTTTTTACATATGGAGAACTGTAGGGGAGCAAGCAACATGCCCCACGCCACACCAGCGAGTTGGTGGCAGATCCAGGTATTGAACCCCATCATCCTGGGTGTCAGCCTATTGCCTTCAGCCACCAAACCATCCTTCCAACACACACACGCACACACCCCTTTCATTTGTATGAATTGTTTCAGGTTGTACAAGTGGAATATAACTAGGTGAAATGGGATGAAATTAAATAAAGGAAACTAAGCGAAGTATCACAAAAAGCTTCCTAACAAGATTAGAAACAGTGTCCCATGGGAAACAGGGAAGGCCCATCTCTTCAAACTAGACTGCCAAAGCACTAGAATGATTATACTATATACTACAGAGAGAACACACACTGGCCCTGGGAAATGGAATGGTTGTGAACCAACAGCTCTCTTCCAGCTCCAATGAGTATGATTCTAGAAACCGGAGAGTTGAATTTCACAGGCAGCCTTCCTGACATTACCCTGGCAGGACTGACACAAAGCAACTAATATAAATATTTGGAATGTGTGGTAGAAAAACAGGACAGAGTGCAGCTGCGCCTTCAGACCAGAAGTTATGGGTGTACTGCAAAATACTACAGTACAGTCTTGTAGGATGGCATATTATTTTCCCTATTGGCTCATAGTCCTATAAGGGTGCCATTGAACATTTCTAAACTCAGCAACGTAGTGGAGATTTTCAAAAGCACCTATGGGATTTAGAAGCAAAAAAGTCCCATCTCCAAAATTTTTAACAAATATTCACCAAAACAGGGACAATTTGGAAATTACTCTCCTAGTTCTAACAGAGTCATACTATTGGTAAAAATTTAACCTGAGTTCTACCGCATACCTTTCCAAAAGCAGCCTTCACTGCAGCTTCAGGGCTTGATCTTTGCATGAATATGCCCCTACTCACATGAGTAACTCAGCTGCCGTCAATGGGACTATGCACTCTTAGGAGAGGAATAATGGTCCAGTGATTAGAGCATTAGCCTGGGCCACAGGAGACCCAGGTTCTATTTCTGCTCTGCCACAAATATCCTGTGACACTTTTGGCAAGCCGCGTTGTGCCTCAGTTCCCCATCTGTAAATGGCAGTCAGAACATGGCCTACCGCCCAGGTGTGTGCTGAGGATTAAAGACTGAGTGCTCAAGTACTATGGTAAAGGGGAATAGGGCCATATAAGCACCTTACATAGAAATTGACAGTCTGCAAGACCAAACACTTTGTTTTGGTTAACAATCTTTCAAACAAATCATGTTCCAAAACCAATGTATTGCGTTAAATGTGATCCGAATCATAGCAGCAGAGGACAAGAAAAAATAAGAATAGGCATGGAAGATGCAGCAAGGTACTTAAGCATATGCTTAACTTTAAATACAAGAGCAGCCCCAACGGATTTTAATGAGACTACTCATGCTTACAGGGAGGCACATGCTTAACTACCTTGCTGAACTAAGTTATCTGGGGGCAGTTGATGGGGAAGAGAGATGCAAGGAGGCGCTCCCAGGAGCTGCAGAGGAGAAGACACTCATCAATAAGTAGCACTGGGTAAAGGGAATGAGAGGAGGCTGTTACCAGCATAAGCAGAGGTAGCGCCACCCAAAAAAATCCCAAAAGCACACCCCATCCCAGGGCTTAGCTTGTAAATAACTGTATAAAACTATTTGCATGTTGCTGCTGTACCCTGAAGTAGTCTCCACCTTTACTAAAAACTTAAGCAACAAAGGGTACGTCCAGACTACCCGCCGTATCGGCGGGTAATGATCGATTTATCGGAGATCGATATATCGTGTCTCATCGAAATGCGATATATCAATCCCTGAACGCACTCCCCATTGACTCCGGGACTCCATCAGAGTGAGCGGCAGTAGCGGAGTCGACGGGGGAGCCACGGCCGTCGATCCCGCGCCGTGAGGACGGGAGGTAGTCGGAATAAGATAGGTCGACTTCAGCTACGGGAAGTTGCGTATCTTACATCAACACCCCCCCTAGTGCAGACCAGGCCTAGAGCTGCAAAATCCTCACCATAAATCTCGGACAATGCTAAACCAACCACCTCTCTAGGCCATGCCTTATTATTCGAAACATCTGCAAAATATTTAGTGACTGCAGGCTGGCTCCAAAGTTCTCCAATATTACTAATGACGGGACTGGGATGGGAGGCCAAGAAAAGTGCTAAGTGGCGTGTGCCCAGGTCGTGTAGTTTTACCCATGGTTCGTTAATGTTGCTCTCTTACTACAGTGATGGCCTTTTAATATGCGATTGGTGGGAAGTGAATGATGTTGAAGATAAGAATGTCTCACTTACATACACACTGTTAAGACTGAAAGCTTAAATGAACTAGCTATAGAATCAACATCTGAGGCTCATTAGATCAATCAGAGAAATGCTGAGAATGAGTCAGAGCTGTCAGTTGACTGCAGGTGGAGCACTGATCTGCAGGGCATGGTTTTCACTGCAGCTGGGTTGTTCTTCCTCCCACTCCATGCTTTCCGCCAGTCACAGAAAAAGGATACAAGCCAACAAAATAAAAAGGGTTCATATAAATAAACCCCCCTAAGCCTAACATGTAGTACGCTCCAATGGGAAACGGTCTCCATTCAACAGAACGTTATGCTTAGTGGCTCTTGCTAATGCAGACAATTTTCTGTTGGGTCAGTCATTCCAGCCTCACTTTGTATGGCATGGTCTAGAGAGTGGCTTTGAAAAGCCATCGGAACACGATTACACCCCACCCAGACTGGGGATTTCATTTTAGTTTTAAAAAACACCAAACAACAACTGAACATCGACATGCCAGAATATTTTATTTTGTGTATCCTACTGGAGTGCCTCATGGAAGTTGTAGTTCAATTGCCTTGCACTTCCATTCTCCCTCCATGGTTGGGCACTCTCAGACTACTACTTCCATGATGCACTATGGCCAAGGACTCCCATGATGCACCACCCCCCATCTCCAACAGGAGATCCAGTGAGAATGGGAGCATGAGGCACCAAAAATAAATAAATAAATACATAAATAAATAAATCTCTGAGGCACCTCAGCTGCATCTCTAAGTTGAAATATTTCTGGTCTTCGTCAAAATATTTTGGTATTCACATTTTTGCTGAGGGGGGAAAAAAATCGAAATTTTCTCTGCAAAATGGATAAAAATTATTTTTTATTCTCATCAAAATTTTCCACAAAACACATTTACTAACCTGCTCTAATAATAAACTGGTTTTTGCATATCAACAAGTATGGGGTGGAATTCTCATCAGAGATGGAAAACGACCCCGGCACCATTTTAAGGCACATGGAGCTAGGTAACCCACCTTCGATTGACACTTATTCTTTTATTTCTTATGTGTTACACCGATACAAATTTACTCCCATGTGAATTTGTGCAGAAGTAAATTAATTGCCTCTATTGTATACTAGGAACTTGGGACAATCCTTAGCACCAGATTTTATGGTTCCAGAGATATTTTAGCCTAGTTTTAAACAACAAACAGAAGAGCTCTATCTGACTCCCCAATAGGTGTCTTGCTATTAAAGGCATGATGGTGAATGGTGATCTCCCCTTTTTAGGCCACGGTGAACCAGGGTTTAATTCCAGTTCCTCAGCCCCCCTCCACTGCACAAGTGCTTGGGGAAGAGCTGCCTGGGAGAAAGAAAGGGGAGAACTGCAGAATCGGGGTCCTAAACTTTGACCCCAATATTACAAGGACTTCGTGTCTCATGTCAATAATCCCATTTACTTCAATTGGCCTATTCACAGGAGTCACCCTGCACATGTGGTTAAGTGTTTGGAGAATCAGGGCCTTGGAATTCAACACACTCAACTGCTTAAAGGTATCAGAAACTCTGGGCACCTTTAATTACTTATACAATTTGTGATCTACATCTCTCGGTGTCACTATCACTAAAAGTGTTGCTGTAAGATCTCACCCTCTAGGAATAACTCAGAACCCGGGTTTAACCTGAATGCTTATGGGATACAAGCTTGTGCCAATGGGCCCTTAAAAAAATAAAATAAAAATAAAAATTCATTTGCACGTTAATGCAAAACAGTTCTAATAAGACCATATGCAGCTTTTGCAGTTGTAGGTAGCAGGTCACCCCCCAGCATGGAAAATGTAACAGGGCTCTATCAGCTTGAATGTTTTTGAAAGCAACTAATTTCCAAAATTCCAGTTACTGATAAAAGTTCCCTTTAAATAGTATTTCCTGAGATAGCTCCCTTCCCGCCGCCCCCCATGAAGGCTATACACCAAGTGCTGTCAGATGCACAAAGTAAACACTGAAAACATGGAGGGAAATGCACTTTGCCTGCTAACGTCTTCCAGTTGTGGTCATCTAAGGTCTGACTTGTAACTATAGATGGTACAAAGATTCCAACCCCAGCTGTGATTTTCAAGTTGACGGTGTCACTAAGTCTTTTAAACCTGGCAAGACATAGTAAAAGCCGTTCCAGGAGAATGACCTCGAAGGGTTCAACTAATACCAGTCATTTCTCAAACAATGGGTAAAACAGTAGGAAACAGGTTGACTTTTGGCGAGAGCGACTTCAGTAAATGTTTTACCATTCCCAGCTACACACAAAAAAAAAAAAGCGTGAGCCCCGTTTCCGGGGGTTTGTATAAAATTACTGAGAGTGGGGGTCAGAAAGCTCACAAGAGTAACAGAAAAGCAATTTATACGTGTTCAGAAAAACCTAGATATATCCTGATCAACATCTTTCATTACATGCCTGTTAAATATTCCAAAGGTTACTTGAGGCTTACCAGCAGAAATTCTCCTAACCAGACAACGGCAGTTGGGAAGGGTCTTGTGAATACTTGTTTGATCTGAAACATAATACCCCGTAATGGAACCCTTTGGAAAATCCCAGGGAAAGCAGCCAAGAAAAGAAAAGAAAAAACTTCCCAGAACCAACATTTCTGGCTCTTTCAGTTTCACTGGAAAGCAGCAGGGCTATGAACAGTCCAGATTTGTAAGGGCGGAGGGGAGAAGACACAAGAAAAAGGCACAGGGTAGATTCACAGCACCTAAAAGCTTCTGTGGGGTGATATTATTGAGCCCCATCAATTCCCTCAATACTACGCAAGCAGAAGTGGCCCCTACCCAAAGGAGCTTACAGTACAGTGGCCTTATTCTGCAATCCTTACACTGGACACGACTTGCACAGATAGCTCCGCTGACACCAAAAGGGCAGTTTGAGTGAATGAGTACACTGCTACTCAGCAAGTAAAATTCATGCCAGCGCAGAGCCGAAGAGCTGCCCAGGCTTCCTACACCAGAGTGAGTTTCACCCCAGGTCAGGAAGGATTGCAGAACTGGGCCCATGTGTCTGTATCTGACACACACCAGTCCTAAAAAAAATAAAATAATCACAGTCTGTATTCTTTGTGGGTTCCTCTTTGAAAGGGCTTTGTGGATAAGGAGGGATTTGAGCTAAGAGTGGGAAGTGGTTTGGCACACCGAGTACGGAGAGACAGTTCCAAAACCTAAGTGCAATGGCAGAAGGAGACACGCTCAGACTTTTATCAGCTCACATGACAGAGTTGAGTCACAGAAAAGCAAAGGCCTGCACCCATGTCACAAACTCCTCATTGCCCCAGAATGCTCTGCCCAGCCTGACTCGAGAACACATCTGGAGCCCACTGGAAAAGATAGGTGGTGGGATCTGGGGTTTCTTACTTGCACCATGACAAGAAGACCATGCATCCAACGAAGTGGGTATTCACCCACGAAAGCTCATGCTCCAATACGTCTGTTAGTCTATAAGGTGCCACAGGACTCTTTGCTGCTTTTACATGACAAGAAATGAAATGCTTTGCCCTTGCTTGTCATTTCACAGAAGCCCACTGCAGCCTCTGGGTGAAGAGGAAGGATCCTTCTTCCTCTTAAATGGTATCACTAAAGACCTATTAAAATATTGAGCAGGATTTGCCGGTTGTAAGCGGATCCTTTCCTCTAGTGGCATCAGTGGAGATGCACATCTGCTGCTGGGAGTTCCAGCAGCTTTATACTGAGCCGCAGTCCCTCAACACACTCCTTCCCTCTCCCTGCTGTCAAGCCGCACAGGAGGAGCAAGTGCTTAGAATGCCATAGTCAAGGGCCACCCAAGGATGTCGCATTACATGTTTCTCATCAGCCAGATTCCGATCCAGTCACTGCACATCTCAAGCTGCCAGATTTCGAAAGGAAGCGTGGTTCCTAAGCTGTAATCAATACAGGGCTAACTGTGGCCAAGAGGATGGGAGGGGACATTGCCTGGTGTGGCCCAGCTCACAGCTTGGGCACTCAGCATGGCACTCGTGCTATTTGGGCTGGCAGGGTTCGGCTGTATTATCACAGGAGGGTTTGCATTAAAGATCCAGTGCAAAATTGCATAAAACCGTAAGGCAGGGGATTATTACTGGCCTCTACAGATAGCTACGTGTCTGCCTCTCAAATACCGTACACACTGTGCCACTACAATCCCCTGTAAGTTAACTCCGGCAACACAGGACGCCTGGGGACTCCCAGACGCACACTAACTTCTGCCACCTTGCTCCAGGGCCGTAGCACTGGCATAGCTTGAAAAGGAGGGTTTGCGGGTACAGCATACAAAAAGGTTCAAAGAAGCCCACTCTTAGAGAGAGTGCCCATTCTGCAATGAAAGTTCTTGTGTGTGTAATAGGACATGAACCATTCTTACAGCCCTGGCTCAAAACATATTTTACCATCCAAAGAGGCACTGCTGCCTCATGGTTAGAGCAAAGGATCAGAAATAAGAACACTTGTATCCTGTTGCCAACTCGCCCACGTTTCCAATAGTGTCAAAGTCACCCTGCCTGTGCCTCAGTTTCCCCATTTGAAAATGTGGGGTTTAACGTACTTTGCGAGCGTATCTTTACAAGGCACCTCTCCTTGTGGTGACCTTGGATGAAAAGACACTAACAGGCTTGTCCGCAATGTGCACCAGACAGATGCAAACTGTAGAGCACAACACTTTAAAGGCGCTCTAACTGCTCTGGCCAGACCCCACTGCTGCGCTCTAAAAAGGTACCTACTGCACACTTGAAATAGTACTAGATCAATGCACTTTTAGAGCATGTTGGGGTGGGAGCTGTACAGGGCAACTAGAGTGAAACACTTCTGAACGCTTGATTACTCACACTGCTCCGGGGTGCACTGCTGCACCACACAGACAAGCCCGAAGTCTTATTTTTGATCTGGGAACCTCACTCCTTCGCCAAATGTTGGCTTAATAAATGTCCATTTCACTTTATGATCTAAATTCCATGTAGTTAGGTTCTTTATGCCTAAAACTTTATTCCAGGGTCAGTTATTTATTGGACAAAGGAGGGTTTTTATTCTTGAACTCATGACATATTGGAGAGCTCTGAAATGCACAGGACAGAGATTCAGCTCATTTAACATGATTATTGTGCAATTAAATACTTGCTTCATAGGAGGTTTCACTCTATGTAGCACACCCCTCCAGATGGCCATATAGCAATTTCATAGGTACGTCTCTGCATCAGGCTTTCAATGGTTATTAATTACTAGCACGTTGGAAAATGCCACTCTTTCTTGAAACTCTTTCGCAGGTTGATTTCAACGAAATTTCATTCGGAACAAAGCGGAACAAAGCACTTCAATTTTTCATTTTTAAAACCACTGTTTTGATTCCCTCCCCCCCACTGATTTATTTTTCAAAAGAGTCAAAATCAGAAGTAATCTTTTATCAACACAAAAACATTCCCAATCAATCCAAAGAGAAAACTGGTTGAAAATTTCATTTCGGGGGGAAGGGGGAAAATCTATTTTAAATCCAATTCAGAAAAAAAAACCTGAAATATCAAAACTGCCTACGGAATGGAAATTGAGAGTTGCGACCAAATTTGAGGCCCCATTCTGGTTGGTGCTGTACAAACCCAAAGAAAGAGACAGTTCCTGCCCTTAAGAGCTTAAAAAGTAGAAGATCTCCATCCAGCTACTGGTTCTGGACGGGTAAAAACCGTGTCCCACAGTATCAGGGCCTCAATGCGGACTTTTCTTTAGGCACATAGCATCAGTCATCACTATCAATTAAAGGCTAAACATAGTAATGTTTAAACAAACCCCAACTGTCTGCAATACCCTGCATAACAGAAAGCACTGTCTGGTATATGCTTGAGCAGCCACAGAAATCTGAAATTCATTTGTCTCGTGTTTTAAGGAAGTACAGTAACAAGGCTTCCTGTACATACTTTGAGTATTTTAGCTGAAAACATCTGTTCGACACACTGCACCTGCTGAGTGCTGTTTGAAAATTTTGGAGCACCTCTCCCCCGAATAGATTACAACTAAACACTTTGCAACATTTGGTAAGAGGAAAGGATAAGAAGTTTGTCTAGTAACAGAGTCAAGGTGGATATTTCTCCCCCTTTTCCATTCATCATAGCAGCTTCTTCGTTCTAAACTAGGTAAAGTTTTATGATCACAGGATTAAAACACAGTATGAAGCTTGATATTATCTTACCTCCTGCCAAAAAGCCCTTGCTTTAAAGGATTTTTACTCACACACACACACACACCATCCATTTTTACTGTTCATCCTGGTATCTAGAGCCCCAGGCCTCTTAATGATTCCACTGCAGTTTTAAAGTTTCCGGCCAAATGTTCTAGGACTGGATCCCAGCTGAGCTACAAATCAGCTCGCTCTAAAACAGACCAGGATGTCTATCTGCGAATCTGCAGTTCTTTTAAGAAACTAGTATGCTACGGCAGTCTGTAATCTCAGCACGTTCGTTTAA
The DNA here is from genome assembly GCF_016161935.1 of Mauremys reevesii. NCBI lineage: Eukaryota > Metazoa > Chordata > Testudines > Geoemydidae > Mauremys > Mauremys reevesii. The sequence continues at coordinate 18,099,654 of NC_052641.1, forward strand.
AAAACAGACATGGTTGGCGCTAGGTGTCTTGATGGGTTCGTGCAGTCATCCTTCATCTCTGTAAGTAAAGATCTGCCAATATTCCTCTCTCTCACACACCCACACACCCTCTCTCTGCAGGCCAGTTACACTACTGCTGTCTTGGGGATTAAAGAAATGCACACGCCTTTTTTTTGGATAATTCTTCTCACATCCCAACCCACCCACCCACCACGTTTGACAAGTTGTACAGCAAGTAGAACCATTTTTATTTCTGATTCTGCCCCTTTTTGGATACACATCCAACTACCATGCAATGGTCACCTGACTAGTCAGTGCAGGGACTTATAAGAAGGTGAAATCTGTTCTGTAGGGCATTCAACGTGAGGATTCGTAAATAAACAGGACACATGCCACAGAGGATGAACTCCGGTGTTAAGATCAGATGTTGGTTCACAGCAGTTGGTTACATTCAGCTCTGCTAATGGCCCTCCCTCTCCCCCCACCTCCCAACCCCTACAAGTGCTATTGCAAAGAGATAATCAGAGAGTGACCATGCTAAAGAAAAACACATCGCTTTTAATTCTTTCTTGGCTGCAATAAGCCAGCAAAACAAACAAAGGATGGGAAAAGCAGAGCTGTTTGCACTGCCAGCAGCTTGGCTGTGGGTGGAAGGGTGGGCGTTTAGCTGTCTTTGTTTATCATGGCACCGGAACACATCCATTTACCCAGAGCCTTGTAATTTTCAATTACCTATATTATATCATATAATTCTCTCTCCCTCCCCCTTACAGCACACGGAGCATGTTATAAATAAGTGCCTGATTTTGAAGGCACACACTAAAATATTGCCAAAGGGGTATTACAATAAAATTCAAAAGGAGGAGATGGTTATTTTACGGGACATTTTTTCAAAAAATGATTAAGAAATTAGCAAGACTAGTGCCAATTCTTTCCAGTGGGAATGTGTCTTCCTAAATCCCTTGACTGATTCTGAAAAAAAATCTCCCTTCTAAAGCCCAAAACCAAGGAGAATTAAAGTTGTATCGACTCTGGCAATATTTCACACCACAATTGCTTGGAAAAAAAAACTAGAAGCACATTGTAGCCGTTGCTGAGCCCCCACAGCTCCCATTGAAGTCAGCAGGTGATGCAAGCGTTCTGGACCTCTGATGATCGGGCCCTGTCGAGGAATGATGTTTCATTAACAAACAAAAACAAAAAAAGTAAATTTTACAGTGTCAGGCATCTTGGTTTCTGCAGAGCTGGGGCATCTATGCATGTGCACTGGTGCATTCTTTGACTTCCCAGGCTATGGTGCAAATGCTCTTCTCACTGAAGTTTTCATAAAGGTTCCTATTATTGTGGAATCCAAACAGCACTTTGAGATCACAAGATCCTGTTTCAGCCAACGAGGACTGAGGAAAGATTGGGAGAGTAGAGCAGCCGCCAACACAGGAGAAACCAGAAATCAGTTGCGGGTCCGTCTGCAGAGCTCCTGAGTCAGTTGCATCGTGGCTGTCACCGGTTTCAGTGAAACCAGCGAGAGCTGTGGGTGCCCGGCACCTCTGAAAACAAGGATGTGGGACGGAGGAAAGGGGAAGTCACAGACATGGAACAGCCAAGGCATCAGGTTCAGAAAGATCGGGCCTGGCTTTGGACCGCCTAGACCTTTTCAAGAATATTCCACCAGGCCATCCTGCAGCCTCTTGGGAGAAAAGGTACTTCTTTACATGAAAAATGATTCCAAATTTTAAATACATGCTGTAAACATTTGTACACCAAGTTTTCATCTGACCATATAATAAGCACTTCCCACCTCCCTATCAGCCTAGTATATTTCCCTCTCCCTGAAGCCTCCCTATTTTCTCCTCCCTGCTTCCCTTCTTCAAACCAGTAGTGTTGCAACCACTCACGCATGCTACATTCACACACACCACGGTCCCCCGCCACGCGCTCCTCCTTCCCCAAGCACCAGACACGAAAAACAAGCCACGGGTGCGCAACCCCCTGAGCCAGCTCAGTGAGACAGTTGCAGCATGTGAAGATTAATTGATCAGATCAAAGATGGGCCTGGAAAAAAAAAAACTCTTGCATCCGAATACTCCCCAAACGTTTGGAAGAGTTAAGACCCACATCCAAGTTCTGCAGCTGAGGCCCATCTGTGCGAGCCAGGGACATGCAAAGTTAAACGAACTTTAATGGTTTGAGTCTCTGTACCAGAAGCAACACGCCCACTGAAACAACTGGTTTATCTCAGATGCTGGAAGAGTCAACATCCCCCTGTATTTCAGGGGATTTATGACTGGGCTTCCCCTTCTGATTTTTATAGCAGCATCACTGCACGCCTACAGTTCAGACCGTGAGAGACCCAGGACTCGTAAAAAGGTTCTTTGAAACATTCCATCAAGTTCAGCAGAAAGTCAGGGCAGTTAAACAAGCCTGGGAGTACAGAAGAGAGAAGGAGGAGGTTAATAAACAGCACACTCCACAGGTTTATGGATGGTGAATTATCTCTCCACAAAAAAGAAACCTGAAGCGTATTACTGCAAGTTACTGAAAGTGAGTAACTCCCTTTCATGAACCTCGCTGCCTCCATGCTGACTCAGTGATGAAGCGTTTAATCCATATTTATGTACATCTGATCTCATTACATCTAGTGCCAACAAATTGAAGAGCTATGCAAGAGCTAAGCTTTATGTTATTGCTGTCATTAAATTAAATGCACATATGTACAGAGCAAAAAAAAAAAAAATCACAGACGTAGTTGGGCATTATTTTTGTTCCCTTTGCTATTACAGGATTCTTCCAAGGACTGAACGGCCCCATTTCCTTCAGCGGATGTTACAGGCACTCAGTACCTCTCAGGAGGAAGTCAGTGCATTGCAGGATCTGACCCTAAATTGAAGGCAATGGTGTGCTTCTTCCTCAGAATCCCACACCCACGGCAGCTGCAGTGAAGTCACACGCATACGGGCTGAGCTTTTCAAAGGTGATTATTGATTTGGCAGGTGCAACTTGAGAGACCTTGAAGAGGCCTCATTGCACAGAAGGTGCTGAGCACCTGCCCTCAGAAAATCAGGCCTTTTTAAAGGCATCTCAAGTCAGACACCCAAAAATTGAAATGCCCAAAACCGTATGCGTCTAACGTGGTGGGTATTCACCCACGAAAGCTTATGCTCCAATACATCTGTTAGTCTTAAAGGTGCCACAGGACTCTGTTGCTTTTTCCAAAACCGTAGTCACTTTTAGAAATCTTAGCCAGATCTGGGCATGTCACTGTCAAAATATTATTGCTTAACAGCAGGGTCTAAACACCGGGAAAAAAGCACTGGAAGCAAGCAGACCCCTGATCTAGAGCAATTCTTTTTGGTAATTATGACACATGGCAAGAAAAACTATGCAACACCCAAGAAAAATACACATCTGTTTGCCTAGGCCCTGCGTTCCAGCATCCCACGATGACAGCAACAGAACTTTTCACTTCTACGGCTATTTCTGACTTAGGATCCCAAACCCTTTACCAACATCAATCCAACTTCAACAACCTGTGAGACAAGCCACTAAAACCAGCAGAGAAATGACTTGCCCAAGGTCCAACTGCAAGTGAATGGCAGAGACAAGACTAGAACTCCTGACTTGCCATGTTTCCCTTTTAACCACCAGACTACGCTGTGTCTTCACCATGAGGGTCAGCCTGTAATGGAAGATCGGTCTGTCAGATTCTCCAAGCAAATGCCCACAACCTCCATAAAAGGAGTATTTCAGTTACTGAGACTGGACTTTTATTTCTTCAGGCAATGAAACAACAGGGCAGCTATTTTCAGTTCTCCGAAGTCCAGAGCCTGGTAAAAGAGGGGACAGATCTTTGACCCTTCAGTCTGCTCACACAGACGGAAAGCTGGCCTCAGAGGGCAGCTAGGAAGCCCCATGCACTATGGAGGTAGCATAAAGCCAGAGATCCTGGACAGAGGAGAAAACCTGTAGGGGGCCGTTCTAGCCAGTGCAATTAAAGCAGCCCCAAGGCTGCTTTAATTCTTGCCAGGGAACGAACAAGCCCTCAGGGTTATAGTGGTAGAGACGGGGGTGGAGTGCGACCGCATACCTCCCCACATGCACTGAGCTCAGACACACCCAAGCACCTGGCCCTAAGAGTTCATGACAACGTAAATCTAAGGTAATAATACACGGGTGGGGGGGAGGGGAGAAGGGTCCCTCAGACGCCGAATAGGAGTCAACAGGAAAATGGACACAGCAGTAACTCAGCAGATGTAAACTCGGCAGTTGCTCCACTGAAGTCTGTACTGCTTTGGACCAGCTGAGGATCCGGCTCACTGTATCTAAAGGAGCAAAGCATCAGCCTGTTGTTGGGGGGAAGGAGGGAAGAATTTGAGGGTTCTTTTAGCACTTTTCTTATTGTAAAGAACCCAGATGTCCATCGGAAAGCTCCTGCGCATACTACATGTAATGCCCCTTTATTTACAGACGGCCTATGAAGGTCAACAAGTAAATACAGAATAACTACATGCCCCTGGCACCTTTCAGCAAGTCCAAACATCATTAGTAATCGTTACCTAACTGGCCTTCTAGTTTGGAGGCCAGAAATAGCTATAAGTGATATCTGAAAATGGAAACACCCAGCATCGTTACTCTGTGCTTACCATATAATTAAATGGTCAACCATTACTCTGCATTGTATATAAAAGGCTCTTACATGGCATGAGTGTCCTGTAACTGAAAAGTGTTATTGATCTAAGTAATGAATGGGCTCCACGAAGAATTGCGTGTGGCTGAAGTCTGCATTTGGCCAGTGGGGATCTAATTTAAAGACTCCTTTGCGCTCTCAGGAGTTATACAATTTGTGATTCAAAATGGAAAGTAATTTTGTACGACTTTCCCATGGTATTTAACCTCTGATTTGCTTTCAGCAGAGGCAGAATGATGTTCTAGAGACCAGTCACACCTCGATTGTAAGTGAGAGAGAAAAGAAGTGGGAGGATGTTCAGCTGGTATGGTCTCAATGGGTAAAAAACCAGCTCCAATTAATAACCTTGCTGAGCCATTTGGTACCATAAACTGCAACAAAATGTGAAAGCAAACCAGCATTCGAGACAACAGTTCTTCCCCCAGCCCAGCTTCTGTGCATCTGTAGTCTCAAAACTGGAACAAGAGTCCCCTTGCGGTTCATAAATCATGAACTCATAAAACAAACTCCTTCAATTGCAAGTTCCAGATAATAGTCCCCAAAATAAATTAGGCAATAAATATAATCTAATCTTTCCCCATCAGCCAGTGGAAAGCTACTCTTCAGCTAATCAGAAAAGTGGATGCCTTCACATAGCATATGCCTTGTAGCTCAGGAGACATAAAGCAATGCATAGCTCCTAAAACAGCGGAGTGACTTATTAACACCAATATTGCCCGAAGAATGGAATACACTGCCTTGTGTGTGAAGGCTTCCCCAGACCTGATATCCATCAAAGTAACATTACAGTGCTAATGCCATTGAATTCTAGTAAAAGGGATCTCAGACAGACACTCGCGTCAAAACCATTCAGAAGCTCCCTTCCACCCGGGCTTCATCCAGAATTCAGTGCTGCCATTAAACACTGAAAAAGGAAATGCTCCCTTTGCTCTCTCATCTACGTAACACACGGCACAAATAAAACAAAATTATTGTCTGGGGGGCTGGTGGTCGGAAAAGTCATTTTTCAAAAGCACCGAAGGGATTAACTAGCCCAAGCCTGAAATCTACTCACCATCGTGGAAACAAACCGATCTCTATATATTTGGGTATTATATCGTAAGTGCACCTAGAGGCCTCAACTGAGATTGGGACCCCACTGCTCTCAGTACTGTTTGTACACCTATCAAGAGACAGAAGCAATTGCAAATCTCAGGAGACAAAACAGACAAAAGGGAAGGGAAACAGAGATATGAAGTAACTTGCCCAAGGTGAGCCACCAGGCCAGTGGCAGAATCTGAAGCAGAACCCAGGTCTTCGGAGTCCCAGATCTCTGCCAAATCCACTAGACCCACTGCCTCCAATAACATCATCTCAGCAAATAACTGTCTATCTTTATGAGCGACCAGTACAATGTTTTGTTCCCCAAAAAGGAAATCTGTCGGGTGCCTGGGAGATTTCACTCATCCGTTTACTTGGTCTAAGTGAACAGGCAAGAAGAATTTTGAAACTGCTCAAACTCCTGTAGAATTGGATCTTTGAGCTGAATTGTAAATTGGCCCCGCGTACACTTGCCTGTTGTGCCGCGCCCTGAGAGGGTCACCAGCAGTACAGACTGAACCAGTATGGGGACCTGGGGGTTCGGCTGTGAGCTGTGGGTTGAGTTAAAACCTTGTTGAAACCGATGTGTGAACGAGGCCTTCATTTAAGACAGCTGTAAGAAAAGTTAAGGGGCAACAGAGTCTGCCCCATGGGGACAGAAGGGTCGACTGGGTATTGTGACCAAGTAGGTGTGGGTCCGTCAGAGAACACACAGAGACAAAATTGGGGTGGGGGGAGCAAGAAAACCAAGCAGTAACCTGTGAGGGCAGTGTGACCCTGGGGCTTTAAGCTAAGAAATGGCCCCTTTTTGTTCGTTTCTTCTGCATTCAGAGTCAATAAACAAGGCTGCAAGAAATAACTGGCTAGGACCAATTTTTACTCCCAGCTGGAAAACCCCCCGAGCCCTGAACTATGATTAGCCACTCAGGGCAGAGGAGGAGCAACCGTTCTAAAGCACGAGCCTCTGCACTGCCTGAGCTAAGAGGGCCAAGGCTGTAGCACGCTCATCGATCCATCACAGGGCCCAGCCACCACCAGGGGCGGGGAAGACAGTGCCACGCAGAGCGGGTGTGCGTTACACGAGCTATGCAGAATCCAAGCTGGTTGTATGTCCTGCCCAATGATGGGCTGATCATTTTGCAAACAGTCTCGGCTTCCAGCAGCAGTAAAAGCGCTTTCAAACCTTTTTTTCGACACAGATTAGGAGTGAACTTTTACCTTTCCAAAATCCCGCACGTCGAAGAGGTCAAAGGGGTCAAACAGCTCGCTGTTCCTTAGCCCAAATTTGTCATGACAGACTTTTAAGAACGTTCGAATGTTCTTCAAACAGAGAAACTGCAAAGAGAGAAAAAAAAAAGAGATATGGCTATAATTCTGTACGAGTAATTTACTGTAGACATTAATCAAAATTCACATGCAACAGGAAGTGAAGAAGAATATGGGAACTGGCTGGTGAGAAGATGCATTTGTTTACTGAGCATTCTAGTACAAACAGGTTCCTCACTCTGTGTGTGTGTGTGTGTGTGTGTGTGTGTGTGTGTGTGTGTGTGTGTGTGTGTGTGTGTGTGTGTGTGTGTGTGTGTGTGTGTTCGTTCAATAATACCATCAACACAGGCTCTTTTGGAAACAAAACTTGAAGTTCAAGTGCGTGTTCACAAGGCATAGGGTCTAAACAACTAAAGAGCAGGATGTTTCCTTTTCAAGCTCTAAGTTGACTACAAGTTAAGCTAAAAATTATATAAAAATTTATTACTGAGTTTGCAACTAATGACAATTTGAATCTATTCCATGGCTCCCCATGCAAGGCTCAGACATTACACGGAATACGAGTGTACACACACACACACACCATATAGTTACAAAAATAAAAAGTACAAGTGACATGAACAAAGGAGCAAGGAGAGAAAAAAAAATTTTTGTTTTGCCCTCTCAGGTCAGAAACTATCGGCAGCTGATCCAAACAGTACTTTACTTTCCCCCTCCAACTTCTTCCAATGTGCTGACACGTCAGCTAATTGACATGCTAGAAAACAGAACCCCCAGCACATTCCAGAGATGATAGCTGCCATTCTTGTGATCCAACCTGAAATGAAGTTGGTGGATGGTGGACCAAATCAGAGGCAGGTCACCAAGCAGAGACCCTTAAGTTAAAAAACAAAAACAAAACAAACACAGAACAGCAAGTCTCTCACAGTGAAGATTGTTTTCACAGTGTTTTGGTCATCGTTAATTTTTAGCCCATCTGAATTCTCATCTCATTTGTGACCACCGTAAAATACTTAAGATTGTTCAGCCACTAGTCATACGGCTCAAATCGGCTGAGTAATCCAATGCCGCTTAAAAAAAAGATGCCATCTTTGACAATAGCAATAATGGATTGTTCCACTGTGACCATGTGTGCGTGACCTTCAGGGGTCTTGTAATCTGGGAACACAGAGGGCTCTTTCTACACTAATGTATGGCAACAAGAAAAGAAGGGATCAGAGGAGTAAGGTGTTGCTTCAGTTGTTTGGCTCTCACCCCTGTTATTAATTAGAGCAGACTGAATGACTGCAGCAAATAACGTATTTAATTAATTTCACCTTCTTTCTGTTGGCAAGTTTTCCATGCAAAATTCTCCAGTGTACTCATTATGCAAAGTTCTCCACGGATTTCTTCAATTGCTTGCTCATCGACAAACGGTTCACAAATATTCTTAATTCTCACATTGTTACATAAATGAACCAATCAAGGAATGGAAGCAATGTCATGTGACTACTCAGGGCAAGTTTCAAATTGCATATTTGGTTGCAACAGCCACACAGTGTGTGTTGGGTCAGTAACATTGTAGTCACATGGTACTGTTAATGGTCCCCAACTGAACAATTTAGCATGGTAGAAATTGCTACTTGCAAACTTTACAAATATGCAATTTAAAACCTACCAAACAAAAGTTTTGCAAAGAATGAAACCATAACCTTCTTGGCCAACTCGTATCTCCACAAAGAAAACAGCATGAAGTGTGCCAATAAATATAACCCCAAATGCAATAATATTTAAGGGGTCAGGCATAGGATTGCCAGGTGTCCAGTTTTCGACCGGAATGCCCAGTCAAAAAGGGACCCTGGAAGCTCCAGTCAGCACCTCTGACCAGGCCGTTAGAAGTCTGGTTGGTGGCGCAGCGGGACAAGGCAGGCTTCCTGCCTGCCATAGCTCTGTGTGGCTCCCGGAAGCAGCAGCATGTCCCCCCTCCGGTTCCTACGCTTAGGGGCAGCCAGGGGATCCTCATGCTGCCCCCGCCACAAGCGCCAGCTATGCAGCTCCCATTGGCCGGGAATGGCAGCCAATGGGAGCTGCAGGGACGGCACCTGCAAACAGAGCATTGCACAGAGCCACCTGGACACACCTCCGCATAGAAGCCAGAGCGGGGATGTGCTGCTACTTCCGGGAGCTGCTTGAGGTAAGCGTCACTCGGAGCCTGCACCGCAACCCCCTGCCCCAGTCCTGCTCCCCACTCCCCCCCAAACCCATCAGTCCCAGCCCAAAGCCCCCTCCTACATCCAAATCCCTCATCCCTGGCCCCACACCCCCAGCCGGAGCTCTCACTCCCCCACTCTTCATCCCACCCCACTGAAAATGAGCAAGTGAGTAAGGGTGGGGTCCTCTGAGAAGGGGTGGCAGGGCAGGGGTGTTTGGTTTTGTGGGAGTAGAAAGTTGGCAACCCTAGTCAGGCAGTGGGTTAGAAAGACCACTTCATTAATGAGAAACTAATTTAAACTAGGCAAACAGGGAGATTGTGTCTTCCAACCACACAGTTCCAGCAGTAGGCAATAAAACTCAACCAATAAACACAGGCTAGAAGCATTACATCATCAGAATCATTATAAACCTCAGGACATTCTAATTAGTTGAATAGACCTGGGGCAGAATGATAGTGGGAGTGATTGAAAAGACAAAATTAACACTGACTAGACTCTACAGAATTGTCTTACAACATACATACGGCTGGATGGGTGGGTATGCGAATGCGTAGGGTTCATACTAAATCCAGTCTTCCAGGCCTCTACAGGAGCTTTCAGCCTATGCAAACTAATTTGTTTATAGAAGGGGTCTGTTTTTTTGTTAACGTCTCATTCATCTCAAATTTCCACTAAGTATTTACTTTAAATCCTTTTAAGCCTCCAATTTGAAAAGTTAATGACACAGGTTTTAACCATAATTACAGATGATGAAAAGCGAGCTTCCTTTCATAATCCTGAATGCAAAACAACTGCCTTCCCCTTTTGCAGTATTCATAGCATCCGCCTCACCCTGTTGTCCCAATGCACAGGCAGAAATAAGGGTTGGAATCTACGGACAAGAATGACTGTCTCTCGCAGCAGTGGATTCAAAAATCTCCCCTGGCAGACAGAGGACTTAAAAACTGAACCCCCAAGATCTGTGCTGTAGAATTTCAGTTCAAATTCTTTGAAGAACTCAGCTTCACAGCATCTGAGTTCAGAAAGATCAAGGAGCAAGCGCAGCATCAAAGCAAACTAGAAGTCTTCTGCTGACAGTATTTTCACTGGTGAGTGGGCATGAGCCATAACAAGATTTTAAGATTATTTCTATCCAACCTATCTAATCTCATCTCACTGGAGAGGAGCAAAGAGCAAAAATAATAATAATTGAAAACTCCATCAAACAAGAGCTACCTGCTGCTGTCATTGTGCATCTTATTCAAATTTGGAAGCTATCATGCTGGTGGCTCCACTACCAATTGCTAAATTAGTGCAAAAAAACTCCCTTTGCGTTTGTATCACAGTCTCTTCTACTGCTCCAGGTAACATCTGTGGAATACATCAAAAACCACAGTGCATATGCAATCAGACAGTTGCTGAGTTCACACAGCTGACAAGAGTCCAGGAAGAATTCAACTAACCATTTAAAGAGCCTCTGAAAAGGCTGATGGAAGAAGGAAAACTTTCTACCAATACACTTAGATGGCCTGCATCACGTTAGCATCCAAGCATGATACAGTCAATTAATTTATCTTCACCGCAGCACTGTGCAGTAGGAAATTAGAATTGTCCCCATTTTACAGATAGGGAATCTGAGACAGAGCAAGGTTAAACAATTTGCCCACACAGACATATGCCACAGAGCTGGGAACTTAGGGTACGTCCAGACTACCCGCCGTATCGGCAGGTAGCGATCGATTTTTTGGGGATCGATATATCAATCCCCGAACGCGCTCCCGTCGACTCCGGAACTCCACTGGAGCGAGCGGCGGTAGCGGAGTCGACACGAGGAGCCGTGGACGTCGATCCCGCATGGTGAGGACGGGAGGTAAGTCGGAATAAGATACTTCGACTTCAGCTACGGTATTCCCATAGCTGAAGTTGCGTATCTTACATCGACACCCCCCCCCCCAGTGTAGACCAGGCCTTAGCCTAGGTCCTGAGTATCAGTCGAGTGTCTTAACACAAAACCTGCCTTCATCTCTACAACTCTGACACCTGTATTAAAGAGAGCCAAGTAACTGCTTCTCACCTTGCTACAGTACAACCATTGCCTGGTGATCCCCACCTGTATAATACGTACACTTATCCACTTCACATGGACATTGAGGTGTTTTAAAAATATTTCTGAAAGATCGTTAAATCTTTTGGTTTAGACGGTGCTACAGAAGTTCCACCTGTTAATTAGCTACAACTGGCTGAGCACATGCTGTCATGGGGTGATTGCAATGGCTAGCAGCGTGCAAGTCACATCAAAATCCATGTAACCAGCTAGTTCAGCCCACGCCTAACTTAACATCAGTGGGACTCTCACAAGCTTAGAGCTGTGCATGTGATTAGGTACGTTGCTCAGCTGGAGCCTCGAGGTCCTCCTACCTCCCTCACTCCTAAGGCAGGTGGGAGTTCCACACCCTGCAAGGACAGTACAATTTGTTGCATTCTTGCCTTCACTTGCCCTGGAGTCCTGCCATCCCTATTTGTAATGGATCACACGTGCTCACGAGGAAGTGCACAGATTCCGTCTGGAGAACAGAGAGGAGGTGCTGATGTTTCTTTTAAGTGTCCCACATGGTGACATCAACATAAAAGCCTTTTAGCCAGGGCAGAGATTTATTTCGGAAGCCTGGCAGCTAACTGTGCTGTTCTAACTCTTGGCTCCCTGAAAGCTCCCAGACCAAGAGCCAGCTGACTGGCACCTCCACATACCTCTGCTGAACAATCCCGCCATTCATTCCTGTGGGCGCTGAATGCTCCCCTCTCTTCCACTGCACACACTTTTGACAGAATTGCCACTAAGTACGATTATGACAAGGACATGAACTTAAACCCCCTTCTCCTCCAAACTCCTCTCAAATCTCATTTGTGCTCACGTCTTCATTGCTTATACCTCTTAATCCACCACCCCCACTACTCATGATAATATAGGTGTAGAGTGGATACATTACGCCAGTAAATCTACACTGGTATTATCTAGCTGTGTGAAGCACTCTGGATCCAGCTCTCCTCTCATTTTAACAGAGGTAACTCAACCAACATAGGACTGGAGGGGACCGCCTAGTCATTGAGTCCACTCCCCTTCTATTGCAGCACTCCCATCATATGATCCCATTCAGAAATTAATTATATTATTATAATTGGAGATATACCTATCTCCTAGAACTGGAAGGGACCTCGAAAGGTCATTGAGTCCAGCCCCCTCCCTTCACTAGCAGGCCAAGTACTGATTTTTGCCCCAGATCCCTGGGTGGCCCCTTCAAGGATGGAACTCACAACCGTGGGTTTAGCAGGCTGATGCTCAAACCACTGAGCTATTCTTCCCCCTCAAATGTAGACAGCTCCATTTTAAAACTAGTATGGTGGTTTGTCCTCACAGCTCCTATTGGAATAGAGGATCTACACCCGGGCAAGAGAGGAGGCTTAGCCCTACATCCTGGATGAAAAGCAATTGTGTTGCAGGAACGCTTCACCCAACGCAGAGGCTCTTACAGCAGTGACAGGAGCTGCTCTCAGATGAAACAGACACATTGTGTGGTTTTGGGAGAGGGAACTGATTTTCCTTAATTGTCAGTTCCACATGCTGCACATCAGTATGACTGGTGACTCGCCCAAGGAACAAGAAAACCCAACACCACCTTTCCCAATTAGTTGTGAAAGCGGACACCTTGAGTGACAAATGCAACTTCCACAGCCTTACGGAAATCAGCATCTCCTGGCACCACCTCGTCTGGAGCAGACACTTCCTTTGAAAGCGCTGACTTTGTGGAGCGGCACTACAGTGGGAGTTAGTGGAATTGTGAAAGATTTGGGGGCGACATCCTGGCAGTGCTTCGTTAGCCAATGAAGAATTTAAAACCGGGAGGACCTGGGGATAAACCTTCAGCGGCGTGTAGGGGAGAGCAAGAAAAAGGTTTAATAGAATGAAATTAGTCCTTGAAGCCAATCAGAACAAGAATTAAGATTCTTTGGTCAGCTCTGATTAAGAGCATGATCCCAGGAGAGCTGTAATGGGTCCTCCGTTATACAGGCTACCTTGAAGGAGTCCCCCAATTACCAGCTTTCTTCAGACATGGAATCATCATTACAGTCATGACCCCACTGTGCTGCTCTTTGCAATGAAGCAAATGAGGGCTTGTATTTAAACAACTGAGCTGGTTTTTATGGCAAAATTCCAGAACCCAGCAATGAGAGTCGGCTGTAAACTGCAGCCAGCCCCAGCCTGTTCCACTACCATCCACGACCCTATGCAGCCACACCCATATCCTCCGCCACACACTCATGCGCTCTGCAGCAAGCTGGTCCTAAATTCCATAGCGAGACTCCCCCGATTTCTGGGACTCGGATGTGTGGCAGTGGCTTCTGGCTGTGTTTATTCCCTAAATTAAGGTTTTCACTGTATTATTTATTGTTGTACTGGATTTAATCAGTACAGTGGCTCCTTGGGTTATTTGTTTTCATATAAAATCAGATTTATTTTGGGCTGCTGCCAAATTTTCAGCTTGCCACAACATTCTGTACTGAAAACACCGAACTGCATTGGAAGAACGTTCGGGGAAAGCGGAGGAGGGGACAAGTGGGTCTATTTGGGCTGCTGGCATTCGGGAAGCTGTTGAGGCTCTTGGCACATCGATGCAACTCTTTTTTCAGTCCCCTTTCGTGGAGGGAATGAATATGAAGGTAAAGTTGGGGAGAGATGGAGATTAGAACGCTGAGTGCTCCAGAAACCAGCAGCCTGGCCCACCCCATCTCCCAGCAATGAGCGCTACATTGGCTGGATGTTTCAGAAAAGCCAATCAGTAGAAATAGAGGGGAATTTTTCAAGCTGACATTAGGTTTCAGAGTTCATGATTCACCGAGATGAACATGGCAGTTCACTGCTTAGGGTGATTTTGTTTCAAGACCCAGGCCTCAACTTACATCCTGATCACATTTCAAAGGCTTTCTTCACAACCACGAGGCTTACGGACACCAGGTATTTTTAATCAACGTTTAAAATCAGAAGCACCGTTCTGCATCGCAATGTAGATTCTGTGACACTGCTGAGTACACGTGGATTGGTGCACTTAAGTAGACTTGAGTATGCTTGATGTTACTTAACATTGCTAAAATGGGCCACCCATGATCCTACATGCCCACCCTTCTACAGACATTCTACGTGAACTCACAGCTCCTTTCCTGTCCTTAGTCCAGCTATAATGTCAGCAAGGTTATCCGCATTCCCCCATTTAGGCCTCAGTCCCACAGCCCTAACTCACACAAGCAATCCCATGGGAATACTTGAATGAGCAGGAACTGGAGAGTTCCCGGACTGGCTCCTTCTGGACTAAACAAGATAAAAATAAGTTTTATCATCTGATTAAACACAAACCAACTAGTTTAGGTTCCAGCAGGATTCCGGCCTCATTAGCATTCAGCACCTGAGACAAAGGAAAAGCAAATAATCCCAACCACAAGGCGATCAAAGGAAGTGCCTCAAGAAAAACAGTCATTCCCCTTGTAGTCTGGGTTTAGCCTAATGGATCTCCGTTGCAACCTGACCTTAAGTAATCTGGCACATAGCCCATACAGCAGAGATATCGGCAGCTGTGTACAAACAGCTGCACTTCTCCAGCAGACTAACCTACTTCTCAGCCCCAATCAATTACAAATCCTGAGAGACCTTGTTTAAAAAAACCGAGAAGAGCCAAACCCTCAAGGTGGCTGCAGAGTCTAGTGAAATGCACAGGAATTATTTGGTCGTTACATGTCTGCGAGGAAGGAAACATTCAGTCCGGTTTCACCTAGAAAAGCAATGAGTCTAGCAGGGAGCTTGCCATGGGCGGCATGTGGACTTCTCCATTGGGGAGGCTGCGTGTGCCCGGACCATGGCCCCGGCCCTGCTCAGCCCCACGCTCCGTCCCCAGGCCTGCTTGGCCCCCTCCCGGCTGCTTGTGCCTCTTTACCCCCTCCCCCACCTCTTCACCCCCTCCCACCAGCCTATGGCTTACTGCTCACGCAGGCCTCTTCACCCTCTCCCATGAGGCCCCCATGCTGGTGGAGCAGGGAGGGGAACAGACGGAGCCTTGGAGGAAAGAGGACGAGCGGGAGTGGGGCCTGGGGGTGGAATATGAGTGGGGTGGTGGCGCACTCCAAAGGCAGCAGGCTGGCTGTTTGGGGAGGCCTCTTATAGCTCCATAGGCGATGGGCTACCCATTTATTAATTCTAGTCCTGTAGCACCTAGAATTCCCAGCCGAGATCAGGGCTCTCTTGCGCAAGGTGCTGTACAGAAATCATCCCTGCTCCAAAGAGCTTGCAGTAATACATAGAGACGACAGATTTAAAAGTGGGAGAAAGAAAGGGTTACCATCCCCATTGTACAGAGGGGGAACTGAGGCACAGAGAGACTATGACCTGCCCAAGGGCACACAGGGAGTTGGTGGTAGAGTTAGGAATTGAACCCAGCGTGGAGTCCCCATCCAGCACCTTAACCATATGGCCACCCTCCCTCTCATTTGAGTGTGTATTTGCTAAACAATGGAAGGGGAATAGCTTGGTTGTCTAACCATCAGGTCTCAAGTAGCTAGACCCCACTCCCAGAACCATAGCAAAGCCCGCTCAGTCCCTCACCCTTCTATCACAGATAAATGGACTTCTTTGCAGTTGCCAGGGAGGGTCAGGTAGGGTCTTCCAGCAAAAGCCTGAAGAAGCGCAGCGTTGGCCTGTACATTCCCTAAACAGAGGATTTACCAGAGCGTCCAGAGTCAACTCTTCCCCTCCCCCAATGGCTGTGGTGCGTTGTACATCAGATTAGCTACCATCTCCCGCCTCGGAGATGAAGCGTTCATTCACACACACACCCCTATTTTGCATTCTTTGTCATGAAAGGTGATGAATACAAGCAGAGCTTAAATTCGTTTCCTGGAGCCTTTCCCCAACCCCCAACACACGGGGCTCAGGGCTTCAGCCCCAGGGGGTGGGCGGTGTGTGCGCTCCCTCAGGTTTGAAAATAATTTCCAGATCTCAGCTCCAGATGGCTCCAGCTGAATTTAAGCCCTGAATACAAGGGACCAGGTCCTCAGCCAGTATAAATTGGTAAACCTCTCGCTCCAGCTGGAGCTATATTGCTTTGCACCAACTGAGCATCTGGCCCAAAATCCTTAGCTAAATTTTGGGGTGTTGGCATGGATGAAGGGTGTCAGGGTACAGCGCTAACAATAAAAGCAATGTTTCAGAGTAGCAGCCGTGTTAGTCTGTATCCGCAAAAAGAACAGGAGGACTTGTGGCACCTTAGAGACTAACACATTTATTTGAGCATAAGCTTTCGTGGGCTACAATCCACTTCATCAGGTGCAAAGAATGGAACATATAGTGAGGAGATATATATACATACAGAGAACATGAAAAGGTGGGAGTTGCCCTACCACCTCTAAGAGGCTAATTAAATTAAGATGAGCTACTGTCAGCAGGAGAAGAAAAAAAAAGAACTTTTGTAGTGATAATCAAGAGAGCCCATTTAGGAGACAGTTTGACAAGAAGGTGTGAGCAATGACACATTTCCTCAACAGATTGAACGCTTGAGATTAGCCCACATCCATCCTTCCCCATTACCAGTCATCATGAGATTCTCCATATGACTAGACACAGTAACACCTGGGTTGGCTGGACAGCTGTGCTTCCCCATGGTAAGACTTTCCCAAG
Source organism: Mauremys reevesii (assembly GCF_016161935.1). Classification (NCBI taxonomy): domain Eukaryota; kingdom Metazoa; phylum Chordata; order Testudines; family Geoemydidae; genus Mauremys; species Mauremys reevesii. The sequence continues at coordinate 18,116,572 of NC_052641.1, forward strand.
CTCGTGGGTAAAGGTCTAGTACATTGCGAGTGCTACCGGAATCAAACAAATAAAAATAGCTTCTCATCGCCCCCAGCATTCTTGTCCTTCCTTTAACTCTACAGAGGAGGGATCAATATAAACACCAAATATCCCCGAGTTTCTGTAAAGCCAATATACCTCGAATGTTTGAGAGATTCTTTTGTTCAAGAAAATGAACTCTGTGCAGCAATATTTTAGTTTATCGTTAATATTTTCTCAAACCCTGAGGGCCCCAACCCTGGAAGGTAGAACAGGACATTCACCCCGGCAGCTGTGTAATAACTGAATGACTTCCAGCATCAGCATCATTGTATCTGGAGTCATTGCATTTAGAGGACGGTATCATAAGTGCTTTTGATAGGGAGGCTAGTGGGCATTCTGAAAGCTCTCAATAGAAATTTAATAAAGCAGGAAATAAGCTAGGAGGAAAGAACGGGGCAGACGGTATGATGGATGGGATGGGATTTCAGAAAGGTGGCAGCTTTGGCTCCCAAGCAAGGTAGGACTTTTCTGCAGCAGGGAATTCACGAGGCCAGAGTTAACTCTTCAGGGAGGAAGTACGTTGGAGGGGCTGTGTTACACACAATAGAACGGGAGGGCTGGGCATCCAGCCATGTTGCTGACTGGACTTGGTCCAAGCTGTGGGCTTTAAATGGACCCTGCAGCATGCAAGGAATGCTGCAGCTTTAATGCTGAAGATAACACGGTGACGAATGACAAAAGGAACTTTCTTTAGCACTTCCTGACCGTGATGTAAGATTTCCCCTTATCTTGTGGCGAGCACAGCTCAGAAGCACAGAGCCAAAGGAAACCTCTAGCGGGAGGCCATGTGCATCTGTTCAATCACTGCTTTCATGTCAGTGAAACAAAGACCAGATTGGGGGAGGGAGGAGAAGAGTCGCCACCATGGAGCCCAATAGATGAAATGTAGAAATTCACAATGATTAATGAGGCAGCAGGTATCATCATACAGCACAAGCTTAAGCCTTTCATGAGACTCAATGGGCCTCAACTCCCAGTTACATTAAGACACCTTTATGCCACTCTGGCGGCATAGAGGGGCCCTGGGAGAGGGCAGGAAGGAGGACATGAACCCCAGAGAGCACACCCTGTGCAGGAGTTTCTCCCTGGCTGGGACTAGGTCGGCAGAAGAATTCTGCACTGGCCTTGCTACCAGCCCCAGGGATAGAGGGTGTGTGGGAAGCGTGTCACGGTCAACCACATGGTCCATAAGGGGCCCTGGGGAACGGAGTGTAAAGTTAGATTCTGCTCCATGCAGCTAACCTCCGAATGAGGCATTACTCAGCAAATTCCAGAAGAAGCAGAAGAAATCTGAAAGATAACCAGAGCTGACGTGACACTACCAATAGCGTCAAATCCTCCATAGCTTCATTCATTCTCAATTTGCCCCACTGTCTCTTTCATACAAAGCAGCAGCCTCCGAGATGATATATGGTGCCACCGTCTCCAGAATTTTCTCGTTTAAAGCCCATTTAGGTTTAGATTCAAGCCGCGGCTCATCAATTATCTTGGACTGACAGATAACGTTTCTGGTTGTTACGACTTCAGATTTATCTGTTGAAAAGTGGGGACCGGAATTATTCTTGAACAATTAAGTGCTAAGCAGGCTATAATTTTTCCCCATTCGAAAGACATCGCCTTTATAGAATGCTCACGAGCTAGGAATATTCCACTTAGCAAAGCTGATTAATGAAGTCGAAACACTGTGTATGGACTTCACAGAAGCTTTCCCTCTCCCCACAACTTATCAGGTTTTAGCAATACCGAGGGATGAAGAGCATGCAATGGTTGATTTCAATCATTTCCTTCAGCAAAAATGGAGAGCTTGTCTATATGTGGAGTCTAAGAAAAGTTAAGCCAAAATAGCCAAAAGGTATGACGTGAAAAACGAAAGTTTAAACTTAAGCTACAGCAAATTAAGGCCACTTCCTTCTGATAGAGAGCACCCACATGAGGATTTAACATGCTTTAAACTTATGCATCTTAAATTCACATCTTCAGTGAATTCAGCTTCACTTTCCTAAGCATTCTCACGTAAACAAAGCATTGAAGGTTACTTAAAAGGCCAATAACCCAAAGCTTGCAACAGAACTTCCTATTCCACAGCAAAATTATTTTACTCTTCATTTGGGCTGAAACTCTGCACAGGAGAGAGCCTGGACAGAAAAGTGTTTAAAGGATCCATTTTAAAAATAAATAAATCAAGTATTCAAACATTATTATTTGAAAAGAGAAAGTAAGCCTAGTGGTTGAAGCACAGGGCTAGGAGTTAAAACATCTTGAGCTATAGGCATGACTCTGCTGCAGACCCATTGTGCAAGCTCAGGCAAGTCAATCAAGGTGTCGCTGCCTCAGTTTCCCCTCCATCTATAAAATGGGGGAGGACAGAAGTTACTGCAGGGTTAGGAGTTATTGATGCTTCTGTAGCCCTTCGATCATGCAAAGTATAGGTGGTTGCTAGGTATTTATTTCAGCTGAGGGTCTCAAAGTGCTGAACGAAAGGACAGGTTTCTGGTTAAGACACTGGATTGAGACTCAGGAGATCTGGGTGCATTCAATCCTTCACGTTTCCATAGACTCCCTCTTGGACTCAGTTCCCCGTGCCTCAGTTTCCCTCCTGTCAAAAGGAGATAATCCTATCTTTCTCCCACCCTTTGTTGTGTCTCCTAGATTGCGAGCTCTCCAGGGGAAGGACTGTTTCTTGCTCTAGGTAGGAGCAGGCACAAAGGGATCCCAAATCTCAACTGTGGCCTTGTGTTACTTGGTATGAGATGCCCATAGTTAATGAATAAAACAGAAGGCACTGTCTCAGTTCCTGAATTGTTACAAGGGGCAGGGGATTGGGTTGCAGGTGCCAGTTTCTTTTTAGTGGCAGATGAATAAAAATACAGGTTTCATATTTTGAAATGGAAACAGAGCAGCTCCCTGTTTGTCCAGGGTTTTCACTCTATTTGTTGTTTTAAGAGTAGCACACAAATGAGCAAAGCAGACAGTTATAAGAAAAATCCCCATCAGCTCACAGGAGCTTTTGACTCTTGCTTACTCTCTCAAAGGGAAAAGGTCTTTCATATCAGGATAACAGTCCATGCGCTGTGATGAACACAGGCAGCTGCTGCTGTGAATAACCTAGAAAATATGCTGAAGTCCAAACCTTCCACCTCGAAGGAACCTTTATCTTCGTTTTCCCCACCTGAGCGACTGGCTCTTGCAAATCTACTCTTGCCTAATCACAAGCAATTAACTAGAGTTCCCGGCCCTCTCACAAAGAGACAGGTCTCCCTGGAAGCAGAAGTTCAAGGAAGTTGGCTCACAGGTGGCAGACTTGAGCGGAAGAAGGTGACAGACAAGGGAAAGCAGAAAAGAAACACCTGAAGAGATGCACAACCAGCTGAAAAGGAGACCGGACACTTCAGGTTTGTCTAAACTTTGGCTGGGACCTGTGATTGCCAGTGCAGGTGGGCAGACATGCACTCGCTCAGCTCAAGATACACCCCCCTGAGCTCGACTCGAGGAAGGCAGGCAGGCGTGGATGCGGGCAGCTAGGCCAAGCCGCCCACTTGGCTACTTTTCACATGCTAGCGTGCGCTGAGCTAGCGTGAGTTTACCTGTGCAGGGAATCACAACTCCCAGCGGCAGGGCAGATGTACCCTTTGGTTTAAATCAACTTGTTTCTACTCCCGTGCTTTGGAGATAGACAGCTTTACAGGGCCCGATTCTCGCTGCTGCCGAGGCCCCTTTGTGCTGCTCTGGCAGCGGAAGGAGGCTTTCAACAGACCCCTGAGAATCCCCTTTACTGAAGGGCCCCACGCAGCTGGTGCTGAGCTGGCATCAGAACTCTCTCGCATGCCCTGCTCCCCAGCCTCAGGGTAGGGGCCACAGAGTGGGAAGGAGGGGATGGAGCTGGAGACCACCACTGCGCTAAAACAATTGTCTGTGTCCGTGTCCCATTGGGGGCAGAATGTAAACAGAACAGCCTCAGATGCACTAACTTGGGGTGGAGATGAAGGGGGTGCAGCTGGGTGACCCCCAGAACCTGGGTAGGGCAGGAGCAGAGTTAGCTGAGCATCAGGATCACAGTATGTAACTGTCACCAGCCAACAAGTAACGGAAGGGCCGAGCACAGGCACAAAGCGGAGGCAGCTGTAGACGCTTGTTCCACTTTATCCTTAGAAAGATCAGCAGAGCCTGTACTTCCCTTGTGGGCCAGGGCACAGGCGGGTCTTGCTTATTTTGCTCCGTTACATAAAAACGGGTCATAAAAAGGTTGGGGGGAAAAAAAAAAAAGCGCAAACACCAGGCAGACGGGTTGGAAAAACTGGAAGCAGAAATGGGATCTGTCCAAAAACACGCGAGATAGGATGGAACACTAGGGCAGAATGAAGAATGCTAGCAGAGCCGTGGGTACCAAGGTGGGCTAGGGAAAAGGGTTGGGAGCAATTCTTGGCCAGCGGCCCCTCAGAAACTCAGGCTTGAGAACATCAAATGACTTCCCCTGAAAAAGCAAGCAGGTCTATCCAACTCAACAACCCTGCCGTCCACTGGACACAAGGACTGTGCTGTCTCAAGCAGCAAGGCACGAAGCGGTTATTAAAGCAGGTGCAGCGGGAGTCACACAAGTATCTGGAGACATGGCCGCTCTCAGCTGACATGGGTATTTGCCTTCGGAACCTTGCCAGCTACCTTTTCACAATGGGTGGCTCCTATTCTCTGCTATCGTTTACATCTCCTGGAGAAAACAGAACAGCTTGCTAAATCCAGGCAGTTTTTGTACTGTTTGCCCAGAATTAGGTTTGCATTAGTCAGCATAATGGAGAGGACAATATTGTGTCTGTGGGTCATTAAATGAAGCTGAGACACTCATTTGAGTGCAAGCATCCAACAGCGGAAGATCAAATGAGGCCAACTGCAATGGGCTCTGAGATCTATGGGTGAAAAAGGCTACATAAGGATGATGTATTATTAATTATTATAGGAGCGTTTGCATTGTATTGCCCTGAAGAACGAATATGAAATGTTTACAGTGTCAGATTCTCTGGTTATCCTGAGACACGAGAACAACCCAGAACCTCCACAGCAGCCACCCAGACTTTGGTGGTTCCAATAAAATGGATCATGGATCCAAACTACTTGTGGTTTTAAGGTTTGCAAACCCCAAAACCCTGCACTGAGGTTTCAGAAATCCCAAACCCAGCCTCCACACCATATCTAGTATCACCCCAGGCAGCTGACTTTGTTCCAGTCAGTTACATTTTAGAATGCGTCTTATTTAAAGACATCTGCCCTATCCATTCCCAGGAGCAATAAGAACTTTTCCAGAGTCCAGTGATCCTACACCTTTAGGAGTCCCCAGGTGTCCACTAACCCTCCCTCTAACTGAGTAGGGCTGGAACAGCCAAATGCTCCTTGGAGCAGTCACCCTTATTCCTTGCATAATGCAGGGGTGATAGAGACGGATGCCCCTTCATCCTCCTAGACTGTGAGCACCCACACAGTTTGCACAGCACTCAGACTCTCAGGAGCAGGATTAGGAAGGACACACACATACACACACACACACACACACACACACAAAGTGCTATGGGTTGCAAAGGGGCAGTGCAAGACTTAGGAATGGGAAATCATCTCCCTGTGCTGCAAAAATACTTTGCCTTTATAGTTTGCTCTTTACTCTCCAGTGGGCTTCTCCTAAGCCAGCATCTCAAGGTAAAGGAGTGGTGAGACAGGCCCTGTTCTCATAGTTAGGAGCTCCAGTGGGTTGTATCTTTGCTGGATCTGTCCTCACCAGTGCAGACCTACTCCTGTTTACTGGACATACGAAGACAAGGCACTCCCCGCCCTCTCCCACCCCCGGGCATTCCTTGTTCCTTAAATTCAGACAAATAGGGCTCTAGGGTTTTCCTAAATTAATATCTGCCCATCTGGACTCAGCTAACATCTGGGAAGGAATGGATACTGGACCACACCACGAGTGGAAGGAGAATCCCTCCGAAGGTCCTTTCCTAGCCCGCTGTTTTACCCTTCTGGCTACTAAAGAGGAGCCCTACACCCTAACCAGATTGGCAGAGCTACCCTGAGGCAAGCCACGTCCATTATCCACACCTCTTTGATGAGAGCGCATCACAACATTCTGAAAAGCATCACAATATGGCTTACGGGGGTTGTCCACATTCCCCATCAGGCGTCCAGTAGGGTCTCTCGCTCACAGAGCACGTCAGTATCAAACACAGTACAGGCTGGGTTGCTCACTGGGTTTGCATCTGGCCCCAAAGCAGAGCACCATACAGCTGCAAAAGCTGGAGAAAGACTAGGGCAGGGGTAGGCAACCTATAGCAACCGTGCCGAAGGCGGCACGCGAGCTGATTTTCAGCGGCATTCACACTGCCGGGTCCTGGCCACCGGGCAGGGAGGCTCTGCATTTTAATTTAATTTTAAATGAAGCTTCTTAAACATTTTAAAAACCTTATTTACTTTACATACAACAATAGTTCAGTTATCTATTATAGACTTATAGAAAGAGACCTTCTAAAAACGTTAAAATGTATGACTGGCACGCGAAACCTTAAATCAGAGTGAATAAATGAAGACACGGCCCACCACTTCTGAACGGGTGCCAACCCCTGGACTAGGGCTTAGAGGCAGCTTGCTGTTTGCACTCCAGCTAAGAATGGAAAAATGTATCATAAGGCAACATCAAAGCAACACTGATTTGTTTTCCATGTAATTTGTACTTGGTACTCCTTCGAAGACACTCATTTTGAGTTTTAAAAACTCCTGTGTGTCAACAAACAAGGCATATTAACCCTAAGGGTGCACTCACGTGTAACACAAAGCTGATCTCTTTGACAAACAGCAAAGCCCTTTTATTTTGCTCCCAATGAGAGAGTTTTTTAATCCAACTACTTTCAAGGCCAGCACTGAACCCGGGGAGCTAGACAACACGTGTATACAAACACACTCTGGGTGCATCTGAGTCTGCAAGACAGCCAAACCAGATGCCAGGTTTTATGTGCATATTTACTGTAAAGATCAATGTCCACAATACTGCTGAGATGAGAGGCAGGGCATCCCCAGACCAGGAATGAGAACTTTCTGTAGGGCTGGTTCACGTCATACAGATTCTGGGCTGAGTCACTCTGATGATCTAAAATTCTCACCCCACCCCACCCCCAATTAACGAAAAGTAGAATGGACCTGTTCCAAGGCACCAGCTTCGCGTACATTGCAACTCACTACGTGCCTTCTCTTACCGACTGCTTTAGTGATTCATGATTTGTATTCCGGCAATGCCTAAAGCCCCAAGTGCAATCAGCGCTCCAGAGAACTAGGAGCAATACAAACTCATAGTAAGAGATGGCCCCTAAATAGACAGGCAAAGAGTGGAAAAGGAAACAGATGCAGAGATGAAGGCGTTTGCCCAAGGTCATGTAGCAGGTCAGTGGCAGAGCTGGGAAGAGAAGCAAGGCCGCCCAGTTCAGTCCCCAATCCACTAGAGCACCCTGCCTTTCTCTTGTCGTGGGGATGCAACAGGGCCTGATCCTTGAAACAGCCGAGTGCTCTCCATGCCAGAGCCTCTTGAATGGGAAGTAAAAGCCCATCAGCACCCCCGCAGGATCAGGCAGAGTGTGAACAACAGCAAGGGAAACATTTGGCCTGAGCATGTCTAGCCTAGGTCCCAAAACAGCCAGCGGTCACCATTAAAAGCTCATGATTTGACACACTCTCATCTGCTTATAAATGTACTTGTCATTAAGTATATTTATGCTCCCATTATCATCATGTGTAAAGCACTCCACAGTTTTTGGGCTATTAGACTTTCCTAGTCTAAGTGCAGGAAGATGCCGGGGTTACTGAATGCACCACGGTGAAGACAGTTTTTAACGTTGCCCCACTGTATGTTATTGGCAGCGATGAGCAAGAGCCTTAGAAGATCTGGAGATTCCTTTCAGAGAAGCATTCAGATGTTTGGCTGCTGATCCAAACCACTTGAGTCTGCAAAATAAGACTGGAAATCATTGGAGATTTCTCGTATTTCCTGCTTCTGGTCACACCAGAAATATAAAAAGGGCAGCTTCTCCCACAGTATGTCAGAGCTGCAGCTTCCTGTCCCAGCTAAAAACTCAGAAATGAACAAGTAGGGGAGGGTGGGAGAAGAGAAATTACATGTCATATTGATTAGATGAGTCCAGGCTGTATGTTCCAGACCGTAAGGGTTGGAGCTTCATCAGAGCCTAGCTTTTGGTTCAGCCCATTATTAGACAGAAGGACCAGAAGTGGAATCCAGATCTCTGTTCGTTACTATGATTATGTGCACATCAGAAACACACAGGCAACTTTCCAGCTCTCTTGTTCTTGCCCCACCTCCAAATAATTTAGGTTTGCTGTGATTGCAGTTTGACACAGAGTGAGAATTGCATTGGTTTTGCTGTATGTTTTTACCCTGCGGGAAAGTGCTACAGAATTCGTAGGAAGAAACCAACCAAGGGTTCTACAGAAGTTATTCTGAAAAGCTATTTTCTGGCTTCTCTGCTGTGGTGCACTGTGAGGATAGTCAGAGATGGCCCTTGTGGGGAGGGGGGAAAAAGGATGAGGGAGATACCATTGCCCTGAGCAGGGAAAATTTCCACTTGTGAAAAAAGCCTTTACACCATTGGCTGAGGACCACACAGGTGCAGCCCACTGGTGGCCATTTCCTCTACTTCTGCTCCTCTGATCACTACCTGTGGCTCAAGAATCCACACCTGGCTCCCTGTGAACCCCTCCATCAGGCCTCAGTATTATTACTGTGGTCGCACCCAGGAGCCCTGGTCACAGATCAGGACCCTACTGTACTAGGCACCGTTCAAAAGACACCAAACAAAAAGACGGCTCCTGCCCCGGAGAGCTCCTAACCTAAGCAAGCTCTCCGCAGAGTTCAGGCAGGGGAAAGGATCTGCCCCGCAGAATTCCTCAGTGAGTCTTTTAAAACCCTGTCACACAATTTAATTGAGGGTGGAGACTCCAGCTACCGAATGCTACTGGTTATTTGAAAAATTACAAAGTACCTATACAGGACTGGAAAAAAAAAAGGGGGTGGGGGGAAAGAGTCACACAAAAAGTTTCCCTTTTTCATCTGAATTTCATTTTAGTCCATTTTTTTCCTAACCAACTCCAACAGAAAGGTTATGCGTCTATCAGGCCCTAACCCAAAGCTGTTGACCTCAGTGGGAAGACTCTTACTGACCGTCAATGGGCTTTGCCTTTTCCATCTGGGGGACACAGTGCTAATGAAGGCATCCTCGCCTCTTAGGAAAGAATAACCCATTTATAACACAAAGTAAGTGTTTTTCCTGACTACCAGAAAACGGGGACACTTATATGTGCCTTTTGTAATCTTCACTTCAAGATCTGTTTGTTACTTTCCTTTTCAAAGTACAGTTACAAATACAAGGAAATTAACTAACTAAACATTAACTGTAAGTGGCACAAAGCTTGTGACACTAAGAGGAAACAGGAAATTTGAAAGCTCATGTATCATCCTTAATGTATGCATGAGACGAGAAGGCAAAATGAACTTTGATCTCCTGGATTGGGGTGGGGGGGCGGTTAATATAATTTATGTCATAGCTGTATTGTCATTTCAATGCAGCTTTTCTTCCCCTGCTAGGAATGGAAGAGTGTAATTTATTATTGCAGAACACCATGTATTATTTCAAATCACTCAAATGTTGTAATGAAAGCCAGGTGAAAAACAGAAGGAGAAAAACTGTCACTCCTCAGTCATGACATCATAACTGTAAAGGAAACCCTAGTTGTTGGAAAGGGCTCGGCGTTCTGCATTCAAACAGATGTAGACCTGCCATAATCGATACCATGTGCGGGTTTGAATGTCTCTTCTCTGAGCTTAGCAGGGCGTAATGAGCATGTGCAGCTTAGTGGGCGTTCTGTAACGGCCATTCAGTTACATGACATAACTGGAAAGTAATACGTGGCTTTGTAGCTATTTTATCTTCCAGCTTCTATCCTCTAGTGGCAAACAACGCAGGTACTTCATGAACTGTGGTTCCAATAGTCCTGGCTAAGCCATAATACGCAATTTTTCTAACTTAATGGAAGATCTGGAATCAACCTGCCCTGATCCCATCCTAAAATTGGAGGCAGTTCAGATTCAGATGTGGAACTGGGACTCTGCAGCCATCCTCCCTTGCTCTCTTTCTCAAGAGGCAGCATTGCCAAGTGGGTAAAGCACAGAACTACGGGTCTTTAGACTTGGGTTCTAATCCTGGCTATGCCTTTAATTCAGGCGGTGACCTTAAATCACTTCACCTATCTGTGCTGCTCCATGTTCAAAAGGAGAGCACAAAAGGCGTATTATTATTATTACGGAGATCGGTGCATAAAAGCCACCGCATAGGTCGGTGCCAAGCACTATTCCTCTGCCCTGAATGGGACACCCAAACACTTCCTGTTCCGGAACACTCCTGAGTTATGCACCTGGACAGCATACAGCTTGTAACAGAAGTTGGCATGGGATTAGCTATGAACAAGGCAAAGCTCTCCAGGAATCTTCCCCTGCACATGGCAACATGACTCACAAGTTATCTGGGGTGTTTCCCAGAGCGAGTCAACAGCTGCCTTTCCTGGGGCAGAGGAGAAACTATTAAAACCAGACAAGCAGTCCTCTCTCAGACCAGTTCAACCGTCCAACTGCATGTTCTATTTCTCAGGGAACCGAAAGAGCATTAGGATTTCAGCGGCTATTCATTTTCTTCTACCAAATTTGTGTCAAAATATTTTCCCACTGTCCAGAGCGGCAAATTAGTACAGTTTTTCCTCTGAATTTGATTCAGTCTGTCACAGAACACTAAGTATTTTATTATTGTGCTAACGATGAGGCAACAGCTGTTTCTCCTCTTTTATTTAGCACAGGTCCAGAGGAAATATATTTTTTCTGCTGTTCTAATTTCACTGCCTATCCAAACTGTGGGGCCAGACTAAGATCTTGGATACGAACATGCAACTGCCAGGGAAATTAACTAGCACTGCATGCATGTTTCAGAGAGCAGAATTTGCCCTTTAGCATATGGGGTAAGTCCCGTGAGAGGCCAGTTTTATTTTGCTTTCTTTTTACACCTTGTCAATTATCCCTGATTCACGCTTAGGGGAGAAAAGTATGCTACAAAACCCCAGCACCTTCCACTTCCAGTTATTTTTGTAAAGTGGAATTTAATGAGACACACTGGCCAATGTTAACGTTGTACGGCAATGTTTCCTGCAGTTTAAAAAGGGATTGTGCCAAAATGAACTAAAGACTTCTTTATGTGGTGGGATAGTGACTTCTTTTTAAGGTTTCAAACATATAGTTAAATCAGATTTTGGTTATACAGCAGCCATTCAAAGCTATTAAGTAGAGCTGGGAAAAACCTGATAGGACACTGCCTCTGCAAACTCAAACTTTCTGAATTAGATCCAAACAAACCTGGAAAACTCAGAACCAGAACAAAGTAGCCCAGGTTTGCTCAAAATCAAACCCAGGCTCAAGGACCTGGAGTGAGTTTCAAGGCTAAGATTATATTAAAAAAATAAAAGCCTAATTTTCAGCCTTTTAAGCACCTGCCTGATTTTCAGATGTGCTGAACAGTCACCCAGTCCCACTGATCTAATTATTCACCTACTCTCCCCTCGCCAAACTATCCTGGCAAAAGTCTGAAGAGCGCATGTGGATGATGCATTAAACCTTGAAATCACTGAGCCTTGCAGCAAGCATGCCTAGTGAAGGCCGCATTCCATGTATGACCCTTGCACTTGCGGAGCTGTGGGACACTTGTCTCCTTGTATTTTCTAAAATGTGGCCTCCCCACTCCCAGAGCTGAGGGTGTCACTTTCACCTGTGCCCCAGAACTATCTGGAACTGGCGAGAACACTGCTGGTGACCTTCTAAATAATTTGAGAGAGAGAGAGAGAGAGACACACAGACACAGACACAGACAGAGTCTCCTCTTTCACCCAATTTGTTTTAAATCTCTCTCTGATAAATGTGAATATTCACCAGTAGCAGGAACATTTTTGGCACTCTGGAGAGGTAGACTTTATTCCAACATAGCACTTAAGCGACTAATATGATACAAATGCACTTTTATAGGATGTGGACAATTTACGTAAAAATGAATCTCCTGGCTCCTTTGCTCATCAAGCAGAATAAAAGGACAGCTCCTCACGTGGTGTGAATCAGTACTGCTCCACGACCCTGCTGATTCCTTGAAATAAGGTTCTGGATCTTTATAGATGGTATTTTGGAATTTAATAAGGTAAACATAAATCTATAATCTAATATCCACCTCCTAGCACACATTCAAGCCTGTCATATTCGCAGATCTAACATATTGCAAAGCTGCCATCTCTAAAACGAGAGAGGAAGGTTTTGAAGATCTTCACTTTCCTTAAAACAGGGAATATGGAGAGCCAGTCATCTCTTTAGCACCTTTTGAATGAAGTGTAATGGCATCCGGTGTAGTATCGTTATTGGAGGTGAGGGGGAGTAACTTTTGACATCCACATATTTTAAACCCTGAACACAAGCGTTTTTTCATTTTGTATTTCACACCTGCTTTGTGTCGAATATTTGTTTTTCCAACAATACCTCTTATCGCCACCAGATTAACTAGGACTAAAGTCCAGCACCCCAGAGTCTCATTTTCCCTTAACGCAAGAGAAGCGTTGAGTTTAAGACGCATGGAGAGGCTTTCAAACAAATGTCCACCCACCCTCTGAATTAGTTACAAATCCATGATCCACATTCAAAACTAACATCTTTCAAAAAGTGTTAACTGGACTATTTCACACAATTAGGCCAAGATTTCTAAGCATAACAGAAAGTTTTTAAATTGCTGCTCACTAACACCTTACTAAAAGCTCATGTTCCAAAACATCTGTTAGTCTATAAGGTGCCACAGGACTCTTTGCTGCTTTTACAGATCCAGACTAACACGGCGACCCCTCTGATCCTTAACACCTTCCTAGTAAATCATATGCTGTACAGAGTCACCTACTGAGCATGATTCTGCTCTGCCACCATCCACTTCAGTAAAGTTATTGCTGATTTATGGGAGAAACCCAAGCTCACATGAGCTCACGTGTGCACACAAAGTACATGATGAGAAAGTGACAAAGGTCAATTTGCCCTCAAGAGTTCACAATCTTGCCCTGCCTCCACTTCCAGGATCGTACCTATTTAAATCCTGATCTACAGACAGATTTTGTCTGGATACAACTATGGTTTTGTAGAGGTAGAACTAAGTCAGTTAGTGTGTGACTTTTAAAAAAAAAACCCAAAATAGTTATACCAGTTACAACACCTAGTGTTAATGCAGTTATGGGGTGTAGTTTATTCCCCTTCCTGCACTGGAAGTGCTACGCTGGTATAAACAGCTGTGCATCACTATAACCACGTTTACAGTAGGGGGTTGTACAGGTCTAGTTAAAGCAGTACAACTGGTGTGTTTAGACAAGACCTAAAAGACTCGTTGGGGAAGATGGAGACATTTTGTGCTTCGGTGGGAAGGGAAACGAGTGCAGCCTGAAACTGCATCTGATCGGGAATTTTCCTGCTTCCACATTTTAACCCAGCTATGAAAACCAGTTTCCTAAATAACAAAACAGGTTATCCTCTTAAAATCCACTTGCACTTCACTGCATCAGAGGTCATGTCCACCCAAAAGGACAATCCCCTCAACTTCTAATAGGAGCTGATCTATAAGTCAAAAAGGTTCTAGCCCAGAACAAAAGCTCTGACCACCAAACTGAAGTTATTTAAATCGGCCTGCTTAATTTAACTGACCTGGTCCACACCAGTATGCACCCAAATACAGGGTCCCACTACCCTATCTCCCCACGTTTTTACAAGGAGATGCCATCTGAATTCTGCCCCATTTTTCCATTTCCACATATCACCCAATTTAAATTCATTTTCACTACTTAAACTGCCTATATAGCGCCCATAAAAATACAATCTTTGCTCTGATTTAAAGTAATCCTTCTCTTAGCAACAGCCTGCAAAAAAAAACCAGTGTGAAATGTAAGGAGAATTCTCTAGATCATATGTATGCAACAGAGGAAAAGTTATGAGAGTAGCAGATAGCCACTGAAGATTTGTATTTATGCAAGAGACATGCTTCCTATTTGGCTACATATTGACTAACCCCTGAAGCTTGTAGTGAATTAAAGCAGGCATGGTACTGCATTTGCAAACAGATTCTCTCCTCTTAAAAATTGAGGCACAAAGCACAACATTACGGTGCAAGAGCCCATACATAGGCATTTGTCAGAATATAAGATATGCTCAATTCTACACAGCCTAAATCAAAGTTAATAAGAACATTTGTTTACAAGTCAGTGAGTGTTGTTTTTTCTTAAAAGAATCATAAAGCAAGTAATCAGATAGCAATTTCCACAGAAGTTGGGCCTATGATGCACATTAACCAGAGCTGTTCAGGGAGAAATTGCACCGCTGCATACTGCAATCAGGGCTAGCTAGGAAAAAAAGTTTTAAGGTTACATAGTGTTTTACAGGGCCATAAACACCAGTGAAATGAAACATCCTTTCTCCAAGGTGCAGCTTTCCATGCAAAAAGCTGTTACTAAAAAACCAAACATTTCCTTATGTTCCAAGAGGAGAAAGTTCTCTTCCCTGAGTGGGCATGTTGGGGGGAGGAGAAATGAAATGTTATGTGAAGTTATTACTCGTCACTTCTGGTTATACTCAAGAAGCAGATTGGGACTCCTTTAGAGAGATGCAGACGCACAAGGGCTTTCCCTCTCTGGGATTTTTGGAGTAACTAACATCTGTGCAACTGACATCTGGCACGGGGATGGTATCTCAGAGGCGGGATGAAGTCAGGGAGCTTTGAAATAGTCTGTGTTATTAAATGCATAATGTATCCTTTCAGCAAACACCAAGGAGTCGTTCCCACTCACTACCACATACCTATCTAACTTATGTCTGATTTAGACACAAAAAAACCCTCCTAAGAACTACAGATGGTTTGCTGGCGGGGGGAGGGATGTCTGCCCCCACCCATCAAAATATAAATAAAATTGAATTTTCTAGGAAGTTTGACAAGTTTTATTAATAAATTCTACATGGTTTTGTACCTAGAACACGAGTTTATCTTTAAACCACAACAACTTCCATCTGCCCAGGGACTACTAGTGTATCCTACTGAGTGACAGATGCATGGTTGATTGCTGTGCTTGTTCTCCAGACCAACAGGAGTGCTCCGGTGGCAGCACACAAAGCATATAATGAGGAGGGAAATTTAGGGTGATCAGATTGCCAGTGCGAAAAATCAGGGCTTCCCCACCTCAACCCCAAGGGGGAGGGGGGTACAGTTATGTAGAGAAGACAAAGCCCCTAATATCAGAACATCTGGTCACCCTAAGGGAGTTCCATGCTGATAAATGAAAAAGCACCACTGATGGACCCCAAAGTGGGTGGGTCCCATTAGTCATCAGCCAAGACATAGTAGCAACTTGGCTAGTGTGTATGTCCATCATCCCCTACTGCAGGGGTCGGCAACCTTTCAGAAGTGGTGTGCTGAGCCTTCATTTATTCACTCTAATTTAAGGTTTTGTGTGCCAGTCATACATTTTAACGTTTTTAGAAGGTCTCTACATACAACAATAGTTTATAGAAAAAGTAAATAAGGTTTTTAAAATGTTTAAAGAAGCTTCATTTAAAATTAAATTAAAATGCAGAGCGCCCTGGACCAGTGGCCAGGACCCAGGCAGTGTGAGTGCCACTGAAAATCAGCTCACGTGCCGCCTTCAGCACGCGTGCCATAGGTCGCCTACCCCTGCCCTACCGGATGGAATCAGAGCTGTGCTGCTAAAACCTCACAGGATTCTCATTCAGCGCAAGCTTTTAAGAGAAAGGAGAAAAACTCTCCCCCCACTGTTGCCATGAAGCTGCCACAGGCTGCAGAGTACAGCGTAGCCAGTGCCAAGGTAGCCTTCGGTTTGTTACAATACAGAGCCTGGTCTAAGCCGAGGTCACTTTGGAGCTGTACGTGATCTAGCACAATGGGACTTTGATTCATGATGACAAGGTGCTACCATAATATAAACTACAACATGTTAGCTTATGATAGGAGAGCAGGGCCGAGGACAAATCTCTCATTCTGTCAGAGATCTGCGCTTGTCCAAAGTGGCTATTGATGGCTGGTTAACAAAAGCATCGAAAGGGGAGGATCTTCAGTTTCGTGGTGGCTCTCAAAAAAAAGAGAAATATTGTCAATCATTCCCCAGCTAGACAGCGGGAGGGTGGGACAGATGCTGGGGATGCAAGGACATCCTGCCTTACAAGCCGAAGTCAACGAAGAGTTGATGTCCCAGGTCCCTATAAAAAGTCCTTAAACAGGGGGCCCTTTGTGAAAAGGCTGTGGGAAGTACTGCTGCATGCAGCTGGGAAAAAACCCAGCTGTTTCACAACAGTGAGGAAAGAGGCAAAAGCTAATGCCACAGCCTAGGAGGCATTAAGCCTTTTCCCGCCTTATGCTTCAGCAGCCAGCCCTGAAGGAAAAACAGAGATGCACTCTGATGACACCAGAGCCAGCGAGTGGCAGCCAGCACTCAGCAGCATGGGAGGAAGGAA
Organism: Mauremys reevesii; assembly: GCF_016161935.1. Taxonomy (NCBI): domain Eukaryota; kingdom Metazoa; phylum Chordata; order Testudines; family Geoemydidae; genus Mauremys; species Mauremys reevesii. Next base: position 18,133,238 of record NC_052641.1, read on the forward strand.
AGGAAACATTGCCATGTTTCTAAACAGAACAGTTGCCTGAGTAACTGCGGAATTTTCTCCCAGCAAGAGCCCTGGGCTCAGTATGATGTAACTTTGGATGCATGCAGACAGCAGGAAACAGGCAGGGATTTGACAGACGTTTTGACTTCCCCTCGCCCCCAAATACAGACTTCCATTGCCGTCCAATGTATTTAAGCTGCCTTATCATGAAGCCTGTCACTGAAAAACAACAGGTGAGGCGTATACCTGCCAAGTCTTAAGCTTTTCCAAGGACTTCTGCCTTGGGGAAAGTTTCTAAGTGTGAAATCTGAGACAAAGGGGATCCAGCTAGTGTGCTGCTCTTAATGGAGGGATTTGCAGTTTAATAAAGCTGCTCTCGCTCAGAGCTCACGTTTCCTCCTGCCTGATCCCAGAGTCACAACTGTCTGCATCGTTCGAGCACCCCAGGAATGAGGTCACAAATTATGCACGATGAGCTTCACTGCAGGCTAGTCAGGCCCTGCCAACTCGTATGCACCAGCTTAACATCAACGGGAATAGTAATGTACATAAAGTTACATATGTTCAGACATGTTTGCGGGAGCCTATTTTCTTCATCATCATCAGGGATGAGAAGACGGGCCACGTTCACAGTTTAAACCCAAGCGGTCGCTATTTGCCAATATGGTGAGAAAAGAAACACATCCAGGATGTGGTTTTAAGTTTTCTGTCCTTTCTCCGGATATCAAAATTCCTCTTTAAAAAGTAGACAACTTTTACCTCCACTTCTTACCCAACTGGATTGAAATCTCAGTTGTTTTACAACTCCACTACTGGTCAACCACACTACACATCTGTGAGGGAGAAACTTTGGGATACACAGCCATCACAAATGCATCTTTTCCCTCCCCACCACCACTCCCTCCCCTTCTGACGCATTTGAATAGCTGGGAAGTGCAGAGTTTGCTTTTAGCCATGCGTAACCTGAACTACTCCAAAAACAGAGATGCCTTCCTGTTCATCACTCCGCCCATTAGCCACGCTGGGGGGAAGCCGATCCAGTTGACACTGAGCCTGTACGCTGCCAGCTTTAAACAAGGTTCGCACACACAAAATCCCTTAGAAAGAATGGCCTGCTATTTTCACACAGGACCGGACTGCAGATGCCTAACCTGTAGAGCCCTGCAAATCCGCGGGTATCTGCTTTATATCCATGGACGTGGCTACAAATTTTGTAACCGCCCAGGGCTCTGACACGAACATCAGGCAGGCAGCTGTGAGGAACCGCAGTGTGGATCCTCCACCTGCCCTGGACGGTAGGGATAGGGGCCGTGGGCTGCTCAGGCCCCACGCTCAGGGCAGGTGGAGAGTCCGCCGTGGCTCCCCACAGCTGCCAGCGTGTCTCTCCCCGACCAGGCTCCGGAGGGGGGCGGTGTGCCTCGAAGCCTCAGTCCGGCCCCTGGTGTAGAGCCCTGCAAATCCACGGATTATCTGCCGATCGGATGCGGAGACACATTTGTGTCTCCATGCAGGGCTCTACTAACTTGGTTTCAGAAGCGCTGAGCACACAGTCTTTGGAAGTCCGTCCCCTTTAAAGACTCCCCAGCTGGGCACCCACATAGAGAGGCATCTCCAAAAATCCTGAAGATCGTAGGCCAATGACTGAAGTGAGGAGCTTTTACCCCACGTGGAAGGCCAGGCAGCACAAGACCTATTTAAATCCCACCTAAGGTTTATTTTGAGGCTTTCAGCTGGCGCACGGACCTCGGGCTGGCCCTCTGGGCAGTTAGAATCGCTTCTCTGAGTTTTCACATGACAAGGTGAGGCACACTGGTGAGAGACTTGCTTTCAAATCAGAACGGAAACGTTTCCGTTTCCTTCGACTAGGATCACCTTGAGCGCTTTTGCATGACAGCGAAGTCAAAGCTCTCTGGGCAACCGCATGCTTCAAGCAGGAAGTGGATGATGAAAAGTCAGCAACCTAGGTACACCAGCTCTCCAACTTGCAACTTGGTTCTAAAATTTCAGCTTCTCTCCTGGCTGATCCAAACAACCCCTCTAGGGTGCCGAGTTTCCTTAGTCCTAGCCTGTTCTAACCGACCTTTGATACTGGCAAAAACGTCTGGCCCAGAGTCAGAGATACCAGCCCACACCTCCTAGTGTGCCCCTTTGTGAGTCCTTGTTTAGGACAGACAGACAAATGAAATGCAAGATTCCTGAGCTTAGAATCTCTTTAGGGAGCAAAACGCTTCTGTATTTCGCTCCCTTGCCTGCTCACAGGAGGAGCCTGCATCACTGAAGGCTCTGAATGCTTCAGCATTGACTTCAGTGGATGCAGGATAAGGTCCAGAAATAGCAGGCAAGCAGACAGGAATCCACATTCAATCTCACTTTGTGCCTACAGCTGAATACTAAAAGCACAGCTGAGACTGGAGGGGTGATTTCACCAAACCAGCCTTGACAGCGTCCCTTGAAACAAAAACAAAACGTTTAATTCAAAAGTTCTAAGCCTTGTACATACTCAAGAGAGGAGAACTGCATCCAGCACCATTCAGTTCTGGGAGATGAATAGTCTTGTTTCTGCACTCACCCTTCTCCACTCCCCGGACAGTAACTGCTCTGGTCTATCAAGTGACTGAGCATTTACGGGGTGCAGAGTCATTCTGACCCATGTGCCTATTAACCTGCCACCACTCCTGCATGGTTCCAGGAGCTCCCCGCTGCAGAGAAGCCAGCAGGTGGGAGGATGGTCAGAAGGGATGGTCAATTGTTGGGTGTCCCTTCTGCCAGAGACGGGGCACTAGAGATGGAAAGAACTGGGAGGAGGGATCGCTCAGTGGTTTGAGCATTGGCCTGCTAAACCCAGGGTTGTGAGTTCAATCCTTGAGGAGGCCATTTAGGGAACTGGGTAAAGATCTGTCTGGGGATTGATCCTGCTTTGAGCAGGGGGCTGGGGCTAGACCTCCTGAGGTCCCTTCCAACCCTGATATTCTATGATTTTCTAACTCTGTTACAGAGAATTCTTTCCCAAGACTTGGGCTGTGCCCACCTGCTCAGGGTCTAAGGGATCACCATATTTGGGGTCGGGAAGGAGTTTTCCCCCAGCTCCAATTGGCAGAGACCCTAGAGGGGGGTTTGCCTTCCTCTGCAACATAGGACATGGGTCACTTGCAGGTTTAAACGGTGGGTTCTCTGAAACAAGAACCAGATTTGATAACTTCAGTAACTCAGCCAGAGGCAGGGGTGAAAGTAGGCCGGTACGGCGTACCGGTAGGAAGCTGGTACCAGCCCATACGCAGCCATGGCAGCAGAGCTTTAATGTCGTCGCCCCTTTTGCCCCTCCCAGGCCACCGAAAGGAGTGGGAGTGGGGGGGGGCAGCTGCCCCAGGGCTGGTGATTTAAAAGGGCCCGAGGCTCCTGGCTGCCACTAACACAGTAGCGGCCGGAGCACTGGGCAGCACGGGCCAGGCAGTGCGGATGGGCTGGCTGTGGGAGGCTGACCCCCAGCCCCTCCCCTTCTACCCAAGGCTGGGAACAGGGTGCTGTACCAGTAAGTGTTTAATATTCCTTTCACCCCTATTGCAGGACTGGGTGGAGATCAGAGCCCATTGCCCTAGGGACCTTCACATTGTAAGAGAGCCCCGGCCCCGAAGAACTGAATCTAAACAAAGGAAAGAGTCCTTCTTTCTCTCACTCTTAGCCCATTATCCCCATTTTACAGATGGCGAATTCAGAGAGGGAGGTTTGCTCAAGGTCACACAGGAAATCTGTGAATAGAATCCAAATCACCAGAGTCCCAGCCCAGTGCTTTAACTCAGAAGGAAGGGCGGTCTTGTGGTTACATGCATCCGCTGCTTACAGCCAACTTACCAAACCCCGCCAAGAACAAACGGTGAATGACGGATAGTAACAGTAAAATATGTACTGCATGCCGTGAACAGCTGGTAACACCCTGTCTCTCCCACAACTGCATTCCACCATGCAGTATGGTGCAGACAAAGATGGATTAACTGAAGTGTACCAAATTGGATGATGCAGTAAATCAATCACTCTCCAAGTATTTAATACCACGCCCATCACTATAGTAGCTGAACATTCTGGCCAGCACTCTGCAGACCTATTCGAATTGGTCAAGGGTTTCACTTCAGTGGAGAACATGCCTTCCTGGATTACGGAAATAGCAGATGTTATTTAAGAGGAAAGCAGCTACAATTATAAATTTATACTCCGTTGCTTCAGCATCCTGGAAACAGGAAATCAGAAGGGAAGGCAAGGGATGTGGGACTGAGAGCTCTACCCAGAGCAGGGTACTAACCTGGTACCCATTCTGTCAGCGTAGCACATTTCAGGGTTAAACGGAGGAGGAGAGGAGATTTTATGTTCTTTGCATCAGATGCTGATGTAAACACAGCTTCCTTTATTTTACCTGCAGCAAACTCCTCAACAACGGTTTGTGGGGAACGTTCAAAGCTTTCACTGACGCAAATACAGGAGCCAGATTTTCAAGGGGCCTCTAATTTTTGGTGCCCGATTCAAGACTTCTAGGAACCAATTGTCAGAGGGGCTATACCACCAAAGGTCCCATGGAATTCAATGGGGACAAGCAGGTGCCTCACATCTCTGACAGACAATCAGACACCTAGCATCTAAGGGCCTGGCTATATGGACAGCATGTGGCAAGCTGGGGGTGGAGGGTGAGGCAAGTCTCCATCATGCTAGCTTTCATCTACTCCTGCACTAGAGAACTTTTAATGCGCTAGGGAGCGGTAGAGTCACATCCCATCTTATTGTGCACTAGCTGCCCGTACAGTCGAGCCCAAAGATCGGGCACTCACTATTATTTATTGTAGTGCCTCAGTCATGCACCAGGACCCCATCGTGCTAGGTGCTGTACAAACACAGAACAAAAGGCCAGTCCCTGCCTTAAGAACGGGGGCCTTTACTTTTAATGATATTTCTACTGTTGCATTTAAATGAGTTGCATTAATTGTGCAAGTTTCCCTTCACAACTGGGCTGAAATCCTGGCCCCACTGAAATCAAAGGGAGCTTTGTCCTGGACTTCAAGAGGGCCTGGATTTCACCCTGATGTCAGGAAAGAAAGGTGAAAGACAATGGAGGAAGTTTTTCCTCTGGCTCTTTTAATATGTACTAGGAGCCAGGCTTTAGAGCGATACCAAAAGCTACATCTGTGGCTTTGACAACAAGATTAACCCACCTAAGCTTTTATTCTAGCAGGGTTTTCCATCGTTGTTATCACTGAGGATGTCAACGAGTGACACGTTTATGGAGTTACTATAATTTAGTTAATCTGAGTGCTCATCTCATAAGGGTGCAGCAGTCCATAAATGTGCCAGGAAGTCCTGGGCCTGTGACTGACAAGTTTAAGCTCTTTGGAGCAGGGTGCTGCGAACGCCCAGGTGTGTAAAGCACCATGGATGAACCCAATCTCTGCGTGGAGGGAGAAGAACAAGACCTATTGGCCCAGTATTGCCGATCCCAAGCATTTCAAACGTCGTGAGTCAGGCCCACAAACCAACCGTTTTAAAAAAATCATTTTTTTAAAATTAATAAATGTAGGACTCGTTTTAGGTGTCTTTTGGTGTGCTGTAGGGGGACTTCAGAGTTCAGGTTTTCAAGCTCTTCCCTGCAGCCAGGAGGACTAGAAATGTCCTTTGTTTTTCAATGAAAGCTGTGATGCTCAAGTGACAACATAATCCCAGCAGTTGGGGATTTAAGATCCCCCCCCCCCCCCCCCAAAATCACTAGACGCAATAAAATCCCCAGAGTTGTGAACAGCTTTAAGGGTTTTAATAGGACTCAAGTGGTACATAGCAGTTGCACTGGTCCTGGCTGTACACCGTGGGGTGTATATAGGGTGAAATTTCATAGTTCGATACCTACAAAATACACCTGCACCTTCTAGCATACAGAAAAAGTCCTGAAGGAGAACTCTAAAGAAGCCATCTAGGTTTTTTCCTTAAAGATTCTTAACTTTAAGTCTCATTTATTGTTTCAGGGGTCTGAGTAAAATCGTAAGCCAAGCAAGTGAACTGGAAAGAGAGTTTTGCATATCTTCTATTCTCGACTGCATGTCAGATCCCATTCACCAGTGCAACAAAGAGAATTCTGGGCCATTATTAAGTTGCCTGTGACACAGCGTTTTTTTAATCCCTTTCATAAAGGCAGGTTAAATACCACTTTTCACAAAGATACCTGTGCTATTACTTACTCCAGCCTGTCATATGGCTCTCGCCATAAAAGATACCAAGATCACACTAATAATAGTTCTCCTGTTGGTGAATAGCAGGCTTACATGCCATAATACCCCCAGTCTATACCAGGCCTTTATTGTGTTGGATTGTCACACTATAACACTGTTATTAAGGGATGAGCCTTCTGCGCCTCAAAATAGGACATTTCCAACTGATATAACAGAATCAGAAAGAAGACTGAAGTAATTCCTTTTTTTCCCAACCCATCTGAAGTTGGTGTTCTGTGATGCAAATCTCAGGGAGAAAAATGTGTATCTCTCTTTTCGTGGACATACGTTAAATCAGAAAAGCATTGGAGAAATTGGAAGCCACATCTGTGAAAGGAAAAGCTTTGTGAATTAAGATATTTATGCCACCTCCTATTCCCCCCTGCATTGGAAAGAGAGGGGTTTCTGCCTAAATTCAATTGGTGTTACGGCACGCTGGTGCAGAAAAATCAAGTAAATAATTGATTTCTGAAGACAAAGCAACAGCACGGGGGCTATGAGTAAGAGAAAAGCTTTTCTCCATCCTTGCTAGCAAAGTATGCTGCACAACAAATGAAAGACCAGATCTTCTGCAGGTATGAACGGACTTCAATAGAGCTGTGCTTATTTATACCAATGGAGGATCTGCCCCGCCTCTCAGAGTCCATTCCCTCCCAATCAGACAAGAGCAATTCCAAAAGGTTCGCCCTGGCATTGTACAATACAAAGACAATATTACACACTTCTAAAGGCAAGTAAGCAGTATTGCCAACCTTCACTATTAAAAAAAAAAAAAGATTAGTTTGCAAGTCGTGAGATTTTTAAAAAAATAATTGGAGTCTTTTTATTTGCCCTTTAAGGTTTCTGAGCCTTCAGGGAGCACTCTGGTCACATTTTTGCACTTTTCTCCACAACCAGGAGGACAAGAAGTGTACTTTTTTAAATGAAAGCCAAGATTCTCATATAATCACAGGACTCCAGGAGCTAGGGCTTAAAGAAAAATACCAAACAACCATGAAAAACTCACGATAAAAATCACCAAGGTTGGCCACACTGTCAGGATCTTTGGTCCCATTTTACAAACAAGGAGCCTGTGACAGAAAAGGTGAAACAACTTGTCCCAGGTGATACAAAGAGTCAACAGAATCCAGATCCCGATTCAACTCTTTTTAAACACAACCATTCCAAAGGGACAGAAAGAACCAGGAAATAACCCTACAACTAGCCAACGCCAGGGCCCGATTGTCAAACTGTATTCCATGGCAATGACATCATTCGTGACATACTTCCAGAAAGGACCTAACAAAGGAGCCCAAGCAGCTGAAGGAACTACAGCACAACTGCATCATTCAAAGCACAGAGTTCCTTGTTGCCATGGTCATGCCGCATATATCCTGTCAAAGGGGCCACAGGTCTGCCCTACCAAAGACAATTCTCTGGACAAGCAGATAAGTGGGACCGAGACAGTTAAAGTTCCTATCACTTGAGTTTTGCCTCATTTTACAGTCAAGTCTCAAACGCAGGGCAACATTATACATCCTGTTGCACAGTTGTAAGAGTTTGCTGTGATGGCTGCCAATTAAGATACTTGCAGATGTCGTTTGACCAGTTGACTCATTGAGTGTGTGTCTGCCTCCCAGTTCAAAACAGGCTGAGAGCAGAAGGCAAAAAAAAAAAATATGCTCCAGTCCACATACCCCAGAGTAATCCTAACTAAACAAGCCGATTTTATGGATTCCATAAACTCTGCTTTTATTCGACGTTCAGAGAAGAAACTTTGCCAACTCTGGTCAATTCCCACACATCAGAGCCCCCACCTCTGAGACTGCAAGCAAGATCCAGCAAGGCTGCTTCAAGTTAGGGTGAGCAGATGTCCTGATTTTATAGGGAGAGTCCTGATTTTTGGGTCTCTCTCATATAGGCTCCTATTACCCCCAACCCCCTGTCCCGATTTTTCACACTTGCTGTCTGGTCACCCTACTGCACGTGGGGTTTGCAAATGGACACTTACTGGAAGGCAGAGGGCTAAACGGGACGTTGGTTTAAGCGTGCTGGCTCTTCTCTTCTGTGGATCTGGGTTCAAGGAGCCTGTTACCATCACACAGGCCCCCTCAGGGCATGTCTACCCTGCATAGTGAACCTGGGTGATCGGCACCCAGGTCGGAGCACCTGAATTAGCTTAGCCCAGGTGCGAGCATCCCCACTGCAAAGCCCTGCCTGCGTTCCTGTCACTGGTCCTGCACTCGCCCATGTCTCTCTGGAGGCACAACCCACATGCTTTAAGCTAAGGCATGCTAGGATTGTATCCCAGTCCATTGCAGAACGTGTCCGTCCTTCGGACAGGGGATTAGGGGAAACGGTGGGATGGCATTGGAGGACTATCAGCACCTGCATCCTCACTGCACAGTGGGCAGGTTGCAGTCCAAAGTTAAAGTGGAGCCCATGTCCTGATGCACATCCCCAGGGGAGTAAGCAAGCCTGGATTTAAAGCACCTCCACACCTGGGTCAGAAGTTTTTCTGCATGGATGGTAGGGGGTGTTGGGTTAAAAAACAGGTGGAGACCCAAGTTAACTGTGCTGTGAGGACACACCCACACGAGGGGATTTCCCCTCATCACAAAACTCTCTGCACCATATAGCAGAGCTGGCAGGTTCCTCGTAGCAGACAGGCATCAAGTCAGATTCCTCCCTGCAGCTGAGCTCTGCTCTGTGAAGGAGAGGGGAGAGGGGAGAGGACATCGGGGATCCAGACGGTCAGTCTGAGCTGGCCCTAGCAAGAGTTAGAGAAGGCAAAGGGCTGTTCTAAATCCTGGCCAGGACCGGCTCTTGGCACCAGCAAACCAAGCACGTGCTTGGGGCGGCCCAATTCTAGGGATCTTTAAGGAACTCCAGGCAGGCCAGGCATAGCGGAGCACTACTCCATCACACCCCTCTTCCATCCCCAATGTGCCCTTCCTGCTGCCCTTACACCAGTGCGCAACTGATGTAGGAGCCACTTCCAACAGTTTTTATACCAGAGGAAAGTTCCCCGACATCAAGGGCCACATACGGCCAGAACCCAGCCCCTTTGAGCCACCTGATCAATGCAGAGGGGCTGGATCCCGGTCAAGAATCTGGGCCAGCATTTGAGTTGCAGGAGCGGTGTGGGGCAGGACTGGCATGCATGGGGCCCATGATTCTAGCCACTGCTCTCCCACTCTACCATAATTAACAGGAAGCATTACAGATACCCAACCTGGAGCTAAAAAGAGAGTCACCAAGATATTGCTGATTTGCCAGAGGCTCCCGGGAGGTATAAACTAAAAAGGCCACTGACTAGCAACCAACAAAGAGCTAGGCTGAATGCGGTGGGCTCTACAGCCAGCCATGTACCTACCTTGAGTTATCCTGGTGAAATCCCTTTCTCTCTTCCTTGATCCCCTCCCAGCCTTCTCAGACCCCCAACCCCACCCCACCCCATGAGTCGGAAATGAGCTTCTTTGTTTTAACGCCTGCTGCTTTCTCACAAATAGAGCCACTGTCCCATAAAACGCCACATGACGTTTTGAATAGGCCATAAATGGCTCCAACAGGTGAAAAAATGAGAATACTGAGGAGGGGAAAGACCACCTGTTTGGTCACAAGCCAGGCAGCTCTTATCCGTGGTTTGGCTAATTCACCTGAACTTAGGTCTCTTCTGTCCACAGTTGAGCAGCACACGTCAAGCCAGACACACTCATCAGGCAGCGCTCCGGGAAAGATGACGTGACGCATGTTGCTGTCCGAGAACACTCTAGAAACAGGGCCAAGGTTTACAGAAGTGAGCAGAGACGTTGAGTGCCCACCTGGAGGTATCCCAAAGGGGTCCCAATTTCTAGAAAGCGCTGTGCGCCCGCCTTCTGAAAGCCAGGCTCTTTTATGGGCTCTCCAGCTGGGTGCCCAAAACCTGAGGCACTCTAGCTTGCTTCTGAACATTTACAGTCCTATGCCCAGCCCACCTGGAATGACCAATGTGGCCATTTGGAGTCTCTTGGGAGGAACATACAATGACATTGGAAAAAAAGCAAAATATGGACAAAAGGATTCCCTTGTGCAGGCGTTTTGGGTGACAGATAATGCCAAAATACAGAGTATTCAAGAACTAAAACCTCTGGCCAAGACAGAGCCCAAACGGTGGTGTCACTCACATTTCACTCCAGTGACATGAAGGAGCAGATTTTGCTCATATTGCCAAGAAACATCAGTGAATAGAAAAACAAAAAAACATTCATTAAGCCCTCATCTTCCATGAATACATTTACACTTAGTTTTTCTATAAAGGATTCTTTCCTCCTCTCCCCCACCCAAATGCCTCATGCGAATTTCTCCTAAGTGCCATTTTATCACCTTTGGGAACAGATGTTGCAGCCTCTTAAAACTTGGAGGTTACAAAAACTATCAAATTAATGTACAAGCCATTGAGTAACCGGCCGCATTAGCAACGTGCAAGAGTGGGATAAAAGGCTGCGCAATCACATCCCATTGTAGGCATCCCGCTTGCCATCAAAAACTGATGGCAACCATGGGGAGCCCCCATTGCAAAAAATCAAGGCCTTTGGGGACTATCCACATCTGTCAGGTTAGCAAATCAGACTTCGACACTTCCTTTCCAACAGCCACTGATGAGCCTGCACCATCTCCTGCTTGAAGCGCTCCTAGTGATCAATAGCAATAATGGGGTCAAATGCAAATAACAAATACTCTTAATGATTTTCTGTGAAATGGGAGGTGAGCCCGTGGGGGGGTGCGGGGGAGAGAAATGCTACTGAACGGCCTGATCCAAAGCAGGTAGAAATTGACAGCAAGAGTCCTGCTGACTTCCGACAAGCTCTGGCATTACAGATGCCGTGACCTTTTCTGGAGTTTTCACGCTGAGGTGGGGATTTTTTGGGGGCGCACACAGTCATTTTACCCATGGATAAATTTAACTGTGAAAGATTTAGCTTTCCCAACAGAATCAACTTCCACAGCACAATCCAGAGCCGCTCGCGCAGTAATTAATGCCAGAATCTGTTTATGACCTTTTGAATAAATTGTGCTTTTCTGAAGGGAAAGCCATTAAACACGTTAGCAAATATAATTCAGAGGAAAGTGACGGGGGGGGAGGGGGGAAGAGGCACAACAATCTAGAATTAACTAATTAAAAATGCTTCCTGCAAGAACCAGGCTTTTAAAAAGAATATTCTATCAAGCTGGCATTGTTGCCTCAATAAAGCTTTTTTATTATGCTTCACGCCCACCTTTTATAGACACCTCAGCTGTCTGTACTAGGGAAATTTACCCCCCAATAAATAAATAATTCACACCGCCCATGAGGAAGTGTTTGTAGTGTAGACAAAGCTGCCTGAACCGCACTCACAAACATGTGCTTGCCAAGGTTTTAAAAGTGACAGTTACTGAAAGTTTACTGCAGTGCTGTTAGTGAGCTTATTACGTACACTGGTAGTATTAGCACGGTCCCAGCTAAGATCAGGACCCCGCTGTGCAAGGTGCTGTACAAACACTTGTATTCTAAACAGATAAGACAAAGGAAGAATTATCCTCGTTTTACAGGTGGGGAACTACGGCAGAAAGATTAAGCGATTTACCCAAAAATCACACAGCAAATCTGTGGTATACCAGGGGAATAATAGATCTCCTGAATCCTAGCCCACTGGCTTAAACATAAGACCACCCTGCCTCTCTATGCACAGTGTGATGCATTCAGCAAGTACTTCTTTAATAGAAACTCAGCCTATTCCAGTGAAGCTATCCAGTCTAAATCTTCCTTGCTTTAATATACTTTCCTGTCATGGGGACATTATTTCAGCATACAAAAAAAAATTAAATACCATGCAAACTAGGTGAGAAATGTCAGCATTTATACCTGAAAATCCCACTACGAAATGTAATAATGCCATCAGCATTAACATTCCTATCATTTGTAATGCAAAAATTCAAGCTTCAGTGAATTGACTTCTGTGGGAAAAGGTTGCTGTTAGATAAGGCAGAGAAGTGCAGTGCAGTTCAAAACTAAAACCTAATTGAATCTTAATTGTAATGTAAAAGTGACGTACATATAGCAGGACCTAGGATTTTCTAGTTGGCACAGCAAACGCTCTGCTCTCCTTTCTGCCTGGTGGGTCTTGCCCACATGCTCAGGGTCTAACTGATCACCATATCTGGGGTTGGGAAGGAATTTTCCCAGGTCAGAATGAGGGACCGGGCCGGGGGGAGGAGGTGACGGGGGGCGCATAGTCACTATCTGAACTAGTGTAAATGGCGAATTCTCTGCAACTTGAAGCTTTAAGCCATGATTTGAAGACTTCAATAACTTAGCCAGAGGGTAGGGGCCTATTTCAGGAGTAGGTGAGGTTCTGTGGCCTGTGACATGCAGGAGGTCAGACTAGATGGTCCCTTCTGGCCTTAAAATTTATGGAGTCCATGTAATGCAGCATCCGAGAAGACAGAGTCGAAGGCAAAGCAGTGGGCTTGGCATCAGAAGGTCTGGGTTCCTGACTCAAACACAGATTTCCTGGGTGACCTTGGACAAGTCACTTCACCTTTCTCCCATCCTGTGCCTGTCACGTACGTTTAGATAGTAAGTTTTGGTGGGCATGGATCCCAGTATCAGTTAGAATCTGTAAGCACCACCACCAAGAGCTGGTCAAAATTAGGAAAACATTGAACTTCCAATGAAATTTTTCATCGAAAATTTCATTTTCATCCCTGCCAAGCAATCCACCACTCAATTTTTTGCAGGGTTTTTCCAAACACTAAACAACAGCATTTTAACAGGAATTGGTATAAGAATGACTCCACCACCAGAGAATATAAGTGTTGAAAGCTTTCTAAAAATTCCACATTCATATTTAGACTGGAATTTTCAAAAGTACTCAGCCCTGCCCTCCCTTGGCTTTCCGTGGAGTTGATGGGAGCATTCCCATCGGCTTTATGGGAGCCCATAAGCCCTGAGCACTTCTGAAAAATTCCACCTGTAAAACACACGCATCAAAAATCCAAAAAGTTACACTTACAGAAAAATATCAACGCTAATGTCCAACACAGCTATTGGATCAGTGAGAGAACACGTCAACAGGGTACTTGTAGCAATTGTTCTTAAAATAGAAAATGTAGAGACAGGCCAAAACCAGAGACTTTTCCCCCCCACCCCAGCAAACTGCATTTTTTGGTTTAAAATGCAGTTTGGGGTCAACTAAAACTGTTTGCAAATTTAGCAAATAGTTTTGGCCCCCAAAACTGGGAAAAAATTCCAAAAAAAAAGTAAACATTTTGGTTTGACATTTTCGAAATTAAACATTGACTGTGTTTCAAAAGCAGCAAAGAGTCCTGTCGGATGCATGCATCCGAAGAAGTGGGTATTCACCCACGAAAGCTCACGCTCCAATACGTCTGTTAGTCGATAAGGTGCCACAGGACTCTTTGCTGCTTTTACAGATCCAGACTAACACGGCTACCCCTCTGATACTTTGTTTCAAAAGTTAGCTGAAGTTTAACTGAAAAGGTGAAAGCATCAGAAACTACACAAAATGTTTTGAAATATTTTGGGGTTTTCGATTCTGCAAAATAAAAAAAAATTGTTGTTTTGGGTTGACCTGAAGTGATATTTTTGTTTATGTTTTTCAGTTTGTCATCTGAACAATAAAAAAGCAAGACGAAAAACAAACACCCCACACAATTATTCTCCCAGCTCTAGCCAAAACCCTTTGTCCCACCTTGGCATTGCTATAATGTGCAGAACACAAACGTTTACAAAATTACCCTGCTGAAGTGCCGTGTATCCAGGACAATCTTCTCACTCATGCACAGACACATCAGATCCCATCTTCATCTCATTTACCTCCACCAATCACGTTCAATTCAGTATCTAACATTTGGGGAGGTGGAGAGAGTTTCTTAAGAGTAAATAATTCAGACTAAAGCAGCCAGTAGCTCCAGTTCTCAGATCTGCAATGCAACACTCCTGCTTGGTTTCTTGGCTGTTCCACGCACACACATTCTCTCCAGTGACGAGTGGTTGGTTTGCAAACAAAGATGGCCCACAAGTATCAGATATTCAGCGAATCCACTGGGACATGGGGAGGAAGACTAACTGGGACAGGTGTTTTGTGGATATTTTCCTGGGAATATGCAGTCCTGCCTAATCTGAGCAGGCATCACAGCAGAGCTGTGCAAGACTCACATTTCACGACATGAACATTCTCATGCAAAAAAAAATCGCACGATTCCAAGGGCAGCAGGTAGAGCGTGGGAATTGGGGGAAGCACATTACATGCCCCCAAAATATTGACTTGCAATTTGACATCATGGCTTTTTTTGCACTCAGAGCCTGCAACAATTTGAATTCCAATGTGTTTTTGATGTGAAAGCACTTTTTGCTCAAAAACTGATTCATTTGATTGTTCGACAATGGAGAATAGAACATACATATCTTGGAAAAGCTGAATGCAAAGAGAGACCACACTACAAAGCAATAAGTATGTCCCTAACCCTGCGAAAGAGAGTTCCGTGTGGGTGGCCGACCGAGACACAGGCCCATGTAAGTCAACTGGGCTCTGCACAAGTGCCGGAGTCTGCTCAAGAATTGTGTACAGCAGGACCGAGAGCTAAGGACTTAAGCGATTGAGCCTTTACTCGCTTGAGTAAGGATTACTCAAGCAAGTATTCCCCTTGACAGTGTTCCCAGCTCCAACAATGCAAAAGTTATGAATCAGGCGTCAAAAAAACCCAAGAGATTTTACAATCTCCAGGATTCTTTTCAAGATAAGAAATACATTTTGGGTTCTTTTTCTTTGCCCTCTGGTTTGGGAGCCTTAAGGGGTCACATTTTCATGCTTTTCTCCATAACCATGTGGGCTAGAAACTGGCATTCAACAAAAACCATAAGCCAAGATTCTCTCATATCACATGATTCCAGGAACTAGGGCTTTACAGAAAGCATCAATTATTTTGCGACTTGCAATAAAAATTGCATCACTGGGTGAGGTTACTCACATGAGCCAGTGCTTGCAGGATCAGTTCCGTAGACTCAAAGAGCCTTGAAATTCTGCATGACTTTTTCCTTTTCCGGGGCTATTTTGCACACTTCTGGGCCCATTTTTTAAATTTAGGCTGGGATTTTCAGAGAAGCAGGTGTCTAGCCCTTTTCAGCTCCTGCAAAAATCCCAGTTCTAATGCTGTGGTCAGGGCCGGCTCCAGGTACCAGCTTACCAAGCAAGTGCTTGGGGCGGCAACTCCGGAGCGGGGCGGCATTTTAAGGTATTCGGCGGCAATTCGGCGGTGGGTCCCTCACTCCCGCTCGGAGCGAAAGACCTCCCGCTGAATTGCTGTAGATCACGATTGCAGCTTTTTTTTTTTGGCTTCTTGGGGCGGCAAAACCCCTGGAGCCGGCCCTGGCTGTGGTAGATTTAGAGCAGAGCAAACCCCACACCAAACCAAATCCCTAGATCTAAGCACCTCCAAACTTTGGGGCAGTCCAGATCCTTATCTCAACTCTGAAGCTCAAAGCCCAGCACAGCTATGAATACTGGAGATACCAAATGAAGTTCAATAGCCATATTTAGAGGATCAAGATGAAATTTTACTACCCAATTGGCTTGCTTAGAAAACAAAAACTGCTTATAAATCATATTTCAACCCAGTGTAAATTTTCAAGGCAATTCAGGAGTCATCTGTTCAGTAAGGCCACTCACTAGTATTACGACAGAAGACATTGCAATAACTTTCTTTTTAAAATGTACAATCAAACTTGATTCGGCAAACTGGTCTATTCCCAACTATCCACTGAAGATTTCTTAGCGCCAATTCAGCAGCATACTTAAGTGCCTGGGTCTTATCGACCTCAGCTAGATTTCAGCATGTGCTTAAGTGTTTCACTGAATCAGATCCTCAAAGTCTGATCTTACAAGCTTCCAACCACCCTCAGATCCCATTGATTTGATGAGAATTGGGGGATTTCAGCACCTCATGGCGATCAGGCCCTTTAAAAGCATACTTTAGGCACCACTTGTAATAACCAACAAGAAGGCCCCCCCACACACACACACGGTCAAGAGTGTCCAGGAGACGATTATTTTCATTCAAGTGAAATATCCTCCAACAAGAGAGAGGGGACACTGTATCCCCTGGCAACTAGAGTCCTGTCTGTCAGTTGTTCTCCATATGGCCAAATACTTTCCTTCCATGTGGGAGTATATCAGATTTGGCAAATAATTCCATGTTATCAGTAAACAAAAATTACTTCTCAGTGCTCTCTCGCTTTTTTTTTTTAAATAAATCTATATCTCTATATTGCTTCCTCTTAAGCTTCTTTCAGATACCATTTAGCAGCTAAACTACTACAAGATATACCGAAAGAGATGAACGCAATAAAAAGGTCCAATTTTTCCCCCCCAACATCAGTGGTAAAGCACATGTTGGACGGGAAAGGGTAAATTTTCGTTATCAAGAAAATCCAACACAAACTGAACTCAGTTTTCAGATGGATTGCAGGCCCCAATTCAACCAAGCACACGTGTCACTTTTAAGCACATGTTGACGTCCCAATGGAGTCAGTGCTGAATCAGAGTCTGGCAGCTTGAAGGAGATCTCACCCCCTCTTTTAGCCTGCTCTACACTTGCTAAATCAAGTTCAGCATCAGGTCAGCTGTCAGTACAGGCCAGGACAAACCATGTGCAGCTAACAACTCTGAACAACAGGGCACAGCCATTATAAAAATTTAGAAAGCGTACTAGACCTACAAAGCCTTGTAAAACTCAACCCCTGCAACAGTCAAGTCAGTGGCATCACAGCAAGTAATGGCTGATTCCAGACTAACCATTCCAAGCAGGAATACATTGCACCATCTGGTGGTGGGGCAAATTTACTTCACAGTCCCACAAGGAAACACCAACTCAAGGACAACACTGGGATGGTGGCTTTCCAGGAGGGAGCAGACTAAGCCGGCATGACCCAAGCACTCAATTATTGGCCAACTAAGGGAAAACATGCAGTGTACACTCATTGCTTTGCAATCCATGGAACTACCTAGACTTGACCTCAAGTGCGTGGTGGAGGAATCCTGGTAGGTTTCAAGGGGACATCATGGTCTCTGCCTAGTCACCAATGGACTTTCTCCCAGATCACAAGATCCAGCACCCT
This sequence comes from Mauremys reevesii, assembly GCF_016161935.1. Taxonomy (NCBI): domain Eukaryota; kingdom Metazoa; phylum Chordata; order Testudines; family Geoemydidae; genus Mauremys; species Mauremys reevesii. The sequence goes on from NC_052641.1 coordinate 18,150,614, forward strand.
TTTGGCTCCATCGCTTGGCAGAAGCTTAAGGGATGAGGTGAAAATGTTGCTGGTACACTGAAAGGGTATATGGGGGAATCCTTATGGGAAAATCCTACAGAATTTAATAGGGATGAAACCAAAAGGGATTCCTAGAAATTACTTTGAAAGCCGTATTTGTTTTCAAGCTCTCTACAAGTCTTTTGTGATCCTACAGAATTCTATGGCGGGGATATAATTCTTAACTGCATTCTACAGGATGGATTTTGGGGGTTGCTATTTTCTATGCAATTCAGGACTTTAAATTGAAGCAACACAGATGAGCTACATGCTTGTTTGTATCCAATTGCCTCAATTTCTTTTACCCTGAAAGCACTGACTCCTGCCTTCTTATGCACCTACGTTCCTTGTTCAGGCAAAACTGCCACTGACTTCAGCGATTGAGTCAGAAGCAAAGTACATGGTCTCTAGATTACCTGCTGTATGTTTCCCTTTGAAGTGAACTGGGCAATCCATGAATCGCTAAGAGGTAGTAGGAAGGGATCTTGGCTAATCCCTACAATTAACATAATTCCCAGACTGGGCCCCATCTATGAATCCAGGATTGGATCTAAACCAGACCATTCCTGAAGGTGAAGTCTTCATTCCTACCTCAAAATACTTCTAGGACAGATTAAGGGTGGAGGATGGAAAACGCTTACTGCACCTTGCCCCATTCAGTGGAAGAACCCAATGCAGTAGTGCAGAGGCTCTCAACCTTCCAGACTACTGTACCCCTTTCAGGAGTCTGATTTGTCTTGTGTACCCCCAAGTTCCACATCACTTAACTACTTGCTTACACAGACATAAAAATACCAAAAAAAGTGTCATGGCACAGTTATTGGAAAATTGCTGACTTCTCACTTTTACCATACAATTATAAAAATAAATCATTTGGAATAGAAATATTGTACTTATATTTCAGTGTGTAGAGCAGTGTAAACAAGTCATTGTATGGCATTTTAGTTTGTACTGACTTTGCTGGTGCTTTTTATGTCGCCTGTTGTAAAACTAGGCAAATATCTACATGAGTTGCTGTACCCCGCTGGAAGACCTCTGCATACCCCCAGGGTGTGTGTACCCCTGGCTGAGAACCATTGCTCTCGTGGGACATTTGCTACCAGTGCACATGCACATCAAACTGCACTGAAAACACACTGCTCATACCCAAGGGAACCAGTTGTTGAAAACCAGCAGTAAAGATGATGCTCGCTATAAAGAAATCCAGAAGACAACTGCCTAAATGGCAAAGATTTATTAACTGTATCTATGTGCTGTACTTCACCGCCTGTTTTCCCCATCCATCCGCTCTACCAGCCTAGCACAGCAATCGACTTGCACGGAAGAGCCCCAGTGCTGACTGACCCTGTATGAAACATCGGAGGCTGCAAACCATCATTTAACACAGACGGGGGAGGGGAGCGGTGGGTCAGATTGGTTGCAGTGGTTGTATTGCATCATCAGCTGCAGTATAACCTTGAGCTGCAACCAAAGAAAACATAAGAAAAAAAATCCATCTCTTTGTTAGAAACAGACTTTTTCCGGGCTCTCTTTAAAGAGAAATGTAATGTTGAGAAAAGCCATTTGATTAATACCACGTTTGTAGCTGCAAATGGAGATTTCTATTAAAAGCCGCTTTTAAGAAGAAGGGGACAGAAAAATCCCATCCACCCACACACTTAGTAGACCAATTGCAGAGGGAGTGTTTCAAGGGGAACAGATGTTCAACAACAAGGGAGAGTTTAATTATGTTTCATTTCAAAACTTTGAAGAGTTCAAATAATTCATCTGGGAGGAAGGGAGACTGGCCCAGCAGGTAGGGCACTGGCCTTCGACTTGGGAAGGTTGGACTCAATTCCTGATCCACCCTGATCCCTATGTAACCTTGGGCGAGTGACGCAGTTTGTCTACGCCTCAATTCCCCACTTGTAAAACAGGGGCAAAAATTAATAGATTCATTGATTCCAAAGCCAGAAGAGACCACTGTGATCATCCAGGCTGACCTCCTGTATTACATATCAGAGGGGGAGCCGTGTGAGTCTGGATCTGTAAAAGCGGCAAAAACTTCAGGACCAGACGTCAAAGAGAAACTGCTGAGCTTCAGTTCATCTGCAAATTTGACACCATCAGCTCAGGATTAAACAAAGACTGTGAATGGCTAGCCAACTACAAAACCAGTTTCTCCTCCCTTGGTGTTCACACCTCAGCTGCTAGAAGAGGGCCTCATCCTCCCTGATTGAACTAACCTCATTATCTCTAGCCTGATTCTTGCTTGCATATTTATACCTTCCTCTGGAAATTTCCACTACTTGCATCTGACAAAGTGGGTATTCACCCACGAAAGCTCATGCTCCAATACGTTTGTTAGCCCATAAGGTGCCACAGGACTCTTTGCCGCTCCTGTATATATTACATACACCATAGAGCTGCCCCCAAAATAATTCCTAGAGCAGATCTTTTAAAATTAAGATGCAATGTTTTTCTAAAATGGCCAACAATGGAGAATCCACTATGCCTCTTGGCAAACGGTTCCAATGGTTCGCCTCGTTCAACTCTGAATTCGTTTGGCTTCAGTTTCCAGCCATTTCTCTGCTAAGCTGACAAGTCCATTATTAAATGTCTGTTCCCTATGTAGACACTTACAGACTGTAATCAAGTCAATCCTGATCCTCCTTTTTGTTGAGATTAAAAACAAACAAACAAACAAAAACCCTTCCCTACCTCACAGTGATGTTTCAAGAATAAACACGTTAAGGATTGTGCAGTGCTCAGATACTACAGTAATGGGACCAGATAAAGTTCAAAGTAGATAGTGGATTTTGACAGATCGGAGGCAGACCCCAGAATTAGTACAAGCTATATTGTACTCACACTTGGTTTATTATAAGACAAGTTATTTATATGAACATTTAATGAGTTTTAACTATGTGGAAAGCGTGAATGACAAGACAGCCATTTGTCAGCAAAAGAGTTAGGAGAAAAGGTCACAAAAGGTCCACTTTTTGTTTTAATTCATTTTAACGCCAATTAAGTAAGATTTAGTGGAAAGTCTCCATAAAAACCAATGAATAAAGGTTTACTTCTGTTATTTAAGAAGTTTGGGGGAGATGTACTATATTCTTCATACAAATCCAAGAGTTAAATCCCTGCTCCAAGTGAAAACTGAACCCAACCTTAACACAAAGCCTATAAAATACCTTGCCATGTTTCTGGTATGCTCTTGTTTTACTTACCTGCCTCCACCGGTCTTCAGTGCAGTTTGACTGAACCCTTCTTACTTAAGTGTCTTGCAGCCCACCAACTAGTAAAAGGAATTTTGTTTCGGAAAAAGGCACCTACACCCGGTCATTTGCAACAAGCTCCACCCAGAGATACCATGAAAGTTCCAACCCTACTCTGAAGGGCACTGTGTCTGCCTCTGCTTCACCAGAGATGGCTGCGTACCACACTGCTTTAAGCACTATAATCCGTTTCTTGGCAGCATGCTGGGTTCTCACATAGGAAGAAGCCTGCAGGCGATAAGAAATCAGACATGTGTGGGATTAGCATATTTGAGATCTTATTTAGGTGGAGGCATGGGTGGGAAATTAAGGCGACAAGGGAAAAGCCTGAAGCCTAAACAGAAGCACCAGTGTAAGAGGCTTGTGTTTTCTGGGGGGGTTTAAGGGGCAGACAAAAAAAGGGGTATGAACTGTGGCCCAAGAATATGCCCTTGGTTACAACCACGTAGAGTGATTCCCCCGACTTCAGTGTAGTCACCAGATTGGGTTTACATCAATGTAACAGAGCAGAATGTGGTCCCTCCTCAGAGGCCTCAAGAACCGACGAAGGAACCAAGGTGAAGCTGTGCGGCACAGTCAAGAAATACTGATCCTAGCATCCGTAAAAGTCTATGGATCATTTCGTATAATCTGGTACCTGCTGCCTCGATCTGACGTTAAGCTCCAGCACTAAGCTCCCTCACCACAAGCTCAACTTGCCACTGAGCAGTGGTCAGGAAGGTGATGTATACACACGCGCATTATCGTTGTCCTAGCCGTATAACTCACTAACTCCACTGCACGTATACACCAGGCTGGCAATAGAGTAAGCATCAAATTCTGATTAACTTCTCCACCCTCTAACTAGCTAGTAAAAGTTAAGTATCACAAGTGTTATTGGATGGGCACTGTTTAACATTACTTTCTCTCCGTAGAAATATTATTAGATGGCCATCCAGGGCAAGAGGATTTCACCATAATGGTCAGGGAGGGCAGACAAGATAGCTGGATGAAGCGCTTGAAGAGGGCCTACACTTGAAGAGCAACCAGGTTAAAAAAAAAAAAAAGAAAGAAAGAAAGCAAAGGCACCTTCTTACACAAGAGATCTGTTTCCTGTGAGTATTTAAATCACTCTTGAGTCACTCAAAACAGCAAGTCCGTTTTCACTACTTTTTGTTCCTCTGAGCCCTAGAGCTGACAGAGCCAACAGAATCCAGCTCACTCCCTCCACCTTCTCGGGCAACAATTGTTTTATTACATTCCACTTGCAGGGTGAGTGCGTTCCACCTGGGCAGCCTCACGGCCGGCACAGAGTGCACCATTTGTGGTGGGGGCAGGGAACCAGCTGGCATGTAGCTTATTTATTCCTGGTGATAATACAATGCAGGAGAAGGGAAGAACTCAGGTCAGTTCTTGGGCTCAAGGTGGAGCTTGCAGGATTGGCAAGAAACAAACACCTTTTTCCACGTAAAACCGAGCATATCTGAACTAGAAGTCACGGAGATGCAGTAAACATGGGTACAGCAGACTATTTTACCATTACTTTTTGGAGCAGAACTGACCTGTAAGAAGCAGAGCGTGAGGGAAAACCAGCAGGGTAGGAAAGGGCAAGCCAGAAGGTAACAAACAGATGACTATACAGACCACAAGGTTCTAGATGGATCAGAAGACTATGAAAAAAAACAAAGAACACTTTGGTTTCTGTACCAGTGAAGAGGTCCAATTCTCTACCCAAACACTGAGACTTGGCCGTCACTGCCAGCCTATACCAGTTCAATACATCGCTATGGGGTGTGGAAAATCCACTTCCTGAGCAACACAGTCATAGCGACTGAACTCCCGGTGTACACAGCGCTAAGTTGACAGGAGGGCTTCTACAGTCGCCATAGTTGCTGCCGGTCAGGGAGGTGGAATATCTACAGACAAGAGGAGCTCTCCCATGCATGTAGGTAGCATCCTCCCTAAGCTCTGCAGCTGCACCGCTGCAGCATAGACAAACCCTCAGAGTCAAAGATACGCTTCGTAAACAGACTGATCCACCAATATTCAGCTGACCAGGGCAAGGCCGGTGGCAAGCTGGGAGTACTGCTACCGAGCTGCTTAATACTACACCTATGAAATGTACACAACACCAGCCAAGACAAAACATGCTCATGCAACTGCTCTTCTACATTCCCCTTCCCCACATCCCTGTTTACTGATCTCCTACACCTGGTGCATCTGGTCTTTCAAACTCTCAGCTCTTTTACCACATGTCTGCATAGCATTTAGTGTTATAGGGCATCCAAGTTCTATACAATACAAACACCTTTTCCATTCAGTGTCTATCGAATTCCTGCCAGCCAATAGGTTATTTAAAAAAACATCCTTCTCTGTAATCTACCTATCTTAACTATTCAGCCAAGGAGGCTGTACTAATGCGGAGTTATATTAAACAACTAACATGACATGTGAAAGTCATTACAAGCACTGAAGCTATAAAGCTTTCAAGCAACATCTTGAAGTCCCAAACCCTTGTGAATAATTACTAGTGCCAAGTGTGCCGACATGCCTTGATCTTCTATGTACTGAATTTTTTTTAAACTGCTCGCTTTGAGTTGTCGTAACAAATGAATGCCTAGATCATCAATAAGTAGGCCTTTGATAGCACGTTATTTTACTTCACTCCTCTTCTCTCTGGAAGACAGGTGTGTTATTCCAACAGTTCACTGGACACAGCGGGTTATTCTGATCTACTGGAGAAAGTCAGGTGTCTATTGGTCTTCCCATCAATAGATAAATAGAAAAATGGCCAATAGTTCCATCATGCAGATTACATTCACTGGGTCTCAGCAGACTAAAGAGTAACAAACCACTACACATGCCAGGCCACAATTAATTACCTGCACATCTGGACATGTTCTAAGAGATAAACTTTTATGGGCCAACCATTACTGACACTAACACACCATATGATTTAATAGCCTCTAGTATCCAGACTATTTTTAATGCAATGGCAAAAATGAGCATATGTTCATCAAAAATAAAAGTAAAGGTCCTAACAGAGAACCTGCAGCACCATGGGGTTTTGGATACCCAGCAGATTGGACGATCAAGCCCTCAATGTGCACAAACCTATCACCTCCCTCAAGCACCTATGTATGTGTATATATGGACTTCAGCATCTTAGCAGCTATAACACCCCAGCAGGGAAACACATATGCTAAAGCAATCAGTACATTAGTGGGGAACATGCATTTTGATAATGATCAGTGACACAGAGCACTTACTTCCACAGAAAGACGTCTTTATTGCCCTGTGATTATAATTAGTTGGCATCAATGTGATCACTGGAGATACTTAAGTACATAAAAGCAGAATCTTTGAACACTGAGCAAAGTTTCATCATTGCACTTGGGAAAAAGTTTAACACCAAACACTGACTTTCCCTGAAAGGCTGGCAAAAATGATCAAACCTCAAAAGCAGTTCAAGATGCCAAATATATTCCTGCTGGCTTTTCTTGACATAATTTCCTAGGTAAGACCAAAAATACCTACTACAGTCCTGGAGACTTAAAAATTCCCTCTGTTCTACAAGACGGGGCTGATTTTATTGACAGGAACTCAGTGTTATTCAACAGAATTCACCCTGCCGATCAGGAAATTCACTCAAGGACGAGAGAGGCCTGAAATGGCAAGGATAAGTCCTTTTGAGCAGGGTTCCTGTCCCAGGCCAGGTATTTTCAAAAGGCCCCCGTTTGTGAAAGGCGCAAAGAATTGTTCATGTTTGAGCTGATCCTGAAAAGTGGCATTCAGGCAGGGAAAGGAGCACAGGAGTAAAGAGAACACAAGGCTGAGAAAGGACAGCAGAACAAGAGGCAGGCTACATCTCCAGGCCTTTATACCGCACTATGCTACCAGCAGAGCACTGCTAGCAGCTTAGCTAATGCTGCTCAGGGAAGGGGTGTAGCTGTGCTGGCAGAGGAATTCCTCCTGTTAGCTTATACTCCATCTCCATTAAGGGGCTCTGCCAGCATAGCTATAAACCCCACACACACCCCAAGACTCTGTAGTCTAGACAAGCCATAGGAGTTATGGAAACATTACAGTTATCGAAAGACAGGAATCTCTGCTGCCAATTGATTTCGTAACCAGCAGAGCCGGTCAGAAGTTTTCCAACAGAAAATGTTGATTTGTCCAAACTGAGACATTCTGCGGGAACACGTCCATTTCAATTATTAAGGGGGGTGGAAGGGGAGACAGCATTTTGATAAAGTTAATTTTACTGAAACAAAACATTTGGAATGACCCAAAACAAAACGTTACACTACACAGGAAATTGCAACATTTCAGTTCAAAATGCTAAAATTTCCCATGGGACAGAGATGCCAGTGCCCCACCAGCTCTAGCCACCAGTGGTGGATTAATGATTTTGCCGCCCCTAGCCCTGAAATAATTGCCACCCCCTGGCCCCATATGAACTTGTTTTAGTTTTTTTTTTACAAATTCGTTTGAGCGAAAATGAATCTAAATATCATTAAAATAATTGAACATTTACAAATTATAAACAATGAACGCATGTCTGTATAGTGCGATTTCGCTTATAGTGCGGGACCGCGCATGGATCCGAAACCCCGCGTTCACGTGGGGGTCTGGTGCAGTTTAGGATTCTCAAGAGTATGTTTACTAAATGGAGTCGCACCGTCATTGGTGGTTTCAATACGCGCTATGATTGGGAGAATCGCGGCGTCACTGATGCCACGATTACAAAAATGCTGCTATTATAAATTTGCCGCCCCTGCAGATTTGCCGGCCGTGGCGATAATACGCCACTGTTAGCCACCAGTTTGCCAGGTGCGTGGTTTGCCTTCCAGGGCAGGTAACATCAAGCTCAGTTGTACTTGAGTTAATGGTCTTGTTCAAAACCAGGGCATGGGGGGTTGGGGGGGAGAGGAGAGGAAATGAAGCGATTGTGACTTTCTGGACAGAATGTCTCTTAAAGCTGCTTTCCCCCACATGGCTTTAAAACAAAATTGTTGGAAAAAGAAGGGTTAACGTGCCGGCAGCGAATGGTATTAAAATGCTGCAGAGGCAGGATTCATTGTCGTCCCCCAGTATTTATTATTGTTACCTCCGCCTTGAGAGTAGAACTGACACCAATTGATAAATTAAGGGATAGGCCTGTTTCATGGTATACGCCCCTGCAATGCTGTTCTTCCTGCATCTCATGAAGCTTACGGACTCTCCCTACGTGCCTTCTAGAGCAACCAACAGTTACTCCCCCCCACCAGCCCCAAAGGCCTTATCTTGGCTAGGACAAGAAGTCATGACGAACACTGAGTTAACATATGTCGTATGATTGAGTGGAACTGGCAGAAGAGGGACAGGTGACAGTAGGAATCTTTTTTGGTGCAACACCAGTGGCTCAGGAGTCTGAGGTGGGCCAGAGTCAGGGCCGGCTCCAGGCACCATCTTAGCAAGCAGGTGCTTGGGGCGGCCACTCCGGAGAGGGGCGGCACATCCAGCTATTTGGTGACAATTCGGCGGAGGGTCCCTCACTCCCGGTCGGAGCGAAGGACCTCCCGCTGAAATGCCACAGATCGCGATCGCGGCTTTTTTTTTTTTTTTTTGGCTGCTTGAGGCGGCAAAACCCCTGGAACCGGCCCTGGTCTGAGTGCTCTCAAACACAGACCTCTTAGCATGTAACGCTGGCATCTACACAATCAGTAAAGATCTCTTTCCTACAACTGCCTGCTCACTGCATCACTTATTGCTAATGAAATAACAGACAGGTTGGTCATAGTCTGTCCCAGTAGGAGCTAGGGTCAACCAGGAGCAGCTAACACATATCAGAAGCTATCTGCAATCGAGGCAGAGACATGGTTGAAGTCATAGTAACTTTCACATCCTCTTTTTTCCTAATCAAAGCCCACAAAGTGGTAGCCTGCTGCTAAAAAAAGGTTGGACTGCTAATAAACCAAGCACCCAACATTCGTTCTGCTGATGCAATTACTGGAGTGGGCGAGTCTTAGGTGACAAGGTATCTGGAACCCCTTCTCCCACCTGCAGGGGAATACAAGCAGTAACTATTTCCTTACCAAGGGCACAGCAACCAACGTAGTAGCATGTAACCTCAGCCAACAGTTCCCAACTTCTCCCATTCAAATGGATGTTCTTCGAAATCAGGAACATTAGCTGCTTCTGTAGTTCAGCTAATTTCACTTATTCGTAATGAAGATACCTGGTGTGCATATATAGCCCTTTCCATCCATAGGTCAAAGTTGTTTTACAAAAGCATTACTAGCCCCATTTTACAGATGGGAAAGTGAGGTGCAAGGAGGTGAAATGACTTGCCAAGATTGAACAGCAAGTGAGTGACAGAATTGGGATTCGAGCCCATGTTTCTCCAACTTTCAGCCCTCTGACCAAGCCACTGGATCACAACTGTCCGGCCCTGCCTACAATTATTAGCAAACTATGGAATAAGAAAAGCAACTTCTAGACAGAAGCAATGGCAAGGTGGATTAGTTTTTTGTTCTTGTCCTCTTGAAGGACACCAAACATTCTCTTCATCCCTGAAAGTTCACAGTACAGATGGAAAAGATCTATTAGACCAGGGTGGAACTTATAGCCTTCAACAGAGGATGTATCGGATATTATACAAGATCGTAGCCAAGAGAACAAGCAGCTATTTCTATTACAAATCTGGTTAATTAGATCAGAGTGTTCGCAAGATACTCCATGAGAAAGTCTGGATCAAAACCAAACCTACTCCCTGCCTGGCAAGGGAGCGCCACACAGCTGATCCAGAGCCTCACTGAAGTAACGAGGGCTCTGTGCTGGCACAGATGTTTGCCCACGCAGAGCTCCTTGTGTAATTAGGACCCGATTTGGTAGCTCACCTCTGACTGGCCTTTGCAACAGCACGAGTACAAGTCAAGGTTTCCCTGTCACGGAAAATTAACTGAGCCACAATCAAACTCATGTGAAGTCAAACGACGTTACAACCGAGAAAAATTGCCAAGCTGTATCACAGGGCAGAGGCACTTATTTAATTTGTATTTGGGTCAAAGACTTAACAAAATTACAAGCAAATCTAACCAGCAATAAAAATGCGAAACTCAAAACTAGCAGTTATCTTTCAAGGGGAAAATAAAACCCCTCTCCTTGTTTTAATTATGAAAAGAGCAACGGATACAAGGGAGCCAGCTGCAGTGTGCAACTACTGCTCTAACCCGGAGCCTGGAAATTAGCCATAGTGGCAGCAAAGATTACCACCGGGAGGACATGGAGAGCTCCAAAGGTTCTGGGAGGTGAGTCAAGGGAGGGATGATGAAGGAGGTTGGCTATAGAATTCCACCCAGGAGACTGAAGGATTTCAACCCTGGGGTTGCGGCAGCTGCTTGCATTTTGCAAACAAGGATGTCCCTTGCATCAGCTGGGTCTCCTGATTCATAATAAAATCCAATAGCAGTAATGGACAGATCAATAAGGATGGGAGGGGAAGGGGATTAAAGCCATTTTCTTACTTTCCACCACTTTGGACCTCGCTCCCGCAGCAATATGATTCGTTAGCAGAAGTCAGGTCTCACCAAAGCCAGCCTTGCACTGATGTGCAGAACACAGCACTGGCCATTGAGGCCTCTACTTAGCACACCATGGCTAGAAAGTTAGGGCTGACTAGGGTGCTGGCAAATCTTACCCTAGCCAGCAGCATCAGGGAACAAACCAAAGTCTCTGAGATGCAACATGAATGAGCCAACCTGAGACCTCGGATTGCAGAGCTGGCTTTTTACAGAGTCAGAACGAATATGCCCTGGCACCAACTCCACACAGCATCAAGGAGCAAAGCTCCTCTGGTCTGACTAACTGACTCTCTGCTACGCATGGTTCCTCTGCCCAACAAGTACAGCACAGTATCGGGATGAGGCAATCCTCAGCTAACCTCTCATCAGCACGGAACACAAGCAAGTCCTTGTTGCCTTTTACAAGGCTGTTTTTTCTGGTTTCAGGATAGGACCTGACAGACCAACTTCACAGTGCGTTCTCCAGGATACTTCTAATGGCTGCAGGTAAAATAAATTCCACTGCTAATCAGCATGAAGGGGAAAGTCACAGACACCAGCATCCTCTGGATCAAAAAGCATTTCCTTTTCACCAAGACATAATTTCACTGCTGGCCTTTGAAACGAACTCTCACCACAGGCAAAATTCTGCCTCTCGTTCCACACCTGTGTAACCCAATTTACATCACTGACTATGAGCAGGTGAAACCGAGGGCAGAATATTACCCTGCCTGCATCATATCTACTATGAGTTTCTCTCTCTCCAGCATTTAAGGCGAAGTGAAGAACTTCTGTAAAAAGAAAGACACTGCTGACCTAACCAGGCCAATATGCCCTGTGTGCGTGTCTGTATTTCAAATGCAGCGTTTGAAGGATCTGTTCCTTCTTTACTTAATCTTGTATGGCCCCCATTGCCACAGTATCTGAGCCCTTTAGTCTATAATATAGTTACCCCCCACCCCAACACCCCTGTGAGGCAGGGCAGCACTGTTATGCCCATTGTACAGATGAGGAACTGAGACTAAGTGACTTGCCCAAGGTCACGTCACAGGGGAAGTCTGTGGCAGAGCAGGGAATTAAGCATGTCTTCCGATTCCTAGGCTAGTGCTCTAACCAGTGGGCCAGCCTTCCTTTGTCAAAGTCCTGTTACCTCCAATAGCTGACAGCCTCACAGATCCCCTAGAACACAGCAAGGAGAGGAGCAAGATGACCCTTGATCTATTTGTGAAGTCACTAGCTGCCCTTGGAAAATCACTAGTTCCTAACCCCAAAACCACTGATGTGCGTGGAAAGGGCTTTGGATCGGGTCTTAAGTGAAAGAGGAAATGGTTTACAAGTCCTTTGGTTACGATGCACGCCCAGGTTTTCTAATCTTATCAGTTTTAAAGATTTAAAAATTTAAAATGTTTTTGCTTTAAAGAGTACTTTGCAAGTACAACTAGAAAAGCAGGGTACTTTTAGACTAAAAAGTAGGACCATTTTATTCAGCTGTGTGTAGTTTTACTTGAATTTCCAGAAATCATAAATTCCCATAGCTTCCAGTAATTTCATCAGGAGTAGTACGTTCTCAACAGCTCTAAAAGCAGCCACTAACTAGATATCGAACTCCTCTATGACCCTAGCCTCACAAAGCAGACAGCGGCCAGAACTAAGGTGTCAATAAGTTCCTTTACAAACACCGAGAGCTCTACTATAGTTCAGCTATCTGTAAATCATTTTAGGCCAACTCTGAATTCCACACACAGTCGATCTGGAACCGAAAGTGTACTGGGAGGACTGTAATGTTTCCTTAAAAGAAAAGAATGCAGAGTGTCACCCTCAGGGTGTTCTGAGAACGCACAGATCATTACATTGCGCAACTAGATGTTTCCTCCAAACATAAACTATGGCTAAGAGATCAAACACTGAAATCAGATTCTTAGAAAGGCCGTTTGATCAGTTTATAACGCAAACACCAAACAGGGGCGGCTCCAGGCCCCAGCACGCCAAGCGCATGCTTGGGGGGCAGCAAGCTGCAGGGGGCGCTCTGCTGGTCGCCGCGAGGGCGGCAGGCAGGCTGCCTTCGGTGGCTTGCCTGCGGAGGGTCCGCTGGTCCCGCGGCTTCGGCAAACCTCGAGGTTCGCCGAAGCCACAGGACCAGCGGACCCTCTGCAGGCAAGCCACCGAAGGCAGCCTGCCTGCCGTGCTTGGGGCGGCAAAATACCTAGAGCCGCACCGACTACTAATGTGTAAAGTTAAGCAAGTGCTTAAATCTTTGCAGAACCGAGAGTAAGTTTGTACTCAACACCAAGTCCTTGAATTTTGATTGAAAGTGTACAGGGCAATCAATAGTTTTTCAGTATTTCCTTAAAACTTACAAGTTATTATAGGCAAGAAATCACAACAGCTGAAAACCTTACTAGAAAATATATAGCAAAACCCACTCATGCAACAAACGCAAAGGCAGTCCCAGGATAGAGAGGATGGTTGCAGTCCATACATTTAGGACTCAGGATGACCTACTATTTATCTTTGAGAGTAGTCAAGTTGAATTTATGTTTGGAAAAACATCACACCCGGATACCCTTGCTACCAATAACATTCCCTTGCCTTTGTTACCAATAAAACCTGAGGTTATTAGAACAGGCCACATGTTTAATATCTACTCATCAGCATATAGGCTACTTGTTTATTTCCACAGTTAGCTCAGTGTGGACAGCAAAGAGAGGAGCCAGCTTCATTTGTGTTTCTAGTCACTTTCATTCTCTGGTTTCCCATGCACTTCTAGAGTAAATACCACAAATGCTTGGATTGCAAAAACCTAAAGGAAATATTTTTTAAAACAAACAAACAGAAACAAAAAACACTTTTCAGTAAAATAAAAAAAGTCTGGAAACATTTCTGGTTCTGATCTTTTTTTTTTAAAGTTCAAAACCCTTAAGATCCAATCTTGCCAGGCAGCAGGACCACTGAACCTGTGCACAATCCCAGTGGCATCTCTGGGGGAAAGCTGCCTACACCCACACAGATCTGATTGCAGAATTTGACCTATAACTACTTGACAGAGTCCCTTTAACAGATGAGCCGTAAAAAGGATCATATAGGGGTTATGACACCCTCTGGCCTCAATCCTACTATGTAATCTGCTAGCACAAACGCCTGAACCAGGGGGGGATCCCATCCCCATTGGCACTGCACAGGAGTAGTGACCCATCATCAGATTGCTCTGCCAGCTGGGGCAGGAAGCTATGCTATCATGCTGTGGTTAAAATAGCATTTAACAGAGTTTTGTAGAATTCTTCTCACCCAGGGCAAGTCGTTTTATTTATTTGTGTCAGATGAGTAAGATCATGGTTTGGTTGTTTTTTTTTTTAAATCATGGTAGAAGGTGGGCGAGATTTTGTCTCTGGGCTAGTAAGTGTTCAGGGCAGTGTTTGAAGCCCAGTCCTATTCTCTGAAATACCAACATTAAAGGGACACTGTCACCTTAAAACCAAAACCATTTCCGTCTGAATTTTGTACACCAGTTAGTTACATGAAACCCCTAATAGGGCTATGAACGAAGGGAGACTGGAGGTGGAATACTTCCATTTTGCCAGTTTGTTTACTTGTCTATAATTCACCATTTCCCATGGACACACACTTTCCACTCTTTTTGTGGGTCTGTCACACAGCAACAAGGGAAAGATACTTTTAAAAAACAGAGAAATGTGATTCTAGAGCCGCACCAGTTAGCAAGAGGTGGGGATGGACTCAAGGGCAGATCTAGCACCTGAAGCTACTTTTAATGCAGTTTTTTTTGTTAACTGACTAGATTCAAGCTGATGGTGCCCCATTAATGGTGTTAATGCTAATCATCCCCACGTGGAGTATTTGGCTTCCTTCAAATACTGTCTGCATCCCAGGCTCATTTTACCTGTGACATCTGTGGCCTGAAATTGATGTCCTTGAGATCGATAGATCCAGGTGACAGGTTATGAAGCAGCTGGCAGAGCAAGACTCCATCTCTCAAAGCCTGAGCCAGGTCAAAGACAACAGCTGAGGGCCAGACCACCCTGTGGTTCGGGGGCAAAACCTTACAGTCGATCAGCCAGCGGCCACACTGCCTCCACTCCTCCATGCTCCTTCAGAGAAATGGATCCTTCGGGGGGGGGAACTTGTCCTAGATGAGTTGCCAGCGGTTCCAGCCCCCGCTCCTGTTCATTGAGGACACACACCAGCAGCCTGCAGCGGTTCCTCCTCCTTGGATCTGGAGGCTCCTGGGTTAGTTTCGAAGCTTCCCTTTGCAAGACCGTAAAGCGCTATTGCTCCTTCCCATTTCGATGTGCAGCCAGTGCGGGAAGCATTTCATAGGGGGGGACCGACACTTCCAAGGCTCCTTCTTATCGCTCCCCGGCGGGATTTTGGCAGCGTTACTTCTTTCCTATAAAATGCTCCATAGATCCCAGCTCAGCGGCTCCTTTCAGCATCTCTCCCCCACACGCTGGGGTCGGCTCTCCCGTCCAGCTCCAGCCCGGAAAGGAGAGAGACGCGCGTGGGGGGCTAAGACCCCACCCCCGCCTGCCCCCTCCCCTCAGGTGGCTCCTGCTCGCGGGGGAGGGTCGCTGGTCTCTCTCCAGCCTCCCCCTGGAGTTGCTGGACGTCCCCTGCCCTCTTCTCAATGGGGCTTTGTCTGGGGCTCCCCGGCGGGCTGCCGCCGTCCCGAAGTGGGTTCACGTGGCGAGCCAACAAAGCCGAGGCACCCGGCCCTGGGGCGCTGCTCTGCGGCGTCCCGGCGCTGGACAAGGCAAAGAAGAAGAAATCCGCCCCTCCGGCTCGCCCGCCTCTCTCCGGAGAAAGCCCCGCAGCGCAGCGCACTCTCGATCGCCCCCTTCTCTCCAAGCTGGCCTGGGGCGCAGGGGGCTCCCCCGAGGAGGGGCGGCGGGGATCCGCGGGCAGCGCTGTCCCAGCCACAAAAGCGGCCCCTGCCCCCTGCTCCGGGGGGGGGGGGGGGGGCTGCAAACCGGCAACTCTCCCGGGCGGGGGGCGGCAGACAAAGAGGCCGACGCGCCGCGGAGATCCAATGTGTCCCCCCTTGGCGCGGAGCGGCGGCGGCTCCCGCGTCCCTTCCTCCCCGCGGGGGCTGGCTGGCTGGGGGCGGCAGCTGGCCCCTGCCTGCTCCGGGTCCGGTCTCCTGCCCGGCTGCAGCGGAGGAGGAGGAGGAGGAGCTCGGCGGCTGCTCTGCTCCACTCCCCTCCCCTCGCCCAACTCAACTTCCTCCCCTCGCAGGAGGAACCTAGCGCGGGGGTCGGGGGCAGCCGGGGGTGGGGCCCCCTCCAGGCCGCCCCTGGCAGGACCGGAGCCGCGCTGCCCGGGGGGGCTGAGCCTGCCCCGGCGGAGTCTCCCCCCCAGGAGCGGCCGGGAGACTCCCCGCTGCTGACACTGATGTTGGAAGACACAGGGTCAGGCCTGGCGCGGAGGAGTTATATTTTTTGGCGTTAAATGTTTCCATGGAAACATTTAAAGCGACACTGCCCAGGGAAGTCACAGACCCCAGGTCACCTTCTCGCCTAACACCGCTTCCCATCCATGGCAGGTCCCTGCCTGGGACTAGTGTCCTGGCACGGATTTAAAATTCGGCCCATGCTTAAGTACCTTGCTGCAAGGGGCCTAGATCATTCACTCCTCACCTTTACTTTTTACCATTCATGTTGTTGGTTCAGGGGTGTATTTCTATAGCCCTTTTCTCGGCCTGTGAGAATCAACACAGGCTGGTCAATGTCAGCTCTGGTTTTCAGTCAGTTTCACTTACTCCTTTGTACAAGGGTGTATCTAGCCCAGTGGTTCTCAAGCCCCAGGCTGCTTGTGGCCCAATCAGCACCCAGCTGCAACCCCTTCGACATCCTCAGGGCCATACAGGTAGCAGATATATAGTGTGTGGCTATGGCCCACGTAACACAGAGAGAGAGAGCTACATATGTAACCCACTATAGTAAACAGGTTGAGAACTACTGACCTCAAGGAATCAACCAAGATCAGGGCACGATCAGGCTAGATGTTGCAGATACACTTGAGAAGGACAAGAAGGCAGTGTTATTATTTATCCCATGTTACAGATGGGAAACAGAAGCAGAGAGTGAGAGCAGATTTTCAGAAGGTTTCAGCTCCCATTTAGAGACTAAAATAAGCAGTCAGATTTTCAAAAAAGCTCAGTAGCGGGGGTGCTGGCTGGTTTTGAGCGTCTGACCGTACATGTCACCCTGGGAGCCCTGGAAATTTGGCCATAAGTGGCTTCCCCAAGATCAAACTGAGGTCTGTGATGGAACCAGGAGGCAAAGTCCCTCTGTCTTATCTTTGGGTTGTAAATACTGCAGGGAAATGTTTAACCCAAACAAAAAGTGTTCATTAACTTTTGAACAATGTTCATGGCAACCCTTCTAAAAGCCAGGATCTAGTTATTTATTACAAAACTGAACTCTCAGCCTTAAACTCCTTGGGGGCATCCTCTAAATTTCACCTGTAATCTTCTGCACACTCTCCCATCCCAAGTCAGACAAACACAATTTAGACAAACCTTTTTTTTATTCTGTTTTTTCCCCCTTCCCAGAGAGCTTCTCCCTCCTTTAATTGCCATCCAGGGTTTCTACAGGAAAAATGGAAGCTTTGGAATGGATAGTGAAGTGAATAGGAACTATTCATCCGCTTGTCAGAGAAATGCAACGATAACCTCTCAAATTTATTCAAGTGCAGACACAGAAGGAGGAATTTTTCTTCCAGCATGATCCAACAGGGGAAGAAGAACAGCACTACAGAATGCTGAACTATTATTTAATTTCCTGTGAGCAAATTTCTTATGGCCTAAGACACCGGTGACCTGGCTGCTCCTGGTATGTTATTGATCAGACTGTGTATGAGCGCTGGTTAACCTGGCAGAATAGAGAGATACTAAAGGCTCAGAGGGAGCAAGATATCAGTTTGTATACACATTTCATATTCAGAGCTGCACCCCGCTATGGGGTTAGGCAAATATGGGCTGTGTAGAGTACAGTATGGAATTTCTAATTCCCCAGTAACATGATTTCTTAGAGCAGCTTTCAGGTTCTTTTTGTTCTTTGTCATGGTTTTCACTGCACAATGCTAGAGCTCTAACAGCACCAGCTGGGAAAGAATCATGTTACACCAAGGATCCATTTGGCTCAGTGTGTACTATACTGCTTCATGAGATCGCTTCTGGAGGTGGAGGACTACCGCTCAGTGTATACATGTATATATGTAACGCCTCTAGCTAGATCTTGGCTTTTCACTGCTTCATAAAAAGTGTGCTTTGCTTCTGGACATTTAGGAGCAATCACTGCATCTGCAAAGCTCGCATCTGCGTACAAGGTGCAGCTCCAGGCTAGTTCCTCACCTACCTCTGCAACAATAAAAAGGACTGCTAGCCGAGGTATTTTGATAACAGCTAAACTCCTTTAAGGCAAACCAAAGAAAATAATGCACACCCGCCATATACTTTGCAATTACTTTATATGTATGTTTTAAAATAGACAAAATATTTCAAGGAAAGCACTGGAGAACTGCACCTATGGTAGGTGCTGTTTGCATGCGCCTAAGATGAGAAGCAGCCTCTCTAAATTATACAAGAGTGGGTTCAGTTCTGTGATAGATCTTCTTCCCCTCTGCCTATTGGCAGTGTTGGGAGTGATAGCTAGCATTAAATTTGTTACTGAGCCAACTGCCGGAGGCCTTTCACAGACAGATGCTTATCTGCTGCTCTCTGCTGGAGACAGAATGTTAATATTTGTATTGCCTCCAGTGTACTGTTACCGTCCCATCCACACTGGCTAAGCCTAGAAAGATTTATCTTCAAGGAGACATTAATTGTAATAATATTTTGGCTTTTCATCCCAAGGTGCTCCCCTATCTATATACAATACAACTTACCTGCAGCCACCTCTGTGGTGGAGCATAGCAGCCAGCCAATACACAGCATGCTGCACACTAGTGCAAGAAGGGAGTATTTTGGCTGGGAAAAGCAGTAGTATTTTTTTTTTTAAAGCAGCAATAGGACTTTTATTAGCCAAGCAGTGCAGGGGCGACCTGGGTTCCTTTTAAAATCATACCCAGAGAAAAGTGCATGGAATTCAACCATTCCATCTCGGAACAATAAAAGACTAGAACTGATACTGCTGCAGTTTGAACAAATGATTTCAGGGAGTATTTTAAACCTGGATCTTAGAGCACAGAGCCTCCTCTAACTTAATCGGGCCTTTCTAGTGATAACTGTGAGAGCCTGCTATAGCTAGAAGACCCCATGAAGTCCGCTGCAGACCTTACTAGAATACTTTAGGGAAGCATTAGATACCATGGTAGTGGCTCTGCAGAAACCCTAAAAGAGAGAAATTAGATGGAAGTGCGTGAACTGGCTAATCTGTATGTATTAACACTGCCATCTTCTGGAGGGAACTGGAAGTGCACTGATTTATCATAACCTTTATACTGCTAAAACTAATGGCGATTCTTTTGGCTCAACTGTTAGGGGCCAGCATTTTTGGGAACAAAAGGATCTACGCTTGCTGTCACCATGATGTTCAGAGTGGCCATGACCTGCAGCAATCAAACAGCTGTGAAGCTGCAGGTGCCCAATGAGTTGCTGCAGTAGATTTACTTAACTCCCTGACTCACGTTTTTGTTGACTAGAATAACTGGCTATTTTATAAAAGATGGTTGTGAGCCACATATAACTTATGAGACTAGCTGCTGCATGCCAGTTATCACTGTTTCTCGGTCATCAGGGTGTCCCATGTGTAGGCCGCGTGGGAGAGGGAAGCTATGGCAGGGTCTGGCTGCCCCTTCTCTCAGCTTCCTGGTGGCTGGCTCCCCTAGTCCTGGGTGCTGCTCTGCTAAGCAGTCACACATCAGCATACCCACTAGGTGCAGGCAAGAATTGTACCCAGTTACACCACTGCTGCAATGTGTCTGGTCTTCCTGCACAAACACCCTCCATAGCTACTGTTAGCCTCTCGTCCCTTTCCCTTGCTCCTATCCCTGGAGGAGCCACACATGACTAGGTTCTTATAAATTCCAAGGCCCGAAGGAACCATTGTGCTCATCTAGTCTAACCTCCTGTATAACATGGGCCATACAACGTCCCCAAGTAATTCCTAGAGCAGAGCTTTTAGAAACATTTCATCTTGGTTTAAAAATTCTTGGTGATGGACAATGCACCACAATCCTTGGTAAATTGGTCCAGTGGTTAATTACTAATGCTGCAACTGTCACTGGGGTATAGAGATGGCACTTCCTTTCCAACACCATCACCCTTTATCATGGACACAGTCATATTAATACCTTTCACCCACAGCGCTCTGCCTTATGATCAGAGAGTAAATGAACTGAAGCTGGATAGCACATCATGCTCTTAAGGGGTAGAGTAGACTGGGTTTCATAGTACTGTAATATAGTGTAACAAGTCAGAAGAATGGAGAGGCTAAGTCATTTATAGGGAAAGAAAAATAGATGCTCTGTAACATTCATAGAATATCAGGGTTGGAAGGGACCTCAGGAGGTCACCTAGTCCAACCCACTGCTCAAAGCAGGACCAATCCCCAGACAGATTTTTGCCCCAGCTCCCTAAGTGGCCCCCTCTAGGATTGAACTCACACCCCTGGGTTTAGTTGAAAGACATCAAAGTTTCCTTTGGAGAATGGGAGTCAGGCATTTGCTGGCATCAGAGTGGTGTTTGCCTGTGTAATACCTATTGCTGTTCTAAAACATTTATTTGGGAAGTGCACTTGTTGGCAGACAACGCAAGGATTCAAAGAGGACAAGGGGAGGGTCACGTAGACAGAGACAGCAGCTGACTTTTGGAGGCCAAGAGCTTTCAATTCTTCTTCTTTTGTTAGCTTTGCAACTTAATCACTTCAGTTACTGCAGGGGTTAGTTTGCTGTGGGCTCGATGATGATGATGCCACCACCAGTTTTGGAGAAGCTCGAGATACCCTGACCATGCCAAAAAATAAATCTGGATCCACTAAAGATTCTGCATTTTGCTCTCAAACTCCCACAAGCTGGAGCGTGAGCCAGTCTGCTTTCTCTTCCATGCTAGTAGGAGGCACAGACCTGACTTCACAAGCACTGTCAGAATATTTGAATGGGAACATTTCTGCAGGTTCATTCATTCCTTTTCTTCTCCTTTCTTTCTCAGGTCAACACTTTTGGATGCAGGCAGGAAGTGTAGAGTAGTAATGTATCTCTATTTGTTGGAAATAACACGGTATTTTTTGAAATATGTAAATGAAAGCCACATGTGAAGGGGATGGTAGCTAGCAAAATGGGGTCTTGGTCCATGATTCGGGCCCCTAGAGCCTACGGTAATAGAAATAAATAATAATAATAATAATAAATAATAATCTATTTGTCTAATGATTTCATGCATCAGATATTTAGCAAAATGTTCAATGGCATTTTAGCCACAAGAGATGTGAAGTGTGAGAGTTTAAATTTAGCATCATCAGCAGGGTAAAAATAGCTAACCTTAAGAGAAATTCCCTCTTATGTTTGCCAAAAAAATTACAGCTAAGAAAAACCTAAGCATTAAAAAATATGGAAATGAACAATTAAGAGAGGGTAGATAACTATTTGGTTACACTCACAGTTCATACAGGTTCTTAAATAAGTGTACATGTGTAAATTTCACACTGAATATTCCAAACATAACCTTAACTCTGACCTCCGATCCTTACTCAGCTTCAGTCAATAACTAAACATCCTCTGACACCCAACTATGGTTCATTGTATACATTTCCAATATTGGCTATAAACTCCCATAAGCGACACCCATTACACAAGGCCCAGTCTTCAACCTTCTGTTCACCTACTCACCAAGTATGTGAAAGGTTGTTATAAAGAGAAGGGTGATAAATTGTTCTCCCTAACCACTGAGGACAGGACAAGAATGTAATGGGCTTAAACTGGAGATGTAGTTGAGTCATTAGGAAAAACTTCCTAACTGTAAGGGTAGTTAAGCACTGGAGCAAATTATCTGTGGAATCTCTGTCACTGGAAGTTTTTAAGAACAGGCTAGACAAACTCCTGTCAGGGATGGTCTAGATAATACTTAGTCCTGCCTCAGTTCAGGGGACTGGACTAAGTGACCTATCGAGGTCCTTTCCAGTGCTACATTTCTATGATTATTAGCCAGAGACACCAATATCTTATACAGCCAGAGAGACAATTTCCCATCCCAACTACACACTGTGGTCAAGGGACAACCACATCTTACACCATGGTCTTCATATTCAGCCCCAAACAACATCTTTGCTCCCATCCACTATGAAACACAAAACCACTAAGAAAGGAAGGAAAGTCTTGTTCTGAAAACACTTGACTGGATTCAGTTCCTGGTTCAGCTAGAGACTTCCTGTTTGACCTCAGGAAAATCCCTTAGCTCCATTTTACATACAGGGAACTGAGGCAAAGACTATCATTCCCTTTGTCCGCCTTTTCTGTTTAGACTGTAATCTCTCTGGGTCAGGCATTGTCTCTCACGGTGTGCATGTACAGCACCTAGCGCTGATCCCAGCTGGAGTTTCAAGGTGCTGCTAAAATACAAATAATCATAAAACCCAATTCACCCCAGTCAACCTCTTTCTGTGCACTGGGAATCTCATTATACTTGCCTACTTATCCTCCTGTTAGGACACAGAGACTGCATCTCCTCCTTGCAACTCTCGTGATTTTATTGCTTGTCTCACAATACGCCGTGTTTCCCTTAAAGCCCCAGCTTCTGCAATCAGTTGATTACCTGATAATCTCCACTTTCATTTTTAAATAGTCCATTTCCAGCTCTTGTGGTTGTGAAACAAAGCTTAAAAACCATGAACCCTAAAGGCCTCATCAGCAAATAACAAGAACCTCACATTTTAAAAACCTCGTGATTTTTCGAGGACCTGACTCTTGATTTTCAAACACTTGGGGTTGGCCATGCTGCATCAGGAGGTCAGACAAGACGATAAAAAAATGGTCACTTCTGGACTCATAATCCATGAATCTTCAAGGCAGAGATCACATATGCACTATCATCCAGTCAGTCTGACTGGCAGCCAACCTTCGAGTACCCTGCCAATCTAATCAGGCTAGTGCATAACTTATTTCCCGTAAGAGAAGAGATAGGAGTCTGCAAGTCTGAGATGCATCGCATTGGTAACAGCTATCCATCGACAGACTAAAATCACTGCTTTTATGTTATGATTGTTATTACCTATGTATACCCAGGAATGTTATTGTTGCACTGAGTTGCATGCCATGTGTGCTGTGCTGTTTCAGCAATCAGGAATGTCCAGCTGTCTGGGTAGAGTGGCATTTGCACACTGCAGATGTGAGAGTTGGTAAAGCTGCAAGAGACACAATATTTTTCTTAAAGCCCCAATGTAGAGAGGGTTCGTCGGGGTTGTCCCTCTCCAGGGTGGCGGGGAACCACACCACCTCCCTCAGTCCTTGCACGGCCCCTTGGCGAATCAGTCAGGCCGCAGGAGTCCTTGCTCAAGCCGCCCTCTGGGGGGCGGGCTTAGAGTGCTCTGGCTCCGCCCACTCTCATGTCCGGCAGAGCTCGTCCCACTCTGGGGCACCGGGAAACCACACAGCCTCCCTACACCCAACTTCTGGAGTCATGTGAATCTCAGCTTTCAGCCTTAAAAACACATAATCTAGTCCTCAAGACTGTAGAAAAACACTTGAAAATGTGACCCGAGTGAAAAGCAAATAAAAAGCATCCCAAATGTATTATTTTTAAGTCACATCAGGGGCACGAAGGGACTTGCTGCAACACAACCCAGTGCGTCAAAACCTCAAGAGAACCTCAGTGGAGTGGGGCTCGTGGTGCCACAAGCAGTACCGTGCACCCTGCAAGGCAACCAGGCTCCCCAAAATATGGAGCGCAGTGAACTGCGCAGAGCACAATGGCAACGCCAGGCCTCACACCACGCACAGGGCAGTGCCAGGCACCACAGTGCACAGGGGAACGGGGGAGGGCCGGGCAACACACAGCACACAGGGGCACAGGGCAGTGCCAGGCACCACGGAGCACACTGGGCATGGGGCAGTGCACAGGGGCAGGGGGCAGCGCCAGGCACCGCACAGGGCAAGGGGCAGGGCTGGGCACGGGGCAGCGCCCAGGGCAGGGCCTGGCACCACACAGGGGCAGGGGGCAGCGCCAGGCACCGCACAGCGCACGGGGCAGCGCACAGGGGCAGAGGGAAGTGCCAGGCACCGCACAGCGCACGGGGCAGCACCAGGCACCGCACAGGGCAAGGGGCAGGGCTGGGCACGAGGCAGCGCACAGGGCAGGGCCTGGCACCACACAGGGGCAGGGGCAGCGCCAGGCACCGCACAGCGCACGGGCAGCGCACAGGGGCAGAGGGAAGTGCCAGGCACCGCACAGCGCACGGGCAGCGCACAGGGGCAGAGGAAGTGCCAGGCACCGCACAGCGCACGGGGCAGCACCAGGCACCGCACAGGGCAAGGGGCAGGGCTGGGCACGAGGCAGCGCACAGGGCAGGGCCTGGCACCACACAGGGGCAGCGCACAGCGCACAGGGCACGAGGCAGGGCTGGGCACGGGGCAGCGCCCAGGGCAGGGCCTGGTCCCACACAGGGGCAGGGGGCAGCGCCAGGCACCGCACAGCGCACGGGGCAGCGCACAGGGGCAGAGGGAAGTGCCAGGCACCGCACAGCGCACGGGGCAGCACCAGGCACCGCACAGGGCAAGGGGCAGCGCCAGGCACCGCACAGCGCACAGGGCAGCACCAGGCACAGGGCACGAGGCAGGGCTGGGCACGGGGCAGCGCGAGGCGCAGCGCCCCGCGGGGGGGGGGGGGTGCTCGGCGCTCGTGCGCCTCCCCTGCCCATCGATGCTCTCGGAACTCGCAGCCGCAGCGGTTTCGTGGCGACGGGGAAGCCGAGGCCAGAGCGCAGCGGAGCGCGGCAGGTAGCGGGAGGGAGTGACGGGGGGGAAGGGTATCGATCACCCCCCCGCAGCAGTGACTGGGGGGTTGGGGGTATCGATCACCGCCCCATAGTGACTGGGGGGTTGGGGGTATCGATCACCCCCCCGCAGCAGTGACTTGGGGGTATCGATCACCCCCCCGCAGTGACTGGGGGGTTGGGGGGGGGATTAGGGGTATTGATCACCCCCCCGCAGTGACTGGGGGGTTGGGGTGGGGATTAGGGGTATTGATCACCCCCCCACAGTGACTGGGGGGTTGGGGTGGGGATTAGGGGTATTGATCACCCCCCCACAGTGACTGGGGGGCTGGGGGTATCGATCACCCCCCCGCAGCAGTGACTTGGGGGTTGGGGGTATCGATCACCCCCCCGCAGTGACTGGGGGGTTGGGGGTATCGATCACCCCAGCAGTGGCTGGGGGGTTGGGGGTATCGATCACCCCAGCAGTGACTGGGGGGGGTTGGCGATATAGCTCGTCACCCCAGCAATAACTAGTGGGAGTCGAAAGCAAAGATCAGCACAAAAGGGGCTAAGGGAGGTTGGGGAGGGGAACAACTCACTCCCCTAAAATATTAACAAGGGGAGCAAAGTGAAGAAGACTAATGCATCCCCCAAGCAGATTGAAAAGTACCTGCCGGACCCAGAGCTCTGACCGGTGCCTAGGGTGTTCTTTGCTCTGGGTGGGAGGATGTGAGCAGCCGTGTTCTTCATGTCACTCTAGGTTGAAGCTGCAACACAGATTGAACAAAATGAAGGGTGAACCCCAGTGGGAAGCCAGTCTGCAGTGAGAAGGAAAGGCCCATGAATCAGCTTGCAAAGACCTTTACCACCCACTCACGTGCAACAAGGTATTGACACGGCACATTGTACCATCCATGTCTATTTCACTGGGATTTTCTCAGCCTTACCTCCAGCCAAACTGTAACATTTGCTGCTTTTCCATTGGAGAGTCATGATTATTACTAGAGAACACATCTTTGGGAATTGGAAAACCAGAGATAACTTAATCGATGTGCTTCAGATACGCTGCACCGACCAGACCCAGTGGGGATCTGTTGCTTGGTGCTTTTTAATGAAGTGACTCATGCGCACGCCTATCAATAAATCCATTTTAAAGGGTAAAGAAACCAGGCACAAGCAGTGAAATGGGCGCAAGTCTGGACTACGTTGAACTCCTAGATCTCTGTTGTTTCACCGTTTAATTAAAATCTCTCTAAGGGGTCTGGATTTTCCTGAGCCAGCCATTAGCCTTTAGGCCTCCGTTTCAGGTTGTTGAGGCTCTCTCTCCATGGACTCCAGTACCAAATGGGGTGTGTGCACAATAAGCCTTTGCAAAATGACAGGGCATCATCAATGTACAATCGGTCCTTCAGAAGTCCTAATTTATTACACTGAGAGTAAGCACAAGTCTTCTATGGTGCTGTAACATACAGACGAGCCTGTGTCAGAAGTGTTGTACAGCATGTTATGCATGCTGACCTATATGTCATGAACCCCAATAGTGCCACAGCTAAAGGAGATTGCCTTTTATCTCAGAGCAGTAGGAGCAGCATTGTACCCTGGCTTATACCTGTGAAGCCCCGATTAAGCCAACGAATCCACTACAGCGCTTGAGAGCTGGTACGAAACACGTTTAGTCTCCAGTGTCATTCCAGAGTGAATGACAGGCAGAGTAATGAATGGACGGGTGCCACTAGCTGAAAAAGCCTTATCTGAGAGCTATGCCAGGCTTCGTTACAGGGACACTTCGTTGCTCATCTGGCAGCAGCAGCAGCAGAAGTTGGAGACTGTCCCACCTGGTACATACTTGAGTAGAAGCCGGAGTATGTGGTACTCGCAGTATGGTAACGAGGCCATCCTGGTACGGGACAAAAACAAACTGGATGTCTCCAGAGACACTGGGCAATCAAAGTTTTGCATGATTATGTAATTTTAAAGGCTTCATGTCAGAGATCTGTACATGGCAAACAAATACATGAAAGAACCTGTGCTAGGCCTCAGGCAAGTTCTAACCAACATTTTCATTCAAAAGCCACCATTAATATTAATGGCAGGTTTGGTTACATTGTTTCCCATCACTGCTGACTATCAGATAATTGGGATCAACCTACCAAGGTTCAGTGTGGTATGAAGAGATGAAGACTGGGGACACCTTACTAGAGGAAAAGGCCAAAATGTTAAATCAAGGGATCAGGCTAAAAAAGAAAAAGACATACTGCCTTCCTTGTGTGTCTAACTGCTTTATGCCTGACCTACCCTCTGATTGGGTACCAGTGTAACTGTTTCAGTTATGGGTGTGATTTTGTTACTGAAATCATTGTATCAGTATAGTCCCTAGTGTGAATACACATTGGTATAAACCTGTCTTACACCTGTGTAGCTTATTCCCCTTCCCTTACAAGAATAGCTATTCTGGCATAAGCAAGTTTATACCAATATAATAGCATCAGAGGCCGGGGCGGTTTACCATTTTAACTGTACCACTATCATTAGGCTGTACAACTTTTGCTGTGGACTGGCCCTTAGAAGATTATTAAAACTGAAAGGATGTTTGAAGTTTACATTTATTTTCACTGTTTATGCCACTGATTTATGTTACGTATTTCACTGAGACTGAATGATGAAAATAGGCTAGTCAGTTTCACTTGCCAGTCCTTATACACTAGCAAAATTCTGCAATGGCGGCCTTGCAAATGCATCTCGGCAATGTTGGAGTCCAAACTGTTTTCATTTGATCATTCTTCAGAATGTTTCTAGTGAGATTGGTCTGCAAAAATACACAGAACCTTCATTTTGGACTTTTCCTGTCCCCTTTTCATATTTTCCCTATAAATGGTCTCTTACAATCTCAATTCATGATCTGGCAGTTGAGTTGAATAATTTACAGTATTAAGCAGAATAGGGAAAGGATGTACTGAGTGAAGTTACATTTGGGCCTTAGAAGGGTCTGGGTAAGAGAGGTGTATAAAGGCAGTTGCTTCTCTCTGATATTACAGTTCAGTATCATGGAGGTACCAATTTGAAGGCATCATTCTGTGAAGTCAGTAGGACGACTCATATGAATAATACTCTGCTTAAGTAACAATTGCACGAGTCACATAATAGTTCAAAAGCATATCACCAGAATGATGACTGAATCATCAGATAGGCAAGGAGAGATTTAGGAGAGTAATAATGAAGAAAGCTTCTGTTAACAAACACACACATCGCTTGGTAAGGGTTGAAAGGAAAGAAATGTCTGAAAGAAAACAAGAGTGCTACAGCCATAGGTCAACGGCAAAAGGGATTTTCTTGTTCAAGCGTTCTGTCTAGTTAAACCTTAATGCATGTAACAGTTATGCATTTAGCCTTCGTAATGTGTCTCACTCTATTTATGCAGTTCCTATTTCAAACAAAAATAATGGGAGTGTCCATTATACATAAAGCTAGGAAGGATTTTTTATTTAAGTTTTGACAAACAACGTCTTGTATTTAATTGTAGTTGATATCAGTATTTAAAAAATTGTGTCCAGAAATTATTTTTTTCCGTTGTCAAAGTCTAAAGGATTTTTAAAAAAACCAGACTTCTACATCTGGAAATGAACACTGGTGTCTGGCTCCCAGTTGTGTCTGCCATCGCTACCCTATTGTGTATATTAGGGCTTGATCTAGCAGGGCAGGCTCAAGCCCTTAGAAATCATGGGAATTACATGGCTCATCCAGCACATGCTTAAACTCAAGCATGTGCACAGTCCCGTTGACTTCGGTGGCACTAATCACGTGCCTACAGTTAAAATGCCTTAAGTATTTTGCTGGATCAGACCCCTAGACCCCAATTCAGCCAGGTACTTATTGCGGCCGTGGCCCTGATCCAACAAAGCACTCGGGCACCTGCTTAACTCACTTCAGTTGGGCTACCCATCTGCCTAAAGCTAAGCATGTTGCAGAATTGGGCCCATTCTCCTGTACTTCTCAGTAGTCATTAGGCTTATTCCAAGAAGTTTTATTTTTAAAACTTTTTAAGCACCTTAAAGTTTCTTAATATACAGAAAAATTCGGTATCCAGCCTTCTCCCAAGCTAACAATAACACATCCATTCTACTGTGGATGAACTAGTTTTTCTGCACTCAGCACTTACTGTTAGCAAGTGCATTCGCTAGATCAGAGTTAGCCCTGATTTGTTTAGCTGTTACTATTTATGCACGTATCCATGATTACTACAAACTACTGTATGTTCAGAAAGTTTAACTTGGGCCCATATCCTGCAAACACTTATGCATAGGCTTTATTTTGCACACATGACCTTGGTCTCCTCGGGACTATTTGGGTGGGTAAAGTTAAGCATGTCTACAGGCACAGGCCTTACTTGGCACTAAGGGGATGTTGTATTGCTTGCTTTTCTGAACATCCCTCCAAATGTGATTGTATCTTTTCTCATCACTTAGTATTAATGTATTCTCAGTAGTCTTGGCAGATTTGGTGGCATGACTCGTATGAACCGAGTTTCTGTAATTAGTTATGCAGTGTTGGTGCAGTTATTGTAAATGCATTTGTTGTCTATTGATGTCAATTAAAATGGTTTGAATGTGTCATCTGTACCAGCTGTTTTTTCTTTTCCACATTAACTGCCTTAGCCCGTCTGATTATTATTTGTATTACAGCTCAAAATACTGACCAAGGCAAGGTATCGGGCAGATAGGTATTTATGCAGATACACCCAATTGGGGATTGTATTAACTAGGGGTGTCTGATCGCCATTTATTCCTTAACGTAAGGATGAGTCTCATAGAACAGAAATCTGCAGCCGAGGTTACCTGTGGTTAGCTAGTTGTGGGTGAGGCTGGAGTCTCCAGGACAGTGCTGTTGCACAGCTGCTCAGTCTTCATTGCTGATTCAACAGCCCAAAGGTTTTGTGAACTCTTCCTGTGGAGCTTGAGATGGGATTTGATGAGTACCCCTGCTGTCGCTGCTTCTCGTGAGCATGAAGGGCTACAGTGAAGATGTCAAAGCGAGTCCACTGAGCTGACAGGGAGCCATATGCTGTCCGTCCTTTCATAGATTCCAAGCCAGAAGGGACCACAGTGATCATCGGGTCTGACCTTCTGTATAACACAGGCCAGAGAACTTCCCAGAATAATTCCTAGAGCAGATCATTCAGAAAAAACATCCAATCTTGAATTATGTCCAGTAAGGACCCACAGAGTCCTGCTTACCTTCTAGCTAAACCCCCAGGCAGTCTAACAAGTGCAGCTAAGCCTCAGTGGAGCCGCCTGATTGGCTGAGGGGATCAGCACACTTGCTGTTAAGACCAGCAGCAGTAGCAGGGTGCTGTCTGCTCAAAGCATTTGCTACAATGGCGCCTGCTTGTTCCCAGCCCCGCTGCTGCCTTGGATCCAGCCGTGCCTCACTACAGGCAACCCAGCTCTGATTCCTGACATCTGGCCTCTCACTCCCAGACTGACCTTAGGCTCCAGCTCCTACAACTATGCACAACTGCCCGCATGCCGGTCCCTCACAATTTAAAAATAGCCGGTGATGGAGAACCCACCATGCCCTTGGTAAATTGTTCCGACACCTACTTACCCTCTCTGTTAAAAAATTTTTTACAGTCTGAATTTCTCTAGCTTTAACTTCCAGCTATTGAATCGTGTTCTATCTTTATCTGCTAGATTGAAGAGCCCATTATCAAATATTTGTTCCCCATGTAGGTACTTATAGACTGTGATCGTTTCCTTTAATCTTCTCTTTGTTAAGCTAACTAGCTTGAGCTCCTTGAGTCTATCACTGATCCTTTAGTCATTCGCAGGGCTCCAGTTTATCAATATCCTTCTTGCATTGTGGACACCAGATCTGAACACGGTATCCAGCAGCAGTAGTCACAGCAGAGCCAAATACAGAGGTAAAATAACATCTCTAATTCCTACTTGAGATTCCTGCTTGGCCAGCTTGAGGTGCAGTGGCAAAGTGGTTAAGGTGCATTATGACAATCCAGCAGGTCATGTGTTCAAGTCTAGCTCAGTTTCACTGAAAAGCTGCCTCCAGCTCACTCAGCTGCAGCATAGGCACCTGGATCCATAGGGTTGGGGAAGTCAAAAGTGGTTGATGGAAAATGACACACTGTAAACCACATCAGCCTGATAAGCCATCTGTGGCTCAGGGCAGACTTTGCCTTTTCTGGGACAGCGCATCCTGTGGAAGTAGCTCTCCTGCAGCAGAAGAGAAAGAGAGAGAGACGCCATTTAACAAGAATAAAACAACTACAGGAAGAGAGTAAATGTCACATAATTTTTAATGCTGTCATGTAGGAATGGCTCATGGCGCTGAGTGTCCCTAAGCATCTGACTGCCAGAAATTGAGTGTGGACGAGAGAATGGATCACTGAAAATTGCCCTGCTCTGTTCATTCTCTCTGAAGCATCTGGTCCCAGCCGCTTCCGGAAAACAGGATACTGGGCTAGATGGACCATTGGTCTGACCCAGTACACCTGCTATTATTATTTTTAAAGGGGATGGAGATGCAGGAGCAAACCCTCTTGGGGCTCAGCTACCCCTGTCCTTGGGGTATATAGTGCCTGAAAATAAGACCTAAAATAGCCAGCACATGGCAGAAAAATGTGTACCTAGCCAGATCTGACTGAGTTGCCTCTCACAGGCAAACCACAGTCTTAGCCACTTGAAAGTAGCTCCAACGTTTCCAATACCAATTGGTCCAGCTTTTCATTAACCCCCTGACTATGCCCAGTGGTGCTGATTGTGCCTCTTACAGGTTATTATTAATAAAACACTTACCTCTCTTGCACCTGTGCTGGCTCACAAGACAGACTGGACCAACCAACTGGACCAACCAATGGCTGCTGTGTAAGTGGGGTCAGTGTTGGTAAAAATTCCAGCATCTGGCGTTAGTTTTGGCCAGTTCAAAGTAATTAACTGGTGCCTAAGCAGCTGTTAAACCACAGTGAAATTCCTCAGCTTCCCTCTTTTAATATAGCACTTCCCAAGTCAAGATAACAGGCCTGATTCTCATTTAACCTCAGGTCCTT
The DNA here is from genome assembly GCF_016161935.1 of Mauremys reevesii. NCBI lineage: Eukaryota > Metazoa > Chordata > Testudines > Geoemydidae > Mauremys > Mauremys reevesii. The sequence continues at coordinate 18,182,412 of NC_052641.1, forward strand.
TACCCCTCTATGACTCACTGAAAGTGAGTGCAAATGCCCTGTACATTGCCAGAATGGCATAACCTTGTCTATGCCTTATGCTCTGTAGTTGTTATGGAGATGTAGCTTAGCCAAGATCCTTCAGGTGGGGAACATAATGTTGACCTCACCCACCTACCCCACCGTAACAACTGTCTGCGCCTTGTTTCTACTAGGATTTTACAGCAAGATAGCTAATGTGTGTTAGCAACAACCTTGCTCTTAAAAACCCACCTTTTTGGCAGTGAGGACGCAGTCTCAGAATTGGTCATGAAGAGCCAGCTAGTGGATGCAGGTGGGCAGATGGAAAGGGGAGAGTCCTGTTCTACCACTTGCAAATGTGTGCAGGTGACAGCTGGAATCCAAGCACCTGGGATGAAGCCCTGACCCTATTGTAATCAATCGGAGTTTTGCTATTGACTTGATTGTGGCCAGGACTTCTCTCCTGGAGCGCAAAGGGCAGTCATGCAAATATCAGGCACACCAAGTATTTTTTTTTTTTTGTTCCCCTGGAAATTTCTTTGGAAGCCCCGGAGAAATGTATCGGGAGCTTTCCATGTCCTACATCGAAGGGTTGGGTCTTGGAGGTGCGGAATGTTTAACCAAGAGAGTCGTCCATTAGACATTTGAGTAAAGAGCTGTCTACAAAAAGCAAAGTTTTAAAACCATCTGAATAAAAATCATTTCCCTTCTCAGTAAATCAGTTTGCATCTCCTTGGTGACCAGGCTATCATATCTCTCTAGTTCTCTGGTCATCCATGGAGTCTTCTAGAAAATCAGGGCAGACGAGAGCTGAATTTCTGATGTAAAAACAAAAAAAAAAACTTAAACCAAACCAATGCCCCTTCCCCCAGATTCTTTTCAGGTAAACTTCAAGAACCATGCTGTAGCTTACCTATGCCCCCAATCCTGCAAATAGACCCACACTCCAGGCAGGGCCCCTATTGATTTCAGTGGTAAGGGTCCATCTACATGGATCCAGTTGCAGAATTAGGGCCTAAAGCAGGATGGTTGCTGAAAAATAAATCCTGAACAATTAGTTGGGGAAACCATGGAAGCAATAGCCTAGATCACTCCAGCACTATGGCCCTGAGTCAGCAAAGTACTTGAGACCTGGTCTAGATAGTTTTTGTACCAGTGTGGTTCTTTTTTTAACCAATATAGTTTTACAGTACAATCCATAGTGTGAACACAGTTAACCTGGGATACAGGTGCCTTATACTGGTATAGCTTATTCCCTTGCTTGTACAGGCAACGCTATACCAGTAGAAGCACATTTATACCTGTATAACTATGTCCACACTAGGGGGATTATACCACTTTGACCATACTGGCAAATGCAAAGTGGTGCCACTTGCGTGTGTAGACAAAGCCGTAAGCACATCCCTATTCAACAAAGCACCGACTACACTGGGATTTATGCATGTGCTTGAAGTTAACCAGAGACATAAGTACTTGGCAATATTACTTAAGTGCTTTGCTGAATCAGGACCTCATATAATTTCAACCATGGTGAAGACCCCGGGGGAAGGACGGAAACAAGCAATGTATAAAACTTCACACGCACAGGCACTTTTTTTTTTTTATTATGAAAACAAAACAAATGCCCCAGGAGAGGGGTCCATGATTACCAGTAACATCAAAGATTACTTTCTAACTTTTTAAATTCTGTTGTGTCGAGGCCAGCATTTGCAATAAACAAGCTAAAACTAGTTACATTGACTCATTCTTCAGTAACTGACTTTTACAGGAATATACTAGAAATGGCACTAAAAAGTCTTAAGAAAAAGAGTTACGGTAAATTTGCATGCACATCATACAGAAAAGTAACATTTGTTTTAAATATTAAAAAAAAAAGGAAAAACGGAACAAAACGTACAACAACAAATTGTTTTGGAATTGTTATGCCAGTTATCGGGGCGTAAGCTCTAAAAGGCCTGTGTCAAATCCTAGCTGGTGGGTTGTTTAATTTACTTTTAAAAAATGTTTTTTTTTAAAAGATATGCAAATGCCATTTTTAAAAAATGCATCTAACCATTTTACAAGGACGAGAATGCTGCTACTGTAATGACCTCCTCCTGCCCTGTATTAATCTCCTATAACTCACAGCCTGCCCACAGTTGCACCATAATGCTAATTGCTTGCGTTTTAGAACATGTATTTTTAAAATCCATTACTAAAAAGTTTTTTTTGTCATGCCCCAACTCCCACCCCTAGCTCCACCCCTAGACTTAAAAAACATCGTTTAAAAAAAGGAAACAAATTAAAAACTGGTCTAAGAGTCCCAAAAGTAGAGAGAAAATTAAATTAGGTAACTGTAGTCTGATTCCACCAACCAGAGAACACTTTAATGCGTGTGTGTGTGTGTGTGTAAAAAAGTAGTAACTGGTTATACACATTTTTACATTCTGAATGGATATCAGTTCTACAATTTCAAACCCTGTTGATAGGAAATTTAAAATCACAGCAATAAAAACACTGAATGTGTTTTGCCTCAACTGTATCTATTCAGTGAAAAATTTTTAATCAACACATTCGTTTTCTAGGTGAACTAGGGCCTGATCCTTGGGAGGCCGATGTTCCTCAGCTTCCATAGGAGTCTGGGCCTTATGGTGTGACAAGAAATAGGCTTAACCTACGATCATTTTATAAAGCTTTTAAATGATATACTGACACGGGTTGATTAGGGACATACATATTCTTCTCCTTTCTGCTGTGGGCTCCCCCCACCTCCATTTTCTTACAAGTATCAAACTTATTTTTATTTACTTGATGTAAACACTCTGGGGCAGCTCATCAGCTTGTGTAAATTGCCACCAATGACTATGTCACTGAGTGAATTTCATATTCATTTAATAGATGTAACCCAGATGCGCATGGGGGAGGATTTCAGTATGAAGGAAATAGCTTATTTCACAGCATTTTTTTTCCAGATTGGCATTGAATTGCTCAGATCTATTTAAAACCAAATAGTCCTCAGTTTCTTTTAACACGCATTAAAGGTTAAAACAAAAACAAAAAGCAAATCCACCCTTCAAAAAGAAAAAAACCCACCAAAAACAACAAAAACCCACCATAAGCTCTAATTAGATGTATATTACATTTCCTCACAGTAACGTTTAAAAATATATTACTAAGGATCTGTTTAGGGGAGAAGTTTTGTTGTTTTTTTAAATTTAAACAACGAAGGGCAGTTTTTAAAAAAATATAGGAACTAAAATGAACCTCAGTTTAATGGAAAAGGTAAATTGTTAATTTCAGTAAGATGCTGGATACCCTCATTGATCCATTCCTTGCAAATGCTGTAGGGCCCAATCCTGCAAGGCCCTGAGCACCTCCTGCAGAAAGGCTGAATATCCCATTGATTTCAAAGTGACTAGAGGCTCTTCAGCAACCTATAGGAGGCATTCAGTGTCTTACAGAATCAGGCTCCATTCCTATAGCACAACAGGATAATGCTTCTTGGGGCTTTGGCAGATTCTGTGCACAGCTGCTGCTGATTTTGTCATTAAGACGCATACACAGAGCCACTTCAGTTGCATTAGAGTTATGTATGAATAACTCGCCATCTTTCCTGAAATGCTGACTGAGGTGACGATGATGTAGTTTGTAGACAGATGCAAGGGTAAGGCAGCTATTTCATCTCTAAAAGTCTGTCCAATCAAATGTGGTTACATGGGAACTGAGTGACAATTGAGCCTGGATACAGTAACTTTTGCACCAAAGTGAACATTTTAGAGCAAAGACGCCCCAAAGTGCAAGCCATGGTGTTCTAGGAACAGGCCCCACGGATTCCCTCACTTTCAAAAAGGAGGTGCTGCCCACCTGGACCACATGTCCCAGCATCCAACGTTTTCTCTCCAGCTCTTTGGAAGCTAAACTTGCTGGGAACATTGCATGCTGGGATTTGCCGTCCTCATAGGCCACACCCCTGTATTATAAAATGAGGACAGCTGCAACCTGCACCACTTTATGAGGATAAGGTGCAGCCCAAAGGCTCTTGGCAGTCTGCTAATATGGGCCTCTGCAGGGCAAATGTCAAAGCTTCCCATGAAAGAGGCAACGAGGTAGCCTCAGGGAACTAGGGGTCGGATAGGGAAAAGCATAACTGCTGTTAAACTCTGTATATTTTTTTTCTTTACAATAAAAAGTTTTTTTTTTAAAAAAAATCAAGAATTCAATTTTCTATACATTTCCGCCCCTTGGGTTACAAAGTTTATATTATAGAACTGGGGTTTTCCTAAAATTGGATTAAAAAAAAAACAGAGAAAGATCTTGTGGAAAAATTACAAATAAGATAAAATAAAAATGTGCTGCATCTGGAAGTCATCTATACCTGTAAGTCTCCAAATTCTGTACAAAAAAAGCAAGAGAAAAGAAGGAACAAAAAAAAAATTGAGTACACAAAACATGATAGAGCACCGACACAGGAAATAATGGACTGTAGCACCTGTAGGTAAAAAGTCCAATACATTTAAATAAGGTCTCAGATTTTTTTTTTTTTAGACTGGTTCAAACCATTTAAAAAAACCTCTGCATTTCTGCTGTTCTTCATAATGCAGTTTTCTTAATGTTTCAAATGACCAATGGTGTTAATAAATAAAGTATTTATATATACATGAAATTAGGGACAGTGACAATGGAGTATGTGTTGCAGCAGTGCAGGTTTAAACATTAGGCTGGACTCTCATAGAAAATTGCTGAGCCTTACGAAAAAAATGTCTTTTTTTCTGGTTTTCTGACCCCTTCCCCCCCTTTTTTTTTCCCCTTGAGGTAAAAGTTTCAGTGTTTGGAAACCTGCACCCTGCGAGACACAGAAGTAGCGTTCCCTCCTAGGAGCTCCTTGCTGATACAAAGATAGGATAAAAAACATTCAATCTCCCTCCCCCATTCCATTGGTGACATGGCCTGGGCTGAGGCTGCAGTGTCCACTTTATCTCCAACCTGTCTATAGCCTCTGATTTGGGAAGGTACTTGGAGCACATATCTCATTTTGAGCATGTGGGTCGTCTCCTTGATGTCAGGGGGTCTGGCTCATTAGGGTGGTTGAAAATTTTTTGATGGGAAATTGGAGGTTTTCAGTGACACAGAGTGTCTGTTCTCCTCAAAAAAATGTTGATTTTTGTTGAAAGACTGAACATGTTTTATTTTTTCAACAAAAAGTCAAAATTTTCGAGGGGGGCGGGGAATTCTGACCAGCTCTATTGCTCACATGCTTAAAGTTAAGCACATGCTTAAGTACCTTCCTGAATAGGAGCCTACTTCTCTATCCCCCTCCCCCAAAAGGATACATTTTAACAATCCACAGTACATGAGTTTTTGTTTTTTTATGTAAAAAGATGATAGCATCTGACATTTTCATCACACTGTAGACTTGGAGATTAAGAATACTAGTGCTAATAACAAATACACCAACTAGTTCAAAAGCTAACATCTTTCAGATACAGTACCATTTTACAGAGATTTCTTTTTTTAAAATTTTTTCCTTGCGTCGTAGTGAGCCAGGTTGGGTGTATTAAAAGGGGGGGGGGGAACAAACAAAAAAACACCTGTATACTACACCTTGCAGTTTTTTCTATGGATCTCTTGTTAAGAGTTCAAAGTTCTTGTCACATCCAAGCAACCATCTTCAGTTAAAAAAATTTAGAGACTTTACGCAAAGTGAACTACTTATCATAAAGTCTAGTCACACGCACACACAAAAAAGATCTTTGACCTATTAAAAGCAAAGAAAAAATTGGAAGATATCTTTTATAACACTGAATTAAAAAAAAAAATAAAAAATGAGAGAGAGAAAAAAACCTGACCACCGTGGAACAAAAGTAGTATATTAACCATAGAAGGGAACACTGCAGAGTATTGGTGTGTATGTTGTCCATTTTTTTTTGTTAAGTGTCTAGTTTATTCTGAATCGCTGCTGTCCGAACTGGATCCGCTTGAACTGCTGCTTCCAGATTCTGAGGAGCTGCTGCTGCTGAGACGGGAAGGGCCTCCGGATGGAGCCGAGCCAGACTTTTCTAGAGGGAAGTAGGTTGTGCATCATTTATTTGAAAGAGATCTGAACTATGAAATATTTATTCATATACACCCCTCCCTACACTCTTCCCACCCTTGGGTTGAACAGTCTAGGGGCTGGCATGGTACAATCCGATAGATGCGGCAACATCCAAAACCTCTGGAAAATTGGAGAAGGCCTTAAAGTGGAACTGCCCAGGTAGCAAGCTTTTTAAGTGGCCAATTATTTTAATAGCAAATGTTCAATGGAAAAAAACCCAAAACCAAACAACCCACGATACATACAACTTGAATCTCAGGTTGGTTTCAACTGGACGGCACAAGTACATAGCCCACACTCAGCGTGCAGGGCCTGAAGCTGGCTAGCACAGCCTCCACCTGGGCAACTTCCACCAGCTGGACTCCAGCTGTTCTTTAAAAGATTCACACCAGTGCAGCTAAGAGGAGAATTCAGCCCGTGGATTTTGCTGGGGACTGCTCAGTGGGTATTTCCCCCAAGCTCTGGGTTCTGGGCATTCTCGGAGAGCCAACCCAGGGAGATGAATAATGTTTGTTAGTAAAATTTTCCTGTAGGAAAAAGGCAGGTTTATCAGATTATCAATACATAGGTTCTACCCCAGCTGGGCAAGATCTAAGCTTGGAGGCTGTCAAGCCTGTTATTCAGTCTACAGCCTTGTCTACATGAGGAAGTTGCACCAGTTTAACTTAGGCTACATCTACACTATGAGCAAGGGGTGTGAGTCCTCTCGTGTAGACACGCTCGCTGTAGCTCTCACTGAGCTATGGTATAACTAGTAGCGTAGCTGGGGTAGCATGGGTCACGGCTGCAGAGGCCCAGTTTAGTGGTGCTGAGTATGTACCCACTGGTTTAACACTGGCTTGTACACAGCACTGCTAAGCCATGCTTCCGCTGCCATTATCTGTGCTACCATGGCTATACTATTTATACCCACATTAGCTGCATGAGAGACAGAGTGAGTATGTGTACATGAGCAAGGGAATAACAGCCCTTGCTCATAATGTAGATGTGGCCTTAAATCAGTTTTTAAACCAATTTTGTTCAATGAGTGCAAACCCCTGCGTAAACACTCTTCTTTCAGTTTAGCCTTAACTACTACTTCTTTCATATGGCTTGGATAGGTAGCAATGGCTACAAATTTATATCTAGGTTTGACAGCCAGTACAATTCCTGCCCCAGTGAGCTGGGGAATGTCTTTCAGGCCCCGTGCGAAAGAACAAAGGGAACACTCAGATATGTGCTCCATCGTTTGTGGCTGGGGACCACAGTCGCATCCAGGTGTTTGTCACATTTTCCATTTAAAGAGGGTTTGCCTACATCTCCCATGAGATGTCCTGATGCAGTTCAATCTGCACCCGTCTTTCTGATATAAATCAAAACCCAGTGGTTCCTCAGAAGGGTCAACAACGGGCTGTTTTGAGCAGTTGAAAAGCTCCATGTGGCTCTCCATTGAGTCCCAGCGTCAAAGTTGAGTGTAAGGGTCTTGATGTGGTTCCATTGAGGGCTGCAGGATTTGAATCTGGTCTTTGGTGGGTTCTGCAGGTCATTGTGCAGCGGGAGCCTCATGTTTGCATGGACACGGTTGAGAAAGCGAGATGTCTGGGCAGCTCTTCTAATGGGTGGAGGCTGGATGTGCGATAGGACCTGGAGCCAGTTGTCTGGAGTCGATTTGAGCATCCCTGACACTATGCGCGTGGCGTTATTGAGTTGAGCATCAAGGAGTTTAGGGTGGCTGCTAGGGTCACTGGCGCACAGCATTCAGCCGCAGAATGTACCACGGCAATTGTTGCTGTTCATAAGGTCCGTGGACTGGAGCCCCATGACATTCCAGCCGATTTCCTGATAAGCACGACACGAGACCCGACCCTATCGCAGGTGTTGTTGAAAGGTCGAACTCCGGTCCAGCGTAACACCAAGATACTTTGGGTTAGCCTCATGCCTGACTCTCTCGCCACAGAACTGCACATGGAGTTTGGTATTAGTAATTTGATGGTTCAGATGGAAAGCGGTCACCACTGGTTTTTTTCGAGCTAGGCCTAAGTTTCCAGCATTGGAATGAATCAGCCATTGTGGTAGGATCTAGGGTTAGGGTGCAGCTGATGGTATGAAGGCTTGTGTGCTGAACAGGTAGAGCAACGTCATCCACATACATGAATTTCCATCACTGGGATATCCACAGCGTATAGATTAAAAAGTATCTGGGCCAGGATGGAGCCCTGAGGGATGCCCAAGTTAAGAGTTCTTGGTCTACTGATCTGGCTAATAAGGTGTAGCTTAAAGCGGCAGTCACCAGTCATTGCTGCCAAGAGAGGGATCGTTTGCCAGCAGTGAATGATGCGGGAGATCAAGGAGGAGGCCCTGTTTCCAGACAGTGTCATATGATGAGGACAAATCAGCCAGGGCGACAATCCCCGTCTTCAACGTCCGTTGGAGTCCTGCCCCAATGCAGTCAGTGAGTGAAGCTACTTGTAAGCCTCAACTGATTCCTAATTGACATAAGCTAAACCAGAATAAGCTTGGTTTAAACTGAAGTAAGACTGTTCACACAACCTTTCGCTCTGCTTTAACTAAATCACTTTAAAATCATATCCTAAGTTAAACTGATGCAACTTTCTCATGTAGACAAGCCCAAGTTAATAAAGACTAATAATTTGTCTGGTAATGGGAATTGTGCACATTTTTTTTTAAGTAGACGCATCAGTCTGAAACTTAGCTCCACATATTAATTGATTCACTCTCTACACATATATCTGTCTCTATATAGTAACTGATTTGGCCCAGGGACTGTGTACAGCAATGAAACCTAACTACATGTGACCAATGAAGTGGGGCCAGTTACCTTTTTTTGCAGGTTTCTTGTTGTTGTTTAGCTGCCCGCTGACATCCTGTAACCGTTTTTCTAACTCTTTCTTCTTTTCCTGAGCTAACTCTTCTTTAGATTTTGCTGCTTGCTTTTTCCCACTTGCAGCTGTGGAGGAGGAACGCACAATTTCTGAGACTGCATGGTTGGGGGGAAAAAAAAGTGGACATCACTATTTTACAGGGCACACACAACTAGGCAACTGCTCTGTAGTTACACTGTGAAGATCATGTGACCACATAGCAATTACACATCCCTACAGAGGACAACACACAAAGTTGCCTAGACTCTCAGATAACAATCCCCCTTGACATGATTTTTTGTTTGTTTGTTTGTTTTAAGATCTCTTGGAAACTATTTTAGAAGATAGAAATATCCATGTAATAACCTTGTAGTTACAGGTTACTTACCAGCCACTTATATGGTCAATAGTTACATTGTAATTAAAGAATTGTTACATGAGTTTTCTGCCCTGTAAAACAAAGTGTCCCATTAAAGGTTGTCAGAAGCAGGCATTTGCCATCAAGATCTAGATTTTTCATGCAAGAATTCAGCTGTTTTGTTGCTTAAAAAAAGAGAACTGCAACTGATACAGGCAAAAATAGCAGGTGGCAAGAATGTATTTGCATTAGCTAGGATTAAAAATGTTAAGAAGTATCAACAATCCTCACGCTTCAGATCATAAATTAATGCTAGCTGAGGTGAGGAAGAAATATCCCCCCACAGTACAGAATTGTATACTTTCGACTGTTGCACATCAGATGTTGGCCACTATCAGAAACAGGACAGATGGCCCACTGGCTTGATCCTGGGTCCAAATACCTAAATTCCTCTGTATTATTTTAAAGTAACGATAAACCAAAACCCTCCCACCAAACACTTACACAGAGCACCCTCTGAACACTAAACATTGCAATAAACAGAATGTGGCAGAAAAATTTTGTTATATTCCATGGTGTTGACATTGTCACTGCAGTTGACATTGTCACAGACAAAGCCCTGTTCATCAGTGCAGGGTATGCAAACTTCACACGCCTGCACTAATGACACTCTGTGGTTTTCCATGTTAACACAGGCTTTGGTTGCAAAAATAAAATGCTCTGCATACATAATTATTCTGGAGAGTCTCTGAATTGTTCCAGCAGTAAAGGGATTCAGTCAAAATCAAGCTGATACAGTAGAACCTCAGAGTTATGGACACCTCAGGAATGGAGGTTGTTCGTAACTCTGAACAAAACCTTATGGTTGTTCCTTCAAAATATTACAACTGAACAGCGACTTAATACAGCTTTGAAACTTAGTATGTAGAAGAAAAATGCTGCTTTCCCTTTATTTTTTAGTAGTTTACGTTTAACACAGCACTGTACTGTATTTGCATTTTCTTTTTCGTCTCTGCTGCTGCCTGATTGCGGACTTCCCATTCCAAATGAGGAGTGGGGTTGATTGGTCAGTTCATAACTCTGGTGTTTGTAACTCTGAAGTTCTACTGTACAAGAAAAAGCAAGAAAAAAAACCTATCGAGATGTCAGAAAAAAATAAATTTGCTTAGCGCTCTCTGGAAGTCATGTGGCAGCAAAATGGGCTACTCTGCAGGGATCATGGTTATCTGCTACATTTGAGTCTTTGCTCCCAGAGGTGAGGGGGTGGGGACAAAGCAGAGACCACCCATCAAGGAAGGACAGTCTTACAGTTAAGACACAACTCAGGATATCAGGGCTCAATTCCTGGCTCTGCCACAGACTGTGTGTGTGACTTTGGGCAAGTCACTTCATCTCTCTGTGTTGGTTCCCCACCAGGGAACGTATCCTTCTAGGTGTATGCACAGTACCTAGCACAAGGAGGCCTGGATTTTGGTCGTGCTTTCTAGACGCTATCGGAATACAAACAATAAGCCCCTCCCAGATTCTGGAGGGAAAGAGCGCCGTCCCGGGGAGCTTGGAACCTTCAGCCTTCCATGGAATAGGATTTTGGGGAGGGCAGGAACAGATTAAAGAGGAGGGTCTTGGACATTTCCACTGGGGGAAAGAGGCCTTTTAAAAAAATCACCATCAGATTGCCAACAAGTAATCAATACTTGGAAAAAGAGTTTGATAAGAAGAGGGTCTTAATGAGCAACCCCTCGCCGCCCGTGCCGGGGGGCTGATGGGGAACTCGTGAGCCAGGAGGTAACTTACAAAACGGTTTCCTTTGTTTTTTCTGTAAACAAGACTTGACGTATCTCTCCAGTTCTCGTAAAGTGGTGGGCTTCAAGGTTTCAAAATCTATTTCTATCTCGTCGGGGTTGGAGTCCCTGAGGGAAGGTTCCCGGGATTGGATGATGTGCACCACCCGGCCCAGCTTTTCCCCTGGCAGGCGGTTGATGTCCAAGCTGAGCTGCCTCTTCTCGTCATAGGTCATGGGCAAGCCCTCCTCCTCCTCCTCAGAATCGTAGGGTGCAGACGCCTGCTTGCCTCCTTTTTTAGGCTGCCTGGAGGGTTTGAAAGCACAAACATGCTCGCTGGTGTATCGCGTTCATTTCTCCTCCCCTTGTACCAAATGTTCTCTCACGAATGCGGACGGTTACAAACTGTAAACTGGCGTGACCACCGATCCCTAATGTTGAGGGATGCTGTCTCGATTCAGGAGAGCACTTAAGCCTCTGTTCAAGACCCAGTGATGTCAGTGGGACTGAAGTATGTACTTAAGTGCTGTCTCGAACAGGAATGCTAGTCCTGAATAGGGGCCTAACATCCCATGTCTAGCACTGAGACAATTTAGGACACAATTCGGTCTGGCATGTTGGCAGTTGTTACTGACTGTGAGGGCACCACCCCAGGCAATAAGGGGTTGAAGAGCTCCTCTGGGCAGGGGCGGCTCCAGGCACCAGCGCTCCAAGCGCGTGCCTGAGGCGGCAAGCCGCGGGGGGCGCTCTGCCAGCGCCGTGAGGGCGGCAGGCAGGCTGCCTTCGGCGGCTTGCCTGCGGAGGGTCCACCGAAGCCGCGGGACCAGCGGACCCTCCGTGCTTGGGGCGGCAAAATGTCTGGAGCCGCCCCTGCCTCTGGGCTCAGTAGGCCCCAATCTGCTGCACTCCAAGGCTTATCAATCCTGGAAAAGGGCAGGTCCTTAAAAAGGAGGATCCTGGTTCAGGCTGGGCGGCATTCAAGAGCAAACAGAGCTAGTGCACAGAACCCCCAGTCCCCAGGGGCCGTCTGCTGGGGAACTTGTCCAGAGCAACAACTGACTGAGCTCCCTGAGGAAACAGAGGGACCAGCTTTTTCCTTACTTTCCTTCTCAGAGACCCAGGACTTAGCCCAGGTTGTTTCGACAAAAGGGATAAGGAGCCCAGATCTTCCCCTCAGGACTACTGGCCTTTACCCTACATGAGACTGCAGGGACGCAACCCTTTTTGTAGGCCGTGGAGGTATTCTGGCTTTTTTCTTTTGGACTTCTTTAACACCTCCCTTTTTCCCGCCCCAGAAGAGGACAGACTCCCTCGGGCACAGCCGGAAAGTTGTACCCCAAGTCTGGAACCCAGACTACAGTCACACCGCCGTCCAGAGAAGGACATCCGAGACAAGAGAAGCACCTCCCCCCTCACTCCGAGAGGGCGCCAGAGGGGTACAGCCCATCACAGCACCACAGAACTAGATGATGGATGTAACCCTTTGGGGTGGGCTTCGTTAGGCGAGGACTGCAAGAAACTCAACACTCGTTTTTCGCTTGGACTTCACTGGGATCAGGTTGGGGCCCTTTCTGTGTTTTACAGTGTGTCTGCATTAGGGGGAGAGAAGCCACGTCGGAAAGAAGGGGCCAGATCCTGAACCCATGACAGAACTCCCACTGACTTCAACAGGAACAGGGACCTGGCCCAAAGTAACTGACCCCAACCCAGACCCTCTGCCCAGCTGGAACAGAACTGGAGCTTTTTCAAAGTTCTGAAATACAGTACGGGGTTAACTTTTTAACTCCATTTCTCCTTTTCAGCATTTGTAGGCACTTCTGCTAGTCCAGGCCCCAGCTGGCACTGGAGTGGAAGTTCTCATTGGCTAACCAGAGGCAGAAAGCACGAGAAAAAGCCTGATCTGGAGATGCCTTCCTAGCTAACGCCAATGACCAGGGCATTAGAAATAGGATGGATCAATTTCCAGCTCAAGACTCAAGAGATTCTAATCAGTGTCTGCATTTTGGGGGGGGGGGAGGGCATCTTCATTAATGCTCAGTGCTGGCCTAACTCTGTTCTCCTTGAAGTCAGTGGGAGTTTCAGCATTGACTTCAACAGATGCAGAGGTAGGCCAATGCCGAGTGCTTTCAAAATTCTCACCCAAGATGTTTATTCGATGTGACCCTCCAAACCTTGTGTGGTTCCCCATAGGCTAGTATGGATAACAGAAAGCTCATTCTAGAAAACTGGCAAGGGAAGGGAAAGACTAACATATAGGAAGACTCCGGACAAGATGCTGAACACCCACCTGTTAGCTGGGGTCGTGCTGTTTGCTTTTTTAGCTGGTGCTTTCTTCTGCTGGGTCTGTTTTGCTGGTTGGGCAACCTTGGGTTTCTTCTCCTCCTCGGCTTTCACTTTGTGCTTCTCTTTTTCTTTCTCTTTCTCCTTGTCTTTCTTTTTCTTCTCTTTTTCCTTCTTCTCTTTTTTTTTCTTTGGTTTGTTCACGGGCGCTTGCGACAAAGCAGCTAGCTGCTCATGGACGGCCTTCAGCTGCGGGGAGAACAGAAGAGTCGAGCCCCATTATCAACACACTCAACTCTTCCAGGCACAGACTCCACCCACCCACCCAGATGTGCTCACACCTCTCCCATTCACACCAGCAGCTTTTAAAGTTAATCAGTGGGCTGAGTCTACTGATTTCAGCTGGGAGACTTTGTTTGATTTTTAGTAACCTTTCTTTAAAGAGTTAAATATGGGTCCACGGAAGTTGACCCTCAGGAGAAAACTTAGTCCCCATTCTTTAGGCAAATGAAAAGTAGCCACCTCTTGAGTGGAGAAACTCATGGAAAAGTAGGGAATTTAGTGGTTAGGACTGAGGTATCAGGGTAGCTGGGTTCTATTCTTGGCTCTGCCAATGACCTGCTGGGTAAGTCACTTGATTATTTAGGTATGTTCTGGTGGCACCTGGAAACCGCAACCAAGCCCCCCTTGTGTTTGGCGCTGCACGTACACATAAGAGACAGTCCCTGCCCTGTAGAGCTTACAGCCAAGACAGCCAATAGGAGAGAGGAAAGAAGTATCCTTAACCCCATTTTACACAAAGGGACCTGAGACCCAGCGAAACTTGCCCAAGATCACAAAGGGAGCAGGTGGTACACTTGAGTATGCCTGAGCTTCCCTGCCTATAAAATGGGTGTGATAATCTTTTCCTCGATTATCCCAGGGGTGTTGTGGGGTTTCATTCATATTAGCCAACTGCTTTGGGATCCTTGGAGGAAGCGTGCAATGGAAGTGCCAAGCATTGTTGTTACAAAGAAAACATTTCCCATAGACTAGGTTTTTCCTGCATCATAAAGGCTTGGGGGGGGGGGGGATATCTTGATTGCCAGGTCTCAGCCCAGAGGGGATTTTTACAACAAATCGATACCCACAAGTGCCGCTCTACTCTGCATTTTGTAGACGTGCACACCACAGGCACAGACACACCGCTCACTATGGAGAGGCTGCTCGGAGCTGGCCTGCTGCTCACCTGCTCCTGGAGCTCAGCCAGCCTGGTCGCTCGCTCTTCTTCAGAGTCGGAGCTGTCGGAGTCAGACGAGCTCTCCTCGCTGCTGTGGCTGCTTTCCGTGCTTTTACTGACGACTGGCGCCGTCGCAGGAGGTGGGGGTGGGGGCTCCACAGGCTCGTCCGGCATCTTTGCAAATCTCATCTCGAAGACGTCCTGCAGAGATTGTTGGATTCAGAGTGACAAAGATGCCTCAGCCACAATGACCTCATTCTGCATCTTTTAAGATCATTATTAAGGCCATGCTAGGAACCCTGATCAATTGTGCGGGACAGACAAGTAACCGGGAAGCATCCCTTGCCCCAGAGAGTTTAGGGTCTAAAGTCGTAAGAGGTGGATCCAAGCTCCTTGGAAGTCAATGGAAAGCCTCTTAACAGGAGTTGGATCACACTTTAATCTCTCTTTGTAAAATCGTCTGAGACCTGCTTAGGGACAGATTATCAGATATATCCCTCCTGTGAGGTTCTTACACCTTCCTCCGAAGTATCTGGCTCTGACTACTGGCAGAGACCAGACACTGCGCTAGATGGACCATGGGTCTGGCAATTCCCTGTGCATTTGTTTTCTTCATAACTACTTACTTGCTGCTCTGCTGCTTGGTTAGACTCTCGTTCTAGGATTTAGCTCCTCCGTCCAGTTCAGAAAAAACCCTGCCAGTATTGACACTAACAGTACCTCTTGTTTGCGAGCGTGAGAACATCTGCTGCAACAGCCTTGGAGGTTGGCTTTAGGCTGGTACGTTGCTAGCATAGTTTTCAGACTGCACAATTTCTCCCACTTCTTCAATGGGGCGTTCAGAGGGGTGTATTATGTAAACGCAAGGTCACTGTCCTAGCACCTTGCGAAGCAATGATTAGGCCAAACTTTGAGCAGAGTGTTCAGCTTTGAGTCACAGCATGTGAAGAACAGGGTACCGCACAGGGCATCTATGGCCCTTTCCAAATACCAGGGCAGTCAAGGACCCTCCTGGATTGACATCAAGAGGAGCTGAGTGCGTCCAGAACCTTGAAGGCTCCTCCTAAGGGGGAACTAAAATGTACTCTCTGCAAGATGCATTTGCCAACATCTTTACCTGGAGTTTCCTGGCCATGGCTACAACTTCGTGGTCTGGGGGATTGTACTTGTAACAATTAGAGAACATTAACCGAATATCCGCCGCAAAACCTTGTGCGTCCTGGTATTCCCGGCTGTCCATTTTTTTCTGCAAACAAATAAGCCAAAGGGAGAGGGAGGGGAAAAGAGCCATAAGCAAAATGCATTCGTAGCGACTGCACAGACGAAAGGTGCATCACAGAGAGAGCAGAGTAGTTAAAAAACTGTTAGCTTACGACAGCAGCAGGTCGGTCTAGCTTGCTGAATTCAAGCTGCTAAGTGACATCGAGGCTTCAGATAATATTTTAAATAAATCGAATCCTTTGACTGTTGTATCACAGTGATTTTAACTCTAATATTCCAAGAAGTTCTGTTTAAACTGACAGTCTATGAAAGGTCGCAAGAGTTCATTTTCTACTAGAAATGAGGGTTCCGGAAAAAAGACACAACTTTGCCTCTGCCAAAAGAGGTAACAAAATTCCAGTGTGATGCCAAAGAGGGAGCGCACTGAGGGGTCACCCTTCTCGGCGTCTCTTCAGTCACAGTCCCTGTCCCTGTCCAATTCCACCAGGTTTTCAAATTTTAAGGGGCTAGATCCTCATATCACCGCCCCGCAGTTGCAGCTAACAGAGTGGTGGTGATGTAAACCAGCTGAGACTCTGGCACACAGGTCTGCTCCTTAAAACTCTACCCTGTGTCCTTGATCCTAGATAATATATAGCACAATGTCAAGGGTAAATGCTGCAAAACATTAATGGGATGAGCAAAGGTTTGCAGGATGGGACACTAACTAAGAAAAGAACAGAGAAAGGAACACTGGAAGCTAGGGTCATCAGAGGACAAAGTTACAGTTGATTGGATGCATTAAATGTGCATTTCCATCCCGTAACATGTTGGGATTTTTTTCCTCCCCTCGAAGATTCATAGATTTTAAGGCCAGGAGAGACCATGAGGGTCATCTAACCTGACATCCTGCATAACACAAGCCGGAAAATTCCACTCAGTGATTCCTGAATCGAGTCCAACTGAAGTTGAGCTAGAGTCTGTCTTTTAGAAACCATCCCATCCTGACTTAATGACTCCAAGTGATGGAGGATCTACTGCAGCCCTTGGGAAGCTGTCCCAACCGCTAATTACCCTCTCTGCATTAGCTAATTGCTACAAGGTAAAAAAAAAAATTGCACCGTATTTCCAGTTAGAATTTTTCCAGTCTCAACTTCCACCCATTCCTTTTCAGTTTAACCTTAACTCTGAACTCCCGGAGTTTGTAATGCTTGTTAAGAGAAAAACTGCAGCCGTCTTGGAGCAATGTTTTACTCTTCAGTTAGAGAGACGTACTCAGCCTTAAGTCCAGTTTAACTGTAGTGCAGTGGGATATTTCCCTGCATGACTTCATTCCGATAGACTTACGAGATTTGTGGGTGCACAGCAGTTTCTTTTACAGAATGTGTAAAATCTAACTGTGTAGGCTTGATTTATATCTACCATACAGAAATGCTGCATGTGCTGAATGGTTAAAAGCCTCCATTCTGCAGCTCTCTGTACCTGTCTCTCTCCTTGAAACGAGGAGGGTTTTGCATGCAGAGGGACTGCAGGCTTCGTATGGTAAAATTCACCCCTGTGCACAGGGCCAGTGGAAAGCGTATGTACCACTTAAGTAATAACGGCCCCAATATTTGGTCCTAATGCATACAGCATTCCCATTCACTTCATTGGGAGATACACATGTGTAAGGGCTACGGAGTGAGCCTTGTAATTAACTCAAACGGGCTCAAGTGAGACTTCAGTGGCAGATAGCTCTTGTGCTGGCAATCTACACAGATGTGAATTTCATCCTTACTGAACTAATTTTGGTAGGAAATCTGGATTCAGAGCAGTGACCTTACTACACTAGCACGTCACGCTGCGACGAGAAAGCTTGACAGACATGGCTGTGTGACAAGATCCCATTCTGGGGGATTTAATAAGCCAGAGAACGCCTTTGAGCTGCAGGACTGGGGCAGGGGAGGGAAGAGACAGATTTGTGCTCCTACAGATCAAGAACAGTTTGGCCTTGTATGAAAAACATTCTGGACCAATTCCAAAGCAAAACAGTACCTTAAAACTAAAGAGCCCTGTTACTTTAAAATATGCCTTCCTACTGGAAAGGCCTTTTTGAGGATCTTGTGTTGGTTTGGCATGTCCACTGGCTGATTATTGCACACATCAGTGCGCGAGGGTTCGGTTTCATCCAAAACCAAAGGTTTTCTAACTCCAGGGCCTTTTGATCACTGGATTTTTTTTTTTAATTTTTGTTTTAAAGAAAATTCACTCAGGAAAGACCGAGAACGTGGACTTCAAATGGCTGCATGAAATGCCTTTGGGTTCTTGACTTGCCGAGCTGCTTAGGCGCTAGCAGATGAGGGAAGTTTGCAATTGCAAGTCAGAATGAGAGAGTCTGGTGAGAGAGGGGACGAGAAAGGCTTAGGTACGGCTCTGCTGCAATCAGGTGTGAATGCAGCACCTGTCGCTATACCTGAGCTAGCTTTAATTCACCTAGTTTGTGTGCCATGGCAGCAGGATTTCAGCGCAGGTTAGCTGCCCAGGTATGTTTAAGCCTGTGCTTCTGCAGCTACCCTGCTATCGGTCTATGAACCGGCTAGATCAACACTAGCTTGGACATGGCTGCTATCGCACCTCCGACTGCAGTGTAGACACCTTTAGGCACCCAACTTTCACTGCCTCCCTCCAGAAAGCCCAGCCTTAGGGCTTATGGAGTCTTTTAAATTAGTAATTTCATGACAGGAGACCCTGGTGCCCCAACTGTGTGGCTCAGGGACAAGGGAGCAGACTCTCAGCAGGCGTAAATCAGGATTTCTCCGTTGCCTTCCATAGCGCTGTGACGATTTACATCAGCTGGGACTCAGGCCAGGACTCTTCCTAACCCGCTCGCAAGTTACATGAACTCCTAGGTTAGTTCTTTTAAGCCTAGAGGAAATTATCCCCGGAACAGCTGCAATTAAAGAAAACTTTGCAACTCCCTGAAAAAAACAAAAAAAACTCCCCCTGCTTTAAAACCCGGAACTGGGCTGCTCCGAAACCACAGCAGTTTGCTACAAGAAAATTCACAGACTTGCACCTTTAACTTCCTGGAGGCCAACGGTTTATTCTGGAAGCAAATCCTCTTACATGGCAACTGCCGAGTATGGTTACTTGTGTCCTCCGAGGTAAATAAAGGGCAAACACATCCATATTTCTGTCTCTGCAGTGACAAAGAGAGACCTAATGGCCAGTGCACAGGGCTGGGAGTCGGGCGTTCTGGGTTCCGTTCCCAGGTCTCGCACTGGGTGATCTTGGGCATAACCTTTCAGCTCCCTGTGCCTCAGTCTTCCCATCTGGAAAACAGGGATGATGCCTCAGCGCTGTGAAGAGGGTGGAGTAATGTTTGTCCTTGGATACAGCTATGGGAATTGCAAAGGATTAGTCCTGAGTCCAGGCTCCATGCAATTATTTTTAATCTCTTTGAGTGTAATTACCAAATAACCTGCAGCAGCCAGAGAGTTGTTAAATTAATCCATCCTCTTTCACTGATGTAGTGTACTCCAGAACCCCCTCAACGTGTATCATTCCTGCTCGCCACTCCACCAAACAGTTCCACTCTCTGCTAACCATGGAGGAATTACACACTCTACAGCACCAGTTTTGCTCTGTGATGCTCCTGGAATTTACATGGGCACATGCTCATTAATAGTAGAAACTTCTGCAAGGAATCGGACAGGAGAGCCCTACAGTTCTCTCAGCTCTTCCCATTCTGTCTTGATCCACTCTACCCTGCAGCCCCCCCTTCAGACACATTCCCACTCTGCACTAAAGATCCTTTCTCGGTCTGCCGGCCTATAAGAATCAGCTCAGTTGTATTCCCTCATCATCTCTCCTTTTCTGGAGATAGTCCTGGCAACCAGCCCAGCCCACCTTACTGGTACAAGCACAGTCAGAAAGTACCCTCCAAACCATCTGAGATACACCTATTGCTTCACAATTCACTGCAGGCCCTTAGACAAATACCTACCGAGACATGAAATATTAACTCTGCAGAATTAACCCTCACACATCCAGGGAGCAGGAGCGACAGGCACACACAAGACCATGTATTCTAGTTGCTAAAGAGGTTAATTTCCGCATAATGCTCAAGGGATGTGGCTGCACTCCACATACCAGCACACTGATCATCACTACAAAACTGAACCCAGGACCTTCCAGACTCATAAACAAAGCCCGCTGGCACTTGTGCTAGAGGAGATGTAACGTTTTGTTAATGTTACATTGTACAGGGCCTGTCTCAATTAAATCACACTATGGTGGTTTATGAAAGAGTACCAACAAGCCAAGGGTGACAGAAAAACAGTTCAGAAGAAAATAATCCCAGACAGCACTTCAAAGAGAATTTATTAAGAAAAATTCTACCCTGTGAAAGGCAGTTCCAGTCTCTTTATCTATAAAAGACTATACAGGGGTCACCGTTAATTTGTCTCCAACCTTCCCGACGGTACTAATAAAGTACAGACTGCAAATGGGAGGAGAACATCACTCAGTTGCATAGACAGTGCAGTCAGAGGTCCACATGTTTTATACGTTGCAGTCAAAAATTTGAGGTCCATAAAAGCACCGAAAGCAAATGGAGAGGACCCTAAGTGTGAATTTAGTGCTGGCCAAAGAAGCCACAGTGTTCTCAAATAGGTCTGCTTTTCTTAAAAACATGGATAATACACAGAACTCATCTAAAGCATCTTGCTTCCATGGATCGTTGGGCAAAACTCTGGCCCCACTGAAGTCAATGGACTTCATTAGGATCAGGATTTCATTCCTTAGATCTATATCTTGGCGGGAGCGGAAATCCCACTTGCCTTACTCACTTGGCAATCTTGCAAGGTGCTATGCATCTCTGGAAAGGCCCTCTGCACCTTTGGCTTCCAATGACCTCAAGAAAGTTGAATCCACTTGGCACCTTCAAGGATTGGGCCCAAAAATAGTCCACTGAAGTCAATGCACTACTCGAGTGAGATAGCCAAGAAGGATCCGGCCATCAGTAATTTACTGACCATTCTTAACACAAGACAGCAGAGGTGCTGGAACAATTTGTATAGTGGGGGTGCTGAGAGCCACTGAATCAAGCTGTAAAACCTGTCTATGATGGAAACCACTTCAAGCCATGGGGTGTGGCAGCACCCCCAGCACCCGTAGGTCCAGCACGTATGCAAGACAGCTAGAGAAGATTTTATTCATAGCTCCAAAAAAATCATATTACCAAAATGGGAGTCTGTACTGGGGTAAGGCAGGGACTGAGCCAGGGACAGTCAGCTTTGGAACAAATATCCTTCCAAACCCCATTAAAGAAACCAAAGATCTTTACAGATATTCAGGGCTGAATTTGGAATCGTGTGCATGCAGTAACTGGGCATAAATAACTGCAAGGGCATGAACCCACCCAATTGCATCCACAGGTATCTAATTGGAGAATTACAGACTTTGTTAGGGGTCCTCTTAAAAATTAGGGCCTCGGTCCAGATTTCTTAATTCCAGATGATTAACTCAAACACCTCAACACCGTCAGCAAAATTTCATATGAAGGGAAAAGGGAGCCATGTGAAAGTAATAATAATAAAACCCTACAATCTAATAGCCATATCCTGCAAACACTTATACGCCGCAGCAAATTTACTCACGTGAGCAGGGTACTGGGACAATTTGTATAGTGGGGGTCCTGAGAACCATCGAACCAAACTGTAAACCCTCTATATAATGGACACTGCTTCACGCCAGGGAGTGCAGCACCCCTAGTTCCAACAGTCCCAGTGGCCTTAATGGGATGCCTCTTGTCAATAAAATTACTCATGTGCAAAAGAATTAACAGGATCGTGCTTTAAGCCAGGTATGTCCCTTAGGACCTCCAGGGTATCCTGTCTGTCCGTCTGATAGCCCACATCCTGCAAACACTTAAGCATGTCACTTTACCCATGATTAGCGCCAATGGGATTACTCATCTGGATAAGAGCTTGCAGGATTGGGGCCTTAGCATGTAAATTCTCCACAGCTGAGACAAACAGATTGTTTGGTTTATAAACGTTTCAGGTGTCTCTTCTTCCTGTATGTATTCCAGTTCCATTGCAGGGCAAGGATTGAGGCAGGAATGTCAATCGAACAGAATCACATAGACGTAGAGCTGGGAGCGGCCTGAAGAGGTCATCTAGTGCACTAAGGCAGGCCCAAGTAAACTAAACCATCCCTAGATGTTGGTCTAACCTGTTCTTTAAAACCTCCAATGATGGAGATTCCACAACCTTCCTTGGTAACCTGTCCTCCTACTTAACTACCCTTATTGTTAGAAAGCTTTTCCTAATATCTAACCTAAATCTCCCTTGCTGCAAACTAAGCCAATTAGTTCTTGTCCGACCTTCAGTGGACATGGAGAGCAATTGATCACCGTCCTTATTGTGTAAACAATAAGAATCAAAGTCAATCTATGCTAGATTAAAACTTCCGTGGCTGAGAATGCTACTGAGGCAGACAGACAGACTGCTCGAGGCAGGAACTGCTCCAAAATGATCTAAGGGGGAACACTAGTAAGCATGAGAAAGAGAAAGTCCCATCCATGGTCTGATCATGCTCCCTCTGAAATCAATGAGAGTTCTGCTGCTGGCTTGATGGCAGCAGGATTGGGCTCCTGGCCAGCACTGCAGCTGCTGACATCTGGAAGTGAGTGGGGAAAATGGACATGAAGCTGAGCATAGATTTTCTGGCAGTGGGTACGGTTCTGTGATCTCATCCATGCGGATGGAGCCTCATGGCCACCTGGAGCCCGATGGGACTCCATGGGAATCCACAAAGCAAATCTGAAGGGCAGGGGATAGAGCATGGCAATCCAAACAGGACACTGCCCACCCCATGCATCCCAGAGGAGCCTCCACTGCTGGTCACCCAAAGAGAGCAAAGATGGCAGCTGCACCTGAAATGCCAGGGGGACCTCAGCCCTCCAGTGGGGACATGGAGGACGCCTCTCTCTCCGCCACCCCCAGCCCCTGAGAGAAAAGGAAAACGAGTCAAGAAAATACTCATGCTCTCCCCTCGATTAGCACTGCAGAAGATACAGGCAGAAAAGTCTTTCAGTCTCCCAGATCCCCAGCATTGATCTGCCCTGGTCTCCTCCTACTACAAACCGTATTCCATGAGGCCCTTCCTGCTGCCTGCCTACTCCACGCTGGTCTGCCTCCCAAGAAACGACACATGCACCAAGAGCCATTGGAGCCATTCTCCCACGCTCTCAACCTGGACCCAGCCAGCGCACCAGGGCTCTGCCACCAGTTCCCCCATCTCTTGCCTACACCAGAATCCCTTCTCTGCAGTATGACCAGCGCTCGCGCAAACTCAACTCACCCAAGCGTCTTTCCTTTTCTCCTCCCAGGAAGTCGCTGGAGGCCTTTAGCTCGGCTTGGCTCAGTGGCAAATCTAAAACGAAATCCTGAGCGCTGGGATGGCTCGGGTTTACAGAGTGAGGGCAAATGCAAGCTCAGAATAAAGATGGTCTTTGAGTCATCACTCCACAAGTGGCTGCTTGCAGCATCTCAGCCAGCAGAGAGCCGGCCCTGGGTGGGGTAAACATTCCTGATAACGATACTTAGCACATACGTAGGGCCTTACAAACATCAGTCCTCGCAACACCCCTGTGAGGTAGGGAAATATTATTATCCCCATTTTACAGATGGAGAAAATGAGGCACAGATAGGTGAAATGATTTGCCCAAGGCTTAGAACTCACGAATTATTGGCTCCTCACCTCAGGGTTCATGCAGTAGCTCATGCTGACAAAATCCCCTCCCTTAAAAAACAGACTGCAGTAGTAGTCCCAGGCACTGCAGCATCACTTGGAAGATCTTTTGGACCATTATTATAGTGCATAGAAGTAGTGGATGGGATTTTCCAAAGACCTAAGTGACTTAGGAGCACTCAGAAAAAGGATGGTGACTGAGGAGTCTCTTAAGTCACTTAGGCATTTCTGGAAATCCCACTCATTGGCTTTAAGGGGAGCAGGTTTAAGCCCTCAACATAAAAAGTAAAAGCAAGCAGGAGCATCTTCATCTCTTGCCTGTGGGTGGAAAAATCTCATTTCAACCAACAGAGATTCCTATGGCCGATTGACCAGCAGAACAGGGTGGGGTTGGGGGAGGGGCGGCAACATGGAGCCCTGCGGATGGAGGGAAACCTCCCCACCCCAAAAGAAAAGCACGCTCAAGTTCAAACCAAGGTAAGCTAAGTCGAAATACCTGCTTCTCTACGAGGCAGCCATGAACCACTGCTAGCTAGCAACGCTGCTACATTTGTAACGTCTACCACCGCGGAGTGAACAGACGATAATCAGGTCCCACCTGGCGTCACACAAAGACCATCCAGAGCCCACGCCACACAAACAACTGATGGGAAGGCAGTGACTGCTGTACATGGGGTTCTATGGATCGAACCCTACGAAATACCGCACATCCTGTGTTCAGAGCACAGCGCTGTCAAGGGGGCATTTGTTTAGATAGCCGGACTATCTGCTCGGGGAGCTGTTGGCACTGCACAGTGTGGAATACAGGGTACAGGGAAACATTCCAGGTCATGGAAAAAGGGAAACAAAATAGAAAAAAAATAAATCTGAATGGTCCACAAATCTGGTCAATTTTCCACCCCACCCACCAAGAACTGACCCACTGCAAGAGCCGTAGCCCCTCTTCTATTCGCAACCAGAGAGCTAAGACACCCTGCAAAAGAGGTGGTAAATGTGGACGTACTTTCACAGTACTGAGATCCATGGGGTGTTTGATAATATCATGATAGTCATGTAATTCCAAGGCCTCTGCATCGACAGGCTTGTAAAAGGGCCATGCGTAGGCTGCGTGTTTCTTAGAGAGCATCTCCTTCAGGATGCTGTCACAGTATTTGAGGTGCTCGGAGAGTTTGCCCTTTTTCCCCGCATGCTGGGGGACCTCCCCGTCTTCGAGGTCTTTCTTTGGTGGCTTGATTGGCCGGCCGCCGCTCTCTCGGCGAGCGACGACTTTCGCCTGCTTGGGGTCTGACAGCGGGGTGGGCGACTCGCTCCGGCTGGCAGTGATGGCTGAGGTGGTGGGCGTGGTCGTGTCCGCTTTTCGCTTCACTCCCTTTTTCTGAAACAAAGAACAGGTGGTCGGGAATGCAGGTCCTGCCTGCAGACCGTGCTGGCACGGGACATTTCGGGGCCTGATCCTGCTCAGCCAGCACAACTGATTCTTGCCACATAGCCTGATTCTCCTCTTACTTACGCCGGGTTTACACGGCTGTAGCTCCATTGACTACAACGGGAGTTGTATTACTGAGTATTACTGATGTGAGGAGAGAATCAGGCCCTTGGGGAGCAACAATGTTTTCTTGCAAAAGTCAGTTTTTACTAGCCTCTTTAATATGCAAAATATATGGGTGACTAGGAAATGAGTTATTTGTGCACAGAGTGCATCCGGAATGAAAGAGACTTCTGTGCAGTGTGGATTTAGCTGGCAGAAGATTTGGGTTATAAATTTGCAAATTCAAGGGTTAATTCTGTGGGAAATAAAAAAGAAAATCCCAAACAATAAGCTCCATGATTATTAACAGACGCAACCTTCTCTCACCTTGTGGCATGAATCTGTAAATTTATGGTACAGGTAGTTCTGAAGTGCTAATGCCGCCTTTGGCCGGAACATGTGAAGAGGATTTAAATTATAGTCATGCCATTTACGGTATTAGGACTTATTTATGTTTGTACGAAGTCTAGCACAATAGGATCCGGATCTCGATTATAACCTCTGGGTGCTACCATGACATCACTAGTAGTATCTAGCTCTTACATAGCACTTTTTATCTGTAGATCTCAACGTGCTTTTACACAAAGGAGACCAATATCATTATCTCCATTCTATAGGTGAGGAAACTGAGGCACAGAAAGGGGATGTGATTTGGCCAAGGTCCCCCACAGCAAGACAGTAGCAAAACTGGGACTAGAACCCATATCCCCCGTGTTCCAGTCCAGGGCTCGCTATCCTCTACAGAACATTGTTAACACCCCGGTTTTAAAGTTAAATTTCAAGCAGAAAAAAAAAATCTTATGTCACTAGATTAACACTTTCATCCAATTTTTTTCTTTAAAAAAATGGTATTCAGCCAGCAGCTGTTTGGAGCAGTAATTTAATTTACTGGGAAATTAAATTAGCCAATTAAATAGTAAAATACAGGCGTACAATTGGTAGCAGGATACAATCAGTAAGAAAGACAGAACTTGCTGATCCTACTGATATTTCTCGGGTTCTCAAAGCACAAAGCTGCTTTCAATACCTTCCAGCTGGAGGGCCCTCCTGCAGTCTTTACTGTGACAAAACTCCCACTGACTGCCCTGGAGTCAGGAATGCAGGATCAGGCCCTTCCTGATCTGCGCTATGCCCGTTTGAAACAAAAATGGAGCTGTATGTTCGTTGGGCCTGCTCTTGTAAACCTGAAAGGAGCAGTCCTACCAAAATCTACGGGACAACTGGTGAGAGCAGGGAGTTCTTAGGTGGAGTAGGGCACTGGGCCCTCAGAGGCCATTACGTTCATGCAGCCTCGTAGCTGGCTGACTGGTGGTGATATCTGTGGAGTTGGAAAGTCAAATGCAAAGGGAAGTAACTCACGTTTCTGACCAGTGGTTGCCCATCTAAAAATGCGGCGCTGCAAAGAGAAAGACGGTTGGTTGCTCGGTTTACCTTGACTACAGGTGGCGTGGGAGGAACCACTGTCATAATCGGAGCAGCAGGAGGAGGGGCAGCGGCAGCAGGAGGAGCAGTTACAGGCGGGACGTTTGCGGTGATGGTTGGCACAGGCGTGGCGGCGATAACGGGTGTCTGAGAGACAGCTGGAGGGACGTTCTGGAAAGGGGCTGGCGGGGAGACAGATGACACGGCCGCTGCTTGCTGCGCTCCTTTAAAACGATACAATTAAACACATGTGACACAGCACATTCAACAGCCCCTCCGCTAGCTCGACCAAGAGAGGCTGTTGCCTCTGGACTCTACAGCAATGACCGTCTGGACCTTTCCGCTCTCTCTGCGGTGTCTGGACGCCCATATGTGAGCAAACTGCTCCAAGCCCTGACTGTCACTCTGCTGTTCTGGGACAGTTTCTGTTCTGTCCAGTCTCTCTCAGAACTAGCCTGTGCTCAGCAAAGGAGATGACCGATGGGAGGGTAGGGAAGGGTGTGGATTCTCTAGAAAGGACGCTGAACTGTTCACAGCAGGAAAACCTCCACTGGGTTCAATCTGCTTTTGCTACTGCTCTGCACAGCTAATAATAAATACCACTAGTCTACGGGGCTGGGTAAAAAACTGATTTTTCAGGTCACTGCAATCCTGGCTTTTTTTTTTTTAAATGTCCATTTTGGGTCAAACAGAAAAGAAATTTTTTTTCAAAATTTATCGGTGAATTGAAAAGTCAACAAAAAATTCATGTCAGGTTGAATGAAACGGTTTGTTTCCATTTCAACCATTTTTAAACATGTAAATTTTTTTTCTTTTAATAAAAGAAAGTTTTGAACAAAAAGCATCACCCCGAACCGGAACATCAAAACGGTTCATTTCAAAAATGTCAAAATGAAATGTTTACATTTTTCAGAATGTGTTTGTTTTGTTTTTTTCCAACCAAAACAACTCGGCAAAGCTAACAGGAATTCACAAAACGTTTCCATGTCGCCAAATCTGCATTTTTCACCAAAAAAGTCTCACCCAGGCCTACTTATGTGGCACTTTAACTCCATAGACCTCAAGCCTCTTCACAGAGAAAGTTCAGGTAACTTGCCCATGGTTATGGTGCAAATGAAAAGGGGAAGTGGGAACAGAACCCAGGATTCCCAGACTAGTGCATTATACGCCACACCACGCTGCCATTCCTGTTATAGGGTGGCGGTAATCTGTCCCACAGAAGTAGCTGCATTTTAATACAACGTGCAAAAGTGTTTGGGTTTTTTGTTTTTTAAATTCCAGCACTGTTCTATTGTTGATTAATAATAATTCTTTGCACTTCTACAGCACCTTCAAAAGACGCTTTACAGACTTAGTGCCTTAGCTGACATACGTGGAACTTGAGGCACAAAAGGCAAACTGACTTGCCCAAAGCCACAGTCAGATTTCATCTACACAGCAACTTGCTCCTGTTTTGTTAAATCAATGCAAACCCGTGTTTTCACCCCTGTGATTTCAATGGGAGTTAGACCCATATCTGGCCCTTAGTCTCTCTGTGCTCTGGAGAGAATAGCAGTGTCCTCCCTCACAGGCCTGCCATGAGGATAAATACATTAAAAGACTGGCAGGCAGGCAGATACTACGGTGATGGGCACCCCATAAGTACCTTGGATAGATAGACAAGCAGGATCCACACGTCCTGAATCTCATTCAACTGCTCTGCCCATTAGACCACACACCTTTTCTACCCTCCTAATTGTGTGTCTAGTCAGGCAGGGTGGAAGGGGGTCAGGAATCAGCAATGGGCTTGCAACATTGATTACCATCTGGTCAGGTCAGTACCTGCACTCTGTGCGCTCGCTGCTGGCTTGCGACCTTTGCCTTTAGGGACTGGTGGTAATAACTCAACTTCCTCCTGGGGCATCTGGGCTACTTTCTGCAGAAAAATCTTCTCCAGGGCTTGCGCCATGAGGACGATGTCATCCGTGGGCTGGGTGGACAGAACAAGGCAGCACTAGCATAATGCACCCGTGAGAAGCAAGGAGGGGCTGAAAGCCTTTACAATCGCGTTGTTTCATTTATCCCCTAGCCGGAAATGTACACCGTCTTCCAATGAATAAATGCTCCATAGCTCTGAGAATTAAATAACTCTTTACCCCTTCTCTGGTGTTCACGCCAGCCTCAGTTGGTATGTCTACACGGCGATAAAAAAACCCCCCGCAGTACCAAGTATCGGAGCCCAGATCAACTGACTCAGGCTCAGGCTGCGAGGTTAAAATAGCAGTGTAGAGGTTTGGACTTAGGCTGGAGCCTGGGCTCTAAGGGCATGTCTACATGGGGATGAAAAAAGCCTGGTTGGTCCAGGTCAGCTGACTTGGAGTCACAGGGTTCGGGCTCCAGGGCTGAAAAACTGCTGTGTAGACGTTGGGTCTTGGGCTGGAGCCCAGGATCTAGGACCCTGCAAGGGGGGGAAGGTCCCCGAGCTCCGGCTCCAGCCCAAGCCTGAACGTCTGCACTGCAATGGTATAGCCCCGCAGCCCAAGCCCCAGGAACCTGAGTCAGTTGCCCCAGGCCAGCCGCAGTCGTGCTGTGGGTCTTTCATTGCAGTGTGCACGTACCCTCTGACGCCTGTCCTCGACCAGCTGGCAAATTACAGCCTCTAAATACAATGAAGAGCCAGAAGACGGCTTCCTTTAGAAGCCCACACCATTGCTGTCCCACATATCAGTTCAGAAGCAGTGAGCTGCAACAGAGGAGCTGCCAATCCGTGTCTGGCAAAATATTCAGGAGAAGAGAATAAACACCTTCCTCGCTGCAGTACTAACTAATTAATGTATTTATTTCAGCTCGCTCCCCAGCATGGGTCAATGATGAACTATCTTAGGAAAAAGAATACAAGGAATAAAAAGCACTTTAAAGCCAAAAAAAAAAAAAAAAGCATATATAAGCAACCAACAAAGTGCACGAGAGATTTATGGAAGAACGCATGAGGCATGGACAGCGGATATAATGATAGGAGTTATTTACCTGCCCTCTGCTGCTGAGAGGAGTATCTGATATTAGTTACTACTGGACAAAGAGAATAACACTTAGCACTTAATATTTCCACTTAACATCTACAAAGCTTTGTGCAAACATTAGCTAATCTGAAAGAATTCCTCCGTGAAATTAAAGGGCTGAAGTCTCGGCTGACTCGCTGTGTAACCCCAAGATATTAATTCTACCTACAGTTAAGAACACATTTGCCATTTTAACCAGGGAGGGCAAAGAAACATGCAACACAAAGACAGCTTTGTACATTTAAAAGTAATATGATTACCATTAATGGCATTGCCAGGAGGGTTTTAGTGCACAAGTTATCCCTAGTCAAAAGCTGCAGTGGAATAGCCACCCGCAGGCTTCCCTATTCAGAGCCACAGCTAGGAGTTTGTCTGCATTCTTTACCTTGTTGTAAATGTAACAATTTGTAAACATTGTGTTGAAATCCTGCATGCATTCACTGGCACTCCAGTAATAGTTATGTTCCAGTCGCTTCTTAATTGTCCCCATGTCCATCGGGTTTTTGATTATTTTGTGATAATCCTGTTCAAGAAACAGTAAAGATGTTACATGCAACACTGCTTTGGACCTGTTTGTTCACAGGATTTGTTAGCCAGCTGCTAAAAAGCATCTTCCTCCGTTCCCAACCTCCCCTTCACCACATACAGACACATTTCCATTCTCTGCTCAGACTGCCAAAATAACCTTTGCTTTCACTTACTCCTCAGTGGGGAGATTTGAGCCAATCTCTTAATTTTATTTTTAAAAAGGGGCTTTATTCGTAAACCTCGGAATTTCTCAGACATGCTGAAAGATCCACACATAAAGGGACACTATCAACGTAAAAAAAAAAAAAAAATCAAGTTTGCCGCAAACATCTTGTACCTGATATTGGGGGAGGGGAGGGGAACAGGTTTTTCAACCAGCTTTCCATGGAACATGGTTTCAACCCAGCTGTCCCCCTAACCTGGTTATAGATGTAATTTTGGTTTGTAGCACAGAATGGAACAATGTCGTCTTTTGTCGCTAGACCAAACACATAAGAACATAAAATGGTCACACTGGGTCAGATCAATGGCTCATCTGGCCCAGTATCCCGTCTTCTGACAGTGGCCAGTGTCAGATGCTTCAGAAGGAATAAACCGAAGAGGGCAATTATTGCGTGATCCATCCCCTGTCGTCCAGCCCCAGCTTCTGGCAGTCAGAGGTTTAGGGACATGCCTCCCTGATCATGTTGGCTAATTGGACCTACCCTCCGTGAACTTATCTCATTCTTTTTTGAATACACCTGTGATCCAGTGGATGCTAGAAACGGGGGCCATTTCTGTAGCCAAAGCTGTAGCACAGACAAGATCTTAACAATGGATCAGCTGAACTTCATGAAGCTGTGTTACCAGCTGGTTTTGCCTCTGAAATGGGTAACGTTTCCAAACGTGGGCATTAGAAAGAAGGGTCACAGCATCAGCTGATGAACATTAGCAATCAGTTCGGTGCCACTTCCTGCTTTCCAAGGGCTTCCGCTTTAACTGGTGCCTAACCAGGCAGCTGTAGATGCTGCGATGACACAGGGCCCCTCCCAGTGGGGGGGTGCAATTTGCATATCTTGGGGGACGGTGAAAGGATCCCTGTTCCTATAGCCACGTGAAGCCCTATATGACCATTGACTATCTCTGTGCCCAACACCAGGGAATGACCTGAGAGACCAGCTATGTCTGGAGCACACAAGGAGCAACCATCACGTAGCTGCTAAGGATGAAGTGGAAAACTCGGTTTCCTGGCCTGTGTAGGTTTGATTTAGACCGTGTGTGAAAAAAGCAACTGTTCTTCCACCGTTTCCTTAAATTTCTCCCTGCCCTTCCCTTAGGACCACCACTAAACTCCTCCGAAATGAAACTAAATCCATTTAAAAAATAGATACAAAGGAGAACAGCGGTATTGAAATATTACACAGGCATTAACGTATTTTACTCTTCAGGCAACTATTTTAACTAGAGCCTATCAACATTATGAACTTCAAAAGAAGATCTTGATCCAGTCCATAAACTCAGGTAATAACTAATGGGAACTGGAGCTCTCCCAATTGAAATCACAGAGTGAGACTTTGCGGAGTCGCTCTTGCAACCACCGAACCGTTCAAAGCAGCCAGAGCTATCTTGATGCATGAGGGCATGGGGCTCGCGTCTTTATAAAAGAGGCACCTAGGTCTTGCCCTCAGTTGCCGCCTGCCTGCCTGACCAGGATCAGAGAGGACAAAGGAAAGAGCATGACTCAGATCACAGAGGGAAAGAAGCTCAGAGAAACTCCATTCACCAGTTAGTCATCCGGCTTTCTCCTGTGTCCTATGGCCTACACAGAGACTGACACTCAGCCGGGCTAGAAGCAGAGGACGAGAGGCTGACGAGAGAGATGGAACGTCAGTGCTGAGCGGGAGAGTCACTGTCTGTGCTATTTCTTCTGCTTTGGGTCCGGCATTCCCAAGGCATCTAGCAAAGAGTTGCCCCTTGATGATGGGCATTCTCCTCTTTTCTTCCTTGGCACCAAATCCAGTAAAGCCAATTGGAAACACAATTTAAACTGGCCTGATGCCAGCGTGTGGTGTTAATGCCGGAATGCTCGCAAGCAGACTTAAAGGCAAGGTCTCTCTGATCTAGCTTGTTAGGTCAGGACGCAATAGGCCCTATACATCCCCAATGAGAACAGCTTCCCCTCCCCAATGGGGGACATCAGACAGGAGGCACCTTCCCCATAAAGTGAAGACCCTGCTTTCCTGGTGGTGTCTGATTTTCAAACGGCAATCCTGAAATGTCAGAACTAGAACAAGACTGAAAACACGCCTACCACTTTTAACTACAAATTAACCCGAAATAAACCCTTTTTCTCTGCAACTAATGGGATGGGCAGGCAGGTCAAAGCGGAAGCCAAGGTGCTCAGAACCTTTGGAAATCAGATGCATAGTCCTTCCGCTGCTGCGATCATAGTCTGAGGACGCAAGCTGGAGTTAGCACCAATTTCCTTGAAAGGGTCCAGCAGTGGCTGGCTTGGTGCTGACTCCTGGAGCGGAGATCTGGGGAGGCAAGTTCATGCTAACCGTTAATAGGGAAACTGTCTTTGCTGTCAGGTGAATGTGTGCAGACCATGGTGAAGTCAATGGGAGCTGTGCATGTACCTCTGGAAAAGGAATTGAGCCCTTGATCTTTACGAGATGCAGCAGGAACTAGGATGTTCAGAGGTTTCTTTTAAAAAACAGCTTTGTGTAGCATGAGTTTATGAGACAAAGGCCTTGTCTGCATTTAAACGGGCTTGCTGGTATAGTTATACTGGGAATCCTCCCCTATGGAGAGGCAAAAGAACGTTTTTACTGGTATAGCTTAAACCAGCTCCCCGAACAGAATAAGCTAGACTGGCAAAAGGACTTTTTCCCCCACTTATAACTGCATCTACTAGGGCTTTTGCCAGCACAGCTAGGTTGATTAGGAGTGTGATTTTTTCACACTCCTAACCAACATGGCAATGCCAGTAAACCTTTCTAGTGCAGACCAGGCCAAAGTTAGGAGAGTCTGACATTAAGTGAAAACACTATTTCAGTTCTCGAGTGTTCCAGCTCCTATTCCTGACTCAAAGATTTCAGGGACATCTCCTGCTCTTGGAAAACCCATTGCATAATTCCAAAAGGCAGTCCTTATGCTCTTTCTTTGAGCATACGCCAGAAGCTATTAAGGTAACATTCTAATCTACAACAAAAACTCAAAAATAGCAGAGGCCTAAGGAGCTTCTTAATAAACAGAACCAAAAAATAAAATAAAATAAAAAATCCATCTAATAATGGATAAGAGTTAACATAACTTCGACTAGTTTCGAAGAAGTCAGGTCTGTGAAAGGTCATCTCACATTCAGGGTACTGGGAAACAAATGACTACCCCACTCGTTTCGCTATGCAGGGGCCAGTGCTCAGCACGGCAACTCTGGGGAGTTGTGGAATCAGAAGGAACCTAACAACATTTCACTTCACATGAGCGGAAATTGCACATCGCTAAAGCAGAGCTCTCCTGGCAGAGGACACAAAGCAAAGGAAAGAATACTTACTGGTAAATTCAATTTAATTGCATCGACGGGTTGATAGAAGGGCCAAGCAAACTGATGCTTCCACAAGGTCTTCACCACAACATTTTGCATGTACTGCAACTGGTTGGTCTTCCGCCCGGGCTTGTTGGGGTTGGTAACTTCTGGGGGGGGTGGATTGACAGGGCCCTGGGGAGCCTGTATCGCTGATGTGACCGTTGACATTTTCCTACCTCTGGGTCTCACTTACTGTTGCAGCGGCAACTAGGAGATTCTCTGTCTTCCTTTATGCTCCCTGAATGGGATTGACATCCCATTTCCAGGGCCCAACCATGCAACCTAGACCAGGAGAGAGAGGAGGAAGCGGTGGAGTGTAAATACAGATATTTCATTGAAACACACATGTTCAAAAACAACACACACCCTAGACATGGCTAAACCCAACCCCTTCACCTGATCCTAGGGTGACCAGATGTCCCAATTTTATAGCGACAATCCCAATTTTGGGGTCTTTTTCTTATATAGGCTCCTATTACCCCCTACCCAGTCCTGATTTTTCACACTTGCTGTCTGGTCACCCTACCTGATCCACTGCATTTGCTGTCAAGCTCAGATACCATAATGATGGGCATGGTACAAAAACCTAGATGCATAGATTAGCTCAGCAGTTCCCAAACCCATGGACTGCAGAGCACTTGCTAGTGATCTATGGCAAACTGGCTGGTCTCATGATGCTGGTTCTGGCTCCTTGTTCCATCGGCTTCTACCAGCATCTCATATTAATTGCAAAGAAGAATCTGGACTGTACAGAAGCAGCTGGAAACAAAGAGGAGGAGCCAGCTGTGTCATACACAAACATTTGCTGCAATTGTCCTAGGTACATCGCATCGTTGAGAATTGGCTCTTGACTGGAAGGGGAGGTGGTCAGATTAATTGCTAAAGGAAGACGGCCCCAGAGATGATCTCTCTATTTAGATGTGCTCCCTACCATGAAGTTCTTTAGGGCAAGGTCCGTCTCTTACTAGGCTGACTACAACGTGCACCCAGTTTCCCATGGGGGTATCAACAGTGCTCCTGCAATTCAAGCAACAATCAAAGAGTTTGTCAGCCCCGGAACAGACAGACAGAGAATATTCCGTTCTGTCTTTTAATGGCACATCTGAAATATGAGTCCACACAAAATTCCATTACTTTAGTCCAGGTTTTCTCTAGCACACTCCTGGATGACAAACTCTCTAGCGTCATTATGTCTTGGATACCACGCTGTAAACAGCTTTGTTTTGTCATCTTCCATAAACATTTGATAGTTCAACCCACATCAGAACCACAGCAACATTTTTTCACAGTAAAGAGACCACGCACTCTTTCTATTGGCAAAATATTTAAAATACATTCAGACAAGTACACAAATACTCCCGCTGACATATGTTTCTAGGCTATGTGGTGAAAACCCGGTCACAAAAGGAGGGAAATACAGAAGCAGCAGTGACATGTGAAGAGGGAGACACTGCAAAGAAACATCCTAGACAAAATTCTCATTTAATGTATTTTTAACCATCATAGCTGAAAATCAAGACTAAGCGTAGAACTTCAACCTACCCTTTGAGTAGCTGATTAGATGGCAGTAAACACTGAACACTTATTTAATTTAGGGGAGTTTTACAAAAATAGAAACATGCATCTACATAAAAGAGAGGAATGATTAAATATAAATATTCTCAGTTGTATGCTGGGAGCCAAGGCACAAGCTCACATGAAAGAGAGCATTCCATGAACCTCGCTGTAACCAAGAGAACAAAGTGAAAGTATTCTGTGATGGCAATCGGATAGTGACATAAGAGGCAACTCGGCCAATCAGACACCGCTTTGGGCTCCAAAATAGAATGCGCAGAGCCAATCAGGGCCAAGCTTGTCTGTGCCCAGGAGGGGCTCCTATTTCAAAAAGGGTTTTGTGTAGAAAAGTGTTTAATCCCAAACAAATCCATGTCTGGTGTGCACACGTGTGTGTAAAACACGGCAGTCCACCTACGATGTGTACATAGAAAACAGGAGCCCAAGTATGACTCTAACCAACATCTATTCACAGGATGTAAAAATTCTCTTACATCCTAAGAAGATATAATAAACCCTATCATCAGCTCTGCTTCCACAAACTGAAGGGCCTGCAATGGGAAGATCCATCCCCTTTTCTCTGATACCACGGAATCCATGGGGTTCAAGCTCCATGGGGCAAGGAAAGGTAGGTGTGGGGCCATTCTCTACAGCACTGTTCCCCTCAACCCTCACATAAGGTAATGCTGTCCCCCAATTGTGTCCCCTTTGCACAGTGAAACCTTCCAGCTAAGAGGGTTTTGTTTTTGTCGAGTGTCATTGACAGACAGAGACTGGATGGGAGCCACAGGTGGGTGGGGCGACTGGAAAAACAGCGACACTGGTGTGATCTGGTCACCGTTTTTCAAACTTCACAAAGTGGACTTAATTCAGCATTTCAAACTTTGAAATACAAAAAGGAAAAAAAACATTTTCACAACAGTTTTCCCTGTTTATTGACAAAATATTTCAAAATTTTGAATTTCAAGAAAAAAATAACAAATCCAACAGGAATTTTTAAAAAATTAAATGTCATAATGTTTCCCCCTCCCTTTTATCTCACTCAACCCCAGCTCTGAACTAGGATTCTGCGCAGATTTCAGACACCCACCGACTAAGAGCCATATATCATCTAAGCAGCACATATAACCCTGACTGCAGCCCTTGGGGTACATCCTTCAAATCTAATGTTTATTTCAGTGTTTTGGTTAATGAGCTGAACCCCCTTCAAAGACTGAAATTAAAAACAAGAAAATTTGGGAACAAATTTTTTGAGGCAACCTTAACTGCAGGGCATTGGTCACTTTTTTTAACTGTATGTGCCATCTCTCAAGATTGCCTTCTATTGTGTTTTTAAATTACTGAGGATAAACGCAAGATCTTCAACAACAAAAATCCCGGTTTTGTTAGAACTTCCCTGCATCTTCTCGTCCTGTTTTCATAACATTCTAACCTGAAGAGATGTTATTTTTTTAAGGCACTGGACTGGCATCCAGGAGATAGGGGGTCAACTTTCTATGTGGTCTTTCTCTGTGCTTCATCTTCTCCTCTGTACAATGGGGATAATCATACCACCTTTCTGCCTTATTTTGTCAATCTTGTCTAATTAGATGTAAACTCTTTGGGACGGGAGCTATCTCTTCCTATGCTTTTTCTAAAAGATATGCTACAGTGCAAGCAAGAATTATTTCAGGGAAGTTCCATGGCCTGTATTATAAAGAAGGTCAGACTAGGTGATCACAGGGGTCACTTGTGGCTTTATAATCTTTGAACATGTGTGTTTCTACAGCACCTAGCACAGTGGGGTGGGGCTGATCTTAGTTGGGGCCTCTCCGCAGCACCGTAATATGAACAGTAATTAAGTAAAACTTAATTACATAAACCAGAAAGAATCTTTTAAAACTTTAGTTTAAATATCAAGAAAGTTAAGCACTTTAGGGAGAACAGGAGGTGGCACTGTGACATCAGAGGCAACTCAGCCAGTCCTCCTACAATTGACCCTAATTTATTTGCATACTGCAATCCCATTGGACATAAGAAGAAATAAAAACTCACCTGAACTGAGTAGCCAGCATCCCCTTGTGTTTTAAGATGACTCTAAACCAAAACTCTGCATGCCAATGCTGCTGAAAGTGTGATCATTCAAATCCTCGATCTTGCAGCTTGAGACCAGATCTAGTTAAAATGTGCCTATTTCTGTGTTTTTCATACTGTTAAAGCAACAACACTGGAAATGGAAACAGTCATTACTAGCATACAGAAGGCTTTAATGTGTATTTGCCAGCTGATTCATCACTGTGAATGAGAGCACTCAGTGTGTCAGAGCTGAGAGAACTTCTCCCTCAAGCTGGACCTGGGAGTTTTGCTGTATGATTTATTACGTATAGAAACACAAGAGGATGCTGGCTACTCAGTTCAGGTGCGTTTTTATCTCTTCTTATGTCCAAGCAGCCCAGTCCTAATCCAGCCTTGAAACACCAACATTTGCCAACATTTTCCCCCCATTCAAGATAGTATTTATTTGTACACGTGTTTCACCATTCAATGGGTCACAGATCTGTCAGAGCATTTATACAGAGACTCAGACTATTGCAGTTTTCTTTCCTAAGTGAATAAAGTAGGCTGTTATGCTTTCAGCACACACACACTGAGAAATTAGATAAAAACAAATACTCCTGCTGGAAGGCTGCAACGTAACACTACTTTATTTCTTATAATTCAGAATGATAACATACAAGAACCTAAAACCAGAGAGAGAAAAAACAGGCTGCTCCCTAAGGCAGCCAGGCACAATTCACCTCACCTTGCTTTAAGCTGACTCTTTCCAGAACTGACTCTGTGGCTGCAAGCTTTCTTACAGAGTCCCCGCGCCTGCAAGCAGGACTAAGACCGCCACCCCACCACACCCACTCGAAGTGATAGCTTCCAATTCCAACACTCTCCTCAATATGCCACACAGTCCTATTGCCTGCCGTCCAGGGAGACTGGACAGAGTTATTTTCCATGTACAGTAGCACCCACTATGTTCTAGGCACTTTCCAAATGCTTAAGGATGGTCCCTGCTCTGAGGAGCTCACAAGCTAAGGGCAGACAGGGTAATGCCAGATGTCACAATTTGCAAGGTTCATGAGACTTAATTACGCTTGGAAGACAGTATACAGAAGACATCGTCTCTGCCCTGTGAAACACACCAGGATGCCTAGAGGAAAGTTCAGTCACGCACCGGGTTTAAACCAGATTGAAATAGGAGCAGGAATTCTTAGGAGACACAAGGTGGAGGGGATGTCCCTCCTGTTCTCACTCTCCCACGCCAGAAAGGGGAGAAGCCCTTCCCGTGCTTTGAGGAGAGGAGGGGGAGTTGTGCTCTCCTTCAATGCCCCTTCCTTGAACCCTCGCCTGAATAGCTTCCTGTTTGTTTGCCACAGGGGTTGCTTTGATTTAGCTTTTCCTCTCTTTTTTACTTCTCTTGCCCCCATCTTTAAATGACAAGCAAGCGGTGGGGTAGCAGCTTTGAGGAATTTGGATCAGGGAGGGTTAGCAGCTGGCAGGCAGGGATGAGGCGAGGATTCCAGAGGGGGCAGCATGGGAGCTGGCATGAAGACAAAGGCAGGGGAAGCTTAGCTTGTTTGCTGTCTTTAGTATGGGGCGAAGTCTGGTCATTTATTAGATGCATGCACAACACCCAGCCCAGGGGGGCCCTGATCTTGGCTGAGGCCTCTGGGTGCTACTGGAATAGAAGTGCTAAATCCTAACAACAACAGGCAAAGAGTGTGTGGAGGCGGGTTTCACGAGAGCAGCAAAGGGGGTGAGCGCGATTAGGGGTCCCCCTTCCCTTTGGCATAACTCCACCTCCACGAGAAGCTCTCTCGCCGACAGAGCGATGTCCCCACTCGCGGGTAGGTCGGTGCTTCGGGGGCGTGGCTTATTCACACCCCTGAGCGACATCAATTATAACGACATAAGTGGTAGTGCGCACAGGCCCTGAGAGACCAGAACGTGTCCGGCAAACCTCCTGATGTTTCCCCGATGAGCATCACGTGCCAAAAGCAATGGAGCAGGTCCATATTGTTGCATGGCCACTGGCAGAAGTAAAACACCCAGCTCTAGGCCTCAGCTTTGACTGCAGTGTATGTTGATGCACACGGGGCGAAATTTTTAACCCAGGCAGAGGTTTGCCGCAAAACCTGTATTATTATTTACTCTTTGTATTACCGTAGTGGCTACAGCCCTAGGTGTGGGCCAGGATCCCATTGTGCTAGGCACGGTGCAAACACAGAACTCCAAAGAGCTTACAGAGTGAAATTACGTGGCACGTGGCTCAGATTGTAAAGCCCCAATTCAGCAGAGCAATTGAGCACATGCTTAAGTCTCGTTGACATCAACCATCAGTTATTTGTACAGCAGTAGCATGCAGGAGCCTCAGTCATGGACCGCTGTGCTAAATGCTGCACAGACACTGAACAGAACGGCGGCCGCTGCCCCAAAAGAGCTTACCATCTAAGAGCGAGCTTAGCATGTACTTACATGATTTACTGCATAGAGACAGACTTAAGCATGTGTTTAACTTTGTGCATGTGTGTGTAAGTGCCTTGCTGATCAGGGCCTAAACTGAGACTCGTATTAGCCCTTGAGCAATATTTTTCCATTTTAAATCATCTCTTTTCCCCTGTATAGTCCCCAGCTCTGTAATTCTGAGGAAGTATAAAAATGGCTCTTGCAGTTTTTGGCTGCCTATCTGCAATTACTGACACTGCCACTTTAAATCTGACCCCTCCATCACTAAACGGAAGGGCCCCGCGCTGCTCTGTCCATTGTAGGAGATTGCTCCCAGTTTTAACAAAACATCCGAAACAAAACCTGAGCCCAAAGTGGACGAGAAATCTCTGCTTCCACTGAGTCACAGACTGTTCCGCTTAAATGCGCTGCAGCCTTCCCCACCGCGGAATCTGGCACGGCTGCGGGTTTTGGCTCCTCACCCAGCCAGCCTAGTCATCAGACACACAGCCGGGCTTGGAGGATTTTTCTTTTCTTTTTTAGCTTTGCGTGGCATGCATGGGCCAGTCGCTGGAGCGACAGTTGGCCTGGAGAAATCAGGTTAATAATTCCCTCCATCCCGAGGATAACATCTCACCCCACTGATGGAGCCCACGGACTGGGGGAGCCTGTCTGAGAATAGGCTATAAAGCCCCGTGCCAGTAAGCCTGCTGCTTTGGCTAACGGTTCTGCCACCTCCTTTGGCAACGTGGAACACTGAACAGACTGCTCAGTCCACTGCTGCTCTGTGTGGAGCAAGGGAGGGTGGGTTTTCTTAAAGCTCGTCCTTATTGCAAACTAAAAGGGGAGGTGCTTTCTATTCACGTCTGAGCCCACCAACTCTTTCTTACTGCAGCAGTCTGCACGGTTACTTTGACAGAGCTGAGAAACAGGAAGAGTCCCAACCCACCCAGAAATGAGAACATAAATCTTTTTTTGGGGGGTGGGGGGGGAGAGGGTGTCGGGAAATAGGACCCTGCTTCAATCAGGAGCCCCAATTACTTCAATGGGTCTCCCACTATGAGGAGCTCAGTCAGGGCTGGAGATTGTGTATCCGACAGCCCCTCCCTTAGGGGCTCCAGAGAAAATAAAAAAGTGACTTACAGAAATCCTTCCCCGCCTCCTGCCCTGCCGGAGCCCTTTAAACAGCCTTTGGGAGCTTGTGACACATGGGAGTAGGGAGCTGTGCTGCAAATGCTAGGGGTGTACAATTCGCAAACAAGACTTGGAGATGGCCAGTCGCTTGAAGTCAGCACTTACCAGATAATGCGACACAAACCTTAAGTCACCCCTTAAAACTTGGAAGGGAAAGTGGAGAATCCTTGCAGCTGGCATCATGACAGGAAACTGGGATTTTGCTTTAGGATGCCTTTGTTACACTGCAGATTCCCATGATCGGAAAGTCCCCATTGGCCTCCGTTGTTGTCATTGTTTCCCAGATCATTAACTCCAAATGCCACGGATTTATTTGTTAATCAGAATAACTCCAGCTAAAGTCTGAGATTCCGAGTTATGGTCACAATTCTGCCCTTAGCTCACCTCTGCATGAGAGAGGAAAGAAAAGAGCGCATGGAGATTAAATCAGTTACTTGGCTTTCGACTTGGGTGTTTTATACTCGCTTGATTATTTTGAAGGATTTTGCCCCATTGGTCTCTCGCTGGAGATTATATGAGCAGGTGTTTCCTCCGAAGAAGCCAGGGGGTCCCTTAGGTAAATACAGATGGCCAAGATTTTCAAAAGCAACCGGCAATTTCCAGGAACTTCATTTTTGGACACCCGATTTGAGACACCGACCAGAGGTCTGGTTTGCAGAGGACACATGCTCAGCGCGCGCTGAAAAAAAGCAGGCCTTGTAAGGATGCCTCAAACAGGCACTCAAGGTTACTAGTCAGTACTGGAAATTGTGACTGCGTACGTGTTGGCAGCGTTTAGAACAGTTTTTTGGCCACCTCTAATGAACGGAGGGTCTACCAGATAAATATGGACTAAAGCATTTATTCCTGGTGGTGTATTAATGTTGTGATATGCCTTACCACCGCCCTCCAGAGCTCAGTTTCTTATATCCCGTTCTTGCAAGCATTCAGACGTGTGCCATGCACCTTTGGAAAGAACTTCCTGCACGGAGACCTACGGCTTTTAAAGCCGTCATACTGGGAACAACAGAAATAATCTCCAAACATTTTGTTAGGCCAGGCGACGCGTCCCCAGGTGGTGCTGTCACCCACCGTGAGCCCGTTTTGACTCTTGGAAAGACATGCTGTGTTGCTGCTAGTTTTGGGGTTCCGCACGGTTTTAATGAAGAGGCTTCAGGAAACAAGGAGCTAAATGAGCAGCAGAAGAATTTGCTCTCTGTCTGGGACGCCTTACTGGAGTCAGTTCCTGAGGAAGAGTTGCTCCCTGGGAACCGAGTATCGGCACTGGGCTGAGAGTCCTGAAAGAAGGGATTGCCCTGCACGCTGTTTGACCATTTCATTTCAAGACTGGAGTACATGTGCAAATAAAGCTGCAGCTGATTTCTGCTCTGCTGGATAGCTAGGCCCGACACATGCTACCAATTGGCAAACAGGTGCTGGAAAGGGAGACTGGTATCAGAAGAAGGGGTAACAATGTGAAGATTCTAGTTTAAAATGCACACACATACACACACACACACTTTTTGAAATTTTTTTCCCCACGCAGGAGTGGCAGCACCAGAGGTACTCTTTTGTTATTCAGCCTGTAAGTGCTTTGGGGACACACCCCATCTTTTTGTTCTGTGTCCGTACAGCACCTGGCACTACGGGACCCTGGTCCATGACTGGGCACCTCAGTGCTATGGCAAGACAAATAATAAATAATAATATGGGATGGCAGGTCCATTCTTTAATAATTTCCCTGACAAACGAGCAGACAGTGAAACTCCAGGTGTAGGGATATAGAAGGAGAGTCCAGGCTAATTTCAGTGCATCACATTTCCCATCTCCTTCCCCTGCCATCAGCCGCACCCGCGATGCCAGCTTCGCACGCCGTTTGACAGCTTCACGCTAAATGTTCTTCCACGCCCGTGGAATGCCATCTCTGAGCCCATCGGCAAGGCCTCCTACCTCCCCGTTTTCAAATCCCTCCCAAAGCCCCACCTCTGCTGTCTTCAGGGAATCCAGCTGACTCATACTAAGAGGTAAAACATCTAAAACTAACCTTTGCCAAGACCTGGCCATGTACCACCTTGACACCTCTGCTTATTATTAGCGTTACAGGAAACCCTAGAGACTCCAGCCAACATCAGAGCACCATACACACGCTGAGCTAGAGTCCCTGCCCTCAAGAACCTGAAGGAAAACTTGTGCAAGGTCACTAGCAGAACCAGGACTAGCACCTAGGGCTCCTGATTTCCAACCCAGTGCGCCTAGCCCAGGGGTGGCCAACCTATGGCTCCGGAGCCACATGCGGCTCTTCAGAAGTTAATATGCGGCTCCTTGTATAGGCACCGAATCCGGGGCTGGAGCTACAGGCGCCAACTTTCCAATGTGCAGGAGGTGCTCAACCCCTGGCTCTGCCATAGGCCCTGCCCCCACTCCACCCCTTCTCACCCCCTCCCTGAGCCTGCCGTGCCCTCGCTCCTCCCCCTCTACCCCCCCCCCCAGCCTCCTGCACACCACGAAAAAGCTGATGGGGTGGGGGGGAAGGGGAAGGCGCTGATCGGCGGAGCTGCCGGTGGGCGGGAGGCGCTGGGAGCGGGGGGGAGCTGGTGGGGGCGGGGGGCTGCTGACGTATTACTGTGGCTCTTTGGCAATGTACATTGGTAAATTCTGGCTCCTTCTTGGCTGAGGTTGGCCACCCCTGCCCTAGCCATTAGACCACACCATGTCCCATAGGTTGTCCCATTCCTAAATGATCACTCTTTAAAGCAGGATCTCTAAAGGCCTGGACTCTACCTTCCTTTCCATCTGGAAACTGCCTCGGCCATTCTATGCAATACCAATAATGAACATTATTAAACATTCATCCTCCGGCAGCGATCTCCTGGAAACAGACTTTCCAAGTTCAGGCAAGAAAACTAGATTTCTGCTTTAAATAAAAAAGACGGTGGCATTAGTACAAAGCCCAGATGACACACACATAATAGGAGCATTTGTGTACATCCAGAAAGCAGAACACAGGGTTCAGAACTCCTAGTGGGATTATCGTATGTTTCCACCGTAGCAGGGTTTTTTTTTCCTTTTAAAGGATGTGATCTGCACTGTTAAACTAAAATGTAAAAGCGCAGAAAAAGCAGCCAGTTCTTCGGCTTTTCAATCTGAGTATTGTGCCCAATGCACGTTTAGAAAGAGAACCACACGCTCGCCTTGATTCAGTCGGATTTTATGTTAGGAAATTATGTACAGTCTTTCCGCTACAGCTAGCAGCATTTGTCGTAATTGTTTCCTTTCCCACCCTCCCACTTCCAAAGAGAAAAGTTGCTGGACAGAAAGCTTTTTGAAAAAGAAAAAGAAAACCCTTTACGGAACAACTCCAAGCAGCACTACCACTGCAAAGAGCTACAGAAAAAGAGAGCTAAGCAGTGAAAGCACTGGTCTGGAATGCAGAGACCGGGGGTGATTCCTGGTGCTGCTGGCCGTGACACACCACGTGACCTTGGGCAAATCAGTGTCTCTGTGCCTCCATTTCCCTTCTGTAAAATGGGCATGACAGTACTTCCCATCACACACGGCGAAAATCATGAATGTTTGTGAGGTGTCAAATACTGCAGTACTAGGAGCCATATAAGAATCTAGATGATGCTGTATGGTTCATTTTAGAAACAGGACCGTTACTTGACATCTGAAGAAATTGCAGAAGCTCAGATCACCATTCGCTTGATAGTTCTTCCCACAATACTGAGGCAATCTGTGAAAGGGCTTTTAAACAATAAATACGAAACCAGTGTAGGTCCCTATAAACAGGTATCAATTAGGGAAGGTTTGAAGTACTTCCAGATTGTGCTTGTAGACACAACCACATTCAACTTCCATCCGGATTCGTTTTTAAGAAGATACAGTATA
The DNA here is from genome assembly GCF_016161935.1 of Mauremys reevesii. Classification (NCBI taxonomy): domain Eukaryota; kingdom Metazoa; phylum Chordata; order Testudines; family Geoemydidae; genus Mauremys; species Mauremys reevesii. Next base: position 18,227,093 of record NC_052641.1, read on the forward strand.
TGCAACAACATATCCCTTCTTAATTATTTTTTTTAAAGGCACAGTAGTTCCAAAAGGCATGTTAGGCAGCACAGTACATACAGAAGCAATGCAAAAAAAAAAAGGGGTCCTATATTTTACTGGCTAGTCAGAAGATCATCGTCCCCATATACATCTGATATACAAAACGCGTAATTCTGGATAATACTGATTTGTATTGTCTGGTTACACATAAGAATTCCTAATGCCTTCAGGAGAGCCAGACACATGGCCCTGAACAGGACCTCATCCCAAGGTTCAGCTCAATACGAACACTGATAATTAAGACAAAGTTCCAAACGCAGAGACAGAACTACATGCCGCCTTGCTCAGAAGCATTTCATAAGACACAACATAACTACTGTGTTGATTCAACAGAAAGCAACTCCCATCACCAAGATTTCCCTCCAACACATTCTTTGTGCCAGCAATTGCTTCTCTTGCTCCAAAAATAGAACGAAATAAAGTCTCAGATCACAAAACAGAACGGGTTTGCTGTAAGGCAAAAATATTAATGACGATGATTGTTTGCTTTTTAACTTAATTAAGGCGAGGGTTTTCAGATGGGGCCAAGTGAACGACGCACCCAATTCTCATTACAATAGTTGGGTTTCTAATGCCCTTAAACTCCTTTGAAAACCCGGGCTGGAAAGCACAGGCACTTACTAATTCACACTGATGATAGGGAAACCCAACACAGGCGACGAACTTAGCAAAATTAGTGAGTAAATCGACAAGTGAAATAAGTAAGGAGGCTGCATCACAAGAGGTACTTTGTCAGAATCAGTGAACTAGTATTTCAGTTTTCATGATGGATACCTCCCAATAAATACGTGTACTGAAATATATTTTAAAAGCAAAGACGACGTAGGTTACATCTACACTGCGCACGTTGCTACGGCGTGGCTGTGCTGCCACAGCCGCAGGTGCACTGTGTGGCCGCTGTTGATCGCCAGGAGAGAGTTCTCCCAGCAACAAAATAAAACCAGGGGCGGTAGCTTCATCGCCGGGAGCACCGCTCCCACCAATGAAGCGCTGGCCACACCGACACTTTTCATTGTTAAAACTTTTGTCGTTCGGGGAGGGGGGGGGCGTGTTTTTTCACACCCCTGAGCGACAAAAGTTTTAGTGATGAAAGTGCCAGCATAGACAAAGCCTTAGACTTCATCAACAGCAGTTGTACTGATTTAACGAAATTGGTTTAGAAACTAATTCATTTTAATTGGCACAAACCCTTCATGTGGACACTCTTCCACGGGCTTAAAAGTGCCTTAAATCAGTAAGGAATCAACTAAGGTCTTATCTCCACTTAAAAGATTTGCCGGAATAGCTTATACCAGTTCCCTGAACGATATAACCTATAACAGCAAAAAAGAATTTTTGCCCATATCGCTGAGTCTACAACAGATCTTTTGCCAGAATAGCTATGATGGCAAATCCACACCCCTAACTCACCACACTATGCTGGCAAAACTAATAAATGTGGACCAGGATTAAGCTACATAATTTTTTTAAAAAAAAACAACAATTTTAGGGTATGTCTACACCAGGGGCGGCCAACCTGAGCCTGAGAAGGAGCCAGAATTTACCAATGTACATTGCCAAAGAGCCACAGTAATACGTCAGCAGCCCCCCCATCAGCTCCCCCCACTCCAACCTGCAGCACCTCCTGCCCGGCAGCCTCACCGATCAGTGCCTCCCGCTCCCTCCCCACGCCTCCCACCTGCCACGATCGGCTGTTACGCGGTGCGCAGGAGGCTCTGGTGGGGGATGGGGGAAAAGCAAGGGCATGGCAGGCTCGGGGGAAGGGGTGGAGTGGGGGCAGGGCCTGGGCCAGAGCAGGAGGTTGAGCAGTGAGCACCCCCTGGTACATTGGAAAGTTGGTGCCTGCAGCTCCAGCCCCGGAGTCGGTGCCTATGCAAGGAGCCGCATATTAACTTCTGAAAAGCTGCATGGGCTCCGGAGCCATGGGTTGGCCATCCCTGGTCTACACACTTAAACCACTACAGCAGCAGTCACTATAGACACTCCACCAGCCCTGGAGACCCCATTAAAACAGGGCAGTGACCCACTTTATGGTCCTGACCCACAGTTTGAGAACCGCTGCAATATACTATACTGGCCAAGCACTCCGAGTGTGGATGCAGCTACACAGACAAAGCTGCACTTTTACCAGTATAACTTATTTCACCTCTGCCCCCCAACCAAAATAAATTATACTGATAAAAGGGCAGTTTTGCCAATGTAACTGCGTCAGCCCTAACAGCCCTTGCTGCTGCAGTTACAGTGGTCAAGGTTCATACCTCTTCACGGGCCTGAGTGACACAGCTAGGCAGGCTGAAGTCTGTAGTGTAGACATAGCCTACGGGTGTTGCACTGCTTTAATTATGCCAGCATAGTTATAGCAGTACCACTTGTGTGTGTAGACAAGACCTTAAACCGAATAACAACTTCTATACAAGGGTTTGCACCAATTTAAATATCGGTTCAAATTCACACTGTAAATTATGCTGGGGCAACCTTTCCCTGCAGACAAAGCCTTGGTAAATAAATATGAGGCACTCTTAAATCAGTTTAAGAGCATCCATAGAACTGGGTTGCATCAATTTAACTAAATCTGCTTCTAAACCAATGTAAAGGTCTTGTCCTTCACAAGAAAATGGCACCGTTATAATTTAAAGGTGTGAATTTAAACCAGTGTAATTGAACAGGCGCAAAAGGTTGTGTGTGGACACACTTATTTCGGTTTAAGAGTGGCTGGTTTTGGTTTAGCTTAAGTCAGTCAGGAACAAGTTTAATTAAACCATAAGCAGCCATTTTTAGGCCTTGCCTACACACAAAAGTGATACTGTTTTTGGAAGGGGCGGGCAAACTATAGCCCACAGGCCAGAGCCGTTTTAAGCCGGCCCCTGAGCCGCACCATACGGCTTGGCCCTGCTCCAGCCGGGGCGCTGGGTCGGGGGCCGCACTCCTGAGCCTCTCCCCACACCCCAACCTCCTACCCCAGCCCTGATCCCCCTCCTGCCCTCCGAACCCCTTGGTCACAGCCCAGAGCATCCACCTACAGCCCAAATTCCTCATCCTCAGCCCCACCCCGGAGCCCGCACCCCCCCACACACCCCAACCCCAATTTTGTGAGCATTCATGGCCCTCCATACAATTTCTATTTCCCGCTGTGACCCTCAGGCCAAAAAGTTTGCCCACCCCTGGTTTTAGGTATACAAGTATGATTAAAACAAGTGGTTCCCAAACTGGGGTTTGTGAACCCCTGAGGGTTCGCAAAATGTTACAGGGGGTTCTCGGGAAAAAAATCCCTAATGGAAGCCAGAGCTGTCCCTAGGGACCCCGGGCAGCCCGGGGCCAGCAGCCCGCAGCCCCTGGACTTCCAAGCACTAAGCAGATCAAAGCAAGCATATCTATCACGCTGAGGAGATTTAAACTTCAAGACTCCTTATAAGAAATGGAAAGGGAGGTGGATATTTTTTGCTGTTTTTAAAATTAAATAGGCAGCTAGTCTTGTTTTTTAAATTATTATGAAGAACAAGTTTAAACTTTGTTGTAACGTGCGTTGTTTGCCTGGACTGCTCAAGACCTGAATGCTTGTGTAGGAGGGAACTCTTTTGAGTTGGTTTCTTAAATACCTTCCTGCTGTTTCACATCTGATACTCCTTGATGAAACATAGGAGCCTTGTCTTATAACAGGTTTATTCAAAGTGATACAAGCTACGAAAGTGAGATCTTGGAAGAATGTTGCCGTTTTCATAATGTAATAAAAATACTGTATGATAAGTAATAATTAATAATAAATAGTGTGTCATAAAAACAAATTTTATATTCCCAAGATCACTGCTTTTCTAATTTATACTCAGATAAAGGAGAAAATCCCTGGAAATATTCATTTTTAGGAGGGGGCTTGCGAGACTTGACATTTTAGTGAAAGGGGTTCACAGGTTGTTAAAGTTTGGGAACCACTGATTAAAACAATACAATCCCCCTAGTGGAGACACAGATATAGTCATATAAAAGTGCTTATTCCAGTATAGCTTATTCCCACACAGGAAGGGGAATAAACCATACCAGTATAGGGACGCATCTACACTAGGGGTGGTGCCAGTATAAGGCCTGGTCTACACTGGGGGGAGGGAGGGGGAATCGATCTAAGATACGTCTTGTAGCTGAAGTTGTGTATCTTAGATCGACTTAGATTGACTTACTTTGTGTCCTCGCGGCGCGGGATCGACGGCCACCACTCCCCCGTCGACTCCGCTTCCACCTCTCGCCCTGGTGGAGTTCCGAAGTGGACGGGGAGTGCGTTCGGGGATCAATGTATCACGTCTAGATGAGACACGATACATCAATCCCCGATAGATCAATCACTACCCGCCGATCTGACGGGTAGTGTAGACATACCCTTAGTGAAAAAAATCACACACCCCCTAACCAAAATAGTAATATCAGTGCAGAAACTGCAGGTAGACCAGGCTTTATATTGAAAGGAGCGCTTCCACACAGGCTTTTGCACTGGTTTAACTAACTATACAGGGTGCAAGTGATACCAGTGCAACGTTCTCCTGTCGATAGTGTGTTAGTCATATCAGTGCATAGTGTGTGTGTGGACAGTGCTGTGTAGAGATGTCCTGAAGCCCTAAAGCTCATTTGTTAAAACTGTGGCTGTACTGTGGACGTCTTACTCACACCGTTAAATAGGTAAACACTGACTTGTAACGTACTCATGGGAGTTAGTGCTCACAACCCGACTGGGGATGCCACCATCTGGCCTTTTAGTAGGGCACACAGAACAGGACAGGGGTGCTCAAGAAACACACCTGGTGGAACATTCTCAAGGTGCCATGGCAACCAGAAATGGGCCCAAGCCATGCAGGTTGGACCTGAACTTTGAGGAAGTTCAGAAGTTCAGGAGTGTTTGGATCAGGTACTCTGGTTCTGAGCCATCTCCCAACTCCTTGAAATTTCATACCAAATAGTACTTTCTAGGCCCATTGTATTGATGAGGGGGAGGAGACAGTTGAGTTGCAACCAGAATGATGGGACTGGGAGGTGGGAAAGGACAAACAAGTAAGTATTTTTACGGAGGCTACTCATGTGGCTGACACTCAATGAAGGGCTACGGTGCCTGCTTGTCTGACTGAGCAAAACAAGGAGCTAAGAAGAGAGAACCAGTCCTGGCAAGGTAAGCAAGGGCACCCAAAATAGAAACAAGTGTTTCTTCAGTTTGTGCCCTATCAATTATGAGACTCTACTAAAAAGTAATGATAGCAGCTTGTTATTACAAACTTCCACACCACTATCCAGGAGCATTTTTGTTTTTAAATCCTTGCCTTCTAAAATAGGGTCTAGTGGCAGGCAATGTATAAAACCACACAAGGAGTATTTCTAACAAATGTTCCACCTCCATGAAGAAATAATGATTTACATAAAGCTGAAACCACAGTAAGATGCAACAGAAACTAACAGACTGAGAGGGGACATTTTGGAGAATCACAGAATCATAGAAGATTAGGGTTCGAAGTGACCTCAGGAGGTCATCTAGTCCAACCCCCTGCTCAAAGCAGGGCCAACCCCAACTAAATCATCCCAGCCAGGGCTCTGTCAAGCCAGACCTTAAAAACCTCTAAGGAAGGAGACTCCACCACCTCCCAAAGTAACCCATTCCAGTGCTTCAGCTCCCTCCTAGAGAAATAGTTTTTCCTAATATCCAACCTAGATCTCCCTCACTGCAACTTGAGACCATTGCTCCTTGTCTTGTCATCTGCCACCACTGAGAACAGCCGAGCTCCATCCTCTTTGGAACCATCCCCTTCAGGTAGTTGAAGGCAGCTATCAAATCTCCCCTCATTCTTCTCTTCTGTAGACTAAACAAGCCCAGTTCCCTCAGCCTCTCCTCGTAAGTCATGTGCCCCAGCCCCCTGATCATTTTCATTGTCCTCCACTGGACTCTCTTCAATTTGCCCACATCGTTTCTGTAGTGGGGGGCCCAAAACTGGATGCAGTACTCCAGATGTGGCCTCACCAGTGCCAAATATAAGGGAATAATCACTTCCCTTGATCTGCTGGCAATGCTCCTACTAATGTAGCCCAATCTGCCGCTAGCCTTCTTGGCAATGAGGGCACACTGTTGACTCATATCCAGCTTCTCGTCCACTGTAATCCCCAGGTCCTTTTCTACAGAACTGCTGCTTAGCCAGTTGGTCACCAGCCTGCATGGGATTCTTCCATCCTAAGTGCAGGACTCTGCACTTTTTCTTGTTGAACCTCATCAGATTTCATCCTCCAATTTGTTTAGGTCACTCTGGACCCTATCCCTACGCTTCAGCACAATGGTGGGAACCTGCGGCCCATCAGGGTAATCCGCCAAACCATTTGTTTACATTTGCATGGCCGCCCGCAGCTCCCAGTAGCTGCGGTTCGCCGATCTCGGCCAGTGGGAGCTGCGAGACATAGCGCAGGCCTGGCTGCCACATCCCGCAGCTCCCATTGGCGAGGAACGGCGAACCGTGGCCACTGGGAACTGCGGGCAGCCATGCAAATGTAAACAAATGGTCTAGCAGCCCGCCAGCAGATTATCCTGACGGGATGCATGCGGCCTGTTGGCCACTGGTTGCTCACCATTGCTCCAGCATATCTACCTCTCCCCCCGGCTTAGTGTCATCTGCAAACTTCCTGAGGGTGCGAACCATCAGCCCACTGAACACGGTGCCAGACAACGGGTAAGGCGCACCTTGCTAATTCCCACAACTCCGCTGTTTACAAGGGTGCTCTGGGCTATTCCTGCAGACGAATGCAGTACTGGTACTTTTAAAAACAAAACAAAACATAGGGCTCATGCAAATGACTGGGAGACCACTGTGGATTAATGAATTTTGCAAATAAGCGAAGAGGAGAATAAGTGGTATTAAAGAACAATCAAGGATGCTGAACTGCAAAATGTTCTTTGTTCATTTATTTAAACAAGTGTAGATTAGTCCGAATGGATAGTAATTGTATACCAAAGTAGATGGAGAGTGATATATTTTGTAAAAGTAACGGGGTAAGTCTACACTTCAGTGGCACAGACACAGCACAGCAGCTGTGCCACCATACTATCGTAGTGTAAACACTTCCTATATGGACGGGAGGGAGTTTTCTGTTGAGGTAGTTAATCCACCTCTCCAAGAGGCAGTAGCTAGGTTGATGGAAGACTATTCCACTGACCTATCTGTGTCTACACTGGGTGTTAGGTCGACCTAACTACAGCGCTCAGGATACGAAATTTTTCGCAGCCCTGAGCAACATGGCTCTAGGTCAATCTAATTTTTAAGTCTAGACCAGGCCTAAGTCTTTGAAACGTGAGCCCTCTTTACATCACTCGGCTGTTGCTGAGAAGAGGGGTTAGACTTACAGGCATGGGAACTAGGGGTACTGAACACCCCCAGGTTTTGCACAGGGCCAGCGGCTTGGGTCCGGCCAGCGGCCCCGCTCCCCAGGCACTGGCCGTGTGTCCGGGGCCCCACTCTCGGTCCCGCGCCCAGGGCTCTGCTCTTGGGGCACTGGCCCCGCTCCCTGGCCACTGGCCCCGTGCCCACGGCCCCATACCTGGACCCCCGCTCCCAGATGCTAGCCTCACGGCTGGGGCTCTGCTACTGGCCCCGTGCCCATCCCCAGCCTTTGCCCCCTTGCTGCTGTCCCGGTTCCCCCCTCCCGGAGACACAGCACTGCTCCCGGCCCCAGCTGCATGGGTGGGGGTGGGGCGCAAACAGGGGTAAGGGGGCTGGCTTACAGATTCTCGAGTGAGATTCTAAGGCCTAGTCTATATTACAAAGGCTTTGCTGGTGTAGCTATCCTCCCTAATGGAGACGCAGCTTAGATCTTTTGCCAGTATAAACTGAATATATTGACATGGCTATGCCGGTTAGGGTTATGATTTTTTGTACACTCTTAACTGACATAGTTACGCCAGCAAAACGTTGTTGTGTAGACCTGGCGACAGACTGCAATGGGTGTCGGGCCAAGCCCTTATTGTACAGGTGCATTTTTAAAAGCTCTGAACACCACAAATGTTAAGCTATATCATTTCACATGTGCATATATTAAAGATGCACATGTAAGTGCAATCCTAACCTCTCAACACATGCAAATCACATTGGAGTCAATGGGTCTGTGCAGGCCAGGGGGCTCTGCTCAGACAGACTAAATCACAGGATCTGGGGTCATGGTTTAAGTTTATAAGAAACTCCGTTATTGTCCCCTAGTTTTACGGGACAAGACTTATGTTGGAAACATAATTCTGGGATGCCGCTGCGTAATACAAAATCTCTAGCCCAGGAGAAACGGATCTTTGCATAAATTTTGGTTTATGTCAATCCACCCGTTAAGTTTTAGCGGTGCAGGAATGCATAACTGTGGTTTCAAATGGGTTTCATTTTCAGACACTCTCTCACAAAACCAGCTTCACTTAAAAATAAAATGTGAAAGAACACTGTCGCCTACAATAGAAACTAAACTCTCAGCACATTAAAAGAAAAAGAATAAATGTTAAATGTCTGGGCTGATGTTTTAAAAAGTGACTGCAGGCAAAAATTTCTAAGTCACCTAAGTCCCATTTCAAAAGACTTAGGAGGCTACATCCTACTGGAAGTCAGTGGGCTTTAGCCCCCTAAGTGCCCAAGTCACTTTTGATAATAAGATTTAGACTCCTAAATCATTTAAGCATCTTTGAAAATTTTAACCTGCAAGTATAACCATCATTTCTAATAAGGTCTTTGGTATGAACAGTGACTGTCTATGCATCGAATACTGTATATACAGCATAGCACAGAGAATTGTGGTCAGGCTTACACTGGATATTGAGTACAACTGTTACACACATGCCCACTTCATTTATTAAGCATGGTCTGAAAGCACCAAATACGTGCTTGCGTATTTTAAATTGACTGAGGCAAGGAAAAGAGAAATACGATCTTGGGGCTTATTCTAGTCACACACAAGAGATTGTGAATTAAACCCTTTTATAAAAACAAGGCATCTGGGCTGGAAGTCTTGCTATTCAGCAAAGCCTTACTCGTGTATAATTTGAACCTCCCTAAAATTCTAAGCTAACAAAATATATTAGAGGTCGTTTGGAGCAGTCCTGGTCTCCTGGTTCTATGGTCTTCACATTAGGAGAGCACTTAACACATGCAGCGTATTCACCTTTTTTCAAAGTATTACTTTGATAAAAGCAATACAAAACTGTAGTTATGTGTCAGTTATTGATCTCACCTTTTGTTCTTGAAAGAAACAATTTATTCTGCACTTTTAACCCCCTCCCCCTTCCCCAATGAACCCGAATATTACAGCACATATGGTAGGTGACCCAAGTCCTATCGAACACCTTGACACATTACAGGGTGAGCCTTTGATCTTAATTTCCAGTTTAATTTGGAGACAGCCCCTTAGCATGACTCACATAACTCTGTGTGCCTTACAAATACTAACTAGCTTGTCAAAAACAGCTCTTCCCCAGCAGGGGACACCAGGTGTGCTTTGCTAATTGTGCTTTCCCCTAACTACTATTTAATAATGCAGAGTGGCTTAAACTGGAATTTTAAGGCTTGTATTTAAAAGGAGAGAGAGAGCTTTCACAGCCTTAATGAGAGTGTTATTTCTCTTCTAAACTAAAAGGTTGGGTTTGGTTTTTTTGCTTTCATTCCTATAGCTATCCATGGAAAAACATATCCATGTGGCAGACCTGTTACAGGATGATTAAAAGAAACCCTATGGAAAGGAGATCATTCTCTGCCCTATCACGGGTACTTTCTATGGGGATGTTACATTTCCTAAAGAACCTTGTTAAATTGACTCCGGATTTATATTCTGTAGGACTTCTCCTTTAGGCTGAAACACTCCCACTGTGATGTTTGTAACCCAAACATTGCAGCATAGTGTGAAAGCCTGAAAGTGAAACTGACTAGACTGGAAACAGTAGGCTAGCTCCATTTTCCAAGCTGGGGCAACTAGTAAACAGAGAGGATAAATGGCAAAGGCTGACGTTAGAGCTTTAAATGTTTAACTCCTCTCTACCCCTCCATCTGAGGCACTGTTCCTAGCACAGTGACTGCTCTTTTATTTGGATTTCACACAAAACATTATTTGTAGCCCAGGTTTCTTTTTGCACCCAGATTTACATCTTAAGAGATGTCACTTTAGGCAACTAACCCTTTGTTTTAATTTATTTGCAGCAGTTTGGTTCAAACCCCAACCCCTATGTTTACATGCATTTTATACTAGTATCGAGGCAACCTGCTTCAGACCCTCTCCTACCTTGCACGGTAGTGAACCAGGGCGGGGAAATGGCTGTGAGCAACTCAAGTGATCACTCAACATTAGCAGCTTTTCTCCCAGGGACACACTTCGCAGTTTGCTGCCCTTTCTTGGCCAGACACACAACCCGGGCACCTTCGAGCCCGGTGCACAAAAACCAGACAGCAGAGACCAAGTCCACGCCTTGAAAACACTTCCACGGCCCCAACTCCTTCTCTCCGGCTTCTTGCAACTCAGAGCTCAGCAAAGAGGACTGGGGGGGAGGATACTTTGTGCTCCTGTGAAATTGACTAGAGGCTGGTAACTGACTGGCCATTTGCTTGCAGGGGACTGGCGGAGCTGTAAACCCAACTGCGTGGCCTCAGCTACGAACGGGTCTTTGGCTCTTTTATTAATTATTATGACTATTTTACATGAAGCCTGAAGCCCTCCTTTTTCCTCGCCCCTAATTTTCCCCTTCAAAAGATGGCGGGCAGAAGGAGAGAGAGAGAGAGAGGAAAAAATCCCTTCCGTAAGGAAGATGGACTGCGACCTCCCAGCGCCGCACAAACTCCAGCCTGTGCCTTTTGGGGGGATGGGGCGTGGGGGGGTGGATCGGCAGAGAGGGGGATGCAATGCGAGAGGCAGGGTCTCAGTTGCAGACATCCCCCCCCCCCCCAGAGCTCCTTATGGGGCTGCTTTGGGCGCCGGGTGAGAGGAAGGGGAAGAAGAATATAAAGAGAGAGAGAGAAATCAGCAGCCACACGGTATCCGATCTCCAGCTGGCTTTGTTACATTGTTGCAACGCACAAAGGCTGCAGAACCAAGGGGAGCGTTAAAGGGCTTGCAAAAAAAAAAAAAAGCGCATTAGCCTTTCCCAAGTGGGTTTTGCATTCACCCCCTCCCCCCCACTCCCCCTCCTCCAGAAAACATGGCCCGCTGCTAGCAATGCAAAACAAAGCATCGAACGAATAAAGGGTAAGATTAAATAGATTACTTTGCCCCGGCAGCTCCAGCAACGTTTGCCTTATAGTCCCTCCAGTTGCTCTTCTTTTTATCCTCAGCAAGGCAGCATAATAGATGCGCTAAAGCTATGGAGAGCTCATGCGCCCAGGCGCAAAGCCATGTGGGGAAGGCAGTTTTTGCACCAAGCACGGGAAAGGACAGCGGTAGTCCTGAGGACTACAAGTCCCAGCATCCCCCGCGCTCCTCCATTCTGTCTCTCCCCCCCACTCTTCCTCCGTTGGACCAGTGGGCAGAAGAGAGAAACAGTAGGGGGTTATTCCCAGGTCAGCGGGTGTGTATGACATTTAAACATGCTCCTTCCCCAGGAGAGGCAAGATCTGGATTGGTTTGTGGGGGGCTTGTGGCAAAAATCTGTAAAGATCTGTTGGCTGGGGGTCTCCCTAAGGGCAGACATTGCTGGGTGAAGATCCAGGCTTCCCCTCTCCGACTGGCTTTGCTCCTCTCAGTCTCTAAAGGTACAACGACAAGAGCCCTTAAAAGTGCAACTGGAAATGTGCAGATTCTTTCAGAGCCCTGTAATGCGTTTTTATCTCCTGGAAACATGCGTGCAGTTGTATACCAAGGTCATATGAGATGTATTTTTATACTTTTTTTTTTATGGTTTGCATTGGCTAGAGCGAACTCACAGTTATTATGCAACAAGCAATACAAGTCACAATAAAAACAGAATGCAACCAATGCAAGCCATAATAGCATGGCATGAAATGCATCCAAGTGCAAATCATGTTACAGTTTTGCAGTGGTTGATGCATTTCATAATCATGCATCAACCATTGCAAACCAAAATCAAAAATGATGCAATAATCCAACAAATGCAAATCATAAAAAAATAAAGTGTAGATATTAAAAACACACTCTGAAGAGCATCAGATCTGAACATTCTTGGAAGCACAATGAAGTTGTAACAAAAAGAGCAACAGAATATATGCATTTGGATCAACAAATGCAGACATTGGTAAAAAGAATAAAAAACCCAACACATTTATTATAACCAAAAATATGATTCAATTCCTTCAGTACAAAATAAAATATAGCAATTGGAAAACAAATGAATCCGGGGAAACATTTGAATGTCAGTATAAAAAATAAGTAGTTAAGGGATTTCTCTCTGGATGCATATGCCAGTAGAGGCTTCCATGCTGCTCGTTATATAAACAGCCAGGCACAGATGCCAATTAATAAGTTGGTTTATTATAACCGTAGTTGGAGGCACTTTCATTGTAAGGCCTTGTTTTCAGAGGATACGTTTCTGAAAAATGTGACCTACGGGACTCAAATTTCTCACGCCTGTTCTCATCACAATTATGATTTTGTTTTCTTGTGGGAGTGGGGAAAGGAATAGTCAGGAACATTCCATTTAGAGAGTTTTGCAGTTATCCGAAAATGAAACAAAACAAAAAGTGTTGTATATGCTCCTCCCCCTGGCAAAATGTGCTTTTAGTCCTTTCCAAATTTCCATCTTGCCATGGATTTAGTAATCAGAAACACATTGACAGTGTGAACCACTGGACCTCATTTTCGAAGATTTCTTAGAAAACACTGCCACCACAGTATTTGAGGCTGCATCTGCTTGTACAACCAAACCCACATTTATTCCTGTTAATCTGGGAAACACACCTGTAACTACCATGAACGTTCCCCTCTTAGGTCCCGATCCTGCAACCAAATCTACTAGCTCAGACCTTGTGGAGTCCCGTTGAAATCAATGGGACTCCACACTACTGGAGAGGTCTTGCTAATGGATCTGGTTACAGGATCTGGGCTTAATAGTCCATATGGGACAGGAGGATGTCTATACCTTCCTTTGAAGCATCTTAGCCTGACTACAGTCAGAGACAGGACACAGGAAAACATGCACCACTAATCTAATCCAATATGGCAATTATGAAAAATATAGGAGACAAAACTCTCATCTGCACTCAAATAAAACATCCAAGTAGCACAAGGAAAAAATAATTGCAATTGCTATGCTAGAATAATTGTCACAAATTTAACAATTTGGCCCTCTGAATTTATGTGTCTTGTACAATTTACTGTCTTAAGCACAAATATTAACGTTTGTACTATGCTGATTGATAACGACAATAAAGATTTTCTACTTGGCCATATGATAAAAAAGTACTTGCAGTGGTTGAGCTGAAGTTTGCAAAATTGTTCTACATATACTCAACCTTCCTTCTCTTGTAAATACTACCCACAACCAGTTATCCAGTTATTAAAAATTACTCAATCAGTTAGAGTCTACAATGAGGAAGACTTACGTTTTATGCCTCAATAAGAGGCAATAAAGCAACTGGCAATAATACATGGAAGGCCTGATCTTCAGAGGTGCTGAGCTCTGTAATTCCCATTGGATTCAATGGAACTTGCACTTCTCAACACTTTTGAAAAGCAGACTTGTAATCAGCATTGCCAACCCTGAGCATTCAAAAATCATTAGTTCACTCCTCCAAAAAAGTTATGATATTGGCTTCAAAATAACATTTGGGTTTGTTTTATTTTCCTTTGGTGTCATTGCCTTTAAAATTCTTGTTTTCCAGCTTTTCTCCACAATTATGAGGGCTAGAAACTTATTTTCATATAATCACATGACTCCCAGAGCTGGAACTTAAAGGAAAGCACTGAATAACTCAAGACTCGCAATCAAACCATGCAAGTTGGCAACACCAAGTGCAATATGCTGAGAATCAAATTCAGGATCCTGGGTCACACAGACCAACGGCATCGTGGGTTAGAAAAATAAAATAAATAGGGAAATAGAGCTAACAGCCACAGTCATTTCTGCCACGCCTCCGCGGCACTGTTGGTGTTGCAGCGAGCAAGGCTTCAGCCCCCTGCTTCACCTCAGAACAACAGTCCCATTGAAAGGTCTGATTGATTGCAATAACGAAATAGGCTCAGCTAAAGTAACCTCCTCCAGCTAGAGGAGAGAACAAGCAGCATGGATAGATCTCAGCCTGAAGCTCTTAATACCATGTGGACTAGTGACAGCAATGAGGCTCTGATCCTGTGAGCTGTCCTGTGCAGATGGGCCCCTGCACTCACATGGAATCATATTGACTCCCATGGGGCTCTGCTCATATGCCTGCTTGCATGGAGCATTTTGTGGGATGAAGGCCTTAAACACTCTGTTTGAAAAAAAAATCATACACACAATTCAAACTTCACTTCCAAGTATCTATGAAGCTATGACTCTAGTAGAGAATCATAAGTATCTCACTGACAATGCACAGTAGGATCACAGATTTTGCTATCCTTGGTCTGTAAGGTACATAAGAACGGCCATACTGGGTCAGACCAATGGCCCATCTAGCCCAGTATCCTCTCTTCCGACAGCAGTCAATGCCAGATGCTTCAGAGGAAATGAACAGAACTGGGCAATTATCAAGTGATCCACCCCCTGTCCCAGTTTCTGACAGTCAGAAATTTAGGGATACCTGGAGCATGGGGTTACATCCCTGTAGATATGGTATGACAGGCTACCTCCAGCAATGATCAGAATCTGCTCCAGAATAAGGAAGGTCTTATGGTTAAGGCACTAGACAGCAATGAAGGAGAACTGGGTTCTGCTCCCTGCTCTGCCACAGCCTTCTTGTGTGACCATGGACAAATCACTTTAACTGTTCTGTGCCTCGGTTTCCCCATATGTAAACTGGGGATAACGATCCTGACTTCCTTTTTAAAAGTCTTTGAGAGCTACGGATGAAAAGTGCTATATAAGAGCTAGGTGGTGGTGTTATTCTCCGTGAGTGGAGATAATAAATTGCTCAAAAACTTGGATAACGCAGAACTGAGGTTGACTGGCAGAACCTCGCACCTTTCCAGAACACCGAGTGCACCTCTGCTTAAACCTTTGGAAAGCAGCAAATTGAGTCAAAGTATGCACCAGCCCCAGCCTGCAAGCTGTCCTCTGAGTGATGACCCATCCCATCCCCGAGCAACACCGTAGCACTCTACCCTTCCATATGATAGACCATTGTGGGGACACGGCAGATGGGTACTGTAGAAGAAAGCATCAGACTGTGTCCTCACAAAGGCAAAAACCACATTTAGTACAGGCTTAGTGAACATCAGCTAGGTCCTCCTGGCTGATATTCAACCACGCTGCACAAATCACTCCAGAGTTGCCAGATGTCACCAGCTATTGGCCCTGGTCTTAAGGATTTCCTCTGGCCCATCCCCTGCATTTACCCCTGCCCTGGAGAGCACTTCTGTAGGCCACTGGACTGCTACAAAACTCCCTTTGTAGCATAGGCCAGCATGTTCCGTCAATTGCACTGTCTGAACCCAGCACCCCACTCATCTCAATGCAAAGTTCGCAGAAGAGTCTGAACGCCCCTTAGAGATGAGGAAGGCGAAGATTTTGTCACGGTTATTTTTCATAAAAGTCACGGACAGGTCATGGGCAACAAACAAAAATTCACAGAGCCCGTGACCTGTCCGTGACTTTTACTAAAAATAACCATACAAACTGCGGAGCAGGGGCACATGGCTCTGGTTTCATCCCCCTGCAGAAGCTGCGATGGGGGCGGGCGCACGGCCCTGGCTGCAGCCCCCACGGCCAGACCCAGCTGAGGCCGAAGAAGTCACCGACATGTGGTACTGACGCGACCTCCCTGACTAAATCATAGCCTTAGAGATGAGCACAATAGCTCCGAGAGGTGTGAACTGACCCATTCATCTCAATGGGTGTTGTTCTCCCTCTGTCCTAAAGTCTACCCCAGAGACCCTGTTGTGAAATATCAGTTTTCAAGACAATCTCATTTATGCACCTGGATCTTAGAGCAATTGGGGTGTTAAAATCAGCTCCCTCTAAGAGGCGGGGAAGGGGCTGTATGTGACAAATCTCTTGAAGAAATGACTAAATTTGCACCAAGAAGTGCTCCCCTACCCTTGTTGTGTCTCACCAGTGTTCAAGATTTTCTTTATGCACCTGGATTTTAGAGCATTTTTTAAATTAACAATATAGGGGGCTGTATTTTGGGAACCTTTTGATCAAAAGATTCAAAATTGGTATCACAAACTTTCCTCCAGCCCATTGGGGTAGACCAGTTTTCAAAACAATCTTCTATGCTGTGGATTTCTTTGATTATTAAGATCAGCTCCTTCTTGGGTGGGACCTTACCTAAAACCCCCTTGACCACAGTCCTCAACTGCAATAGTGTAGTTGAAGGGAAACATGGGGAAATGGAGTTTACCCACTTCTCCTTTGGGGAATATGGAGTCTAGTGGTAAAAAAGGTGGTAAACTAACCTACACTATGGTCTCCCCATGTCACCTAGAACTACCCACATACTCCAACAACAGGCTGTCTGAAAATACTGTGGCTTTCAACAAAGCCCCAAGTCCTGCTGCATGTGCAAAAATGTCTTTCATTGTCTCATGCCACATTGTGGATCCAACTTCTACCCTGAATCCCCTTTAAATATTGCTTCTCCAAAGGGGCAGTGGGGGGCGAGACACTAGCTGAGATCGGAACTGAACAGGTGACGTCAGGTGAGGAGGCTCAGAGCCACAATTTGTGCCATGGGGATGTGCAAAGAAGCATGCAAGAGCCAGACAATTTTCACATCACATGATTTTTCTAGGGGAAGGAGCTGTATGTCAGGAAGCCCTTACTCAAGTGACCGCAGTTGGGCATCTAGCCCTATCTTGGACCTCCATGAGGCCCAGCAATTTTTAAAACAAGCCAGGCAAGCATGTGGATTTTAGAGCACTTAGAAAAATCCTCACTTAAATTAGTTTCAACCTTTTAAATGAGTTTCAACTACTATGGTGCTCCTGCCCCCCTTCTCCCCCCCACAATGGCTACCCGCCTCACAGGAGTGTTGAGGGAATAAATTCATGAATGTTGTGAGCTACCCGGATAACATAGCGATGAGCACCACAGAGAAGTCTTACAAATACAACGACATGAAACCCCTCCCTGGGCAGCGTGGGTGCCACACGGGCTTAATGGGGAGTGCATGGCATTCGGAGCCTGGGATTTCTGTATTCTAACCCCGCCAGTGACTTGCTGTGTGTCCTTGGCAAGCCATCTAACCTCTTGGCATTTCCATTTATAAAAGGGGCCAAGAGCACTGACTGATCTACCAACCCTACAGAAATGTTATACTAATTATTTAATGATTGCTTGAGCAGCATCTTGATGCTGCAGAGTGCTATATTAATCTAAAAAGCAACCAGTCTTCAGCTGTACCTAGTGCATGCTCACTAATGAGTACCAGGTGTAACTCAGGACAGAATTAATCCCAGAATAACAACATTCCCCTGCATCTAGCCAAGCGTGCAATGCTATATAGGGGGATACTACCTGCCGGGCCCGAAGGCCTATCAGCTTTTATCCTGAAGCGTCATACTAGGCAATCGCTCACCTACCTCCACTCTTGTTCTCTTGTGTCTGATGAGCCTAGTTGCATCCACTCAGGGTGGAAAAAAGCAAACCTTGCTAGGAATACCGTAAAGTCTTGTCTACACAAGAAAATCATACTAAATTGTTTTAGTTTTATTGTTTAAACTAGTTTTATTAATTGGGCACAATCCTTGCGTGTGGACGCTCTGGTTTGGTAGAAGAGCGCCTTGGAGCCATTTGGCTTATGTCAGGAAAGTCTAGATCCCCACAGGTATAGAGGCAGCTAACTCAAATCAAGGGGAGTTGGGCACCTAAATACTTTTGAGGATCTAGGCCTAGGGAAATCCCCTACCGCCCTATAAGGCACTCTTAACCCACAATCAGAGGGTTTCTGAAGGGAGGTGCAACCCTCCAATTAAACTAGTTTCTAAGCCAATTCAGTTAATTCAGTGCAATTTTCTAATATAGACAAGACCCTAAAAATCTGCCCACTCTTGGGAGCCAGAGCTCCAGTTTTTCCATGTTGTACAAGAGGGAGGCAAAAAGAAACAAAACATTCAACAGCTTTTTGTTTTCATTCAGGGAGCTCAGGACTTCAGCCATTCTGCCTTCAACAAAAGCCCTCTGATTAGCCTCTGTGGTCCCTTTTAGTCACACCCCCAGTTACTCAATTAGTACCTCGTTAACCACACACCTGCAGTTTATTTACTCCGCCACACTGCACTGTTGCGTTTAACCCCTTACCACCAGGCTGCTTAACACACACACACACACACACCATGATGGATGGCTGGCTGGCATTGGAAAGGGGAATCTGTCTGTCCATGCAAAATGGGTGCCCTTCCCAGGGCTGGGCCGCACTCTGGTTTTTGCACCAATTCAACTAAATCTGCAGAAAATCCCATTTAATGTCATCAGTGCAAAAATGGTTCTCAGAGACCATTGCTGTTAAGCCCCAGGAACCATGGGAGTCAGGTGCCCAAATGCCTTTGAGGAGCTGGGCCTTGGAACCTGGCAGGATTGGGTCCTGTCTGATTTTTATAATCAGGAGAGGCAGTGTTTCCTAGAGGTTAGAGCACTGGACTGGGAGCCAGGACACCTGGGTTTTATTTTGCCCTAGCTACTGACCTGCTGTGAAACCTTTAGCAAGTTTATTTGCCTTTCTGTGCTTTGTTTTCCCCATCAAGAAAATAGGCAGAATTACACTCCTCTATCTCAGAGTGGCATTGTGAAGTTTCACTCCCTTTCCCTATATACCCACACCGAGCTAAGCACAGGAGAGTCTGCAGCGGTGACTCCTCCAGCTCTGCAAAGCTCAAGGCTGGCAGTCACAGTCCTGCCACTTTGTCATCCGCCAGCAGCCATGGGCCTCGGGGGACCTCATGCATCCAGGTACACAAAGGGCAGCAAGCTTGGTCCAGGATTTAATGGTACAGTGCTAATGGGGAACATATTCAGCAAAAGCTGAGTATGGCGGGGGGGAGGGGGGAGAGAATAGTGGCCAGTTAAATACTACGTTGTAGGTGAGTCAGAGAAGTAATTGGAGTAGGAATTCATAGGCAGGGAGCAGTGGTATTGGAGTCAGGGTATAGATGCTTATTATTGCAGCCCTGAGTAGTCCTTACTCACATGAACGCTCCTGCTGGAGTCAGGGGGACTACTCAGCGAAGTAAGGGTTACTTTCCTGAGTAAGGGTGACACATCAGGTTCGGGGTTTGGAAAGGAATAATTATAGTTTGCACTACTATATTGCCTTTCATCTGAGGATTTCAGAGCACTTCAATAATCATCCGAACATCCTCCTGAGGGTGGGTAAATATTATCACCCCCTTTCAGTGCCGGAGAAGCTGGGGCACAGTGAGGTGAAGGGACCACAGTCTGTTCCCCTTGCTCTAACCACTGGATAATGCTACCCCCCAAAAAATACACCATTGAGTGCATGCTAATGTCTGTCAGCGCCTGCATGGCCTTTATCCTTCCACAGCATTCACTGCCAAGCCCTTGTTCTCCAGATGGAAAAGGGAAAATGGAGCCTCCACCCAAGGGACTCTGACTGCCAAGCTGTCTATGCGCCCTAGAACAGGTGCACTGCCATGCTGACTAGTGAGACGGTGGGAAGAATGTGAACTATCTGAGAGCCAAAGGAGGTATCACCAACTGACCACACTGTAACCAATTCATGCAGGAGCGGCGTCAGCTGGCTCGAGCACCAGGCCACTGACCGGCCCCGGCGCCAGGCCAAATCGCTGGTCGGACCCTCAGATTGAGGCACTGGCCCAACCGCCAGGTCGAGCTGCTGGCCCAACCTCTAGGCCGAACCGCTGGCCTGAGCCACCCAGGGTGGCCCTGGGCACAGTTAGGCCTGAGCTCCAGGCTGCCACTGGAGCTGAATCCCCACCAGCTTCAGGGGGGAGAGGGAGGGAGGGAGGTGAGGCTTCGGGGTGGAACATGGGCAGGGGCATGGCCTGGGTTAGGGGAGGCTTAGCCTGCCCTGGCCTTTGATACCCACTGCCCATGAATCCATGTCCATCTAGGACATTGTAGCTGTCGCTGTGCAGCACACACTGAGCACATGGGATGTTGTGAAGACAGAGGAAGGATAGAAGTCGGATCCTTCTACTCTGAATGCGCAGGCCCTCATCACTTGAGCTAACGGATACTCTCCACTAGTTGTAAGCAATATAGGGCCTATGACCCACGGCCCTAGCAATTCTAATTCCGTCCAGTAGAAAGCAGTGGTGTGAGGGGCGCCTGGGGCGAGGGAGCGCTGCTCTGACATCAGAGATCATGGCAGCCCCCAAATGGCTTCAGAACATGGAAAACAAAGGTGGCTTACAGACACCTTAAAGTCAAAGACAAGAACCACAAATCATTTAGCCAGTTAAACACATGTCTGGGGGAAGCAGAGGGAAAGACTGAACAGAAAAGAATGCTGATAGAAAGAAGAGATACTTAGGCATGACTCTGCTGCAGCTCCCTCAATTAGGCCCACGGGCAGGAATTTGCTTTGCTTTGATCTAGCTGCATTGAAAAGCACAGAGAAGCATCCCTGATGCTGTTCCGTTCCAGACAGAAGCAGGCGGACATTGAACTAAGGGGCAGTAAATATCCGCTGTTGGGTAGAGTTCCAGTTGTTTTCAGGGTGAGCACAGTCCTGAATATAAGCGAGCAGAAGAGAAGGCAGCAGAGAGGGTGAAAAGAGAGGCAGTGTTGTGCTGCGGGCTAGTGGGAAAGGCACCGGGCTGGGAGTCAGGAGACTGGGATTTTATTTGCTGCTGAGGCTTGAACCAGCTGCGTGACCTTGGGCAAGTGGCTTTCTCTCTATTTCCTCTCCCACCCCTTCGTCTGTCTTGCCAGTTTAGACTGTGAGGGGCTCTCTCTATCTATCTTAGGTACATCTATGGTCCCATTAACATAGGATCTGAGCACCGCTTCTGGTTGGGCATTTTTCCTCACAATGCTCCAGTCTTGTGAGGTAGCGGAGCTTGTGGGAAACTGAGGCACAATGTGACTGAAGGTATGTCTACGCCGCAGCAGCTGCCCCGGCAGTGTCTCTGAGCCCAGATCGCCAGGCTCGGGCTTGCACTGCCGGGTTAAGAGCAGGTGTGTAGACAGTGCTTTTAAGCTGCGGCTTGGGCCCACCCCACTCCTCGGGCTTCAGAAGCCAAGCTCAGCCTCTGGCCTGAGCCAAAACATCGACACCGTCGTTTTCAGTGCAGTCCCAGCAGTGCTGGTGCTAGCCCATTGGGAACCCTCAGCAGGAATATTTGGGGGGGCCCCCACACAACACATGCTAATAATTAATAGGCCCCCCCTTTGAGCTGCTCGGGGCCCTAAGTAATTGCTGTTTGCTTATGCCCAGGGCTGGCTCTGGGTAGCGCAAGCCAGAGTCTGTTGACCTGGGCTCAGAGGCTCGCGGGCTCGGGAGACATACCCCGAGTGACTGGGCCCAAGGTCCCACAGGGAGTCTGTGGTGGAGCAGAGAATTGGCTCTGGGTCTTGCCTATACTTACAAGTTGTCCTGCTTTGGTTATACCAGGCTTGTCAAAGCCAGGGCGGCTCCAGGCCCCAGCACGCCAAGCGCGAGCTTGGGGCGGCATGCCGCGGGGGGGCGCTCTGCCGGTCGCCGGGAGGGTGGCAAGCAGGCTGTCCTCGGCGGCTTGCCTGCGGGAGGTCCACCGGAGCCACGGGACCGGCGACCGGCAGAGCGCCCCCCCGCGGCATGCCGCCGTGCTTGGGGAGGCGAAATGTCTAGGGAGCCGCCCCTGGTCAGAGCTACACAACCCCCTGAGCGTGAACGCAGTTATACTGGTATACGTCTGCTTATACAGCTACAGCTGTTTGTACGGGCAGGAGAATAAGCTATACCAGCAGGAGGCAGTTTTATACCAGTATACCAAACAAAGGGGTGTACCAAAACGATTTCAGTTACAATTCATCCCATGGATTGCATCACACTTTTCTCGGTTAGACTGAAGAGCCCATTATCAAATATTTGTTCCCCATGTAGCTACTTTTAAACTTTGATCAAGTCACCCCTTAGCCTTCTCTTTGTTAAGATAATTAGATCACTGAGTCTATCACTATAAACAGGGCTGGCTCCAGGCACCAGCCCAGCAAGCAGTTGGTTGGGGCAGCCAACAGAGAGGGGCGGCACATCCGGCTCTTTGGCAGCAGGTCCCTCCCTCCCTCTTGGAGCAAAGAACCTGCCACCGAATTGCCGCCAAAGACTGAAGCGGCAGCAGTAGAGCTGATTGCGATCGCAGCTTTTTTTTTTTTTTTTTTTTCTGCTTGGGGTGGCAAAAACCCTGGAGCCGGCCCTGACTATACAGCAGGTTTTCCTAATCCTTTACTCCTTCTCATAGCTCTTCACTGAACCCTCTCCAATTTGTCAACATACTTCTTGAATTTTGGACACGAGAACTGGATACGCTATTCCAGCAGTGGTTGCACCAGTGCCAAATATACAGGTAAAATAATCTCTCTACCCCTAACTTTTCAAGATCAGGCCCTTTCTGACCCCCTGGTTACTGTCTGTGGGAACCTGTGCATGCAGTATGGGGGGAAGCTCACACCAGATCTGCTCACTTTGCTAATGGTAACATTTCATCACTTACAGTGAGCAAGCAGGGTTTGGACATAAATTCATGTATAGGAAAAAAATAATCTGCCTGGAAACCTTTCAGTGTTTGTTTTTAAATTCAGGAGTGAGCGTATGAACATGATGTAGCCGTGGTTTGGAAAAAAACAGAGTGGCATTGTCAGCAATCACAGAGAATTTGCAATCTGCTATGGATCAGATGCTCTTTAAAAACACAGAAGATGTTGGTGGATCTACTATGCCTAGTCTTAATCCTGAGTAAATGCATTCGTTTTCTTGACTAGTATATAACTTCTTGTTTGCCATTTGACCTGGTACATGTTTTTTCTTGTCTGCAGTATTAATGTCTCAGACTAATAAAAATACTAGTTAAGGCCCCAGTCCTGCAAAGACTTACACACGTGCTTAACTTTGCAACTGAGAAAGTCCCTTACTACTCACTGCTGTAAATGTAAGTGCGTGTGTAAGTGTGTGCAAGACACTGGGGCCTAAGGACTTGATCCAGTGCTTATCAGAACTCAATGATAATCTTTCCAGGAACTTCAATTTATTTTGGATCCAACTTTGAGGGTTTGATCCTGCTGTTAGTGAAATCTGTGACAAAATTCCCATTCACTTCAATGGGAGCAGCACTGGGACCTCAGGTTTCAGCAAGATATTTATTTGTTTATTTAGATTTTAAATATTTTGAAAATGATGACACCTATCCAAGACTGTGGGTACCCCAACACTGCAGTTGGCTGGGAAACCAAATTTTAGTTATGCAAAAACTTGAGTTTTCACAAATTTTCATCCTGAATTGAGATGACAAACCAAAAACTTCAAAATGTTCAGAGAACTGAAATCCCTCTGGCTGCCCAGCTCTGAAGGCAAGAGCACAGAAATATGGGTGGTAATACTGTGACCCCCCCCCCCAATAGTCTTGCAATTCCCTCCCGCACAAGCTTGTTTTCAGTCAGGACCCCCCACAGTTACAATACCCGACATTTCAGATTTAAATATCTGAAACTGAGATATTTATGACTTTTAAAATCCTATGACCATGAAATTGACCAAAATAGACTGTGAATTTGGTAGGGCCCTATTATAGGTTATAACCAACACCTTACATTCCACCTGCAGGTCAATGGACAGCTGGTAAAGATCACAGATCAATACTTTCAGCAAGATGCCCCACTCTGTAAGCAAGAGGCTGAGTTCCACGCCAGCTTCTGTCTCCAAATGTAGGGGCCTAACTTGATACATCTGAGCAATCCCATCAAAACCTCAGGTACTTAAAATTGGGCATGTGCTTAACAGGGCCTATTATAATTAAAAATAGTTTTGTTTAATTTAAAAAAGTTAATTGTTTTTTTTTACCCAGCTCCTAGGGCAGGGGGAAATGCAGTGTTGTTGAGATGCTTAATTACTGTTTGTTAAGCACTTTGAGATCTTTAGGTACTAGCAAAATAGTAATAAAAATTAAGAGCACCCTGGAAGTGGTAGGTGAAATCTCCAAAACAAGGGAGTAAGTGAGAGGTGGGGCGCAGTACATGTGAATTATAATCTTTAGCAAGAAAAGCAAATACTTTTTGGTAGGAACAATGTCAAATGAATAAGTACCTGCTTTTAAAATGGTGAACTTAGTCTATTTAAACAAACCAACCAACCTTTAGGTTACAAAAAAGGAGAACTGAACTGGATGTGTCTCTTAATGCTGTCCCTGGGGATTGTGCAGCTTTCCAACTCTGTTTCCTATCTTCAACTTATGCCCCTCCTCCAGGTTTGCTTTATAAGGTTTAATTCTTTAAATTCCTGCTCCAGATTTCCTAAGCAGGCAGTAAAATTTTCCTTGAATCCCCCCAACACCAGAGAATTTCCATTCCCCAACTGCCGTTAGAACTTTTGGATCTCAAAGATCTTTGTTAAAGGACCAGCTCTTGACACACTTTTCTTGTCTTTTATTCTCTGTTAAACGAAGGCAGCTTGTTGCAATTTCTGTGGAGCCTTTGGCCTCAGTTCAGGAAAGCACTTAACATGCTTAAAGTTAAGCATCTGCTTAAGTGCTTTCCTAAATGTGGGCCTTTGTGTGGATGTTCTGAGACCCTGTAAAATGTTATAGAGCTTGCATGGAGCATAATTGGGATAGATTCTATTTGCTAAATTCAGCCCTTATGTGTTGTAACCTTTTCATTAAAAACAACAAGGAATCCTTGTGGCACCTGAGAGACTAACACATTTATTTGGACATAAGCTTTCATGGGCTAGAACCCACTTCATCAGATGCATGAAGTGAAAAATACAGGAGCAGGTATAAATACATGAAAGGATGGGAGTTGCTTTACCAAGTGTGAGGTCAGTTTAATGAGATAAATCAATTAACAGCAGGATACCAAGGGAGGAAAAATAGCTAATAAAGTGCTAAGAGAGTGGCCCATTACAGACAGTTGACAAGAAGGTGTGAGTAACTGTAGGAAGAAATTAGTATTGGGGAAATTAAGTTTAGGTTTTGTAATGACCCAACCACTCCCAGTCTTTATTCAGGCCTAATCTGATGGTATCCAGTTTGCAAATTAATTCCAGTTCTGCAGCTGCACATTGGAGTCTCTTTTTGAATTTTTTGTTGAAGAATTGCCACTTTTAGGTCTGTTATTGAGTGACCAGAGAGATTGAAGTGTTCTCCTACTGGTTTTTTAATGTTATGATTCCTGATGGCAGATTTGTGTCCATTTATTCTTTTGTGTAGAGACTGTCTGGTTTGGCCAATGTACATGGCAGAGGGGCATTGCTGGCACATGATGTGCAGGTGAACGAGCCCCAGATGGTCTGGCTGATGTGGTTAGGTCCTATGATGGTGTCCCTTGAATAGATATGTGGACAGAGTTGGCACCGGGGTTTGTAGCAGGGTTTGGTGTTTTTGTTGTGTGGTGTGTAGTTGCTGTTAAGTATTTGCTTCAGGTTGGGGGCCTGTCTGTAGGTGAGGACTGGCCTGTCTCCCAATGTCTGTGAGAGTGAGGCATCGTCCTTCAGGATAGGTTGTAGATCCTTGGTGATGTGCTGGAGAGGTTTTAGTTGGGGGCTGTAGGTGACAGCTAGTGGTGTTCTGTTACTTTCTTTGTTGGGCCTGTCTTGTAGTAGGTGACTTCTTGGTACCCTTCTGGCTCTGTCAATCTATTTCTTCACTTCACCAGATGGGCATTGCAGTTTTAAGAATCCCTGTATTTTTCACTTCATGCATCTGATGAAGTGGGTTCTAGCCCACGAAAGCTTATACCCAAATAAATGTGTTAGTCTCTAAGGTGCCACAAGGACTCCTCATTGTTTTTGCTGCTACAGACTAACACGGCTACTGCTCTGAAACCTTTTCATGGGCTCTCCTGTGCAGGGTCAGAACAGAGTTTTTATTATGCGTTCAGCAGTGCCACTTGGGGTGCATACTGCAGCTTGTTTAAGAGCTGCTTTGAGTTGTCTTGCACAATCTAACCAAAAAACCAAAGCTGTCTTAAAAGATTGGTACAGCTGCAGTCATTATTCACACTGATAGACAATAGTTTTCCTGAGATCCACTGAAGTATCAAGGCAAGCGTTTCAAGCCGAGGCCCTTGTATATACCCAGACATCAGTCATCACTGGGGATTGAATCCGATACCTCCAGCACCAAAAG
This sequence comes from Mauremys reevesii, assembly GCF_016161935.1. Lineage (NCBI taxonomy): Eukaryota > Metazoa > Chordata > Testudines > Geoemydidae > Mauremys > Mauremys reevesii. Next base: position 18,253,511 of record NC_052641.1, read on the forward strand.
CACGAGTCTCTAATCACTTGAGCTCAAGAAGAGATCACGTCATAGGTAATGACTAGAGGGAGACATGGTGATATGTATTAGGCCATTGTATTACACAATCACCAGCACTGAAGCAAAAGACAAAGAGATACAGACGAGAAGGTGACTACACTGAACATTTGCATGTGGTATAGTCGTTGGGAATCCTGATTTTCTTTTTTCATCGGTATAGGTTGTTAATTTACTGTTGGTGAACCGAGCCGCATTGTCTGCTCTGGTGATTGGAGTCCTCTATCTACCCACAAAACAGATCTAGCAGGGCCCATGGCAATGCAAACTTCACAGCTGCTGCTCCACCAACTCACCTCAGTGCCGGTTCAGATGGAGACCTGTCTGCATGGTTCTGTACTTATATGCTGGGGGGTGAATAAGAGTAGCTGTGATAGTGTGTGGAGGGATGGAAGTGGGAGGGGGGGTTATGTGGATACTTGTGTGTAAGGAAGTGGATTAAGACCATCAGTTCATTTCATACAAGTGACTGAACAGCCATCACAGGCTGTGTCTCCATTGCAGTTCTCCGACTGTTGCACTAGGACTAATGCAGCTACACCAATGCTGGCAGCAGCATTGACCAGTTGTGAGAACTTTCACTGTTATGTCATCTAACCCTGGTCTGAGTAGACCAAAGGGTAACCGCTTTCGGTCACTACAGCATATAGGCTGGATTTGAACCAGCAAGGCTATGTGTCTTATTATCAATTTCCTGAGTGGTCCAGTCACCCGTTTTCCTTTAGTGAGGATTTTCTTATCAATAGGGAAAGTGCTAGTGTAGCAACCCAAATGGGGCACTAGCTACATCATAAGGATTTGAGACTAGGGGAGTCCCTTTAATACCAGCTGTTTACTCATCCTGAAAGTCAATATTGGAAAGCACTCCATGGGGGCCCAAAAATGAAACCAGTCCCTTGACAGCATTCCTGTGTGCCACACCTTTATGATTGTGAGGCACCAGGTTTACTCTGCCTCTAATTCCTGATCGTATTTGCTCATTTTACAAATCAAACTATGATTTATTTGTTGCAAGCTCTACAAAGTCAGCCTGGCCTCTGAAAATCAAGCTTTTTTTTTTTTTTTTTTAAACGCATTGTCAGTAGTAAAGATTCTTCAGGATGAATTGTGCCCTCAGCAACATCTGGGCACGTCCATAGTCTCCAAATTATGTTCTCAGTGGCACTGGGCATTGCAAAAGTGTCACCAAAGGCACAGCCTGGAGACGAGGGTCTTGCCCAGGCAGGTGTTGCTGATGGCCCGACTATGAGACTGGGGTGTTGCACATGAGTTACTGAAAACATAATTCATACTGGAGAATCTGCATTACAGGCAATAATTAGGACTCCACCAAATTCATGGCCATGAAAAATGCATCACAGTCTCTGAAATCTGGCCTCCCTCATGAAATCTGGCTATTGGTGGGAGGGCAGGGAGGTGTTGCAGTATTGCCACCCTTACTTCTGCACTGCCTTCAGTGCTGGGTGACCAGAGAGTATCCGCTGCTGCGCTGCTGCTGGCGGTGGTGCTGGGCAGCCAGCCAGAAGTAAGGGTGCCTTGGTATGGGATGGGGGGGTGTCACTTTTTGGGGAGGAGGTTGTAACAGCCTGAAATATTTTCAAAGGGGGTCCCAGCAAAAAAAGTTTGAGAACCGTTGATTTAGCAGACTCCCTTACCCAGGGTGACTTACAAACCTAACAATAGTACAGTACAATGCTTATATACTGTATGGACACATCTGCATATTTGCTATTATGCCATGACCAACCCTTGAAAAATGTGGGATTTCTCTGTGATCTAAGTAGACCACTAGCAATAATGTATAACAGTGATACTCTGACCTCAGTGGTTCAGGAAACAAATTGGCAATCAACATTACCTAAGAGAGCCACAGTAGTGTGAATTCACATAATTCCCACAACAAAATAACTGACCAAGTATTTCACAATTGGTTAATGACATAGTAAAAGCATCCTGATTGGTTAATAATTAAATCACACAGTATTTTAATATCATGAGCTTCAGGAGACACATTAAAGGGCCACTTGTGGCTCCTGAGCCCGAGTGTCATTGATTTGAAAGAACACAGCTTGAGTCCAGATGCCAGAGTGAATTTGCAAGGCTGGGTGCTAAAAGTCACCTTTTCATTTGCAAATGGAGTTCATTTGATCTGGAATCAGTAAGACACAATAACCATGGGACCTGCCCAAAATTTAAAATTTTTTTAAATTTGAGTTTTAAAGCAGCGCTGCAGTTTTGGGCCTGGGTTTCCTAATATGAGCCATGTATGTTGACTGTTTGCAGACCTGGGGCCCACATATTTTCAGAGTGGACATGGTAACAGTCAGAACCGTGTGTGTGTGCGCGCCACCCCCAGCCCAGAACTCTCCTCCGCTCCCCCCAGAGGCAGCACTTTACACCCATGTGTAAATGACTACAGGGGTAGCGGGCAGGGAAGAGTCAGGCCTTGAGGGCTCCTGCTTGGGAAGTCTCAGGTTGGGCTTTGGTCTAGCGCTCAGTGACTTCAATGGGAATTGCGCACGTGGGCAGCACAGGAGCCTCTGGACTGGAGCTGTGCATCGCAGAGCCCAGCTGGGATCTCTGGAGGAACCTTGGCTGCTGTGCATCCGTGCGTGGCCTGGGGGCCCCCAACCGAGCAGGCTTCCACCAAACCACACCTAGTTCCCCCCACCCATCCCTGCCAACTCTTCACCCAGAAAAGGCTTCTAGCCCTTTAAGGCGTTGCCAGTGGACCCGGCCTGCCGCTGTTTCTGTCCCTGCTGTCTCGCCGTAGCGTCCCCAGGAGAGAGCGGCATTATGCACCCCTCCCACCCTTAGCGCATGCGCCGCCCCACATTCCCCCGCCTGGCGGCTACGGAGCTGCCGCCGCTTCCCCCCTCCCCGGCCCTGCTCCCCGCCGAGGAGGAGGCGGCGCCCCGCCCCCCGGTAAGTGACTGACCGGGGCCAGAGCCCCCCGCCCCCTACTGGCGGGCACGCGCCAGCCTCCGCCTCGCGGCCCGGCCCCGCTGTCCCCGCCCTGACCCGACCCGCGGGGCACGCGCCGGGCTCTGCCTCCTGCCGGGGACCTGCCCGCGTGGGGGGGGGGGTGCGCGCGGACCGGCCCCGGCCCTAGCCTCCCTTGGGGGGGGCATGCACCAGCCCCGGCCCCTCCCTAGCACCCCTGGGGGGGGTATGCACCGGCCCCTCCCTAGCACCCATGGGAGGAATGGGGGGGTATGGACCTGCCCCCTCCCTAGCTTGCACATGTGTGGGGTATGCACGAGCCCGCCCTGGGGACCATGGACCTGCCCACATAGCCCCTATGCATCGCCCCCTCCCTAGCCTCTATGTGTGTTGGGGGCATGCACCAGTCCTTGGTCCCTCTCCAGGCCCATGGGGAGTGAATGGACCCGCCCTCAGGGGGCATTGTCCTGTCCCCTCCTGAGAACCCATGTGGGTACATGGATCTGCCCAGGGTGTATGGACCTGCACCTCCCTAGCTTCCATGTGTGTGGGGTGTGTACCAGCCCCTGCCCACAGGGTGCACAGATCTGCTTTCTCTCTAGTGCCCATGGGGAGTGCATAAATATGTCCCCTCCCTAGCACTCACCAGTCCCTGCTTCCGGGATGTATGGACTTGCTCCGCGTTCTCTAGTTCCTATGCCAGGCTGGCACATGAATCAGACCTTGTCCTAGGTATGCATAGGCCTGGCCCTGCGCCTCCTCCCTCCCCCCCACAGCTCCTGTGCTAGGCTGGGGCATGCATCAGTCCGTGTCCAGGGTGTATGGATCTGCCCTCCTCTCTAGCTCCCATATTCTGTATCTTGCTTTGCATGCATCAACCTTTCCCTTCCTTGGTTCACATGCTTTATAGCCTCTGTAAGGGGGATGCATTATTCCTTTCCCCCCCACCTACTGTGAACTGGTTCTGGGGTGCTCGTGTGGCCCATGTTACTTACATGTCTCGATCCTGGCCCTTACCATTCATTACATGGAGAACAGTGTGTGTGTCTCATCCTGGGTGCCCAGGCTGCTGCAGGTGACTGGACGTTGGACTGGCACATGTACGGAAGTAGAGTTTGTACTCTCTTCAGCAGGCTGAAGCATTAAGCATTAATGATTTGGTTGGTTATAAGTCTCTTCATGAGCTCAGTCTTAGCCATATTGTCATCAGCCAATTGCCATTCAGGAAACCTGGACTGACTATTGCTGTTTCTACTGTTTGGTGCAGAAAGCTGCCTCTTGTTCCTGTGCTGAATGATGAATAACATTGTCCTAAACAGAGCTACACTCTGAAAAGCTGACATACCGTTTCCAAAGATCTCTTCCAAATTTCCTACCAGCGGCTCATCTCCACCAAAGAGAACTTTAGTCTAGACAAGCAATGGGCAATACCATGCTGCATAGCCCCCCAGTGACGATATGATGCTTAAAATGCTGCTACCAGTCACCTACGCCGTCACTCCAAATACAGCTGCTATCAGCAGAACAGAACTGGTGGTAGCAACAATGGGGAAATTACACTAATAATTTGTTCCTAAAGACAGAGCCTTACTGTCTGTGTCAGAGGTATTTCCCATTGTCAGGCTGAAATCTACTTGGGCTGCAGTAGAGGTTACTCCCTCTGCAGTATAAGCCTTGATTGCAGAACATTGGCACAGCACTTACAGGTTTTGTTTCAGAAGGCGAGTCTGTTGAGACTATTACAAGGCTGGCTCTTAATCAGGTGAAACATCTTCCAAGTATATGGCAGAAATAGAAACGAGTGTGATTTGCTGCTCTGAAATGCAGTTAAGGAGGCAACACTTGGTTGAAATGGGTGAATTGAGAGAGCAGAGGAAGCTAATAGGATTTTGAGATCTGGGTATGCCTGTTGCATATTTTGCATTATCATAGGTTTTGCATCATGTCTGTCATTCAGCCCAAAAGACGTCCAGGGCTATTACTTGCATCTGTTCCATGAAATGAAACCTTTGTGTCTCTTACGCTTTTGAACTATTTAATTTTAATGGCATTTCAGGGAGTGTGTTGAGAAATAAACTACCCCAACCCTTGCCAGATCCTCACAGCTGTACTGTATTCTTAGTGATTGCTGAATATGGTGCAGAGGAGCCTTGCAAAATGTGATAATAGGTCATAACTGAGGTTCTTGAGCTTGTATTCTATAGACCACAACTTCTCAGAGCATCACATGGATCACCTCCCTTGCCACTGGTTAACAATTCTGTGGTAACTACAGCAGTTCTTTACATGGAAAAGAGTTCTCATGAACAGTAATGTGCTTAGCTGTTTAAATGTTGTTTGGCATCTGAGAAAAAGGACAAGCACAATGTGGCTAGCAAAAGGCTCCATAGTTTAGCTTATAAGAAGGGGAGTTGAGAGGAGCAGTGCATATGGTACAAAGTCATGGGCATGAAACTTTGTGTTTTCACTGGTTATTTGGGGACATGGATTATGGTTAGGATGCACTGTTGTGTTTAATGCTCTTTTTCTAAGTGCTGAAATAATTTCCTTGATGGCTAACAGTGGGGCTTCGTTTTCTCGTAGGTTTGTGTTATTAGAGCCGTTCTTTTTGGTGTGAAAGGCTCCCTTTTGAAGCAGCACATTCATTCATCGCTGCAAGCACCATACGTCTGACTTGCTAGTTTGAGAACCATGGCAACAGAAGAGAAGAAACCAGATGCAGAATCCACTAAAACACAATCTACTCCTTCCTCCTCAACCAATCAGACCAAGGTGCGTGTAAATCTCAGAACTATATCTCCTCTTGTCAGTACACATGGAAGTTACTTGCATCTTTTACTGGCAAACTTACAAATAGTACTGGGGTATTTAAGAAACTGAATTTGAATAACTTACATGAATTAAAAGAATTGTTCAAGATTTCTCCTAATTTTGTTCAGAGCCAAGAATGTGCTACATGCTTTGTGGACAAGACAGAGAACAAGATTCCTGCCATTGCTCGAAAGAGCTTAGTTTTGATACAGGTGGATAATGTAACCTTCAACATGTATAACGGAGGTCCAGTGTGGTTTATTGAATTTTGCTAGTTTGCAAAATGAATTAAAGAGAATATATCACAAAATGTATACATTTTTGTTTTATGGTAACACTTCAGAGTATTCATAAATTTGGCATAGTATATTTTGTAACTAATGCCATCACAGTAGTAAGACATTGGTGTGACACTAGTATTAAATCTTTGCTGAGAAATGGGGAGACACTGTCAGGGTTTCTTGAAATAATAAACAGGGTTTCCAGTTAGCCAGGAGGGAATTATGAGGTCTGTTAGAAGTTTGGTTTCTTTAATTATTTCTACTGCTAATTATGATTTCCACAATTATTACAATCGGGGTCAGACTGGGGGAATGTTATGGTATCCTACCAAAGCCTTCCCGCAATCCTAGAGTAGCTGAATATTTCAGCTGAAAAGATCACCAGTGAAATAGCCAGTGCTGGTATGTAAAGGTGACTTGCAAAAGGTTTAAAAAAGAAAAGAAAAGGGGGCCTTGTACCCTTTTCTGTTTTGTGATATTTAAAAAAAGCCTAAAAGAGTCTTATCAAGAAAATATTTTAGTGCTTTCTGCACTAGCAATTCAGCTCTTATCTACCATTGGACAGCTCTAGGACAACTGGAGAACTGGTGAATTTGTTATCTCAATAGAGAGAGGAACAGATTGCAAGTGACTTCAAATTTTTCAATGCCTGTGGACATTTGGGAGAAAGGATGCCTTTGTTAAAGACCATAGCCCCATCAATAAGGGTGTGAGAACTCGCAGCGCCCCTCTGAAACCCCTTGACCAAAAAGTCCGCCAGCAAAACCAGGGAAGGTTGGATTTGACATTGCTGATATTTAAGGTGAAAAGTTATGGTTGGTGGGGGAGCTTTTCAGGTCTTCTTTTTAAATCATAAAGAAGCAAAAAGGCTCAACCCCAATTTTTTAAAATCCTTCACAGGTCACTCCATTGAGATCAATGGCTCATTTCACACTTCTCAGACTTCTTGGGCCAGCTTTATTCCTGGTAATGCTGACTTGGCTGGAGTTACACCAAGGATGAATTTAACCCATTGTTTGAACATGTTTCTCTGTTGGCTCAGGAAGACAGTACTGGCTCAAGTTTCCTTCATAAACATAAAGGCTAGGAACTTAAAGTTTTAAAAAATAAAGGATTAAATCTGGATTGCCATGCAAGTGCAGAGCATTGCACAGTGGCTCAGTCTGATACCCCAGTTACAACTGAAACGCCGAGTTAAAGCTCCGGTCATCTTACTTGTGTGACTCTTTCTTACAGCCGGCACCCGTAAAACCAAACTACGCTTTAAAGTTCACGTTAGCAGGACACACTAAGGCAGTTTCATCCGTAAAGTTTAGTCCCAATGGAGAGTGGCTGGCCAGCTCCTGTAAGTATAAGTCTTCGTTAATTCCTTCCCGTTATCTGAATTGTGCACATGTGAACCTCCTGTTGGGAGACAGGTAGATGGCTAATCTTAATGAACAGTGATCAGAAGGTGGGGGAATATAACCACATGGCTTGTTTTTTAAAGGGACACTCAAAGCCGGCTGTTTCAAAGTTTGACCCACTTTAATGTTGGCTTTTATGTCCTGTTGTCCAATATGCTGGATCTTCCTCTGCTGGGCTTGAAGGGCTTGAGATGCTCAACTTGTGCTACTGAGCCACTTTACAAAAAACAATGCAGTTACACACTGATTGTGGATACATGTGAAATTAATCCTTTTGCAGAGGGGGCCCCGTGCAGCCCTTTGCACCACTTAAACTTTGGCTTAAGCCCGGCATGAGCGACCATTTTGCATTCTCTGCATTGAGGTGGGATTCACCCAGAGGGCTCCTAGCTCTCACTCCCCTCCATTGGCATTGTAATATAATTGCATCTTGGAGAGTCTGCCTGTTCCTTTCTTGTAAGTAGCCAGGTGAAATATACAAGACTGATGCACTTGACAGGTTTTTTGCCTAGAACTCAAAGCCCACCTTTATCTATTTAACCTTTTCTTTGGTGACCGTTGCAAGTGCCTGACAACTTCCTTTTGAATCAAGTACCACATAACTGGGCACTGGTTACCTAGAGGGGATTGGAGAGGAAAAAGGCAGTTTAGAGGAACAAGACTGAAGGTGATGGAGATGGCTACTGAAATCACCGTGGCCTCTAGAAATGGGCAGTAATTCTGGTCTTTTCCTTTATTGTGACTTGCCTTTATATAGGCAGTATACTCCATAGAAATTAACTTCTCCCTCTTCATAGTACCTTCTATAAGTTAATTTATCCTCCCTCCCCGGACAGTTCTCTAACTTTTAACACCTGGCAAATATCAACCTCTTTCTCTCCTACAGAGCACAAGCTAACATGATCATGGGTAGCGGGTTTGTTTCTCACGAGCAGTAATGTCAGCCCATTTTATGGATCAGTTTTTGCTCTCTCTGAGGCAGAAGTGTTTCAGTGTCTCATGTGGCATGGTAACTTTTTTTCTCATTGGCAATAAATTTAATTTAAAAAATGAGAAACCAAAAGGTCAGCGCTTGTCAGATACATTACACTAGATCCAATTTTGGAACTGAATTAGTTGAGACCATTTACTTTCAAGGCAGCATGTGTAATCTCAACTTCTGCAGTGAAACTTTGTCATTTTTGTTTACACTCTACCTTATGCATTGAAGACTGTGCTTGAGGGTAAAAACTGTGATGTGTTTGCAGAAAAGTAGCCATTGTGCTTCTCTCTCTTTAAGGGAGTGAGGTAGCTATTTTTAGTGCTGCTTGGTTAGTAATTGGGAATCTTTTCTCTTTTTAGCGGCTGACAAACTAATTAAAATTTGGGGAGCATATGATGGCAAGTTTGAAAAAACAATATCTGGTCACAAACTGGTAAGTATTGAACTCTAAAGAATATTCTGCAGTCTAAATAGCTGTCCTTTCAGATCGCAATTGCAATTCAGTATTGCATCTGGGGCTTGCGTAATGGGTTAATATGCTAGCTTTCACCTCCAGAAGCCTTCGTATAGTGGTTTAATTCACGTGACAGCAAATTGTTTGGTCTCATCTGAGGGTAGGGTATATTTGACCCTATGGCAACCCCCCATCCAACCCTGTATGATGATGATGGCCCGGTCCTGGAATAACGGGGATGTTTCAGGTCAGGATTGAGGGAGATGGGCAGAAACCTGTGGACTGCTGATAAAGCACCTAGATGCACAATGTTTAGCCGGTGTGAAATCATTCCCTTTGTGAGCACTAACACTACCTGTTTGAACAGCTGGCTTCCACCTAGGAAAACTACATGGTATAATGCTCTGCCTACAGGATTTGCTTTAAATTTTGATCAGAATGGTGCTTTTTTTTTTTAAAGGGAACCTGACATTTCTCATGACTTCACCCACTGAAATTCAGGAAATAAGATCTAATGTTTGAAAATGAAGAAATACCTTCCAAAGTACTGAAGTCCAGTTTTAAAAAGTGACTTAGATCAGTGCTTCTCAAAGCTGGTCCGCTGCTTGTTCAGGGAAAGCCCCTGGCGGGCCGGAATGGTTTGTTTACCTGCTGCGTCTGCAGGTTTGGCCAATCGCAGCCCCCATTGGCTGCGGTTTGCCGCTCCAGGCCAATGGGCGCTGCGGGAAGCTGCAGCCAGCACATCCCTTGGCCCATGCCGCTTCCTGCAGCTCCCATTGGCCTGGAGCAGCGAACTGCGGCCAATGGGAGCTGCAATTGGCCGAACCTGCGGACGTGACAGGTTAACAAACTGTCCTGGACCACCAGGGGCTTTCCCTGCACAAGCGGCGGACCGGCTTTGAGAAGCACTGACTTAGATGATACCTGTGTCCTGTTCACTTCCATTGAGACTCAGGCTCCTAAATCTCACTGAAAGTCAATAGGACCCAGCTGCCTAAATCACTTTTGAAAACATGACTTAGGCTCCTAAGTCACTTGGGTGCTTTTGAAAATCTTACTGTGGGTCATTTCAGGCAGATAGTAGGGATGAGCCCCTCTTCAGGGAGGGGGAAGGAAATCAATCTAACCCAGCTATGTGTAAGTTGTTGTTTATGAACTTCAAAAAGAGGACCAGGTCCCAGAGTAACTAGAACTGCTGGTTGAACAAACCACTAGGCTCTTGCAATGCGAGGCTCAGCAAAGTTAAAAGCTTCCCTGAATCATTGGCTATCCTGTGGTAAGAGGAAGATGTGTTAAAGTTGCTGTGATCCATTTCTACGCTGATTTTCCCAAGTTAAGGTAACCTTGCTTTTCTCTCTTTGTGGCTTCAAATATGAAACTGTCTATGTTTTGCCTGTTCTGGAGTGAATGAGCAAGCAAAGCTCAGTGTTAAATTGCTTTCCTTTGTTTCAGGGTATCTCTGACGTAGCATGGTCATCAGATTCCAACCTTCTTGTCTCTGCCTCTGATGACAAAACTCTCAAAATCTGGGATGTGAGCTCGGTAAGGGCGGGGCTTCAGTTCTCTCTGTTCTCCCCAGTCCTCTCTTGGGGCATCTTAAAATGAAGAAGATTAACTTGACATGGAACATTTGTCATTAACTTTTCACCAGTGATGCAGCTTGCTTGCCTTCTGTATTGGCAATTAAAATAAGCTAGTTCATTTCACTTTTGTTCCTAATCAGTTTAACCGCCTGGTACTCATGCACTATGAGAATGGGACAGGGTTGGGGTTGGCAACACCTTGTTTCTGTTTTGTTTAACTGTTCCTGTCCCATAAAAACATGAGGGATTTTTTTTTTTTAATAGAAGCCTAGATTTGGGGTAGAAATGTAACCTGACGTTGTTCCTTTATCACAGTCTGACTAGTTCTGAATGTAGGTCACCATGGGAATTTTGAAGGTGTGGAAAGTTACTGGTAAATCTATTGTGTGTATGTTTGACTAATAATATTTTAAATTAAATAAATTAAATTATTCAGGGCAAGTGTCTGAAGACACTGAAGGGGCACAGTAACTATGTCTTCTGCTGCAACTTCAACCCCCAGTCCAACCTCATTGTTTCAGGCTCGGTAAGTGAACACACTCTCAGTGGAGTACAAGTCCCAGACACCCTGCAGAAGTCTAGACCATCTCAATTCTTCTATGCATAACATGTAATTAAATGAAGTCTTAAAGGGGAGAGTTGGTAGCATCACTACTGTATTGGCTGTTGAGCCACGGTCAAAGCCCTCAGCCCAGCTTTAGAAGTTTGGGGCTTCACCCATAGCACCATAAGTGTTGGCTATAGGTCTAGCTCCAGATGTTCTTTCTGGCTTCACTAGCAGTCAGCATATCTACATTCACTTCATTGCAAAGCCTTGCTTAAGTCCTGAGAGCTGCTCTGGCATGACTAGCTTGGGAACTAGAAGCTCCTTGTATCTTTGTAGTTCAGATTCTGTGATTGCTCTGGAAGATACCCTTATCTCTTTCAGGGATTATTTGACCATTTCATGCAAACCATGGCATCACTGAAACATAGCTTCATGACAATTTCAACAGCTTGCTGTGCAGCTAGGAAGCATTATGCATCTGGCTTGTGAAGGGATTTGGGAATAGGACTCTTGGGTTCTCTTCTCACATTTCTCCCAGCTTGCTGTGTCACCTTGAGCAGGTCATTTAAACCTGAATTATTTTGTCTGTAAGCTAGGGATAAATACTAGCTTCCTTGCATGAATATTTGAGCTTAAAATTCATAAAACCCCTTGTGATTGACACAGGAAAGTCCCATGAAGTGCAAAGCATGAAGGTTAGGATTTAACTCCTTTGAAGAGCCCCACACTAAGTGAACAGTGCTGAGTGACTAGCAGGGAAGATGAATTCCATTAAAATCTTGGTTGCTCCCAAGCAGAAATAAGTCTGTATGCTTGAGGAATGTAGTCATGCATATTTCTTTCCCCTCCCTGATGAAACCTGTTAATCCGTTCATGTGGGCTGGGCAGTACGGCCGGGGAGTGAGTGCATTTGAAAATCACTGTGTGACTTTGTCCTCTGATCTTCAGTTTGACGAAAGTGTGAGGATATGGGATGTGAAAACAGGGAAGTGCCTCAAGACGCTGCCTGCGCATTCTGACCCAGTTTCAGCTGTAAGTGCCTTGAGATACATTAACATGCTGACATGTTTGCCTGCATCTAGCAGGGCTTTTTCCCCATTTGCAAAGAAGGGAGCAGTGTCTCACTGTTACTCTCTGTCTGCCCCTTGGTGAAGGACACAGTGTAATAAATGCCATGTGATGACTTGTAAGGGTCTTAATGAACATGGAGATGCCACTGACCCATACTTACCACTCGAACCCCAGCATGGATTTCTGCTTCTGGGCATAATAACAGGCGGCATCTGCTATAAAAGCACAAATTGTGGGGACTACTCCTGTCTGCTCAATGAAAATCTGAATTTGCTGTACATCTGACTTGCTCCATAACTTTATCATTATTCTAAACCACTTCAGGAGGTAGAACGAGCTAACTTCAAAATAAACTGCATTTAAAATCTCATCCATTTCGTGGATGAAAGTGACTAAAACGTGTGTGGTGTTTTTTTTTTTTGTTTTTTTTTTTTAAATCCATTCATGGTAGGGAAAACAGAAAGTGTGCAGCTCTTAACAGAGATGAAATGTTACTAAATGAAAGCAGAGGTGAGCAGAATTCTAAGCTTCAGACATTTTAAGCTATGGCTGCTCTGGACACACGGATCTGACATTAAAATGGAGTATAGTCCACAATGCTTACCAGAAATTTGTATGATCTTACAAACCCCCTCTCCACCACCCTCATGGGTGTGTTTCAATACTTGCTATTTAAAATTCACTTTACTGGGGCTTTGCGGGAAGCTCATGGGTGACTGAAGAAAATAAATGGACCAGGCTGAGGTGTGCGTGTAACTATAATGCACTCTTCTAGTATGGTCTCGCTACTGTTAGCAAAATTCCTCACGACATTGGAGCAGTGAATTAGTTCAGGTCTTAATGTTTCAAGAGGCCTCTCAAAACAGTCTAGTAATTGTTATGAAAATTTACCAGCTAGTCTCAATCTATTTGCCCAGCCATTACCCTGCTAACTGAATTAACTGCAGCTGTTTGTATTCAAGCTGGAAAAAAAAAAATCAGGCGAATGCAAATGAGGCATTGGAATTTTGCAAGGCTGACTTACAGTAAAATTTCCAGTGCTTTTTTTTAACCTGATATGTCTGAACTTTCTGTGCCCATCATCACGTTGTAGAATTCTTGCCACCCTCCACATGAATCGCAGTATACTAGTTTTGTGATAATTGGGACCCAGCGTACTACTTGGGAGATAAATAATTTTCGAATGTGACTTCTTGCTCTTCATAAACATGAATACTGCTATTTTCCCCCCATATATAAAACCACAGGTGCATTTTAATCGTGATGGGTCCCTGATAGTGTCAAGTAGCTATGATGGTCTCTGGTAAGTGGTTATTTCTTCAGTAACATTTATTATGTGCCATAGCCTTCTAGGCTCCTTACATAAAAATAACTTTAAAAATGTAGATTCTTTTAGTTTTTCACTTCTTATATCATAACTTCGAGGTTAAAATGTAAAGTTCTAAGTTGATACTGTTGTTCCTATGGAATGTATTGTATTGACTCATGTCTGTCTCTTTTTTTTTTGTTAAAGTCGAATCTGGGATACGGCATCAGGCCAGTGCTTAAAAACACTGATTGGTAAGCAGGCAAATGTGTGTGTGTGTGTGTTGATTCTCTCTGCTGTATTATCATACAGAATATGAAGTACTCAGCATGACTGACTGCTGTTAGGTGGTTTTTTATTGGCTTTGGTTTCTCTCTTTTCCTTCTAACACTGTCCTCTTCATACACAACCATCCTTGCAGTTGATTTTAGGGGAAATAGCCTCTCTCACATGTGTAGGAAACTTCCTTAGGCTTGGAATATTGTCCGGTGTGTGCTGACGATAAATCGAAGTACCTGTACTACAGGGTTTTCCACTAGTCATTGTAGTATTAGGCCTGGCTGTGCATTGGCTTGCAACTGCTATGGCAAAAGTAAGTCTTATTTCACTTTTCAGAAATGATAGCTACATACTGCAGTGGGAGAAGACTCAATGTGTTTACAGTTTAGGGTTGCGGGTGTTTGAGAACGGATGCCCTTCTTAAGACAGTGCGCATGTTGTGCCTCTGATGACCAGATTCTAGTGTTAACATGAAGTGACATAGGCAAAACTACACCTTCTGGTGTTCACAATGGACAGACTTGAGCAGTAGGGTGTGTCTTAGTGTAATGGTTTTATGACTAAGGCCCTAATCTTGGGATGATCTTCAAATAGTTGCAGACAAGCCAGAGTAGACATAAGAACGGCCATACTGGGTCAAACCAATGGTCCATCTAGCCAGTATCCTGTCTTCCAACAGTGGCCAGTGCCAAGTGCTTCAGAGGGAATGAACAGAACAGGTTATCATCAACTGATCCATCCCCTGTCACCCATTCCCAGCTTTTGGCAAAAGTCCTATTTGTTTAAGAAAAAAAATTACTGGAATGATATAAACACTCAAGTATTATGTTATGCCTGCTATTTTTTTTTTTGATAACCAGACATTTTGTTGCAATGGGGGTGGGAATAGCTCAGTGGTTTGAGTGTTGGCCTGCTAAACCCAGGGTTGTGAATTCAATCCTTGAGGGGGCCACTTAGGGATCTGGGGCACAATCAGTACTTGGTCCTGCTAGTGAAGGCAGGGGGCTGGACTCAATGACCTTTTGGGGTCCCTTCCAGTTCTATGAGATAGGTATATATATTTTAATATTACATTCATTTAAAAAAAAAAAAGACTGACAATATAAAATTCAGTGACTACAATTCAGAAGACTAAACAAGTGCTGTAGAAATTGAGTCCAATCACTTTAGCCTTGAACATTTTACAGGCATTAAACGTTAGTGCAGTACTATTTGCATACTCAAAACACATGCAAAATTGAGGACTGTGCAAAGTAAGCTAATTAAAGCCAAAATTGTGGTGGAAGCTCAGTATTGCATGTTCCACAATCTCTCAAATGAAGTAGGGCCTTACTTCTGACTTTTACAGCCACGCTGTGGACTATAGGGAAGGTTGATGCAGGAGTGGGAAGGTTGGGTAATAGACGATTATGGAATAATAAAATGCTAGCAAACCTAATATTCTTCCTCTTGAACTATTTCACATTGCCAGTTTCCTGTATCTCCCATCAGTTTGCTTGAAGTATAAAATGGTAGCTGAACAAAAACTTAACTAAACTAATCTTGAAGCTGGCTTTTGTAATCGGCGGTCGGTGTGTTTTATCACAAGAAAGTCTTTGTCCATGAGAGAAATATTTCATTATATTCTGTGTAACATCCTTGTATTTCCAACACAGATGATGATAACCCTCCCGTGTCTTTTGTGAAATTCTCTCCAAATGGCAAATACATACTAGCAGCAACTCTGGACAAGTAGGTTTTCAAAAATACATTTAAAGTACATTCATCAACTTCAAATGTAACCTTTTTTTATGCTATTGTAATATTCTTATGATGGGTAAACTCAATACCTACCATCAAATTTCTATAATCCAGTCCTCTGGGAATTCTATTGTCAGAACATCAGCAAAGTTCATGCCATTGGCAGTCTTAGCACTGCTGTTGACATACCCCTGTGCACTCTTAGCTTTGCATCTTTTCAGAGCCTTCATCATGAAGTAGTTCCTTGATCAAATGGTTCTCTTCCTGTAACACCATGAAAGGCTGTGAGTCTCTGTCTCAAAGGCAGCAATGCTAAAAGAGCTGGGCATACAAAGCAGAAAAGCTATGCAGGGGGATTGGTTCTATTGAGAGTTCTCCGACTGGAATATTTCCAGTGCCACTGCTTAGCAAGGACCAGCCACTCTCCCTTCTCCACCCTTAAGTATTAATTGCTGCTGCTGTAATGAGTCCCTCCCATCCCTAAGTCACAGGGTGATGAGCTAGTTATCTTTGAATGTCTTCTCATAAAAGACATTACAGGATTGTTCCTTCTCTTTTCATCCGGTGAGTGCAAGGAAACCCAAAATTAAGGCTATTTTGCAAGCCAGAGCAGGGGAGTCAACATTGTTGCCTCATACTTGAATATGGGTGGGGTTTTTGTGTGTTCTTTTGTGTGTGAAAGAGACATACCTGTCTGAAACCAATTTCACTTAGGCTACCAAATAGAATTTGAACGTTGTCTCTTTTGCCTACTACTGACTGATTTAAAACTCTCATCCCATTACACAATCCCTGTAACTACCTAGATGCAGGACAGCATGTGGTTCTGGCTTGGTTTTGCTTGGTCCAAAATCTGTATCTTGCAGTATGTGTTAGCTCAAAACGTGGGGGACGAAAGGAACTGAATGACAATTCTCAGCTCTGTCGGTCACATACCTCCACATAGCGTCTGTTCACGTATGAAGAGAAAAGGACTTGACAAAATGCATTTTTAAAGACTTGCTCCATATTTTTTTCTCAGAGGCGAATACAAATGGCATGTAAATAAAATCCAATTTTTGGGTTAGCTGAAACTGCATTCCCAAGCCAGACTAGAATGACTAATGTAGACTCTGGGAAGCTCTAGTATGGAAAAACTTTTATGTACCAAGAAAACATGACCGGTGCAATAAAACAAACCTAAAATCCTTGTTCTCCTTTTTGTTCTCTAGCACACTGAAACTTTGGGACTACAGCAAAGGAAAGGTACAGTCACAATCTCTTACTGTAAAGTCCTAGCTAGGTTTGTAGCCTGCTTTGGATGGCTTCAAATAAGGTTAAGCTTTTTCTCTGTCATCTGTACAATATAATTACTATAAATAATATTTGTTACAGCCTTGTTCTATAGTAGTGGACTAAATGGGATCATTTAAAAAGTTCCTTTACATTTTTATGATGCCCAGAGACCTTGAATTCTATGTTTCTTGAACTGGTAAATTGTTCTTGCCTTGTTTTTTCTGTGGGTGGAAGTGACAAATTGGGGTCATTCCCCCCCAAAAGTGATTGGTTAGCATTCTAGGGCAGAGATGGCCTATGCATCCTTTGGATGAGTTGATGGGGGGCGGGAAATGTGCACAGATGTATTTAGTCTGCCCTGCAAAGGGAGTTTGTCCTTGACTGCTAGATATCTCATTGCCAGCTGTGCTTATGTTTTTTTGCCTTTTGCTCTTCTCTTCCAGTGCCTGAAGACGTACACAGGTCACAAGAATGAGAAATACTGCATCTTTGCAAACTTCTCCGTCACTGGTGGGAAGGTTGGTGATTACTGAGCTGCTTTTAGTGATGTGGGTGCTTTTGAGGATTTATTTTTCATCTAAATTAAGGAGATGATGCAAATCTCTCTGGGCCATAAATAGCTGACATGCCCTTAGTGCAGAACTGTTTTCACCCTGGGGGGAGCCCAGTACAACAAGTGCTATAATTAATGTTGCAAACTTCCAAGTAATGAGGAGGGATTGTAATAGAAGCAACGGTCCCAAGGTTTCAACCTCCTGGACACTTTACTTTCTGGAGGCTTGGTTGAAAGGGACCATTTTAGGGAAAGTTTTAGCAAACTCCTTTCAGCTGTGTGGGTGCTCCAGGGTACCTGTTTGCCACAGGTGCCAGTGTAGGCTCAGTGCTTAGAACTGTGCCAGGTTTAATGTACCCCAGTAACGTAGGGAAAACCTTAGTGATGAGCAGCCATATTAACTCATAATACAGCACCTGCCTGTTACAGATTGTGCGTTGCTGTGTATGAGTCTTGGTTGAGATGCTGTCTCTAGGACCACAGCATCCCTGTGCAGGAGATGGAGCTTTCTTGAGGGGCCGTTCTGAGATTTCCCCCAAGGACTAAGATCCATCTTAAACCACACCGCCTTCTGCTTCGAGGGCTAAGCCCACTTCTTCCACCAGCCTTTTTGGCCTTTGGCATGGCCTAGTGGAAGGAGCATTGGACCAAGATTCAAAAGACCTGAGTTCTATTTCTATTTCTGCCACTGGCTTGCTGGGTGATATTGAGCAAGTTACATCCCCTCTCTTCCCCCTGGCTCTGTGCCTCAGTTTCCCCATCTGTAAAATGGGAATAATGATCCCGACCTTTGAAGTCTTTGAGAACCACATATGAAAAGCACTGTAGAAGAGCTAGATAGTGTGATTTGAGACAGAAGAGTATGGACATATGAAAACAAACCCCAAGGCCTACCGAAACAAAATACTCTACTGCACTGGGGGTGAGGGGGAGAGAAAGGGAGAATAAACCACACATGACTGATGTTAGCCATGTTGCTTAATGCACAACTGGAAGGCACTCAAGTGCTATGGTGATGAGGGTGGTATATGAACCTATATAGAGGAAATAGCAATTAAAGCTGGGGTGGCAGGAAAGACTAAAATGGCATGTCAATAACTACGTATTTCCCTCTGCATTTTTTCCAGTGGATTGTGTCTGGTTCAGAGGACAACCTGGTGTATATTTGGAACCTCCAAACAAAAGAGATTGTACAGAAATTACAGGGACACACAGGTGCGAATCTGCTTTTTGTTACACTGATTTTGATTAAGCGTTCCTTACCTGAATAAATAACGAGCACACAGCGTTTAAGGTTCATTTGAGAGTGTGACCTGGAAATGTCTGTTTTTAGCGTTTGTTTAGAATTTGACAGATGGGATTAATATAAAAATCGGCCTGAATGGGGCATGATTAGGACAAATGGTGTGTTTCCCTGACACTTGATGGGCATTTTGACAGGAATTATTGTCATATCAGAGGCATTGTTTTCCTTGAATTATATGGAACGAAATTGGCCAAGATTTTCACAAGTGTCGTGTGACATGAGGCTTCTCAAGTCACTAGTCACTTTGGGAAAACCTTGGCCATTGGCTCCTCCCAAAGCTGCACTTGTCCAAGGACGAGTTCCAGGTGAGCTTGAGGCATCTTTAGAGACACTGACCCCATCTGCAAAGAGTCTTGAACACTTAGCCTACAAACGCTTAAGCACATGCTCAACTTTACTCACATGAGTAGTCAGGGGCATAACCCATGTGAATAGAATTATGCGCGTGCTTAAGTGTTTGCATGATCAGTATCTTAGGGCCAGATCCTGCAGATTTATGCACCTACTTAACCCTATGCACTGAGCATGCCCATTGAAGCAAATGGGACTGTTTGCAATCTGTAAAGTGAAGCATGTGCGTAAGTCTTTGGAGGATCAGGACTTTCAATTGTGAGTTTGGGGCACTTGTGGCTTAATCAACTATCTGCTATTTGCTTTGGTGGGCTTTTCTCTGTCCTCATTTACACCAGGAAACCGTAGGCATGCAGTGTAGTTGGAACATTGGGTCTGTCTGGTTCTTTCCTATAGTACTGCTGTGAAATAGTTCCCTAAGTTCGGCCTGTTGTAATATCGTATAAACTTTCACCCACTCTCCAGCTATTAAACTCACAATTGGGGTAGGCCCACTAACATTTGTATTCATAAATCCATCATACTCATATCAGTATCTGCTGTTGAGAGAGAACCTGGCCATGTCTTATGATGGGGCAGCTCTGCACATCTGAGCTGAAAATACCTGCTCTGAACCAAAGCAGCTTGGACTGGTATAAATGATGACATCTGTCTCTCTCTCTCTCTCCTTTTATTTAGATGTTGTGATCTCAACAGCTTGTCACCCAACAGAAAACATCATTGCATCAGCGGCACTAGAAAACGACAAAACAATTAAACTGTGGAAGAGTGACTGTTAAACACTTTCAGTATCACTTTAGAGACTGTCAGGAAAATTGTGGTTTTTAAAAAAAAACAAAAAAAAAAAACCTCCCCCCTCCCCCTGCCCCCATGAGAATAATAATGATAAAACCCAGGTTGGCAGGAAACCTGAAGAATATTTGAGAAAGCGGTTTCTGTTAGTCTTGACCCAAAGAGAATGTCTTAGCTTGTTGCGAGAGCCGGGCAGTGTGGTGGAAAAAAGAGGCAGTCTCTCCTTTTCGTGCCTGATCACTTGGCAGACAAACGGATTGTTCTAACATCGCATTAGGAGTATCAGCCTTGAATTGGAAAACCCAGAGATACTGTACTTTGTGGTGAAGGTGTCATTGCTCCTTGGCTGTCTTGTTGCTGCTTAAGGAGGAGCCGTCGGTCTGTTTTGTAACAGTAAGTTAAGTCGTAATACTAGAAATATTTGGATTTTTTTTAAATGTCTAATTTTTATTTTTTTTAAATATTTTTTTTCCAGACCGGTAGGTTCTAGTCTATCAGAAGTTTCTCTTTGTTGTTTTGAATAGGAGTGCTGCATCTTTAAGGATGCCTCATTTTAAACACTCAGCTCAAACTTTGTGACCAAATAAAACCATCCAGTTCCAGAGTTCCCTTTCCTGCCCCAACTTCAGACTCCTGTGGTGAAATATCTACTCTTACTTCTGTATAGTTGCCGACCTTTCGTTACTTGTGTTTAATAGATGCTGTTATAGAACAAAGTTACAGCTTTTTTTTTCTGTTAACCATTAAAATGATTCCTGCTTGTAGTTGTTCTCAGCATATTTTACATTTTTCTCTTCACTGGAAAAAAAGCAAGTTCACAAAATATTGTAAAGTTAGTTCAGTGTAGGGAAAAAAACAACCACCTCAAACAATTTTGTATCTTGGAAATCCATCGTATCGACCTGTGTTGCTAATAGCATGACTCTGTAACTATTTCAGCGTCGCTATGTCTTTTTCCCTTTTTTGTCACACTAGTGTGGTATTGACACATCCAGACCAGAACCATACGCCATAATAAAAAGGTGGGATTTTATGTGTACGCTGGTGGTGAGAGTGCACTAATGTGAAGTGTCCGCGTCCCTTCAGCTCACAAGACTGCCTCCAAAACCAACTTTTTTTTTCAGCCCACTTCTGCTGTAGAAGTTTTACCAGATCATTGACCCCAATATTTTATAAGAGGGGCTAGAGTCCATTTTGTGGAGGGAAGAGATGATGAGCAGAACTCCAGTCCAGATGCACTTGAAAGAAGCCAGCAGAGATGGTTACGTGGAAGGAGTCCTCAGCTTGAGGCAACACGTGTAAACTATCACATGGACTAGACCGGGGCGGCCAACCTGCGCCTGAGAAGGAGCCAGAATTTACCAATGTACATTGCCAAAGAGCCACAGTAATAAGTCAGCAGCCCCCCATCTGCTCCCCCGCCCCGCCTGCTGGTATCCCCACTGATCAGCACCTCCCCCTCCCTCCCTGTGCCTCCCACAGTGTGCAGGAGGCTAGGGGGGCACGACAGGCTCAGGGGAGGGGGTGGGAAGGGGAGGAGTGGGGGCAGAGCCTGGGGTTGAGCACACTGGAAAGTTGGCACCTGTAGCTCCAGCCCCGGAGTCAGTGCATGTACAAGGAGTCGCATATTAACTTCTGAAAAGCCGCGTGTGGCTCCGGAGCCATGGGCTGGCCACCCCTGGGCTAGACTCTTACTTAAGGTGAAAAGAATTCTGGCCATTCTGCTGCCCTGTCTATAGGGGAAGCAAAAGTCTCAACTGCTAAATAATCATTGGGTTAAAGGATTACTGCATCTTCCAGCAGGCAAACAGGAGTTTGAGAACTAGCTGGAGATTAGTCTTGACCATTTGCAACAAAAAAAGCCTAGTAGCCAAAAATAGGCAAACATCTGCCATAAAACAAGACTCATCTCAAACCAAATCTTGGTGGGGCAGAATGTGAGATTTTTTTTGCCTAGGGTGTTCCTTCTGACCACCTTCTCTTGTGGAGGTAAAAGTGCCCAATTCTGGCAGCCCCATTTTTGCATCGAATCTTAAACTTTCAAATAAGTAGTGCAAACTCCTTGTGTTACCCACGAGAAGGGATTTTTCCCTTAGTAGTGAAAGGCAGAGAGTTTTACCCATATTGATGATTGCCTCTGCCAAGCAACAGTGCAAGAGGGTACAGGGCACTTAGAAATTGCTTCGTTCTGTTTCTTTCTGTGGATGATCTGAAGGGGAGAGGGCTGTGGAAACTGATGTTTAATACCTTAGGTGTATTAACTTCCCAGTACAAAGTGTGCACCTGCAAACGTTCCTTTAGAATTCAGCTACACCTGAGCTGGCTTTCTGGTAAATACAGTGAATCCCATGTGTAAGCATGCCACTCTTGGGAACACAGCTGCAGAACAATCTCTTGACTGAGTAGGTTTATAAGACAGTCTGCTAATAATGGAATTTTCTGAATCATCAGATTTAGTTTAGGTGTAGAGGTCCTGTCAACTTTTTCATGTAGTCCTTTTTTATTTAATAAGTGGGAGTAGTTTAACAGGCTCTCTCAATAGTCAGGTTCTTCACTAAAGCACCTAACACAGCATGGACCAGTAGAAACAACCTGATGTAGAGTGGGCCCAAATCTGAAACACTTGGTGGTGTTGGCATGTGGCTTACTAGCTTCTCCACTCCTTGTTCAAATTGAAGCTGGAAGCTACATATTTTAATTTGTACCATCTAGGATGATGAGACATTTAAGGGTCAATATTTTTTCCTGCATAAATATAGGGTTCAAGCTGGGCTGTTAAGCCAGCCTTACTCCTCCTGTGTTTGTTTTCTCATTGCAGTCACTCATAGTACAGAAACAAGGGAGCACTATGTCCCTAGTCAGATTCCCCCCACTTTGGAATTGCTGTATGTATCAGTAACACCATGTCACAAGAATCCTGTGAGATTCTGTTCCTATAAGGTGCTATTCACACAGTCTGATGTAATTTCTTAAGGTTCTTGAAATAAAATTATCCTGTTTTTTGTGCTATGGATAGTGACATCCACTCTTGATTAAAAGACTTGTCATGTTCCTATCACATTCTACCTACTAAACCTACACTATTGAACGCTATTCCAAAATGTTGAGTCAATATCTTTTAACTCATTACGGTAAATACCTAGTAGGAGAGAGATCACTTGATCATTGCCTGTAAGTTTCGCACCCTCTGGGGCACCTGGCATTGGCCACTGTCGGTAGACAGATACTGGGCTAGATGGACCTTTGGTCTGACCCAGTACGGCCGTTCTTATGTTCTTAGAGTTTCAAGATGGCTGATTCAGCCAGCGTGTACGGCTTGCTTGCTGATTGTTTGCACGCGAGGGGATTCACATGCAACAAGCAGTTTCTCCAGCAAGGGCTTCTGTTTAGCTCAGTGGGATTCTGCCTTGGAATAACAAAGTGTGTAACTATAGGACCTACCCCTGATTTTATAACTGTAGCTTCTGTTTGTTCTTAGCTCTTTGGCACATAGTAAGTCGCTCGTGAACTGATTGCTAAGAGTTTGAGCACTAAAATCCCTGCTAGTCAATGGGAACTGCAGATGCTCAACGCCTCTGAAAGTTAGGTTGTGGTAGGTTCCCTGTCTGTGAAATAGGGAACATGTGCCCTACCCACCTGTCTTGTGAGTGCCGCATGATGAACTCAGAAGGAAAGCACTGTAGAAATGAGAGTATTAAGCCCCAACCTTCTAATAAAAATAGCTTCTGACCCAGCCTTGTGCTACCATCCCTGCCTGAGGGGCTAAACTAAGTAATAAAAGGGATAACTTCCTCCTCCCTGGAGTGTAGTCTCTGAGACAGAGTTCAGATGTTCACTTTTACAGGCTCCAGCTAGGCAGGTGTTAGTCAGTTATGATGATCCCTGCTCCAAAGAGCTTGCAGTCTAAGCATAAGATGCAGGGGCGACTCTAGGAATTCTGCCACCCCAAGCACAGCAGGCAGGCTGCCTTCCGCGGCTTGCCTGCGGACGGTCCGCTGGTCTTGCGGCTTCGGCGGGCCTCCCGCAGGCATGCCACAGGACTCTCTCATTTTATCAGGGGCGTGCTGGGGCCTGGAGCCACTCCTGATAAGATGAGATAGTTACAGAAAGATGGGGGTATACAAGGAAACAATGAGAGAATACATATAGGACTTGGGACTGAACAAGCAGCATTCGGGATCTCAGACAAGCCTCTGCGGCAAATTTTCTCCCTCCCCAGCATTGTAGAGCATACTGTCCACCTGGCTACTGCCCTTCTCTGTGCACAGAGCATTTCAGAAGGGCTGTGTGTCCATTTTCAGCATCTGACCTAGTTGGACTAGGAATGGCTGTAGTGACATGTCACGTCCAAATCAGCATTATGACATGATGGTGCATCACAATGTAATAAATGCTGCGTTGTGCGGATCCTGAAAGTTGTTTTGAGAATTTGTGAATTCCCCACAGGTCTTGTGGGGCACAGAGTTGTGCTCTTGGAAATACAAGGCTGTATGTGTGTCATCACAGCCATGATTTCTGAAACCAAAACAAAAATGGTTTCTTCCTTAGTTTTTCATTAAAACTCCTGGGTTTTGTCATCCTAGCCAGCCTGATTTAGAATGAGCTCGATTCCTCCATGAATTATCTAATTTCTAGTAAATTATTA
The DNA here is from genome assembly GCF_016161935.1 of Mauremys reevesii. Classification (NCBI taxonomy): domain Eukaryota; kingdom Metazoa; phylum Chordata; order Testudines; family Geoemydidae; genus Mauremys; species Mauremys reevesii. The sequence goes on from NC_052641.1 coordinate 18,277,884, forward strand.
AACTATATGTAGGATACTGGAGTTTTCCAATGGGGTTTAGGTCTTTTAAAAATATTTCAGATTTTCAACCACTTTTATTATTTGTATTATGGTGGTGCCCATCAGGTGCTACGCAAACATGAACAAGAGAGAAAATAGTCGAATACCTAGCAAATGCTGATTGCAAGTTATGAGCAATGTGAATATCCTCTATTGTGTACCAGGACTTCATCTACCTAGAAAATGATTTTTGCAATGATTTTTTCCCCATTTTTTTTTTAAACCATCACACACATCCAGACACTGTATCATAGTATGACGATATAGTTACATGTGGTGGGTGAGTTATATCGCACTATAAAAATGGAGTCATTTCTTTGATGCAAAGTCTCATTTTTCATCGTTAAAATGGGATTAACATATCATTAACATTTATTTCTGTTTTCAAACCGTGGCCATGATAATGCATAAAACCCACGCTTGACAGAACTGAAAATCAGCAGGAGAAAATGGCCTTGCTGAGCTAATTTACTCTGCGGTTTTACTTGTGGTGTTTATATGATACTTTGACTTTATTGCTGCATTTCACAAATGATCTTTTTAGTGGTGATATGGGATTATGCTGAACCAAACAGCCTTGTCCATTACAATGGCTATTGTCCTCTACTGGCCTATCACAGAGCAAAAAAAAAAAACTTGGTTAGATGCCACGAAGTAAGTGGCAATGCCTTAACCATATGCGTGTTGTAAAGGTCACTAGGACCTCTTCCATCCTTATCAAGGGGAGTGCTAACCTTCTCTCCTTTCATACAACACAAGAACAAAACACAGGCCCTATGCTTTTAAATAGCTGGAATATTAAAAATTTAGCAATTATGGTGATTTCAGAAATATCGTCTAAAAGCAATTAAATAGCATGAAGAATCAACTAGTCATATTTTAGCTGATTCATAAAACTAATATGTATTGACTAACCTGGGATTGTCCTTTGGTAATGTGATTCAGAAGCCAAATAATTCCATAAAGCCACTAAAACTAGGCTGTTGCCTGTCTCTCTTTCTCTAATATATTCATCGCTTTTAGCCAATCAGAACACAGGAGTCAGATGAGTCGGATACAAGGGGGGGCTGAATTTTAGCTCCTAAAAATACGATAGGATCCCGCTTTCGTCTGTGAAGATCCTCCCATGGGGCTACGTGTTGGACGGGCCTGAAAAAGCCCCTCGCACGCCAACAACCCGAAACATCCTAGCCGAATCAGCGGTCTCCAAACAGCACATACATTTACTGGCCATTTTGAATGTGGCAGCTACAGTTCCCAGCCCCTATCCGCCTCACCCACGATGGCGGCCGCAGCGGGGCGGGGCAGAGCCTGAGTTACAGGTTCGAATCCCAACTGGGACAAAAAGTTCATTGTTTTACAAATACGTTTTTTTTTTTTAAATAAAAGCCCCACAGCAGCACAGGAGCTCTGTGAAAGCGTCTCGCTTTCACCAACAGAGGCTAGGGTGACTCAAGTGTGAAAAATCGGGCCAGGCGGTGGGAGGTAATAGGCGCCTATAGAAGAAAAAGCCCCAAATATTGGGACTGTCCCTATAAAATAGGGACAGCTGGTCACCCTAAGAGAAGCTGGTCCAAGAAAAGCGATTAACTCCCCCACTTTGTCTCTCTAAAAACTTTTTAGAACGTTTACACTTTTTTCTATTTAATTATTATTTTTTCAGTGTTGGTTTTTGTTTTTAAGAAAACTGATGTAAAAACCCACATTTTTACTGTAGTTGTTTTTTCATTTCAGGACTTTAGGCAAGGCTGGCAATTTAGCATTCTCGGGACCCCAAAGGGGCAGAGAGCGGTGGCACAATGGGGCTTCAAGGACCCCCAAGGGGGCAGAGACTGGGGGTATAGAGGACTTAGGTTTCTCTGAGCCCCACCTGTAACACTGATGTCAGTGGAGTTGTTCATACTTTGCTCCAGCATGAGGGTGATTCAGTCAGGCCCATGGGGTGTCTTAATCCCTGTAAGCCTTCTGTGTCACACCTCTCTGGTCCTGAGACATTGAACTGGGGAGTTGGGGAGAGATTGGGCTGGTCTGTATATTGCCATATATGAGCACAGTGCCCAAAGAATGCAGGAGGCCCTCAAGAAGTTCCTTGCATTGCATCTGCAGGGCTGGAGTAGCTGGTTGAAACCTGTGAGACAACAATGATTTTAAAATTTTGCATGAAAAATTATCAGCATTTTTCAACTTGCTGTATTTGAACAGCACCGAGCCAGATTCTAGGGCTGATATAATGAACTGACCCTCCGTCCCTGATCCAGTGACCCCCAAACTATGGAAAAGGTCCAGTTTCCAGCTCAGCATCCCAGCTGAGATACAGCTCTGTCTTTACCAGAGTTTTCTTTAGGGCACCTCTGGGCACGTAAGGCCTTCTGTAATGAAACAAGTGCAGTGGGGTGAGTGCACAGGATGGTGTCACAGACAAGGGAGCTGGTATAGTTATTAATTATTTTGCAGCTCTCTGGGTGTGCCACAGAAGGCTTAGAAAGACACAGCTCTTGCCTCAGGGAGTTTACAATCTCAATTTCAGTTGTGACTCAGGCGAGAGAGAGAGAGAGACCATAGGAAGGGGATGGGATGGGATGAGGATAAAAGGCATATGAGTGTGTTCCTTCTTTGCCTATGGAGACACAAATTGATATAAAAGGCATCCTGCAATCCTGGGATTTTACCTGCTTGGGTGGCATTTTGTAGGTCTAAAAAGCTCGAGGCCCATGAATGAACTGTTGAGACGTGGGTGTGGTTTGGGGTTTAGCATTTTGAATTCTGAATCCCATGTGAATTCTTCCTAATCCCCGTGAAATCCCCCAGAGTTTAGTTCTGTCTCCATTACAGTAGGCAGATTCTGAATGGAGCAAACCCAGAACAATTTCCTTAGTCTCAGAAACATGGAGTGCAGAATTTTGGGGCGGGGAGTCTGTGTCCTCTAAAGGTCAGTATAAAGGACTGGGGTCAGTGCTTCTGGGTGCAAATCCTCAGCTGGTGTAAATGTCATCATTCCATTGGCAACTTACACCATTTGAGGCTCTTCCTCCTGGTATCTATCCCTGGTTCTGCCAGGGACTCTTTTGTGCGTGACCCGAGGCGAGTACTAATCTCTTTGTGGCTCATTTCAGCTGTCGGTAAAATGAATACAATAACGCAGACCTCCCGGAGGTTAATTAACTAACATCTTTGAGATCCAGTGGTGATAGTGCCATGTTTCATTATTTTATTTCTTCTTTTATGTTTTGAACACATCCAAATAGACTCTTTAGAAAGTTCAATGAAAAATGAGTGTCTAAGAGCAGCTGCAAATTCAGTGTTTACAATCAACAAATATTTCAGGTGCAAACAAGCAACATGCTGGGTTTTGTGCCTGCAGCATTCACAATAAACTAGCGTTCCAGCTGCCCCAGACTGAGACCCATTCACTGGGGGATTTGACGGAGAAGGGGAAATTAGTGCCATGTGATAAATTATGTCTCTGGTTGGGGATGAGCTCTAAGAAGGATTTACCCGCAAAACCGTCTAATCTGTGCTCGGTTTATCCATCTTTCTGGGTATCCCAAAGGTTTAAGTGAGAACATGAATGTACCATGAACTTGTTAATCAAATTTTTCTCAATCAGGGGAGGAATGCAGTTTGCTGATTCCAATTGTCCAGTGCTGATAAATCTCTGTAAATTACATCAGGGCTAATGACGTGATGAGGGACGTTTATGCTAATCCCAAAGGTGGCATCAGCACCAAAAACACGCTCTCAAAGAATGGGCTCCAAAGGAAATGAAAGCAAGAAGCCAAGGCAAATCAGCAATGGAAGCACCTCAGATTGTGACCTCATGAGCGGAGCAGCGTCACGCTTTGGTCATTGCTTGTGTAAGAAACAGGGAGACGAGGCAAATTTCCTGGCCAAATTTCAAATTTCTGCTCCATAAGGTGTTAGATGCTCAGTGACAACTTAAATATCAGGACTGTTGACACTTCCATTCTTCCTCTGAGAAGGGAGTGGAAGGGTCACTCAGATCAGCACAATTTACCGTGAGTGACATTTCATTTTGGTGACCTAAGCAGGTGGTGTTTGGAGATGCCACCGCTTATCTGAACCCTAATTGAGAAGCAGCTATGGCCGAAGAGTCCAGCAGCAGCCCTGGGTACATGCATGCCCCACCAAGGGGGAGCCAGGTTCCAGGAGTCCAGTTGAACCACTTGCCACCATGATCATATTAGGAATGTCTGCACCATCTACTGCAGTGGTTCCCAAACTTTTTGCCTGCATGACCCCAATTCTGAGACTTATTGATTCCTGTGACCCAATAACTACATGACTAGACTCACTACTGGAGACTGAAACTCATGCGGCATCTGCATGGGCCCAAACAGAAATACGTGCTCCACAAAAAGGCATCTTCCAGGCAGCGTGACCTTGCACGTACAGTGCACGCGAGGTCACGCTGCTCAGAGGATGCCATTTTGTAGAGCGGGTCTGGATGCGTTAGGATTTGGTTTGTATATTCATCTGCTGAGGGTGCAGCCCAACTTGGGGGCACAGCGCATGGTTTGGGAACCGCTGATCTTCTGTGAGCGACGTCTCTTTCTGGTGATTCACTTGGGTGGAGCTTTTGTTATGGGGAGGAGCTTTAAAAGACTGCAAGTGGTCAAGACTTTGTGCTGCTGGAAGTGTCAGCCTTTGGTGAGCTATAAGACCAATGTGTCCAGGTGTGAGTTCAGTCCTGTCTGAAAGAGAAGAGTCCTGCCTATTGAATCAATGGCCTGGTTTTCCACGGCACCTTGGGATTTCCAGGTTGGGAGCCTCTCATCCAGGGCTGGCTCCAGGTATTAGCCCAGCCCACGGCACATCCGGCTCTTCGGCGGTGGGTTCCTCACTCCCTCTTGGAGCAAAGGACCTGCCGCCGAAGACTGAAGCAGCGGTGGTAGAGCTCCCGCAGATCGCAATCACAGCTTTTTTTTTTTTTGCTGCTTGGGGCAGCAAAAACCTTGGAGCCGGCCCTGCTCTCATCCAAAATACCTGGCCTACCTTATGAAACTGGACAAGTTCATGGAAGTGTATGGTTTGGTTGAAGGTTGATGCACATTTACACTAGTTGAATATCTGGCTCTAAATCGGTGTCACTCCATCAGCTCAACAGGGTTACGCTGATTTGTATCAGCTGACGCCAGATCTTCTTTCATACAATTGGTCTCTCAACTCCGAAACCAATGTAGCGCATTGAAGATTAAAAGTTAGCTTCCTCTGCTTGTTGAATCCTAGGATTTATGGCTGAATGTCATTAATCCCAAGGAGGCACTTGATCTCCTCCTGCAGGCTTTTGGTCTTCACCACGTTAGACATTTGTTACACTCACATTGTTCTGAGGCAAGACGCTGGTGTGTGTGTGTGTGTGTGTGTGTGTGTGTGTGTGATGATTTCAATAAATGGTCTGCATTATTTAGGCAGCTCTCCTAGGCGCTGCTTCTTTGGTTCAACATGAATTGGCCATATTGAGTGCTTGGACTTGACTTAGACAAGTATGTGTTGCCTCCAAGTGAAATATTAATGACCAAACTAGCTACTGAATAGGTCTACAGGGAGATAAGGCTCAATTTCCAGTTGCTAGTTGAGCCATACATCCTAATTAGTGGGGAGATTTCCCAAGGACAAATCCGTACCATAATCATTCAGTGCTGTTGGAGAAGCAGACGGCAAGTCGTGAGCCAGCACTCCTCTTGCTGGAGAAGAGTCTTTTTCCATTGATTTCAATGGAAGTGAGGAGCCTAAATACTTTTGTGGATCTGGACCATACAAACTGAACATGAACTGGCTCTCTTGTGACTCACCACTGGGCTTTGAACCTGGGATTTTCAGCTTTAAAGCATTGACAGCTGCCACTTGAGCTAAATGAGTAAATTCCATTATTAGGTAGCAATAGTAGGCTATTATCCTGGATGGACCAGCTGCTAAAGGGGGATGCGTAATACATTGACCCAGTAGGTGACATGTGATCAGAACTGGGAGATCTGGGTGCTAGTCCCAATTTTGCCACTAGCTGGCTGTGCAGCCTTGGGCAAGTTACTTAACTGCTCTGTGCCTCAGTTTCCCCATCTGGAAAATGTGGATAGCAATACTGATCCTTGAAAAGCATTTTGATACCATGGAGTAAAAAGGGCTACAGCAGTGCTATGGTGTGCAGACAAAACAGCTCCAGTCCAGCCCATTTCTCCTATCCCATTGGAAGCTTTATTCATGTGGAGTGGCAGCCTAGGCACAGTGTGGAATGAAAGTGACAATGATCAAGGCTTCTATTTCTCTGCTTATGTTTCCCCCCTCCCCAATCCCTTTACACATGGAGAGATTTCCTCAGGCAGCCAGCACCTCACTCTTCTATTTGTCCTTGTGACCCCAGCAGCATGAGTCAGACACTGGGTGAGAGGATGTGACCCAGAGAAACTGCTTTCCCCGGTGCAGCTAACGAGCGGTTGATGTCCACGCTAGCTAAGCTGCTTATTTTGCCATTTTAATTTTTTAATCCCATACATTCGGTTGTTCTCTCTTCTCAGTAAGCATTAGCTCTTTAAGTCCAATTAGCTACATTTAGAGCTTGGGCTTTGGAGGTGGGGGAGCTGGCGAGACTTGGGACCTCACCGATTAGATGGCCAAGAACTTTGAGGGTATGGCAGGCTGAGAGCAGTGGCGATGGGGCTCTGATCTGGCCGTTGTGTCCCTGCTGCGGGGCATTGCCACCAGCAGTTGCAAATTCTGAATCCAGTCCGGCCAGCAAATCATTGACGGGAGCATACCTCTTATCCTTGCTCTCAGTGCTCTAGGAGGCTGCATCTCAGGCTCCACTTCCACTCTGAGCTCTGTGCCCTAGTCCTCCCAGTGAGCCTGCTTCTGATCTCACATACACTGGTGCAAATCAGCAAGAATTCCATTCATGTCAATGGGCCTGATTCGGATGTTACTGACGCAAATCACGAGTAACTCAGGCCTTGATTCATGTACCATGCAGGGGTGGCTCCAGGCCCCAGCACGCCAAGCACGTGCTTGGGGCGGCAAGCCACTGGGGGTGCTCTGACGGTCGCCGCGAGGGCGGCAGGCAGGCTGCCTTTGGAGGCTTGCCTGCGGAGGGCCGAAGGCAGCTTGCCTGCCGTGCTTGGGGCAGCAAAATGCCTAGAGCCGCCCCTGGTACCGTGTGCTGGGTAATAACATGAAAGGAGTTTACTTTTGTGAAACTAAACTGACTCTTCATTAAGAGGATTATTTACAGAGATCTGCAACTGCAGCGAGCATGCCAGTCATGTGCACACAGACTGACTTCCTGATGCCTCCTCCAAATGCTTCTCTCCTGCAACCCGTGTTCCTCCCTCCAAGTTCCATGCTGGTTGCTACAGGCCTGATTCTGATCTCACTGATATTGGTGCAAATCAGCAATAACTGAAGTGTCACCAGTGGGCCTGATTCTGATCTCATGCTGGTGTAAATCAGCAATATCTCAATTGAGGTCAATGGAGACTCACAATAGTCTGAAATCAGCATTTGTCTCTTCTCCTACTTTGTGCCCTTTTATTTTTTAACGCATCCACTGTGCTTTGCTTGTGCAACTGTCTTCCTCTTCCTCATACCACTGGTTAAAACTTGGGTCTCTTGGCTATCACTTTTCCACCGCTGATCTCTCCTCTGGTGCTGTGTGCTCCCTGTACCAAGATATTTTTAGGCTAGCGATTGCCCAGCAGGTGTGAATTGGCTGCTCAGGAATGCAGCTGCTGGCAGGTTTAACTTAGAGCTGGTTGGAAATTGTGTGTCCAGTTTTCCATCAGAATACACTGTTTCAATGAAAACCAAAATCGTTCACGAAATCATGTCAATTTCAATTGAAATCGGGGTTTGAAAAATATTTTGAAAAAAGTTTTGAAACTTCATCCAAAAAATGCCAAACCAAGATGTTTTGGTGAAGTTTACATCTTTTTTGTTTTGAAAGGACTTTTCCTTTCAATTTTTTAAACATAAAAAAATAAAAAGGGTAAAAATAAAACAGTTTTATTTTAACAAAATGAACCATTTTGACTGACCTGAAATGATTTTTCGGAGGTGGGGGGGGGGTGGGGGGAAGAGAATTTAATTTAACAAAAATGTTCAAAATTTTGCCTTTTCATCCTCATTTGGGGCCATCCCTCCCAAATCTTGACATTTCTCAGAGGTCTGAAATTCTGGTTTCCGACCAGCTAGAGTTTAATAGTAGCGCCAGTGGAATCGCTAGTACAGACAGGGCTGGGTTTGCGTCCATGATTTTTAAGACTGGTGCAGCTGACTTTTGGGTAGAGCCGGTGGGAAGTTTTTTATATGGCTTGTGGAATAAGCCAGAAACAAAAAGGAGTGTGTGTATTTTTGGGATGGGTGGGGGGTGCGTGTGTGTGCGGGGCAGGAGGGTTGGACCATGTTGCAAGACACCAGGAAAAAAAATCTGGGAGCGGAATAAAACACAGGATAAAAGGCTGAACACGGGGGCTTTGAGGATGGATTTGCCAATGTCATGCGTGGCTGCTGGTTTTTGTTCTTAGTATTGTTATGTGTATTGCAGTAACTTCTAGAGATGCCAGCTGAAATCACTGTCCTCGGCGGCTTCAGCTAAACTTAGAAGCTGCCGCCGAATTGCCGCCGCCGCGGAAACGCGCCTGCCGCCCTAAGGGCGCACGGACTGCCCCCCCCACCGCGCCCAGGGCGGCAATTCGGCGCGCTGCTTGGGGCAGCGAAAACTGTAGAGCCGGCCCTGCTCCTACCCAGAGCCTGCCCTCAGCCTGGAGACTGACCTTTCCCTGGCCATTTGCCCCTTTTGGCTGCCAGCCAGCCTTTATAGCCCCTGAATCCTCAGGCCCGCAGGTGCAGCCAGTTCTAAGGGCCAGGCACCAGGCTTCGCCCCAGCCCCAATCTATTGCCCCTGATTGGGGCTGGCTGAGCAGGGGCTAATTACCCTGCTACAGTCCCCGATAAACAGGACGCTGTGTGGGTATTACGTGAAATTCACCCCTGGAGCAAAGGACCCAGCGCAAGCAGGATGTATATGCCGCATAGGCCTTCTGCTCATGGGGTGAATTTCACCCAAGATACAAAACTAGGCTAGGAAGTGTTATCCTGAGTCATGCATTTCTCTCCCGCTGAAGAAAACGATTCCTTCTAAAAAGCCCATCTCTGCAGATGACAGAGTAATTAGTGATTCCGCAGTGACGTTGGACGTGTTCCTAGGACATCTCAGTATGGCAAAAGGAAAGCTCGGCCTTCTTCTGTAAGACATTAAACTCTGTGACTAATACACCGAACAAGGCCTCCAATCCTGCAAGGAGCATTATGCAGGCAGGGCCCTGTGCCCACGCAGAACCACTCTGAAGTCCAGGGGGCAAAGGAGTTGGCTGAGATGGAGGTCGTTCCAGGATTGGGGCCCCGAGTCTGTCTTTCAAGCACTCCAACTCTGGGGAGAGGGGATGTTGGGTCCAGAGGATGGTTCATCATGTGATAAAGAAAGGGAGCAGTTGTAAAATTCAGATCTAGGTTTTGGCTGAGATTTTCAAAGCAGCCTAATGTATTTAGATGCCCAAATCCCATTAAAACTAATGGGAATTGAGCATCCAAAGCTCTCTGAATTGCACATCCAAATTCCTTGGTGTGTAGCCAATAAGCACGTGTACTGAGAGTCTATGTGGCCTGGTGGCTACTGCATTGCAGTGGAACCTAGATTCTGTTCCTGGCTTTACTTCTGGCCTGTTGGGGATGCCCATGGCCAAGTCACTTTCCCTCTTTCTGCCTCAGTTTCCCCATCTGTAAAAGGGGAGATAATGGTACTGAGCCCTTCTGTTAATTGCTTTGAGATGTATGGATGAAAAGTGCTTTATAAGCGCTAGGTATTATTATTACCTCACCACACGCCTGGGAGGCAGGGCAGGGCTATTATCCACATGGGAAACTGAGGCAGAGAGAGACTCCATGACTTCATCAAGGTCACACAGGAAATCTATTAGAGCAGGGACCCAAACCCTGGTCTCCTAAGCCAGTGTCTTAACCACTGGACCATCGTCCCTCCCTAATGCTGGGGCAAGACACCGTTCAGGTCTGGGATTTTACTTCTGGCCTCTCTCCAGTTTAAAAAAGAAACTGTTTTCTTTTAAAGAAATGATAAAAAAAATTGTAAACCATTTCTGCCTGCCTCCAATTTTTCTCTAACACCATCACCCCACCGGGGGGTACTTTTTGTTCGAAAATCTTAATTTGGGATTTAAAATCAGTCCATTTCTCTTTAATAAAATTATTCTTGGCCTCTTTAAATAGCACAGTATGTCACACAAAGTCAGTTCAACCAGATGAAAACGCTCAAAGAGGAAAAAGAAAAAAAAGGGGAAAAAACCCCCAACCCTTCTGTCTAATCCAACTGAATTAGAGGATTTCCAAGTGGATTTAGAACTAAATCTTGATTAGGAAGAATTTCTCTCCAAGAGCTGCTGCGTGATAGTATTAATGGGTAACGATCATGGATAGAGGAAATAGGACAGAAATAACCGAGGGTCACACACACACACACACACAGTCTGTTCGTGAAGCGAAAGAATCAGGGGACTCTCTCAGGAGGAAAACAAAAACCCCAACACCGCCGTGATTGAGAGACTTAGGGGACGGCTGCAAGAAGATCTTATACGTACGAGCTGTCTTTTTCTGTCTGTTTCATGATGCGATTCTAAAGAAGGTTTCCATGGTTCTGAGTTAATAACAAGATGATTTTCAAGTAGCGCAGAATGATGCACATGCCTGGAGATTGTAGCGGGCATGCCAAGGGCCAGGAATGGCTGCAAGGGTTAGATGGTCTGTTCTGTCTACACTTCGCACACACACATTTGATTTGTTTTGTTTTTAACTTAGTGTGGATCCCTGGAACTGATCCCCATGCTGTTAAGACACAGACTTGGTGCTGCATACGGGATCCTCTCTCTGATGACTGTGGCTTTCGTTCTTCCAGTGGGTAAGTGCTTCCAATCTACAAGGCTATAAATGTGCCAGCTGGTGGTTTGAAGTTGCTTTTTTAACCTCCTAGCTGCTAAAATGTGATTTATTTTTGGAGGAAATTTAAGGGCATTTCCACCCAGGGTCTACCTAGTCATTGCTGAGTCATGGTGGTTTCAGAAACTGAATGGATAGAATCATATATTGTATAAAAAGAGGGGTACAGATGAAAGACGAGCATGGATCTAGCATGAGTCAGGAGTCCTGGGTTCTGTTCCTAACGCTCTTCACTGGGTGGCCTTGGGAAACGCTCCTTTGTGGCTTTATTTCCCTCTCTGTTCAGTGAAATGCTTTGAGATGCGAAGCTGAGAGGGCTTACGGAAGGGCTAAGTATTATTATTTGGGTGGGATGTGGAAGCGGTGCCAGGTCTCCAGCACTGGAGGGCTGCACAGAGATCAGTGGAACAGTGGGAGATCCAATGCTGCTATAGTCAAGGAGTTGCCGACTTCTGTTGCTCTGCTCATTGAGCGCAATACAGGGATCAGATGCTGTGTCTGCCTTAAAATTCCCATGATGACTGCATGAAAATCCTTACTGCTCCTTTCTGTCCATGGCCACAGTTTTTTAGGGACTTGAGATGGCTTGATTTTCACCCAGGCTTAGACTACGGGCAATTCTCAGAGGACACAACTAAATCCGGCTGGGAAAACATGTGCTATCCTTGTACCGTAAGGGGACTTGGAACACTGGGTGGGACTCACTGTCCCAGAGGTCACACACAATTGCTTTTCCATCCTGTCCCCTCTGATATTTCATTGTCAGTTTGCCGCTCTGCTAGACACCAGGGATTAATAAAGGGAAGACGTGAATAGAAAAAAATAAGCATCCAAATGACAATGATATATGTGCAAATGAAGGCGAAATTATTTTTCTTGGCTCTTCAGAGATCATAGTCTAGATTTCTGTTTGCTTAATGATATCTTCTTGGAGTATATATTTGTGGGATCTGTTTCACAGGCAGAGTTATTTGACTAGAGAGAGGGAGAGACTTTCAATATGTGGGAGGGTGTATATATTGTCTCTGCTACTGGGAAACAGCATCTGATTAACAACATTTTCATCCCACCCATAGAGTAGTGATGTCAGCCTGGTGAGAAATACCAGATTAGAGTGTAAGTCTGCCCTGATAAGTTACCGGGGCACCTTGTCCAGACCGTGTGCATTCGGCATCAGAGATGCTGACTTTAATGGCTAAAATAAGTTTGTGCCACTTTTTAGTCCTGTTAGCCCTGCACAGCTGATGGACAAGAGCTGGGCCGCATTCCCTCTTGTGCATCATCAACAGAATGGTTCTCTGAGCTCCAGCTCCGGGACTGAGAGTTACCTAGCAAGGGGGCTCCACAGGTGTAATTCGGGCTCCATAAGAGCAGAAGTTGCCTTGTGGAACCCTTATCACTGATGAGGATGTGTGGAAAGGAAAGAAACCAGTTTGGCTTTCAGCTCGCAGGTTGTGTTTGCAGGGCTGGGATGTAGGAAAAACCCATTTTGACTTGCGTGCTGAGCACGTTTGGTCTGGAATCGGTGAAACACAATTCAAACGCAACTCAAAACATGGGAATAAATGCAGACCCCCCGGGGCCATTTTTGCACCCACTTTTCAGAGCAGAAACTCTTTTTAAAGCAAGATGGATGCACGATATCCTAGACTTGGACTGAATGCTTTGTATTTAATTTTCCAGTTACCTGATGCATTTGTTGGCCTATATAATAACGATCACAATAATAACCAAACACATTCTGTGATATACACAGAGATACCCCTAAAGTCACCAACATCCATATCGTCAAAGGTACTTAGGCTCTTAAGTCCCATGAGAGTTAGGCACCTAAATAATGTTGAGGATCTGAGCCTAAATCAGAGAGGTCTGTGGCAGTAAGATTTCTTGTACTGCTTACAAAACTGCTTCTAATTATGCTCCCTCAGGCTTGGTCCCGGCTCTCTCTCATAGCTCTGGTTTTACAGTGACCTCTAGTGGGAAAAAGGAGGTATTGTTATAATGGTATGAGGATATTCCTGGGTCCCATTGGCTGCACAACTGTAAGAGAGAGTTGACTTTGTGATTCATAGCTTAAATCAGCTCGGCAAGGTAACGGGCAACACAAACATTTTATTGAAGGATCTCTAAAAAGAACTGACGTATTTGCCCTTGGAAGAATCTAGTCATGTTTCCAATGGTCTTGTTTAGCTTCTGGTCTACAGTGCTACGGCTGCAATATCATCGTTGGCACAAAGTACGTTGACATGGGCTGCTCCAACCCAGAAGTGATTACCTGCTCCCATTCTCACCAGGGCTTCAAACACCGGTTCTGCATTAAAACAGAAAGCGGTAAGTCTGCCTGCATTTCACTTGTCTGGGGGGTTCTCTGATCGGCAATGCTGTTGTGCAAAAGCAAAAGCAAATCAGTTTATTTTTGCTGGTACCAGACTATGATGTTGTTTTGTTACAGCCCTATAGGGGGCAGCGTTTGTCCTGTAATTCAGCCTGCAAGCCAGAGCATAACAACCAAAGGGTGTTGAGATGGGTCCTGATCCATACCCATTTGAAGACAGTGGAGATGCTTCCATTGACTGCACTGGGCCTTGGATCAGGCCCTTGAAGTTGGTATGAGCAGCAAAAGTCATCAAGCCATTCTCAGTTGGGTAATGAAGTGCCCAGACCATTGCAAAGAGCCAGGTCTCGACTTGCAGAGACCATCTTTAATTGGGCATGATATCGAATAGATCTGCTTACATTTCCAAAGTGCAGCTCAGGACCCTGTTTGTGTGGCTTTGGACAGAGTGACACAGGACACATTTCCTGACCCTGGAAATAGCGTGTGTCCACACTCGGAAGTCCCACAGGAGTGAGGCAGCTCTCGAGAATTTTGTAGAACTAGCGGATTTTGCTCTTGCTCGGCATGGTGTCAGCCAGGTGAATTCACTGCAGTGAGAGTGGGTACAAGCAGAGTAAGTAAGACCAGGATCAGAATCAGGACCAGGACCACCCTCTCTGAGGTTCACCCGCCACTGATTATATTGCACTGTGTTTTACTTTGTTTGGACCAACTATGTCCCTCTGCCTTGACGGGATGTTCTCTCTGCTTGCTCTGCAGTGGTGCTGGGAATCCTGCTGACTAGTGGTTGTGCCACGTCCCGTCACTGCCAACAGCAGGAGCTGCCGGGTGTGCGGATCCATTGCTGTGACACGGATCTGTGCAATGGCTCCCCGAGATCTGCCCTCCCACATTATACCCTGTCCAGCTGCTGCCTCCTGGTGTCCTCAGTCATTATGGCCGTCTTCCTCCTCTGAGATCCAAGGGCCAGCTATCTACTGAGCATGGGCCAACGGGGAGAAGGCATCTGCTGACTGGCACGAACACTTCACTGTTCTAACAAGTTAGATTTGAAAGAAAACCCATGTTCCTTTTCTCTTCTCTCTCAATAAAGACACCAAGCAAAGTGACCCAGCAAGGCCCCAGGCTTAATCACACACCTGAAGGTAGGATACACCACACATAGGGCTTTTGTTGTTCCTCCATTGTTGCAGGCTGTTGGGAGGGAAACCCTGTGGCTGGGGTTGTGTGTAATCCACTGGTCAGTGTATTATGTGTCTGCTGCTGGGCCTGACCCATAGAGGAGGAGAGTCATTTACAACAGCTGGCTCTAGAGCAGCGACCTGTTCCTATAGCTCTGGTGGTCCCTGGTTCAGTTCCTGCTCTTAGCCAAGATGATGGCCATTGGCTGGGCAAAGGAGACGTGCCACAGCATATTTGCTTTTCCTCTTCAGAAGTTCCCCTAGGAACACTCTTCTCCACAGCTGAAGAGAGAGGTGAGCCGCTCTTTATAGCATGCAGGACTTCAGCGGGTAGGTTAATGGTGTTCTCGTTAGCCTGGAGCAGCCCCTGTTCTGGTCACTCAGGGAACAGAAAACTGCTTATCCAGTGGCCACTATATCTCCCTTCTACTACTTTGCTGTTCCCAACTGGCCTGGGTCTATCACACAATACATCTATTGTCTTTAGAGTGATTTTGATCACCAAGGATCTTCTCTGAAGGGATTTGTTAGGTGGGAGATATCCCTCACTACTTAGTAATTGGCGGTGGAATATGATACCAGCATTTCTAGGGCTGCCATGGGGACAGTGGGCCAAAAGGAAAATTCCTAGGGACATAAGATCCTATATGGACCATGTCACTGGGGTGCTGGTGGGAGTATGGAGTCACCATGCCATTGGCTCTGGCCTCCCCAGGCCTTGGGGGCTGCTGGTTTTGGGGGAATATCCTTGTTCTTCCCAAGGGGAGGTCAATCCCCAGAGAGGAGAATTCCTAGCATATTTTGCATGGGCTTACTGGGTGGAGGGAAGGCTTCACTGCAGAGATAGCTTGGGTTACCTCCACTTGACCTACTGCTCTGGAGTTAGCCTGGCTCGAGTGAGAGCAGCCACTCTGCAAAGTGACCCTCAAGCTGCTGTCTCCACACGGGCGCTGCACTCCTTCCTTTGTGGGATGGGACTTCCAGGCGCACCTCTCATGGTCCCCAGTGCTGCCCTACGCTGAGCTGCACTATGAATTCTTTCCCAGGGAATTGTGGGAGGGCTGGGCTTGCCTTTCTGGGCACATGGGGTGGGGGGGAATCATGGGAAGGCCTTGGAGGACATGGGGCACTTGAGTGACAGTGGAGTAGCCATATAGGGGACGGTGGATTCCGTAGACCAGGGGTCGGCAACCTTTCAGAAGTGGTGGGACGAGTCTTCATTTAGTCACTCTAATTTAAGGTTTTGCGTGCCAGTCATACATTTTAATGTTTTTTAGAAGGTCTCTTTCTAGAAGTCTATAATATATAATGAAACTATTGTTGTATGTAAATTAAATAAGGTTTTTAAAATGTTTAAGAAGCTTCATTTAAAGGAGAGCCAAGCCCAGCCAGCCCCACAGCACAGGAGGCAGTGCAGCAGGGACACAAGGGGCCTGGAGCTACAGCGAGCCCCTGAGGCCTCATTCTTGGGCTGTTCCTTCTGGCCCATTACTTTGTGAGAGGGTGTTTGAGCAGCCGTGGGTAGGTACCAACAGAGCTTGGGCCTGTTGTCAAGGGGTTCATTGAATTGTCCTCCTGCCATCTAGCCAAAGTAGCTGCCTCGTGCTTGAGGACTGCTCTTCCTGCTACTGCACACCCCCTGCCAGCAAGGGCCTGCTTCTTCTCTCAGCCCCGCATGCCCCACGACTCACAACTCGCCAGTTCCCAGGGCTCCTTCCATGGCTGCTGACTGACGACCTTCGGAGTCGCTCCCGAGAGGGGCAGCGAACCTGCGTCCTGATTCCTCACGTGACGGTATGGCTAAGGCACCTCCTCCCCGGTACTAGCCCTTTGCTCTCCCTGAGCCAGTGCCGAGGGCGAGTGGGGGCTTCTGACACTGGAGATTTCTCGGTCCTGTTGGATTGTGGGGATTACTGAAGCGGTGCCAACCTGGAACTTGGGCCAGGGCTTGTCTATAGAGCCTGGGGCTTGGAGTTCCCAGTGACGCAAGGCGCTGAGTTCCAGGATCAAGGCCTGAGGCCCTGCAAAGAGAAACCCCTGCATTCACCCAGCCCTGGTCATACTAAACGAGAGGCCCACATAGGACCCTGTTTTCCAGGCTCCTTGCAAAGCTCATCCTGCCTGACCCAGCTGCTCCTCAGTGCTCGGCCATGAACTCCTGAAGCTCCATGTGGAAGGTTGCCCTGCAACTCGGTGTATAAATGAAGCTTCACGGTGGGATGAGGCGATAGTGCAGCCTGAGGCGGGGGGGCAAGCAGGCAGCTGTGGGTAGGAGTAGATGGGTCCCAGTGCGGGATGGGTCACACAGGGCGGGCCCTGATAATACCAGAGCACTGGCCAGAGCAATGCCTTCCTATCTTGCTTTATTTCTGTCCCCTAACGGTGCCCTGTAGAAGGTACAGTCCCACACGCCTGAATGAGCTGCTCAGCCAGTGCCTGGCACTTAGATATCCTGCCCTGGGCTTTCCCCGGGTGCTTGTAAAGTGCTTGGAGAGCTACTGAGGCAAAGCACTGTCCGAGCTCGATATTATTATTATTGTTATTCAATGCTGGCAGGCTCCAGCTGAACCCTGCTACCACTCTTTCTACCAAGGGCCATTTTAGCCCCAGAAACCAGCACACCAACACAGCCAGCTCTTTGGTCTAAGAGCTGCTTCGTTGTCACCTGGAATTTCTGCCAAGGATGCAGTGGGTATCAGATGAGAATTTTAGCCACTGGCATTTGAACACCTCTCTTCTAGCTCAGCCAGTTCTTTCCACCAGAGGGCGCCCTTGGATCTCCAAGAGTCTCCCCATTCACAATGGGAGCTGAAAAACTCACCCCCACCCCTACCAAAAAAAAAAAAAAAAAAAGTTAATAAGAACCAGGGGTAACTTAAAGAACCATGAAGCCTGTAACATCAGCTTCTCCAGCATCAGTGACTGGCTCACAGACCCACTGAGAGCTGTATTTTCAAACAGATCCATTAAAGGAGCCTCCCCTGTCGTTCCTATAATCCCTTGTGAGGTTTTCTTGCTTTATGGCTGAACTCTCCAATCAAGCCTCAATCCATGGAGATGCAGATCAAAAATGTCCCATCAAAGCAGAAGTAGGGCCCAGGAGATTTTCCCCAGGAGCAGCCCTGTGGAAGGCCACAATCACGCAAAGATGGCTGAATGGGGTCTGGCTCGGTGCTTCTATGGCCTCCATCTCCATTACTATATCTTCCTCATCTGTAATATACACCTTCCCTCATTAATATATCTATACTCACAGCACCTCTCAGAGGGAAGTACTGCTCCCATTTTACAGATTGGGAAACTGAGGCACAGCGAGACCATAGTGTTCAAAAGAGCTTTCAGAACCAGAAAAATGTTGACCAGTCCCCAAAATGCTGGTGGGTTGGTGTTCAGGCAAAAACATTTTCACTTTTTAGATTTTAAGGTTTGGGTTTTTTTTTGACAACCCCTCCCTCAAATTAAGAAAAATGTGAATGAAAACAAACATTTCAATTTTCCTTGAAAATTTCACAGGCACAAAACCCATTTACCGAGCTGCAGTAATCATTAGGATCACCATCGATCATTTATTTGTGTAGGTAAGCACCATGCTATACTTTTGCAGTGAAAATTTGGTGGTTTCACTCAGGTTTGCCCCGAAACCACATAAAGGGCTTGCATCTGGGTTCTCTTTGAGGAGTTTTTGAGTGTTGTTCTGGCTCAGAAAAGCCCCAGTTGTTGCTGATGCCAAATCATAATGAGTCTCCAGACCTCCCGTGAACCAAACCGAGTTTCTTCTGCTTCTTGTCGAGGTGGTACCTGAGTAGCATCCGTTTTTTCCATTGTGCTTTGCATGCTCCTCCAGGTGGCGCTACTGCTTACCCAATTTTGCCCCCCTTCCCCAGCTTGAGTCATCCATCTTGCAATGTGTAAGAGGCCTGTTGCAGTTAAGTAGGCTGAAGTGCGCCTGAACTCTTTAACCTTTGCCCTAAGATTGCTCCTTTTGCCCCAGGGTAGCGGATCAGCTCCACCGCACTCTCAAAACAGCGGCAGCTCCTTAGCTGACATTTCTTTCTCCTGCTGGATTCTATTAGCACCCGGAGGTTGAAAATGCTACTTTGGAGTGTTGGGAGGGATTTGATTTATACTGGAAAGCAGTGGCAATCTATCGTTCTGTGCACACACACAACTGCGGGAACTGACTTCAGGAGGCAAGATGGAGAGAGCTCAATCCGGATAACCTGGACAACCAGTGACTGAAGGGGGCGGTGATAATTGCGGACAAAGCTTTGAACACCCAGGAGGGCCAATAAGTATTTAGGACAGGCCGAGGGGATTTAACTGGGGAACAATGGGAAGAAATTGAGACCAGGAAACTTAGGCTACAGGATGGCTAGTGCTGACTTACAGTCAGTAGGTGAGTTTCTGATCGCAACTGTTGTTGGCCAACCACTTAGCTTCACCGGGGCAAACTTCTAGAACTGCCAGGGTAAGCTGCTAGTGACCAGTGTTTGCAGAGGTGCAGCCCACCCCAGTTTCTAGAAGGGATGATCTACACCAGACTGGTTTCACCTGCCTGCACTGAGGGGTTCACCTGCCTGCAGCTAGGGAGTAATGAAGACTAATCTCCAGGGTAGACAAGGCCTGGAATAATCCTGAGGCATTAAAATGGAGTAAACTAGCCTGAGCAAAGCTCTAGGGAGGAATCCTGGCTCCATGACATTAATGGGAGTTTTGCTCTGATGTCAGCAGAGGCCGGATTTCTCCCCTGGAGGGAAAGAATCCTGCACTAGCTGGGACAGGGGGGTCAGTGCAAGATAGCCAAGTTAGGTCTTTGCTCTCTCTGATGTGTGTCAGCCCAGCAGCTTGGTTCCCCACCCGTTTGTCGCCCCCAAGGAGGAGGATTGCAAAGTCCTTTGCGTGAAGCTACGCCTGGAGCCTGTCGCAAATGGGAGCTCACGCGCAAGGCTGCAGCCAGCCCCTTACGTCCACTGCTTCCGCACGGGCCCTGGCTGCCCGTGGAGTTCCGAGAGACGATGAAGGAGTTTGTTTTGAGCCAGCCGGGATCTTATGAGTCCGTTTCGCAGACTCCACATTCTACGGCCTTGTTATTTCCCCAGCTTTCCACCCCCAACCTGCTTAGTTTATATGAGATCTGACAAGATCGCAGCGTGTGTTGGTTTGGCTGCAGGCTACCTGCCCTCGCTTACCTAATGTGTATGTGAATATCACAGACTAGAGAGAGCGGGAGATGAAAATATGGATTGAGTGGATCCTAAAGGAAGGCTGATTGGCCTTTAGCAGGTTTGACACACTAGCACCTAGACTTTCTGCTGGAGCCTAGGTTGAAATCCCAGCAGTGTTCTTTTTGGCCTTCTTACCCAGAGAGGTGGATTTCCACAGTTTGCCATGTGTTGATCTTTTGGATAAGCCCTTGGAAATGAGGCTGTCTCTACTCTGCACGGGAATTAAACCCTCCTGCCTCCCTCTCCCTCTCCCGCCCTTTCTTTTTTAACTTAAGAGCTGGGATTTGCCCTGGTCTCCTTATCTAAAATTTCTTCTTCCTCCATTGTTCAGGGGTGCGATTGGTGGTTTCTCTCTTGTACTCCCAGAGGTGGCTGCATTTCAGTGGTTCCATTGTATGTTTGTATAATACTTTCAGATGAAACACCCGACTGAACTTCAAGATACTATTTTACACACAGACACATAGACACGCACACAGGGCAGCTAGCACAATCCTTTCTTGAAAAAAACCGAAGCAGTTTCTGCTCAAAAGCCCTTTTATGAAAGCCTCAGTAGCTAAAGCATTGCCATTGTTTTAGTCTCTAGTGAGTGCTGGTCTTCAAATATTTCCAGCTCAAAGCAGGCTTTGACATTCTGCCCAGACCAGAGAGAGAGGGAACAAACATGAGTTCGGAAATGTTCCTACAAGTCACAGCTCCTTTTTCTGTTCGGAGAACCATGCTAAGCAGCTTCTCCTCCTGTGACTGCCTCCCCCTTCCCAAGTGCAGGGAAAACTCTCCCGATGCGCCTCGGAAAAGCAGCGAGGTGTTTGGACTGAACTGCACCTCCTTGTAATAGTAGATGATAGAGAACCAGCCTTCAAATGGAGGAGCCGTGAGCTGCAGCAACACCATCAATGCACAGAAGGTTTGCCTTACTAAGGCTTTGCTGTGCTCTCAGGTCAGGATAATATCTGATCTCTGGGGCTGTTCTACAGGCTTGCAAAGGGTCATTCCATCCCCTCTGGCTGATGTCAGAACCTGGGATGCTGGGACATTCTGTAATTTCAGTCTCTCCTAGCACCAGTATAAAACTGGGCTTCTAGATTGACGGTAGAATAAATGTAACGATCCTCCTGCCTGGGATGCCAGGGGAGTTTGCATCACAGATCTTCGCTATCAAAAGCATGAGCCTTTGCTACTTGAGCTAAAGGAATGACAACCATCAGCTGTAAGCAGTAGTAGGCTCTTATCCGGTTGCAATTTCCCTTCACACAGCTATTGCCCCATAGTTCTAACCAGCAGCACCCCTCCTGTTAGCCTCCCACCCCAATGTAATCCAGCCTTGACAGATAGCCTGGCCCCAGCCCTGCCACGTCATCTCATTGTGGACCTGCAGCTTCCTTTCTATTTCAATCTTTTCCTCCCAGACAGGTCTGATCTTCAGGACTTTGACTATTCATTCTGCTCTCAAGCTTCACCAGAACAAAGGCTAACGCTGCCTGCCGTGGCGTCCCATGTTGTGTGCTGTCTTTGTGGTGTGCACCCACTAGGAAGTAGAACACCGCACATTTTGCTTGCGACCTAGGCTATGTCTACACTATGGGTGCTATCATGCTGTAGCGCCGTAGTGTAGACGCTTCCTGCATTGACGGAAATGGTTTTGATTTTCCGTAGGTAATCTACCTCTACAAGCCACGTCTACACTGGGGCTAGATCAGCATAGGGGTTTTTCACACCCCTGAGTACCCTAGCTATGTCAATCTAACTTTTAACTGTAGACCAAGCCCTAATTTATAGCATGCAAACCCAAGCAGTGGAAATCTAGTTCAGTAATCCACCGTGCTACTGTGCAGAACTCTTAGCCCTGCAAATCCACAGTGTGTGCCACTGCTCTTGTAATGTGTGAGAAAGATCTAGCTACGCTATGCAAGGAAAACTGATTAGAGAAGAAAGCTTATTTGGGGTTGGTTTATGAAACAGAGGGTAATTGGGGGCTAAAATACATGACAGACCTTCCAAGATCTGTCTGGGGATTGGTCTTGCTTTGAGCAGGGGGTTGGACTAGATGACCTCCTGAGGTCCCTTCCAACCCTGATATTCTATGATTCAGTGAGGCACAAACACATATAAACTTGGTCCAGCTGATAGTGCTTTTGGGTGTAAGGTAGGCAGGGTTGCCAAATAGAGCACAAAACTGGGCATTTGGAGATGGGGTTTTAGTGCCAGCTCCATCACAGCATCGCTATAGGATCAAGGACAATCCACTTAGCTTCTCAGGGCCTCCATTGCCACATCTGTGAAGCGAGGAGAACACCACTCAGGGCTTGTCTACACTAGGCATGGCTAGGACAGTAAAATTCCCAGTGGAGGCAAGCCCTCCCTAGCCTTTGTAAAGCACGTTGGGATTCTTGGGAGAAAGATGCAAAGTACCGTAACAGATCTGAGAGCCTCTAGGACCTTCGCAGCCATTATGATGCAGAACCATGACTACTAGGAATGTTATGGCCTCAGTGGGGATAGAACTTGGATCCAGAAGCACAGTCGTCTACCACCTTAACTAAAGGAGAATCTCTGTTAGCTGTATGAGGCCTATGGCACACAGTTGGACAGCTCTGATGCTATCAACAGAGGCACAGCAGCTATTTAATTCCAGTATTATTTATTCTTATGTTGTAGTCCCCCAGTGGATCATCCCTGCCTCGCTCTGGCTCAGGGAGATTTCCTGAGACACTGCATGCATTGGAGAGCTCTCGTTAACATTTGCTTATCTCTGCTCTTAGTGCTTAGGTTGGAGAAAGGATTCCCATTTACCCAGGAACAATGTACATTAAAATTTAATAAATGCTTGTGCAACTCGAGGATAAATAAACATCACTTAAAACACAGTCACATTGCCGACGTGCTGTTTAATTCATGCTCTGGAAGTGCACATTGTTTATAGCCATTCGTTTCCGTAGCTAGTAAAAAGCAGGGGTGATCCACTCCAAATTTCAGACAAAGCAACAGATTCTCATTCTTCTTGTTTTGCTTCTCATTATGGTACGGACTTTGGGGGATTGCTTACACACACACAAATGCTTCAATTTTTGGGCCTCACCTGGAGAGTCCTTAAAGGGTCCTGATATTCAGAAAGTGTTCAGAATCCCCAGCCCTTGCAAAATCAAGCCCCATTGAGGTGTCTTTAGTTGGGCAGCCAATAATGGAGACACCAAAGCTCACTTGTCACCTTGGAAGATGGGGGCCATTGTTTAGAAGTAGAAGAACATGATTTTGCAGGGCAACCACACTGATTTTTCTCATTCCCCATCTTGCCTTGATTGTGCAAAAACACAAAAGTTCTAGTGATTCAGAGATTCCAAAGCCAGAAGTGACCATTGTGATCACCTAGTCTGACCCCCTGTATAACACGGGCCACAGAACTTCCCCGAAATAATTCTTAGAGCAGATTTTTTTTTAAAGTCCTGTACAGCCAGGAGAGAGTTGGATCCAGAATAGTGCAGAGACTAGAGTTGGTCAGCTTTTTAGATTAGCAGATTGTGCCAGTTGTCACGTATTGCTGATTCGTTTCTAATCAGGGAAGTGTTCAGGAAAAGTGGGGAATTAGCAGTTTATTCATAAATTGGCAGAATGTGGATGCACAAGTTTGCAGAATAGGTGCTTGATTAGAATTCAGATAGTTTATTATTGTAGCACCTTGACATCCCAGTCCTGGAGCAGGACCCCATTATGCTAGGCGTTGTATAGACAAAGAACAAAAAATATTCTCATGAATGACGATGCTTGATTGAGCATTGGTGATCTTGTCTTTTCCTCTAAGGGTAGGCCCAGCAATTATAACAGCCTACTACTTAACTCCAGCTAAAGGAGTTGCTCCTTTAGCTCAAGTAGTAGAGGCCTGTGCTTTGGGTACTGAAGAGCCTGGGTTTAATCCCCAATGCTTTTGGGTTTGTTGCCGCTGCATTGATGAGGATTCCAAGGTTAGAGAGTCAGTGCCTCATCAGCTCTCTTTCCATATACAAATAAGGAGAGGGGACAAAGAATGGAAAAACCCCACTCGTTCAGTATGCAGGACCCGCAGGGGTGTGGAGCAGGCAGACATCTTCAGTGGGTGCCGGGTAGCATTCCAGCATAGATCTCTCTTCTGGTACGGCGGGCCCAAGACAACTTTCCCCTTTGATTTGCTCCTCTCCCTTTACATATTAGAAAAGGGATGGGGTGACCCATAGACATGAGTGACCGAAAAGCATTCTCAGGTCATGAAACCCATTCCCCTCCCAAAGCAGGAGTGCTTTCTGGCAGAAAAAGAAATGGTGATTTAGAGGAATGTATATAGGAAGATGCTCTCAACAGTTCAGGGCAAATATAGTCTCCAACCTCATAGAATGGAACCAAAGTGCCATTCATTGTGACACAAAAGTGCCATGCTCCTGCATGAATGGCCACAAACCCATAGTTGATTTGAAGCTGAAGTTAGTAAGAAAGGGAGTGGGGCAACCTTTTTCTCTTTAGTAAATAATAATACAAAACCCAAGCTATCAACTGGCCTGACCCAGCTATAAGAACCAGAGCTGTCTGGATACCAGGTGCAATTTGATTAATTGGTTACACTATTTGACAAAGAACAGCTACATTCATCGAAGAGCGTATCTGACCAATATGGCTTGGCCCGTCTTAATACTCCCATTTAGAGACACTAAGAGTCCACGCCTGGACCCTGTGTACTGTGTAACGAGTGTGGATTCTTCAGACAGCGAGGGCTGCTGCTTGTTGGGAAGTTCTCGATGGCGGACTTTGCTTTCCGGTGATTGGCCTGCGATAACAAAAGGCGTTCGTTTGTGCTCGCTCTTGGGAGACCTCTAAATAATGCATGCGTCGGTCGGCTGCTAATAAGTCAAAAGGTGTTATTCTCCTCCGCTCAGAAGCTAGATTCATCCTTCCTTAAGGAACCTGCTAATGGATCATCTGTGTATTACAACATCTTCTTGCCCAATTATCTAATTTATCCAGCATGGCACAACCGGGTTAAACCTTTTCCTTCCGTACTGTTGTTTTAGCATCTTACACCCTGGGGCCACTGCGGCCGACTTCACAGATTCTGCTGAGGAGGAGGGATGTATATTTATGTCACAGTTTGTTCTCTTCTGTCCTTCAGTGAAGGTCGCTCGCAGGGGTGGAGGGAATTAAATGTAAAGCTGCTGCGATGCTACTACAGGAAGGGAGAGCGTACACACTGCAGCGGTTGATACTATTAAAATTTAAGTTTCCCTTCCCACCCACCCCAGTTGAGACCAGGACATGTACCAGTAAATCACAACACTCAGTAATGTTACGGGCCTGATTCTTCTTTCACTTCCCCTGATGTAAGTCTGGAGGAAGGAACTCCCCTGGGGCTGACGGAGTTATATCACTGTAACACTGACGGGAAGGGAGATTCAGGCACGGTGTCCTCATCCAGTGATGGCTGCTCACAGTGGTTCGTACCCAGTCCTTTTCACTTGCTGTGGGGCTGGACGACACCATTGCTGGGCCCCCTGGCTGTTTGGTGGGTCTGGAGTAGCGTATCAATAGAGGCATGTCCCCTTCTTGTAGCACAAAAGAAGACGAGATTGAACCACTGGACCTTTATTAAGAGACCATAAGAGGGGTTGCTCTTCTGGCATGCACAAAACATTGTGCCCTTTTCCCACCCAGGTTCTTTCACTCACACTTTGGCGTGGACGATACAGGTCCCTGGACTTAAATCACAATAACTCTGGTGCAGGTGACAGGTTCACGAGACTGGAGTCACTGCACTGTAGCACTTGGCTTCCTCAGCCGGACACCTCAAGGAGGGGAAGATGGGAGAACCAGTTTAGCTTATGAACCAGGGGCACATACACAATTTATTTTCAGTTGCTTTTCTGTTGTGACTTACACAGCCACACTCCTGACCAGCTCATACAAATGTACATCCTAAAATCAGCTTTATGTCTCTTGCGCCCTGGGCTCCTCTACGTACAGGACACACTGCAGCATTAACATACACCCCCGGCGTTTGTTCCTCAGCAATACACAGGGACAGTCCCTCACCTGATGTAAACACCATTGATTTCACAAGAGAGAGGTCCGTTGACATGAGCTGAAGAATTAGTCTAGTCCATTTTGTCAATGAGAATTATTTTTTGCAGTTTCACTCAGATGCTGCCATTTTAGCCATGGGATATCACGGATTTCAGCCACTGGATATCATCTGCCCTGAATCTCCTTTCCAACGGGACGTCATACTCTTGATGGACAGCTCATCTGAACAGCTAATTCTTCAAGGCACACGGTTACCAATGTTAGCAGGAGGTCTAGGCTGATCACTGTATCTATTCTCTGAACAGTGTTAAACAGTGGGGAGCGGGTCAGTTTAACCCTGATGTAGCATAAAATCAGGGTACAGCTTAGTAGACGGTCGAAGAGCATTGCCTCCTTCGGGCAGTTATGGGCTATTCCTCTACCTCCGCTGGTTCCTAGGAAAGATTCCAGCCAAGTTGAGGCACAGACATGAAACACGATAAATTGCTTATCGTGCCTATGGAGACTCTGCAGCCATCCAACACTAACTGCTTATGTGACAAGAGAAAAAACTCGTCTGGCATCAGTTCCTGAGGTATGAGCACAAGGCTGCTGATTAGTACACAAGGGATAATCTGATTAATTAAGTGCTCAACCTCCTGTCGCAGGCAAGGGCACAGCTCTGCCAGGCAAAGCTGTACAGCACTGGTGCAGAGGGTCAGACAGGTGGAAGTCTCTGGGCACAGAAGAGGCTAATGAAGGTGCCGTAGTTTCTCTTGGACATGGATTGTCCAAGTATCCAAGGCCCAGCCCAGTCACTTAGGGCACATTTACACAGCAATAACAACCCCTCATCAGTGAGTTCCAGAGCTCGGGTCAACTGACTTGGGCTTGGGTTGCAGGGCTAAAAATAGCAGTGTAGATGTTTGGGCTCTGATCCCCTCCCCACCTTGCCGCGTCTCAGAGCCCGGGCTCCAGCCCAAACTCAAATGTCTGCCCTGCTGTTTTTAGCCCCACGGCCCAAGCCCTGCAAGCCCAAGTCAGCTCAGTGCCACGGGTCTTGTATTGCTGTGCAGCCATACTGGTTAGAGCTCCCATAGAACCACAGGAATTCCCATAATACCCAGCTTGCCATGCTGGGTAGGACCAGACCCTGTCTCGGACCATAGCCAATGTCATATGCTCCCAAGGACGGTGCAAGAAAATGGGTAATGAACAGATATAGAATAATCTGGCCATGAGGCAGTTAGTGGTTGTCTTGTGCCCTGAAGTGAGAAGGTTTTCCCTAGATCTCTCCTTAGATGGGAGCCTGGTCTCTTGCTCCCCAGGAAGCTGGGAACAACTTTGTTCCTAGGTGTGGGGGTGCTCCATGTTATCACAGAATGATCATCTAGCTCACTGGTTCTCAGCCAGGGGTCTGGGGCTCCCTGGGGGACTGTGAGCAGGTTTCAAGGGGTCCGCCAAGCAGGGCCAGTGTTAGACTTGCTGCTGCCCAGGGCAGAAAGCCAAAGCCCCACCATATGGGGCTGACCCCCGCCACCCAGGGCTGGAGCCTGAGCAATGTAGCTTCGTGGGGGCCCCTCTGGCATGGGGCCTCAGGCAATTGCCCTGCTTGCTACCCCCCAACACAGGCCCTGGCTTTTATAGGCAGAAAACCAGCTCTTGTGGCACTGGTGGGCCGTGGAGTTTTTATAGCATGGGGATGGTGGGAGGGCTCAGAAAGAAAAAGGTTGAGAACCCCAGATCTAGCTGATTTAGGAGCGGCATTGAGGGACACCGAAAGGAATCTCTCCAGTTCTCTTTGGCCAGCAGGACGATAGCTTCAATCCAAAGCCCTGAGGTGGGGTGATGAGCAGGTTAAAGACAAGACGAAGTGTGCTAGGTTCTCATTCCACGCCACAGATATACACATGTTCTGAAGGAGCAATGGAGCTTAGGAGGGTGTAGGCATCTGTACAGAGGTACCTCGGAAGATGCATGTGCTGGTCCAATGTCATCTAGACGTCTAAGTGGGCATTACCTGTTTCAATGACCATGTCAGAGAAACAGACGTCAGGGTGAGCTATCACCCGTCAGCAGCAGCTTGGATTTCCTCCCCTCAGTGCTGTAGCTTCGCTAGCCTTTCCTTTGCCAGAGAAAGGAGGCACGGCCCATAAAGACTCTGCACCTCTTTCTTACACTGAGGGCCAGATTAATCACTGGCGTAAAGGGATCCAGTGCCACTGCAGTCGGTGAAATCGTGACTGCCTACACCCACAGTGAGTTTTGCCCCTCGCTGGGTTCTTTGCTCTACAAGAGGAGAGAGGAAATGGTAACATCTAAGGAGATGAATGACAGCATCCCCAAGCCTTGCAAATCTGAGTGCAGGAGAGCAGTAGAGAACGGAAATTAAAACTGTCTGGCGCTAACGATGGAAAGCTCGTTAGTAGGCACACATAGAAAAGGGGCTTTGCACCACAGAGGGGGTTTCCTGGATTATGATGATGTCTGTGTTATGTGGAAACTTGCCATTAAGCAGCCTGCATCAAAGGGTGCATTTTCTGTGCACTAAAGCCAAAGAGGCAGCAAACAGAAAATGTTTTGAGTGAAGCTGGAGCTCAGGTACTGTCTAGAAGAGCCAAGATAGAATCCAGTGTCTTATGTTTTGTGTGAATGTGTGTGCCCGGTAAAAGTGCTGGATACACTCCCCGGGGATCTGAAATGCTTTAGCCCCAGACCGGTATACAGCATAGGTGCAGCAAAAGAAGTGTCCTCTACTCTGCTGCGCTGGTATGCTTTAAGGTTCCACCGCCCATTCAGTCCTCTGCTGTGACCACCAGCTCCTGCAGTTCTAGTGCTGTGGATACCTCTCTTATGGGAACGAGTCTGACACCCCTCCTCTCGTTTCACAAAAGCCACCGAAACCAGACAGTGACATCTTCCCATTGGCAGCACTCACCTGGCCTGGATTTGAACCTGCAGCCTAATGCAAGGCTCCAGAGGCCAAATTCATCTTTGGCGTAACTTCGCAGAAGCAGATGGAATTATACCAAGGATGAATTTGGCTTTGTGTTACGCCACAATTCTCCTTCGCTGATCAGCCCTGCAAGTCCCTGATAAAAGAACAGGGCTCTTAATGTACAACGTGCCAGGAAGATAAATGCAACAGAAATTATTTGTATTTCATCCACAGGCCCACCAAGTTGGTGCTTGGTGTGGTACAATCATAGAAGATGATAGTACCTGACCCAAAGAGGCATTTTTGCTGAAATTTTATATCAAAAAATTGGTTTTCAAGGAGAGGGAACAACTCCACCAAAAATGTTCATAAAATATGTTTGGGTTTGTTGATCAGCTTTTTTTCCAACGATTGAAACATGTCAGTGAAATTAAAAAATAATAACAAAGTAAATATTAAAAAAACCCAACCCCCCCATGATTTTTCGTACCGTTTTTTCAACAGCTGCACTTACTAATGCGATCAGTTTAAAATTGGAAACATTTTCCAGTAGCCCAAACCAAATGCTCGCTCAGACAAATTTAACTCTCTTTAGCCAGCATGTGTCCGAAATCCCACCTTCCCTCAAATTCCCCCATTCAGAACCTTTCTCCCCCCTCCCAAGAAGAGGATGCATATTACAGTTTCCAAGGTGCTCAGATTCTGAAACCTGCGATATTTGCCTTCCCCCCTCTACAAGCAAAGAGTGAGAAAACGTCTAAGGAATTAGAGCTGTCAGATCCAATAACTGAAAATCTTATTTGTGGCAGAGAAGGACGGGGGCATGATGGGAGTTGCTATAATTAAGGGGATTTGAAGTGGGGAAAAGAAATATCAGAATCTGAAATGTTATCCTGGTTCTTAACAGCCCTGCAGGTAGGAAAAGAAGAGGAAAAAACAAAACATCGAAACCAAACCCCAACAATAGCCTTATTCACCTACAGGCTTTTATCCACTCAGAGTGTTTGATTCTCCCCCCCATCTCGGTGTTCAATTAATCAATAGAACAAATCTCCAGTGTCACACCTCTCACAGCCCCCAAGGGCTCCTCGGAGATTGATTAAAGCAAACATCAATTTTCAGGGCTGCACGCCTCTGAAAACACGGCACTTTTCCAGCCTGAATTGCTACTGTGCACTCAGGGTAAATAAAGGAGAGGGAACAATATGGAAGATTTGTTACCTTGTAGAGCAACTGCTCAGCCTGACGCTTTCTCTAGTGCTGCTTTAAAAGGGGAAACAAAAAAGCAAGAGCAGGGGCAACCCAACACACACACCAGGCAAAGGAGGAAGTGATCTGGTCTGGAGGGTGGGAGAGAATGGACTTGTTTGAGTTTATTTCAGCCAAATTACTGTAACTGATCATGTGAAATTGACACAAGAACCCGCGTCCAATTCACAGAACTAGAGATAGGGTTTAAACTCAAGATGTCCAAACTGAGGCTATGGCTACAGTCCCGTTGACTTAATTCCTCCAGCCCCCACAAGTGGCAGTAGCTATGTCTGCAGGAGAAGCTGTCCACACTGGTGCTTAGGTCGGTGTAACTTACGTCCCTTGGAGGCTGGCTTATTCACACCCCTGAGCGACATAACTTATACTGATGTAAGTTATAGTGTGTACATAGCCCGAATGTCTTAAAAACTCAAGAGCAGTGTTTGGATTTGAATCCTTGCATCAGAAGCTGCCCCTCCTTGCTTTTGATTCTGGGACACATGTAAATATCAGAAAGGGCTGCATAGCACAATACAGAATTGCCAGCCATGCCATGTGATAACAGCACTTCCACCACTCCGGAGATTGGAACCTGTATAGAAAACCATCATCATCAGTAGCAGCAAGTAGCTCCTAGCATCCCTAACCGAGATCAGGGCCCCTTCATTGCTAAGTCTGGTCCAAAACACATAGCAAGAAATAATCTCGGCCCAAAAGCCTGCAATCTAAATAGACAAGTCAGACAAAGTGTGGGAGACAGGAAGGGTTTATTGACCCAGTTGTGCAGATGGGGAACTGAGGCACAGATTATTTAAGTAACTTGCCCACAGTCACGCAGGAAGTCTGTGGCAGAACCAGGAACTGGCTTTTCTAATGTCACAGACCACCTCTTCCTTTTCATGCCAGCTGCTGTTAGCCCTCTGTCACATTGGTAGGAACTGGTCTTGCCAGCTTTATTTCTTCGCAGCTAGAGAGGCTGCGTCAACAGCAACAGATGGTTAAACCGCACGGTACTGAAAGCAGCAAGCACCATGGAATGTGTGTCTCACATAGCTCATCTACTTAAAAAAAAAATAAAAAAGGACAGTTGGTTGGGTTTTCAGGGAGCCCCGCAGTGAACACCCAGGCTGCTGTGTGATTTTTATCTCCATTTTTGTACATCAGGACCTGGAGTTGTGCCTAGGAATAGGGTGGGGGAAGCGACCAAGATTTACAAAGCTGAGCTGGAAGGGAAAGCCACACAGAGAGGTGTTAAACAGAGGACAGCCTTCTTCTGTTGTCAATCTGAATCAGCCCAGTACTGTCCCCCTCTTTGGAGCCTTGACAACAAACCTTTTACACAGCCTGGACAAAACGCTCAAAGTTAAAAATGGCTTTATAGCCCCGTAGAGCCCTCAAAAGGTACCAGGCCAAATATTGTTCCTGGTGTAACTCCACTTCAGTCAATAGAGTTGCACCAGGGATGACGTGGTATCTCTGTCCTCCCATGTACTGTCAAGGCGCTCGCCAGGAAAAGCATTAGCAGCACAAGGTTTGAGTTAATTCTCAGGCTGTTGCACTGAAAATTTGTACATTCCACCTAAGTGTCGAGTCTAACCTGGGTGAGGTTCAGTAGAGAGGGAAGCCAGTGATGGTGTCAAAATGTAGCGATCATCCCTGATTTATACAAAGACCAGAAAAACTTTTATAGGACTTAAAGGAAGCCTGTCTTTAAAAGGACATGCAAACACATGGCTCTAAGACACATACTTAACAGATACACAAAGCTGGACTAACCTAATTTCCTTTTCTGACAGCTTCGCTGTCCTAGTGGCTGGTTGGACACACCTGTCAGAGATGTTCTAGGTTTACTAGGCTCTGTTTCAGTGCCGGAGGCTGGATTTGAAAGGTCCCTTCCAGCCCCACATTTCTATGATTCTGACCTAGTTTAATTTTTAAAACCCGTAGAAAATGTTTCAGTTTCTTTTCTCATCAGATCTTCTCTGAAGTTGCCCCTCATCAAAATTCAGAAGCCAGATGTCAGACTTTGATCAATAGATCCGTGATTGTATTGATCCCATGTGGCAGGGAGGGGGAAAGGGTGATAGGAGGATGAGATGGGTTTAAAGATGGAGTGTATAAAGGCGAGGATGTTGCACTAAACCTTTCCTCAGATATTTAAAGAGAAATGAAAACTCTGGAAACAGACGACATTTTGAAAGAACAAAGAACACTGCAACAGCATTGCCAGCACTTGCGAGTCTTGAGATATTTAGGGTTGCTCTTAAAGCCCCAGGTTCTGGAGTCATTTGATTATGTAAGACTCAGCTTTCATTCAAAAACAAGAAGGAAGCTTCAAAGTCTCATGAGTGTTGAGAAAAGCTTGACAATCTGAACTCCTTAAAGCTCCTACACTGGAAGGTAAACATAAAGAACCCCAACGCTACTGGATATTTTCTCCTTTAAATCTCATAATTTTTAGGCTAATCTTGCAATTGTTTGATTTTTAAATCATGGCTGGCAATACTGCTGCAAGCTGTGATAAGTTTTAGTGACAGATCCTCAGCTGGTGTAAATAGGTGGAGCATCTAGTCTTTAATCTTTTTTCTTAACTGCCCGAAAATCTTGCCAGTTCATACCAGTGGGTTGGGAAAAAATCAAAAGGGGACTTTAAAAAAGGTGGTGGAGGTGATAAATTATAGTAATGTTTATTTCCATCAATCATGTCTGATGGTCTTTGGAATCCAGTTTAGTAAGGATAAATCTCTATGAATAATAAAATGTGTTGTCTGGTAATGGATAGACTACAGGATGGTCTGTTTGAAATGCAGCTAGACCCTCACTTAACTAAAGAACACACCAGCTGCAGATCAGCAACAAGCTCTTTATTTCATCAGACAGATTTAAAATGGCTTATGTCCCTCCCCCCATCTCCGGCCCTGCCCTGCCCAATCTGCTCAAATTTTGCCTGTGGGACCATGTCTGGGGATAAAAGGTGACTTTAGTCTCCTTGGCCCATTTGTTCCTCTGCTGAGGCTCTGACCAGTTGGTGACAGCTGTGGTGGTGGTGTTCTCTGATGTGGACCACTTTACCCATTGGCGCTTGGACTGATCTTGTTTGATACATGGGCCACTGGACAGTAACACCTTTCGGTTATTAACAGGCTGGGCAAGATCTGAACCACTCATCCAGAAGTCAAGTCCACTCCGTCAGCCATCCTGTCCCACCAGACGGGAGGCTGTTTGGCCAAGCTCCTATAGATGTCTGAATACGTAGCCTCTTTAAGTTAACATGGTTCAGTGAAAGTCCCACCTAGTGGTTGATTCTGGAAACTACGAGGGTAGGTTGCCCATAGGAATTGTATTTTGGGAGCTGAGCAGCAGCTTGGCTGACTGTTAAGCAGCAGGCAAAGCCGACCACCTGTAGTCTGTCCACCGTGTATTCTTGTGTACAGATTCAGCTGCTTCCTCCCTCCCATTTGAACACTTCAGCAGTCCAGAAATCAGCTGCCATGGGATTTTTAAAACAGATTTCTAACATGGATTAGGGTTGCCAATTTTGGTTGGACGTATTCCTGGAGGTTTCATCACATGACATAACCTTTAAAGATTAATCTTTAATTCCTGGAGACTCCAGGACAACCCTGGGGGGTTGGCAACTCTACCATGGATGGTTCAGTCCATACTGACAAAACCATATCTGAAACTAAATTAGCCGGAGGCATGCGAAAACACCGCTGGAGTCCCAGGATGGACAGGGCGCTTAATACAGCCTATAACAAAACACAGGACTAGACATGCATCACAGGACTCTAATGATTGTTCTGTGATATCCGTCATGTCACCAAAACCCCTCTGAGGAGTTCACAGCTACTGGGGCCATATTTTTCTATGCATCGTTCACTCTGTGACCTATGGAGAGGAAGCCGGAAGTAATTAGAGAAAGGGAACGGCTTATTCCTGAATTAATATTTATATGCCAAAGCCCTTACAATTTAAATAGACAAGACAGGGCAAAGGAAGGATTGTTATCCTCATTTCACATATGGGGAAACTGAGGCACGGAGCAATTAAGTGACTTGCTCAAAGGCCTGGTAGAGCCAGGAATTGAACCCTGCTCTGCTGAGCTTCAGTTCCATGTCTTAATCCTAAAGCACCCCTCCCATCTGTATTAATGACTAACAGGAAGCCATTGGGTGTGGAAAAAGGGATGCCGGGAATAATACAAACAGCTGTTAAATAACAATGGAGATGGGCTTGAACCACAACTCTATAGCTGAGCAGCTTTGATCATTCAGACAGATCAAAACTTTAAGGCCTCTAATAACAACAGTGATGCATGGAGTTTAGCCTGGCGTTCAGGCTTTTGAAGAAGCTGCAGTCATTCAAATAGCTCTGTGTGGTAGCACATCACCACATACATCCTTTCCCTGCTGGAATTCTGGGAGGAGGCAGCTGAGCTGGTCAACAGGTTTTTTCCCCCAGTATCCTCCTGCATAATGGCCAGTGAAGCACCAGGACGCGTGTGACCCTTTGCTGACGTATAGCTAGGGCTCTACCAAATTCACAATCCATTTGGGTAAATTTCACGGTGATAGCATTTTTAAAATCTTGAATTTCACAGTTTCAGATATTTATATTTTAAATTTCACCATGTTGTAACCATGGGGGTCCCGACCCAAAAGAGGGTCATTGGCGGGCGGTCGGTCGCAAGGCTACTGTAGGGTGGTCGCAGTGTTGCCACCCTTATTTCTGCGCTGCCTTCAGAGCTGGGTGGCTGGAGAGTGGCAGCTGCAGGCCAGGAACCCAGCTCTGAAGGCAGCGCTGCCGCCAGCAGCAGCGCAGAAGTAAGAGTGGCAATACCAGACCATGCCACCTTTGCTTCTGCACTGCTGCTGGGTGCCTGGCCAGTAGACTCTCCGGCCACCCGGCTCTGAAGGCAGTGCAGAAGTAAGGATGGCCATGCCATGACCCCCATACAATAGCCAGATTTCACAGGGGGCACCAGATTTCATGGTCCGTGACATGTTTTTCACAGCCGTGAATTTGGCAGAGGCCTAGGTATAACCCTTGCTAGAGGCCTCCTGTCTGCTGTTCGTACAGCTAGAAGCACAGGCTTGCCAAGGGAATTTGCACAGGTTATCCTTTCGTCAGTGGGAAAACCACGGCTAGAATGCCCTCCAGTGGCAATGCGGTTTGCAAATAATTAACATTACCGCAGAGTCCGGGGTGTTCCCTACGCAGCAGTGGGGAAGATTGTAGTAACTGAAAAGCCTGTAATGGCAGTTGCTGTGCACTCTGCAGGCAAGTTAACTGATGTTATATGATTGGGGGAAACGCTTCCTCTGCCCCTTTAATGGACATGGTGCTATAGCATTGGGCACTTTCTGTATTTCATAGAAACGTAGGGCTGATACGGCTCTCAAGAGGTCATCTAGTCTGGTGGTTCTCAACCAGGGGTCCAGGACCCTCTGAGGGGCCGTGAGCAGGTTTCAGGGGAGCCTCCAAGCAGGGCCAGCATTAGACTCACTGGGGCCCAGGACAGAAAGCGGAAGCCCCACCTCATGGGTCTGAAGCCTGGGGCCCTGAGCCCTGCCACAGGGGCCGAAGCTGAAGCGTGACCCGTGTAGCTTCACAGGGGCGCCTCTGGCGTGGGGCCCCAGGCAACCACCCTGCTTGCCACCCCCCAACACCGGCCCTGGCTTTTCTATGCAGAAAACCAGTTATTGTGGCACAGGTGGGCCAAGGAGTTTTTATAGCATGTTGGGGGTGAGGGGAGGGGACTCAGAAAGAGAAAGTTTCAGAACCCCGATCTAGTCCAGTCCTCTGCACTGAGGCAGGATTAAGTACATCTAACCCGTCCCTGCCAGGTGTTGGTCTAACCTGTTCTTAAAAACCTCCAGTGATGGGGATTGCACAACCCCCTTAGACAACCTGGTCCAGCGCTTAACTATTGGAGAAAGTTTTTCCTAATATTTAACCTAAATCTCCATGCTACCTACTAAGCCAATTATTTCTTGTGCTTGGGTGGGCGTGGGGAACAATTGGTCACTATCCTCTTCATAACAACCTTTTACCCACTTGAAAACTGCTATCGCGTCTCCTCTCAGCTGTCGCCAGACTAAAACCTGCCCAGTCCTTTCAGCCTCTCCTCACAGGTCATGTTTTCCAAACCTCTTTTCATTTTGTTGCTCTCCATGGGATGCGATCCAATTTCTCCGCCTCTTTCCTACAGTGTGGTGCCTGGAACTGGACGCAGGACTCCAGCTGAGTAGAGCAGAACCTCCCGTGTCTTACCTATGACACTCGTGGATTGAAGGAGTTCATACTGCAGCCAAGGTTCACACAGACACAAAAAGCCTCCTTGTCATTGGCGGTGTCCACTTTAAATGAACACACAGAGGTTTGCATGTGCAAAACTCACGTGAGCCTGTGTAAAAACTCACCTTGCTCCCGTCCTCTCAGTGGTGTCTGGGGGGCCTGTTATAGAAATGAAAACAAACTACTGTTGTCAAGAGCTGGCGTAGATCAACCCCTCCCCTGCATCTGCTCTTCTCAGCCAGTGATGAGATAAGGACCCTCCAAATCTGCAAAAAGCTACAGAAGGGCCAATTCTGCTTTCAGTTATTACACAGTCATGTCAACTGACATGCTATATAGGAGTCCCCAGATCTGCCCAGCTGAGGCTCTGGAGGATCAAGTGGGAGCAAATTCCAGAGTCAAGGGCCCTTCTCTAAACACACCCTGCTGCCCCCAGACCCTGGGGGTGGGTAAACAGCCAGCAAAAGCATTATGGCAAACCTAGGGGGAGTCAGCCTCTGAGTGAGACAGAGCTCCTTAAAGTGCCCCATTGAGGCGGGGGAACCAGGGAGACATGAAGCCCAGCTATTATGTGTTCGTAACACTGATAGATTCTAGTCATCAGCAGCCAGGATTGGGGGGCAGGGATAGCTCAGTGGTTTGAGCATTGGCCTGCTAAACCCAGGATTGTGAGTTCAATCCTTGAGGGGGCCAGTTAGGGAATTGGGGCAAAAATCTGCCTGGGGATTGGTCCTGCTTTGAGCAGCACGTTAGACTATATGACCTTCCAACCCTGATATTCTGGGACCTCTGGAGCTTAGTGCATGAGCTAAAAGCCAACTGGCTGTTAGCTAAGGCTGTGGAGCAGACTCATTTTATCTCTCTCTTTAAGTGGTCTCAGTGCCAATAGAAAGGACAGAGCACCGCAGCCAGGAGGTGTGTGGGTTACATTTTTCACACTGATCTCCCTTGCTTAACAGGCACGCGTACATTGGGCAATTCGGGCCTAGCTCCCTGAGGTGCATGCTGGTAGATGTTTGTGCACATATTTGCACATGCAAGTAGAGAGGCTGAGGGTGAGATGGGGTGAAAATTTGGAAGCCACAATCACCTGGCAGAATCAGGCCTGCAAAATGGGCAGGCTGAAGTCAGCAATCGTGTTCCCAGCATATACATAAAAATCAGAAATAAAAAATTAAACCATAGCAACAAAAGGCGCTCGCATGGCAACAGCAGCGCCGGCTTCAAAACAAACAGTAACAAAGAGGCTCGGGGGGGAGGGGGGGAGTCTTGGTCAGTCACTTAAGGTTTTTTAAGGTAACGTGGAGTTTTGTGCCCCAGATCTACAGCAGCCTGGAATTAATGTGCTGACTCAGTGATAATAATGTAAAGAACCACCCGCTTTGTACTGGCCCAGCTACAGAGCCCTACGTGACGCTCTTGTCCAAGCGTACTCCAGGTCTTGTGTAAAGCCGGAATCTCCAGGGACGGTGTGTGCCGCGATTGTCTGACGTCCTTGTCAAGGACATGGAAAGGTTCTTCCCGAACGTTGCAGAGAGTGAGAAGACAGCTGAGAGAAGACGAGGCAAATATCGAAGTCAGCAGGAGTTTTGCCGGATTAAAAGAAATGGCAAGTACAACTTGCTGGCTCCAGGACTGTGGCACAGGAACAAACTGCCCCCTTTACTCGACCAGACAGCAAGTGTGAAAAATCGAGACGGGGTGGGGGTGGGGTAATAGGAGCCTATATAAGAAAAAGGACCAAAAATCAGGACTGTTCCTATAAAATCAGGACATCTGGTCACCCTGACTTGACTCTGCAGGAGGCCCTGTGCAAAGCAGACTTCAGCTGGGCCTGAGGATGCTGCCGAACGTCTCTGCCCTGGGAGGTGATAGTTTACGGTGGATGGATGCAATACACAAAATAAAGGATGGCAGCGAGATCTGACACCAGTGATGGGAAGCCAGATGCAGGGAGTGGCTTTGAAGGAGGAGGGAGAGGAAATTTGGAGCCGTGGAAGGAGGAAGATGAGCCAAGCACAGCAGGCAGCGTGAAGGGAGGTACAAAGTCAAGAGTGGGAGTGGTGAGGAGAGAAGCCTAATGGCTGATTAGCTGGAGCGGGTGCAGGAGGAAGGGAGAGATGAGAAGTAGGAAGGGGTAGGTGGAGCTGTTTGGTGCCAGAGATCCTGATGCAGCATGCAAGCACTTCAGCTGGGATTTAAGCACGGGCCTAATTGCTTTATTATTAGGGACATGCCTACAATGAAGCCTGTGCTTAAAGGCGAGAACGAGGAACTGATCTGGATGTAGGCAGAGGAAGTCAGGTGAATGATGTGATCCGAGCAGCGGGCAGAGCCAATGTTGGCAGTACTGGCATAAAACCATCTGCAGGGGTATTAGCGTCTACATAGCAGCGCTTAGCGAAACAATCCCTGTCTGCCCCAGTCAGAGACACTGTGCTTCAGCAGCACCTCTCCCAGAATCCCAGCAGAAGGGGTGAGCCTTTTGGTTTGTGACTTCAAGGGCCCACGTGCCAGGGGATAACACCTAGGCACACGGACACTGTGCACAGATTCTAACACCTTGCTCTTTACTGAATGGATAAAGCACGGAGGGCAGATCATACCGAAACAAACATCCTGAATGCAATGCCCCTCACTCTAGCTTGGGAGTCCTGGACCATCTCAGCCTCATCAGGCTCCCTCAGCTTGAGCTGGTGAAAATGGCTGAAGTCCTCAAAACAGATTAACTCCTGCCCTTTCCACTCCTTCTGTCAGATCAGCCTCGTCTGGTGATCCCAGACCTCTACCAGATGACTTCGGTGCCAGGTATCCTCTCCCTGACAAACCAGTTTTCCTGGCTGGGAGCCAGTCTATTGTCTCTAGGATGTTTATGTTTGAGGAGAGAGGACCTGGAGTTAATGACCCTCTGTCACCACTGTATCTCTAGGCCTTGGAATTTCAGTCCAACATGGAGGTAAAACGCACAACAGAGAGGTCAACTTGCCCCCACATTGAGAATGGAATTTGCAGTTTGGTAAAGACGCAGAGTTGGTAAGTGGTACAGACAGATGCCCAAATTGCTAGCAGTGGCTGCATTTCAGCACAGCTGCAGCTAACATGTTCCTGGTTTCCGTGTATAGGCCTGAATGACTCAGCCCTTCTGCAGTACCTCCGTTCTCTCAGAGCAAGGTAACCTTGAAACGACTTCATCCTCGTAACAATTAGGGAAATGGAATGAGAGCGTGGAGGGATCGATGCTCACTCATCTAGGCTGCAACATCAGTGAAAAGAAATAATAACGAATTCCTTTGTTATCCTGTTTTCAATTACATCCCAAGGTTTATTGTCTTTCGAGAACCAATGATGCAGGCAAGGCCCACCCCCCGAGTAGCTGGGTATTGTGTAGATTTAATGAACAGATTGGACCAGGGAATGCAGCCCCTCTGGAATTTAAAATAACAAAATAGCACAGACAGCGCAGAAAGCTCCTGATTCCTGAATCTGTTCAGATCTTCACCCTCACCCCCCAGCTCCCATGAGTCTGTGCGCGTGTGCACACATGCCCAGATACCATTCTCGTTCTTCATGGCTAGATCAGGGACCAACCTCTTGGTAGGTGCAAACCAGCATAGCACCGGCAGGCATGTATCAGCGTTCCCGTCGCACTCCCCCGTCAGTACCCGGCCCATGGCGGGAAAGTGACTGATCCACCCAGCGGATCAAATTCGGCAAAGAATCCCGGTCATGTGCCATCTGAGGCATGTTGCCTATATGCTAAGCAGGAGCTGCATAGCACCATTGAAGCCAGCTGAGGCTCTGGCCCAAGATCTGCTTTATAATCCACAGCCAACGCTAGAAAGTCTCAGAACACACAGCTCAGAGTGCAGAGCTGCAATCCCTGTCCTTGTAGCTGAGATTCACCGGCCGGACCGCCGTGTGTTACTGTTGGAGCGGTCTGAAATATTCAGCTCAAACCACAAAGATGCTTGGACGGGGTTTTAACATGACTTGTGTTTGAGACCTCATGGAACGTAAACTGAGCTTGGCCTCATAGCTGGGAAGCCAATGAGCATCATAATCTTAAAGTGGCCCCCTTCCATGACTCCTACTTACAGCACCAATATCCCCCCTACAAGTTTCAGGCTGGTCCCTGAAGACCTTTAAGGTAAGAATTCTGGTAGTAATGATGGTGGTCCCCAGGGCTTGCTGGAGGATTTTGGGAGGATCTGGCCAGGGTTGATCACTCTTGGTTTGTTTGAGTTTGTCTCCATTGTCTCTCTAGGGGTTGTTGGCTTTCCAAGCCTCTCCGACCCAAGCTGCAGCACATAGCTTGTGAAACTCATGCTCAGCCCAACCAGACGGTTGCAACTCCCAGCCAAGCAACATTAGAACCGGGAATGCAACTGACAAGATCAGCAGTACTGAACG
Source organism: Mauremys reevesii (assembly GCF_016161935.1). Classification (NCBI taxonomy): domain Eukaryota; kingdom Metazoa; phylum Chordata; order Testudines; family Geoemydidae; genus Mauremys; species Mauremys reevesii. The sequence continues at coordinate 18,318,603 of NC_052641.1, forward strand.
AGAGACAATCAGCCCTATGAACAGTCAGGATTAAATCCACCTCTTTGCAGAGGGGCCAGTCCCATGCACCAATTACATTCGAAGTAAACCCTCAAAGTAGTGCTTAAGTGAAACTTGACTGATGCATGGGCCAGTTCCTCTGCCATAATGAAAAAGTCTGTTCTAAAATCCTGGTGCAAGGTGAGCAGGGATCACACCTGCTGAAGCTTCTCCGTTCCCCCACTCCACTGACCATCACTTGTTTCCATCAACCGTTACTGATAAAATTACTTAATAACAGTCACCTAATAAATAACACACATTCAGAATTAATTGTAACAATAGATTCTTAAGCACTAATGAACAATCATTCTCTCTAGCAGTGTTATGACCAGAAGGATAATACTTTGCACTCGTATTTGCACTGGATGGGCCTGTGTTTAAGAGAGTTGTCAAAGAAAAAAAAAGCAGAACTGCTCTAAAGAGGTGAGACACACAGTACGGTACTAAAGGAGCACAAAGTAATGACCTCCTGCTCCCCAAGTCATGTTATTAGCCACATGAATGGGAAAGAAACAACAGACTGAGCATCAAACAAGCGTTAAAAAGGCTTCGTTTGTACCTGGGTAATGATCAGCTGCAGCTGTGTGGGGAGAGGGCTGCAGAAGCAAGCCCTAATGCTGGTTAATTTCAAGTGGCATCAACTATGTGAGTCAGGCAGCAGGAGTGAAGGGACGGGGTGGAAAGGCCTCAGCAGACAGCACTGTATGGCAATGAAAGTATTGCTACTTCTGTTGCATGCTAAAAGGAGTCGCATACAATTCTGGCCTGGCAGGCCAGGCAGAAAGCACTGGAACAATATTAGGTGGGTTTGGGATTTGGAAAGAGCTGTATAGAGAATACAGATGGGATTGCATAAAATTGAGTTGCAGACAATTTGGCTTTATTGAAACCCATGTTAAATGAATGCTTGTTAAAGGAATAGATTTTCCATGCTCCCAGAGCCAAACCAAATACAGCGAGACATATTTAAATGCTTGCCTGCTAAAATAACAATTTTCCTGCAAATCAAAAGGTAACGCACGATAAAAGACGGCCCCGATAAAAGAACAGTTTCTCCTGTGTGCCAAATGGAAACTTACTAATAAAGAGCCAAGGCCGTTTAAAGACTTGTTGGGTTTTTTTAAAGTAATAAAAAGAATAATATTTTTGTGCAGTAGGGTCTGTCTGTCTGGTCTCACATAAGGGTCTATCTGTGTATCTATCTAATCCCAGTGAGGCTAAAAAGGAATGATTATGCCCTCTGTGGTCACTGAGCTAGCAACTAAAGTCATACTTCACCATAGTCCCTGGTGTGCCATTTGTCCCTATCACAGAAACACAATATACACTTCAGTGCTGCACTGCTTAATTGGCTCGAGAAGCAGTCTTGTCTGAATTACCAACAGGCAGTTGAAATACTAATGCTCATCTAGAGAAAAGTGGGAAAAAGAGCTATGAATAACTGTGCAATCTTTATTCTGTCCCTGGCAGGAAAACAACAAAAAACTTCTGCACTTCTCCCTCTATTATACAGAGGAAACGTTGGTCATTTCATTTAGTGGGAACAAAGCCACTTGCCATGCCAAGAAATTTGTTAAGAGGGTCCCTGGTCTGAAGCATCTGGCACGGGCTAGTTGGAAGACAGGATACTGGGCTAGATGGACCATTGGTCTGATTCAGTATGGCCATTCTTATGTCAAAGAAAATATTTAAGAAATGCCTTCCAAGAAGGAAGAATCCAGGAGACTATAATACAAAACCAAAAGAACCTAGAATAATAATTTTTAAGAGGCAAACTTTAACAGAGACCTTGACATTTTCACCCACAGAACCCCATGCGTGGGCACAGAGAGCATGTGAGCGTGAAGACCACTGTTCATGCATTTAGTATACTAGCCATCTAGTTATTGCAATTTGGGTGCACAAATGATTACACGTGCAAAACTGCAGGCCCAAATTTACAAAAGGCCAGGTACAAAACTGGTTGGAAAAATCAGTCCATAAATATTCTTCTGTTTAAGATAAAAGCTTGTGCGTGTGCGCGTGTGTGTGGTTTTTATTTTTAACCTCCTTGATGTTGAATATGTAGGACTTTACTTGTGTAAAAAATCCCCAGAAGAATTATTTGCTGCCCATGTTTTATTAAAAGGAATTAGGACTTGGATGTGTTAACTGCATCTCTAGTGGCAACAGGTCTTCAAGCCATAAAATAAGAACTAAAAATAACGGGACACGACAAACAAGATAGGAGGCTATTTTGCATGGCCAGCATTGCCTTGTGCAACAACAGACGTGCTGTCCTTTCTAAAGTGCTCTTCTGCTGCTTTCTTCCTACCCTGCCTGCACTCCTTAGTCCTGCTAATAGTTATGTCTGCTGGGAGGAGTCTCATCCGAGTTGAGATTCTGCTTTCATGAACACCAGTGATTTGAGAGCAGCCTCAGCTCCATTTAGTGAGATGACTTGCATGAGTAAAGGCTGCAGGACTGATCTCTAAAGTATGTGGGCCAGGTTCTCAGCGAGCATTTGCTAGATTTACCCTAGCTGAGAACCTGGCTGGGTATTTGTTGCCTCTGAAAAGTGACTGTAATGCTCGTGAAAGTGAGAAAGCAGTAGCACTGGAGACACATAACAGACAGAAGGCATGCAGTCCCCCCCCGCACCCCCTCACAACACCCATGCGACTCTGCCAGTGCCAGCAAGTTTCCTGAGGGACGCTGTGACCCTTCCAACCTGACAAGAGTTATTTTGATTATTTTTTGCATAAAGATCAGGGCTCCATAGCGCTAGGGGCTGTACATACACACAGCAAAAGACAAGTCCTTGCCCTGAAGAGTTACAGTCTAAAGAATGATTCTTATCATTTACATGATGATAAAACCTAGAGGCCCTCTCAGGGCCACATTGTTCTAGGGACAAGCAAAAAGATGACAAGGTGGGTAAGGGAATATCTTTTATTGAACCAACTTCTGTTGGTGAAAGAGACAAACTTTTGAGCTCCACAGAGCTCTCCTTCAGGTCAAAAAGACATTCCTTCTGCCAGAGTTCATAGTCTAGAGTTATAACAAGACACAATGGTTGGAAGAAACAGACAAGGCTTGGGAATGGGTGGGAAGGACAAGGTAACGGTATGAATGCATTCTGTATAATAATCAGTAGTGTTCCCCCTTCCCGCCAGCCAAGCAATTGTCCTGAACATCAACACTCCTGCTCTTTCAATCCTGGACTATACCCGAGCAAAGATGGCCAGTGAGACCTGTGCTGGGGTTCTGTGGTGGGGGTTCAAATTTTTAATTTATTGTTTCAGTTTTACTCTCATGCCACAAATATAGGCCATTGAATTTTATTTTGATTGTGACCTTAAACAGAATATAACGTAACACCCTATTAAAACGGAATGAATTTAAAAAAAATATATCATTTTATGCAGTTTACTTACTTTTTGCACTTCACTTGACCCAGTCACAAGACTGGTCAGTTTCACTTTTTGTTTAAAGTCTATTGCACTTCCTATTTCAAATGCACTAGTGCAATACTTGTGCGCTGGTGTCCAAAACTGGGAATGGTTCAGTTGAAAAAAACCCTGTTTTTATTGATTTTAATACAACAGCAATGGCTTTTTTATTCATGTTTTATACTTTTTTCAACCCCCCTCCAAACACAATTTCTCCCTCTCCTTTATTTAAAAAAAACAAAACAGACTGAATTTAGGGCCTAAATTACTTGGCATTGTCCCTTTAAAAATGTTCAACATTACTTCATGGCTGGAATGACAGAAGTAAACCTGCTGCTAAACTGGAAAACCAATAACTTTTATCCTTTTTGTCCTTTCAGAAGAGTTGAGCACAGCTTACACTGTGGAACCTATACAGTAATTATATTACAGTTAGCTAAAAGTTAAATTAGCATTCCTGCCCCCACTCCAAAAAAGAAGTTGGCAATAAATTAAAAACAGTTTTATTTACCTTGAACTATTCAGCCAAGAATGCACATTATTTAGGGACTGGAATAAAAAGCCATTCACTCTAGTTCAATTGGCCATTTAGTTCAATTTGTGTGTGTTACTGTAGGTAATTACCATGGTAATAATATACTGTTATCTGTGTTGATTTGGAACTTATCCTGTTTCTGTATTAATAATAAGTGCCATATATGTACTAATTACCAGTTTGTTACCATGGTTATTTGTGTAGATGCCATGTTAACGATACCCTTGAAACGTAAAGCGATCACATTTTTTGAATTAAATCTTTGTGGTCTCTTTACTGCTAAAAGCCCAATTCACATAAAATAATGATGAAGAAAATGAGATCATTGCCGCGGACTTGCCAGCAAGCTGATTAGCTGAACTGCATAAATATACCATCCTGAAAAATTAAAACCTCCAAAACATTTTCCACGGTTGCTAAGTAACTTCCCGAAGATTACATCACTTACAGGAATAGGTGGTGCCAAATATGTCCCCCCCACATATTTATATGCGATATAGTACGTGGAATGTATACTCTATATAAAACTCTGTCATTTCCTCTGGTGCCATAGGTGTAATCTGCTGGATCATGGCCAGAGATGTATAAACAAGAATCCCTTAACTTCCCTGTCACAAATAATCTACCCACTTGAAGGAGTCAATGGAAGACAATTCCTAGACTTTAAAAGGCCAGATGGGGCCAGCATTCTCTCTTTAGTGCAACACAGGCCAAAGGATTTCACCCAGTACTTTCTCCAGTGGAGGGGATTATTGTCCCCTAGTAGGTAAATGAACACACATCATTCAAATTAAATGTATCATCACTTCTTTTTTTAAGTGATCTGGTAGAAATAAATCATACTGTGATGGATTGGCTCCTGTGCTGCTGCCCTCTACCGGATGGAATCAGAATTGCTCAACTGTGTGTTATAGGTCCCCTTCTGCTAACAGAGATTCTCCACTAGTTCAAGTGCTAATACCCTGTGTTTATGGAAGACAAGGATGTGCACTGTAGCCCTGCATAAGTTCATAGATGTTTAGGTCAGGAGGGACCATTGTGATTATCTAGCCTGACCTCCTGCACATTGCAGGCCACAGAACATCACCGACCCCTAATGGCCATGATGTGCAGCATAGCTGGACATGGATTTGTCATTACCTTATTAAATCCATACGATCTCCCCTTTAGGGAGGTGAAGCAACTACCTCAAAGATGTCAGCGTCATTGCCAGCCCTGTCTTCTGACCACTAGATCACATCTTTTCCAAATATTGCTTCAGAAGGACATACTTCCACTGTCCTAGTATGCATCCAGATACAGGGTCAAATTTCACTCGGTGACACAGGTACATTTCAGGATGGTTGCACATGGGTACCTGGGAATAGAATATGTCTGAGGTTTCTCTTTAAGGTTTAGTAATCCAGTTTATTCTAAAAACAACCTGTTATTCTCACACAGCAGCTATGTCATTGTCCTAACTGGATCTACATTACAATTAAAAATAGTCCTTTGGCAACAAAAACATTCCTTTTTTCAATGATCACACGTTAAACAATGCATTCTTCCCACCCCAGTATTAATGACAAACCCTTCACTAGCCACCCCGGTGTCAGGAGAATGGTAGGGTGAGAAATCAAAGGCCGTGTAGCTTTGTTTCTCTCCAGCACTAATGAATAATGCAGATAAACTGAAAGGGCCCAATCCCATTGTAGGATCTGATCCTATGGTCATTACTCAAGACCTTGTAATCAATAGAGACTTTTGCCTGCATAGAGACTTCAGAATTTGTCCTTTGGTGCTGTAGTATCACCTAACAGAGCTCATAGCACAATTCTGGGGCTAGTAAAAGCCCCCGTGAATGACACAGCCGCTTCCAAAGGGTGGAACGTCTTCCATTTCCCAACAGATAAGGCCACATAGCTATTTGCAGCCATTGTAATAAGCCAGTGAGACAGGGCAATAGCAAAATTCTGAGCCACCATAGGAGACAACGGGGACTCTCACATTCCAGGTGGGAGAGAGGGGCTTTCCTCGCTAGCCAGAGGGGTTTATTCAAAGGGATTAAGAAAAAGAGCTGGAAAGAGAAGACTCCAGCAAGTTTTGCTGTCAAGCAAACTGGTGCCCTGAAGGAATTGGATGGCCCAGCCTTGAGAAACAACAGCTGTTGCAATGCTGCGGAGAGAGTGGGTGACATTTTTTGTTCAAAGCTTTTTTTCCTGAAAAATCCAGATGCAGGTTGACCAAAATGTTTTGTGAATTGGTGTTGATTTTGCTGAATTATTTTGGTTGACTCCTGCTTCTCCCCCCCCCCCCCCCCCCGCAAAAAAAAACAATTGTGGAAAAAAATGAAACATTTTGTTTTGACACAATTTTTCATTTTGAAACTTACTTCAATTTCAATAAAAGTTTCAAAATGCTCAAAAAAAAGACCCAAAAATTTATTCTGGGTCAAATGAAACATTTTGTTCCAGCTGAAACGAATTATTTTGTCAACTTCTTGTTTCAACAAAAATTTCAAAAAGCTTTCGTGTCATACTGACTCACAACTAGTTGTTGTATTAATTATTATTATTGTTCTTCTGAATAGCCACCAAACTAAAAAATAAAAAAAACCCAGTGATTTGTACAGCGGTAGTTGCGAGACTCACTATGATAACCTGCTAAGTAAGCACTAGCCAGCAGGTGAAAGATACCTGATGGCAACTTTGTATCCAACACAGCATTTCTGAAAGACTTAAAAGCAGAGATGATGTATAATTAGGGAGCGTTCTCTGCTTCCCTGGTGGGGCTCTGACGATTCCCCCACTCTACTACCAGTTTTAAAAGTCATTCTCCCCACCTTCAAGGGGTCTTCAGGACAACTAAATACTTCCAGCCAAGGAGAGCTGGCTGGGAGGACGTCCTTGGGAGTGTCGTATGATTCTCTCTTCCGTCAGCCAGAGGAGTGACACTGGATCAAGGTGAGGTCTTCTTTTCTCTGCCTTCCTAAGGTGGCACTCTGCACTGACTCCCCTCCAGCTACGACAGCCCCAGGGAGCAAAAGACCTGGACCAGGAATCCAACCAAATTCCCCATGAAGCAATCAAGGCTGAGACTAGGAATCAAACCGTGTGGCAATGCAGAGCTCATACATTGGAATACAAGATTTGCCATTCCAGAGGATATCAGTGGGCCTTCAGGCCTAGGTTCCTACCCGTTCCCAGTTCCTTGATGCTCCACAGGCAAGTGAAAACCTCCTCATAATGAACCTGACTAATTATGCAATAAGAGAAAAACACCCTGCACCCATCAGCTGAAGCGCGAGGCTCAGTTCACCCCAATTAATTCACCTGGTCATAGAATGATTGTGGCCTTTGAGCAAGCTCAGTTTTTCTCGTTATTTTCCCCACTTGCTTTTACACCAGGGCAGCTCAGTAGTGGGACATTTAACCGGACGGTTTCAGCAGTTCCTAGGGAGAACAATAGATTGGACACCACGGTATTTGAATGAGGAGCTACTTCGTGTCCTTTTATTGTTTGGTCAATTATTTTTCCACTGAAGCCTGAGGTACACAAGACATAAATCAGAGGAGAATAGGAGCCTTTAGAGCTGCCCCTCAGACCAGGTAACGATAATAAGAGATTTTAATTAGTGAATCCAGACAAGAAAAGCAAAGCAGGGGTGAGGGTAAGCAGTGGAGCTGGAGAGCGGGGCGGAGAAAAGAAAACAAAGAAAGAAAACCATCACTTGTTTGGGATCTAGTCAGATGTTTCCAAAGCCACATTTTCCACATGACTCCCAGTAAAAGCTCTGGGTTTGATTATTAATCACAGACGCACCTCCATCCATCAACCCTTCTGGCCATGCTTCCCAATTTGTTTGATGCGCGCTCATTTCACATCTTCCCTATCGAGTGGAGCTGATCTGAGAAAGAGTTGTTTAAAGTAAAGCCCCCCCCAATAGGCACACCGGGAAGGAAATATTCTTCGACGTTTGTTAGCTACCTTGCCCTGAGCGCTCTGGAGAGATGCTGACACTTGGAGCGGCTTTCTAAATAGATGGGCTTTGCCTTTCGGCTCATACATCTGTTTAATGACCTCTCCGTGTGGGCACTTGACACGTGATTTATTGGGTATAAATTTTACCTTACGCTTAGATGTTGCAATTGCTAATTCCAAAAGGTGAGGCTACTTCACCTCAAGGGAACTTCGCCTAATGATATTCCACCCAGTTCTCGCTCAGTCCTTTCCTTCCCTTTTTTGCCTTTTAAAAACTTTTTGTTTTCCTTAAAATAAATGTGCTGCCAAAGCAGCTTTAGCAGGTTTCGAAGCCAATTGTGTTTTGCAAAAAAAGCAGCATCCCAGCTGATTTCCTGCAAACGAAAAGAACCCAACCCAACTTGAATTCTTTTACTGGCATTCGTAGCCTCTAATTCATAAATTCATCAGGACTTTCCCAGGATGTCAGTTTTGGCAAATGAGCGCAGAGTTGCCTAATGCTAATGGAGCGGTGGGCTGCCTGACCTCAGGAAATAGAAAGGCCAAACGTGAAAAACCAGAGCTGGGTTCAAGGCTGGGGCTGTGAACCCCAGATTCGAGGGTGAGGTCAGCCTGGGGTCAGAAAAGCATTGTGTGTGCGCAAAGAGAAATGCTGGTTTCCATTTAAAGCCTTTCATGCAGCTCAGAGAGACCCTTCTCCATTGTATGCTGGGAGCAGCCCGGCTGTTGGGAAATCTTCCTTGAAGACTCCTGACTGCAGGAATGGGAACAGATTGAAAACAGTCACACTTAAGTGTTACCAGCCAAACCCCTTCCATACCTTGGAAAGAAAGCAAGGGAGATATGCCTGTCTCTTTTCACTGGCTAACACAGATGGATTTCCTTTGGCATTTAAACGTGATGCATGTGCCAGGTGCTATTCATTAGAAATGATTTGTTGGAGTGAGTGTAGCTTGCCTGCCCATTAGGATACATTTACTTCACAGGTTAGTAATGATGGGTGCACTTAATAGTTTTTAAGTATCAGAGGGCATTTAAAGAGCCTTGGAAGGAAAAGATATCAATATTTACAGCTTCAATTTGTTGGTGGAGGAAAACAGTGTGTACGTCTGGAAGGGGTAGCTGCGTGGGATCGCGCAAAAAGGAGGCTGGATTCTAAGCTAAGGGAGCTTGCTAGCCGCCCAAGAGAAATGTTTTTAGGGTGAGATTTTAGGGGGGTGAAAGAGGGGAACTTCTCTCCAGTGCACGGTTACCAGTGGCTTCCATTGGTGATAGTAAATAATCATAGTACTTCGTTTTCAGAGGTGCTCCGCCCCCACCGCTCTGGCTGAAGTCAACGGGAACTGCGCAAATCAGGCCCACGGTGCTTTGCATTTCCGACGAAGTGGGTATTCACCCAGGAAAGCTCATGCTCCGATACGTCTGTTAGTCTATAAGGTGCCACAGGACTCTTTGCTGCTTTTGCATTTCTATTAGCGCCCTTCGTGCAAAGATCTTAAAGCGCTTCACAAACAGTAATTCATTAAGCTCTGTGACCTTCAGCCCATTTTAAGAAGGGTAAAACAGAGGCAGTTTGCCCAAGTTCATACACGGCAAGCCAGTCAGGCAAAGCCAGAGGCAGAACCCAGGTGTTCTGATTCCCAGTCCCCTGTTGTAATTGGACACACTCCTTCCACTGTGATTAAAGAGCTATTAGATTTGGGTTCTGCCGGCATGATAGGCCAGGCTAGCATTAGCAGAGGGTCATTCACAGAGGGAAGACGATGGCTGCTACATACCAATTCTCTCCACCCTCCCCCACAACCGAGGCTTCACTAGGAGAGAAATCCTGTTAACAGGCTTCTGCCGATAGGTGGCCATTTACTTAAGGCCCAATTTTTCATTAAAATAGCACATATGGCCATCAAGCATCGCAAGGTCACAGGGCTGCATTGTCTCAGCTTAATATGGTGCCATTAAGGCTGGGCTCTAATGTCTCAGATACAGCAAGTTCAGCAGAGTAAGATCAAGCATTGGGCAAAACTGCAATTTCCTCCTGTCCTCTTGCTGTGATCTTATCAAAGCCTGAGTGATTTTTATATAAGAATCTTCCCGGAAAACATTAAATATCGCATAAGGCTTTGCTCCCACTAGGCTGAGATGAGTTTGGGGTCCCTGTGTATTTATTTCCCTTTGTGCTATTGGATTGCTCTGCGCTTTTGTTTTTTTCCCCCTGTAAAGGTGGAAACGGTATTGGCTTAGTCGGCGGAAGCGGCCAGAGCTGAGAAATGATGGCCATTTTGCATTTTATCTTCGTCGTTTGTTTTTAAAAGTTCGATCTTAGTTCAGGCCCAGGCATTTTTGATTCAAGTTCTTGTCTCGGAGAGAGCACGGGGCGAGCACCGCTGAATCACTAATTTTTGCCATCGGCAGCAGCCCGCCAGTGCTATTACTCCTTTGTCTTGACTGAGGCCGGTCGCTGAAGCGAGGGGAAGAACAGCTTTGTGGTTAAGGCAGCCGACTGCAATTCAAAAAACACGGGTTCAATTGCCAGCTCTGGGCACCTCACCTCAGCCTCCTCTTTTCCTCACCTCGTAAAGAGGGTGATAGGACGTCTTTCCTCCCGGCTGTTTGTCTTGTTGATTTCATTACATTGTAAGCTCTTGCATGCAGGAACTTGATCTTACTATGCGTGTGTACTGCACTAGCACAACGGGGCCCTGATCTCGGCTGGGGCTTTTAGATGCTATTGTAATACAGAGAACAACATGAGAATTACAGAACAGGCGTAAAGGTAAATGCACGTAGATTGTAAACTCTTTGGAGCAAGGACTATATTTTAATCGCTCTAATGAGCCATACAAAGTTACGCCACCTGCCGTCTATCGTTTCATATAAATTGATAGAAGCTAGTTGTCAACCAATTTAAGTGTGTCCACATGGGGAGGATGGGATAGTTCAAAAAGAAAAAAAAGATTACAGTGAAACCGGTGCATAGTTGTGTGTGTAGACAAGTCCCGAGAGTGAGGAATCAGGTGCACTACCCTGATAAAAGTGACTGTGACGACAGTTTGTCCATGGTGGGGCAGAAGGGATCCATGAGGGGCTACTGGAAGAGTAAAAAGAGGAGTTACCTTCTTCCACAACCCACATCCACAGTCCTCCCCTCCCTAAGCGAACACCTGTGTCCCCTGCAACCGTTAGCTCATGTTACCCCACCGGAGTTACTCCACGGAGCTAGCCCCGCTCTGCCACGCTGCAACCAACACCTGAGTGACACAGACCGTCTGGATTTGTAGAGCGATCAGATTCACAGCTGATGAGTGGTGCTGTCTCTAGCTGTTGCCTGTCGCGGCATCCCCACTGCCTGGGCTAGCTCGAGTGTCGGCTTCAAGCCGTTCCCTCGGCGGGTACGTCTACACTGCAGCTGGGAACAAGCCTTCCCGCCTGGGGGGACGGACACGTGCGAGTGGAGCTCAAGCTAGCGTGCTAAAGTATGCAGCAGCTCCGGCACAACATCCCCATTACTCCATTAGTGTGCTAACTGGAGCCCGGCTGGGAGACTAGGCTGACCAGACAGCAAGTGTGAAAAATCAGGACAGGGGGTGGGGGGTAATAGGAGCCTATATAAGAAAAAGCCCCAAATATCAGGACTGTCCCTATAAAATCGAGACATCTGGTCACCCTATGGGAGACTCACTCCCAATGCAGTGTAGTCGTACCTGACAGGTCAGCTGGCTCAATTTTAAAGCCACCTTAGCTCAAGCTAGAGATGTGTGTGTGTGGATGGGAGTTGGGTTAGGGGCAGCACTTGAGTTTTGCCCTAGCTAATGCTGTAGTGAAGACAGGCCTAAAGCGTGCAAGGAGAGATTCTCTGGAAAATGAGAAATGCAAGTAGATATGCCAGTAAATCCAGGGTGGAGGAAATTAACTGTCTGCTTGTGCGTATACCCATTGTGTGTACACAATGCAATTGTGTGTATGCAAACATGGTAACGGTGCTTGGATTGTGCATACATGGAAGGCACGTTCACATGTGGTTATGTCTGTGTGTATTTTTGTTTGGTCGGTGCACATGGGGTGTGTGTGGACCAGAAACTCAGGTTAAGAGTCTGTGATGCAGCTCTAGCAATGGAAAGAGAGTTGCCAGCAACAAACAAAAAAGGAAACTAAATTAAAAAGCAAAGCTCCTCGGCCATTATTTCCCATCTGAGTCAGAACGGCTTAAAAGATAATTAGTTAATTGAGCTATGGAAGCCATCTCCCTATAGCTATGTGTCATCTCCTATTAGCTGTTCTGTAACACTAACTGAGATTACACAGAGACTCCCTGGAGATATTGATCATTCATTTACCAGGCCCCGTGCAAGAACCCTTCCCCTTCTCTCTTAGGAATGGTTTGCAGTGGAGAGCTACTCCATCATGCCACACTGCGCTCCACGGACAGCCATCAGCTGCAATTGTTTTCTAGTGAAAATAGATGTTCTGTATTGATCTCTCTCCTTCAGTGGAGTCCGGGGGCCTTCTCCTTAGTTACTCTAATAAAACACAACTAATTAAATTTGTGTCTTGCATTTTCAATATTGCATTATCCTAATTGCTAATTATGGGGACCACCTGTAAGGGAATAAGCAGTATTTCCCGCAAAGGATCCCCTAATGGCCTAAATGTCATCTATTGTAGGGAGGAAATCTTTCACCAAAGGCAAAGCCATGACTGAGGCCTGAAGGGGAATCCCTAAGGGGTGCCCATTAAAGGCTCTTTAACCCTTCAACTGCTGCCACTGCATTTGCAAAATCATGGGTTGTCCAGGAAGGTGTTCGTGCAAAAAATGTCTGCCAATCTGGAGCAGTTAGAGATGGGCCCAGACACAAACCACACATACAAATGTGTCTTGTCTTTGCGGGTTAACGGATTTGGATCCAAATGTCATTGCCGGACGCTATTTTTAGAACCATTCTGACCAAAACACTGGAACTGGGCAATCCAAATGTTGGGAAAATGGCTGGACTTGGCAGGAGCCGCAGAGCTGACTTCCTATTTCTGGGTATAGAAATGAGGGGCCTGCTTCAGGCACGGCGTCATTCCAGCAGGGCAGGACTGTCCCGGAGGGGGAGAGGACTGAACTCCTGGTGCTCCTCCGGGCGTGGTGTGGCTCCTCACCCTGGGTTGTGCCGAGAGGAGCGTGATCTAGCCCCATAAGGAAAAAAATATCACGGCGTATTTCATTAATCATTTGAAATAATGGATCTATCTAAGACTTTTGCCAGCTGCTTGGGAGCCAGAAAAAGAGGAAACTGGAGGAATAAACTATTCAGGGCAAATTATTCACTCATCTTCACTACGTATCATGCTACCGCAAACCATACCATACCCTGACATATTGCTATATCCAGACCATGCTATGATATACCCCAGCATGTCATAGAATCATAGAATCTCAGGGTTGGAAGGGACCTCAGGAGGTATCTAGTCCAACCCCCTGCTCAAAGCAGGACCAAACCCAACTAAATCATCCCAGCCAGGGCTTTGTCAAGCCTGACCTTAAAAACCTCATGCATACCCAAGTCACCAGACCCAGACCTTACCAAACCAGACCTCTGCCATAAAGCTTGTATTCTGTTTCAGTCTGAGACACAATATCTATTGATACATCTCTGGCAGCCAATCGCGGATGAAACAGACACCTAGCTCCAAATTCCCCAGCCATCTCTGGTAATAAATAGTTAGCTCTCATATAGCACTTTTCATCAGTAGATCTCAAAGCATTTTACAGATGGGGAAACTGAGGCACAGAGCTGGGACATGGTCTTGCCCAAGGTCACCCAGCAGGAGAAAGAGGGAGAGAACCCAAGTCTCGCAAGTCCCACTCCAGTGCGTTTCCCGCTAGGCCACACTGAACCCATTTCCAGTGAAATGTTATGAGGATCCTAACCAAACGGACTTAGTCTTCTGTGGCAGGGCTCTTTAGATGAAATGACAAATTCATTTAATATGCTCCCAGTGGGACGAGACCACTGGCAGAAAAAGCCTCTCCAAGCTAATTGTTAACCTTCTCTTTCTCGGGGTTGGAATGTTAAATCCTAATTAATGTTTGCTAACACACTTGTTTAATTTTTCCATGTGAATCACTGCTCAAATTCACCCCTCCCCCAGTTCTTCTGTTCTAGGTCTTTCAGTCACTGATTCATTTTTCATGTTTTTTGATACATTTATAGACTCCAAGGCCAAAAGGAACCACTGTGATCATCTAGTCTGACCTCCTGTATAACACAGGCCAGAGAACTTCCCCACAGTAATTCCTAGAGCAGAGCTTTTAGAAAAACATCCCATCTTGATTTAAAAATTGCCGGTGATGGAGAATCCACCACAACTCTTTGTAAATTGTTCCAGTGGTTAATTACTCTCACTGTTAAAAATTTACACCTGATTTCCTGTCTGAATTTGTCTCGCTTCAGCTCCCACCCTTTGGATCCTGTTAGACCTTTCTCTGCTAGACTGAAGAGCCCATTGTTAAATATGAAGAAAGGTACTTTTAAAAATGGCCTAAAAGCTTGAATTGGGATTTGGTCTGAAAGCAATTTTGAGAGATTCCCAAATTTCAATTTGATGGAGAAAAAAATTCAAACGCTACAAACTCCTCCGATATAGTCTGAGGGATATAATGGGGTTTATTTGGTCTCTCAGTACAATAAAAATACTTAGCTCTTACACGTTGCTTTTTGTCCATAGGACCCTTTATGCTTTCAAGGAAGGTAAGTATCTTTATCCCCATTTTACAGACAGGAGAATTGAGGCACAGATCATGTCACACAGCAGAGTAATGACTAAGTCAAGAGTAGAACCCAGTTTCCAGATCCTGCCTCCAGTCCACACTGCCTCTTCCTAGGATAGCTCCACACATGTCAATACTGCCACAATTTGGCTATGAAATTACAGTATTAATTGGAATGGAAAAGAACCCTAGACAAAACTGATGGATGGAATTAGGGGTCTCCTTGGCTTCTATTCTGCTCACAGGTTAAATTGAGCACAGGTCAGCTTTGGTTTATTTAGTCTCTTCCTTCCTCTAAGTGATCAGAATCTCAATAAC
Organism: Mauremys reevesii; assembly: GCF_016161935.1. NCBI lineage: Eukaryota > Metazoa > Chordata > Testudines > Geoemydidae > Mauremys > Mauremys reevesii. The sequence goes on from NC_052641.1 coordinate 18,333,643, forward strand.
GAAGGAGAATATTGATGCCAAAGTTTTAAGCAGTAAACATATAAACAGAATGAAAAGCAGCAGGATGCTTATGCCTCTCGACAGTGAAAACAGATCCTTTTTGTTTTTCTGTAGCAGATGTTAAGCTTCCAATACGAAAAAAAAAAATCTAAGGGAGACGTTTAGCGAAGTATAGCTTTGCACTCCAGAGTTATCACTCCAATTTCAACGGGGACTATAAAGTTTTATGAGCTATTAAATTGTCCTAAACCTCCTTTAACACACCAGCGCTAATGGTGGAGATTAAACATTTAGAAAAAGGAAGTTACCTTCGTGGACTCTTTTCATTCACTGGTATTCAGTCAATAACACTTTTATATAGTGGGGCCATTTGCTGCAGAGTATGAATTGTAATTACCTGTCATGCCCCGCAGGTGACTCCATCGTGAGGTTGGATTTGGTTTCTCCTGCAAAGTGGGGAAGTATCAGATCAGAAAGGAAGGATGTGCTTGTTTTTAAGGCACTGGACAGGAATTCAAGAGAGCAGGTTTAAATTCCTGGCTCTGCCAGACTCTGTGTGTGACCTTGCGCAATCAGTCTCTGCCTCAGTTTCCCTTTTGTCAAATGGGGACAACATACCTCTCTGTCACACTTTGTCTCTCTTGTCTATGGAGACTATATGCTTTGTGGGCCAGGGACTAATGCTTACTATATGTGTGGACAGCACGCAGCTCACGATGGGACCCCGGTCTTGGTTTGAGCCTCTAGGTGCTACTGTGATACAAATAAATAATAACTGGATGCTCATGCACCAGAACAGGTTAATAAGAATTCAAATGTGCACTGATCTAGCTCCTTTCATCAGAGGATCTTGGTGCACTTCACACACATTCATGAAGTCTCACCACATTCTCTGTAGGTATTATTTTATTGGTTTTACAGAGGTGTAAACTGAGCCACAGAGTTCAATGACTCGTTCAAGCTCATCCATTCAGCGGCCGAGCAAGGAAGAGAATCCAGGAGTCCTGCTCCAAATAGCTTGTTCTACCCAAATCAGAGTCTGACGACTGGGCAATAACTCCTCATTATTGTCCTTCCGTTTGACAGGGCCAGCGCACATTTAAATCACGTAGATGAAAATTCATATTAAAAAAAAAAAGTCTCCCTAGGATGCAGGAAGCTGGAACTTTAGTTTTATGATGGTCCAGGTCCAAAAAAGAAGGCCTCACATCAACCTTATATAAGGAATAGTGGAAAAATGGACCTTTCTTGGATCTCATTGGGTCAGGGGAATGAGTCATAAGGAACTCATGTGGAACCTCTGACCCATCCTGTGGTGGGATTGCTGTGGCCTTAGTGGTGGAGGGAATGAATGGGGTTGTGTTACCCTGTACAGCTGGGATGACTAAGGAAGAGTGTTGATCTGTGAAGGGAGTTCTATTTGCCCTTCTAGGTCAGGTAGGATGCAACAGGAAAGCTAGAAAAGAGGGGGAAATCATGGGGAAATCCCCTGAGCTCCCACACATATGCAGAAGGTTCAGTGAAAAAAGGGAAAAAAATCAACAGGTGCAGCTGCTGCAGGTTAGAGGTTTGAGATGCAGTTTGGCCTAGGCGTGAGATTTCATTGCCAGTCTCAGGCTATTTCAGAAACTCCAGCTCCTGGAATCATATGAATATGGGATAATCTCATCTTTCATCAACATTTCTAGCTTTCATGGTTGCAGAGAAAAGCTGGAAAAGGTGAACCCCAAAACTCCAAAAGCAGATTTTGTCCCCCTTGGTTTTAGAAGAGAACCCAAGTAAAAAGAACCCCAAAGTTGCCATTGTTTGAGCTAATTGCAAATGGTTTCATCCCAAACCCGTTGAATTCAATGGAGAGACTCCCACGGACTTCCATAGGCTCTCTCTCACTCACGACGAGGCATGTCTGGTGAGGCCGAGTTCTTATACAAGAAGATACCCTTCCTGTCCTGCCATGCAATGCACAGAGCTCTGCTGATCCCAGGTTGTATGAGGATGCATCCAAAAGGTGTGCCTTGTCTCCTGACACTGAGGAATTATCTTGGGGAAATTTAAGCTAGGAAAAGGAGAGGGGACCCATTGTTATGTTCTGCCAAAGGATTTGTATGAGAAATGAACATTTCCTCCTGGCATTGTACTTTACTGTTGAAACATAGAATACATACAACATAGAAACCTGGACAAGAACATTGAGCACAAGTCTATGGAATAGACAAACGTCTGGCAAACCTTATTGATGCTGTTCTGCACCAACTGGCCAATAGTTTTCACATAGCATAAGAGTGTTGTTTGTTAACTCTCCAGGGTGGCAATGCTCCCTGCTGGTTGTCTGATTTCCATTTTCCTGTGTTAGGATTATTCAAGACTGTTTTCCTGGTACAATTATTTAGATTTCATGCTTTAGACTTTTATCAGTGAATTCTCTCTTATCCTAGCTCTTGTAGCAGGATGCAAACTGATTGCCTTCAGAGGCCAGGAAGAGATTTTCCTCCTCATACACAGTTTCAGCTAGATACATTATCAGGGGGGAGGGGGGGTGTTAATCCCTTCCTTCAAAGCATCAGGTATCTGCTACTCCAGGGAGGGAGGAAGTTGGACTAAATGGACCCCTGGTGTCATCCAGTATAACAAATTCTGTATTCCACCTCTATTAGGACCAAAGTCTCTTACAGGCAAGGCACATGCTGTGAAGTTTAGGATTCAAACTTTGGTACAAATCTACAGCTGATAGATCAGGCTGGCACATGGACCCTCTCTTGGGCTATTGGCTCTACGTAATTTCTTCCTTTCTTTGGGCTTTGAAACTGTGAAGGAGAAATATTGTATGAGGGACACACATAGGAGCCCTTTTTGTTACCAAAGATGCATTTCCAGCTTCTGAGATTCTTTCGAGTAAGAGCAGAGACCATGTGGAGAAGCACCTAGCACATCATAAGCCCTAGTAATGATCAGTCATTATGCAATGACTGTTTAGTATGGGGTGCACGCACATTTTGGAAACGCATTATGAGACTATCCTTTGCATCAGCACTGAAGGCCTGATCTCCTCTGTACTGTGTATTGTATTCACACATGTTAGTGTGGTGTGTGTTTAGTGTTATGGGTGAACCGCCCTACTAGGCTCTATGTTTGGTTGTGAGTCCTGTGAGGGAAGGGACACATCTTCCATATTGGGTACTGCCAAAGGAGTGTGGAGTACTCCTAAGAAAACCTCTCCTGATGCGTTCTTACCCCCAGCATGCTGCCTAGCAGGACATTTTCATATAGGCAGACTTTAGAAGGATGCAAATCAGAGGTAAATTCCAACACCAGTTCTCTCCCCCAAAGCAAACTTAGGATCTAGAGCTGAACTTTGCAGTTGCCCCTTGCTATCTAATGGGCTAAATCAAAACCATTGATTTGGAGTCTTCTGAACATTGAGGAGATTTAGATGCATCCTGGCTGCTCTCTGTGCAATTCTTAATTATTCCCTGTAGCACGGAGATACTCTGGCACCCTAGACATTTCTAAGCTAGATAGAGGCAGACTTTACAGCTCAGTTCTGTCTCTAATGTAAATGAACCTCCAGAAGTGTTTAGCCACTAAACAAATAAATATCAGTCATTACTTTTTGTGAAGCATGAGATACAGATCTAGGTTTGTTCAATAAGCAGAAACTACAAACAAAACACCTTACTGGAGCTCAAATCACCTTAGACTACAGCCCTAGAGCTCACTACTGAGCATGCCAGCAGCCCCACCACACCTCAGACCACCCTCTCTCTGGCCTGTCCCTGACTACAGCCACTGTGGCCTTATATAGCAGCCTCAGCTATCCCACAATGCCATGCTGCTTGCTCCTGACCCCACCCCGTGCACAGGTGTGGCAGTTTAGCCTTAACTGTGTTGCTAAACTCAGGCAAGCATGAAAAAGAGGCTCCTGCAGACTCCCTTGTTCAAAGAGGTAGAAAAAAAGACCCAACACAAAGTTCTGCAGGAGCATCTCTGCTTCTGGCTCCTTGTCTGCTGCAGTGTTAATAGTGCAGGGGACCATTCCAATAGGGAACCTGCAGCATTTCCAAACACTTTGACTCATCCTTCCAGTTCCCTGGCTTTCCTGTTAACAGGCAGAATGTATATGGGGAATGCAAACACCATCATGAGAAAACTGGCCTTTCTGCTGAATGTCACTGAGTTCTGCACAGTGGGAGTGTTGGCACACAATTGCTAGCTTCAATCTGTACAGTGATGTATATAGATAGATAGATAGATGTGTGTAAGACTTAGTGGAATACTGGTAATAACAGGTGGTCCTTTTAAGCACTTTTCAGCAGTGGATCTCAAAGCACTTTATAATCTCTAGTTTATTTAGCTTCGCAGCACCCCTGTGAAGCAGGGAAAGTATTGCTATTCCTATTTTACAGATGGGGAGCAGCGGCACATAAAAACTAAGCCATGCACCCAGGGAGTCTGTGATATTGCAGGAGCCTGAACCTGGGTCTTAGCAGTCCTAGAGCAGGGGCATAGCCACCAAGCCATTTAAACAGGCCTTGTTTAGTTTGGTAGTTTTTATGTGTTGTAATCCCAATACTTCCCTGTGCTCTCACCATTACGGTGCTGCTGATGCTATTATTAGAATGAGAGCAAGGCCTACAGTAGGTAGCAACCTGTGTGCGAGTCTAAAACATATCCCCAGCTATAGCTTGGTTCACTAGCTAGACCATTAGCTTGCAGAGCAAGGGGGTTGGGGTCTGTTCCCAGCTGTGCCACTGAATTAGACAAGTCATTTGAAGCCACACTCTGAATAGTGGCCTTTAACTCTGCATGCTGAATTTCTGAGCACCTGGCTTGAAATTCCTGAAGGGGTCTTATGTTCAGAGGTACAAAGCATCAACATAAACTGGAGTGGGGAGCGCTCAGTGAGCCTGAAAATGACCCTTGTGGCAGGTCTGGCAATTTCCTGCAATATCTTTGGAAAACCTTGTTAAATTAAGATTAAGTATCTTTGGAGTCCATTGTATGAAATGCACAAGTCCTGTATTATTGTGGGCCTGGATGCTCAAAGGACTGTACTGAACAATGCGGCAGACAAGAAGGGTCTTTTGGGCCAACATGTGTGATGCTGATTTTCTGGGGAATGTCTAGAGGGAGGTGACTGCAAATTCTCCACCCCTGCTTTAGGCAAAAACTCAGCCTTTTGAAGCTGTGCTCTGAGGAGTGGACTTTTGTCTGCTAATCACCTGGTACATAAAGTCAAGATGAAAGGCCCAAGCTGTATAAAGGAAGGACGGTGACTGTGCTTAGCTAAGGCTGTTACTAACTTGTTGTAACCACAGAAACCCGCCTTGGTGGGATCTGAAAGACTGACTCCTACCAGAGCCCTTCTCGGACTTGGGAGGGGAATCGCTGGTAAGCTTATTAGCATGTATGTAGGTTCTGGTATAGCTCTTAAGACATTTTCTCTGTAATGCTTTCACCTTATACCTGCTGGCAGTTCCATGGCTCACAGAGGAAGCTAAGTGCAGATGCTGGCCTATTTAGGCTGTCCGGCTTGTTGGGGTAGCCTGAAAACACCCTGGTCAGGAAGGAAACACGGGTGTCTTCCCAAGACTGGTGATGGCTGAGGAGCTGGGAGCTTACAGGGGGAACCCTCCGGGGACCACGCAGGTGCAGTTACCTTGAATTGTGACCCTGTATCAAAGGCAGCCAAACTCAGTGGCCATTAAAGCCGGTAAAAAGGGATGAACATTTTTTTGGTGAAAATTTGTTCATAGAAATTAAAAAGAGAAAATCATCCAGGGCTAGTGTCACTTTTGAAAACCGAGCAGCCGGTGCTGTTAAACAGCCATCTGATTATTATGACAGCACCGGGAGGCCCTCAGCTGAGCTCATGACCCTTTGGACTAGGTGTTTTGCAAATACACAGCGAGAGACAGTGCCTGCCCTGAAGAATTGATACTCTAAACAGTCCCCTAGGCTGAGACGGGAAACACAAGTGAAGTGATTACCCAAGGTCAGAGCCACAAATAGAACTCAGGTGTCCTCACCCTCAGTCCGGTCCTTATCTACTTGACCTTGCTGCGGCTGGCTAGAATGTGCTGTGTGCCCATCACTGTGTCCTTTGGGACCTCAATAAAGCTTTTAAACCCTTTTGCTCCATTTATTTGACATGCCCACCGCTGTCCCTTTTGCCTCACTATCAGACACGTAGTTTGGAGAATTTAGGGCAGCGGCGCTAAAGGGCTTTTATAATTATTGCCCAAGCCTTTCAGGGGTTTAGGCAAGGCTTGAAACGAGGCCATGTCATTTCTCCCTCTTCTTCGTCTTCCTTTTTTTTTTGGTCACTGTCTACGGATGCTTCGGGCTGAATTAATTGAGATGTGTGGTTCTGAATTTTTTTGGCTGCTGGATATCGAGCCATTCAGCAGTTCTCGGAGCCTTCCCCCCATAGGCTGTTATTGTACCAGACAGAGAGGGGGAGGAGGACTTGGCAACAGCCTGATTTGTTGGCTTGTTAGTTCTGCTCCTTCAAACAGTCCATAGTGTCATATTTCTAAACGCTGACAGGGAGAGACGTCAGCCAAAATGCTCCTTGCGAGCGGACGGGAGAGCACTGCCTGCTTCATGCCGCTCGTGGGACAATTATTAGCGTTGCATTTGAAGTTAAAACGCTGGGTTTATTTTTTTTCCTAATTGAGGCCGGAGCACAGGATCAGGGATATTCTGGGATCAGGATGGATATTTAAGACAGCGGGCTGAGAGAGCTTGCTGGATGACAGGACAGCTGCGCATGAGGGGGCAATAGAGAAAACCTCTCCATTAATCACCTCAGTTTATCCTCCTTGGCTGGGATCAATGAATGGCCAGAGCCTGGTGTAAATCAGTGTGCTTTCATGGGCCCAGATCGCCCAGTGCCCTGTTGTGTGACCTTGGACAAATCACTTCATCACTACTGGTTCCTCTCCCACTCCTTGCCCATATCCTACAAAGATTGACTCACTTGCTTAACTTTAAGTATGAGGGTAGCTCCATTGGATGCAGTGGAACTAATCACGGGTGTAAAGTTACGCGCCTGCATTCATCGTTGCAAGACTGGGGTCTGGGATGTAAGATCTTCAGGGCAGGGACTATGACTCAGATCCTCAAAGGTATTTAGGTGCTTAACTTCCATTGATTGTGTTTGTACAGCGCCTAGCACAATGGAGCCCTGATACTGGTTGGGTCTTCTAGGTGCTACTGTGATACAAATAATTGTAAAATGTGGCTATTCCCTCCGCTTTCCCGAGCTCATTCCCCAGGAGCAGCAGCCACATAAGACTCCCAATACAGATGGGCATGAACCACCAAATTTGTAGCTGGATCTGAATGTGTTCAAGATTCAGGGTATTGTTAGGATCTAGCGTTTCAGTTTGGGACCATTATAATGTATTTCTTGAAATGTATTTCTGTTCAAATTTCCTACCGTCTAACAGAAATATTATCCCGTAGCCTGGCTCCCTTTCACCCCAGACTTGTTTGCATTTCAGTGGTGAGTGAAGCCATGCCTGTATATTAATTATCTAACTGTTAAATATCTCTGGAAACTTTCTAGGTGAAGGATTCAGTGGAACTCATCTTGTACTGAACTCCGATGGAGTCAAACTCCATCTACAGTGAAGCAGAATGAAAGTCCTGTATTGTTTCAGAATGTCATCAGGTGAAGTCGGCGTTTCTGTTTTGGGACAAACTTCCTCCTAGTTTTACTAAGAGGTTTCCATTATAAGTGTAAAAAGAGGGGCGTCTGAATTTACCTCTGGTGTTAATTCCCTGATCTTTGAAAGAATTCCATCAAAGATGAATTTGGGCCATTGCTACAAGAGCCCATTAGACAAGAAGATCCTGCCCCTCTCTCACATCAGTTCTTAACTCTTGCTTTTTTTCTCTTCATTTCATCCACATTTTTCATTTATGGCTTGATTGGAAGCCCAGAGAAGTTAATAGGCCTAATGTGCATTTTGACCTACAAGGTTTGGTAACTTACCGCTTCAAGTTCATATACACGGCCACGTGTTAAGCAACCAAAGCTAATTCCCTGATTCCCACAGAAACGCTGCAAAAGACGAACGTGCCAAGGAAATGGATGCTGTGTTCTGAATTTTCCACTGACTTCAATGGGCCTTAGATCCAAAAATGGGCTCAAACGCTGTGCCTCAGGTCCACCTTGACTTTATACAGAGAGATCTAGGGGTCAGCCACCTCTCTGGCCTGATGTTACTGAGCTGAATTAAATGGGGTTACTCTGGGGCTTAAGTGACTGTAGTTCAACTACATACCAAAAAGTTGGCTGGGGAGGGGAACGCAGGAGTGAGAAAGGCTTATTCTTACAACCACACTAGTGGCGGATATATACAAGGTGGTTAAAAAACTGGATATACCACAGTGGTTGCACCCATTACACCCGAATGAGAGGAGAATCAGGCCTTGACTACACTAGGGAATTGCCCTGATATCAGCCAACACTCAATGTTTCTGCACCATTGCAAAGCCCTAGTGCAGACAGGGTAAAATAGCTAGAAGCCACGAGCTGCGAACAGAGGTAAGCCCCACCAGTGTAAATAACACTTCGCAGGCCTATGTTAGAGGTTTGCCCTGGTGGCTATAATGAGGGAATAGGCAGCGACTTCCCCTCTGCCTGGTGGGTGCTCGCCCCCCCCCCCGCCCCTGCCTCTTCCCATACCTGTACCGCCCCCTTTCCCCCCCCATTCCACCCCCTTCCCCGCCTCCTCCCCTGAGTCCTAAGCGCCACCAAACAGCTGTTAGGCGGTGGTGGGGTGGGAAGTGCTGGGAGGGAGGGAGCGGGAGGAGCGGGGATGTGGCATGCTTGGGAGGGGAGAAGGAGGTGAGGAGGCGGAGCTTGGCTGCTGGTGGGTGCAGAGCACCCACTAATTTTTCCCCGTGGGTGCTCCAGCCCCGGCGCCTATGAATGAGGGCAAATCCACAAGGCCTCAGTGTTTGTACTTGAAATCAAAAAGCTTAGAGAAAGGAAAAGAAAGAACTATGCTCTGGTAGGGCTTGTCTCCATGGGCAAACTGACCAGCAGGACTATTCCGGTGTAATTACAGTGCTGTTGCTAGGCTGGTATAACTCCCCAGGTGAATAGCATCTATTGGGATTTCAAGTGCCTTTTTCTGGTTTAGCTGATGTCTCTACTCTTAATTATATCACTATAGCTAAGCCGGTCAATTTCCCCATTTAGACCAGGCGGTAGTGGCAGAGCACAGAGGATATGTCTGTGCGTGCACGTTGCACGGTGTACTCAGTGCAGCTCCGAAGAGCGAGAGAGAGAAAGAAAGAGGGAGAAGAATAGAAAAGAATGTGTGAGGGAAAGAGAGTGTTATTGCCACATCCCACTGAGCGTCTGAGGCGGAGGCAGCAGGCAGCCTTTCTCCAGCTGGGTTCTTCTTTTGCAATTCCTGTGTCTTGTTTCTCAGTAATTTATATTGACAGAGACTTTCAAAACACTTTAGGGTTGTTTACAATGTTGAGCAAGAACATTTTGTCTCCTGTCCTCTTCATCCTTAAAGAAGATTCTCTCCTCTATCCATTCCCACCACCCTCCCCTCTTCTCTCCTTAAAGAGATACACCGCTCTCGCTGATCCACACGGTTACTTCGCTAGAGCTCAGGATGAAAGGAAAATGCATCTGCAACACTGATGAGTTAAAAGGGAAGGAGGGCAGAAAAAGATCTTTGACATAACGTGCCATTATGTCTGATCAAAAATTTGACTTTTCAATCAGAGCAAAGGGATTATTTCTCTGGGGGAAACTCTATTTGCTTAAATTGTGTCTCTGTGTGTGAATTATGTTTATCATATCCTGGGAGGCACATGACCTCCAGCATACACTCAGTGTCAGAAGAGCTGGGTTCTACTCGTGGATCTGCCTTTGACTCAACGTGTCATGGCCCTGCTCTGTGCCTCAGTTTCCCCATCGGTAAAATTGGGCGTTACATTTACTCTCCTAGGTCAAAAGCAGCAAAGAGTCCTGTGGCACCTTATAGACTAACAGACGTTTTGGAGCATGAGCTTTCGTGGGTGAATACCCACTTCGTCTCCTAGGTCAAGTGCTTTGAGATCTTCCGAGGAAGTGCTACATGTGATTCCTACTCAGTGGAGTTAGACCATGGATGGAATTTAGATAATTGAAATCCCTTCCCTCTTTAACCACTCTGAACTCCGCCCCCTCTCTCATCCAGCCCTTTTAGCAGTCCCTGCTTCTTGCATCTGGCTGCTTTGATGTTCTCTCATCTCCTTGCTGTCTGCTTGTGAACGTGTATCCTTGACACTGCAGGAGAAGAGTGCACCCCTACAGAATGAGTGCAGTCCTGCGCCCTTTCCACCAACACTGGGCAATTTTAAAAAGTCTTTTAAATGTTCCTCTGTCGTCTCCAATAGGCTTGAAAACAGAAGCATTCAATGCTTTTAAAAAGCCTGCAACCCTGGGAAATACAAGGACTTACCTTCCTCCTATGGACAAGCCCTCTGGTTTGTTTGAATTCACAGTCTGCTCTCCCTTAAAGGCTACAGCATGCAAGGACATTGGACTGTGCTAACAGAAGCACTCCGTGGGGGAGAGTGTTACTAATTTACATGCGTTGGGTTTGATTTTAAGCCAGACCTTTTTCATCGGCCACCTGTTTTCAAAACCCTGAGCTTTCCAGGGTGGTGTCATGGGTGCAGGATCCTCACGTGGGTCCCCAGAGCCTTTCCCTGCAATTAGCAGGTCAGCCATGCAGGGTGGTAGTGGGAATGTGACAGGGCATCATGCACGATCCGAAGGCATTTCTGGCAGAAAAGCAACAATGTGGAAAATTCACTGAAAACCTCACGTTTTCCAGGAGGTTCTGGTGCTTTGCTTTGAGCTGGAGCCCTGGCCAATTCTTACTTTGCCAACGGGCTGCTGTGTCTGTGAGAGATCAGCTAACTCTGCATGACAGAGATTGCAGAGACTTCCCACTAATCTGTACTTAGCAAGTCCCATTTGGGGAATGGAAGGGAGAAAGTAGAAGGGACCTGATCCTGTAAACTCCCCATGTAAGGAGCTGAGCATCCTCAACCAGACTTTGCAGCATCTGCCTCATAATCCCACCAGATTGCATTACTGTGGGCCACATCCCTGGTTGGGGTCTCACTGAAGTCAGTAGTGCTATGCTGATTTACACAAGCTGAAGATCCAGCCAATACGTTTCCTCCCAGCACCAGGAAGCCCAGGGGTGGCCAACATGCTAGGGAGTTTTACTGAGTTCTGGTTTTCCCCTCTAAATTTATGCTGTGCTCTCAGGTTGCCCCCGGTGCAGCTCCAAAGGCTACGAGCCGCTGTGCCACAAAATGGGAATTTAAATTCCATCCATCTACAGCTTTTAGCCCATAGACAGATCACAGCGTTGGCCCTGTTCATTGCTGCTTTATCCAGTGCTGCACTAGGGTAACTCCTTCCACTTCACGTGTAAATCTACAGTCACACCGTGCTGAACCAGGGTCTCGCTCTTCAAAACAGTGCGTGCGCTGCTAACTGTGGCCACCACAAAGCTAGTCACCGGGGCTGACTTTTCAGGAGAAGGTATGAATCTACTAAACATGGGCCAGAGCGTAGACCTTGGACCTGAACGGCTCTGAAGTGAACAGAGGTTCAGGATCCAAACTCAGATCCTGACTGCAAAGCCGACCCCTTCTTCTATATTCTATAATGGGATAAGGCAAAACCCCAGATCCCTGAATTTTGATGGGTTAAAAAGTGAGACTGGAATGTTGTGGCTTGGGACCAATTTGTGTGTGTGTGTGTGTGTGTGTGTGTGTGTGTGTGTGTGCACGCACACCCAGATTCTAGAACAAATTCAGCATTGTCCAGGGTGGGTCTTTCAAGGACAAATACAAACCCATTGACTTCAGTTGGAGATGTGGCCTCTCAGCACACTGCCAGATGCAGGGACTGGAGGACAGGGACTGGAGCACTCGATAATTGCCCTGTTCCGTTCATGCCCTCTGAAGCAGCTGCCACTGGCCACTGGGATAGATGGACCATTGGTCTGACGCAGTATGGCTGCTCTTATGCACCTCTGAAAAACTAATCTTTGACATAGGTATCTAGTACAGAGATAGGTGCCTAACTTTAGGTACCCAAGCTTGGGGTCCTATCTGCTCTGTGTGCACGTCAAAGATCAAGTGGTATTTAGCATGAGAGCAGAATTTCCCACTCCCACAACTGTTGTGCAACTGGGTGCCAGTTATCTGCCCGGCTGCTGCCTTACCGACCACAAGGCGGATGCACGTGGGTGGACCGAGTCCTGTGTGTATATAGTTTACCTTCCCTTTCAGGGAGGGCTAATTTACCCATGGCAGTGCCACTACAAATCAGATCCCTCTGTCTCTCCGTTCTTAAAGATAAGTGTCATAACAGAGATCAACCAGCTATGAATTACACTCACGCTCCTATTGATTGCTTTGCAGATAAATACGTATTCTGGGGAAGCCATTTCCGTGTGCATCTGTCGCCGTTTCCCCTTCCAAACTGCTGCACATGCCTAATCAAACATGCCAGCGTGGCCGTGCCCATGTCGGGAAAATCATTTACACATATTAATAAGGAAAATGGGAGAAATATGTATCCAGAGGGAGGGTTTGCCGACACGTGGCATCTGCTTGACAAGGGGCTCTGTCAGGAGCAGCCTGAACAGTGCCATGATAACTGTTCAAAGTGGATGAGCTTTCTGTCAACAACTTAATAACCATCGCCTGCTAAGAATGAGCTTCAGCCAACGCTTTCTGCAATGAATGGCTGATAATGAGCAGGTTAGGCTGAGGAGACAGGCTGTTTCTGTCAAAGCGGTGGGCTTGTCTATAGAAAGAGATGCAAAAAAACCTAGTTTTCTCTGTATCAGTTAACATAGGAGTTTAGGAATGAAGATGTGATGATGATGAGCATGGATAAGAACCTGTATAGAATAGACTAGAATAGAATCACCATACTGGATCAGTCCCAAGATACATATATGCCAGTATCCTATCTCTGCCAGTGGCCATAACCAGATGTTTCAGAGGAAGGTACACTAAACCATAGAGTAGGCAGTATAATTAATTCACCAGGAAAGTCTCCTCTTAACCCCTAATAGTTAGAGATTGGTTTAAGCCCTGAATTGTGGGGTCTTATATCCTTTCCCAAAGTACTTTTTCTAAAGTTTTTACTACTGTAAAAGTGGATTTTCTTATTAATGATATAAGTATCGAGGCCTTTGAAGCCTTCTAACTTCTTGGCTTCAAGGTAATCCCGTGGCAATGAGTTCCACAGTCTAATTACGAACTGTGCACAAAAATATTGCCTCATCAGCTTTGAATTTGCCACCTTTCGATTTCTTGGGATGCCCCCTTGTTCTGGTATTATGAGAAAGGAAGTTCCTGATCTCCCATCTCAAGGCCACTCATTATTTTATATATTCTTACCATGCTCCCTCCACCCCAATTCATCTATTTTTCTAAAGTAAACAATCCCAGTCTTTTGCTGAATGAATGTTACGGCATACTAATAAAATCTGCCGTGTCCAGTCTCCTGCAGGCAGCTGTTACATTGCTGGAGTCTAGTAAAGGAGTAAACCCAAGGTTAAATAGTACTAAAGCAAGAAAACCATGTGTTTGTCTTGACTCTGGGCTTCCACACTTTTGGTGTCAGCAGCTATGTCACTTTTCAATCAAATGAACCTCCGGTAAGTGAATCAGAGAAAAGCTGTAATTATAAATCCCAATTTAAGTCCAAGTGGCAAGAAATGCTTCTCACCATGTGGATTTTTGCCAGCTCTCCCTCTTGGGGCATGATTCTTCTGTTTCAAACAGTGGCGTAAATCAGGAGTAACTCCATTGAAGAGTTACCCTCAGTTGGTTTGATTTGGCATTGTTCCTTTTAAATCAATGGCCTTTCGCTGATTGACACCAGCGGCAGATCTGGTCTAATGGGGCCAATTCATTGTTGCGCTGCACTTTGGTCATTTTCAGTAGTGCCACCTAAGTGCAAGGTGGGTGCAAAGCAGGGTGCGGTTTCATACTCGCTTTGCACTGGCATAAAAGGTTCTACCCAAGAAGCAGGGCAATGAAGAACTGGGCCCAGTGGTCTCTTTTTTCCTCCCATGCAGGTGTAAATAAGAAGTAACTGTACCGAAGCCAATGGAGTTGAACTGGAGAACTGGGACCAATGGGGTTCCTCTGGTGTAAAAAAAGGGTGTAAATGTGCTCAGACTTTGGATGTTAGTGCCCAGATCGGAGCCCATACTCTCATCTCAGCTACACTGGTGCGAATCCACGTGGTCTGAATCACTTCACTTACTCCAGTATGAAACTAGAGTAGCCCCTCTGACTTCAGTGGAGTTTCTTTGGATTTTCACCAGTGTGAGAGGACAATGAAGCCCAGTGGGGTTACTCCGGATTTACACTGGTGGCGCTAAGATCCGGATCTGGCTCAGGGCCCTTCTGCTTCGTGTGTGTGGATGTGCTGACACTGTGCAGGTCACCCACTGCCAGGGGACACCGAGCAAGAGAAGCCACCTCTATGCGCTCATTTTGGGGGAACAAGGAATTAGCCCTTGGTCAGCAAATTTCTTTGGCTGCTTGAGACTCAGGCAAAATACTTCTGAGCAGCAGACAGATAACAAGAAATCAGACACTCGCTTAAAGGGGCTGCAGACAGGAACAGCAAGCCACGGGTGTTTCTAATGGGAATGAGCTGGGGTGTCTCTCGTAACAAATCGCAGAACGGAGGTGGGGAAATGAGACACCAGGCAGACTAGTAAGGTGGCGCTAGGACCCGTATCAAGCTGTTATGATCAGAGCCGTTAGGACAACGTGCAGTGGGGTTCAGATCTGGGGCGAGCTTGGGTGCTGTGGCCCACCCTGACATGACCCCCCTACGTCTGGGCTTGCGAGGAGTCCTTGGAACACAGACTTATAGGAATTGTGCACAGGACATAAGGGTGGGGTGGGGGCTTCCAGGGCCCCTTTATGCTGCTCCAGCTCTTTTACCCTGTATAAAAGGGCCAGGGTGGGGGTGATGCTCTCATCACTGGTGTTATGGAGAGTGACGAGCCCAACCCCCACGCCGTAGAGATGAACACCCTGAGCTGTGGCGAAAGTTCAGGTCTAACTCTGGACCAGTGGTTAAGGGACTGGAGTGGAGCCTGGTCTGCACCTAAAGTGTAGGTCAACCTAGCTACATTGCGTAGGCTATGAAAACATTGGCGCCGTTAGCACCATTGTTAGATTGACCTAAGCCCTGGTGTGGACGTGGCTAGGTCGGCGGAAGGATTCCCGCCTCTTGCAGATAGGCTTTTCCCATTTTTCTGGGATTTTGCCCATCTGTCGATGCTGGGAGCGTCTACACTAGGGTGCCGTAGCGGTGCCGCGCTAGTGGCCATAGTGTAGATATATCCTGGGACCCAAGCATAGGCACTGACTCCATGGGTGCTCCAGGACTGGAGCACCCACAGAGAAAAATAACAGGTGCTTGGTGGAGGGGAGTGTTAAACACCCCCTGGCTAGAGGGGAAGTCAGAGCCTATGGACCCAAGAGATCTGGGCCTCTGCCACAGACTTTTTGTATGACCTTGGTCATGTCACTCCGGGCTTGTCTACGCTTAAAATGCTGCAGTGGATCAACTGTGCTGCTTAGGGCTTCAGTGAAGACACTGCCTATGCCAATGGGAGGGGTTGTCCTGTGGGCATAGGTACTCCACCTCCCCGAGAGCGGGTAGCTAAGTCGATGGGAGAATTCTCCCTTTGACCTAGTGCTGTTTACACTGGGGGTTAGGTCGGTTTAACTGCATTGCTCAGGAGTGTGGATCTTTCACAACCCTGAGCGACACAATTATACTGACCTAATTTCCTAGTGTAGACCAGGCTTTAATATCTCTGTGCCTCAGTTCCCCGTCTGTCAAGCAGGGATCATGATCTGTCCTTTGTCCATCTGGACTATTTAGATTGTAAGCTCTTTGAAGCCAGAACTGTCTCTTATTGTCTGCCTGTACAGTGCTCAGGACAACTGGGGCCTGTAGGCAGTACAGTAATAGAAACCATAATAACTTTATGGCTCTGTTTTTTTCCAGCTGGGTGTTGATTTGATTTTTTGGGTTTGCTTAAACCTGAAACACAAGCTGGAACGTGGCTACAGGGGGGGCGGTGAACAACCCCTGCAAATATAGGTATAGGAACCTCTGCAGGGAGAATTCACTAAGCTTTGCACAGCTCTGCTAATGAATTCTACCCCCCTCCCCCGCAAGGTAAGGCAAGTATTTTACAGATGCTAAAACTGAGGCAAGGGGGAAGGTTGAGGCTGAAGCTTTCAAACTTGGGTGCCTAAGGTTACTCCCCTAACTCCATATATCGATAAATATCCCATTTTTAAGAGACGCTGAACAGTAGCTCCCATTGATTCCAGTGGCAGCTGAGAATGCCAAAGTAGGATAATGAAAATATGCCCTTATTCTTCCATGATGCTACAAATCCCATTCCCCCAGCTTCTAACTTATATCCAAATAACGTTTTAAAACCACAGAAATGAAGCCATGCAGTGCCCGATGCAATAAATGCTTTTTTCCGAGGGCCGTGTTTCCTACTGTGATTAGGTGCAAGGAAGCCAGAAGGGTCACTCATAATAATGAGCCCTGTGCTCAGCAGTAAGTGTTGTAAGCACTGGACTCCAAAGGTCAGAACCTCAGCTTGTGTAAATGTGCAGAGCGCTACTGAATTTAATGGAGCTTCTTTGATTTCCACCAGCTGAAGAGCTGGTCCTAAGGTTTTATTATGTGCCTACTCCAATTTTTTTTAGCAGAACAATCTTAATGTCATTTAAGAAACCAAACAGAAATATCTCTGAATTTTTGGGAAGCCTGAAACAACTGTCTGCTACTTGTTGTTTTGGGAATTTTCTGAAAGAGGCTCTCTTGCTGGAAGGGTGCATCATAACACTACCCTATTTCTTAAAATTCAGAACACACAAGAACCCAAAACCAGAGAGAGACAAAGCAGGCTGCTCTCTAGTGCAAAAAGGCACAAATCACCCCACATTAGTCTAGGCTGTCTGGCTCCAGATTAACACTGATCACACTTGCACACTTTCCTACAGAGCTCCCTATCTTACCAGCAGGACCAGTATTTAAAGTGACAGCATGCAATTCTTACAGTTTTCAGTACACCACAGGTTTGAATTGGGACCAGTTCACTCTTACGGGTCTAATCCCCACCTCATGTATAATGGTGGCTGTCATCAGCTGAGGATCTGGCCCATAATATGTGAAATCAGCCACTCATTAGTGTCTCTTGCAATATTTCTGCACATGGGGTAAAATGAAAACAGACGCCATCTGCCAAATTGCCACCTGGAACAAATTTTTACAGCTGAGTTATGATCAGCCTTGGAAAGTAAGAGTTTTTCCTTAACGTTAACCATTTAACGAAGTACTTGGATGCGGCTGCTGAATGGTTTCACACCAGGGCTGCCTCTGCTGAATCCCATTACCGAGTTCCCAGAACCAGTACCAGAAATAGGACTATACGGCGTTCCCACACAACATGCACGTAGCGACATCGGCACAGCATCTCCGTTAGCAACGTTGTACTGGCGTCATCAACCTTTGACTACAGCTTAGAGTGTCAGCCTGGAGGTAGCCATGAGCACAGCTAGCGTCTAGCTCATTGGAGTAACATTTGTGACTCCCCCTTTCGGCTTCCTGTCTTGTCATTAACGAACAGGCCTGCCTTTCGCAAGGGACTTTGGGACTCTTCTACACACCTCTGTCTGCTGTCAGAGCCCCTCCAGTCCTGTGTCCCTTTCCTTTCCCACAGTGGGTACGTGTATGCTCCTCTCTCATTCACTGAGGGTGTGGCTGTGCTTGAATATTTAGTCCTGTTTTAACACCTGGTAACTAACACGATGGTAAATTCTTGTGTAAACACAACTGGCTACAGACACTGGGGCTCTGTCCGCATTCCACTAATGAAACAGATTAGTTAACCTGGAACATGGATTAAAAATTCAAGTGTCAATAGGAAGGCTGCCAGTCTGGCCAGCACAAGAGACTGAACCAAGGACTAAAAGCATGAATCTCTGCAATTGAGTACAACCCTGCTTGACATCAGTGCAGTCTGTCTACATTAGAGGTGTGCACCAGTGCAAAACTACAGCAGTGTACTTCCACTGGGCAAATTTCAGTCACAATCTATTAACCCTTTATACACCATTTATAAATAAAGCCTTAATATCGAGAGGTAATAGCTGCTACAAGCATGTTACATGCTCCGTTGTTGTAGCCAGGTTGGGCCAAGGATGTTAGAGAGCCAAGGTGGGTGAAGTAATATCTTTTATCGGACTGACATCTGTTAGTGCAAGAGACATGCTTTCGAGACTACAGAGAGTTTTTCATTTTGAACCACAGGGTTTTTGGCTGGGCTCTGGGCTAAGCAGAATGGTCTATGCTTTAACCTTCATTTCTCTGTGCTAACCTAAGCACTTCCTCTGGTGCGTTCCAGTGGACTAATAAACCCTGCTGTTTTGACAACGCCGTTTGAGTGTCACTGCAAATACTTGGCGAGGTGCATTAATTCCCGAAGAGCGGACAAGTCTCTACCAGGAGTCAATCTCAGCTGGACTCACTGAGCCGAGCTCACAGGGTGAAACAGGAGGGCTGGAGCCCCAGAGGTTCAGTTTAAGGAGGTGGTGAGTGGCTGGAAGAGTGAGACCCCTTGGAGGTGAAGGGGTGCCAGACCCCCAAGCGGCCTGACTCTTCCTGCACCGGGTTGGCCACACAGCCTGCCCACGGAAGGGGTTCCTTCTAGAGACTGTTCCAAAGCTGGGGGTGTCGCACCAGAAGAGCTCTGTGTAAGCATGTTCTAGACAGGAGCAAAATATGTTTCAGGTACTTAGAAGCACATCAGTAGAAGGAAGTATAAAGGTTTATAAGCCATGGCTGCAAGCAGCCTGTTGGATTGTATAACAATGGATTAAAACATCTATTCTTGATTTATTTACCCTTTATACATTGATAAATGTAACCTTCCTACAAACTGTGACCCAAAGCGTTCTAGTGTGGACCGGCCTTTAACGTGCTCTCTGAATCCCAGTGCTCGCTCGCTCTCTCTCTCTTTGCTAGGAAGTTTTCCATTCATTTATAACAAAACAAACAAAGAAACAACAACAACAAAAGCAATCCCCTCCCATCCCTGCAAAAAAAAAAAATAAAAAAAAAATCAGACTTTCTCTGTCTGCTGGGAACATTTGGACTTAAAAACCCATATTTGACTACAATCTCTCTTTTCTTTTAAAGAGATGTCATGGAAAATTCACTTGAAATCAAGGTCTATAAACCTTTCTTGTTTTGCTCCTGGCTAATTAGGTAAGCACACCTCAGAAGGCTCCCAGCTAGACTTGTTAGCCAGACTTAGTCATGCAGACAGCCTGAAAAAACAGCCCCCTTTACAACTGCATGGAAAACAAAAGTCACTGCTGTTTGGCGCAGAGGAAAAACTGCCAACATTTAATACAGACGTGTTGCTTCAAAGAACGCTGGGGGAGTGAGGAGAAAGAGAGGCCATGCTGTGGAATCAATCGAGTATAAACCCTGCTTCAACATGGTTGTCCTCCAAAACAATAAAACCATGTGTTAACCTCACAGTATGGATGAGATTGAATCATATTCCAGCTACTTTTCTGTAGCATGGGGCACTCAGTTAAAACACGGCTTGGTCCTGCCTTTGCTGCTAGATTAACACGTAACCATGTTGGGAGACAAATGTGTTGCAACTGGATGGCTCAACGTGGTTGTCCCTAGAGTGAATACAGGCCCCTGTTTCTCTCCATCCTCCCCCTCACTGTGGCTGCTGAGGAAACATGACTGAATAAAATGTTGGCAGCTTTCAGGATTTTCCCTTGGAGCCAAGCAGCCGTGAGTTTGATTTTCCAACTAAGTCTCAGAAGGTTGGCATTTTGGTCTGAGTGCAGCAATATATCTTGCTGCGATAGTTCAGAGCTGATCTTGCTTAATCACACAATAAATACCCCTGGATTTCCATTGAATTTTCCATAACTTCCCTCTAAAAATGGAGCTCACATGAAAATAATGGAGCAAAGAGTTTTTAAATGCACCGCAAATTCCCATTCTCCGAGCCACAGGGGCACCCGAGGTCTGATTTCACACCTGGGCAATCAGGAGCAGTTCTACTGAGGATAGGACAAGAAGCAATGGGCTTAAATTGCAGCCAGGGCAGTTTAGGTTGGATATTAGGAAAAACTTCCTAACTGTCAGAGTGGTTAAGCACTGGGATAAATTACCTAGGGAGGTTGTGGAATCTCCATCACTGGAGATTTTAAAGAGCAGCTTAGACAAACACCTGCCAGGGATGGTCTAGATAATACTTAGCCCTGCCATGAGGGCAGGGGACTGGACTAGACGACCTCTCGAGGTCCCTTCCAGTCCTATGATTCTGTGATGCCAGTGGAGTTATACTGCTGTAAAACTAAACAGCGTCAGGCCCCACATGGTCTCTAGCTTCTTCCATCCTTGGTTACGAGGGTTCATAGTCAGTGAGAGAGGAAGGTGAACGTTTTTCCAGAATGCCTGTTTTTAAAGAAAATCTCTAATGTACTATAATAGATACAGGGCAAATGGAGTTATACAGGTGCAACCAGGAGAAGAATTTGGCCCATTCTGTTATGGACGAGGAAGCTGCTGTCTTCACCAAGGCCCCTATTCAGCAAAAGCCCTTAGTCAGGTGCCCAAGTCCCATTTCAATGGGAGTCGAAGGCCTAACTCCAGTGGGCTCCTTAGAGCCTCACCACACACTTAACGTCAAGTACATGCTCAGTTCTCATTGATGCCGCTGAAACTTAAAACCTTGCTTAACATTAAGCAAGTGGCTAACTGCTCTGCTGAAGGGGGACCCAACGCTGAACTGCAGTTCTTGGGTCAAAACTAGCCCTACTAGCAATACCTAGTTTTTATCGAGCACTTTTCGTCTATAGGTCGCAAAGGACTTTATAAAGGAAGGTCAGTGTCATCTTACAGATGGGGAAACTGAGGCGTAGAGAGGGGACGTGACGTGCCCAAAGTCACCCAGCAGAAGAGCCAGGAATACAAGCTAGGTCCCTGCCAAGTGCTTTAGCCTGTCCGCAAGCCCCAGTCCCATCAACTTCAGTATGTTGCACTCCCTTTACTAAGGCTGAATGTGGTGTGTAAGGGCCTCATCCGCATCAGCGGACTGGACGTCCCGCTGGGAAACGTCAGTGGAACGGCAGCTGCCCCTACGGCACCACAGGTAGCTGTGAAGTAAGTGACACTGCAATGGGGATATCGAAAATGTCTGGTTCATGGCAAATATTCATCTGTAAGGGTTTGATCCAGCACAATTGTAGCTAAATGGGAGTTCAGACATTGACACTCCAGTGACAGCAGGATCAATCCCTAAATGTTGGTTTAACTAGCTAAAAGAGTCTTCAGATTCCTTTAAATAAACAATTTAAATTTTTCCCATCGGTAAGGTGCCAATGCAGGAATGGCTGCTTCGATCTGCTTCATTTTCAGAGAAGCCAGGCAGGGAGTGGGGCATGAATCCAGCACACGAGCCAGAAATTTCACAACAAAATCCTGGCTAAACCTCATGGTCACCTCTCCATTTATTTTTAATTGGCCAGGATTTGTCTTTAGAAAGAATGGGCCAATTCCAATCTACGGACCTGACCCGAACAGACATATGGGTACATGGAGCCATTTGCAGGATCAGGCTACCATTGCAGTGGTGTAAATCAGGAGAATAGTACCAGTGATTCAGATGTAAAATGGGTGTAAAGTGAGGTTCAAATCAGGCCCCAAATTGCTGTGTTGGTGTTTCCCCCCCCGAGAATGCACCCATACGTAGACGCTTCCCATCTGCTTACTCTGTACCTGGCGCTGGTGGGCTGGGTGCTGGGGAATGACCAGAACCGTGGCTCCATGCCTCCTACTCACTGGCAAGAGTAGATGAGCCAGCAAGGATGAAGGGGTCGTAATTTGCTGCAGAAACTACCCCTGCCAGCAAGGAGTAAGAATTGTGTCTCTGAGCCACAAAAGCCTCCTGGGTTGGTGCAATTTATGCACCGTGCTTTGATCTAGTCCTAATTAATGAAGTCGCACAACTCTGAGCAGTAGGTAAGTATTAATAGAACCCAGGAGTCTCAATTCTCTGCTTTAACCACTAGCCTAGATGCATTAAAGATGGGGAGAGGGAGTAGGAAGATTTTGCAGTAGATATTAGCGTGAGTAACAATTGGAGCTCAGGTCAGATGTTGCTGCGAAACTGAAGGTGACACAGAAAGTTGTGTGATAGAAATGGACTATGGGCTTTCAGCAAAAGATGGCACACATCAGCTCTTGTTCTTGTCGTTTGGCACCAAAAACTGCTTGATCGTGGACTCAGTTACACATGTTCTGCTGCTTCATTACTCTTGCATGCAGGTGGACTGTGGAAACCTACAGCACCCCAGGAACTGCAGGCAGGAAGTCAGCGCAATGACTGAAATCAGACATCTGTTAAACAGCATGTGTGACAAGGCGTGCACTCTGACACAAGTGCAAACCGGATTGCAAGGAATTTTTAGAGCACTACTATATTTTGCAATGCTATGTATATATGTGGGTGTGTAAAGTTAGTCTCCTAAATCCGCACTTCAAGTACCTAAATCAAAGTGGCGTGATTTTCAGAAATGCTAAGAAGCCACAAATCCCATTGACTTCAATGTCTTTGCAATCAAGTCCCTTTTATTTAGATGCTTATGTATGTTTTTAGCAAACTACCTTCAGTCACCCAAGTTTGATATTTTTGGTTGTAATGCATTTATATACTGCATATAATAATAATAATTAATATAATGTATATTTATCTTCCATTCAAGGATCGTAAAGTGTAGTCTAGCAGTGTTGCCAACTTTCACAATTTCACCATGAGTCTTGCAATATTTTTTTTCTTAAAGCTCCAGCTTCAGGAGTCATGTGACTATCATGGATTTCGGCTTTCAGGGATTTCGGCTTTCATTTGCGGTTGTGGAGAAAAGTTTGAAAACAACCATAGAGTATCCTAAACCAGAAGACCAATAAAATAAGCCCCAAAATTATCATTGAAAGAAACCTCATGATTTTCAAGCCAATCTTGTGATTTTTTGAAAGCCTGATTCATGGTTTGTGAATGCTTGTTGTTGGCAATACAGTTATAAGCCTTAATGAAAAAGCCTCTCAACAATCCTGGGAAGCAGATAAATCTCATTAGCCTCAGGTCACAGATGGGGAAATGGAGGCATGGGCATGTTAAGGCCAAAATTTGCAAACTTAGGTGCCTAAAGTTAAGCACATAAGTAAGTGGCAAGATCTGCAGAGGTGCTGTGCACCAAAATCTCCCGCTGAAGTTTGGGTCATTCCTTTGCCCCAGGCCTCAGCACTCCATTTCGTTTAGACAAGCCACTGCAGTTTCAGGTTCTGGGTTCCAGACCCACAGGAAGGCTGATACCGTGTTCTCCGTATCCCTGCCCACCCAGAAGCAACCTCAAGACAAGCCTGTACTCAGGAGATTTGACATACCAAAGGGGGTGCCAATAGTGGAGAGAAGCATCCACGTTTCAGGATGGGGTGGGGTGATTGGAACTCATCTTGAATTCTGACGTTCTGCAGGTTAAGCCTCTCGCCTGTTTCATGGCATGGCCTGCCCTGGTCCTTTCCCTTTCCTGCGCCTGTTTCTTCAGACTCTGATTTACACTGCTGCTGCCTCCTGCACTCCTTTCTTGCGTGCTGGCTGCCAACACCCGACCACTGCAACTTGCCAAGGTTACGCGGAGCCTTTGTCTGTCGACTCTGAGAACTTTTAGTCACTTCCAAGGGCAGGCCCTTGGTCAGATTCCAAACAGCAGAAAGAGGGTAATAAACCCAGTCCCCCGCCTCATGGGACGTGTGGGGGAGAACATTGAAAAGAAAAATACCACGACAAGGACATCTGTCCTCAGGTGGGGTGATGTTGAGAGGTCTGCTCTTGACAGATTTAATCAGCTGAGTGAGCTTCCTCCAACACTTCCTCTCCCCTTGGCACTGGCAGCCAGAGGAAAACAATAAATCCATCTGTCCTAAGAGAGAAGTAAGGGCCTTGGGGTTGCTGCGTTCTTCCAGGCACGTCATCCCCTGAGATGCATTAAAAGGAAGGTGCAGATCCTAAAGCTTCAGGAGCTCCAATAGGAACAAGTCCTCTCTGAGCAGCATCAGCCCCCACAGACCACAGCCTGGGAGCAATGCAATTGTCGGATGCCACTCGGCAGAGCAACCCGGTATGTTGTGGGTAATATGTGCCTGGTGGCTTTGGATGATCTGCATGTCTCACTTCATCGCCATGACCGCTTTTGCTGTTGTTGCACAGAGCGAAGTGTGGTTAACACTGGATTTCATAAGCCAGATCTCTAGCTGGGAGAGATTAACAGAGCTGGTGGAAAAACAGAATTTCCATCCCTCGGGAAATTCCGAGGTTTCATCTAGCCCCGAGGCAAGACAAGAAGCCAACATCTCAGAATTTTCCCAAAATATTTAATTTCGACCTTATCGAAACACATCTTTTAGTCTATTTATTAACTGATTATATGACTCCATTATATTATAAACAGAAAGGGTGGAATAACAACAGTGAAACAAAACATTTTAACCTTATTGAAACCGAACCGTTTGATAATTTCCTGTCAAAAACAGGAATGACGTGGAAACGGTCCCCGAAATTTTGTGGCAGCAGCATTTTCCGACGGAAAAACCTGTACTGATGAAAATTTTCAACCATCTCTACAGCTAAGTAGAGCTCCCCTGACTTCAGCAGACATGCTCTGATTTACATCAGGTGGGGATCTGGCCCCTCCTCTCTCTCCCCTCCCTCCCGGCCCCCACACTGGAGGTCTTAAGTTGAATAGCAGCCAGCCAGTGACGAGTTGCCTAGAGTGCAGCCTGCAACCAAATGCCAAGGACCAATGAGCAAAAGGGCATCAGGCAGTGCATGGAGAGACCAAGGGCTGTTCAGAGGCAGGTAGCTGGGGACTGCTCCTCTTTCGCTCTGTATGGACACAGAAAACAAGCAGCATCTCCTCTGCTTTGGAAGATCTGGGGGCTGCAGGAGGTTGAGAACTTGGGGGCGTAGCTGACCCAGCATATCAGGAAGGAAAATGGAGACTTCCTCCCCAAGAGCGGATCATCCGAATAGGCTATCAGAGGGGGACCTCCGTGCAAGGCTAATGAGTGACTTGTAGGAATTCCACTACCCGAGGCCAACAATCACCCCACTAGCCTGCAGTGACCCACCAGCACAGTCACGAGCGTTGTGCTGCTCTTTTATCTGCGTGGTAGGCCTGTCCTTGCATCCCAGTCAGGGGACCATCAGGGACCATCTAAGATGCTTGCAGAGCCTTTACATTGGTAGCCCTGGAGGATTTCAGGCTCAGCCTTGTCTCTGAGCCAAGGCTGCTTTCTGTACCCTGGTCTCCAGCGTCATGGAAGCCTGTTACAAAGAGCCCTTGTATAACATCTTGGCCATGACATGCCTAGCATGCTCAGCTCTCATGCTGTCATTGTCGGACGAGGTGCTTCCTGCCTACTTAGCTGGGGGGAAAAGACCGATTTGTGCTGAGGCGGGAGGGAGGAATCGGGGAGTTGCTGCCAGGTTTTGGGTGCACATTTGGTTTGCTTTTGTTGTTGCTGCTGCTAGGGTAGGAAGCAGAGTTTGCAGGGCTCCCCAGATAATGGCCCAGGCTACTTACCAGCTGATCCTTCCCCATCCCTATTCTCCCCCTTGCTCCGCTCCCCGCCAATCTCTGGTGGGTTCCAGGGCTTGGAAACGGTCTGTTTCAAGCTGCTTGCTCGGCAGAAGCTCCCAGCTTGTGACATGGAGGGCTGCTATTGATCGACGTGGTGGCTAACGGTAATGAAATCGGACAGCCCTGCAGCGCAGAGCGGGGCCTGCTGAGCCTGATGTAATGCTGCCAAGAGGCGCTGCTGTGAACAAGCCTTGCTCACTGCTGGAAACCCCGAGTCAGAATTAATCCCATCCAGCCTAGCCGTTCAGCTGGGCAGGTACTCGCTAAGCCCTTGCTCTGAGGAGCGGAAGGCAGGCCTCGCAGAGGCTCATGTGACCGGCACATTCCTGGCACTGTGCCTGGTGGACTCAAAGGCATTCCGGATCCCAGCCTTGCCTCATGCGAGGATTAAAAACAAGAACAAACCCGCCAAGCTCCAGTGGATTCACAAGTATCGCACACAACTGGGTGGGCGCTGCAGGGGCATGGTGGGGAGGACGTTTCCCCGGCTGAGGGCTGCAGCTGCAGGAGGGAGGGTCTGGGTCACAGCACTTCCGGGGGCAGGAATGATGGCGTTAGGGGGCTGTGCTGGGGTGGTAGCTCAGGGGGGAGTTTTTATCATCAGGTTCCTACTTCCCCCCCCATTGTTTTAGGCCAGGCCTATATCCCCCAATTTCCGTGTCCCTTGCCCATAGGAACGGCTATATCTAACCAGACCACTGGTCCATCTAGCCTAGAACCCTGCCGTTAGCAATGGCCAGGACTAGTTACTTTGGAGTAAGGTGCAGGAAAACCCCATAATGGGCAAGTCTGCTGTCTGCAGGGGAAGGTTGGCTTATGCTCTCTCTCTTCTCTTTTTATCCCATCTAGTGAAGCTGTAGTTGTTCTCACCATCCATGGGCATGCCTAGCCCATTTGTGACTGTTACTAAGCTCTTGACCTCCAGGCTATCTCGTGGCAGTGAATTCCGCAGGTCAATATTCTCTAATATAGTGCGTCTCATCCCAAAACTCTCATTCTGCCTTGCCTGTTTGTAATCAGCTGCCACTCCCACGCTCATTTTCTGGCTGAGGAAGGTGAGATGAATCCCCGTCCAGATGTTGCTTGTAAAGAGTGGCTATCTGTCATTGCAGGGCATGACTCCAGCAGGTGTGATTCAGCAGCCTCACCTGACACAAGCTCACCCACACCGTCAGGTGGGTCAGCTTGAATTCAGGTCAAGCCTTCCCCTCCACTCCGAGTCCCCTTTTGGGCATCTCACGTTGCAGGGAATAAGGGTCCGCATGCCAACGGACTAGACTGTATAAGTACAGGTGCTCTTTTTTTTCATAATCCAACCTTCTGAGTGAGAACGGAACCATTCCCCTGCATGGTGCTAGGGGGCGCTGCGGTGCAGGAGGGGCTGTCTCATGCATAAGCTGCAGCCCCATCACAATTCTGCCAGGGGACGGCAGATTTCCATTCTAGCTGGGGCCTATCTCCCCGCAGCTTTGGCCCTGCCTTACCCCCGGCTTGCTCTGCTCAGCTGTTGGCTCTTTGGAAGAGAAAGGATTGTGGGCACCTTGCTCACTGGCCCTCTATCCTTTCCCCTCTCAGAGGACTTCTTACCACTGAGGGCCTACAGCAAACACCCGGGAATGAATCAAGCCCTCTATATATAAATGAAAGGCAGTGTGGTCTAGTGGTTAGCACCACTGCACTGGGCGGCAGAGCCCCTAGTTTCTTCCTGAACTCCTGCCTCACATTGGGAAAGTCACTTAAACTGCTCATCAGATTCCCCCCGCCTGCACAACGGAGACTGCAATACCCACCTGCCTCAAAGAGGTGTCGTGAGGCTCAATTAACCCCCATTTGTAAGGCTGCTTGAGCTCACTGCCTGAAAGATGCCCCGTCAGTGCAAAGCACCCCTCTACTGGCGCTATAATGCGCTACTGGCACGATAGACTATAGTCAAAGATAGATGTTGCCAATATGACACGCCAGATGCTGCATTCACGGCCGATTATTGCATGCCTCAAGTGCTGCTACATTGCGGGAGGTTTGGAGGGTAAGTGACTTTAACCATCTAAGCGCAGCAATAATCCCTTAGAAATGAGCTGCCTGGAGTGTTGTTTTCTTTCTTTACTGAAGCAGAATTTAGCAATAAAAATAAAATAAAAGACCAGATGAGGACCTTTCCTGGAGCAATGCTCATTATTACACGGACAGGAGCCTTCATCCAAGGATCTCAAAGCATTTTGTAGATGTTTAACAACTGGACTCTTGAGATGGGGAAATATCTTTATCCCCAGTTTACAGAGTCTTAGACGTTGTGTTGTGGCAGCACCTAGAGGCACTCCCAGCCGAGAGCGGGACCCCGTTGTGCTGGGCGCTGTGTGAATGCAAAATGAGAGACAGTCTTTGAGCTTAAAATCTAACAAGACAGACCAACAGTGAGAGCGGAAGCCGCAGCAAAGATTGAAAAACAACCATGGCAGGGTCGTGTAGTGAGTTAGCACTACAGCTATGACTGGATGCCCAGCCCTGTGTGCTAACCACTAGACTACGCTCCCTCCACACAGTTTAGATGCAACTGGCAGCCATTCAGAAAGCTGTTTGTGTCCCATGTTCTAAAGTCCTTTCGTCAGCCTGTGTATGTAAGATTATCCCTCTCTGTACTGTCTGTACTCCCCTTCTATCCGCTGGCTGTCTGCTCACTCTGAGGTAACTTTGCTCTTTGTTCACGGACAACGTAACACTGGACTTTACCCAAGAGGGCTCTGTTGTCAATGAAATCACAGGAATGGGCTTGTATAAACATTCAGCTTCCAGAGTCCCAGCAACTGCACCAGCCACATGCCTCCACTATTGCTATTTCCAGAGCCGTTGGATGGCTGATTGCCTCTAACCTGCTGAGTGTTACAAATGGCATCTTTCAGGCCCGTGAAAGAGGGGGAAGGGGCAGGGAGACATCGGATGGCGGCTAATAATTGGATTTCTGCTAATGCGGAACAGTCCCTTGAATAGGTTCCTGATGTTTAGCTGCTCATGGCAGGGTTCAGAGAGAGAAAAAGCGCTGGGGTTGGACAACAGTCTGGAGCTGGTTTCAGAAGGGCACTGTCAAGTTCTTTAGGCCAGGAACTGAACATAGCTTTCAAGCTGCCCCTTCACAGTGAAGAACGTGCCCCTTGTTATAACGCGAGATGGTGGAAGCGGCTGGAGAAAAGTGACTCTTTCAGTACTGAGGAGTTAAAACCAAAATAAAGTCTTAGAGTCTTACACTTTAAGGTCACAAGGGACCATTATGATCATCTAGTCTGATCTCCTGCACAACGCAGGCCTCAGAATCTCACCCACCCACTACAGATAACCTAGGTACTACAGATAGACCAAACAGCGCACGTGGGCTGTAATAGCAGATGGAGCATGTGTCTCTGATTTGTGTGCATCTGGGAAGGGCCACATCCGCTTTTATTGGGTAGAGTTCGGCTCTATGAGGACTGGATTTAACCCCTGCCCTCCCCCGCGCCCGCTGAAAAAGACGCGCAAGGCGTTATTCTTTTTATATTTTCATAAGTCAGCATGACTTGCGCCGAGACAGAACACCAGGTGGCTGAAGTCAGTGGAGTGACTCCAGGCTGACACTGTCTGTAACACAGTCTCAGCAAAGGTGTGTGTTCCAACAGGACATGGAGGCAGAAACCGACATAGCAGCAAGAAAAGACTTTACAATGGGTCATTGTCTGCTTCTGGGCTGGGCAGAATTCTTAAGGGCACCCCCAAACTAGAGGGATTTTTTTGTTTGTTCAGTAACCAAGGAGAGTTAAGAGGTTTAGAAGTGATTAAAAGGCCATTTTCTTTTCTTCAGCTAGAGCACACCAGAAATTATCCCTATTCACATTCAAGCATATAGTGTAGAAGGATGAAATAAATGCACACACTTGTAGGGACTGTTCTCTGTTTTTCCTCTGCGTGTTCCCAGAAAGGATTTCAAGCTGAAAAAGCAGTCAAGACAGGAAGGATACCGAGGGTGCTTAAGCTCTGTCATGCAGTAATCTAAATGACCTTTCTCTAGCAAAGCACCAACTATCAGCATATGGATTTATCCTGAAGAAATGTGAGTTCTTAGTTCTGCAATTGCACAGCTATTTCACAAGCAGAAATGGCAAAAGTCTAGCTAGATCTGTAAAAAATTATTTCAACTAAACTGTTCTTGCTCCTAATGTATATTTTGACCCTTCTGGAGATGGTGAGAGGAGAAATTTATCTGTCTTCACATGGGTCCTGAGAATGGCAGTGTTTGAACAGTGTTAGTCACATGGAACATGATCCTTAGCCCTTACCCACATGTGTACTCCCTCTGGCTTCAGGTGGGGAAACTGAGGCACAGAGCAGTGACATGACAGGAATCACCCAGTGGCTATGTCTACACTTGGAGCTTGGGGTGTGAGTCCCAGCTCAAGCTGACATACTCTTGATGAAAGCCAGAGTGCAAAAAATAGCATAGCTGCAGTAGCATGGGTTAGCTGCCCTGCGTACAAACCCACCCAGACCCCACAGGTATATACTCAGGGTGGCTAGCTATGCTGCTACTCACTGCTGCCTGTGGCTACACTATTACGTTTAGCATGCTAGCTGGAGCAGAGCTAGGGCAAGTATGCCTCCTTCAGCTGGGAATCACACCCCCAGCTCAAGGGTAGACATAGCCAGTGAGTCAAAAGCAGAACCTTGAACAGATCTTGAGTCCTGACTCTCAGCCCCCTGTTCTAACCACTCTCTTTCACGGCATTACCTCAGAAATTACCTTCACCTTGCTTCCCACTGTATGTAGCCCTCAATGTTGCCTCCTTTCCAGGGTAGCAAATATCCGACCTACAGGATTATAACTGTGTGTGCGATACAGGCAGGAAGAGAAGAAAGTTGTGGGGCGGGAGCAATGCACTTTCCTAGAAAAGCTTGGCTGAAACCACAAAAGCCATTTCCTTTTGGGCTAGAACCATTATCACTAAGGTAGAAATTCTTACTCGGCACATGGTCCCCACTAAGAACACACATAAGCACATGAGAACGAATTCTGCTGTAATAACTTCAGACAGCAGAGTTGCACCACACCCTGCAGTGTGGGAGAAGTTTGCTCTCGGCTCTCCATAAAAAGTACTTTGGGCTTTAGAAAAAGAATTTCCAGAATGGGGTCACCATTGCCTTGTGTTAATTTTGACCTTTTATCGTGTTGATACTGGGTGCTTTGGAGCAGATAAGAATGGCCATACTGGGTCAGACCAAAGGTCCATGTAGTCCAGTATCCTTTCTTCCAACAGTGGCCAATGCCAGGTGCTTCAGAGGGAATGAACAGAACAGGTAATTATCAAGTGATCCATCCCCTGTCGTCCATTCCCAACTTCTAGCAAACAGAGCTGGGCGAACTTTTTTCGCAAATAGTTTATTTGCTGAGAAATGCGTTTTCAGTCGACCTGAAGCTATTCTCAAATCCATGTTGAGTTTACCAAATAGTTTCGACCAAACTGAAAAAATGGAACGTTTTGGCAGTGTTGAAATGAAATGTTTTGTTTTGATCAGACATGAATATTTTCTTTTTCGTTTTACTTTCCAATTCATTGAAAATTTTGTGGGGGAAAAAAAGCATTTTTGGTTCGACCAGAAACAATTTTTTTTTCAATTTTTCAGAACCGCCAGTGAACTGAAAATTCCATTCTTCGCCCAGCTCTGATTAGCAGGTGGTCGCGTGATCTTTGTCAATAACCATTTAACACCCCAGTACGGCTCATGAGCAGAGATAGAACATTTAGTAGCACAGGCAAAGGCTTGAATTAAGATATGAATTAAGGCGCAACTGACTCCAGCACCTAGTAACAGCAGCAGGTTCATAGTGGGGAGATGCTGCAAAGCACAGAGTGGAGTTAGGTGACTGTCAATAGGAGTTGCCCACCTAACTGGCCTTTGTGCTTTTGAAAATCTCCTCAAGATGCTAGATGAGGGCACAATACATTTAGCCAGCATGTTACTGCCAGAACAGTCAAAGTGGAGCACAAATAATTAGCGAGTAAATAATACGTAATACCGTTAATGAATTAAACCTCAGAGCACCCCTGGGAAGTAGGGATTCATTATTAGACGTGCTCCAGTTTCAGATGAGAAAACGTAGGGTATGTCTACACTTAAAACACTACAGAGGCACAGCTGTAGTGCTTCAGTGCAGAGACTACCTATGCGGATGGGAGGGGTTCTCCTACTGGCAGAGGTAATCCACCTCCCTGAAAGACAGTAGCTAGGGCCATAGAAGAATTCTTCTGTCGACCTAGTGCTGTCTACATGGGAGTCAGCATAGCTGCGTCACTCAGGGGTGTGGATTTTTCATGCCCCTGAGAGATGTAGTTCCACCGATGTAAGCTTTGAGTGTAGACCAGGCCTGAAGCAGAGTGAGGTTAAGTGTCTTGCCCAAGGCCATGCTGTAAGCCAGTGGCAGAAACAGGAACAGAATGCCCAAGATCTGACTCCCTGCTCCAGTCACTAGATCTCATTCACATTCTGCTTCAGATGACTGCATTTTTCATACCCACCCTTTTACCCCGTTTTCAAGTTGAATGGCAGCCAAATAGACATCAAGGGTTCAAATGGCTAAGCCGTTATTCTCTCATTTGTACTTAATTAAGCCTCACATCCCTCTGTGGTGACAGGTCAATTATAAGTATCCTAGACGTGGGTAGAGTGAGGCACAAAGGAGCCCAGGGCAAAATTTTCAAAAGCACCCCTTGCTTTTCAAAGAGACTTAGGTTCCCGAGGGCCTACGTTGCTTTTGAAAATGGGACTTAGGCTCCCAGGTCCAGATCCCATTTGGAGTTAGCTGCCTAAATACTTTTGAGGATCTCAGCCCCAGGCCACATAGAGAGACAAGGTGAGATAGCTTTTACTGGACCAACTTCTGTTGGGGAGAGAGATTCTCATGCTATTGCTATAACCATTAGACCAACCATTCCCAAAATGTGCATTATCCAGACCTACACGGTGAGCTAGACAGCAATACAAATCACCCGTTAGAAACAGGAATTGTTTGTGCTATGTGTAGCTTTGCCATTGCTAGGCAAAAAAGATGTGTTGAAAATATTTTGAAAATATCAAACTTAGAGGGATAATTTTTTTAACAGCATTTTCAGCAGCAGTCTTTGCTTTCCATGGGTGAGCATCTCTACTCACACTGCACCTGACACAGATTATATGCATTCTATAAATGTTGAGGGGAGGAGACACCTTTTAATTTCATTATAATTTCAGCATAAAATATGTCACTTCTGTAAGAGTTTGTTGTCTGGCTCATAATTGCTTTATGGCACTATAAAATATATATATATATATATATATATATATATATATATATATATATATATATATATATATATATCTATCACATTACAAAGCCTCGCCATGCTATGGGGAAATAATTTATAGCACAGTAATAGCGTGAAACAATATTTGAAGCCATTCTACCCAGGGTTTAAACAAAAATAGAGGAAAATAATGACTTGATTAAATATTAATTTAATTACTTTGGAGTCTTGGCTAAATCTTTGCAACCTCCCCCAACCCGCCAGCCCCAGACCATGCCGTTCATCATCGGATTCAATGTAACCAAGAGGAAATTTTTCAAATCACGAAGGGCTGTTAGGCACCTGATTCCCACTGAAAGTCTTATTGCTACTCTCATGTGTCAATACACATGCATATTTATTAGGCAGGGATTTTCCAATGTGGTCTGTGATTTGGGTGCCCAAGCTGGGCCTTTCAGATGAATTAAACCTTAGCCTTTGGGATTTTTTCAGAGGTGCTATGCCTCCTTAGCCCAGCTGTGTCTTAAGCTGCACCACTGCAGGAGGTGCTGTGACTCATGGGCGTCTCTCTCAGTCACAATTCCTCCCCCACATCTTCCTCACTCCTGGAGAGTAGTAATTTACTGCTGGTCTTACCGTCAGCAAATTGTGACATTTAACCACAGCACCTCATCTGCACTGGCTTGTGAGTGGGGAATGGAATTGTGGTTTCTCCCATTCCTGGCTCCCCCCCACCCACATGGGCTGGAGGAAGGGGAATAAGGGAGCACGCAGTGTTTGCTTACTCCCGCATGCCTGGAATGAAGATCCAGGTGGCCTATGTGGATGTAGTGCCAGGCAAACCATTTACAGCACTGCTACATCAAACCATATCACACCTTTCCACGGAGTTCATGTGTAAAACTGGCTTCATTTAATTTTTGTCTCAGGCCTCAAAGGCTGAGGGGTGGAAGTGGAATGTTGGGTTCCTGAGCTATGAGCAGAAAAGATTAAACCTAAAAATAACAAGGTCAGAAGCATCATATTTATTGCAGGGGAAAAGTGGTGGGAAGGACCAGTATGATGCTGTGGATTCAGGAAACCTCTCTACAAGGCTGCTATGCCTGATTTCTTTTCTATAAGGCACAGAAGCAGAAGAAATTGGATTTCAAGAGAGTAAAGGAGGCTGGTTGGTTGCACTCGCTATACATTTAATTCTGTACCATGGGGCGTTCATGGGTCTGAATTTAGCTCCTTTGTAGCTTTTCTTCTCCTCTTTGGGAGTGGTGGGGGATGCAGTGTGGTCTTGGGGGGCTATCAAAACAAATGTTGTTGATGAAGCGCCAAGACGTCCCAACCAAGATCACAATAGTGAAGCTGTGGTAGCATGGACTAGACGCTTGAGTACACACCCAAAGTCCTAGACAGGCTTCTGCAGCCCGTGCTGCCGCCCATGGTGGCACGGCTTCACCGCCATTGCTAGTCAAAGCGAGCTCAGATGGGTCTACACTTGCTGCAGTCACACCTCTGATTGCCGGCTAGCCAGCCGCACAGTCGAGTCTGGTAGGTCAATACCTTTCCCCCACTCTAGACAAGGCCTTTGTAACACCCATTTAACCTACCATCTTGGGCATAAAGTTAGTCTCATGATGCAATGGCGGATGACCAGGAAGCAAGAAAATGATGGCTCAACCCGGAAAACCCCACTGGTCCTCTGCTCCCATCCTGAGGGACAGTCAGAGCTCCCTGGGCACTTGCCGTCAGAGTGGGCTGAGTCCACTCTGAGTCTCCCTCCTTTCCTCTGAGGAGAAAGGAAAGATCTTCCCTCAGCCAATTTTCTTCCCCTCTTCCTTTTGTCTGATTCACCCTGGTTCCAATTTGGGCTGAGGCCTGGGGCTGGGGCAAGGATCTAAAAATAGCGGTGGGTGCTGGATATGCATCTTCAGCAAAAAGACTCATAAATGCAGCCCGGACTGAAAATCAATTCTTTAAAGCTGAAATCAATAACAATAACTAATATTAATAGTGATTATCCTTTCTTTATTGCACTTTGCAGTTGGAAATGAATTGTTTTTAAGGATTAGCAGCAGCTGAACTCTGTAATGCAGTGTAAGGCCGAAGATTTACTATGAAAACACAGGTTCTGAGGAAAGACCCATTACCCCTGATGGAATACACTTTAGAAGTGGCCACAGCGATGGCGACTGCTGCCGCTGCTGCTGCTGAGTAAATGAAGTCATGTGGAGTCGGTGGTTTAGATTTCTGCTGGAGACGGGGATTTTGGTCAGTTACCCTGTCTGGTTCTCTTGCAGTCTGAATGTCCTGTTCCCAGCCATTCTCAGTACATTTCATTTTTTGGTATCTTTTATCTAAAACAGCGTTAGCCCTGCAAAACTCCTGCGGGAGTAGGAGGGGGAAGATGGTGTGTGTACAGACGGACATCCCTCTCTTTCTTTATAAGAGTCAGTGATGTCTCGAGATACAGAGAAAGCTCTACTGCATGCAACAGATTTTCAAAAGAGTTTAGCACCCTGCCTGGATGTATACTAGGTAGTGAGCTCTTTGGAAGATCTGCCCAGAAGTATCCCAATGGGAACTGAATACGGGGTACTTTTGCAAGTCGAGTACTGAGCACTGGGAAATCTGGCCTTGGGATCTTGAATCTGGTCTCATGTAGCCATTGCAATTCATAGGAGACACACAGAACCGGGTAGTCAGGAGATCTGGTTCTGACACAGTCCTGCTATGTGATCTTGGGCAAATCATAACCCATCTCTTTGCCTGTTTCCCTGTCTGTAAAATGGGGAATGACAGATACCTCGCCTCCTGGAAGCAGTTCCTGGGATTTCCTCAGTGTTCCAATTTATTCACCAATAATTAGTGTTCAGGACATGTTGTGATGGGTCAGACAGGTCATTCCCCCCCAATGTGCCTTGGAGGGGTCACCTATGAAGGGGCTGAATGAGTATTTCATTCTCCAAAAGCTCATCTATTTATTATCCTCTTCTGAAGGTGTCCACCAGACATCTACTTAGTTTCCCATGGACGCTTGAGCAGTTCCTACCTTACCCAAGGCTACTAACCCATTTCATATACAGACAAGTCTCATCTTACGCGGGGGTTCCGTTCTGCGGTTAGCGCAAAAAGTGAAAACCGTGTATAGTGTAACACTCATTGAGTTGAATGGTGGGCGGAATCGCCTGCACTACAGATGCAATTTTTATATTGTTATTTTTCTTTGTTTCCCCTGTTTTTGCTGACCGCGCAAAGCTGAATTCGTGCATGTTAAATGCGCCTAAGATGCGACTTGCCTGTAGATGCCTCCCAACAGCCATCCATTGGCAACAACTTTAGACATTGCATTTGAACCAGAGACCTAGGTTTTGTCTAGACTAGGGTAACAGGTGTGATGTTAGAATGTGTTAACTAAGGGGCACTGCTAAGATGATCAAGTTAAAGCCGAGCGGGGAGTCTAGATTTTAACTTGATTCACTTAGCACATGTTACAGTATATGCTGCTGTTGTCTGCACTCAACTTTTAATGTGTGTTAGGCCATGTTAGCTCTGACGTTCTAACCTTTTAGAACGTCAGCACACCTTTTATCCTAGTCAAGGCCTTAGAGATGAAGGATCAAAACAGACTCCAAAGAGAGACTGCTGAACTTGAATTAATATGCAAACTAGATACTATTAACTGTGGTCTAAACAAAGACTGGGAATGGTTGGGTCATTACACCAATTGAATCTATTTCCTATATTTTTCTCTCTCTCACCTTCTATATATCCATCTTATATCATATCAAAAAGTTTTTTTTTTTCCTGCTAACGCTCATCAAATCATTTGATTTATTTCTGCCTGCTGGCATGCATGCATCATTTTTTTTTTCATCTCTCTATGTATGTATATGTATCCTGTGTGTGTGTGTCTATCTCCTAATCCGAAGAGAGCTCAGCTAGCTCACTCATCATAAAAAAAAAAAATAAATTTGTTAGTCTTTAAGGTGCCACAAGTACTCCTGTTTTTTTTCCATATGACTCATTACCAATCTTCTTACTCCCCCCCCCTGGGAGTTTTAATGTTCATTAAAGTTGGAGACTGACAGCACACTTTAGAACCAAACATGCTATAGGCAGGGAATATGTACGTTTTGTCCCCGGCAGCATCCAGTGGTAGCAAGTTGAGAATGATGTAAAAACACACGAGGTGAAATCCTGGCTCCAGTGAAGCCAATTGAAAAACTCTCATTGACTTCAATAGGGCCAGAATTTCACCCATCCTGCTCGGTATCTGATTCTTCCATGTAGGAGATGCTGGTGAGTTCAGGTTTAGAACACCTCAATTGTGATTCCTGGGTAGGTTTTACTTGCTCAAAAGCTTTCTATTGTTAACTAGTATCAGACAGAATAAATGTCCTGCAGAGACAACAATTGTTCAGTGCAAGTCAGCACAAGAAGACAAAAGTTGTATCACATTCTTGATCCAAATTTTTCACATGGAAAGTTTTTCTTTTTGGATGAAAAATGGCCTTTTTAAATACAAATCGCTTTGTGGAAAATTGTCAACATATCAATCTTTTTCCCTCCAAAAGTTTCCGTGACAATTTTAATCAATAGTTTTACCCAAATTTTAGTCCAATGCACAGTTATCAAATTTTTTGACTCTGCAAGAAAATGCAGTTTTCAGTGATGATACATTTCTATTAAAATTAGTATACATTTCAAAA
Source organism: Mauremys reevesii (assembly GCF_016161935.1). Lineage (NCBI taxonomy): Eukaryota > Metazoa > Chordata > Testudines > Geoemydidae > Mauremys > Mauremys reevesii. The sequence continues at coordinate 18,371,495 of NC_052641.1, forward strand.
GCTGCAAAACAACTTCGAAATTGCAAAAGTTTGCAATTCCCCCCTGCTCCCCCTCACTTTTTTTTTAACAAGCTCTAGTTTCAGCAAAGAAGCATTTCCCTTCAAAGCAACAATCATTAGACACTTTCCCAGCTAGGTCTGGCAGAACTTAGGCCTCCTTAAGTTGGTACCAGCCTGGATAGATTTATTGGTGCTTTAATGAGACTGGCATGTGGTGTGCAGATGTCCTCATCTGGGCTCCGCTTTTAACTTACTCTAACAAATCAGTTTTTCCAATCTTGCATAGTGACTAATTTCCTTAAACCCATCTTCAGAGAGAAGTGGGAGGCAGGGAACAGCTTCCCTTTCCCGGCTGGGGAAAAGCAGGACTCTGTAGCCTTGAGGAAGGGAAGAGACAGTTTCTGAGGATGATCATGAATATTATGGACTTCTGGGAACAGACGTAAAGAGGCCAATATGGCCAGATCTTTTAGCACGGTGGGCAGCGGCCATGCTGGGAAGGCTTCCACCCTCAAGTGAATTGAGGGGACATTTGGGATGGATGGATCATGCTGGGCTAGGGATGGATGCATGGATAGGAGCAGCAAAGAGTCCTGTGGCACCTTATGGATAGGGGCACGGCTCAAGAAGCCTCCTCCCTACAGCAAAGTGCAAGCAAGTCAACAAGTCATTATGACACTCTTGGCTACACTGTACTCGCTGGCTTTCTTGATCACCGAAGAAGGGACGGGGCAGATCGACTGAGGTCATCCAGTCTCTGGTTCAGCTGGCACAGGATTGTTCCCTAACTAGCATGTTGTCCAGGCTAGGTTTCGATGAGCATTGCTATGGAAAAGGGAAGCACAGTGAACTAGGTTTGTAGCATTTAAAGGATGTGATGCCTTTCAAATAGTAACTGACTCCTCTCAACTCCCCTGGGAGGGAGGCAGATGTTATCATCCCTGTTGTACAGATGGGAAAACAGCGGCAGAGAGGGTGACTTGCCAAAGGTCCCAGAGGAAGCCATATAGCTCTGAACCTTCCACAAGGTACGGCTATCTCTCACTGACTTCAGAGAACAGGAGCTACCTACCCCATTGAGTGCAGAGGGTGGAGGTCTCTTTTCCATAGGACTTTTAAACAAACCCATTCACAGCTACATCTGTGAGGTCTTTTCTCCTATAGGCAAAATGGTAAAGGCCTGTTCACACACACAACAGAGTTCTCACAAGGGAATCACCCAGTGATTTTCATGGAATCTGCGCTTTTGCCAACAACTCCACTACCTCCTCCTAGCTCTCTATTAGCTCAGCTGTCAATCTGCCTTGACATTTACAAACAGAGGGAGAGATGGGGAGGGGGGGAAGGGTAACACAGGGAGAGAGAAATGAGATAACATGCGGATTGATCAGTCCAAAGGTTAAGAAGCTGAACTTATTTAACTCCAGTTGGTTTATTTATTGTCCCCGAGTTATATTTGTGACTGTGATGATGGAACTGATTAGCACAGGATTGCTGGGTAGATTTAGAAAGCTTCAGTGTTTCCAGCTCAGTATATATATGTATGCGTGTATATGATTATTATTTTCACTTTTCACTAAGCACAGCCCTTCTCTTCTCCCCAACGCCCATTATGGATGGCTGTAAGCACTCGTCTATGCAATTAGGGACAGAGAAGGTGAAAATTTTCTTGGTCATCAGATCAGGAGCTAAATTTATGCAAGGTATAACACATTCTCTTTATTATGCTGTAAAAGCACCGAGTAGTAATTTCTCTGGCCACAGAAAGAGGGACACTTACTGCAGTAAAATATATAAAAAAGACCCTCCCACTGGTGGTAAACACATGCATCATGCAAGATTGATAGGACGTGGATGACTAATGCTTGTTATGGCCCCTGCAGACTACTGCCTAGGATCAGTAGCTGAAGCTTTAGGGAGGAAGAATGGGCTCGTGGGCAAAATTATGCAAGGGCATCAGGCAAACCAGGCTCTACTCCTAGCTCTGCTGTAGACTTGTTGCGGGACCCTGGGCAAGATACTTTAAATCTCTGTGACTCGGTTTCCCCATCTGTAAAAGGGCTTTCAAAGACAGTTGCGCTCCTCCTAAGGAAGGGGCCTGTATCAGAGTTTTTAGCATAGGTATTTTTGTTCCTTGGGTGCTTTGGTAGTTTTCGAGAAGGGCAAGACTGGAAAAACAGGGATGGGGGTGCAGAGGACATCCAAACTGAAGTAAAGGCACAGTCTCAAACAGAACAGCAACAATGTTGTACGTCAGGCGTGAGGTGCATTAGGCAGATGTCCTGGCTAATATCTCCTATTACATCAGTGTCTCCCCCACCCTTTTGCAAACAGCCACAGAAAACACTCAGTTATTTCTCCTTAACACCTAGCTATGGTGTTTCACAGCCCGGGGAGGCTTAGAGCACATTAGAAGCACAATTCTCCTGTGAGTCTGAGAAAGTGCTAGATTTGTAGCCCCAACTGGTTTTGATCCAAGAGGAAAGTGCCAACACTGTATAGAGAGCGAGGAGTCCTTGTGGCACCTTAGAGACTAACACATTTATTTGGGCATGCGCTTTTTGTGGGCTAAAACCCAGGAGAAAACCCAAGCCAGCTTCTGCTCTCACTTACCGCAGCGTGGATCAGAACTAACGTCACTGAAGTCAGTGGAGTGACACTCGGAGGGGAATGGGGCATGTTTAGATGAGACTGATCCAGGCGTGAGCTGGTTAAAGCCAAGCGGATGGTGTCACGCAGGGACATACAGAGAGGGCTGCAAAGTGATGCCAACAGAGCTGCTGTTTACAATGGATTAGAGTCTTTGGTTTTCACACAGAAGGAAAAACAGCAGTTTTCTAGTTACTCCCATTGTCTCTTTGTCCCTTTAGCACTATGTCCAGCCCCCGCATCCTCATTACACCGAGCCACTGATTTAACCTGCCTTTGAAGGGGGGTGTGTCTGGTATTTCCCTTTAACATCTATATTAACACGGAGGGTGAAGACAGCCAGCCTTGTTTATGCTGCCGAGAGCTGGGCTGCTACTTTCTGGAGATGGAAGCCAGAGATGCCACTGGCCAAGATCCCTCATACATAATTGATACTATCTGGTTTTCATCCAAAATGAGATGTTATCTTTTAAAAAAACCAAAAACCTAAAATTTCAGCTGGTGCCTTAATTTTTATTTGCAGAGCCGGCCTTAGCCCCCTCAGCCTCATGAGGTACCAAGCTCTGTCAACTCCCACTGAACTCAGCACTACATAGAATCAGTTTGTGGAAATTAGGATTTTGGTTGGGATAGTTACTTAGGCTGCTGATGCTGACTCCCCAGCTGGAGTCTGGGCCCAGCTGTGTGTCTCGCGGTTATTCAGAAAGGAGCCCAAACTGCACAATGTGGATCTGACTTTAGACTCCTAACACCGTGAGGTTCAGAGGTGTTTGGATCCAGGGCCTAGGTTTGGCCTATGATGGTGAAATGCAAACACAGGTTTTGCATTCTGCACCTCGGGGTGTTTATCAGAGGTTTTGCCTTGTGCCCCTCGTCACTCTGAGATGTTTACTGAGCCCCAGGCACTTGGTTCCAGATTCTGATACCTCTCCTCATGCTGAATAGTATCTTATTCCACCAGTAGTTTCGCATGAATAATGCTATGAGCATCTAAACCCTGGCCAGTGCCTGGCCAGAGGGGCTTCCCGGCCAACGCAGAGAAGAATATTCCACAGGCACTGGGTTTAATCAAGGCAATCCATGTAGAAGGCTTCATAACAGAAAGATTTGAAGGAGAGGGATTATGCTTGGGAGGTGGGAGGTTATTCCAAACCTAGAGAGTGGCACAAAAGAAGAGGCATACCTGGAAGTGAGAGCTGATGACAAAGGGAGCTGAAGGAGAGAGGATATGGAGGAGTGTTATGAGCAGGTGCGGGGAGAGGTGTAGGGCCAGACTGGGCACTGCCAGTCACCTTGTCTCATGCTACAAGATGAAAAACTTAAAACTGTTGAAAGGAAACAGTTCTTCACACAATGCAAATTGGCCTGTGGAACTCACTGCCCCATGACCCCATCAAGGCCAAGAGTTTAGCAAGATTTAAAAAAGGGGGGTTGAATATTTACATAAGTAACAAGAACATCCAGATATCAGAGGGGTAGCCGTGTTAGTCTGGATCTGTAAAAAGCAACAAAGAGTCCTGTGGCACCTTCTAGACTAACAGACATATTGGAGCATGAGCTTTCGTGGGTGAATACCCGCTTCGTCTATAAGGTGCCACAGGACTCTTGGTTGCTTTTTAAAGAACATCCAGAGTAATAACAGTAAAGAATAAACCCCCCAATAGCTATAGAAGGGATAGAAATACATGCTCCAGGGCAACTTCTAACCAATGGCAGTTAGGAAGAAACTTTTCCTGGGGGCAGATTATTCCATAACTGCCAGCAGCTACAGGGATTCTTGCACCTTCCTCTGAAGCATCTGACGTCAGCTGGATGAAATAGACCCCGGTCTGATTTGATCTGGCAGTTCCTAGGGATTGTCACTAGTGTAAATGAGAGCAGAATTTGGCCCTACAGAAGAGCTGGACACACAAGTGGTGACAGTGAGAATGGAAATATTCCTTGCCCCGGCCTGTAAAAAGGGAGCCGTGTAATTGGATACCAGTAAATTGAATTTCAGTTTTAAAAAAAGGTTCAAACCACAGTGTTAGAATCGGTAAGAAATTCCCTGGGAAATCAATCTGAATGTTCCTAGCCTCGCGCTGCTGACTTCATTACAGACATCTAGAGATATTTACTTTTTATATAAAAAAATGTCACAACGGATTTATTTTATTTATTGAAGAGATTGATAATTGACAGGTGGCTGTCTAAAAGATATGAAACCCTCCAGCTAAACACTGCAGCCATGGCAAGGATACAAATTACAGAGATATGGCTCCAGAGGTGAGAGACTTGTTACTTTTAACACGGCAAGATATATACGAGAACAAGGTTGAATCGCAGTTCAGAACAATCATACCTAACCAGTGAACTAAATAAAAACCAATGATTTCATACCAGCACCTGGAGCATCCTGAGTGTGTTTGAATTAACAAGCACATTGTTTCCTCCCAAAGGGTCTTGCGAGCCTCACATTTTCTATCTATCTGTTTTCGGATGCTATCCTGCTACCCATCACCAAAGTATCTGGGCACCTATCATGTAAAGTTAATAGAAATAAGGAAATCCCTTGTGGACTTCATGGAGTTTCTGGCACATCTCCCTTCTTGGTGTAAAAACTATGCTGGGGTAGAGTTTTTGGTTTTGAATTTTTAGATTTTTAGCAATTTCCCCCTTTTTGTTAGTTTGGGGTTTACTGGTTAGAAGAGGATGTCAGTATTCTGAACCTCATCCTTACAGTCATCATCATCATCATCACCAAATGTGCATAATCTACCGAGGACCATTATGCCAGCTAGAGTGACCCCGGTTGATGGCACTGTACCAGGCATCATGTAGTGAAATTTCCATATCTGGCTCAGTCCTACAGATCAAAAAATCTCTGGCACAGACCCGCAGCCGACACCAGGGAGGGTCAGGGCACACACCCCTTTGTGTATCGATGGAGAGTTTCAGAGCACGGTTTGCTGGGGTGTTTTTGTCCATCCTGGTGACATGGCCAAAGAGCGTACAGTGCTGCTTTTGAACATGAGCATTTGAAGGAAGACCAGATCGCTGTGACATCATGGCATTTCACACAAAGGCAAACTGCTTTATGCCCAGGTTTTAGCGCTGACCACACAGATAGAGTGTCTCTAGCCACTCCAAGTTTGCCTGTAAGATGGTCCAGGTTTCTGACCAATATAGCACTTCAGGCAATACACAGGTTTGATAGATCCTGAACTTTGTCTAAATGCAGAGACGTTTTTGCATCCATAAGCAGACATGGACTTCGCGCAGCAAGACCTAATTGTTAGAGGATGTCCGGTGTGCTGCTCGCAGCCCAGGGAGATGGACTCTTCAATGCTCTCAACAGCAGAAAGCTTTTTTGGAAGATGGAAGGTTTTGCAGTGTTTGCTAAAGAGGCTCCGACACTGGAATTGCTTGATCCCCTCTAAAAGTTTGTTCCATTGCTGGATCCCCTCAGCAAAGAATGATTTACCCTCAGCTCTGTTGCACTTCACCATGGGCTCTGAGCTGGCCTAGAGGAGCACAGCTGTTGCCACGGTTCATAGACAAAAACTCGGTCTGAAATGTTGCTGGGCTTTGATCCATTAATTGCTTTGAAAATTAGGACCAAAGCCTTTTCCTCCCCATCATACCCCAACCAGCTTCTCCCTTCCCCTCCCTGAAAGGCCCCACCTCTGTCTAAATGAAGTCAGCCCTTTCCCAGTCAGCACGGATAGACACTGCAGGACACCATGTGAGGACAGCAAGTATGGATGGAGTTTAGACCCTACTGGTGCAGTACCTCAAGCCTCCAGCTGGGGGTGCTGCTCTCTTTTGGACCAGAGTCCTGAAGGCCTGATCTAGTCAGTGGCTCCTTTTCACTGACTTTGATGGTTTTGGTCAGGTGCACAAGGAGGGGACATGGAGATTCAAAGGAGGCCCTGAAGTGATGTGAAGTCATCCTCAAGCAAATCTGAGATCTGTGTCTAATCCATCCATCCACCCATCTCCATCTATCCAGTAACAGGGGGCGTGCGTCCCAGCACAGGTAGACAGACGTGCGAGCAGTGCGTGAGCTATCACACTAAAACCAGCAAGAGTGGGCATGGCAGCACGGCTACATACTCAGGCAACTAGTCCAAGTCACTGCCCGTGCTCCTGCAGCCACACTGCTATTTCGTAGTGCACTAGCTCAAGCAGAGTTAGCGTCTGTCCATCCACCTGTGCTGGGAAGCACCCTCCCTGTTACTGGGCAGACATACCCTAAGGGTACGTGGGTATGTACTCTGGTTACTAACCCACGCTGAAGTGCATGCCACCACATCTGCACTGCTATAGTTACCCATGCTAGATTATGCCTCCCCGTGCTCCAATCACACTTTTTATTTGCAACCTAGACGTAGCCTAAGTGTGACCAGCTTTCGGGATTTTTTTTTTTGGCGAGTCTCGTGATATTTCATGTTTTAAAGCCCCATCTCCTGGAGTCCTGTGAATATATGAGACTTCCCTGCTTTCATTTTATAAAAAAGTTGGTTTCTAGCCCTCAGAGTTGAGTACATACAAACAGATATGACCCGAGTGTGACTCAACAGATCAAAGACCAAAAGGCGAATAAAAAGAACTCAAACTACATTTAAAAAAAAACAACCTCTTGATTTTTAAGTCAATCCTGAGATTTGGGAATGGGGTTCTCATTCATGATTTTTGAACATTTGAGGCTGGCAATACTGGTATCTCTCTGTCTAACTACCTAGAAGGCCCCATCACATAATGCTTCCCAAGCATTCAGGAATAAAATTAACAACAGTCTCTTTCTTCCTCTGTCTTTTCCTTCTGATTTAAGTTTACAAGGTTTTTGTGTGTGTTTGTTGGCTCGTTTATGTTCATGTGTATGAGTGAACGAGTGTGTTGCGTGCACATGTGTAAATAAATTATTGAGGAAAAGTTAAGCTGCGGTGCTGGGTTATGTCTTTATTTCTGAGTGAGGTAAGCGCTGTGATCATTCTTATCTCCTGAAAGAGCAAGTTCCACAGTCTGTGTCCCCCCCACAAAAGTCCTGTCTCCCACACTCCCTCCTGCTATTGGCCGACAGTTTCATTGGCCAGTGGAACGTAGCGCTGGTTGCAAGAGGGAGGTGCCATTCCTCAGCTAGCTGGGGCCATTTGACGGGGGCCGGCTTTGACTATCAGAGTAGGGATCTCCAGCTGTATTCTGTTCAGTGGGGAGCCAATGCAGAGAGAGGAGTAACAGGGTGATGTGTTCATGGCAACCTGTGTTGCTAGGGAGACAGGCAGTTGCCCTTGGTACCAGTTGGGGCTTTCTCAGGGTGGGTGGCTTCATTCCTAAGTAGAACGAGTTGCAATAACCAAGCTTCACTCGCTTTTTCCTAACATGAACCTGGAGCTCTCTGAAGGTCTTCCCGGCCTGGGCTTCCCATAGTTGATTGGATTTGTGCCCATATCTTGTGTGCTCAATATCATCTGTTCACGATGACTTCAAACAAAAGCCATTATTTAAAAAGAAACCCCCCAGAACGAAGCCCACCAGACCAACATTCTGCTGCCTGGGAACCTAGGTACCATATGACACAGTGTTTATATTTACTGGAGTGTTTTACAAGCTGGGTACTATTTATGGTGTCAGTTTATAGGGGCTATCAGGGTCTGGTGCTGCACACCTGCAATGATTCAGTGTCACACTGGGATCAAAAGAGTAACAACAGGCTGAAAATGCTCAGGTTTTCTAAGGCACCTTGTACTCCACCCCCACATCGCCTGTAGCAAATCAAAGTGCAACAAGTACCTGGCATCATCTGGCTGAGGCTGTTTCCAGAAGCCTGGGGCTTGTATGTTTTCCTGAGGACAGGGTATGGGCTATAATAAAAGGAGACTTTATTGGAGGCTGCAACAGAGCCAAGAATCCAACCGGTATTGCCTTGTGGATTCATTGTAAATTCTCTTTTATGGCCCGTTCAGTCTAATTGCTAATGGAGATTTACAGTGTGGGGGGCTTGTGTTCTCCGTCTAATTAACACTAGTTTGAGCCTGGGTAGCTTCAGCACGGTGTCCAATCTTTGCACCGGGAACGCGGGAGCCTGCCCCAGGAACAAGATGGGAAGTGGATGCACTTTTGACTCCGAAGGGGCAGCGTTATTCTGCACTCAGGCTACAAGGCTCTGTCAGGAGGTTGCCGTGATCTGCCCTGGCCCTAGCTCCCAGCCCCATTCCGGCACACCCACAGCGTTTTCACCCTCCTCCAAGCCGGGACGCTGTGGACGGCCTTTCTCACCTGCCTTTGGCTGCAGGAGAGTCCGAGGAAGGTCATTTCCACTCTTGCCAGTTGTTTTCCCCCCATAGTAAATCATAGTTAGCTCAGGGAGGGAAAGGAGGCTCTTTGGACCTCCACTGGGCATTCCTGAATATAGGCATGTTTAGAACCCTGCCAATAGGTATCTGTCACCAGCTCTCCTGGCATGTAGAGCCATCTATGTGGCATTGGTGATGGCCATGAAAGGGTTTCCAGGCACCAATTTTATATTTGCCACCAGCGTGTGGAACATCCAGGCCATCTTAAGGACCTAGCTAGAGCTCAGGCTGGGCGGGGCTCAGTCTGCAAGGATTTGCCTTGAAGATGATGATGGAAGGGCTTGGTGGTATATGCCTAGTGTTCCCAAAAGCAACTAACAAGCATATCCTGCCTTCAGGCTAGACCCAGCGAAGAAGGTGCAATGCTTATCACTGGTTATCCTGCTGAGGAGGGCTGGGCTTGACCTCACTGAGCCACGCTCATTAACGACATAGGATCTAGAGTTAGACTGGTGGGAAATGAGGGTCAGTGCTTCCTCTCAGGCTGTGGAACGGGGGACTCTGTGTTTGTGTCTAGCCACCTTCAGAACCCAGTGCCCGAGCTGCACCTTTGTATATACCTCCCTACAGCGAAAGGAGCTACACTGATTTAAACAAACAAAAAGCCGTGAAGCCACAAGTGGGGAGCACTTGGCTTAGAAATCCCACCTTTCGTATTTCAGCCTTTAGATACTGTGGTGCCAGATAGATAGATAGATAGATAGATAGATAGATAGATAGATAGATAGATAGATTGGAGGTTATGCTGAACTGGGCAGAAATGGAGTTGTCCATTCCCAGCTTGCTTGTACGGTTTCAGCTGAGTTCAGACTTTTAATTAAAAGTGGTTGTTATTTGTTTCTTATTCACCTTTGGACTTTTAAATATTTTCAACCCAATTCTGCTCACAACTCCAGTGGAGTAACTGCACCAAAGACAATGAAAGTGACTGCACTGGTATCTGGTTGGTTTCCATTGTACCCTGCTCTGCTGAAATGAAACTTCAAACCAGGCGCGTTTCATGTGGTTGACGGTTTTGCTGTAAATGTTCCATGCAGATCTCCTGAGCAATTAAAAAGTCAAGAGCAGGAATGAGAGCCGTCTTGCTAATGATTTTCAGTCAACTCCTTTGAGCCAACATGTCTGAATAAAGTCAAAATTATATCATATCAGTCTCCAGAAGTTAAACATTAAGCAGTCTTGGGATGGAAACTTCTGTAGTTCTGCGGCTGATCACAGGTCAAGGAGAAAGCCATTAGGGATGGCCTTGATCTTTAGTAACCATCAGGAGAAATGGGAAAGCACAGAAGAGAGGACAGCAAGCATCTGAGCGTCATAAAGTTCAACCACACCTGTCTTCTGCTTATCTGGAGCTTGGTCCGGCACACACTCAAGACAACAGGAATACTCCCCCTGGCTTCAGTAGTCACAGGGCTGAGTTCCCGTTTTATTTTTCTGAGAAGGTGACAAAGTGCTGGTGAAAGGAATAAACAATCTCACCGAGTTGTTTGAAGATTCATTCTAGCTAGAGCAGTCCAAGGAGGCAGATCCACAGCTGGGGTTTTTTTTGGTCATAGCTCCACTAACTTCAGTTCCTGAGGCCCTGTCCCCCAGTGTTTGGAGCAGGGGTCTCACAGTCTGGACTTCTGGGTTCTTTTCCTAGCTCTGCCACTGACTTTGGACACATCACTCCACCTCCCTTTACTTAAAACACTGTAGCGCTTTAGTGAAGATGCTGCACACCGACGGGAGAGAGCTCTCCCATTGCCATAGTTAATCCGCCTCTGCCAGAGCAATGTTGGCGGGAGACATAGCGCTGTCTACACCAGTGCCTAGGTCGGTATAACGCCACCGCTCAGGGGTGTCGATTTTTCACACCCCATGAGCGACACAATTATACTGAAGTAATCCCATAGTGTGGACCTGGCCTAAAGGTGCATCTACACTGCACTCCAAGGTGTGATTGCAGCTTAGGTAGATGTGCCCGGGCTAGCATAGGGCTGGGCAAACAAGCTGGGAGCCTAGGGAGCTTCTCTTGTTGTTAGAGCCTATGCAGACTCATTGACACTGCTATTTTTTGCCATGCTAGCAGGGGTAAATCTAGCGTGGGTATGTCTATGCAAGATGCAGTCACATACCCTAAATCCATTAAGTGGGAGCTGGAGCAGGTAGCTATTCTCTGGGGAGCAGATACAGAGACAGGACATATGCCACACACTGAAGAGTAAGCTAGCTACCATTTCATTTAAGGAGCTGTAGAAATAAAAAAGACTCCATTCGTTCTCACCATTATTACCCATATTACAACGTATTCAATTCTCTAGTCACTGAGGAATAGAGGAAGTCTTATGTTTGGGAAGACCCAGTATTTCCCATTAGATTTTCATCTCTCTGGGGTAGAGGCTTTGTTCTTTTATTTTTTCTGCAAGGCTCCTAGCACATTTTGGGGCGACAGACAAACAGTCAATGACGACGTTAACTGGCACGGGCTGGTAAATAACAGCAGGCTCCTACCTTAGTGGAACTTGTTTAACAAGAATTGTGGAACTATTGTGATGGTGTCACTGGGTGAAACACCCCACAGCCAAGATCCCAAACAGGTAAAGATGATGCCAGAAAAGTGAATTGTATTAAAGAGATTTCCAAGGAAATGCACAGTTACTAAGTTTTGAAATAGGCCTCAGGTCAGAGCATTCATGCTGTGCAGTGAGGGAGGAGCCTTAGTAAGGTGAAATAAAAAAGCTTTTACAACCCAGACCTTAAACACATGCCCTCCCCTTTGGCCCATTTATTAAGTAATAATGAAACACTTTTGTCACAGTTTAGGCACAAAATTTTTGACACTAAATCTGCTCTAAAACTAATCAAGGACTAGAAAAATGGGAATATAATTACGGCTGCTGACATCCCTGTATCATTAACCTCTCAGCTCAGGTGCCACACTGAGTCACAGCTGCAAAAGAGTCCGTATTACAGAGAGTTAGCTCCAGCCTCGGAAATGAATTTGGATGTTAATAGCCGTGTAATGGCTCCACAGCTGTCTAATCTGGCACTGGTTACTAAGACAATGGCTGAGGGTGAAGTTTCCTGTATGCGACACCCTGTGCTCTCTAGTGGCTTGGGTCAGGATCCAGCTAGCTCCATGGCCTGGTCTTAAATAAAGTGTAGTTGAAATTGTACAACCTTGAGAAAAGAGAGTTTTCCAGGCAAGGCACTAGACTGGGACTATATAGGTTCTTGTACTACTCTTATCAGTGCAGTATCTGAGCCTCTTCCTTTAGCGCATTGACACAACTAATGTCTGTGAAGTGTGGTTCATATATCAAAACGAGGGATTGTTATTATTATTAGTTTCTTCCCAGGGCAGCAGAGTAAGCCACAATGTCAAAGGCACATTCATTCAGCCAGTCCTCTGATCTCACAATGCAGTGCCTCTGATTTGAAAAGACTCAGACACCCTTGCTTTCAGCAATGGTGCTGGGTACCTGGCCTGGGTACTTCAGGAATCCCAGAATGCACTTGTACAACCACCGGTGTAAGGTGCGCTGCATATGAACATGCCAAACCAGTTCTGCTGGAATCAGTGTTGTTGCAAGGTTGCCTTGACCCAAAGCCCGTTGACCCCCCAAGGGGACCCATTCTGTTGATTCAAGGAGATTTGGATCTCTCATTGCAGGTACTGGATGTACCACAATTCAATAGAATCATCCAAGTGCAGGACCGGAAGAGACCTATAGATCATCTAGGGTGACCAGACAGCAAATGTGAAAAATCAGGGACGGGGAGGAATAATAGGAGTCTATGTAAGAAAAAGACCCAAAAATCAGGACTGTCCCTATAAAATCGGGACATCTTGTCATCCTGAGATCATCTAGTGCAGTCTCCTGCACTAACTCTGACAGGTGTTTGTCTAAATTGTTCTTAAAAACCTCCAATGAGAGAGATTCCACAGCCTCTGTAGGCAATTTGTTCCAGTGCTTAACTATTCTGACAGTTAGGAAGTTTTTCCTAATGTCCAACCTAAACTGACCTTGCTGCAATTTAATCCCATTGCTCTTGTTAATAAGAGCAATTTTTCACCCTCCTCTTTGTATCAACCTTTTATGTATTTGAAAACCGTCATCATGTCCTCTCTCAGCCTTCTCTTCTCCAGACTAACCAAACCCACTTTTTTCAATCTTCTCTCATAGGACAAACTTTCTAGAACTTTAATGATTTTTGCTGCTCTTCTCTGGACTTTCTCCAATTTGTCCACCTCTTTCCTGAAATGTGACGCCCAGAACTGGACACAGTACTTCAGCTGAGGCCTTATTTCCTCCTCGAGGGTGAAATACGTCTCATTGACTCCATCCGGGCCAAGGCTAACCCTGAGTGTGATCACAGCAAGTGCCCAAACCTTTGCTAATCCTTCTCAACTGCAAAGGAAAGAAAGGCCTACAGGGCAAATCTGAGTTCCTTATTCTGTCTCTCAAGTCCCCCAAATCCAGAGTCAGACCTGGCCAGGAAGGATTCTCCTGTCACCGCTCCGTGGATGACAAGAGGCCATTGTCTAATGTAGAACTGAACACTGGCTTCAGTTCAGGGAATATCCCAGCCCTGCCTCTGGATGCTGATCCGCTCTCTGTTCCTGCCAAGCTAGTTCAATGCAGTGCAGACCTTACCGCTCTGGACTGGAGGCGGCGGGCACACATTACCCTGCCTTCTCTCTGCCGAGAGCTTATGAATTGTCTGGCTATACAAGGGTGAAATCAAGCAATCTGTACAAATCATATTACCCAGGCAGCAGCACCGGGGGCAGCTGGGGTTCAAGAGGTGAGGAGTCAAAAGGTGAAGCCGATGCCCTCTGGATGACTCGGGCCGACTGGCGGAGACATTTTGTAATGCTCTCACCAGGACGACACTCTCGTGTGCTTCTCCTTCACCTGTGGTAACCACAGGAGACAGAGGGAGAGAAAAAGAACCGCCACCAGCACGTCTGAAAAAGGAACTGCTGCATCGGTGGTGTCTGGGTTGCCTTCTTCGGGTCCAGCCCAGAGGGTGCTGCAAAGTGAGAAATTATAGGTGATGCCATGAGCCAAACTTTGCTCTCTGATAAACTGGTATCAATTCCGAGTAACTCCTGTGACTTGGTTGGATTGATACCGGGATGCTGGCGGGCAGAATTCAGCCCTGTAGCTGGAAAGGGGCTTGTTTCCTTCACATCTTTTTATTCATCTTAAAATAGTCACCAATCACAGGAGCTTGCCCACTCTGTTTGCAGTTCAGTGGTAACTGAGCATTAAGATCCGTTCTCTTCCTCCCCTTGTCTGACATGAGAGGAGGGGAGGGAGCTCTGGTGTCCTTGGCTATTCTAGCGAGGCGTGTTTTTGAACAATACATGTAATGGAGATAACTGATTAGCTCTAAACCGTCCCTGCTGAAGAGGAATCCTATCTGTTTTGCTTTGGCAATCAGTTGCCTTTCATATCACATGCCCACTTCAGCTGAAGTGCGGCTATCCAAGGGGCAGACACTGGCTTTGCTTTTGGGGGGCTCGCTTTCCCCCTCCCCTTCTTTAAAAAAGGGATGTGACTGCTCATGACAGCGAGAGACTAACAACACCAATGAGCAGCACGTCCCAGACTTTACTGGGTCACGTGCCGCCTTCTTAAGAAATTGTTGCAAAATGAATTGATGGAACATCAGCCTCACTTAGCACAGTTTGGGAACCCCTGGATGACTGCCAAAGGAACCATAAGAGCAGGCTGCTACAGAGCCTTTTATCTGAGGATCTCAGAACATGTTACAAATGTTAATTAACCCACCCTCACATGGATTATTTTATAGACAGTTAAACTGGGGCACAGAGAGGTTAAAGGACTTACCTAAGATTGCAGAAATCCATATCTGAGCCAAGAATAAACACAGGAGTCCTGAAAACTCAGCCCTTTGCTCTAAAGGGTAGCCAACGTTTACTCTTAAACCAGCCATCCACAGTGCCCCTGTTAATGTTCACCCAGTGATGCATGTGCATTTAGAAGAGAGTACACGCTTAGAATCATGGCAGTTTAGTCCTATCTTGCAACAATCCTGGTGATAGCTCTGTTAGAGGCTAAGCAAAGACGGCTGGATTTTTCCTCAACATGGAAAATATCTATGAGAAGTGAATTAGAAATACAGCACTAAACCCAATTTAAAATTGGGTGTATTTTCTTGATCATGGTTTGCTATCACAGCTATTCCATTTGTTGCCTTGGATTTCAAAGTTTGTCTCATACCTTCTCTACAATGGTCTCAGTTTCTATGGTGCAAAACTCAGACTCCTGAATCCAATACCTTGTGTTTTCACTCTTTCCATATTTAAAGGTTCCCAGCTTGCCCAGCCCAACCAAAGCCACAGGAAACAGAGATCACAATAAATAAGAGGCCAAAGCACCACAATCCAAATGAGAACTCTTGAATAGTTCATGCATCCTATTAATTCCATGTGCCCTGTGTGTAGTTTTTAGTTGGTTTTAATTCAGTTTCTTGAAGATGCAAATCAGATAGATTATACTCAGAGGATGCAACGGAAAGTCTTTAATCCAAATGGGATGTAAGATTTATTTAGAAGAGGCAAATATCTTGTCTTGGACAGAAGTGACTGAGTTGAGCTGAAACAGAAGGAGAAAAAGGAAATCAAGCAGTGTTGCCACCTCTCATGATTTTATCGTGAGTCTTGTGATAGTTGGTGGTGTTCTGAAAGCCCCACCTCCTGGAGGTATGTGATTAAGTGAGAATTTTAACTTCCACTTTAAAAAAAAAAGAGTCGTTTCTAGCCTTCTAGGTTCTGGAGAAAAGTTGAAAATGTTACCAAAAAGCTCAGAAGACAGAAGACAAACAAGAATCCAAAATTTAGTGTTTTTTTAAATCTCATGATTTTGCCAGCCTGATTCATGATTTTGGGACACCTGATATTGGCAATATTGATCAAAAGATTCACAAGTAACCTTTCTTTTTTTAAAAAAGTCCCAAAAGTTTTACCTCTAGACAGTTTGTATTAGGCAGTGAAAACATCAACAATCTCCATTTTACTCTTTCCAGGCACCACTCAAGTACACTGCAATCCATGGTTCAAATGGGACTTCAGTGGCGCTGCTGTCACTCTGCAGAGAGTTGAATTTCACTATGTCTTTAAAATTAAAATCCTGCTAGCTGTAGCAGGAATCAGAATGATACTCCTTAGATACTCAGAGCAATAAATCACTGGGCTGGAAATCTCAGTAGAACAGGCTGTCTTGTGAGATTTCTGGCACTTCCCGGTTCTTTTGAGGTCAGAAGTATTGCAACAGCCAGAGCATCCTTCCTTGTGGTATTTTG
This sequence comes from Mauremys reevesii, assembly GCF_016161935.1. NCBI lineage: Eukaryota > Metazoa > Chordata > Testudines > Geoemydidae > Mauremys > Mauremys reevesii. Next base: position 18,387,796 of record NC_052641.1, read on the forward strand.
ATGCATCCGGTTGCAGACAGATTCCAGAAAATGCAGAGACATATGAAAAAAAAATATCTGACCTTCTTTCTGCCAGGAAACAGTCTGGAATGAGTTTGAGGCTTGGGCAAAAATGTGGATTAGTTCTTACTTCATTCAAACTGGCTTCCCAATCTGTAACTTTCAGGTTCTTGGTGGTGATCAAGTCTCCTTGCTTAGTACTATATAATAAAATAAAATAATAATAATAACAACAACATCTTTGCATTATGTAGCACTTGAGAATCTCAAAGCACAAGGGGCCTGATTCAAAATCCACTGAAGTCAATGGACGTTTTTCCATTGACTTCAATGGTCTTTTGATTTGGTTCTTAGAAAGGTGGGTGAATAGGGTCATCCCCATTTTACAGACTATGGGAAACTCAGTCTGACAGAAGATGGATGAATTGCATCCGCTCACAAAAAAAGTTAGTGACAGAGTCAGCAAAAGAACCCGGATTGCCTTACTTTTGGCCATGCTGCCTTCCGATACCAGGTGAGAGAGAAGCAGAATGCTGACTGGCCTGAGGTGGCTCCCCACTTCAGACAAGCTGGCATCCTGCAGTTCTGGCTGTAGTATTTCCAGCCCTCTGCAATTCATAAGAGCATTACCCTTGCTGGCATCTGACATTTCCAAAGGGCAGAAAGTGTATTAAATACACCACCCCACTTCCAAACAATCCCAAGCAAATATCTTCCCACTTGCGTCCTAGAGCAAACCCGTTGCATTAGGTCCCTTCCCAACTGCTCACCTCACATACCCAGTTTTACACTTAAGGAGAGAACCCCCCACCCTCCTGTTTGCTCATTTTTCATTTCTTGTCCCAGTACAAACTGAAGTGGATTCAAACAAGAAGGGGGAAAAGAGCGTGCACAAGAGAGGGAAGAGACTCATCTATTATTATGCTGTGCGCAATGTAGGAGGTCTTGGCCTTTCTGGTTTGAGTGCTTATTCCCCATAAAATACATCTGAGAGAAATCAATACAAGAAGCATGCAAGAACTTAAATCAAAATGTAAGGAAGCAACACTATGAGCAGGGAGCAACATTCTGAAGCTGGCTGTATGGAAACTGCAATTGGCCGGCTGTCAAAAACCAGGACCTGGCCTGTCTGCAATTGGAAAGCCTTCTGCAAAAAGTCCTGGAGGCAAATTTCCTAGATTGCTGGGTGATTCCTTGGTGTAGCTCTTGCATGGGGAGAAGCATTCCAAAATGTGTGTGCATAACACGTGCTGCTGCCCTTGCAAACTGGGAAATCGCAGTTATGTTCATGGCGTACAACCAGAGAAGTCAGATAAAAACCTGCAATACTCTTGCTGGAACATTGCAACGTAACACAACTTTGTTTCTTAGAATTCAGAACATTAACGCACAAGAACCAAAACCAGAGAGAGACAAAGCAGGCTGTTCTCTAACGTGGAGAGGCCAAACAAATGCTTAATTGGTGCCAGGGCTTGCCGGGGCACAAGGCTTGGGAGTTCATAGCCCCAGCACCTCTGGGCTTGCTGCATCAGTTATGAATGTAAAATAATTGTTTGAGCCCTGGCACCTCTTTCTTTACAAATTAAGCACTGGGCACAACTCAGGTCACCTGATTCTAGGCTGGCCCTTTGCAGACTGATTGTTGAAGACCCAGACTGCACAGAGCCCTCTACCTTGCAAGAAGGACCAGGAAACCCCTTAAACTGAGAGACATAGCTTGCAATTTTCAACACACTGCACTGCCCGAGCCCAAGCAGCAATCTCTCAGTGCTCATCTGCAGTTGTGCTTGCAGTTTCCATTCTGTGCCCAGACTTGCACCTACAGTTTAGGGTCATCTTTTGATGGAGAATGTAACCATCTGTGTTGCCTTTGTAGGAATAGTGCCTGAAGCCGGCCGCCCCAGACAATGCCGTTGGCCAGTCTGGCTACGGGATACTTGGGGCTCCTTCTAGCCTCCAGCCTTATCTTGAGAAACAAGCCCTTTCGGACTGTGTGACACGGACCCGAAATGAAGGCCCCTGTCATGCAGCCCTTTCTCTGGGTCCTGGTAAGGACAAGCAGTTGAGAGCTGCAGAGCCTGCCTGCATAAAGGGTGCCAGGGCCTGATGCTATCAGGTCTGATGCCTTCCTAGCATGTTAGTGCTTCACAAGTAGCAGGCCCAGGTGTCTGGCTGGGTGTCCCCCATACTAGGCCCTGGCTCAGTGCCACGGACGTACCAAATCTTCAAAGGTTTTCCCAGTCATGCTCAACGCCCTGCAAACCACGAGGCCCATGTTCCCCTGCTGGGAAACCTGACCCCTCTGGTAGGCAGAAAGACAAGAGAAGCCTGGGTTTGGCGTTCTGAATAAGTGGCTTTTTATCTGCGATCCCTTTGGGAGTGTGAGCTCAGTAACCAATGAAATTATATCTGTTGTTTCAAGCAGTGAAGAAAACTTGGGCTGATGTTTATTGAAATTTATGGCTTCCCTTGAGCTTAATTGTCTTTGGGAGCCCTGGATCTTTTTAACAGTTCAGCTAAGTGGTACTAAGAAGGATGATAATGGTTTGTTCTCTCTCTCTCTCTCTCTCTCTCTCTCACACACACACACACACTTTGCTGATATTTGGGAAATACAGCTGATGCATTCCATTCCTGAGCTCACAGTTACTCACTGGTGTGAAACTTCAAAGAGACAAAAACAGGTGTGAAAAGCTCCCAGTGGGTATTCCCCTTCTCTAGCCAGCTGCTGCAGCTTCTAAATTTTTCATGCTCCCATTTTGTGAAGGGGTGGGAAAAGTACACATCAAACATCAGTTTTGTTTACTCTGGGGCGGCTGGAAAGTCTGCTGCTTCCCTAAAAGAGATGTGGGGTTGCTCTTATCTCCCCACAATAGTAACTCTCTGGGTTCTTGTGGCTCATTCTTCAGATCCAGGAAGATTGGCTGGAGGCTCATCGGCTGCTGGGTGACCTGAAACAAATCCTTCCCCAAGTATTTAGTACTTGATTGGGTCAGTGGTGGTGTTTCCAGTGGCTTCAGTGCTGGCGGAATCAGGCTCCTACGGTGAGCTTCCTCCATTGTACTTCTGCCTGTCTAGGAAGCAAGAGACTGGAAATTAAACGCAGGTCTCACTTCGGTGGGCAAAAGCTCTAGTAACAAGGCCAACGGTGTGTGACTTTTACAGCCTTCCTTGTACTGGATCTTCATTAGAACGAAGTGGGGCATCACAGCCCACGCTCATCCCAAAGAGTTGACAAGAACAGCCAACAGTGGCTTGAATAAAGAGCGAAGGCTTGGAAGACCAGGCTGGTTTCAACAGGCTGGTTCGAGGAGCATGCACCTGTCGGCAGGGGAGATGGGGAGGAGGTGGAGATGGATTAGATTCTTGCTGATTAATCTCTCTTCGCCTGGGCCCTGGGACGAGAAGACCGTTCTCTCATGCCTGGCCCTGCCTGTAGGAACTGCACCACAACCCAGGGGTGGAGAGGGCAGGGAAGGCTCATCCCTAGAATGGATGGGAAGTAGAACCTCAGGAGACTGTCTTTACTGGGACAGGTGCTGCACAGTAGAATCCATATTCAGATTTCTGGTGGGAGCTTGGACCCAGCACTGGTCCTGAATTGTTCCCTGTCTCAGAAGGAATTTCACACTCCGATTTTCCAGCATAGACGGGAACAATGCTCCTTTGGCTATCCGGCCTCAATACTCCCCTCAGCAACTGCCCCAGCTAGAGACACATGATGCCGTTCTATTCTGTGTATGCACCATCCCATCCAGTAAATCTCAACACTGGAGGCCTCTGACAGGGAGCTTGTCATTGGAAGGAAGATGATGCCCTTCACGTGTAATTATTTCTCTCCTCTGGAGCCTTTATCTTCAGTGACCCCTGTTGGTCTGTTATCTCTATCCAGCCATTCAATGAAGCCGTAGACCTGTCATTGTAGGAAATGACCTTAACCTATTTACTCACCTCGAAAAGATGCCGTGTCTGCTACACTGGGTACTCACAGCTGGTCCCCAGGAGCCCAGAGTGCACATCAGCCTTTCTGTGAAGAGCAAGGAAACTTGGCTGAGATAATTACAACAGCCCTTTCAGGTTCAATGGTCACGTTCATTAATAAACCTCAGGTTTCAGAGGTAGAGAGCTCGGCCATTTGAAACCACATCTGGCTGTAACTTTTCAGGCTCACTAAGACATTAGGTCATGTCCAACTTGCTGTGGATCCACGTGCTTTAAAAAGAAACCAAACAAGCAGTCACTAGGCTAATCTATTCAAGGCAAGAACCGACATGTGCCAGTCCCTTACCTTTTATTGTGAGCTAGTGCCATGTGGTTATTTATTTAAAAAAAAAAAAGATGACTCAGATATTGAAGAGTGCCTACACATTCCTTGCTTCTCTTTGATTATGGTGTTATTTATTGGGGTTAACTTTTCACGAAAGTGAAGGATTTAGAGTACTTGGCAGGCACTTACTAATTACTATTATTATTTGTATTGTTATTTGAGCACCACTCAGCATCAGGCCCCAGCGTGCCAGGTGCTGTACATACACATAATAAAAGACAATCCCCGCCCCAAAGAACTGACAGTCTGAAGAGCCAAGACAGACCTTGGGTAGGATGGGGAGCTGTGACACAGAGATTCAGTGACCTGCCGCAGTCACACAGAAAGTCTGGAAGAGCCAGGAATCAAACCCAGAATTTCATCGTTCATTATTGTTACCATGGGAGTGCTATCTGGGCTGATCCATATTCATGTGACTTCCCAGCGATGATGGTCACCACTCTGGGAGAAAACTCACTCACCGCTCTCTGCCACCCATCCCAAACATGAATCGAATTAAGGCCATCCAGGTATTGTGCACTTGCCTACTATAGGGAATTAAACTGAGGGTTGCAGCTTGGTCATGGGTTATTGCCACGCTCATGGATTGCTAATGATGTTTGCAAAAGCCCTACATTAAGACCACACACATAAGAGGCTAAGTTAGCGATATATCTTGGACCTTGAGGGCATGAGGCAAAAATGCTTTCTTTCCTGACTCATCCACTCTGCGCTAATATTGAATTATAATTACTGATTTTGGCCCAAACAAAAGATTTCTCTGCATTCAAACATATGGAAAATGCTAATATAACCTGCCCATGAAAAGGGAGGGATAGATTTCTATGCATTCACTGTGCCATACAATGCAGAGGGAAAAGGATCTCAGAGATGCAAATAGTAGCATTTACTTTCTGATCATGACTTGTAGATCACTCTGGTCTGGGCACCAGAAGGAAAAAAGCAGACATATGCAAACCTGCCCCAGTGATGGTCATGGGCGTTTTGCCTGTGAAAGGAACCCTAGAACTGGCCTTTACTGGAGGTTTTTATTAAACTCTTGGTAGTGGTGGTGATGGGGATCCTGCTATGCTCACATGCGGCGTGACCAGCACCATGCTAGATGGGATCATAGTAAGAGTGCACTCAAACACATCAGTCCCCCCACTGCCTTCAAGGAGCTATTCATGCATCTCCTTGACCACCCAGCCAGGGAGTTGCTCAGTGCTCAATGAGCATATTTCCATTGACTTCAGTGGACTCCAGTGATGTCGGATTTACATTAGCTGAGGATCAGACCCGTGCTGTCCATCCCCAGTCTCTTGGATCCTAGGAAGAAAGGGGCCGGAGGGGGAACTGGCTACTAACCCAGCAATCTGAGTGAGATATCAGCAGTCAGAATGAAGAGCTCCTGCTGGCAGCTCCCAGGCAGCTGAGCCCACCAGCGCATGACATCGGGAAGCTTGTTTATTATTGTAGCTATAGTGCCATCACAATAGGCATTGCACAGTGGGTCAGGCATGCAAAACGAAGAGGCCTCTGTCCTGAAAAGCTTGCAGAGTAAAGCGAGGAGCAGGCAGGATAGGCTACAGAACCCGGACAGCCCTGATAGCTGGAAGGCAGAACGGAACAGATGAGAGTGGAGGAACTTTTTGAATGAATGGAAGGAGGTGTGGAGATGTAAATAAAGGTGAGCCACACAGGAAGGTGGTGAGAGGTGGGGTGACCAGAGGTTCCGATTTTATAGAGACAGTCCTGATTTTTGGGTCTTTTTCTTATATAGGCTCCAATTATCCTCCCACCCCGTCGCGATTTTTCACACTTGCTGTCTGGTCGCCCTAATGAGAGGTGAGCCTTATTTCATGGCCCCATAGCTCAGGGTTAGGAAAGATTAATGCCCCCGTTGCAGGATGGGGGTTGATATCCACTCACTGCGGCAGCTCCTGTTACAGGGGTCTTACTGTGCATTAGATAGAAAGATGAACCCAACAGCTGAGCTGCCCTCCCCTCTGTCCAGGACCTGTGCAGAAGGCCAGAGCAAGGCCTATGCCCCACTAAAGTCTCCCCGCAGGGCACACATTGCAATAGTACAAAGAGGGAGGAACAGGCTGTCTACGGCTGGGCCCGAACCGGTTTGGCTGCCCTGTGAAGATTTTTGAGATTTTGAAAATTTTGCCCATGCAGAATCAGGACAAAAAGTCAAAATCTCAAAATTGTCCACAAAATAAAATAATAAAAAATAATTGGCGCAGGTCAAAGCAGCTTGATATTTCATGACGTTTCATTTCAATTTGTACCATTTTCATTATACATTTTTCACTATCATTAGCTTAAATTTCAAAATGAAAAGCAATTGTCAACTGGAAAACCAGACATTTTCATTCGATAACTGTCCACTAGAAATGTTTTGACAATTTCAAAACTTTTATTGAACTGGGAGATTTGTCAGACTGATTCTTTCCCAGGAAGTTTAGCTGAATCTGCATTTTCCAATGAAAAACTCCTGACCAACTCGAACACTTTCCCTTTTAAGATCCATTTTCCAACAGCGCTCCCAACAGAAGGGTGAAGTTTAACCCTCAGCTGCTCTGGGACAATGCCTCCGTTCACCATGGCTCTCTCCCTCCCACAAACCCTCGCTCTGCCATGTTCACCCCAGCAAGCTCAGCTCTTGCTGGAAGCTAAGTGGGAATTTCCCCCTGTGCCAAGTGTTAAATACTTATCATGCTAATACAGCATCTTTGCGGAGGTGTGTACATGAGACAACATGTTTCCTTAATTAACAAGCCGCTGAAGCTGGCACGAAGTCTCTGCTGCAGCTGCTGTCTGCTGATCAGACCTCGGTTCCCAGGGCTGTTGTCCTGCCTTCTCAATGAGACAGAAAGGTAGGAGTAGGTGGAGGCAAAGCTACATTTTGAGGTACCTTCCCTGATTAGAGAGAATGATCATCTTAGATTGAAGAAACCCAATGCAGGAGGAAATCTGAGTCATCAGCAAAGAAGACCTTGTGGTTAAGGCTAAAGTCTAGGAGATTTTCGTTCATTTCCTGCTGCTGATTTCACCTATGACCCCGGACAACTCACTTGCCCTATCTGCACCTCTGTTTCCTCAGCTGTTAAATGAGGGTATTGTATCCCTATTTCATAGGGGTGTCAGAGAAGGGGTAGTTCCAAGTGCCACCACCATGAGTGTGGTAGGAATACCTATATGAGAGAGATGGAAGGCCACTGGCCAGGGACAGAGTGTTTTTCATGTGATGACAAACTTTCCTCTCTGATGCCCGGCAACACTTTGGACTTCTTACATTATAGCATGTGATTTAAAAATCAATACAGAATAAAGAGTGATGTCTTTGGCAAATAGGCCAATGACTGATTCTGAAAACCAGGCCTGTTTAGTGAGGCTTCAGGACTGTGTGTGTTTTGGGTGACGGGAAACATTTGCAAAGTATCTGTTGACTGTATCTATAATAGGTCTCAATTCCTTTATCTGGACCAGATATGGATTAGCTTACTCACGCAGCCATTCACTTAGCCTTAAGCAGAATTTCTGCACCAGAATCTCTCTTTCCGTTTATCTTGCCTTAAGATGTGAAATCTCAAATACCAAATAAGTCATCTCAGCAGCATGTGGCAGCATCTTGACCTACATTACTATTGGGCTTTTTAATTTTTAATTATTTTTTTTTCCTACTGTGCTGTATACTGGCTTCCTGCGTGCAAGTGAACCATTTGTCTGGAAAATAAAGGTTGTGTTCTCAAACAGGCATTTAGCTCCCTTTCTGAATGATCAAACTTGTTTTCTACTGAGAAAACCGAGGTCTTTAATACAGTGCAACCCCCTAACCCAATGACAGGAGAAAACGTACAGGTAAAAGCCATCCATTTATTTAATGGAAAAAACCCAAACACCCAAACAGATTAGCGGAAAAGTTTAAAGGGACACTGTCAACCTATTGGAGCTGAAATTTCCTTCCTGTCTTAAAGGAAGGTAAATCCAATCTGGCATCCCTAGAGGAATATAACCTTAATTGCACTTTAATGCCACCTTTAGGGTATCTTTAGAAATTCTGCCTTTAAGGGAGAGTCATTTTTTAGTGTAAGCAGGCTGACATGACAAGTGTCCTTTCATTGGTAACTTTTGCAAGAGACGACGCAGGGAAATTATGACTCAGACCACAGAAAATGTGGTGCCCGAGTCTTTAACTCAGTGCCCTCAGACGAACAAAGGGTATGATCCTGCGGAATGGCCAGTGGCTCCCATGTGCAGAGTCAGTGGACCAGACTCCGAACAGGTTGGATAGGCGTAAATCAGGAAATCTCCCTTGAAGTTGACTACATTACCCTAGCCTAAAACTGGTGTGAATGAGAGAGCATCAGGCTAAAGTGAGTAAAGGCAGAAAAGGTCATCCATTGCAATCATCTCATCTAGCCAGGCACAGACAGAACCACAGCTATGATGGCATGGTGCTACACAGACACCTCTGACTTCTGGGTATGATTTCTGACTTTGTAGGATCTGGGCATACTGGGGAAGCAGCAAGGTTATCTCAGAGGGGAGAGATTTCCTTGTGACCATGACAGTCAGCAGCAGATTACAGATGGGCCCAACGCAAAATCCTGCATCTGAGCACCTGCTGACTTCTGATCCTGATCTAGATTTCCATTTCATGCGCGTGCCTAATGAATCCGTAACACTGATGGGCTCCGAAAGGGAGTTCTACCTGTTCCTCCTTGGCCATTCCAATGTATGGTTCATCAGTGAAAGAGGACTCCCAAGTCAAAGGGAGCATAAAGGGTTCTGATAAACAGAGTCATTTATTAAGGAAAGGATCATTTAGATTTGGGGTAAAATTTTCAAAAACACCTAAGTCATTTGGGGGCCTAAATCTGATTGAAAGGCAATGAGACGGAGGTGCCCAAGTCACTTAGCAGCTTTAGAAAATGTTGCCCTTTGTCTATGTATAGATTAAGTTCTTTGGGGCAGGAAATGTCTCCTGATCTATGTTTGCAGCACAATCGACTCTCAATCTTGGTTGGTCTCTAGGCACTTATGTAATAAGAATAATATTAATATTAATAAAAGGAATCAGATATTTTTTCCCCTGCTTGTAATATAACCCCAAAGACATCAAAGCATTCTAGCTCATCAGTAAAGAATAGATCATTGTGAAAATACAGCTCAAGGCTGTGGATTGAAGGTCTATGTAAGTGAGTTGGATTCTGTAGCTAATGTGGCTTATAGATAAAGTTGGACGGGAATTTTTTTCCAGAAACCTTATGTTTCAATGCAAATTTCATCAGAAAGTTTTCTCAGGTCCATGGTGGAACGTCCCTGGTCTGGCTGATTTGGAGTAAGGACTTGAGCCTAGGTAGCCACATCCCACTGGGCTATTAACTATTCTGGGGATGGGTCTCTCTCTCTCTCTCTCTCTCTAGTTTTCGTTCTGATGCGGAATGAAAACAAATTTTAAAACCTCAAGAGTTTTGGCAAAATGGAATTCTTGTTTTCCAGCCTGCCCGACTTACAGGCCCAGTCGTTGCAATAGTGTCTTGTGTGGCCTGAAAATAGAGAGTTCATCAGTTACATTCTTGAGTCCCCTATTCTAGCTCCAACAGAAAGAGGAGCCATAGGCTCAAATATTTAACCCGGGGCTATAGGCAGCTCCAGGAACATAGGGATTGAATTTCTGTACATTCTGTACCTCAAGTAGATTGTCCCTAGGTAACACACTTCTAAATCATACTGTATACATGCAATGGAAATAAAAATGGCACCAACTACAAACCCTAACCTTTCTGATCTATTAAAAGGTTTTCAGAGCGGTTGGTTTCATGTGAACTGATATCAAAATAGTAGTCAGCAGCCTTTCTAAATCAATGGTTTCCTGCAGTTCTGTCTAAAACTCATCTGTTTTAACAGATGATGATGATGAATATTATTAATTATGTTTTGTACTTATCCGTAAGGCCAATGCCAAATGTTCATAAAACATGAGCCAGGCCCTTCCAAATCAGGAGACTGTCTTAAAAATCACAAGATAAAAAAAAAGTGGGGGGTGGTTTGGGGATTTATTTCTTTCTTTATTTATTTATTGCCTTCTTGTTTCTGAGTCTTTAGATTACACCTGGGACATATTTTTGAGCTTTTCTTACAACATCTAGGGCTAGAAACCTATTTGATTTTAATGCACACTGAGAGTCTCATGTATCAGAGGGGTAGCCGTGTTAGTCTGGTTCTGTAGAAGCAGCAAAGAATCCTGTGGCACCTTATAGACTAAAAGACGTTTTGCAGCATGAGCTTTCGTGGGTGAATACCCACTTCTTCGGAAGAAGTGGGTATTCACCCACGAAAGCTCATGCTGCAAAACGTCTGTTAGTCTATAAGGTGCCACAGGATTCTTTGCTGAGAGTCTCATGTGATCACTTGTCTCCAGGAGCTGTGGATTTAAGTAAAACACCAAATATCATTAAGACTCACAATAAAATGGTGAGAGTTGGCAATACTGACAGTGCCCACAGATACGTTGGCTGCTCTCCATTTATGTGCAAACACGAATTGAACTCAGATCTCCTAAGTTCCACACCAGTGCCTTAATGCTGAGACCATCCTTGCTTCCCAACCATTCTTTTGCCAGCATAGGATTACACTTTACAATACATTCCCCAGACTCAGGGGTAGTTGTAATAGACATTAATCCATTTCAGGTTATTTGTTTCAATGCACAATTCTCAGTCCCATGCCTGCGTTTGTTTCACTTGGTTTTGGGCTGATTTAGAACCCCGTTAAATAATAAATAATATAGATTATTTGTATTATTGACTCCTACATTCTTACGGCAGGAGAGACATGCCCCCCTTCCTTCCACTTTACAGCTGAAACGCTGAGCTAAATATAGACTGGTACGTGCCACTCGATCACCTGTAGATCCATGTAGGGAAAAAAATCTCTGTACTTTAATCCTGTTGGAGGGTCTGATTCTCTGATCCAAAGCTCAGTGAAGTCAGTGGAAAGACTCCCATTGGTGTCAATGGGTTTTGAACCAGCTCACAGGCTGTCAGGGCCCCAAAGGAAGGGAGGGGTAGGAGCACGTCAGCACATCACCCAAAATTGCATATTATTTACCTGTTGATGTTCAGCCTAAAGAACAGGAGGGCACGTCAGCTGCCACTGGGTGAGACATCGCTCCCTGCCAGTTAACTGGCCTGCCTGACAGGTTTTTTTTTATTCTGTCTCCAGTTAGGCAATACACTTGCCTTTCAGAAATACTGCCCTGGGCTGCCAGCTCTCTGAAGGAGAAAGGAAGGCGTTTGTTACCAAGGGGAGGAATATAAAGCAGCTTGTCTCTGACCTCCTCTGCTCAAACAGGCAGCAGCAGCAGCTAAGCTGTACACAGGATTTTTAAGAAGACTCAGCAGTGTCTGGGTTGGAAGGAACCAAAACCCTTGGACCCAAACACCTTAAAACTGGACTCAGATCCAAACCTCATAGCCCAGCCCTCTCTTTAAGCTCCTCTGCCATCCAAACTGTGGAGGGGTCTGTTGTGTTAGGGAGGAGGGTTGTATTCGCTGTATGTATGAAAAGGACCCCAGGCCAATAAACAGAGGGGAAGAGGTTTGTACAAGGTCACACACGGAGTCGGGGGCAGAAGTGACATGAGAACCCAGGTGTCCTGGCTTGTGTCCTGTCTACTAGCTGTGGAGCTGCTGTTGAACGGTGCACAACAGTGCGAGGCAACAGTTCAGGACAGGAAGTGAAGCAGAATGTTGCAGCCAATCAACACTGTAATAGGGAAGGTGGGTGTTGCAGCTATGTAGATGCGGAAGGTTGGGACTCTCCCGGAGTCATTTTTGTAAGGGGCCTGTGGCACTTTATAGACTAACAGACGTATTGGAGCATGAGCTTTCGTTGGTGAATACATGCATCTGACGAAGTGGGTATTCACCCACGAAAGCTCATGCTCCAGTACGTCTGTTAGTCTATAAGGTGCCACAGGACTCTTTGCTGCTTTTACAGATCCAGACTAACACAGCTACCCCTCTGATACTTGATTTTTGTAAGGGTTTCTGGGTTGCTGGATTCATTAGGAAACCAGGCGCTCCTGGGACGAAGCAAGAGGTATTTGGGAAAATGTGCTACCAGACTCCAGTGACTTAATTTCTGCCGAGATGAGTGCAGCAGGTTAAGTGAATGTCAAGTTTGTTTGCTTTTGCAGAGGGTTTGCTGATGGTTATGTAATCAAAGGGTGTGACTTCCTTAATGAGGAAAAAAAATAGAAGCGCACACACGTCTGCTCAGGGACATGAGTAAGTGCAAGTGGAGCGATAGGCGTTATCAGGGAGCACTGATAGGCCTCTTGGCAGCCAGGCCCTCTCTGTAAGTGTGCACGGCTTTGGCGCACATGAGCCTGTGGGGGCCTGCATTGGTCTGATTTTCTTTTGCTCCATAAAATGCCTCGGATTCATTCTCCTGGCTCAGCTCTTAGGGTCACAGGAGTGTCAAGGACAGAGTCACTCCTGAGACCAGGGCCGGGCAATGCATTAGGCGACCTAGGCGGTCGCCCAGGGCACTAACATTTGGGGGGCAGCGACCGCGGCGGCTGGATCTTCGGCCGCCCCGGTCGTCAGCGGCATTTCGGGGGCGGTACCTTCTGCTGCCTAGGGCGCCAAAAAAGCTGGCAGCGCTCCTGCCTGAGACAGAGAGACTTTGTGGAGAGAGCACTGCGCTGGGACTCAGTTCCATTTGTGGTCTTGTCACTAGCCTGCTGGGTCACCTGGGGCCAGTCACGTCCCCTCTGGGTGCCTCAGTTTTCCCATCTGTAAAATGTTACAGATGGGGATAATGATACTGATCTCCTTGGAGGTCTACTGATGAAAACAAGATTGGTATTATCATCGGGGGGACTCAGTGTGTGACAAAGAGTCAAAAGGATGGACACAGAACAGCTGTTGATGTAGGAAACTGACAGAGCTGTGGGATCCCTGCCTTCAGTGGAACTGACTGTTTCTGTAACCTCAGCTCCACGAGTCTTTGTTTCCAATGTCAACCATTTCCCCAAAACTAAGAACAGAGAAGGGCGAGCAACCCATTTGTGTTGAAAGCAGGGCACTCTGGAGACCACCACATTTGATGCCCCTGAGGGCTAGGTTTCATAGATCCCACTGCGATCATCTAGTCTGACTTCCTGTGTAACACAGGCCAGAGACACTGCCCCCAAATAATTCCTAGAGCAGATCATTTAGAAACAAGAATCAGATCTTGATTTAAAAATGGCCAGTGATGGAGAGTCCACCACGGCCCTTGGTAAGTTGTTCCAGTGGTTAATTACTCTGTAAAAATGTGCAGCTTATTTCCTGTCAGAATTTGTCTAGCTTCAGCTTCCAGCCACTGGATCGTGTTAGACCTTCCCTGCTAGGTTGAAGAGCCAATTATAAAATATTTTGCTCCCCATCTAGGTAGTTACAGGCTGTGATCAACTCTCCCCTTAATCTTTCCAAAAGGTGCTCAGGGCTCAGCACCTTCCACGGAGAAGACTGGAGAATTCGCCCCTGGGAGAACAATGGTAGGTGAGTGGGTTTGAGAATCTGGGCATCAAGACCTACCAGACTAGCCTTGTTATTGGCTTGCCAGGCCTGTCCCTGTTTTGAAGTGACTTTTCAGAGTGGCTCAGTATCTCTTGCTGGAGGAGAACTAGGTTGCACCACGATGCCCCAGCTTTGAGCTGGGGGATGAAGCAGAGTTGCACCACACTAAGAGGATCTCAGAAAGGAATAGTGCAAGGTGAACTCTGCTTCCTCCGGCCTGCCGAAGGCCCCAGGGGGAGTATGGAAGGAACAATTGTAACCCACACACCTTCTGGGTGTGGTGTTCTGTCCCATCGAGTGGCACCGAGACCACTGAGAGAGAGAAAGAAAAAAATGAGTCTGCTCGACAGCCTTAGCTAAGAGCCGGGTGGCTTTTGGCTCATGCAGTAGAGGCTCATGCACTAAGGTCCCAGGTTTGATACCACCCACCGCTGACTGGGGTCTGTTGGTGTTACAAGTGGGGGCTTGTCTGGGATTTCAACTGGGAAGTCTCTGAAGCTCGTGTTGTGCTTCCCCAGCTAGGAGAAGTATGTAACCCACACACCTCCTGGGTGTGGTGTTCTGTCCCATCTAGTGGCATCAAGAATGGCTTTTGGCTCATGCACTAAGCTCCAGAGGTCCCAGGTTCAATCCCAGCCACCGACAACTGGGGTCTATTGGCATTAGACAATGATAGGTCATGGACTGCACTTGTCACTGAGCATTGCATTGAATGCCCATAGAGACAGAGAAGTTCTTTCCCATGCCAATGTCATGCATTTTGAAGTGCGTTATACATCCCTCCTCTCCTGAAAAAATTGTGAACAAATTGTTTCTGGTATAATTGAAAATAAAGTTTTTGGCAAATTGAAAAGTTGAAAAAAATCATTTTGGTGTTTTGTTCCACCTGAAACCAAATGTTTTGTTTTGTTTTTGAGTGTTTTGTAACATTTGATTATTTTTAAATAAAGTTAAAGGACATTTCTAAAGGAAAAATCATTTTGAATTTTAAAAAAATCAAAACATTTCAATTTTTTGGATTTTTTAATTTTTTTCCCCAACAGAATCAATTCAGCAAAATTGTCATGAAATTTGTGAAATATTTCAGTGTTGCAGAATCTGTGTTATTCATAAAAAAAAAGTTGAGATTGAAACATTTTACCCAGCTCTATGTGCACATACATGAGAGAGACGCTGCCCTCTGCTGGATGGAATGTCAGATTTACTCACGTGGTTATGGCCCCGTTGCCCTCTAAGGTTGGAGGTGCACAATTGCAGAGGGTTGGCCTAATCTTGTTCTCATTGACGACTGCTTTTCTGCTAGCTCTATCCCTTTTCTTGTCACCTCACCCTCCAGACCCATTCCCCCTCCATTTGTACATCTCATCCTCCTGTTGTGTGCTGGCTAATTTGTAAACTATAAGCTCCCTGGGACAAGGACTGGCTCCTTTGTTACTTGTCTGTACAGCACCTAGCACAATGAGGACCTGGTCTATGATTGCAGCTTGTAGGCATGGCTGTCATACAAATTACTAATATTACTAGTTTTGCTATTGACTTCAGTGGGAGCAGAGGCCAATGTTGAGTGCTTTTGGAAATGCCACTCCTAGAGTGTACAGAGGAGATAGGTCTTAATACTGTACTAGTCAATGCTTTTGGAGCAGAAGATTCTGAGGTGTAGCCTCATTTACAACAGAGAAGCCTACATGGCTACAGAATCCTTTCGAGTTCCTGGAAAAGATTGAATAAAGTTTGAAATTGGAACCACCTGGCTGGACCCTTTCGTCCATACAGAGCCCCTTGCTCTCCACATGTATCGTGCTCGGTGGAATGGAGTCAGAGGGCCCACGTTCCCTAGAGAAACAGTTAGCAAGGGGACATCAGCAGAACAGGGAACACAGGGAGTCGTGGCTGGAAGCTACTCAGCCACCGGCACAGAGCAGTCCACAGGGTATAGTCAAGTCCCACTTGTTCACCTTAACCTGCGCTCAGTCTCACTCTGCTAATGGGACACCATGGGCATGAGGGGAGCCTGCATGGATCCTACTGCAGGCTTAGGGCCATAACAGGTAACAAAAGAAGCGAGACACAGCAGTATGGCGAGTATCCATATCCTCCGCAGCTCTGAGTAACTTCACTGGAACGGCCCATTTACCGCTCTGAGGATCTGGGTCAGGGCCCTTTTTTCAGTCCTGTATTATTGTGTTCTTTGTTCTAGAAGCAAGCCCCAGCCCTTTGAATATACACAGGATCTCTTCCTCCCACCATTTAACGGACCCATCCAATCAACCACACACTCTGAGAGGGAGCAGGCAATTACCTTGGATTCCTCCCTTGTAAACGGGAACCTTTTTGGCATTACTGCATTTCTGTTCTTGTCCTCATCACAGCAATTCAGAGCACCAGGATGTCTCTGGGTTAATCTCCCCTGGAAAAATGACTTTCATTATCACTAGCAGTTGTTCCAAGGGAGGCTTTTCACTAATCACACAGAGTAAATAGCTCTGACCTAACAGCATCCTGGATGGGATTCTTGTTCCCCTCTTGCTCTGCCTTTGGCCAGGGTGAGTGCGGTAGATTGGTGAGCTGGAAGGAGATTGCTTGGTATGGGATATTCAGAGCGAGGGACCTGGCCTTGTCAGTGTCTCTGACTCATGTGTATTTCTGGGATCAATAGGCTGCAGTAATATATTGCACTAAGATAACAAATCATTTAGCTTATTGGGTCTTAATTAGCCCTCCTTTATCTCAGTGACAGCCTCACACCTGAGCTTTCCAGCAGGCCAACTGTATCTGAGACCGAGCACCAGGGAAGCCGCAGTGAAGTTCAGGAATTGATGAGCCTGTACTCAGTAGAATTACCTCATTGTGTTTACTGAGCACAGGGTCATTGATCTGTCATTCCCCTGCTCCCTTCTGCTCAACCCAGAACAGCATCAGCATCAGCAGGCCTTCCTCCTTCCATATTCCAGCTGAGAACACAAAAGGATGGAGGAAGAGGAAGGGGGATAACAGAACTGCCCCTAGCATTCAGCTGAAGAAAGGTCAAGTTAGCCCAGGCCCAGGTAAGCAAGCTCCCTGAAAACTCCTGTTAGGCCTCCTGGGTAATAGATACAGTTGTTATAGTCCCTGACAGCATGAAATGAAGACCTATATCATCATAATGTATTGTCAGCCTGTAAGCACTCTGCAGCCCCTGAGATGAATGAATGCAATATCTCTGTATAAGAGGGGGAAGGGAAAAGGTGTTACCTCTGCTGTTGGCCTCCAGGCTTGAAGCCTGAATAGTCACTTTGTGGCTTTGGGGAAAAAAAAGAAGGCATTTTTGTTTTGCAGGTAGAAGTTGAGGGGGGTCGGATCCCCACGAAGCTAATAACAAACTTGGGCCGTGAAGGGGAATGCCTGGTGAAGGCTGAGATGCTATTGTGATGAGTTCACCCAGCGATGAAATAATCTCGCTCTGGTTCTGTCATCAGATGAGGTAGGAGGACAGGGTAGAAGATGATGGCTGGGCTGACCAACTCTGACAATTACTAACGCAACCGAAGAGTGGAGCAAGACCCTTTCAAGTCAGCAAGGTCAGCTTGACTGGAGGCTTGTCTACATGGTAACAGAAATCTAAATAAAACATTGAATTAAGTTATTTTGAAATAGAGCACTCTTATTCCAAAATGTGAGTATCAGCACGCATACTTGAAACAACAATAATAATGCTGTGACTTATAGCTGATTTTGGTACTTTGGCTCTGTTGAGCAGGTAGACACGATGCCTATAACACAGCACACATCTGGGATTGCTTCCTGCAGGATCTCTGTATTTCTGCTCTGTTTCCTTCTGCCTTAGGTAGATGTTTAATACCTTTCATATCTTGGGTTGCTAATAGGACCTGTCTGGTCTGGCTCCCAGCAAGAGTCAGAAAATAGCTCTGCATCTTTATTTAGAGTCCTAGAACCTAGGGTTAGACTGCAGAAGACCTCCAACTTTCTGTGCAGGGTTTTAGAATCTGACACACTGTTACAAAGTTCTGATCCCAGCTTAGCCATTGTCTTACTATGCAACCTTGGGCAAATCACTTAAGATTTCTCTAAAAGCAACAAAGAATCCTGTGGCACCTTATAGACTAACAGACATTTTGCAGCATGAGCTTTCGTGGGTGAATAGATAGAGATATCTATCTCTAGCTTGCTTCTTGCTTGCATATATAAACCTGCCCCTGGAAATTTCCACCACTTGCATCCGAAGAAGTGGGTATTCACCCACGAAAGCTCATGCTGCAAAACGTCTGTTAGTCTATAAGGTGCCACAGGATTCTTTGTTGCTTTTACAGATCCAGACTAACATGGCTACCCCTCTGATACTTAAGATTTCTCTGTTTACCGGTCTGTGAAATGGGGGAAGTAACATTTGGCCTCCCATAATAGGCTGAGGAGGTTTCTTGCAGGAGACAAAACTGGACATGCTTTGCTTCGCTGGACATTTGCTACATTGTGGATGTGTGATGTTATACAAAGGAAAGGTTATTTTTAAATAGCTTTCTGTTTGCCTTTCACATCAGAAGGCAGGGTGCTCAACAGACTAACATAATATTAAACAATAGCAAAGCCCTATGCAATCAGCCTACACAAAATTCAGGTAAAAGGGAACACCCTTCTACTGTTCCAGTGTTTTCACAGTGAACTACGCGTACTTGGGTGAACATAAGAAAGAGAATACAAAAAAGTACAATTCCCACACATAGTCAGCATAAATTTTCCTTGTACAGTAGTTCAGTCCAGGGTATATGAAGCAATTGCCATCCATCATCCACAATTGTAATGTTACTCGTTTAGTGATCTAGTCTTGTTTCATCTTGCGGGAAAGGATCCTCTTCCAGATCCTAATCACAGTTCCTTTGTCATTTGTGCTGTGGGCTAGGCTAGCTGGGCTTGAGTTTGGTTTGGTTTGCCCTTGCCAGGAGTGTGCAGGGAAAGGTCTGGACTGGATGATTAAACCCTTCTTCTGAGCGGGGAGAACAAAAGTGCTGTTTGTGAGAATCTGTGCGCAGGCGAAGAAGTGAGTGTTGGCCTTGACCAGTTTGTATCCCTTATTATTTGCAAGAGTCATCAGTGTCTCCCTGTCACCTTATGCTTCCCTCATCTGTTTGTTGTTTCCGCGTGTTGCCTCTTGCTGTGTGCTTAGATGGTAAACTATCTGGTCAGGGACCATCTTTTCATTATATGTGAATACAATGCCTAGCACAACGGGGCCTGGAATGAGGATCTAGGCATAATTATGGAACTGCTAGTGATGCGGCTAACGAATGGGTTGTGGGGTCACGGAACTGTGTGGTGAATGGTTATCCTTCCGATGAATGTTCGTATTCACGTGCTATTCGTGTGCAGAGAACAGTATTCCCCACTTGTTATGTGCAATCGGCCATGTTTTAGCCTCCTGTTCAATCACGCAGGACCTGACCCAAAGCTCAGTGAAGTAATCTGGAAAGACCCCCATGGATTTCAGTGGGCTTTGGATCAGTCTCTCTCCCAGGGAGCAGAAAAAATATGATGGGACTTAGATGACCAGTCCTACGTCACAAAGAGAAAACCGTTGAGTAGAACAGCGTCTGAACACTCATAGGCTGAAATCAATTTGCATAAATTATTGGGTGAAAAACAGCAAGTAACGAATCAAAGATCAGGATCAATTCATGAATAATTTGCAAATGAGGGGGGGAATGGGGCTGTATTCATTACAAATATTTCCAATGAATAATTTGATCCACTCTAGTTATTAGTGGTAAGAACAAGATCAATAATTCATACCAAATATAAATGTTGCCATTTTGTGCCACTGATGAAAACTTCGCAGCATTTGTGACACTGCACGGGCCTGGACCGCATAGCTCACGATGCAGTGCTGTTTGTTAGACTTACGTCATTAATAGCCCCGATCGATGAATCATGTCAGGGAGCAATGAGGCTGGAGTACTACACCCAGGCATAACATCCTCATTCTCCATTCTCAGTGGTGAGGTGGAATTTCATCCAGGTCGTTGTGGGCAACTATGGATGCGTGTGAGTAGGGGAAGAGTGGGAAGCAAGAGGCCTCGTGGCTTTCTGATCATTAGCATGTTAGCTTTATTGTCCTGCATCAGCAGCTCTGAATGTCACAAATAAGCTCTTTAGAAAGCAAGTCCTTGAAGCACATCAGCAACCAAAGCTACAGCACACTTTGACAGTCTGAGCTTGCTAGAGCTCCTACAATAGCAGGTGTTGTTGTAGTCCGAGGTGCATTAAAAGACCCGTGTAAGGAAAGCCTTGAGGAAGAGTTGTTTGCATCACATACAGCTGCAGCTAGCAATGACACCTGAGAAAGTGTTGAGAAAGTTTTCTATGGA
This sequence comes from Mauremys reevesii, assembly GCF_016161935.1. Taxonomy (NCBI): domain Eukaryota; kingdom Metazoa; phylum Chordata; order Testudines; family Geoemydidae; genus Mauremys; species Mauremys reevesii. Next base: position 18,408,042 of record NC_052641.1, read on the forward strand.
ATTCTGCACCAAAATTATTTTTTTGTTTCAGCTTTTTTTTTGAGGGGGGAGTTATTTTGGGGTCCCTCAATCTTTGCTTTTCTGCCAGATATGACAAAATGGCAGCTTTTAACCTCAAAATCATGTTGGGAAAGATGGAGCCAGGTCCCACAGTGAAAGGCAAAGCTGAACCAATAATTCAAATGTGGACATTTGCCCTTGGTGTTTCAAAGCTACCTCTTTAAGGTCAGTCATGTCATTTTCTCTGCAAAACTGGCCTGTGTTCAGCTGAAAAAGTTGTGCAATCACGCCCCAGTTGCAAATGGAAAATTCATGAACATTGCAACAAAACTGGCCAGTGCTCAAGTGTGTCGCAAATTGAGAAAGGACTCGGGCATACCTCTCAAAATTCCCTCGAGAGGTGTCCATCATTTTAGCCCTAAAATGATCTACAGTGCATGCATTTCATGTTCTCTCACTTTTGCTGATAATGGTTTACATCAGAAATGCAGAATCATGCCAGGGCAGTTACAGAAAGAGTTATTTCTACTAAAGGAAGGAATCCCACAGCATTGCGGGCTTCCTGCATTAATAGTGGGGTTTATGCCCTTCATCCTGGCTCTTCATCCCATATGGGCCTTGGCAGGTTGAGAGGCCTGGATTGAAACACAGAGCTGATTTGCCTTTTGTTGCAATTGGCAGGTAGCTTTTGGCACACCACCGCCTCTCACTTTGAGGAGACAGGTCTCTCCCACTCAGCAGGGACTGGAGATTATGTAATTTAAACCTTGGCATCCTCCTCCCATTGATACCAAAGTTATCAACTCTTTCAAAATAAGAGCGAGTATGTTAAAGGGACACAGCTTTTATTTGTGTTGCTGCTGTTGCTCCGAGGGCTTCCCGGGAAAGGTTAAGTCCACTCCAGTGTTACTATTCTTGGCCAGACTCTGTAGGCGATATCTGATGTCCTTGTAGTCTTCCGTGACATACGTTTTGCTCCTGGTTGTCTGTGTGTCATATTCTTCTTGTGCCTTGTCTGTTATTATGTCTAGTGCTATGGTGGTGGTTTACTGCTGACTGTTTTTCTTGTTCATCAACGGATGTCCCTTATGGGACGTTTCAGCTTTAATAGTGTATAACTCTCTGCTTATGGGATGTTTTAGTTTTAATTGTGTATAACCAGCTATCTAGGGAACTTATCTGGCCTCCATTACTATAGTATCTTAGTGCTTCTGAATCGCTAATATATTTATCCTCACAATACCCCTGTGAGGTAGGGAACTATTTTCCCCTCTGTAAAGCGGGGATCTGCGGCAGAGAGGCTAAGCGGTTTCCCTAGGACACACACAGGAGGTCTGTGGTGGTGCAGGGATGTAAACCCAGGTCTTCCAAGTCCCACTCTAACCACTGGACCATGAGCCACCTTCGCCTTTTAAACTAGGAGTCTGGGGGGTCTGGCTTTTATGGATTGTGACTCACAGTGGTCACCATTAAATGGTGGCATTTGCTATTGGTGATTAGCCCACAGGGGTATCTGAAATGTAACATTTCCCCCTAGAGTAGAACACAGGAAGAGGAAGATGTTCTGGAGCTGAGCTGGGACTCAGCCATGGACTCTCTGCGTGACTTTGGACAAGTCACTCAACCCCTCTGTGCCTTAGTTCTCACTCTTCCTCTTCGGTGCTGTATCCCTTTCTCCCCCCTCGCTCTTTGTCTTGACAATAAGCTCTTTAGGGCAGGGCCTGCCTCTAACCTATTGACTCTGTGCCCCTTTACCCTGGCTTACTTCTAGCATCCTTCTCATATGCTCTGCGCTTCCAACCTTCATACAAATTAGCCATATGCTATTCACTTTCAGGTGGGATCTTTAACCCCAAGTAGCAGCCTATAGCTGGGTCCCTCCCAGTCTGGCCCATTGCCAATGTAGGTAGGAAAACATCATGAAAGAAATCCAAGATGCCCATCCCAATAACACACAGACGGGATTTACATGCACAAACTAGGTATGCGGCCACTCTGCAGGCCCAGACGGTTGCGAGTGTGAATTCAGGGTGGCTGAGAACATGGCTCCTTGTCCTAAGCTTTTGAATTCTGCTTCCTGAAGCCCAGATTTAATTTTACGGCTCAGCCCCTCTGAATTCTGGGACTTCAGATGCTGCTCCACCGGCAGCCCTGAACCGGAATTCCTGCTGCATGAGGTGTCCCAACTTCACTGGTCCACTTGTGGCCTTTCTTGAGCGAAAGGCAGAGATGGCGCATTGCGCAGGGGTAAGGGTCATCACAGACAGCGCTGTGGGATGGAGGACTTGGTGTCTGGAAGTAATCATTGTTCAACTTTTGCTCATCAGCACCTCTATCAGAGCAAAGCTCTGTGCAACCAGGATCTAATTAAGCTGGCTAATCTGAAGGAGGTACTACATCTCCATGGAAAACGGCTCCAGTTTAGCTGCTCTGAATAATAAACAAAGCACTTGGGCAGATGAGAGGGCATGTAAGTGTTTACTCTTCAGAGCAGTAAGTGCTAAATTTGTTTTTAGCTGGCTTATGAAGAAGCCCTTACGAGCAAATCACACAAGGGTTTTAGTCATACCTTGCAGCGTTCTCTAATCACAGACTCCTGCAGCCAGCTGGGAGCCTTGCCGTGCGGCCACATACAACAGATGCTCCATAAGATCAAATGAAGCACGGATCAGTAGGATTACAGAGTACCACAGCTACTTAACGTGCAATGAACAGAGAGGAGAAGCCAGACCGAAACCCCAGCTCCAAACACCCCCATAACTTTGCCACTCGGCTCCATCTCTGACAAGTCCTTGTCCCAAGGAACTCACCATCTAGGGGCTCTATCGTGATTTTTACAACCTGAACCGGATTCTTCAGTTGATCAGTGCTGAACAGAGAGCACCAACTGCTGTTTTTGTTTCCTTCAGAGTAAAGCTGAGTATTATCATTATTTTTTTAAGTGCCAACAATGTGCTTGGTGCTGTACGGGATACAGATAATGAGACACTCCCTGCCCACAAAATCTTGCAGACAGACAAGAAACGCTGGGGGGATGCCTCCACTGCACGTTAACCCCAGGCTCTGACTCAGGTTTGACTCTGTCCACATTGAATCAGTCAGTAAACACTCACGACCCAGGTCCTAGGACCCTACTGGGGGGTGGGACAGAGCCTGAATCCTGCTGTGGCTGGGGGCTAAGCCCTGTCACTTTGCAGAAGAACACAGCTCAAGCCGCAGCCCCGAGTCGGAAAGTCTGCGTAGTGGCAATACGGCTGTGAGACTCGGGTCCAGCAACTGTAAATCCAGGTTTGCAATGTTGTGTGGACACTTAAGTGTGGACTTGGAAACACTGAGTCCACAATCCTGGGTCCCACAGACCTGGATTTACAATGCCGTGTAAACGTACCCTGGGGAGATCCACAGCACGGAGATCATTTCCCCTCCCTTCCACTTCTTTTTAATCGAATCTTTCCCATAGTCCTATCACTGATTTCAAATCCAAAGGGACTCCAGCGTCCTGGCGGAACGGAGATCAAAATTCAGCCTAGGGAGTTCAAATAAAAAGACTCTACCTGATTCAAAGACAGAAAACTGACAATCCATCGCTCTTTGCAATATTTCACTACAATGAATACAAGATCATGAAAATCATTAGTTGATGCTAAGAAATGCAATGATGGCAGATTGTACTTGCCTGCGAGAAGATAGTGTCGTTCCAGAGAATCCAGCCCAATGTGTGTTTTAATTAACCTCATTGCAACTTTGTTCTGCTGAGGCAGGGTGGCTGCAAGGGGGTTCGATTCTGCTCTTACCCCCATTCCAGTTCATGGTCACACTCCTGTAAGCAAGAGGGGAATAAGGTTTAGATGGCTGGCCTGCAACAGGACATGGTATCTGCTTGCGTTTCCCTTTCTCTTTTCCTTCTGCATTTCTGCTGTTTTCACATTGCTTCATGGCCAGGGGAGTGGGCTTGGAGAAAGGGAGAATGTCACCTACTGGTTTGTTTTATCTTGCTGTGCGGAAGCCCATCTGGATCTGCTCTAAAGGGGACGTGGTTCTCAGCTGGTGGAGGCAACACTGCTGCCCCTTCCTTGTCTGCTATTGTGCCAAAGACACACAATGCAACGGTGGGTCCCATCACGACCCCCCACCTTCAGGGAGAAGGAGTCGAATCTGCTGACAACAGTGATCCTCGAAGTGCAATTTACTGACAACATGCTAGCGTGCCCAGGACAGGGGTCAGCTCTTCCTCATGCCGCCATGGCTACTCCTGGGGCCTCAACAGCTTTGAAACTGCAATTGGTTAGACACCAAGTCAGTTTCCCAAGGGAGGTGATGAAAGCCGCAGCAGCCCTTGGGGCACAGACTGGAGAGAGCATTTGAAAATCAGGTGGGGGCTTTCCTGCACTGGCCTCCAGGCCTGGACTGGATGACCTGGTAAGTCTTTGCCTTTTAGAATTTCTAATCACCTTCATGATTCAGCCCATAGGAGGTGGCATATGCCCAGCAGTTCTGGACATATGCCATGTCTGTCGAGGCATATTAGGTTTGCCACCCAGACAGTCCGGGTTTTGGCTTGTGGGGCCGGGTGCCATTCGACAAGCTCTGATGTTTGGGGTTTTTTTTATCTTGGGAGGACGAGACGGAGAAGGGGCGGGGTCTGGGGAAAGAGGCAGTACAGGGGGCAGGGCCTCAGGGGTCCGGTTACCAGCCATTAGAAAGGTGGCAACCCTAGAATAGATTCTTTACCCATAACTGTGATAGGTGAGCATCTTGCAGATACATGGACACACACCTATCCCCAGCTAGCTGATTATATGGTCCCCATCACAGTAGTATCTGATCATGTCCCAAGTACACACAAAACTCAAGTGAGTCAGGGAAGTATTATTATCTCCATTTTACAGATGGGGAAGTGAGGCATACAAAGGTTAAGTAACTTGCCCTTTATCACCCAGGAAGGCTGTGGCAGAGCCAGGAACGGAGCCCATATCTCCCCAGAGCAGCCCAGCTCCCACACCAGCACAATTTCTACTGCAGAATGTTAAAAGCTTTGTTTTATGAGGCAAAAGCTGCAAGAAACATACTAAAGAAAAACAAAATGACTTTCTATTTCCAAAGCCCTGAGTAGCTTGCACTCTACCACACCAGGACAAAAAAGAAAATTGGCAGTTAGTAAAGGAAAAACACCACAAACCCACACTACAGCGTCAAGATGCTGAAAAGCCATTTTACCCATAATGCGTGGGTACAGTTTAATTGACTGTTGTGCTCAGCACTGCACCACTTAGCATTCAGCTCCTTGGGCCTGAGCTGTGTTCTCCCTGCTTCTGCTTCAGCTGAACATTTCATGATTTTTAAACCACTTTTGACACATCAGAAATGTTGCCGAATGACTCCGAAGTTTACAGAATAGGGCTTTTTGCTGAAGAGGGAAAAGAACATACATCTGACTATACATCATGGCAGCCGCCTCCTTTAAATGGATCTTTTTCAAGAGGAATAATATGGTTTAGGAGAATTTTGGACATGTTGGAGCATGCTTCCCGTCCACATCTGGGATTCAATTACAGCACAATGCTTTGCAGACTTGTGTTAAATTTTAACTCATTTCACATGGGTCGTGTGAACTTTGCCTGACATTTTAAGGCATGCAACTTGTGTCATCAGGTTACACTCACACTTATCTCTGCAAACATATCGTTGCACCCAGACCAACACAATCGCCCTGGGTATAGAAGTCATTAATTGAACCTGAAATGTGCTTTCTTTTCGGATTATGCTCCTTGGCTGCTTTAACAGTCACACGTGTGAAAAAACAAATTCAACAGCCACAAACAGAGCATCTGGGGGGGGGGGGGAGGGGTGCGCACGCGTGTGCTTAGGATTAAGAGTTGGGGGGAAATCATAGCTTTACCAGATGAAGAAACTCAAATGCGTATATCTTGTAAAATCCACAAGCCGATCCAACGTCTACAGAAGTCAAGGGGAGATATTTCACTAACTCCAGTGGGAGCTGGACTGCATGCTATGAGAGGGGGACAGACAACCCAGGAAACACTTCAAGGCAGGGGTCTCAAACTCAATTTACCTTAGGGCCAGTGCCAGTCCTCAAATCCTCCCAGTGGGCCAATGTCACTCGTGCTGCCCAGAACCTGCCCCCCAAAACTCCACCCCCCAAAAAACTCTGCCCCTACCTGCCTAAGGCTCTGGGAGGGAGTTTGGGTGGGAGAGGAGGTCTGGGGGAGGGGATTGGGATGCAGGCTCTGGGAGGGAGGTTGCGTGGGGAAGGGGGCCTGGGGTGCAGGCTCTGGATGGAGTTTGGGGACAGGAGGCAGTGTGTGGGAAGGGGGGGGGTGCAAGCTCTGGGAGAGAGTTGGGGGGTGGGGGTGCAGGCTCTGGGAGGGGGTTAGGGGGTGCGGCGCTTATCTGGGGCTCCAAGGCGGGGTTGGCCGGGGGGCCTCCGTGCACTGCTGCCCCCAGGCACTGCCCCCAGGGGGGCTCGGGATGGGGGCAGCGGGCAAAGATACAGCCCCGCCCCTGGGCAACTGTGGGGGGCCGGCAGCCATTGGAGCGAGCAGGCAGATGCCACTCAGCTCCGCAGCACTGCCGGGGCCCCTGGACGGGGAGCGCCCGGGGGCGGCAGGTGGGGCCAAGGGAGAGACCCGGCCCCAAAACTGCTGGAGCCCTGCGGGCCACATTGGGGAGGCTCGTGGGCCACAGATGGCCCGTGGGCGGGGAGTTTGAGACCCCTGCTTTAAAGAATCTCAGGTGATCTTCATGGAACGGTAGCTCCAACTCTGCCCAGCCCCCTGCCTTCCCGGGGGCTGTTGGATACCTCTGCTGCACCTATGCTGCTCTCAGCCGGGAGCCATGGGTGCTAATACAGATTCTAGAATAGTTTCTGTCTCAGAAATCTGTCAGGCCCAGAGGGAAAGAAGTGGAAAATGGGGTCCCCCCATCCCTGCCCTCAATATGCCCCTCTCTGGCCAGTGCAGCATCAGTCCAATGGATCTCACAGAAAGGACCTTCCTCTGGCTCCAGAGAAGGTCACAGAGCCACAGCTTACCACTTCCACCACCCTGTCTGTTTGCCCATAGTAAGAATTGGGAACGGTGCTTTCTGAATGCTGGCTACAGAGGAAATTCCGGCCTATGCGCCACTCAAAAAAAGAAAAGGGGGAAAAAAAGAGAAATGTAAGTGGCACATAGATCTTCTGTTTGCCCTGCCTCCGCTCAGGAGTGAGATTCTTTCAGAATGAATGAAATACTTGTCCTAAAGAATGGAGGATATTTCAAGTGGTTCAAGTAACCTGAGTAGCCTCACTATGCAACGAATCTTACTCATCAGCTCAGCAAGGCACAATAGAACATCGAAAACGAAACAATGAGTATCTCCTGCAAACATCAAATATCTCCTGCAAACATCAGGCCAGGATTACTGCAAAGTTAGATCTGCTCAAAGCACTCCTTTCCGTCAACACTTCTAACAGCCGAAAAAAAGAAAAGCCCCATGATCATTCAATCAATCTTTTTTTACCTCAGCTATAAGAAATGACCAGCTTGAATGATCAAAGGCCTGGACACCATTGCTTTAAGGGCAAAATTAACATTCAAGGAGCTTTTGAAAGTCCTGGCTCGCAATAAAAATCCAGACACCCAGTCACACAGTGACTCAAACTCAAGTTTAATGATAATGAAACAGCCCTTTCGTTCCTAAATTCAAAGAAGAACCACAGACCTGTTTATAGCGTTTCTAATAATGACTCCAAACCTTTTACGCAGAATCTAGTAAACTGATACCGACAAATCCTAGTGCTACCAAATTATGCACAGAGTGTGCAAAACAGCTTTTGTGAAAGTTACTCTTTTGTTTTTTTAGTTTTCAGATGCCATTTACGTCACTTTCTTTCATCCCAAAGAAAACTTCCGTCTAAAACCAGCAAAGCGAGATGGATATTTTCATTCAGTGGAACAAATCAGTTCATTGACATCAGCTGGGTTACACCTGACTTGAACTGGACCTTTGTGAGCAAGATCCTTCTGCTGATGTAAATTAGCATAGCTCCATTGACTTTCAGAGAGCTACTCCTGTTTATGATCTCCTGCGACATGTGTAAAAATTAAATTGCTTCTTTCTGAAAATGGAAGTGCTCTTATGGGCCCAGATCTTCAGTTGGGGTAAACTGATGCACTGAAGTCAAGAGAACTATGATTTACCCCCGCTGAGGATCTGTGATTTAGATTTATTAGATTTATTTCCTGAATTACACCCATCTGAGTGAGAGGAAAACCAGGCTCCAGATCATTACAACGATCTTAAGTCACCAACTTTCCTGTGCTCTTTGGAAATGAAACATTTCAACCACTGCAGTTTCATTTGTCAATCTGTTTGACACTGCTGACCAGTTTCTGTAGCAATTAACTGCGACGCTTCACCAGGACACATGCGTGCAGGACAGAGGGTGCTTTTCAATTGCTTTCTTTCTTTTTTTTTTTAGCAAGCTCACTCAATGGTCAGGCTAAACTACTGCCTGCTCCTGCTCCAATGGGAGCTGGCAAAGACCAAATCTAAGCTGCTCCTGAGCCATCCAGCGCATTTATTTAAGGCAGGTGATTAAAAGCAGTTGGGACAGCCATGCAATGACAGCAGTGAGTTATGGCCGATAGGCCAGAGTCGGATTTCACCACTGTAATCAGGAGTAATTTCAGTGATAATACAGGGTCTGCTCCTGCTCCCATTGAAGTCAGGGGGCCAGATCCTCAGCCGGTGTAAACTGGTGTAGCTTCACTGACTTCTACAGAGCTGCCCCGATTTATATTAGCTCTCCATTGATTTCTGGGGGAGCAGGCTAAAGCCCTTCTACCAGGGAGACCAAGATTAGGATCTGGCTCGATATGCTGGCTCTCACTAGCATGATCTACACATTTCAGCATGCAGGAGCAGCGGCAGAGCAGCACGGGGCCAAGAAATAATTGGCTCATACACAAAAATTCATATCAGCACCTCCCCCCTTTCCCTCTGTGCTGATACGAATGAACGTAGCTGCCCATTACAAAGAGTCGCAAATACATCACTCTGTCTAACAGCGAGTCCCTGGCCCTCCTTAGGGGACGTGAGACTGTGTATGGAGTCTCATAGACAGGATCACAGGGCCTTTCTGCATCACTCACTTCATTTATAAATAGCCTAGAAATGAGAGATGGGCAGCTAGAACCCACAGCTGGGTAAGAAAACAGTGCCCTCTGCGTTGGCTCTGTCTGTACTGTCTTGTACTGGGAAGGTCTTTGCTTTATGGCTCCCAGCGCCGCTAGGGCTGCGATATTCCAGCACACAGCTCCAATAAAGTTGATTATACACACATACTTTGTAACAGGCAATTGGAAATATCAGGCACATTCCCTCATACCTAAGAGTCTTTGAGAGAGTCTGGTCTACTGTACAAACATGTTTTTATTAGAGTGCGTTACATCAAAGATTTTTCCCCCTCCCCCTCCAGATGCAGTAAATACCAGGGGGTACTAATAATACGCATGTCGGTAATTCCTCGAGGAAAGCAAGGTTCTGAGAACTGAGCACAAACAGAAGCATAAAGTTTATTGGTTTGATTTCTTAATTATTTGTAGCTGACAGGACCGAAGGCAACAGTGCAAGCAGCAATCTTTTGCCTCTTCGGGCATGTGCAGGTAAGGAGAATGTACCCTCATGCATAATAAAATCTATCTACAGCACCTTTTGTCCTAGGATCTCGCTCCAAGTGTGGTTGGGACTCTCCCAGCCTCCTTGTGAAGCATTATTACCCACCTGCTACAGAGGGGGAAATAGGCACAATGAGATGAAACACCTTGCTGGGATTCCTATAGCAAGTCAGCATCAGACCCAGGACTAAAACCCAGAAGTTTTGACTGTCAGTCCCCTGTACTGATCAATAGACCATATACCCTCGGAGCTGGGACTAGAACTCAGGATTCTTACATCCTAGTCCCTGGCTCTAACCACTAAGGAGCCTGCCTTTCATGAGCTGTAGCTTCATGAACCCAGATCAATATGCCACAGGGCCAGATCCTGCAAACGGCCGAGTGCCTCCAATGCAACACTCATCGTCTCAGATGTTAACGACGCAGAGTATTCAAATAAATTAGCAATGGGGGCGATGGGAAAGCCAGCAGGCTGGAGACTTGACATCAAAACCAGGGAACAGATGCAACTCATCACGTTAATGATTTTTTCCTTCCCAAAGGCGTCACCCTATTGAGAAGCGGGCGCTTTCTATCCCATGGCAACACCGAGTGGGGGGAAAAAAATGGGCCTGGCTTTTATTTAATTTTTTTTTGTCCCTTACAGGAATCGTGGGAGAACAAAAGCGCCGAGCGGATTCATCATTTTTCTCTCGCCGCCACCCCCTCCACCGCCTTTTCTTTCCTTTTATATTTTTTGAAAATAGGGTTAGAGCAAGATGGATGATTCCCCAGGCCCGCGGAAGGAGCCGCGAGCGGCGACCCTGTCCTCCCCAGCATCCCATTAAGCAAAGCTCCGGGAGGAGGCCGCTGTCCTTATTACATTGGCCTGGGTCTATAGATGGAGGCTGCCCCCCCAGCCCGTCTGCACCCCAAATCCCGGCCTGGTGCCTCTCCCATTTCTGATCGCCCCAGGCCACCTTCCTGGCCCAGCCCCACCCCCCTGGCCCTGATCCCCCCGCAGAATCTCACCCGGCCTGGCCCACCCTTCCGCCCTCTCCTTATCAGCCCGGGAAAGGGGCTTCATCAGTTCTTGTCAGCCCAGGCCTATTAGTCACCAGATAGATGACACGCTTTTGTAAGGCTGTCAGCTCCCCCCGCCCCCCTGCGGAAAGCCAAGTGGCTGCACCCCCCCCCCCCCCCACACCCCAGCCAGAAGCAGGCTGAGGCTGGGTGGTGGTGGCTGCCTGGCTTTGGACTCTGTTCCCCAGAGCTGACCCGCCCCTGACCTGCAGGCTGCACAGTTGCCTTGCCTGTGACTTCTCTCTCTAGCTGACAAAATGGCAGAGGCATAAGGGGGGGAAGAGAAAAAAAAGGCCAGGTCCCCCGCCTTGGGGGGATTGGGACGGGCCCACCGGCCGGCGTGGGAAGGGCTGGCAGCGAGCCCACGGGGAGGGGTGGAGGGAGAGAAGGTGCAAACCAGTACTGCCCACCCTCCTTTCTGGGACGCCGCTGCCTCTTGGTTGCATTCTCACTGTTCTTTCCGCTTTCATGCCTACCCGGGATTTAAAAGCCTCCGGTCGTCGTGGTTTGTTTCTAACAATAAATTCTGAGTCGCTTATAAATCGTGCGGTTCCTCTGCCTGAAAGGGTCCTGCCAGAACTGGCTCGCCGGTGTAAATCTGGAGTCACTCCACTAACAGCGAACTGTTTACACTACTGCAATGTAAGAGGGTGCAGAATCCAGCCACTGGTGCCTGTGACTGGGGCGTATTATATTAGGCAAGCCTCTGTCACACCCTGCTATAACAACACACAAATCTATGTATGTATATATGCAAACGCACAAAAATATATCTAGGTATACACACACACACACATAATCATAGTGATACTTCTTATATAGTGTTTTTTCATCAGTAGATCTCAAAGCCCTTTACAAAGGAGGTCAGTATTATTTTACAGATGGGAAACTGAGGCACAGAGTGGAAACGGTCATGCAGCAGGCCAATGGCACAGCCAGGAATAAAAGACAGGTCTTCTGAGTCCCAGGTCAGTAGCCACTAGACCACACTGCCTCTCTTTACTTACAGGCACATATACAAAGACAGTATACAGAGACACAAAGAATGAGATTTTCATAGGCGCCTAAGGGAGTTGACTGCCAGACTCCTATTGGCTTTCAGTTGAAAATTCCACCCATATACAATAGACATGTGCATTTATAAACACACATACCATAAAGGCCAGCAGCACCTTCAACTCCCACTAAAACACCTTGCAGGATCACCCTCAGAACGACTAAAGGCAGCTTTTGATTTCAATCTTCCATGTACTTGGGGTCTGTAGAGGACTACAGAGAATTTTTTTCTGGAAACAAAACCTGTTGGAAAAGATTATCTCATTTGAGCCAGTGAGAAAAGCGTCCATCATGCCAATAGTCTTTGGACCGTATGCAGTGTATGCTCATTATTTTTCCCCATCACATCATAATTCCATGTTAGAGTTACGGTGTAATATTGAATTGGTATATTTATTTAAATTAGAAAAAATACAATACTGATGTTTGTGTCGGGTGTGTGTGTCTCTCTCTACTGTATTTATTCTATAGGAAAACATTGCTTCTTGTCACTTTGCTAATCCATGGACCTGATCCTTCTTATGTGGCACTATCACCCATTTACTAGGAATATTATGGTAGTACCTAGATGTCCTGATCAAGGCTTGAGATCCCACTCTGCTAGGCACAGCTCACCTAAGATTTAATAGCAGAGGCAACACTATAGTGGGATAACAATAATACTTTTTCAGGCCAACCAACTTTTGATGTGTGGAAAAGACAAGTTTTCGAACTTCACAGAGCTCTTCTTCAGGTCTAGGGAAGCTCTGTGAAGAACTCAGTGAAACTTCAAAGCTCAGCTCTCTCAACAGAAGTTGGTCCAATAACAGATATTACCTTGCCCACCTCTGTCTCTCTCATATCCTGGCTACAGCAACACTGCAGACAACAATACTTAGCACTTCCGGAGCACTTTTCACTGCCAAGGGGCTTTGCAAACCTTATTAATAATATTTGATTTAACTTCAACAGCCATCCTGAGGTCTCCTCTTACCAAGACTTCATGATGTTTATAAAACGTGCTACCATGTGTTCATTGATATATTGGAAAGTACTAGCATCCTGCAGAGTGAAGACTAAATGAAACGTGTCAACATAAATGAACCAAGTGCATTTTGTGATGCAGCAGATTAATGGGCCAGATCCCCGGCTGGTGTAATTAGATGCAAGAGAATTATGCTAATGTACACCTGCTGGAGATCTGGGCCCAATTTTATTTCCTGTGTTTGTTCACTCACTAATTTGCAAATGTTGGCAATCTGCAATGGATGTAACAATCAGTCGTGCAAATGAGTGAGGTCACCATGAAGACAAAGGAAATTCAGGGTGCTTCATGCAGGATCTCATCTGGGTCTGTTAACCAGAGGGGTAGAAAAAGTGAAAAAATATTAATACTTCCATTTCCTCTCATCCTTCTCAATGATCCCTATTTTACAGTGGGGGAAGCCAAACATACACATACTCTCACAGAGCCAGAATAGTCAAACTTGGACCTGACAGAGCCTAAAAATTGTGTTTGTCATTGGAGAGGCATTTTTCAGCTTCTCCTTGGTTCAGCTAGTTGCAGAAAGTTGGATTATTCAGCCAAGAAACTTAAGCATCTCTCTTGGGTAGATATGTGATAAGCAAAATAAAAAAATCTGTGCGAGAGATGCCAGAGAGGAATGGTTCTGCTCTCATGGGCACATGTGTAATTAGGTGGCATTACATACCCAATAGTCTGGAACAGGTGGGCCATCCCAGCCTCTTTGAACAATGTAGTTAGCATGTGTGCCATCTGTAGTTAAAATCCTTCCGAAAAATCACTGGGAAATGTTAGCTGTTAAATGCAAAGACGATGGTTCTAAATCTTCAACATCTTGGCTATTTAGACTTTGATCCTGCAAGCACCCCAACACAGCAAAGCATTTAAGCCTGCACTTAACATTAAGCATGTGAGCAGTCCCACTGAAGTCAATGGAACTAAACCTGCTTAAATTTAAGCATAAGCTGGATCAGGGCCAATGTATTCCCAACTCCCATTGAATTCAGTTGGAGTGGGGAGCACTCAACATCTCACAGGATTGGGACCATGTTGTGTTTCACTTTCCAAATACCAAAGGCATTTAGACCGTATGACGGAAGGATCGCATGCTGTAAATGCCAAATCTAATTTTTAAAATCAAAACCACTTGTGTAGCCCATAGAGCTACCTTTAGCATTTTATTTTACTTAGCAGTAACTCAAGAAACCTACCGGCCAGTACGACATTTGCTTAAACACTTAGCATACGGCTTTGAGGCTCATGAACTTTGGCATAATTGGCCTGACAGTCACTCTGGGTTTGGGGGAGCTGGGAATAGTTTGCATAAGAGGGGGTGTCTGTAGAAAGTGATAGCAGACATAGGTGCTAGAACTAGGAGTTGTGTGGCTACTGCTGCACTCCCTGGCTTGAAGTGGTTTCCATCATATACGGGGCGTACAGTTTAGTTCAATGGCTCTCAGCACCCCCACTCATAGGTGGCAAGTCCGTGGGTGCTCCGGGGCTTCATCACCCACAGGAAAAAATGGTGGGAGCTGAGCACCCACATCAGGCCCCCCTAGCAGCTCCTCCCCACCCACCAGTGCCTCCTGCTCACTGGCAGGCCCTGCCAATCAGCGCCTCCTCCTCCGTCCCTGCGTCTCCCGCCTGCCACAATCAGCTGTTTTGTGGCATGCAGGAGGCTGGGAGAGAGGGGGAAGGAGCGAGGATGCGGCACACTCTGGGGAGGGGATGGTACAGGGGTGGGAAGAGGCGGGGCAGGGGTGTGGCATTGAGGGGTGGAGGGGGGGCGGGCCTGGGGCAGAGCCGGAGCGTAGAGCACCTCCCGGCACAATGAAAAGTCAGCACCTGTGCCCCCACTATACAAATTGTTCCAGCACCTCTGATACCAGGTAACTGTGGGAACACTGAACTGATAATTGGTTTGCATATTTTAGGATAAAATCTTGGCAAATGCTTAACCGTAGACCTGCCTTGGCAATAGGGTGACCAGACAGCAAATGTGAAAAATCGGGATGGGGGTGGGGGGGGTAATAGGAGCCCATATAAGAAAAAGACCCAAAAATCGGGACTGTCCCTATAAAATTGGGACATCTGGTCACCCTACTTGGCAATGAATTTCTGTGTACGGTAGTAGGCTAAAATCATGAATACACTAACCTATAGGATATGGGTGAAGAAGGCTGATTATGGACAAGGGAGGCTGGGCATTTGTATGAATATTCATGACACCCCCTCGGCCCTATAACAGGCAAGACCACCATGTAAGAAGGGGACCTGGACCATCGGATGCCAGGGACAGAGCAGGACCTTTGTCTCTTACCACCAGCTCCCCAAGAAAGAGTGAGAGTACGTATGTGAGGAATGGTACCAGAGACTGCTTCACTTCTGTAGTTTGCTAGTTTTTAATGTGTTTTGGAGCGTTTGTGTCTTTGCTAGTTGTGCTAATAAAAACATTTCGAGTTTTACCTTGCCCCGCTATGAATGTCTTCCTTGTGCACACCAGGGTTCCCAGGCCGATATTGAACTTGATAACCTTGTTTCTGTTATGCCTGATTCTGGGACTCGAACCCTACAATCTCCCAGCTCATTAATTACTAATTAAGTGGAAATCAGTAAACACTAAAGAATCAGGCAGCACTTCGGCGTTAGAAGAGGGCTGGACCCACATCTAAACCATTCATTCCCTTGCTGAGACTTTGAATTCCAGCCAGCCTTCAACACTGAGTGAATTTTTCAAGCTAAGTTATACTTATATTGGTTTGCATGCAGAAAATGTTTGGAGTTCGACTGGCCTTGGAGAAAAAAGTGGACAAGGGAAATAAAATCGTACTGGTTCTTGCCTTATGATGCTAGGAAAACTTGAACAGAAACAAGCAGGCCAATCCTGCATTCCTTATTCAGACAAATCTCCCATAGCAACCATACTCTGGGCCCTGTAAGAATAATGAAAAGTACAGTGTCCAATTCTGCAAACACTTGTGTAAATACTCCTTATTTGTGGGAATAACCCCACCAACATCAACAGGAGTAAGGGTTTGCAGTAGGTTTTCTACTTATAAAATGCACTTAAGGCCTCGATCCCCCAAGGTATTTAGACACCTCACTTCCATTAGACCTTTGGGGATCTCGGCCTTAGTTTTTAAAAGCACGGAGCGACATTTTAAGAGTAAGCCATACATAGGGTGCAACTCAAGCAACAATATACTGATATCGAATATAACACTTCGCAATTAACAACAGCGTTACAAATTTAAAAAGTGAACCTTTATTTACAATCTACTGCCCATTTCCCAGTAAGTCACGTGTCATGTAAATCCATGAGTAAGTATTTTTATCACTGGATCATTGAAAAAAAAATCAAACTAGAATATATTTCCTACCATGTGGTTGACTGATTCATTGCATTTCTGTGCATTCATAACAATGGTATCCAAAATTGCTCAAAACAGTATCGGAAACAGATGGTCATAAAACAGCCCAGAGAAAATGTTACCTTCAGCTGACATTTCCACACCAAATGCTTTTCAGTTTGCACCTTTGTAGCTGAAGGCTGAATTTGGATCCATTGCATTTATGGAACAAAAATATTCCAGATGATGTTATGAGGATATATAGTTCTTCTGAGATCTAATGCTACATGGGCAGGTTTGTAGATTCAGTGGATGAACATGTGAAGAGACATATCTTCATACCTCTTCGGTGCCTTCCTATCAGAAGGGACACCAAAGTCCAAATTACGACTTTGGAATCAGTCGTAATTTGTCTCCCCACAAAGTATTAAAGAAAAAAATATTGATGCTTCTTTTTCCCTATAAAATTCACCCCCTCTTTCAGATCAGAGAGCATCAACGCACAAGGCATGTGGGTCAGAAGGTCAACCCTCATTCCTATGGGGTAGCCATATGAATATTTTTCTATGCAGACTGCTGTCTCAAGCTGAATCATTTGAAATCATACTCTTGCCTGCTCCGCAGTGGGTAGTAACTGAACCTAACAAGCCAGATTCTGTTCTCAGTTACATCAGTGAGGAGTCAGACTAACTCCACTGAAATCAGCAAAGGCTGCTCCAGTTGGTGGAATTACTCTGGATTTAGAGCAATGTAAATGGTGGCAGGATATGGCCCCAAACATTTCTTTCACCCCCTTTATTCTGCCATCTCTTTCAAAATGTTTATCTTGGATTGTCCCGTAATTTACACTAGAAATCCATGCAATATGCCTCTCTTACTAAACTATGCAATGTCAGCACTTGGGGATCGAAACCATGGCTTGGGAAGCCAGCCAGCAGACCGGGGAGGTGGACATGCTGGGAAAGAAACAGGGAGAACAGAGCTCAGGGTGTTGATTGTCCTTCAAAAGCCAAAAAATACACATCCTGGGAACTTAAAACTGCCCGTGACTTTATTTTAGATGCAGAGTAACAGACGGACAGCTTTTAGAAAGGAGACATGTGCTGCATTGTGTATAATTTGCATGTGCAATTACCACCATTGTATGTGCAAATCAGGCCACTGTGCATCCAAATGTCCATTTACATGCCATACGCAATGGCAGCAGCTGCATGCGCCATTTAGATGCACCGCGGATCATGAGCTTCTTTAGAAGTCTGACTGACCCAGGACGTTTTCAGTGACTCACTCAGTCAGATTGCACTGGACAGCAGCGAGTCTCAGACTGGTTCATAGAGTAGACCACATCCTAACTGCATGATTCTGGTGGCCATATTCCATCCCATCTGTGAACTCATAACAGCTCTGGAAACTATGGCAGTGGCTTACGTGGAGAAGTACCATTAGCAAAGATTCAATCTACTGCTAGTCTCGCTAATGTGATTTTGCAGTTGGAAGCTAGGACAAGAACCAGCCTCATGTCACTAGCCAGGTCCACGTGACCACCAGTGGATCACTGGTGGTATGCAGACCACAGTTTGAAAACCATGTTGTTAGAGGAGTTCCCCAGGTTTTTAATATCACCAAACAATCTCACTAGATTTCACTCAGTCACACCCACTGAGGTACCAGGTCACATTGTACATAGTGCTGAAATGATGGACATCCAGCTGGGGCAAACCTTCCTTTCCTCTGTCTTCGCCTTCTCCTGATACATTCTAAGCTAGTATATTTTTAGGGAGGGAATTTCCTTCCCACTGCCAGAGTTTGTTCCTTCAGTTCAAGCTGTGGTTGTCCCCACACTCAGAGCAAGGACTGTCACGGCTGACATAAGCAGGGAATTTCAGGATTGTGTTCTCAGCAGATAGTCCCACTGACTTCCCGGGGATCAGGTCAGCTCCTAGGTTTATATACCCTCATCTTTGTACTTACGCAATGGTTACCATCCTGGCTGACACATCAAGGACTGAACCGGGGACCTCCAGAGCCAAAAGCATAAACTGCCGTGCTTTGAGCTGATGCTTTCTAATGGAAGCTTTAGGGGAATGGCTCTCAACCAGGGGTACACGTACCCCTGGGGGTACACAGAGCTCTTCCAGGGTTACATCAACTCATCTAGATATTTGCCAAGTTACACAACAGGCAGCATAAAAAGCGCGAGCCAAGTCAGTACAAACTAAAATTTCATCCAGACAATGACTTGTTTATACTGCTCTATGTCCTATACACTGCAATGTAAGTACAATATTTATATCCCAATTGGTTTATTTTATAATTATATGGTAAAAAGGAGAAAGTCAGCACTTCGTCAGTAACAGCGTGTCTGTGACGCTTCTGTATTTTTAGGTCTGATTCTATAAGCAAGTAGTTTTGAAGTGAGGTGCAACTTGGGGTCCCACAAGACAAATCAGACCCCTGAAAGGGGGACAGTAGTCTGGAAAGGTTGAGAGGCACTGCTTTAAGGGACTCACGTCCTCTATGGATGGGCACACAGGGGGACCTGTAATGTACAGTGATGCTTCCGAAAAAAGCAAAATCCTTTGTAATGCATCTAGCGCATTGAGTGATGTGGAACACAGGAGGAATAGTTTCGTGCCTGACTCCAGTAGCACTCATGTTACACCGCAAAGCATGAGATCTGAACACTATTTTTTTAACTCGAATATCTGGGTGGCTACTGGTCATCACTGGCAGCAGGACCTATGCAGTAGGTCACTGCTCTGGTAGCTTGCATGCTTCCTAAAGCTGTAAAGGAGGGGAGAGCTAAAGGTAGAATTCCGTTTCCCATTCCCTGATGTCTCCATCTCCTCCTTTGTGATGAGAGCACAGCGTTAGCAGAGGACACAGAGTTTAGCACACTCAGAGGATCAAGGGAATCCCCATGACCATGTTTGAAATTCAAGGTCTTTGTTGTATCTGCCAGAGCTCTGGCACCACGCCAGTCCAGGCACGCGCATTTCCCATGTCCAAAGGGCTGAACTAAGGGCATCTCCTTCTGTTGTGTAGCTCCTAGGGGATGGCAATACAAAAGATTAGAGCAGACCTCCAGATAGGTTTAGTTCAGCTAGCTCCTACAGCACCAGCTGACAAGAGCAATTCCTTCCTTGGCACTGAACAGAGGGATATCAGTCACTTGTTCAACAGCAGTAAGAGAAGCACCCAAGAGGAATCAGCTCAGGGACCAGTACTGGGATTGGGGTCTCTTTTTAGGGCTGCAGTCTCCAGCCTCCTTCACATGTCCCATACAGGGCGTGCCACATGTATGGTGATGACCTATATGCCTTGCAGAGCGTGCATAGGCACATACCTGTGTAACGTACAGGGGGCAACATTTTCCTCCTGATCTCTACTGCCTATCCTGCACTCCTTTCTTAGGCAGACGAAACTCCCACTAAAGTCAGTGTGCCACTGTCATGGGGCTTACTCACTGCTGGGCACCTCCTTGGGGCCACATGGGAACTAGCTCCATTTTGGTCTGATGCCCCTTTCCTCACACCATGGCGTCTCCTCGTTCTCCGAGACCTGCAGTGCTCCTTTTTTATGATCCAGCCCTCCAGCCAGGTCACTGGACAGTCCTCCCCTTCGGGGATATCAGAGTCCCACTGGGTCAGCTGTCCTCATGCCCTCTAAGCCAGGTCCTGTGCCAATTTCCCAGCAGCTGGTGGGGGAAACCCGAGCCCACCCCCTACTCTGGGATCCAGCCTAGGAACTCTATACCTAGCAACTGTGGTCTGCTTGCTCCCAGACCCTGCTATTTCCCTGGATTCTTTCCTCTTTCCCCACTTTATCTTCTGGCCCCATCCTCTGGCTTTACCAACCCAAATGCCCTCCTCCCATGGAATAACTGCAGACCGCTCCTTTCTTTACTTTCTTGCCATTCGCTATAGCTGCTCACACCACCATCCCTCAGAGTCACTGCAGCCTACTTCCCATACAGCCACCTTCTCCTCTAGGCTCCTCTGGCTGGTTTTATTCTAGCTCAGCCAGCCCCTGCCCAGCTGGGCTCCATCTTCACTGAGTGCTTGTCCTTCAAGCCTCAATCTCCTCCCAGGCGCTGCCTCCCAGGTTAATTGACCTAATTTAACCTGCTCTGCCTTGTGTGGCATAACAGCCACATTCTGATCTGCTTTACACAAGGGCAAATTAGGAGTAACTCCCTTGCTCCCCAATTTAAACCAGAGTAACTGAGACTAGAATCTGGCCCAATGATGTGTTCCCCACCGAGATGAAATGTCCACCTGCAGAATTAGTGAGATGGTTTTTTATTTATTATTTATATTTATTATTATCATTATTTTATTATTATTTTTGCAGTAACACCTACCAGTCCCAGGCACAGACCCCATTACACTAGGCGTGGGGCAGACGCAGAACAAAGAGAAGGTCCCTTGCCCAAAGGGGTTTAGCATCTGAGGGTTGAAGTTTTGGAGAAGGGGATTTTTTCTCCCTACAGTCTGTCCATATTGCAGCCCTATCAATGTTATAGATTCATGCCCAGGCAAACCACATGTAAATCAGGCTAGCTGAAACCTCTCTCAGATCTGTGTTTGTTAGTGATCTAAAGCAAACACAGGAGTGAGCAGGGCCGCCCAGGGGGGTGGGGAGGGAGTGGGGCAATTTGCCCCAGGCCCCCCCGAGAATATAGTATTCTACAGTATTGCAACTTTTTTTTATGGAAGGGCCCCCCGAAATTGCTTTGCCCCAGGCCCCCTGAATCCTCTGGGCGGCCCTGGGAGTGTTTAGGGAAGTTCCCTATCTCTGCCTTGTCATGCTAAGCTGAAGGAAAAGCAAGCACTCTCTGTGTTTGTACAGCTCCTAGCACAATGGGGCCCCATTCTCAGTTGGTCCCTGGGCAATGCCGTAATAAGCATGATCAATAATAATAACTCAGAACAAAGGAAGGTGTTGGGAAAGACAGATCTGTGGCACATGCACCTCTACCCCGATATAACACCACCCAATGTAACACGAATTCAGATATAACGCAGTAAAGCAGTGCTCCGGGGGGGCAGGGCTGTGCGCTCGGGCGGATCAAAGCACGTTCGCTATAACGCGGTTTCACCTCTAACGCGGTGGCTCCCGAGGACAGCGTTCTATCGGGGTAGAGGTGTAATTGTCTAGCCTCCTGTGGGCTACAATGCTTTGGTATCATTCTGGTGGTCGGGTTTAGCGTGTGGTGCTGGGTGCTGCTGGTGACCCAGTGACTCTGCAACTTCGAGAAAACCAGTGCACTTCACCAACACTTCAAGGGAGTCCTTCCCTTCCCCCCCGCCCGCGAAAGGAGCAGAGGGGCAGCGGAAAGTGGGGCGAAAGCCATGGAACCAAACTTCCAACGCAAACAATTCCCTCCTTGGGAGCCCCGGGGACCTAGGACTTTCCATCATTCATTTCCTCCGCTGCCCTGCCTGAGGGGCTTAACTCAATCACAGAAATCACAGAAGGGAAAGATAGATTGACTCATCATCTCCATCCCCCTGGGGGGGAGGGATAATTCCTCCCCACAGCACTGTTTATTCTCCACGGCTTTGTCCAGACCCATTCTCAGAGACTCAAACAATTGAATTCCTCCTTGGGAGAGTAATCCACAACCCACTAGACCTCTCCCTCAGAGCGCCCCCCGCCCCGCAGCACTCAAACGCCTTTGCTCGAACTCCTCCCATTACTGCTGGCTCTGCCACCTGGAGGATTCACACCCGTCACATACCCACAGGCTGATGAGCACCTTTCCCAACGACCGAGGGCGTCAGGACCACTGCGGCAACAGCAGCCCCTCCCCAGTGTTCTTGGCTCTCGCTGATACCACCTCTGCAGCACATTGTGTTGAGAAGGCTACTTTAGGTGTCTTGTCTGCGCCATTCTCCCCTCCTCCAGCCCAACCCTGGGGCATCCCCTCTGTGCCAGCATGAATTTCAGCCACCCAGCTGAATTTAAAATGAAAGGATCGGTGTACGCATGAGAAAAAGCAGCCAGGTTAAGGCTGATGCTCCATCCTGAACTGATACTCAAGCCCATGAGCCTCCTCTTCACAATGTGTGACTGGGTCTAAAACCGAGGCCTCGGTTTGTCCCACAGCCTTAGTGCTATTCACGTGGTGTTAGTTTCCCACCCCTCACTGTATGATATGCTCCAGCCTCAGTCAGATACAGGACTCCTACGCTGCATGCTGTGGTGCATTGAAAACTGTGTTAAACTTCTAGGCTGTCACTTTAAATTTCATGATTTTTCCTGGTCTTCCTTACAGGCTGGGGAGTGTGTGTGTGTCTCTGTACAGGTGCGTGCAATCTGGACCTAATAGTGGTCAGTTCAGCAGACATCCAACCCAGAATAAGGCGGGGTGAGTGGTACCAGCCTGCCTTAGTGAGCAGCCTGCTTTGTCTCTCTCTGATTTGGGTTCTTGTGTGTTATTGTTCTGAATTCTAAGAAATAAAGTAATGTTAAATTGCAATCTTCTGGCAAGTGTATTTATATTCTCTATTTAACTTCTCTGTGAGCATGTCATGAACATAAAATATTCACCACTGAATTTGTGGAAGCCACTGCATGTCAGCATGCAACCTCCCATTAAAAAATCAAATTGCCACTGATACACTTCTCATTATGTTCCAGGCCTTCCACATCATTATTTCTTTTAAAAGAGGGTATTTGCTTCCCTTACCTTAATTTAAGTCCTGAAAATTTCATTATAATTTTGTCACTTGCTGCAATTTGACCACTTAATCACCACTTAATCCAACCTGCCAAGAAAGTTGATTGCCAGGTAAAAATCTCTTTGAAGCCTCTATGCAGGGGAGGGGGAAAAAAAAGACTACAAATTAGAAACTGACGAGGCTCATCTAAGGGGAAAGGAAGGAACAGTGGAAATTGGCAAGAGCGAGATGCAAATCTTCCTTTGGAGGATCCAGATAATCAAACTAAATGGATTAATGTGAGGACTGAGAAGAAATGGCTTTAGTTGTTATTCTAATTCAATTCCATTTATTTTTATATGGCATCTTTCATAAAGAGTGTCTCCCCGCCGCTTCGCCCAGGGAGTGAAATAATACAGAGCTAACACTCCAGTGGAACTGCAGACCGCGACAGCCCTATAGGCTAGAACGACACACACAGAGGGACTGGAGGAAAGGAAGAGGAATGGAGTCCATGCCTAGAGGATTTGATTTTCCAAATCAGAAGGAAATTACAATCAATTTTTTCTTCTTTTTTTTTTCAGATTTCAAAAAATAATAATATTTCCAGGCGTTGGTTATAGCTTCCTTGTAATACACTGGGGCTGATTCCAATCTCATGCTGGTTTTATAGCAGCAATATTCTGATCTCATACTGGTGCAGTTCCATTTATTTCAACTGAGTTGACTCCTGATTTATACTAGTGTAACTGAGAGGAGAAACAGGCCCAGTGACTTCCATGGAGTTTCTCCTAATTCACACCAGGGTGAGTGAGAGACAAATCAGGACCACTGGAGTCCAACAGATTTAAAACTGTGAACTTATGGTTAGCCCCCTTGCTCTTTGAATAGACATTCGCTACCTTATATGAAATGTGGCGTATTTATGAACTATAAGATATTTAAGAGGAAGGAGTAGGATTCAGGACACCTTGTTTAAACTCGCAGCTTTGCCATGCTGTTCTCCCATGGATGTATCGAGAAAAGGGACAGGACTCCCTACTGTAGTCCCCTAATTGTCCTGTACTGAATTCTGAGAGATCCACTAACTCATTTCCATAAATCCATTTGTTCTCTGAATAAATCTGCGTACATCCCCATCCTACGAAGTCCCAGTTCTGCCCGCTAAGTCTGTTGCTTTGGATTAAACGGAAATGTACGTCCTGTTTGCTTTAAAATATTAAAATGTAATCCTGGGGAATGAAATCCCTTAAGATATCAGTGTGATAGGCCTGCATGCAAGATAGTATTTCTTGCCATTTAGCGCACAAAGCAGAGAGACCAGAGCTGTGTGTTCCCAGAGTCACAGATTAGGTCACAAATGGATCTGTTTTCAAGGGCAGGATCACGTAATTCTAGTTCATTTTATTTTCTAAGGCTACGCACTAGACAGCTGATCGCTGCTTGCCCTGAGGTTCGGTTTGTTTGGGGTATATTCATTTCCTTGGTTTCTCCTCCGTGATGTGATCAGGGATGTAGCTAGCAATTTGAAACCTGGCTCATGGGCTGCTCCTTTCCCCATAACTGCCATGGCCCCAAAATAGACACAACATAGTGAGCTAAAACCTGAAATCCTAATAGAAGGCCTGGTCTCAGTTACGCAGGTGTCAATACGAGCAACTCCACTGACTTTAATGACGTTACCTTGGCTTGACACCAGTGCACCTGCCCTTGACTTTCACAGGGACTAACTCCCTTAGTAATGTTTGAAACCATCACCCACGGAGAATAAAATTTGTCTTTAATTTGTACTTTCTCTTTACAAAGGCCAAACTCCCATTGAAGCCAACAGAGCTGCATGGTCAGGGGGTGTTTTAGGGAGGGTAAACCTGCGTGTCGTCGGAAGGGCATCAGAAATCGATGCCCGGATCTTTTCCGGAGACATCCCTGGGAAAACGATTGCGCCCAGACTGAGAAACGTTGCCAAGGTTTTATAACATCATATAGCACGTTGAGTCACCACCCACGATCGGGGCCCCATTGTGTTGGGCACTGCACAAACAGCTGTTGCCACAAAGAGCTTACACTCTAAGTAGACAAAAAGTGGGAGGGAAGATGCACTTTTAGCTCCATTTTGTAGATGGGGAAGTTAAATACGGAAAAGTTAAGTGACTTGCCCTGGGTCACACAAGAAGCTTGTGGCAGAGCTGGGAACTGAATCCAGCACACCAGCAGCCCACCCCAGCATTTTAACCCCAGAGCAATCCTTCCTCGGTGGGGAGCACCTGCCATTTCTCCCTGGCTGGAACTTTACCTTATCCTTGCGTAAAAGGGGATGTTTTCTCAGTGAGCTGCAGTTGTGCCCAGTGTGCACATCAGTTGGGTAGCTCTCCTTCCTCTCTCTCTCTCAGCCTCTCCATTTTTAAAGAACAATTGACTGAATTAAAAATGGCCTTCTTAAGGCAGGGTTGAAACCTCAAGAGGGTTTCACTGCTGTTGCTCAAAGCACTCCAACCACACTTTGTTCTGACAGCTGATCATGTCCGCGGAGACTCCTGATCATTGAAATTTAGTCTTCAAGCCTGCCCCATCCGCCTTTCTTCGTCTATTACGTATGAGAGCAATGCCCTTCCCTCGGCGAGGCTTAGCCCGGCAAGGCTGATTTCCTCTCACAGAGCGGAGCACTCTGTTAATAAGATAAACAAGGGCCGGTGGTAATTAACGGCCATGCAATTCATCAAACATTCATGGATCCTGGCGTTTTTCTGCGTGAAGCTTGAGCTTCCTTGCAACAAAGGATCAGAGCTGAGACCTGGGAAAAGGGAGATGGGAAGGGGAGACGAATGGTAAAGTCTGCTCTGTTGTTATTAATAAAGGAATTTAGCCATCCCTTGGGATGTGTATAGCCCCTTGAAAGCTGAGATCTCAAAGCACTTTGTTAATTTTCCCTCCTGACTCCTTTCTGAAGTTTGGCTATCCCCATATTAAAGATGGTCACACTGAGGCACAGAGAAATTAAGTGGCTTGCCTGAAATTTGCTTAGTCTGTATAAAGACTGGATAACTGGTCTTCAATCAGGTGAAGTGTGAGAGAGATGGAGAGATGAAACCCATCACCTATCAACCCAGGGATAGGATGCAACCCCCCAGCCCCGGTATGCTAGTCTACAGTCTACAGTGTAATCTCAGATCATGTCCCCTTTTCTGCCCTCACTCTAGGCTATGTGGAGCTAGCATGGAGCCCTTTCTGTGACATACAGGGGTGCAAAACTCCCTGCAATAATGGGACCACTCCATCTTCAGCCCTGTAATGCAACCTGATCCTGGGGCCTAAATGAGGTGGAGAGCCTCCTAGGCTCCCCCACCGCCACATGGGTGAATTGACCACACAGAGAGTCAGTGGGAACAGAACCCAGGAGTCCTGACTCCCACTCCCCCAGTCCACGACACGCTGGGTCAGAGTAGCTCCATGGAGTTTTATGGGTCTATGCTGATTTATGCCTGTTGAGGATCCCTCATTGTTTTAGATCCAGGAATAATTTTGTGTAGCCCACTGGATTAGGAATTCCTCTGCCCGTTTTTAATGCAGTGTCCAGTCTGGCCCAGTTGGATTGAATTCCTCCGATCTTGCATTGTTTTCGACAATCTCGTCCTGATGTTCCCCCCTTTCATACATTTTTTTTGTTTACAGCCCAGAGGGAACAATTTACTGCTCACTACACCTTGAACTCGGCTCACCACATGCCACACACCCCCTACCACTCTCACTCGTACCCACAGATAACCTCCAAATGACCTACCATACAAACCTACACTCAAGGAAGGGGACTTCTGACAGACCCTCTTTGCTTTACAAACTTTGTGCAGTCGGCTGGAGTCTTGCCAGGAGGGCTAGGATGCCATGAACTGACATCAGCAGAATAAAATATTACCCTGGCAGTAATCTGATAGAACTTGATGGTGATGACGGTGGGGTGGGGAGAGAGACGTTTGAAAGGACAGTTTCTTTCAATGCATTGCTGAGAAGACCATTAGGTAAACCACTAGATTATTTTTCACATTCTTCAGTGCAAAACTACTGCATTTTATGGCCGCTATCAATAACAGCTATCATATTACTAATGCTACAGTTGCCACATATATAATATTTAAATCACATTTGCGGCTGACAGAGACCTATGGATATTCTCAATCCCAACAGACTATTACGGTTCATATCATGTCTGTCATATAAATATTATGAATCATTTCCCACTGTCTTTATGGGGTCTACGTTGACATCATCGAAAAGGAGATGGTGCGCTGGATACCGGTTGCATATTTATTCACCCTTTATGTATATGTATGTTATGGGGAATGATTTATACAACAATTGTCAGTAATAAATGCTCCTGATAAAGCATATTATCTTCACACTTCATTTGCAAAGTGTTTTGTATGCAGAGCCGGGGAGAAGGCTGGAGGAGAAAGCAGCACCGGAATAGACTGGGCCGGATCCGCAGCTGGTGTAAATCAGTAGAGCTGGATATACTTCACTGGAACTATACTGATTTACATTAGTTGAGGATCTGGCCCTATTACTAGTGCAATGGGAGTTACTGATAATATCACAGAACCAGATCTTCAGTTGGTGCAAATTAGCATTGTTCCATTGACTTGGCTGGCGTTACGCTGATTTACACCGGCCAAGAATCCAGGCCATAATAAGTCAAAAAGGGAAGCTCAGATTCTTTCACCAGAGCTCTGTAAATCTGATATTTAATCTTCAATCCATTGAAATTTTCTTTCTTTATCGCTTCCCTGCTCATCAACTTCTGGTCCAGAGACTCAGATGGATCCCCAGCCGTTGTGTAAGGCAGATGCAAGTTGGGCTTGCACTTATTCAGAGCCTTTTTTGCAAGGTTGCCAAAGCGTTTTACAAATATGAATTAATTAAACGTCACAACCACCAGCCCTTTGCAACAGGTGAGCAACTTCCTCCAGGGTCACCAGCGAGGGGAAATGAGGCACAAGAGAGGCTAGACCTAGTGACAGATCAGAAATAGAACCCAGGAGTCCTGACTCCCCGTGCCTGTTTTAACTACTTGACCATGCTACGTAGATAAACCACATAGGCACAGCTATAGACAGACAAAGACAAATACTCCCCTATGGCTTAGAAGTGATAGGGTCTTTGATAGCATTTTATGTCCCATACTAAGAGCGGACCATAGAAGACAGTGTTTCTTGCACTTCTTTGTTCTTCTGATTAAGTTGTTTCGAAAAGAGAGTAGGGTGCAGAGTCTTCTTGCCTAACTTCATTGTGGGAATGTGGTTTCCAGGATCAAAGATCAAATATATCATGTAAATTTCACTTTACAAACAAACATCATCTGCCTGTTAAATGCTTCTGGGAAAAATAAACTGATAACTTTGAATCTACAATGCTTATGGAAATACCCTTAAGAGTGTTTTGCTTTGCATTTGCAATGTGTCTTGTAGGAATCAGCAACTGGACTCAACAGGTTTTATCATTACTGTTGATTCTTTGTATTATGGGAGTGCCTGAAGATCCCAGCTGAGATCTGGAGACTGCACTGGGAACTGTGCAGACACAAAGCGAGAGACAGCCATGCCCCAAAGAGCTTACAATCTAGAGAGATAAGACAGAAGAAGAGTGGGAGGGAAAACAGGTTTTTCAGGCTGTTCACCCAGGTCCTGCCTCGCCCCATGCTCTGTATTTATTTAATCTGCATGTGTTTGGAACGAGGGAAGTAGAATACCGGGCTGAGGGAACGTGCATTTTGTTTGCTATTTGGGATCTGCTAGCAAAATCCAAAGGTCAGAAGGGATGTGAGATGGTCAAGAAGCTTTCGGATTACGAGTGTTTGAACCGCAAATGGAACAGTTTCTAGGTATCTTGTTTTCCTGGGCAAAACAGTAACACTACAAAGGACAGGGGCTGGTGGCAGGTGGAGGTGGGGCGGGGGGTAATAGGAGACCCTTACTACCAGTGTCCAGTTTTAAAGGCAATGAACCAGATTCTGACTGCAGGGCGGTGCAACCCCATTGGTCTGACTGAGGATCAGAGTCGAGCCGTAATGGGTTTTACAAGCACGGTAGGCCTGTATGAAAGGTGTCATTCTGTTTTCTCCTTATCACACCTTTCAGTGTAGAGCTGTCTCCCTGTCTGCTGCACTGTGTGTCCATTTCAGATGCAGCACATTCGGGGTTGCCTAGGTGAGGGAAATTTGCACCTGTGTGACAAAGGGAAAACAGCATGACAGCTTTCGGACACTGAACTACCATGTACACTAAAGGCATTAAAACATTTCTACCACCTCAGTTAGATCAGTACAACCACAGTGAGGTAGTTATAGTAGGCAAATTGCCATAATATACACAGGGTTATCTCTCATGGAGACCTTATATTTGTTCTTTCTTTGTTCGCTGTTTTCCTTAATCTGCTATAAAAGTAATCTAGAGTGGAAAACACCTGCTTTTTGCTCTTTGTGTGGGAAAACATGGAACAGCAGGAAACCACAGCAAGTTCTAATTTTGTTCCATCAGTCACCTCTGAGTTGCAAATGAGATCAAATAAATAAATCCCGCTAGGAAAAATAATCAAGACCGCAATTTTCAAAGCCACCAAAAGGATTTAAACACCCAATTCCCATTCAAGGTGGAGTCTGTGCTGGGTAGCGCTGCCTGTACTCAGCTGAGCCTCAGCCACGGCTAGATTTTATAGTCAGAGCCAACCACAGCATGGGAATCCCAGTGTGATGTGAGAAACAAGAAGTCCCCAAACATGAGCAAAGGTGCTGTTACCCTGCACCAACAAGAGCTGTGGAGTGTGATTCATGCTGTCCCTAACTGTGAAATTAAAAATAAATTCAAGGCATCAGGGAGACAAGCAAGGATGAACAGAGAGACCCAGAGGCACGGAAGGCGTTTTGCAGGACAGCGTCGGAACTCCAAGAAGCCCAGTGCCAAACAGATGTACAAGCCAAAGGCCCTGAAAATGGATCATTTTTTAAATTATTCAAGTCTTTACTAAGAAGTGCCAAGCCAGAGCTCAGTGTAGCACAGAGCAGCCTGATGCCGGTTATTAAAGCACATTAAAATTCATTGGGGGGGGGGGCGGTGAATGGTTTGTAACAGCATAGAAATATCCTTGCCACTTTCTGCCATCTCATGGAGACTGCAAATATGGGACCTCGTCTGGCAGCCTTCTACAGGGTAAAATTCCCATTGGCAGTATCACTGGAATAACGACTGCAGGATCCGACCTATTGCCACTACAATTAACATTTGGATTGCACTGAACAGCAGCTCTTTTGGGCTGGTTGGGGAAAAATGTAATTTACTCCAAACAGTTTGCTAGGAGAAACACACTAGATATGAAAACTGCACGTTTTATAGTCTACAAGGGTCTGTTTCCAGCAGTGGCTACTGTGTCATTGTGTGTATCAGCTTTAACTCGCTGAGGGGTGGAACGCTGAGCCAGATCCTCAGCTCGCGTCTCATAGGGCTGTAGCCTGGGTACACCAGCTGACGGTGTAACCCATTATTATTGACCAATTTTTCCTTTCACTTACACTGATGTGGCCCCAGTGACTTGACTAGGGTTTGCAGTGGTGTGGACGAGCGCAGAATTTGGATATATTGATCTACACACGCGCGGGCCTTTTCCTCGCTCATTTCGGGGCGAGCCCAAGGTTCGCTGCCCTTACAAACAAGTTCAGCCCTTTTTAGATTAGTGCGTTCAGACACAATTGATTATAGTTGACTTCGGATTTGGTGAAGTTGATCTCTGCCCTTGCATTGTTGGGTGTCACACACACGCATGTATTAAATGTCCGACTTTCACACAGCTGCACCATAGTTAGAAAGGCTGGACCTGCTCCCCTCAAACAAGCCCACTCCCATTTGTTATTGTTTTCCCCCAGGAGTTCGTCTAACAAACTCAGCCATAAAAATTGTCTGGGAGATGAAACTTGACATGCAAGGTCCCAGCCCGGGAGCAAATGATGTTACCAGTTATAAACGCAAACACACCAATCTGTTTGGACATGCTTAAATTACAGGAGCAAAGGATGAAAAGGAGTGCGCTGCTTTATTTTGTTTTTACTTCTACAGCTCCCAATGAGTGCCAGGCTGCAGCCGCTTGCCGCTGACGCAGAATGGGTCCTGCTGGCATTTTTCATTCCTGTTGTAAGGTCTTGCTATCGCTAGTTGTGCAAGGGGCGGAGAGGGAGGCCCCGTTCTGTTCATGGTCCCAGAGCTGGTCCACATAGGGATCGTGGGGATTAGCAGAGGTTTGCCCCTTTGGT
This sequence comes from Mauremys reevesii, assembly GCF_016161935.1. NCBI lineage: Eukaryota > Metazoa > Chordata > Testudines > Geoemydidae > Mauremys > Mauremys reevesii. The sequence goes on from NC_052641.1 coordinate 18,439,148, forward strand.
GTGATCACAACCCCCCTCCCCTCTGGGTAGAAGGGACCAGGGTGGGTGCCTGTCCCCTAACACAGACACACTAAAGAGGCTGCAGGAGGAGTTGTTAGCATAGTAAATTACCTGAGCCTTTCTCTATCCTCGTTTACAGGGTACCACAATGATGGGCAGAAGATAGACAGACATGCCAGGGCAGCAGCAACCCTCGCATACATTTGCAACCTTTCCTCATTTTAGACTTAAAATTTCATTCCATCCCCCCAAAAACTCAAGGCCTGCTCCTCAATGCCTCCCACGCGCAGAGTCCTTGTTCACATGAGTCTCCTTCAACGGGATCAGTCAGGTGTGAACGGGTTGCCAGGTTGGGATCCCCTGGCGTTCTCCTACTTGCTCTTGTCAATGGAATGCAGGGCCATTCACCTGAGTTCCTACACCCTAGCCGTCAGTCCAATACCACTTCAGGCTATCTGTGCTATCATGCCACTCATTCCAGGCCTGCATCCCCACAGCTCGAGAGCAACTCCACCCTATGGAACAAACCTGCGTTATGCACATTGTGGTCGTCCGGAGTGTGGGTCGATATGATGCTTAATATGCTTTACACGCAGTCAAGTCGTTCCGGTCCATCAAGTTACTAATACACGTTCTTAACAGGCTGAGCGCGAGGTATTAAAGCTGGAGACACCCCGATATATTGGTATGTAGCACAGACAGTTAAAAACAGAAGAAGGCCGAGGTGGGTTTGCACCCGAGAGGCTGGACTATGTGAGCTCGCAGATAAGCTGCACACCTATCATTCGTTATTGACTTGTATCTGTGTTACAGGAAAGGAAATAAAGCATGTTTAAGTAGCAGCAGGGTCAGACTAGATGATCATGATCGTCCCTGTTCTGACCGTAAAGTCTATGAGACAACCTGAGAAAGGGAAGAGCCCCTTGGAGTCAGAACTCACACTTTGCTTTTTCCGGAGGGGAAGGAGCTTGTTCGCGTCTTCCTTAAGTTTGCACTTTGTGACTTGTGTCAGTTACTTAAACATGCTTTATCATGCGCGCGTGTGTGTCTATGGTAGATCGACTGATCATTTGAACAACTGATAGACACTGGCCAGCGGATCTAGCCTATTTATCCACCCTCCACTGTTCTTTATAAGGCTGAGAGATTTTCAAAGCTGCCTCTGGAATACGAACACTCCAACCTCCCGTCAAAATTAATTCCTTAGGCAGCTTGGAAAATCTCAGCCTAAAGGGCCCCATCTTGCATCCTTTACTCACAGAAGTAATCCCATTGATTTAATTGGCTCTAGTCAATCACCTTACTAGCTACTTACCTGTACAAACTCAAGTTTCAGTGCTGGGTCCCGCCTTTCTAAACCAGCTGAAAACCCCCATAAAAGTACTGAAGGGAATCACTCCAGCAAGGGTTTTATCTAGCAGCATTTACACAACAGAGCAGGTCTTTTATCCTCCTCAAATAAATGTACCTGTGAGTTGGCACTTTGCCAGCGTTTCCCCTTAATATTCTTTAAATCCTGCAGCTTTGTTAAATTAACATTTGCAGGCATGAGACAATTTACGGTGGTTGTTCTGATCCTCGAGCAGCCCCCTCTGAAAGCCCCCACCCCGCCCGCCAGAAAACGAGCTGAGGATTGAAGCACACAGCCGCCAACCCTTAAAACTGGTCGGTTGCAGCCTCCCAGCTGGCAGCGCCGTCGCTGCTACCAGGTTGGCCCTCCCGCTCCCCCTTGGCGGGGTCCCCTTTGCATTGCAGCTCCTGTAGTTGGAATAGAGAGACACAGAGACACAAGTACTTTAGTTACATTGTTGGGTGAGTTTGAAACAACTCCCCCTGCCTTGGGCTTACACACACGGGGACTGGATTTCCTATCCCACCCGCTCCCGTGCGGGGTGCCTTCTGCTGCTGCTTATTTTTTAAATCAAGGCAAAGCTGCAGGCTTTGATTTTTGTTTTGTTTTTTTGGCCTGCCCCTCTCGGCCCCCCCCCCGGTTTTTTTCCTCTCTTTTGCTTTGATTTCTGCGCGCGCGTGTGTTTTGCCTCCACCGATCTTCACAACTCGTTTTGGCATGAGTTAAACAGCCGATATGGACACCAAACATTTCCTGCCACTGGGTGAGTTTGTTGCAAAGGCTTCTGCTTTGCCACACGGCGCAATGTATTCGGCTTGAAATGCTCCAGATCGCCAGGGGTTTGGGGGGAGAGGGGGGGACAGGAGAGGCGATCGGAGAAGTGGAGGGAGGGGATGGGGGGGTATGAAAAAAGTGGCTTTATTGCAGCGCTGATCGTTTGATCCGGGACCCCCCCACGCCCCCTTTTCCAAACGCGATTGCAGGGAGGCAGGCAGGCTGGAGCAGGCTTGTTTAATGCATGGGAAGGGGAGGCATTTGGGGTGACCGCTGCAGCGTGGAGAGTTGTTGTCAGTTTCGCCGACTGCCCTGGGAAGCCGCGATCCTCGTTCGGTTGGTTGGTCCCTCTTTGCAAGGAACAATTTGAGTAGATGCGTGTCTGGTGGTTTCCCCCTCCAGCCCCTCTCCCCTCCCTGCCTTTTCTGGGTAAGACAACTGTCGAGCGAGCCTCATTGTGTTTTGCAGATGGAAACCACAGATTAAACTACTGCTCAGGAAGGGGGAGTTGATTTATTTTATTTGTTTGGTTTTAAAAAGTGCCGTGACCAGGGCTGGAAATGCGTGTGGCTTCGTGTCCGGAGTGTTGGGGAGATGGCACGGGCTTGGCATTGCTGGCGTGGGGCCGGGGAGGGGGGGCGGGGAGATGGGACCATCTGGAGACATTTTTAGGGAGCAAAATGCGAGAGCGCTCGAGAGATCTGCGAAGGCAAGTGACAGTCGCAAGCGCTATTTTCAAACGCGGGACCAGCTAAGGTGCAGCCAGAGCAGAACAACAACAACTAAAGTTTGCCTTAAAAGCGGTTCCCAAGACTCCAGATCTCAGGTTTGGGGCATAGGAACCAGCCCCTCCAGCCTTGTCCGTTTTAAAAGAAAAAGCAGGGTTGGAGTGAAAACTGCTATTTTGAGGGGCACCCCCCCGACTCCAGACACTGGTTTGTTTTGTTTTGCACAACAGGCTGTGGCTCTGCCTTGCACTGAGCTAATGCTCTGGTTTATTTCTGGAGCCCTGTTCGACATGTTGCAAAGTCTTTTTTTCTTCTTCTTTATTTACTTGTTTGTTTCAGCCTCCTTTTTTTTTTTTTTTTTTTTTCCTATTCCACCCCTCTCCTCTCCTTCCTCCGTAGGCATTTGCAGTGTGCAGGCTGGCAGAGACAAAATGTAATTGCTGGGGTTAAAGGTGCCTGCCTGTTATACATTGACAGTCAAGTGCTGATCCAAAAGATGTATTTCAGTTGCGTCCTCCTTCTTTTTCCAGAAAAAAATGCATCACACCGGATGGTTCGTTGGTTTTGTTTTATTGTGTGTTAAATTTATTTTCAGCTGGATTTTGCCAGCGTTTCAGCCAGGGAGTCAAGTCTTGGCTTGTAAGAGTAAAAGCTTCCTCGTGTCTCGATTTCAGAAAAGTGCTGTGGCTTTGAACTTATTCTACAGGTCAACATTAAAAAAAAAAAGTTATATCAAACTCCTCTGGGAGAATAACTCTGGGCTACAGAAACAGGGAATTCACAGCTCAGACCGTGGGCCCAATTCTGCTCTCGCTGAGCTCAATGGCAAAACTCCTGATGATGTATCAATGGGCACAAGATCTGGCCCTAAATTCCATCTCACCTTTTTACCCCCAGGTTGTATTAGTAGGGTACTAGGGCTGGTCACACATATGACATGAGCTACAGCACTGTAGCGTGATGCAGAGCAAGGTGCTACCCTGAACTGTGAGTTCTATTGGTTCATATCAGCGCACGGATCCTTTTAAAGAGTCACCGTTTTAATAAACATGAACCTCTTTTTTTATGGCAGAATAAACCACAGCAAAACCGGTGCCTTCCATTCGCCCATGCGCCAGCGGTCATTCAGCTGGAGCAGCCTCAGCCCCTGCGCTCTGTGTCAGGTTCTTTGGACCTGATCTGGTCCTAAAAATCATTGTGGTTTTATTGCCACATGCAATTGATTTTGATGGGCGATAAAAATGCCCTTGAAGTGCCCAAGTGGCTGTTCCAAGTGGAAATATCCCCTCTGCAGCTTGACACCCGTAACATCTTTTATTTTCAATCAAACAGATTTAGTTTTTTATTACTGTTATTTTGGGTGGCTCAGACCAAAGCATCTGAAACCATTAAAAAAGCATGTTTTGCCGAGTGCTGTGATGCTGTCTCTCTGCTTTCCCCCAACAAATGCCTTAATTTTATTTGCAGCTTTGTATGTTATTTACGCTTCATGTTGGGAGCCACCTAGGTGCCCGCATCGAAGACAAAGGCAAAAACCTCTACTGACTTCCTAAATCGATTCTTGTGTTTTTCTATAGTACCTGAGATATTTTGATAGCCGGGCGTTATATGCCCTAAACAAAATGTAGCGTTATTAGAAATTTGATCTTAAGGTGGGGGGTGGGGGAACATGTGGGACCAGGCTGATGGATTTTTACCCTGATGCAAATGAAAAAAAAAGCTGATTTATAAACTCATTTATAAATGGTGGAGGCAGGGCCTGGTTCTCTGCTATAGAAATTTGCAACACACACTTCAGCCCATCAGGATCTTGTCTGTCTAGTGAAGCATTCAGAGGAGATCCACAATGCTAGCTAAACCCATTAGCTTAGAGATTCGTCCACTTTCAGGAGCTGTTTGAACTGGGAGCTCAGTGTTAGTTAATGACTTGCGGGTATGAACAATTCCCAGGCTTTATTTACCCAGGTGCATTTTCCACCTTTGTAAAAGTTTGGTTTGTGTTTAGGGCACCAGGCTCAGATTGGGGAGATGAGGGTTCATGTTTGGTCACAGAGGGCAGACGCAGAGCTCAAGAAAGAGAGGAACCCCTTGGAATATTGTCTGAGTCCTTCCCAGCGAAATCAGAATGTCTCGCTGGGACAGGGGTCGTCTGCAGCTCTGTGCAGTCTGATTGGTAAGGAACAGGGAGAAGTGACTTTGTTGAGCATGGGACTGTTTTGGAAATATTAGAGGGACAGCGGGGGAAGCTGGCAGTTGTAATCAGAGGCTGAATTACGGGGAAAAAAAGTTTGTGCAGTTCCTGTATTCCCTGCAAAGCGCAGGGCTCTTAGCTGGATGATCACAGAGAACACATACTGGTAGAGGGCCAGAATCAGGCCTTGGGTACTATGCTGTCCCACTGAAGACTCCTTGAGGTTCAATTTGGCCTAAAGAGGATCAATAAGTAAAGATTTCTGGCCACGTTCTGCCCTCAGTGACCCTCGGTTAATGTCACCGGTGTAAATGAGGGCAGAACTGGGCCCATTAAAGATTATAATGGAGTGTACCTATCTGCGTACCAGTGAATGCCATGAAGAAACGCCAGTTAGTGCACTGTGTGCCAGTACATCTTCTAACCGCCGTGGGGTTCTGAGAACGCCCCCCCCCCCTTAATGCTCCACCCTGCACTGTCTCCCCAGGTAATACCAGGCCCTGAACTTGCCCTCCAAAAGCCTTTCAATGACTAGTATCTCAGTACTCCTGATATCTCCGTATCTGCCTCTCTTCCCATGGCTGCCTTACCAAGATGGCTGTGCTGCTCAGGGACACTGGAGTGAACAATTCTCCAGAGTGAAACTCCCAAATAACTCTTGGTGCACACGGGCCTTCTTCGTAATGGGCTGTAGGTTTCCCTTCTACAAGATAGGAAATGGCCAGGGACCTTCCTACTTTTGGACTCACCCTTTTACATCAGCCATGCTGTGCTGGCGCCTCAGAAGGAGAAAAACAAGAAGATGTTATCGCGCATGCTCTCAGCACGGGCTGGTGGGACGAGATTACAGACATTCAGGCTGATGGTATGCTCTGTGTTAGTTGGGCTATGCTCTGGCACTAGGCTGAACTAGGACTTTATAAATACCAAGATAGACCGAGTTCGATAAGAGAAATACAGATGAGAAACTAATCTCTGTTTTTGTTTGCTTGGTCTCTGTCTGAACATTACAAACCAATAACTTTTGTACCTGCTTTTATTTTCATAGATTCATGGATAGATAGAAAAAAAAATCTACAGTGAGTAGTTAGCTGTACCTGGTTTTGCAGAACAGGTGCATTTAGGAAAATCACACTTGAGCATCAGGCTCTTGGAGGAAAGAAACAGTTAAATCGGAGTCTTGTGTTGAATCCAAGGTCTGTTTCCCAACCAGAGGTCGCAGAGTGGCTCAGTTCATTTGGTCTCCATGTTCATAAAGTCCGTCTTCCCATCGGAGCTGTTCAGCCAGGGACAGTTGCAGTTGCTCAGGACGTGGCTTTAGCATTGGCTGTCCAAGAAACTGTAGAATCAAAATAAGCAAAAGTGTCAGGCAGGGTTACCAAAAAAAAAAAAAAACCCCAACCAAGTCAGGGTTTTGTTTTGAAGGAAAGGAATGTGGTAGAGAACAAAGTGCTGGGGAGAATAAGAAACTATCCAGATTGGTTAAAGGCCACCACGCATGTACACTTCTGGACAGCCTATGCACCTTCATCTTGACTTGCTTATATCCCTGATAAGTGGGGCCTGGTCACCATCCGAGACTGGTCATTGGGCAGAATTCTGTGGCGGATTTCGTTATGTGAATAAAAGGCATCACGGAGGAGACACATCTGACCGATGTCTGTTTGTGGCCCAGGCTGTATCCCGATGCACTGTGTCTGAGCTGGAAGACGTGATGTGACCTAGAGCTGGGTGGAAAATGAGGGGGTGGGGGAGAAACCCCCAAACAGTTAAACATTTCAAAGCTGTTTTCATGTTCAGCTTTGTGAAAAGGGTGGATTTAGAACACAATCTTTTTTTTTTTAAATGTTTTTTGTTTTCTCCTTTTCCTGGGGGCACTTTCCTCCTTTTCCCCTTTTCCCTATTTTGCTACTGGAAAAAAAAGGAGGGGAAAGAAAAAAGAAGGCAAAAGAGGAAGCCCTTCCTCTGCAAAATGAAAAAAAGGTTTTTGTCAGAGAAAAATGTAAGAAACAATTGGCAGAATTTTCGATTTTGAGAAAAAGGCCATTTTTGACAGAATGTGTTTTTATTAACAAATATTTTTTTTTGCTGGATCTTGAGACAATTGAGTCTTCACTGAGTGTTCTTGTAAATAAAAGGAAATCCGATGATCTAGACAAATAAAGGTGCTTCACATCTCCTTGAGGTGCACAGGATCAGGTCCTCAGGGGACTGAGATATGCACAATAATTCTTCTGTTCAGCTTTTATATCTTTGGATCTAATATAGTGCCGGACCTCCCGACTTTACGTATGCAAAATAAATTGGAAAGGGGTTTTTGTGTTTATAAGACACCTTGGTTGGATTCAGATCTCTGCTATACATGTGGAATCAATTCCCTGAGGGTCAGTGGACCCCACATTTACCCTGGTATGACAGAGAGCAGAATCTACCCTTCTCTTATTTTATTTAAAAGTAAGAGACGCAGAGAGAAATCCACAGAATTTTAGTTATTCATTGCAAATATTATTGTTGGCATTTCCATCCTGTTCACAGACCAAGAGAGAATCAAAACATCTTGCTGGAGAAATATACGACAACGTTGTCCCTCAACCTTTTGAATGCAAAGATAAATATTTTTTTGAGAAATGGGTTAAAAATACTCTGAGTGGAGGGCTGTGGTTGGGCGGCCCGGGTAGGGGGCAGGTTCCTCACAGCCATGGTTCTGCCACCCGTCTGAATTTTTCGTGGCACCGTTAACAAAAATAAACAAACAAAGCTGTGTCGGCGCCGATCTCCTTGCAGGAGCGGGGCAGGGCCTCTGGCTCCAGATGATGTCACGACCCCCCCGAGACCCGAGTTCACAGAAGTTCTGGAGTCATCCAAATGTCAGGGTCATGTTACATTCTTGGGCAAAGCCCTGGAAGCCAAGAGTGGTTCCTTACACCGGGAACGTGCAGGGTTTGGTTCAGGGACATCCCTTTATTTACTAGGTGGGGGGTTTGGTAAAAACTAAGACAAGGAGAAAGCGCACTTGACCCCATGCCTGATGTCGGTCTGCTGGATACTCCAGTGGCCAACAACTTAGCGTAAGGCTGTGAAGTCCTTTCTGGGAAGCTTTTGTAGCTTGTCACTATGGCAGGGCAGCTCTGGTGTTTATCAGACAAACACACCTTCAGGTATAAAGGCCTTTACCCATTTTTGGTACCGTTTGTTAGAGCTTGAACATTTCTGATTCCCAGCTGCACCGCTCCAAGCTCTGCCAATGCACCTTCCCCCCCGAGCTGTAGTACCCCGGATAAGTCCAATCTTGGTGCCTCCTGAATGCAGGCTTGCCCGTGGTGTTGCTGATCTATGTGGTGATTTCCAGTTATGCACACAAGAGATCAAATTCTTTTTCACTGGTGGCATGTACCAGGATTTGAACAGAGGGCCCTGCAGATGAAGGGGATTGTGCTAATTCCCAAACTCCATTCACTTGCAGTCTAATATCCTAGCCACTAAACCATACTGCCCCTCATAGAGAATGACTGCGCAAGGCTCAGTACATTGAAAACTAGGCTGAGGGAAGCAGTGTAGGGGGACAGTCCTTTGTGATGAGCTGACTTACTATCCATTTCCATGGCCCTCGGCACCATTGTACGTGAGCATCTCTTAGACATCTTCAGCGCACCCCTGGGAGGGGAGGAAGTATCGTTATCCCAATTCTAGAGCTGGGGAAACAGAGGCACGGAGCAATGAAGTAATTTGTCCAAAGTTTTACAGGGAGGTTGAGGCCAAATCAGCAATTAAACCCAGATCTCCTGAGTTCTTTAACGACAAGTCTGCCTTTCCTTTCTGAAGGCTGGGATTTTATCAATGGAAAGGCACTCAGCAGAACTAAGCTGCGTGTCAGCGCAGGATCCAGCCCAGGGAGAGGGTTCCGTAATGTTTCCTAAAAGACCCAGGTGGGCTTTAAACCTCTCCATAACTACAAAGCGACGAGGAAGCTGCCTGGGTGGTTTTATTTTAATTGTTTTTGTCAGTAGTTGCCGTATTTTATTTCATTTAAAGACTAGACTACGGGATAGCGCTGAACGTTTCACACACACACAAAAAGCAGTTTTCTGACATTTTCCTCTTGGAAGGTCTTTTATTCCCCTCCCCCGCCCCCCCCCCCCCCCTTCTCAAAGAAAAGGAGATGGCTGGAGGGAGGACAGAGTAGAAGAGACCAGAGGCTGCGTCTCTCCGAAGGCTTCTCGATGCGAAGGCAGAGCAAAGCAGTTGACGGGACATCACAAATAAGAATTTAAAAAACCCTACAAACTATTCCTCTTCTCCCTTGCATGCCAGCAACTAGAGCCGCTTGAAAATCTTCCAGCGGAACATTTTCCCACCAGAAAATGCTGCTTTGTTAAGATCAAAACTTTCCATTGGAATGTGTCTATTTTGACAAAGTTTTGGGGTTTTTTTGGGGGGGTGAACCCCCAGAAAGGAAATATTTTGATTTTTCACTTTGAAATTACTTTTTGTTTGAAAATGTATTATTCCAAATGCTAATGTAACATTTAAAATAAACCGGGAACAAAATGCTTTACCAAAATGCAACATTTGGATTGATCCAAAATGAAATATTTCAGAAAATTTCGTTTCATGGGACATTTTAAAAAAATGTTTTGAGTCGGAACTAAAACAAATGTTGACATGTCGGAATTCCCTGGGGAATGGATATTCTGGGTTTTGACTAGCTCTCCTGGCAACTGATCAACAGAAAGTGAAGTGGCATTAGAAGAGAAGATGGAGGCAGGTACTGGATGTGCTGAGCCTACATTCTAAGGCAGAGGAGTTTTCCCTAAAAGGTGTCAGTTATTTGTGCTCTGGTTTGAACACATTGCCAAGGGATTTTCTGGTCTTCTGGCCGGAACCCCCTCTTTTTATTTGAAGTTGAGTTAAACAAACATGGTTTTGTGGTTATGGAAGGCCTCGGACTGGGAGTCCAAAGACCTGGGGTGTGATTCCAGTTCAGACAGGACTACTCACCAGCTTAAAATGATTTATTAGTATCGTCTATTCTTTGTCTTACAGTAGTGTCTACTTTAGAGCCCCCAACTGAGATCAGGGCTGCATTGTGCAAGGGGCTGTATGTACACATAGTGAGAGACAGTCCTTGCCCCGAAAAGCCTACAGCCTAAATCTACACAAGACAGAAAAAAGGTAGGAGGGGAAACAGAGGCACAAAAAGGGGAAGTGACTCCTCGAAGTCCCACAGCCACTCAATGGCAGAGCTGAGATTAGATCCCAGGGATGAATTCCTGGGCCTGTTGAAGTAACTGGCAAAATTCCCAGTGACAGCAAGAGAGCCAGGATTTCACCCCAGCTCTGTTAGCTCCCAATCTAGTGCGCTAGGTATAGGCTCCACTGCCTCTCCAGTTAAGTGTGTGCTTTAGTGCTATGCCGGATTGGGGCCTATGCATCACCTTCTGCTGCATGGGTCCGGTGACGCTGATGTGTCCAGCGTTGTTCAGCTACATTCATTTCTGCTGGTGAAGAGCTTTGAGAAACTGGGATGGGAGACTCTGGAGAGGGCTCCGTGTTCATGCTGGGCCTGATTCCCGGCACTTACACCCGTTTCACGCGGCAGCGACTCCACTGACTTTGATAGACTCACTCCTGACTTAGCACGGTGGTGAGCGAGAGGAGAACCAAACCGAAGTTTTAAGTTTGGCAGAGTCCCTGTGACTTGGGTATGTGTGAGGACATCTTGGCTGTTTGGATTCCCCAACAACAGCATCTGCATTGAATACGCTCTGGTTACGAGTGGCAGCAGGTGTTATTTTTTGGGCCACCTCCGCTGGCACCTCAGGCAGGTTTTTGGAAACAGAGCAGGGTTCTTTCTGCTCCATATCACTGTTGAGAGGAGGGTCTGGATCTGGAGACTGAGCTGGGCAGAATGAAATCAAGGGGTGAAATTCTCCCCTGTGCAGAGGAGTCAGAGCGAGATCTATGCAGCACTTGCCTCCTCAAAACAGGGCAAAATTTACACTGAGGTTCTAGACCCGTTAGTCTCTCCCCCTGCCGAATCAACATTTTGCTCACATTGGGCTTGATTTTTGAGCTCATTTCCACTTCTGTAAACCAGGAGTAATCTCTCGGAAGTCAATGGAGACGCATGTTGGTAAAACTGAAATCAGAATTGGGTGTAGTTCTGGCACTGTGGGGAAAGGTGAATAGATTTTGGTGAGTGGCCGGGCAGTGCTGCCAACTCTCATGATTTTATTGCGAGTTTCGTGATATTTGTTGTGTTTCCTACACACCCACTCTCTGAGGTCAAGTGATTATGTGAGAATCTTGGCTTTCCTTTAAAAAATAGAGTAAGTTTCTATTCCTTATGGTTGGGGAGAAACACTTGAAAACATGAATAGGAATGAAAATGAAAGGCTCAAAAACCAGAAGGCAAAGGAAACAACCAACCACTGTATTATTTTATAAAATTCTCACGATTTTTAAGCCAATCTCGTGATTTTTGGGGGGGCCTGACTCATGATCTTTAAATGCTTGGGATTGGCCATCCTGAAACTAGCTATTGTTCCTGACAAATTTGCAAGGCTGCTGGGCAGTAAAATCTTGTTTTGGTTAGTTAATGGAGCAGGGAAGCCTCCGAAGATACATGGGGAGAAGATAAGTGCAATTTACCAGGTGTCAGGTTTTTTTTAATGGAGTGACTTTTCTGATCTCAAGCTCACTTTTTAACTTGAAGTGGAAGAAAATGTGGCTTTGGAGACCTTTCTGGCTAATGACTTGCTTGCTGGGGCTGCCAGAAGGAACTGCCAGAATCAAGTTTGTTGGATGGATTTCCCATCGCAGTTAGCGGTCAGGTTCCTTTATTGTTGGCATATTTGGATTTGAGTCTCTTCTGAACCCTGACCCTTTTCCTTGTATTGAACCGTGTGTGTGATTGCTGCTGAGGGAAGAGATAAAAGGGGCAGGGCTGCTATTTGTGACCAATAAAATGGTAATGGGATTCCCATCTGGTTGTTACTTTTCATGGCCTCTTTTTGCTTTGTGGAGCCTGGGCTTTTTATCAGGGTTTATAGACTTTCCCGAAAAAGAAAGAAACCGGGGGTGGGGAAGGCTGGAGAAAGGGAGATGAGAACCCTAATCCAAAGTCCCTAACGCATCCCCTCCCTTGGAGGTTTACTGCTCCGCTCAGCTTGCAGAGAGACCCCTTTGTATTCAGAGCTGCCAGGACCGTTGTCTAGTTTCGGCTCTGAGGCTCTCAGCATTAAGTCAGAAATGTAATTACAATAGGATGCATTTGGCTGAAGGTTAGTGCCGGAGAGTTTTTCTGTGAACTCTGCGGGCTGTTTCGATGCAGTTTCGTCCTGGGTGGTGTGTGTCCCACCTGCGGATTCCAGAGTCAATGTGATACAGTAGCAGAGGTTTGTGAGAGGAGGGTGAGCCATGGGAAGGTGCTGGCATAAGGGAATAGATCTATGTCCAGGTGAGATCTGAAACAGAGAGAGAGCCGGCGAGGCTGCTCCGCGTTGGCATGGGTGGCAAAGGAGAAGACTCATACACCAGCAGTGATGACCGTGTAGAGGGAAAGAGAGCAGGCTGCCCTTAGGTGAGTGGAAAGCGTAGAAGGGTTAGAAAGAGTGAGAGGCTGGAGCAAAGCCCTGTGATGTGAACGAAGGCAGTTTTGGACTGGATCCTGCAGGGAACGGAGTTGCTTGGGAATGGCCGTGAGGCGGCTGCACTTCTTTGTACACGGGAGAAGGCAGGCGGCAGCATTTGCTCCGCAGGAGAGCTGCAGGCTTGAGGCCAGAGGGGCCAGAGCCAAGGTGAGAGAGCGCAGGATGGGGCGGAGGAGTGTCCCAGTGGTGGGGACGCTTGAGCTGCAAAAAGCAGCCTCATCATTTCATCCTCCCGATCCCGCTTCCGTCACAAGTAGCAGCCCTAAGGTGAGGCCGATCCTTTCGTTGGCCTTAGTTTGCTGGGTCATGTGCTGCTGCACTTTTGAGAACCCAGCACTGGGAGCGCCCGAGGGGATCCCCCTGCCAGCCAGGCATGTGGCTTCTGGCAGTGAAGGCTTCCCCTTACCACAGAGGGGTGTGCTAAGGGAGAGCCTCACGCCCCACCCAGCGCTGTATTTACCCCTTCATTCTTCTGCATTTAAATGTCTGCACTGAGCATTGAGCCCGCTTGATCTCCTCTGGCCTTGCTTCAGGTTTCCAGTGAAAAGCTTTCTCCCCTTCTTCAGACCTGTTTCCTACAGGCGCCTGTCTTCCTTCCCTCTGGTCCCAGCTGCTCCCCGGCCTTGCCCCTGCTCCCCTGTGCAGGCTGTGGCTCGAGATGCCCATCTTCTGCTGGTCCCTGTTACTCCTCTGCCCCAGATATTGTGCAGACGACCCACTTGGCAAACAGGTCGTAGCACGTGGGGGCAAACAAAGACGGAACTCCCCTCCTGCCCCGGTGGCTTTCTCGCTTTGAGCCAGGTAGCTGCAGGTGCTTCCTTCAAGCTGAGCTCCAGTCTTCCCTTAGCTGGAGGTGGCAAGGGCCATGTGTGGCCTCTGCCTCTGGTGGGTGGCTGGCCATTGTGTGTGGGGAGAAGGGGGCTGGCGAACAGTCAGGCGCTGCTGTGCATGATTATCAGCCCCTTGGGCTGTGTTCAGTGGTGATCACTCCTGACGGGGAAGGAATGATCCCTTAGAGACGCATGTTGGTGGCTGTAAGACTGGGGGCGGGGAGGCACAGGGGCTAACGGTGAGGTAAAGACAGGGCTTCCGAAGCGCTGCAGAGGACCCTGCGATCCAAACCATCCCGATCCCAGTGAAACTGCAGCCACTTGAATAAGCCTCTTGGAGCCTGCGCCTGAAATCCAGCCCTCGCATTTGACCTGCACTTGTTCAAGTGTGACTTTCAATTGATCATGAAAATCCAGTGTGATTCACCGATGTGATTCACTGGGCTTTTGCCCTCCAGCCTGCAACATGCGAGTCTCTCCCTCTCCCTCTCCCCTTCCAAGTGCACCTAGTGTGAGAGAAGATTGCTCTCCAATGTATCCTCCTAATTCTTAAAGAGAGACAGAGCTCACCAGCGCTATTCCCCATCCTCCCCCTCCACGATCCCTTCCAAATCATAAATTAAGATAGGTGGCTCGGCATTTTAATTTAAGTCCCCTGTTTTTTAAAGTTACGGAAAAGAAAAGAAAACCGCTGGGGGATAGTAAAGGCGACGGTTATCCGTGGCTTTGTCTCAGCCCAGAACCCGCCCGTGTGCGTGCGTGTGTGTGTGGCTCACAGACAGTGAAATTGCACCCTAGAGTTATAAAGCAATTGTCTAGCTCAGCAGCAGAAATGAGCATGAAATGGTGCAGAAAGCAACTAACTAAAATTGGGTGAGGCAGATGCATGAAAATAATGACATCTATATACTGGAGTCAGACACGCTCGCGCTCTCTCTCATACACACACGGAGACAGATAAACTTTTACAACAGAGCTGGCATTTATTTTTATAGAAACTCTTAAAAATGTAAATTTGTTTAGTTGGGTGGTTGTTTTTTGTTAACAGAAAATACATGTAGTGGGTGAGCGAGTCATTCTATTTACGACCCCCCCTTCCGATTCCCATTCTTGTTTTCCCTTTTTTGTTTTCAGAGCTGGATTTTTATGCTCAGTCAAACATTCAAACGATAACCTTTGCAACTTCATTTCCCTTCTGCTGTGGCTGCGCTGCAGACTCGGGGACCGCTGGAAGCGGGTGCTGGTTAGTAGTGGCATGCCAGGTCCAATGGAAATTAGGCTTTGAGATGCTGTCATTGCTTGTTCCTTCTTCTCCTGGGCCAGATCCACAGCTGGTGTAAAATCCCATAGCTCTGTGGGAATCAGTGGAGCAGAGCTGATTTACACCAGCTGAAGAGGAAGTGTGTGTCTGTCTCTGAGGTGAAAATCTGGTCTCTGTTTGTATCTGGCCCAGAGGGGGTGTATATGTGTTGCATGTGTGTGCCGGGGGTAGAAATCTGGCTGCGTGTGTGTGTCGGGGACAGGAATCTGGTCCTGTGTGTGATCGTAGGGGTGGAAATCTGGTTGTGTGTGTGTCTGGCTCCTGTGTGCACATTTGGCCCTGTGTGGTGAGGGTGGGAATCTGGTTCTTTGGGTTATGAAGGAGAAGGGCTGGCTTCTCACCAGGGGGAATCAATTCTTTTTTGGTCAAGGTCCAGATTTCTTGCTCAAGGTATAGTCAAGGTCCAGACTCCAGAGAAAATAATACAGAAATACTAACAATAACGATAATAATAAGTAAATAGAAAGATTTCAGGGTCCGTTCAAAGCGTCTGGCTGTCCGGATTTGGCCCGTGGGCCACCTATTACCTGCCCCGATGTGCACCCCTGCGAGTGCTGGCCCAGTAACATAAGGCCAGTGATCACCAGGCCCGTTACAAATTGTAACTAACAGGATCGATGGACCTGTTGGAAGTTCAGCGCCAATCGTGGCATGAAATTAAAAACCCAGATCAATACAGCTCGTTGCGTCTGCCCCCCCCCCAGTTGTCTGCTCTGCTGAGCTCAGCTGGCTGGTTGCTACAGATGTGGCTGCAGCAGCGGCATTCAGCCTTGGCTGAGGTGGGCAAGCAGGCAGTGCCGGGGGCTGCTGTGCTGTGTATCATTACTGTTTACTGAGGTTCCAGCAGTGTCTAGGAACCTCCCTCGTTGCGCTAGGACCTGTGTAACTTACGCAG
Source organism: Mauremys reevesii (assembly GCF_016161935.1). Lineage (NCBI taxonomy): Eukaryota > Metazoa > Chordata > Testudines > Geoemydidae > Mauremys > Mauremys reevesii. The sequence goes on from NC_052641.1 coordinate 18,454,890, forward strand.
TCCCTGCCCCGGAGAGCTGTGTAACTCACTAGCCCAATGACCATTTGCCCAATGACCAGGCTGTGCCATTGCCCTGGGTCACCCCTGTGGTGTAACCCTGGGTGCAGCAGAGATCTATAAGGTCTCATTTCCAGCCAGGCTCAACCAGCTTCTGTTCTTTGCTTGTCTGCCCCACTGGTCATGTCTTGCATGAACGGGTCAGCCAGCTTCCACTTTCCGCATGCCACCGACGGTGGCATGTCCGTTTCCTTAGACGCAGTCAGTCACATGTGCAAAAGTGGAGGCCTGTAGATTTGGCCTGTTTAAATTCAGAGTCCTGATTGCTGAGCTCAGCATTTGCACCGTTCGGTCATCAACAAGCGCCCCAAATAAGCCCACCTTAGTTCTTCCTATTCCTTCTCCCCCACTTTTCACTGAGCCCCTTGCTGTGTTTCACCCCTCCAGCAAGTGCCTGCCGTTATCCTCAGACCGCTGCCCAGGAGCCTTTAACCTTGATATGGGCATGGTACCCTCCCTTCATTAGCTCTGTGGAGGCTTATATGTTTTCTGACATTGTCTGACGGTTCCCTCCTTCTGCTGCGAGATCCCTCACAGGATGGGAATAAGCCTGTAATCTGACCACCCAGGAGGCCCTTAAGTGAAAGTCAAGTTGCATTCTGGAGCGCCGGCCAACTCCCTGCTCTCCCTTTCCCACTCGGTGCCACCCCAGACCTCGGCCTGGCACCGAGGGACATGTTTACTGCTCTCTGTGGGATGTTGCTCAGCTTTCTCGGTAGCTCCAGCTGGCGCGGTTACAATGTGGTGTTGCCCACAGCATTCCACCCCTCCGGGCTGCATTTCGCAGCCGCGTCAAAGGATCGCAGTCGCTGTGCTACTTCGGACCCAGAAGGCTGCCAGCTCCTTTAGGCCCAGTGTTCAGCCTAGCTTTGACTGGGTTGGAAATGTCCACGTCTTTGCTATTAAAAAAAACTACCAACCCAAGAACACTGGTTTTGGGAGGCTTAAAAAGTCAAATAAACCAGGCACTATTTTTGGACCACCAAAAAATAAAAAAAATCACGATCCCTGTTTAAGAGCTTTGTCTGCTGCCTCTTCGTCACATACATTTTCCATTGACTTCAGCGGGGCTGGGCCGGTTGACGCTGTTGCTCCAGCACCATCCAGCTCTGGGAACCAGTAAATTTGGACTCCACTAGAGACACAGCATGGACGTTTTGGGGAGGTGGTCATTTTGCCACATGGGGTGGCACGAAAGCGTGCTGATGAAATGAAGTGGTTTTGTAAGATCCTGGCATCTGTGCCTGAGAAACTCAGGATTATAGCTGAGTGCCACGCTTAGGGCCAAGGCCTCCGCTGGTGTAAAACAGCATAGCGCCATAGAAGTCAGTGGGCCAGATCCCTGACTGGTGTAAATCAGCATTTCTCCATTGAAGTCAATAGGTCAGATCTCCAGCTGGTGTAATGTAGCATAACTCCATTGAAGTCCAGGGGACGGATTTCCCGGTGGTGTAAATTGGCCATAGTTCCATTAAAGTGGATGGAACTAGGCTGAATTCTACCAGCTGGGAATCAAGCCCTTCGTTTCTTTACAAGGGCTTGATCCTGCTTTCATTGAAGTCAATAGGCCAAATCCTCAGCTGGTGTCAATCAACATAGCTCATTGGAGTAGGTCCTACGTTTACGGGTGCGGGGTCAGCATGGTGTATTCAAACTGTCAGCTGATACAGCACTCCGACAGTGACAAACCCTGGCTGTATTCTCCCCCCCACATCCCCTGGTTATAATTGTCTCCCATTCAGAGTACACAGTTGGTATATTGTGGTTGCAATTGGCGCTTCCCTCTCTGCTAATGAACACAGAGGCATAGTTAGTCCTTTATTTGCCCACGTCAGAGGCCCTGATTACTCCCTTTCATGTTTGTTTGCATTCCAAGGCAGTGTAAAACTCAGTCTCTGATTTCCTGTTGGTCGGACCTACCCCTCAGGTCCCAGATTAACTGCTCGAGTGCATTGTCCACCGTCTCCCAGCCAGATGCAAAGAACACAGATTCCATTGGCTGCACATAATCGCACATTGTCTGCTCGCCCGCAAAGCAAACAGCGCTGCAGAGCACAGGATGCAGCATGAATGGACTTTATCCTTGCCCGAGCTCTCTCTCCACTAAAGAGGGTTCTTTGAAGAGTTACAGAGAATGAGATCTCTCACAGAACACATGCTAAGAGCTTTTCAAGCTGCCAGAGACTGCTGTCATGTGCACTGGTATAAATCACGAGCAATGGTATTGATGGCAGTGAAGTTACGTGTACGGAAAAACAGTATAAGGCGTAAATCAGAGGAAAGAAACCTTGGAGAAACATAGCTGTGCTGGGAGAGATGAAGGTCTTTCCTCTACATTCTTCTGCCATCCACACAACCTTTCTGTTAAAATAACGAATGCCACCTAGCTCTTGTATAGCCCTTTCCATCAGTAGATCCCAAAGCGCTTTACAAAAGAAGTCAACATCATTATCCCCATTTTACAGATGGGGAAACTGAGGCAGTTAAAGAGCCTTGTCCAAGCTCGCCCCGTATGTGGGTGGTAAAGTCAGGGCACCACAGTGGAAGTCTCAGTGCCTATCCTTAGGGCACAGAGAATAGTGAATGTGTGACAGCGCAAACGTTCTACAACCCTCAGCTAAAATACATGATGTGAAATGGACACATGCCAGCGGACATTAATCAAACCTCCTTTGTACAGTGCATCTTTCACCTACATGGACCCCAAAGCACTCTGCAAATTGTTAATAGCGCCTTGCCCGCCCACTGCAATGCAGCCACCTCTGAAGCAGGATTTGGCAGCTGTTTAACGGAGCAAAATAGCTCAGTGAGGAACTGAAAAATATCCTCTCGAGGATACTCTACGGGGACTGTCGGGAGGCAGGCTAGATCTACCTCAGCTGGAATGTAGCTCGGGGCAGTGAAGCTCACACCAGCTCTTCTGGAAAGGGACACAGAGGACAAGACCCTCAGCTTGTGTAAATGAGCATCTTGTCCAAGGTCTTTGTTACCCACATGCAGCCAGGCCATTGGTTTTGCCTTTCTTCTAAACTGCAGAGCCCCCGTCCACACTACAGTGCCTCCTACCACCATGCCAGGGCAGTGGCTCGAAAGGAAGCGTCTTCCCTCTTGACTCACCCTGGCTACAGCTACAGGGATTTCCTTGGTGGTCCCCGGTCAGGCAGTAAGGAGGCCTGACCTGACTTAGCTCTTGCGAGAGCCAGTGAGAGCCCAGGCAGAGATAGGATGGCTCCAGGCCAGCTGAGGCCTATTGTTTGTAAATTTACAGAGTCCTTGTATAAACACCCATTCAAAAGAAGGGACCTGTTAAGAGAACATGCTTGTGATGTGGAACAAGGTTACTTATTTAAAGGCCTTCTGCTGTCCAACCACTAAACTACAGTTAACCCCGGGAAATCTGGGAGATTCAGATCAAAGGCGGCAGCTCTTAAACACCACTACAAGAGACCAATATATTACTGTGAGTATCCACTTTTATATCAAGTAAGGGCCATAACATCCAGAATGAAACCCAGTGGGCACTCTGTGCTGAGAGTCTCTGAGACGTCATATTGTTTATGATGCTCTGAGACACAGATGCACTTCATTGGCTCGGCATTTGTTACAGTGTCACATGCTTTGGAAATGGGACTCACTAGCCCTTCAATAAATATGTTGGAGAGCCGTTTAGCCAGTGCCACCGTGTATGTTCTGCTAGGCCCTCTCCTTCTGCAGCAATCCTCGGTGCATCACGGCAGATGTGCTTAAGTCCCCTTGGGATGGGAGGGAGTTATTTCCCCATCCTTGTAGCCTAGTTCTAAGGCTGTAGTCCCTTTTTACGCTGATATTTTCAAATGCAGCATGTGCAGCTGGATTGTCCGAGGAGCTCGCGGTTCAATGTGAACCCAGTGTGCTGAGCTCTTTTGAGAATCTGGCCACTTATTTGGGTGCCCATAGGGAGCAGAGCATGTTTGAAAACCTGTTCCCAGTTGTGGGTGCTGAGTCCTTCTGGAAAAGCGAGTGATGAAGGGCAAAATATAAAAATCAGATCTTGCTTTCATCCCCCAAATCTCCACATGCTTCACAGAATCTATCTATCTATCCTTCCTTCCTTCCTTGAATTACTTTTCAGCCACAAAGGAAATGCAGCAACTTCTGGATAGCAGTTGTTTAAGAACCCACAGCAACATTGCACAGCTGTTTAGGCCAGGGGGTGGAGACTACTGGGTCCAAAGGGGAACTCCAGGAGGAATTTAGACAGGAAGAATGTGGTTGTTCAGATTTCTCCCTTGCTCATGGGGAAAGAATCAACAAATCTTCCGTCGCAGTTAGTGGCCAGAGCCTTAGTTTTACATTACCCGAGAAATGGGTTCCATCCTTAAAACCCAGAGGCACCAATTCCAGATTTGCTCTAGCTTTTCTCTGCCTCCTTCGGTTTTCTTTCTATGCCCAAATGCTGCTGTTCCTCCTTCTTAGAGCTTTCCCATGTACAGCTGTGCTCACAGCTGTTTCCTGGACACCGCGTTACTGCCCCAAGTACTCGGAGATGCCGGGCAGCAGGCCGGATGTGCTGCAGCAACGTGGGTGCTGGCAGCATCTGTAACAAGAGGCTGGGTCCCATTAGGGGGAAAGGTGCCCATGGGCGAGAGCTGGGCCTGAGGGTGGGTGTGTGTGTGTGTGTGTAGCGATGTGGAGGAGGATTTATTGCCAGCCTGTTGCAACAAATCCGGGATTGCAACTAACAGACACAGTGACTATATAAACTCCACACCCATCCAAGCTGTGGGACTGAAACTCCGCTCCTTCCTACTCAAAAGCCCAGGCCTCTGCTGCTTGAGCAGAGAGTGGTATTGGGCAATCCTCTGTCTGCCCTTCTGCCAAGGAGCAATTCCTCTGAAACACCCCCAGGGCCTGATTCCCAGTTACACTGAGTCCCTCTATGCTGCGCTGGAATGTGGCAATGACCCACTGCAAATACTTCTTCCACAGCAGCCTCTCCAGCTAGTGTAAGAGCTCTGTGCCAGATGTATCCCAGCTCCCAGGGTAGAGGGTGAGTTGGGGCACAGCCAGAGTGCACTGCATCATAAGTAGTGTCTGCCTCTCAGAGCCCACAGGGGGGCTTGGAAATGAGCGTATAAGTTAGAGCAGCCCCGTGGCTACTCTAATTTACACCTGGGGCCAGGCCCAGAGTACAGAGCGTGCCAAGGTGGCTTCAAAACCCCCAGTGCAGAAACAGAGGAACCAAGGATCAGGCTTGCAGACTGCACTGGCCAGAGCACAGAAGCCCCAAGGTCTGCTCACTCAGTAGGAGTGAGCTGTTCTAGGATCAGCTACTGTCCCTGACATGCCTGGGCCATGGTTCCCACTCAGAGTGCCAGCTGTAAGGCAAACCTTGCACAAATCCCATTCTGAGCCGTGGCTGAGACCCAGCTTCAGATGGATCCCGGTGAGTGACTGAGACTCAGAGACAAGGCGAGGCAACCAGAGCGAGTGAGCTTTGCCTCATGCCTGCAGCTTCCGCGTTGGGGCAGTTCAGGGAGATGCCTCCCTGACTCAGCTGCATTCCACTAGGTACAGCAGTCACTGGAACTCAAGGCAGAGTTTTCAGCTGCTAACAAGCTGTCACCCGGGGAGACTGGACAATAAATAGATCCCAAGAAGTCGTCGCTTTACCTTGGTTGGTGTCCAATAATGCGCTTTACTGAGTAGCATAGTGAGAGGAAGGATGGCTTAGTGGTTAAGTACTGAGCTGGGACTCAGGGAAGAGGGGTCCAATGTCCATCCCTACCACAGACCCCTGTGTGACCTTGGGCAAGTCACTTATATCTGTCTGTGCCTCAGATCCCCAGCTATAAAATGAACTCTCTGCTATCTAGATTGTGAGCTCTCCGTGGCAGAGACCACCTCTGACCATGGGAAGTGCCTAGAACAACATTCTTCTAGGGGCTGCAGCCATGCAAATATTAACAAGAATGTGGATAGTGAAACTTCCAGTCCACCTAAAAGAGAGGTTTGTTCACCCCACTGAATGCATCCTTGCAAATGAATAAGGTAGGAGCCAGTCTACCTAAAAAATAGCACATTTGGTTACCTGTATAACTATGCAGATGGAAATCATCAATACATCATGACTTGGCAGCAAATGATCCGATATGATGCCTTATTTCAAAACCAGCTTTCCATTGGCTTATGGCATGCTCTTCAATGGCTAATATTCTAGCAGGAGTTAAAGTCTGAGCTGGCCGTGGATTGGTGTGAGATTTTTGTAATACCATTAAAATCGGCAGGGTCAACTGAATTGATTCTTCTGAACTGATTCAGCCTCACATCAGCCTAAGTAAGAAATGAAATTGACCTGTAGTGATTTTCTGACATTATTATTAAGACAATGATTTCACTGGTGTGCTAGTAATTAACATCTGTAAATGGTGCTGAAATCCTCCAAGAAAAGGCTCTGTGGAAGTCTAAGGAATTATCATGGCTACTATTCACAGTTCTATTTTTTATTGTATATTTCATTGTGAAAAAGGTGAAATCCTCTCTGCCTTGAAAGAGAGCTAAGAAGGGACTCTCCATCCATCCCTGACCCTGTCAGGAGCTGTAGAAGAGGAATGCTATAAGGGGCTATTCATCATTTCAATTATTTTATTAAGAGTACAGAGTGTGCTTGGCAGCTGGAAGAGATGGAGCCCGTGGGATGCTTTCAGAATTGTAAATACTGGCTTATCATTACATCACCTGGTGTTTTAAAAAATGGTATATGTAGCCCTGCTGAAAGGGGCTGTATTGACAACCCTGGAGAGAGAGATCTCTTCTTTACCGCCAGCCATGTGTTTCGAAGGCCTCTCACCCTGCTATGGAGGGGCTGTATCCCAAAGAGCAAAAGAAGAATTAAGTCTCCGTGACCTGCTCAGGTCCTTGCCTCTCTCCTGAGGGGTCCAGTCTGTGTACATGTGGTGGTGGTTTTTGTGGTGTGGACAACTTGTCCACTATAAACAGGACTAAAACCTCCCAAACACACTCCCCCGTGCGCTGCTGAGCAGCCATCAAAGAGGGCCTGACTTTTGCAGCCAGATCTTCAGCTAGTGGGAATGGCTTCAGTAGAGTTCCACCCCCAGGCTTGTCTGACCTGGGCTGGATTTGAACTGGAGACACAGGGGTGTGTGTACAGCCTGTGCCATGTAGATGGTCACGATGTAAAGGAGGGTGGAACGGTTTTGCTAGCAAGAAAATCAGCTTCCATACGGGGGGCTAAAGTCCGTGGCAGGAAAGTGCCCTGTGGACTTTCAATCAAGTCAGAGGGAGACCTGAACTTGGATCCCTTAACTGTTTCATGGCAATCGCCTTCTAAAAGCCAACAGAAAAACAACAAACAGTGGCCTCTTTTTGAGGCTGGCTTCTCGCTCCAGGCTGTCATTAGAGGGCTGTGAAAAGGGAGGTGATTAAGGCAGAGCCTTCCCTCTCCTGTTGTGTCAGAGCAGTGAAATTGAACAGGCCAGGCAGCTTTCAGGAATGTCTGGGTTACAGCATGAGTGAGCCTCTTGCTAGACAGAGCACATTCCCTCCCGGTGGATTTCAGGTTCTTTTCTCCACTGCCCAGCTTGGCCTCCCCGCCACGGCATGGAAGGAAGGGGACACCCCAGTGGGGCCAGAATATTCAGGGCTAGATGCGTCTTATGGTGACGGAGGCCTTTAAAGAGCTCACAGGTCGCCATGCCCAGAGTCCCTAATGCGTGTGGAGTGTGCGACCCTTTCTATGGGTGGTGTCAATACAATGGCGACATCCCGAGGTGCAACGTGCTGGCTCCATCGATCTTGCCCCCGCTCATTTGAGAGGCGGTTCCCCACTCTCCTTCTCCTTCTTCCCCCGGCCAGCGTCACTGAAAACAAAACCCTTCCACACCGTCTGACGCTCATTGATAAACTTGGTATTTGACTACGCTTGACAGTGGTCCTGCCTCAGTGTGGAGGTTTGGACCAGATGACCATTTGGGTCCTTTCCGGCCCTGTGGTTCTGTGAGACCAGACCTGAAAGCACTTCCCGACTGGCTGCGATACCCCCCTGGGCCTGTTTTATTTGTGCTCAGCAGGATGAGCTGCCAGCTCCCCTTGACCTCAGAGACTCATAGACTTGAAGGTCAGAAGGGGCCATCATGGGCATCTAGTCACCCTCCTGCACATCACAGGCCACGGAACCTGTGGGTCCAATGCTCTCTAAACCCACGTGTGTAGCCTGCATTCCACATCACCAGGAATTAACGGAGCCCCTTGCTATTGCACACATTTATTAGAAGAAAGGTTGGGGTGGGGAGAGTGTTAGTCCACTTCTTGGTGGACAAGCATCCATGTTTGTATGGTATGATGGGATAGGCTAATTTTGGCAATTAATTGATCTTTGACTATTTAGTGGTAACTATGCCTAATGGCTTGTGATGGGATGTTAGATGGGATGGGATCTGAGTTACTACAGAGAATTCTTTCCTGGGTGCTGGCTGGTGAGTCTTGCCCACATGCTCAGGGTTTAGCTGATCGCCATATTTGGGGTTGGGAAGGAATTTTCCTCCAGGGCAGATTGGCAGAGGCCCTGGGGGGTTTTCACCTTCTTCTGCAGTATGGAGCCTGGGTCACTTGCTGGAGGATTCTCTGCACCTTGAAGTCTTTAAACCACACTTTGAGGACTTCAGTAGCTCAGACATAGATTTGATACAGGAATGAGTGGGTGAGATCCTGTGGCCTGCGTTGTGCAGGGGGACGGACTAGACGATCATAATGTTCCCTTCTGACCTTAAAGTCTATGATTCTGTGTTGCACGAACCTCCGCCTTATTTGGCAGCCTCTGCAGAGAGGCTAGAGAATGAATGGGCCACAGAGACCGAGCGCCTTTCTCCCATGGCAGAGCCATCTGCACAGTGTTCAGGCACGTTGGCCGGGAAAGATGTGTGCGAGGACCCGGTCAGTAGGTTCCCAAGCATTGCCACACGGACAAGAGTTCAGTTTTCAGGGCTGTCACTCCAGCCCCTTTACCCTGATTTGTTCTGGCCCCTCCTGGCTTTACAGAGGTGTCGGGAGGCTGCTAATCTTATTTCCTTTGGGTGAGTCCAGTGGAGGGCTCTAACGGATTACGCAGGCCAGCGCTGCTCACCAGTGTTAGCGTCCTGTAAGACTTGGAACGTGGGTCTAAGGAACGTTTCCGAGATCTGTGCAGATGTTAAAGCGAGTTGAAGTGTGTGTGTGGGGGTGGGTGGGGGGGGAAATGGTTTAAAGTTAGTCCAGGAAACTAAATCAAAAGACAGCTTCTCTCTGATGATGCGGCCAGTCATGTTGACCATCACAGGGGGAATCAATCAATTTGCAGCAGCTGTGGACGACTCCATGCGTTCGCGGGCAACGCAGCTCCAATGAGGGAGGAGGCACGCTAGTGTTTAAAGAGCCTGAGTCATGTGAAATCTGTGACTTTTGTCTGTTGCTGAGCAGAGCTCGCCATAGTCGCGTTTGGGAGGCCGAGGAGTTGGGAACCTCACGGAAAGTATTTTTCATCAGGCTGAACTCGTACAATGTTCACACGTGGTTTTTCCCAGGGTCCCAGTAATTGCTGATGTGCCTGGCTTTCCGCTAGGTTTAGTGCTCGGGGGGGGAATCAGTGGAAAAGCTCCCGTATGTTTCAGCAGGAATCGGGTGAAGTCCAAAGAGAACAAGGCTCCCTATGGATGGGAGGAGGTGCAGAAGGGAGAGCCAGATCAGATCCATGTTGAGCCAATCCCAGTTATTTTCTGCTGAGAGAGCAGACTGTAATAAGCATGCTTGTGGAAGCTGTGTCACCGATGGGTGTGCCAAATTAGTGCCCGTTGATGCTGGTGGGTTCTGCGGTGCCAGATTCTGAGGTGGTGTAATTGAAGTCAGTGGAGTTGCACTGATTTACACTGTCTGAGGGACTAGCCCCTGGATTAGGTTAGGGTCTGAGAAATCATCGGACAGAGCTTACTCACAACAGCCATGAGGTAATATCTTTTATTGCACCAATTTCTGCTGGTGAACAAGACAAGCTTTCGAGCTGCTCACAGCTCGACTTCAGGTTGGGACTTCACGGCTGAGTCTGTCTCTTTCACCAGCGGAAGTTGGCCCAATAACAGATATTACTTCACCCACCTTGTCATTCTAATATCCCGGGACCAGCATGGCTGAGTGACGCTGCACACAACGTAAGATGATACTGACTTTTTGGTGACTCTTGGCTTTGAATTCACACCGTTGTTCCGGGGGAGAAAGGTTTTGTACCTTATTGCCAGTCGCATGAGCTTCTCAGTAAGTGAAACTTATTTTATGGTGAGAAACTACAAACACGAACCCTTTAGTAGTGGGTAAAGTTTGTTTTCTTTGTTTTTGTCACCCGTTGTGTTTTCTGCTTTGGAGACTTGCTCAGCTTTTTCAGATTTTCTGTGTTTTATGAGGGTTCGGGGTTTTCAACTTTATTTATTTTTTTAAAATGTCACTTCCTCAAACTGATGCTGCCAGTTGTGCAAGTATCATTTTATTGGTTTCCTCAGTAGTTTAAAGGGACACCCTCAACCTAAAATAATAATAATAATAAAAAAAAACAATAAAAAAATCACACGGTTGTGGGCAATTTTAAAGAGAAAACCCTGCTATTGTTACAGATAATACCGAAGATTACTGTAACTGAGAGAGATTAGAGAAGAAAAACACATTATTTCTCTGTTATTTCACTTTGTTTACTTAGTGCTTTTGACAGCACTTTGTGTGTAGTCAGTTTCACTGTTTTTTCTGTATAGTCAATTACACCAGGCTCCTGCAAACAGGTAGGCGTGTGCTTAGTTTTACACGTGTGAGTAGGCCATCAAAATAAATGGGACTATTTATATGCCTAAATCTTTGCAGGATTAAAGCCATGCTTTCCTCTGTTGTTTGGGCTGGTCTTTCACACAGCAGCAGGGGAGAGAAAAATCAATTGAAAAGAGAGGAAAATGTGATTGCAGAGCCCCCAAAATTGTGAAGGGAGGTTGGTGTTCAAGTGTAGCACCTGGAACTACTTTAAACTCCCATTCTTTTATTTTCTTCTTTTCTTGGTGTGTTAATGGATAAGATTTCAAGCCGACGCTGTCCATTTAAAAGGAAAATAAATGTGAGACATTGCAGAGATGTTATGTCAGATCTGACCCTCAGCGAGTAGTGTAGGTTGTTACTCGGGAAGGTGTTACCCTCATAAATCCTGCGGCAAGATTCCCTTCCAGGTGGGAACAGAAATCCAGCCAGCATTGTGTACTCTTGTGTTGAGTGCGTTAATGCTCGCTTGTCATGGAGTGTGTGGGTGAGAGTGAGAGTTGTAATATTCACTTCCCTTTGTGTGGGTGTGCATGTTTGAGTGTTGACATTTTGGTGTGTGTGTTGTACCCATTTATTTTGGTTTGTGGGCAGGTGAGGGAGAGTGTGAGTGTTACAACGCGCACTTATCTTGGTGTGGGTGTGTGTCTGACAGAGCAGAGATTGAGATGAAAGAAAACTTCCTACTCCAATGTCCAAAATATAAAAGCACGAGCAAGAGAGGTTTCCTCAAATGATAAAAACCCCACCTTTCTTTTAAAAAGGCAGGAGGGAAAAGGGCTGTGGAGAGAGAAAAGGGAACGCATCTATAGCAACCTGTCAGAAACAGACTCAGTGACAGGGAGGCTCAAATCCCAAACTCTGAGAGCTGGCCCCATCTGGCCTGATCCTTTGCTCCAGCCTCAAGCAGGAGTCACTCGGCTGCAGTGACCCTCGTGTAAAACGGAGCTGAGAGGAGGATCAAGTTGGGTTTTTTTTTTTGTCTCTCTTTTGCACTGGTTTGTCAGGCCAATCTAATACATGTCTGCCAGAGTTAGCCCGAGCTCTGGGATGCTCTGAACTCGGGAGGGCTCCACTGGGTGTATGAGCCCCAACCAAGCTGAAGGGACCCTTTGCTTGGGCCCGGTGTGCTCCGTTTTGCCCTGCTGGGGCTGTGCATTCTGCCGACTGCCGCCGCGAAGGTTCTGGAAGAGGCTGCCCGCACGCCTGCCTTGCGCAATCTGCTCCTTCCACACAGCTGTTTACGCTCTGTGGGGGCGGGGAGAAGATTTTCTCTTGTTGTTTACCTACCTCCCATGCCCGAGCGGCCTGGCCAGGAAATAGGGCCACATGGCCCATAGCACCCTGGATGTGCCGCAAGGCTTGCTGCCATGGCTACTGGTTGGCATGACATTGCAAGTGGCTATAGGGCCTCTCAGATCCTTCTACCCACCATGGCAATGAGCTCAAAACCTGGAGGGAGTTATAGGCCTGTAAGGGCCCAATCCTGAGCTCCCGCGACTCCACTGAACCCAATGGCGTTATGCTGCTGGGAGGTGAGGGCTCCCTGATCCCCTTTGCAGGAGTAGGCCCCTTACTGTGGCCGGGTGCTCCAAGGTGTCTGAAACACTGGGGGCCCGATTCTCCCCTGCCCTGTGCCTCGCGTCATCGTTTATACCCTTGCAAAAGGGGCGTGAACTATGGAGCAGGTGGGCAGTTCTGGTCTGGGGGGGGGGTCATCTCACACCCCACTTTGCACAGGTGTATGTGACAACGCCAGGTGTAAGTGTAATGCCGAGAGACCCCGGTCGTCGGCGGGCAGGATCGAACCGGAGACTTCTGGAGCTTAGCGCATGAGCTAAAAGCCACCTGGCCATTAACTATGGCTGTAGGGGTTTTGGTCTGGGCCCCTCTTTCTTGGGAAGAGAAGGGGGGATAGTAAAAATCTGATCCGAGCCCCAGTGGAGTGAAATATTGAACTTGAAAACTTCTCCTCCTGATGGTTAAGCCAGGCAGGAAAGGGAGCTGCCATTTACCCTATGTCCCATCTGGTCCAAACGAAGAGATGCTTCTGCATTGGGTTATTTATTTGTGGCCTTTGCCCAGCTTGTGACTTGATTATAAAACCAAACCCAAATGGCATCCAAGAAGCTGGTGCTAGCAGGGTGGCTTCTTTCTTCCTAGGTCCTGTCCCAGCTCTGCAGGAGATGGGAGTTTCCAGCCTGTGCTTATGGAAAGCAGTGCAGTTCAGGGGCCTGATCACTGGCAGACTCCTTGGTTAGGCGGCTGGTGGAGGTAGACCCGTAAAGAAAGATTGAAAGAACTGGGACCCCGATGCTGCACGCCATGAAACCCATGGGGGAACTCGGGGGGCGTAAAGTTATTTGAGGGTGAAATTCATCCATGTGCAGAGCAACCAACACCAACCATATGCACCATTTAGGTCTTCAAAATAGGCCTTAAGAGGGACTTAAATGGGGCGCAGGCCACATGCTGGCCCTCTGGTAGGTGTGAATTGAATCACAAATGGGTGTTTGCAGGATCGGGGCCTGGTTATTTGCAGCTTGGTGACTGGGAGGGATGTGACCCCGCTGAAGATGCGAATAAGGAAGAGGGATTGGCTGGCGCTAGGAATGACAGGATGAAATTTGGCCAGGTAATAATTAGATTGGATGTCTGATCAGCTTTCCAGACAGAGATCTGTCAGGCTGCAGGACAGTCTCACGAGGGTTGAGGCAGGAAACCCATCGCTTGGCACATTTCAAACGAGACTGAACAAAACAATAAGCAACAAACCCGCTCCGGCAGGGAAGATAGACTAATGGACCTGGTCCGTCACTGGATTCTGTGATTCTCTCATAAATTGTATAGATTTATCTGCTCGTTAACGATTCTCATGTCTCCTTGTGCTGGATAACGGTTATGCATACAGAGGAAAGCTCTCATTATATCGGAGCAAACGAGTTCCTTTAAAAATCACTGGAAAGAAAACTCTGTTAGAAACAAGCCTACGATTGTGAGGGAGCATGATCTAATGGGCTGCGCAAAATGGTTAGCGTTCGGTAACACGACAGCTCTAATCCTGACTCTGCGACTGAGTGCCCTTGGACAAGTCACCTGATATCTGGGTGCTTTGCTTTCCCTATCTGGAAGATCAGGATTGCCTCATTAGTGAGGATTAATGTTTGAAAAAAGCATTAAATATGTATATTACTGTAGCAGCAGCACTGCCTACCCAGTCTGGCTTCGAGCTAGCTGCTGCCTCAGTTTTCCCTCTTGGGCTCCTCATTAACTCACAAAGGTTTTCATGGGTCCAATATGAACACTCCTTCTTTGTTTGGTTTATTAACATAAAGTTCAAAGGGAAACAAAACTCACTGGGGAAGCTTTTCCTTCACCCTACTTGTTCCCTACACTCCAGCCTTTCTAGTGGTTCCTGGCTCCGTACTGTCTTCTGAAAGTTTCCTACTTCAGAGGATCCAAGAGCTTCTCTCCCTGGCCCTCCCACAGTCCACTGCCTACCTTGTGACGCTCTGCTCTGCTCTGGCTAACTTCCACAGGCCTCTCCCTTAGCTATACCCTAGAGGCCTGATTTAATCACATGAACCACCTGATATTCCTCATTCTCTTCACCTGGGGAGGCGAGCAAGTGTGTCACAGGTGGGGCTGGACCCATTTCCACTTAAGGAGGCCGGCCATTCTGTGAGGACTACTAATATTATTATCCATAGGGGGCTGATAATCGAAAGTTTATGCATGGCACAGAATTGTTACAACCTCCTTAACTGTGAACGCTCTTTGAACCGTTGCTAAATGAGAGATATTTTAGACCGTGGAATAGTCTCCCATCAAGGGGAAGTGACTGAAACCCAATGGCTTGATACATTTAAAACTGAACTAGGGAACGCACTATGTGGAACAATACTGCGTTATCTCGGGACGCTGAGTAAGAACCAGCTGGTCTATGTGATCGCTAATTTCTATTTGTTTAGTGGAATTCATTCATTCGTAGTGGGTGCATACAAACTTTTCTGATCCACTGAACGCTGCATTGGAGGATATGTGATGCAGGGCACTTTGCATAGGTTTTAGACCCCGGAGTGAATTTCATCCAACTTCTAAATCCATTGAGGTGTCCGTGTGTCTGGTGAAAAATCTTCCCCAATCATGGGTTATCCTTTGTGCAATATGTGGAGACAGTTGAAAAAGGGTGGTTGCCATCACTGCAAGTTAGAATCCTGCGCGCACCTTGTCAGTTGCACTGTCACTATCATTGGTATTAATTCCTCCTGCCATTGGCAGCTATTGTGTTTTTCCATCCATTCTGGGGGAGGGCGGGGACTGGGCACCTTTCTGAAAAAGAAAAGGCAATTCACTCGTACAAAAGTTTGTGTTTTTTTTTTTTAAATCAAAATTTGAGAAATGTTGGTTAAAAAGCCATGCAAATTTTAAGTGTCTGGTTTGTTAATCCTTCCAAGGGCTGAATGAAAAATGGGATAAAATTTTGAAGAAAATGTTGTTGAAAACTTTGATTGTTTTTAGCTGTAATTTGAAACTGCAATAAAAAAGTTCCTTGAAGTTTTGAAAATTTTCAACAAGCTACGGCAATTCTTAAGCTTCTGAGGAACCTACCTACCTACCTTAGAATATGCCATAACCTTGTTTCTAACCTTAGATTATAAAAAATGGAGGCCTGATTGGGGAAAGTGCTGCTATTTTTTCGGTCATAGAAAGATCCCAGACTGGCCAGATTATGAGGAACATGTAAGGAATATGCCAGAATGTTCTTATTTGGTTATGAACCTTTGAGTAATTGTGTATGAAACCATAATTGATCCTTGAATAACCGTCTGTCAGCCTGCTCCTCTTCTTACCAGCAGGGAGAGACAAAGTGATCATAATTTTGAAGATAGCTGCATATGCTCTGAAGAAATGGTGTAAAAAGTTTAAACCCCATTAGGCCATGATCTAACCCTTCTGGCACATTTTGTCAAAAACCCATCACCCTTTGTATACAAAAGGAGCAAATTACTCATAAAACCCTCTCATCTACTGGGGATCAGGAAATTAGCTCATGGCTCTTGCAAAAGAAAGAAGCCAACATGATACCTATCATTAAATAGACTTTCCTGTAAAGTAATGAAATGAGGATTCCTTAAGGTGTGTATCACTGGGAATAAAAACAGTGTCTGTCTCTCAGCTGACTGGAAGGTGGTAAATCCTCTCTGGCGATGACATAAGGAGGACTAACACTGAGGTTCAGTTTTCAATGTTCCGTGTTGCTTTGCGAGAGACTTGGATATCACACTTGATGACTTGCTTCCTAGGTCTGTAAGTAGTGAGGTTGTTGGCTTAGGTTGGTTACTCATGATCCTTCAGGATGTCTGGGAGGTGCAGATCAGCTCTGAAGGGAGGCAATTGTGATAAGAGACCTCTGTTGATATAGATATGTAGCTATATGGCTTCCATCACCATGTAGCTGAGAGTCTCAGATATTGATGGCGCAGAACTTCAATGCAGCTACTCCTGCTGAGGTGCTGGTCCCTGGTTATCCTTACAATGCCCTTGGGAGGCAGGGGAGTGTTGTTACCATTTGTAGGTGGGGAACAAAGGCACCAAAGATTAAGTTCCTTGCCCAAGGTCCTGGAGGAAGTCTGTGGCAGAGGCATGAACAGAGCCCAGGTCTAGAGAGTCCTAGTCCAATGCATTAACTACAAAACCATCCTTCCGCTCAGGGTTAGGAACCGGGGAGTTGTGAGAAAGTGGTGAGCGCTAGCTAGCAGGGACACGGGAATCTGCTCAGGCCGAAGAAGAAATTGACTGAAGCGCTGCGGTACTTTCCCCAGCCTCTGAGGATTTGGACCTCCCTTTCCATTTGTGATCTTTTCATTGCAGAAATTGTCATTACTGCAGTTAGGATTCCGCAAGCACCTTGTCGATCACATCGCTACTGTCATTATTGTTATGATGTCCTCCTGCCGCCCACAGCTAGGGCTTCTTTCCCTCCGTTCTGGGAAGTGGTGGGGGACGGGCACCTCTCTGAGAAAGGAAAGGTAGAGCTCTCACAAAAGGATTTAGGGTCTTCAGGCAATTAAGGGTTTTTCAAAAACTCAGGGTTTTCAATGCATTCTGGGCAACTGGCTTGGAATTTTGACTGCCCTGGTAACTCATGTATTCCTGTTATAAGAGGGATTGTTGTGTAGTGTTTGGAGCAGGGGAGGGAGAGACGGGACTCCTGGGTTCTGGTCATAGATTTGCTGCCGACTTGTAAGCCATTTAGTTGCTCTGTGCCTTGGTTTCCCCTTCTGTATAATGAGGGTGATGCCATGTACCTGCCCCACGGAGGGATGCGGGACTTGATGCCAAAATCATTGGTAAAACACTTTGCAAGCATCCATGCCTCCTGGCCTGACCTGTCGGTACAACATCCCTCCCGGCTGCTATTTTCCAGCCTGATGGGGGGGCTGGGAACCAGCAGTAGGGTCACCCGAGGAGGGCAGGATAAGAGAAAAGTACGGGCCAGTCCAGACTCACTCTAGATTCTCAAACTGCCCCTTCCTTGGCCAGAAACTTTCCCCTCAAGCTGCACCTCCTAGTGGATCTCTTGCAATTTAGGAAATTAACCAGTCCGTCCAACCAGGGGATTAGCAAGTTCCTGAGAGTTAAAGTCCTCGCTGATAGGGACCCAGTGAGCGAAATCACATGATGCAGAGTCTGTAATGTACTGGCTGCTATTTTACCAGGACAAGTGTGACATGAACTGAGCTCTCAGAGGGGTGGAAGCTATTTGAAGTGACCTATAAATAAGCCTGGTTGGCTACATTTGGGTCAGTGAGTAGATGGGAGGTTGTTCGAGGCAGCCAAATGAAATCCTTTATGCACTGACCTGTCGTTCTGGGCGTGGGCTGTGAGAATGTGATAATAACCTTTGGAGATCCCTGGAACACTTTGTACTTGGCTAATGCCTTCCATGCAAAGCTTTACAGACACCAATGAAACGTAGCCTCATAACACCCTTGGTAAGTATCATTATCCCTTGTGTGCAGTGCGGAAAGTGAGGCCTGGGGATTTTAAAGGACTTGCCTGGAGTCATATACTGAATCAGTGTCAGAGCGCAGAACAAACCCTGAGAGTCCTGGGCTGTGTTCCCTCTCAGAGACAACTAGAGTCTTGTCCAGCCTTTGATGATAATGGTGGGAACGTCACTGCCCGCTAGTGCCGAAGGAGATGTCGAGATACCGGTTGTGGTTGATGGAGGAGCCACTGTCTGAGCACATTCCAGCGTACTGAACCACTTGCAGGAACTGCTGCAAAAACCAATAAATCTTTCAATCCACTGATGGTTTCTCTTGAGTTCTCATGTCAAGGCAGGGGAAACAGCACTAAATACCACACCACCGAGAACAAAGGGGGATCAAGAGCATCCGAAGTGCGTAGATAGCCAAGAGAGAGAGATGGATTGTTCAGGGCACTCCAAGTCAGGACTCCTGGGTTGGACGGGAGCAAAGGAAAATGCTGGCTGAGCTGGAAGAGTAGTAGTATGCGGTATGTATGTATCTTTTCATCCTTGCAAACGATATCTGTAACCCCCCATAACCCAAGCCTGCCCCCAGATGTACAGTGCCTTCCCTCTCAACCTCTGTATATTTCATTTCAAACATTTACTTTAATAAAATTTTTAAATCTGTTCCTAATGGGGATGGCTAAGCCCATGGCATAGTCTCCCAAGGGAAGCGGGGGAATGAATAGTAGTGAGCACATTTAAACTAGGCAGGAGAAGGTGCCATACTAGCTGGTACGAGAATGGTCACTGGATGATATTCTCTACCTTGGGTACTTGTATGTCCCCCATCGCTGCAGAATCTTAGCCCCTCGCTATTTGTAACGGATTTATCCTCACATTACCGCTGCAGGGTAGTGCAGTGCTGTTTCCCCTTCACAGCTGGGGAACGGAGAGGGACTGAACAAAGAAGGTTTGTGACAGAACAGGGAACTGAGTGCTGGTGTCTCAAGTCCCAGCCTAGTTCCGCAACTCCTGGGCGATTCCCTTTACCAGCTCTAATTTCTGGGACCTCATTAAATCTAAAAGTGAAACAATAAAGCGAACGTAGAGCAGCGGGTTGGTTTCATTTTGCGTCCCCCTAAGCGGGTCACGTGCTTTTATGCCATTTTCAGGCTTCCTGAACTTGGCTCATCTAAGATTTAGATTAAAAATCCCTATAGTACAGCATGCCCTGGCTGTTCGTTTATTTAAGATGAACTTAAAGTCTGCTGAGCAGGCGGAAAAAATAATAATAAAAGAAAGAAATGTTGGTGAGTGCTGAGTGGATTAGTTAAGAATCCTCACTGGATTCCTGAGAAGGGAGGGTTTTGTCGTTGGAACGGCAGCACCAGATGGTGTTGCTGCATTTTCCCCTGGTTCTATCACTGGTTTGAGGGCTGAGCTTTGCTCTGCAATTGTTCATTTGTTTTGCCTTAAGCTGGGTTGAGTCCTTTCCTCTGAGCTTTCCACAGATGCTCTCTGCTCAGAAGTCTCTTGGTGTTGGGACCGGTCATGCCCAGGACAGGTGGAGAGTTCAGAAGTGATCAAAGGAAATACTTTTTCACACAAGGACGAGGCGGTCCATTTAACACTGAGGAAAAAAGGGAGTTTTCCCACACAACTGGTCTGTGGAACTCACTGCCACAGGATGTCTTGAAGGCCCAAAACTTAGTAGTATTCAGAGAGGGATTGTACATGGGCATGGATAACAAGCATACCCCGAGTTGTAACAGTAAATAATACCGGAAGACGTTTGGAAGGGATACAGACCCCCGGGCTTCAGGGCTTATATCAACTAACTACGTGAGGTCAGGAAGAGACTTGCTTGGGGGCACATTATCCCATAACTGCCATACCGCAGGGTTTCTTGTAGAAATATCTGCTGTTGGCCACTGTCAGAGACAGGATACTGGGCTAGGCAGACTACAGGTCTGATCCTGTCTGCCAGTTCTTATGTTCTTTATTCAGCTGGAGTTTTGCCTGAGTAAGGACTAAGTAAAATTTGAGCCAGACCCTAAGGGCTTAGTGCACTGCATCCTATAGTGCCTCGCAAAGCACCATACAAACATTACTTACAGCTGCTGATCCCCCTGTCTGGGAAGCAGTGTGTCCTAGTAGATAGAGTCCTGGACTAGGGCTTTTAAGACCTGCTTTCTATTCCTGGCTCTGCTGCCGGTTGGCCTGGGGCAAGTCTCTGTACCTCAGTTTTCCCATCTGTAAAATGGGGATAATGATCCTACCCTTCCTTTGTAAAGTGGTTTGAGATGTACAGCTAAGTGCTGTACGAGAGCTAGGCATTATTCTAGAGGGCTCAAAGGAGAAACAGCAAAGTTAACTGGCCTGCCCCATTGAGGGGCAGTGCTCAGATCAGAAATTTATAGTGAAAATGTCCCGTTGTAAATCCTTTCTTTGACATAGTTTGTTATTGTAGGATTGCGTATGAATGTTGGGCTTTACATTTGTTGTTGTGAGGAGGCCATGCACTCTGTTTTGTTATTGTAGGGTTGTTCATACAGACTGGGATATACACGCCCTTTTGTTGTTGCAGGGTTGGTTGCGTGAGCTGGGGTATACACACTCTTTTGTTATTCTAGAGTTGCTCCCTCACTGCAGTGGGGGAAGGCAGAAGCGCCTAAGACATTTCCTTCCTTGCCGTTGCAGTGAGCCGTGCTGATCTGCACTGCGTGGGCTGCAATTTCAAACCTTTGCCCCATAACCTTTCCCACTCCAGCCCTTCCTGGGACCAGCTCTTGTCTTACAGCCTCGCGTTGCAGGGGATGCCAAGAACATCCTCTTGCTCTTGGCAGGCTGATTTGGGCACCCCCAAGAGCCAGGCTGCTGCCAGGTTGCGTGGAGAATCCCCTCGCTCTCCTCCCCGCCTTGCAAGCACGAACTTGGGATGAGACCTCGGGAGGATCCCCGAGACTCGGGATTTCCTACAGCAGCCAGGGCAGAGTGCTGGGCGGTGGCGGGGTGACGCTTTGCTAACACTGAATTTATTAGGCACCGTTCCACATAAAATGAGGACGGTAAAAAGTGTAGCATTCAGCTAGAGAACTTGCTGGAAGGTTTGGCTACATCTCTTTAGGCCTTGTCTTGAGCAACCCTACAATAACAAGGGCACGAGCAATCCAGTGATATCAAACCAGGGTGTGCAGCCCAGCGCTTATGAGCAACCCTACAACAACAAAGCAGCCACCACTGGCCAGCGCTCACAAGCAACCCTAGAACAACCAGGTAGCATGGGAAGCCTGCGCTCCATCGGGAAGCCTACAAGAGTTCTCATTAATGGACGTTTTGCCGTTGACGTCTGTGGGAGCAGGATCCAGCCCTCTGACCGTGTCCTTTGGGTCGTGGTCTCGTAGAGGTGCTGTGGCTTGCTATGCCCAAGGGCTTCCTTAATGGTGCTGCAGAGAGCCTGCGACTGCAGCAGGCCTTCGGCATCCAAACCTGAGTCCCAGCAAAGTTCACAAGCTGTAAACAGGCCCCCAATCAAAATAAGGGACCTGATGTGCTAGGTGCTGTACATTGCGAGGGACAGTTACAGTCTAAATGGACAAGGAAGACAAAGGCTGGCAGATAGGAAAGATTGTTAAACCCATTGTACAGATGGGGAACTGAGGCACAGAGAGATTAAGTGACTTGTCCAAGGTCACAGAGGGAGTCTGTGGCAGAGCCAGGAATGAAATGCTGATCTCCTGAGTCCCAGCCCGGTGTTTGAGCAACCGGACCATCTTTCCTCCCCAACAGATTTCTCTTTACTTTGTACGAACCCAGAGAACGACCCTAGAGAGCTTCCTTTTCTCTTTGGAGAAGCAGCAGCATCCAGACACTGGGGCTTTGTGGGGATGTACCGCCCTCATTCCTGTCTTAATAGACCTGAGTGCTCACAAATTAGTAGGAAAGTCAAAGGTATTTGTCATAATTAAAACAAATAAGAAACAAAAGCTCATTATTTATAATATTCTCGTGGAAGAGTCAAGCTGAATATTGCTTTCTTACTAGTTTTTTCCCTTTGTCACTCATGCACGAGTTTATTATTGTTGGATTGTCCCTGAGATCTCGGCTTTATGTGCTGGCCTGGTTTGTTATTATAGGGTTGCTCACAAAAACTGACCTGTATACATTGGCTTGTTATTGTAGGGTCACTCGTGTCTGCTTGGTGGTAAACACTGGTTTGTTATTGTAGAGTTGCTCATAAGGGCTGAGCTAACAGGAAGCTTTATTTTAAGAACACAAAAATACACGTGTGCAGAAATACATGGCCTTAGCGAATGGAAGAAAGTCAAAAGGTGGGTCACATTTTGGGCTTTACCATTGTCACTTTAAGGAAGTATCATTTTGATCCTCTCTATCGGGGTCACAAACAAGGTTGATGGATTTCGTGAAGCGCTGTAGATTGCTTGAGCTTCCCCTGTTCACCAACGTGTCCAGCGGAGCGAGCCAGACAGAAACATCGCAAGACTTGGCTTTGCTTCCATTTAGCATAGGGGAGATTCCAATTTGAACTTGTGCAGAGCTCTTGAATGCTGGATCTAGGGGGGCTGGTTAGTGGGATATTTCCCTGCCCTGGGCTGGGTGTGTGTGAAACTTTACCCTGACCCAAGTCAGGGAGATTGCATTGCTGCGCGCTGCGCTGGAGGTTGGGATTAATTAGAGACTCAGCAGAAGAGAAGTTTGTCAGTTTTCCAGGTTTGGGGTGGGGTGGGGGGCTGATTTTAGCAGAGTGACTTTCTACAGTTGCTGCTCTCACAGTGTCATCCCTGAGGGGCTGAGTCATGAGCGGATGACATCATTCCCCCGCCGTGATGATGTCCGTGTGATGCGCACAGGGGCGCGTTCCGTGGGGCAGCCTCGCAGGGTGCCGGACGGGCCTCTCACAATTAGTGCCAGCTGGTGAGGTGTGTGAGCCCACGGCGAGCTGTGCAGGTGACTCTCCAGCCATTCCCCTAAGGGCCGGAGGCAGGACTGACTGAGGGGGCTGTAATGCACCAGGCAGTGAAGCTAGCCCCTGACTGACACGTTGGTGTGGTCTCGGTTGGGAGGAATATCAGTGACTCAGGAGTGACAGCAAGACACGTGTGCACTGGGTTGGGAAGAGGAGTCCGTTCTGGGCAGGGTGGGGGTGCGGGTCGGGGCTCTGTTTCTCACTAGTTCCTGCCGTGCCTGGGGCCGCTGAGGAGGAAGAGGAAACAGCGAGAGGCCCAGGAACAGAGAGTGCGTTTGGTGGTGTGGGGGGAACAACCCAGAGAGGGGAGCGCGGTGGGTTCCCCCGCCCCCTCCTGGCTGCACACGAGACAGACACTCCAATACGAGGAGCATATGGTCGTAGTCTAGCGCCAGATGGGTATTTGTTTCCATGGCGTGGACCCCCTGTGGAAATGTCGAGCTTTCACTCTGGGAAGCCGGACAGCCCGGTCAGATGCAAGAGGCTGCATTCAATCCAGGCTTTGGGGTTATTAATGAGCGCTGCCCAGAAGCTGTGAACGGGCCGGCGGCACAGCCGGGCTGTGGGTTGGAGCCAGGGCACGGGGCTGGGAAGGCCGTGTCTATTCAGGGAACGGTGGGGGCTGCAGAAGGAGGGAGGGGGGGGCTGTGCCCAGTGTGGGACGTTGCTCAGCTTTGTTGCGTGTGCAGATCGCCCTAAGACAGGCCATGGCACGGTTTGCTCCACAGCAATGACATGTTTTTGCTGCTGGTTTCCAGCGGCTGTGTACAGCAAATATGCCTCCCGACATCAATATTTTGGGGCAAACACCAAATGGAGGAGTCAGATGGCGTCAATATTGACATGAATGAGGAGCTCGTGTAACACACCTGGCCCCTGGATTCTTTCGCGTGTGTTCTAGACTGACAGGTGTTCGACGCGCTGACAAGCAAGTGGCAGGGATCCTGTCTCAATCCAAACACCGAGCCTGATCCCGTAAGGTGCCGGGTGTCTCGAGAAGCAGCGAGTGCCCTCAACATCCATCGAGTGTCATTTTCACTTGCAAAGCAAATGATGATTTGAAACCAGGCCCTCAAGGTCAAAGCCTAGCTAGTGCATTCTAATAATTCATGAGGACTTAACTTTAGAGTGCTTTACAAATGTGAACTAATTAGCTTGCTGTGAAGGCGGTCAGAACATATAATAATCCCCTCTTTGCAGACAGGGAAACTGAGGCAGATGGGGAGGTCACTTGCTCATGATGTCAAGGATTGTTAATGTCAGAGCTGGGATTAAAGCCCATGGGCCAAATTCTCTTCTTTTTTACACTTGTACTTTACACACATAGGGCTCCTGAGATCAGAGGTTCAAATCCCAGCACAGTTGACTCACTCGTGTTTTTCTGAGATAAATAAATTGAGATCCATGCAATTTAAAGTTTGTGTCTCTCTCAAATGTTGGTTCTGTCTGCCTGAGACATTATCAATCCAGCGTCACATTCTGTAGGAATAAGGGATTGCTTTTACACCCTTGGTAAATATTTCCCCTGCAGCAGGCTCAGTGCCTATCAGTTTCTCCCTCTCCACCCCAGAAGTGGTGGAAATTCAGTGGTGTCACATGTATATGAAAGGCACTATATCAATGTTTTTATTAATATTCTTTATGCACATAATAACAATCAGACAGTGTGCGGTACATTTATTTTTAAAGCACCATTTGACTGAGGTATGTAGCACAGAGTTTATTACTATTTTTTATTTTGGTGGCATAAAATGTTTATATAAAAAACTCACATATAGAAACTTGTTGAATCTGGTGCGTCTGTATGTGGATGGGATTAAAACTCAGCGGTCCATTGTGTGACTAGAATTTTAGTTCTCTGGTGTTAAAATAGATGAAAGGAAAATGGGTTTCCCCACGAGCCAAGAGAAAATATTCAGCAGACATTGGTTGGTTGCGGCAGTGTCTCTTCACCAGGGCCGCCTCGCAGGTGGTCAACCAATGTCAACAAGCCAGGGAGCCAGCCGTCCTCAAGGACGGCAACTGCCCGCCCCACAAGGGCAGCGTGAGAACAAAACAGAAAACATCCCTGTTGAATCAATAATACCAGGCTTGGTGGAGCGCCCTTAGCCACACAGCTAACTTCCTCCACTAGTGAGGTCTAAGGGGCCTCGGGGCATCCGTAAGGTCATCTGGGCCACACCGTGCCTTTCCGTTAGGGATGGGCTGAGGGCCAAAGGGGTGTTTGTGTTTGTCACAGAGCATCAGGAAGGGCGTCTTCTCTTCCCTCGGAACGTCTCCAGAAATGGAAGAACACCGTTTTTCTCCAGACTGGGCTACCTGGCGGTAATGTGAGGCTCAAAACTGCCATGTTCCAGGGGCAGGGATCCCGGGTAGGGTGTTCGGAGTGTGGAACCAATACCTAGAGCTTCTGAGCCATCCACACATGCAGCCATCCTTCGCGCTGTGCTCATCCCCTTTGCACCTGAGTGCCTCACAAGGGTTATCGCAACTGGGTTAGTCCTGGGATCTGGTGCCTTCCAAGGCAGACAGGACGTTGGGGTTTTACTTCTTTGCCCTTTCTTTCCCCGCCCCCTCCTCTCCCAGCTTCTTGGAAATCAGTGAGAGTTGAGCTTGCTCAGCACTTTGCAGGACTGGTTCCATCCTTATTCTGGCTCCATGTTAAGCAGCACGGCTAGTGTGCTCAGAGTTGTACAGAGTTTCCCTGTGCCAAGGGATTTACAAAGCCTGTGTGTGGATGGAATTGGAGTGATTCATTGTTACCACTTAATATAGACCAACCATTCCATGCAGTTAGTTCACAGACGTGCCTGTGACGAGAGCAGCCGCCAGGAAACCAAGGTGAAGAGCCACTTCCAAAAATGGCACTGGAGTGATCGGTGATTTATCCTTGTGTGGTTTAGCCACATGTCTGGGCAGCCAGAGGTTTAGGGGTGAGTCTGTCCCATCACAGACTTGTGGACCTAAATGAACAGCACATGCCTCCTCCGATTTGTACTTTGTTCTCACTTCTCTAACTCCTCCCCTGCATGCCTGCAGAAGCTCCACTTCTTCTCCATTTGCAATCGGGGCTGCATGGAATTAAAACAAATAGCAACGTTTATCTGCCAAGGTATCTGGAGCAACCAGGCTGAATGGTAAGTGGTCAGACGGCAGCCCTATGCAGGGACGTCCATTGTGCTCCTTCTGATCAAGCCAACTGGTTCTCAGCTTTCTCATCTTGGGCTCTGTAGCCGTTTGGTGATGGCAATGGGTGTCTCATTCTAGCAATGCCTGGTGGAGGTTCTCACAAGTGTTGGGGTTGCATTGTCGCATGAAATGTAAGTGTATGAGTTTGGTTGTGTGCACCAGACCAGCTGAACTAGAACCACATTCTTCTCACCATTCCTCCAGCTCCGGTTGACTGTGGATGAAATGTGCATTTCTCCCAGAGGCATCTCCAGGGATGGGCTATGAGACCTGACACTAACAGGACTGTGCAGATATTTTACAAGTCTGTCCTGTGTCCTGCAGATCTCTCTGGATGATGGCAGGGTCTCCTGAATTGGAGTTCTGTGATGAAGATGGTGCCATGCATGTCACCGATGGCCTGTCAACATGGCATCAGCACAGTATTGCCAATCCCAGATGTTCAAAAATCAAAAAGTCCTCCCAAACAATAGGGGATTCTTTTTGTTTCCCTCCTGGTTCCTGAGCTTACCGAATGCACTTTTCAAGCTTTTCTCCCCAATTATGAGGGTCAGAAATGTACTTTTTTTTTAAATGAATGCTGAGATTCTCCCATAATCACAGGACTCCAGGAGCTGGGGCTTTAAGAAAAACATCAAACATTGCAAGGCTCGCAATAAAGTCATGAGAGTTAACAACACAGTTGGCAGCACCATCCAGTGTAGCTGATTTGCCCCCACCGGCCTCTGGAATCCTGAAGATTTCCCCTGCATTTTAAACACACACTGTTATAGAGTCCCTGCCTTGTGGCCATCATTGTCCCGGCTCATGAGGAAGCCTGGATGGGAGTCCCCGGCAGAGCCTTACAGTATTGCTCCTTCACTGACCACAGTGGTCTCACCCCTTCCAAGCCCAGAAAGACAGAAGCTGGAGTTTTGAGAAGCCCAAGCTCAGTGGTGGAGGAGAGCATGTGCTGCTGAATAAGAGGCTGCAGGCCTGGGATGGTGGCAACGCCCCTACGCTAAGGGCTGATCATTAGGGGCTATGTCCAGTTTCTCCTCCCATTGCCTTCAGTGTGAGCGAGAACAGGCCGTGGGGGAGGAAGGGGATGCTAGTGTAGTGTGGGGTCTCAGGGCTGAAGTGCCCATAGTGGCATGGAGACCAGTGGCTGTGGGCCCCTGCTGCGCTGAGTCCGCTTAGTGCCTTTCGTAGCTTAGCCAGAGCTTGGTTCCTGCTGTCCTGCCTCTCATGCACTAAAGTACAAAGAGAGGTTTTCTCGCTGCGGACTGGCCCCTTTCAGGCTGGAAAGCATTTCACCGGGCTGACCGTCCCGTAAGCAAATGTTCTGGCTATATTAAAATGCTTGGGATTTTCTTGCGAATTGACGATCCCTGAGCCCTGCCAAGAATAATTCAGCGGCCTCCAAAAACATCTTTCCCCAAGGATTATTTGGTCTTTCTGCCAGGAGGGTTGATTAAAGCTGGTGAGTCCAGGCGACTCAGCCTGGCTTGCCTTAACCCCTTTCCCTGCTCTGTCCCACGGTGTCTCACTTGCTTCCAAAGAAGTGTTTGAGATGGTTGCTGAGGTCCTTCAAGGGTGGGATCTCACTATTAAGCCCCGTAGCATTCGATTGCCCGTTTCCGTGTAGCATTCCTGGCGGAGCAGAGTCAGAAGGAACAGGCATCAGTATTAGCCAGCAGCTAGCAGGGCATCTTGAAAACATCCTATGAACTTGTCAGCACTTCGTAATCTCCTTTCTCCCGTCTCCCCAGGAAGCCCATTCCAAAGGTGCTGACAAATTCAGAGCCTGTTACAGCTGAGCTCGTGATTGACCAGAACTTAGAAGCAATGTGCAGGACATCATGTGTTACTTCATTTTTATGCTCCCTTCCCCCTAACCCAAACACCCCTCCACTGCAATGTCCAATCCCAGTTGGCTGTTTAGAAGTCCAAACTCAGTGATAAAAACCAATGCCTGGTCTACACTTAAAAATTAGATCCACCTAGCTTCACAGGCAGTTGTGCTAAGCATGAGGGAAGCATGGCCTGCACAGAGCGCCTTCCCCATCCTATGGCCTGGGCACGCGGACAGGATTCTTGGAAATTGCAGAGGTGATATTGCCAGGAGAAAAGTCTAGATCCACATTCCTTTTTGTTGCGGGATGGGGCAAGTGTTGGCGTGATGCTGTGAGCTCACCGATTCCGCACTTCCCCCTCTCAAAATGCTAGCTCCAGAGCAATTAAGCCAATAATTCACAGATCTGTCCATCAGTCCAACCGGACAGAAAGCAGATCGCAATCTCCTAATGTCACCAGCTGTGATAACCTCTCCCGTGCACTTGAATGAAAAGCCTCAGTGATAGCTACATAACCTGCTGACGCCTGCTTGTCTTCTTGAGTACACGTCTATTTTAAATAGTAATCCTTTGACAGCAGATAGGGTAAATTCCAACCGGAGTGGTGGAAATTTAGCCCAAATGTTCTACAGAGGAATATTAACAAATTAGGGTATTTTTGTCTTTATTCTTTATTTTATTTTATTTTTTAAAATGGATTTAGTGCTTGTGTGTGCGTGGCCAGATTAAGAGCTTTGAAGATGGAGGGTGAAATCCTGGCCCTGTCTAAGTCAATGGCAAAACTCCCTTTGACTTCCACAGGGCTAGGATTTGAACTGGACACTTCAGAATTGATAGCGAGAGTGGGTAATGTGACCTTCCTCCATCCGGCCCTGACCGTGTGACTCTTCCCCTCCCTGGCGAGACCTAGTGGTATAAGGATAGTTAAATCTCTGTGGCCCACTGAGACATTGGCTTCTCTGCTGAGTCTAACAACAGTGGGTCTGTTGGGTACCAGTTTGTTCTGTGGTTTCTCTTGAGCCAGTCGAAACCACCGAATTTGTTTAATGTATGTCACCAACAGACGTCCGTGGTAACGTGGTTCGGTCATTGCCAGGCCCTTTGGTGTTCTCCAGAAGGCACAAGGAGGGGCCTTGGGAGTGGTGTTCTCAAACTGGGTCTGTTTTGGGGCCTGTAATGATTGGAAACCTGACACGGGACGGGGGAAGCCATAGGGGGAGATAATATGAGGCCTTGGTGTGACTGGTGTAAACGGGACTCACACTGATTGGAGATTCTAAGGGAGAGAAAGGCGGTGTGGGGCCCAGCGAGAGCAGCCATTCCCAGACCCACCACCCACCAAGGGTCTGATCCTTCAGGGAGCTGGGCACCCTCCATTCCCTATACATTAGCAATCAGTGATGCCATGTGCAGGTAGCGTTGGAGGAAAGAGACCTTTATGGAGCATGCACAGAAGCCAGTGTTGCATGATAAGAGACCTCTGTTGAACTGGAACCCTCTAGCCCTTGGTGTAACATCGGCTAGATGCCTCCTGCAGTCTGACTCTTTTTGTCCAGTTCCACTCATACTCCAATTCCCTTTGAAGTCATTAGGAGCTGAGGGTGCCCAACGCCTTGTACAAAGCGCTGAGCACCTTGCAGGACTAGGCCTTAATTCGCCAAGGGCAGGAGGGGGAAGCCCAGCTCCCTTTGTCCTTCCGGCCAGCGCTAACCCGTGGGCAAGGAGGGATCCAGAACCGGAGCTGGAAGCAGCCAATGGGGAATCAAGAGAGGACTCAGAGTGAAATTAAGAAACGATGCGTTGCATTCCTCCGCTCTTGCCGTCCTGTCTCGTCTCTCTTGAGTGGGGCCTGTTCCATGACGCCACATTGCTTTTCAGCTGAGCCAATGAGCCAGCCGTTACGTTAATTTTCAACTGGCTTGGGCTTCTGGTGCCCAATTGCCGCATTACAGTATTTCAGGGAGCAGCCTGACTGTCTGCCTGACTGCCCTTCTAGTCTGCCAATAACAGCTGAGTAAACAGGAGCAGAAAGGGCCCAGGGAAGGCAGGGAATTCTTGCATTCCCCTAATGCCAGACGTGGGGTGCTTTTAATTATATGTGTGGTTAAGTGTTATGTCCCGTAGGGACATCCCTGCTGGGGAGAGATCGCCATGCTAGTGCCAGAATCTAATGGTATGACCAGGGGTGTAGGGGCCACAACGTTATCTTGGTGCTTATATGAGTTTCTTCTCCACCCTCCCTGCTGAAGTACATGAACAGATCACAACCATTTGCAGGTTCCAGTCTCACAACACCCCGGTGAGGTAGGGACGTATTATCTGCATTTTACGGAGGAGAAACAGAAGCTCAGGGCTGATTAAGTGATTTTGGCCAAGGTCACACTGGAAGTCTGTGGTGGAGCAGGGAATTGAACTCACTTCTCTTGAGCTCCGGTCCTATCCACTAGGCCAGTGTTCCTACCCTGCTCTGCATTCAAAATGCCATTTCTGCCAATTGTGTCCTTAGGAAAATCACTTAATTGCTCTGTGCCTCAATTTCCCATGTCTAGCAAATGGCTCTAATGATATCTTACCCTCCTACCATCCCAAGCTTCGCAAATTCTGTACATGCAACTGCCTCTGGGGCAGAAGGTGACAGTGGCCTGAATTTTAGACCACCAGGGCAGACACTTACAAAAACCTTTAAGGCCTCTGTTCGGTTCAAAAGACCCACATACAATTAACTGCCTGGTACTCCTCAGGAGGTAGAAGAGTTGGGATTTGAACCTGTGAGTCCAAGTTATGCCTAACTTAAAGCAAGATTTGCCCCTCTGTTGTATCAGTACCCACTCCTTTGAAATGAGTGGCATCGTATCAGTGTATCTTAGAGGAGAATTGCCTCTTACATAAGAATGGGTCAGACCAATGGTCCACCTAGCTCTCTATCCTGGCTCTGACAGTGGCCTGTGCCAGATGCTTCTGGAGGTTTGGGGACACCCAGAGTGTGAGGTTGTTGCTCAGACCACTAAGCTAACTAATAGTGACCCTCACCTGGTTCTGAGGCTTCATTCATAAATGTTTTCAAAGTGCTTTGAGATCCTCAGGTGCAGTATGTGCATGGTATTGGTGCAGCAGTAACAGTATGGAGATATACCTATCTCATTGAGCTGGAAGGGACCCTGAAAGGTCATTGAGTCCAGCCCCCTGTCTTCACTAGCAGGACCAAGTACTGATTTTGCCCCAGATCCCTAAGTGGCCCCCTCAAGGATTGGGCTTACAACCCTGAGTTTAGCAGGCCGATGTTCAAACCAGTGAGCTATCCCTCCCCCCCAAATGTTATTAAATCCAGACATCAGAGAGCCACTTCCGAAGTGCAACCTCTGTCAGAGACTGGAACAGGAAGGCATTAGGGGCCTTCTCCTGATGAAGTCAATGAGAATTGTGCCTGAGTAGCGATGGGGCAAGAACTGAGTAAGGACTTGAGGATTTAGTCCATTGAGCTCAGTGGAATGTTTGCCTGGAGTAAACCCCTGATATGGGAATAAAGCCTCTGGAGTTTGGCTCATCATGGTTTATCTATGGAGAGTGTACAAGATACAGGGCAATGCTCTATGTTAAAGGAAGTATTTAGGACCAGATTCTGTCTCCCTTATCTTAAGCAGTATCTTGCTTCTCGAGTAATGCAGAGGATTAATTACGTTCTCAGCGAGTGAGGTACTGCTCAGTATGAAAACGTAGGAAGAATCAGGTCCTCTCTGGCAGGAAAAAAACGTTGAAACTACATAATATTTATGAAGAAATATAACCATTTCTCCCTGCCGTCTTACCCGGCCCGCGTCAGTCCCTTCAAAATGCTTAGTTGGATTTCCAAATATGCCACAGACGATCTAAAATGAAAGAGCTGCAATTTCCAGAGACTTTTGCTGTTAGTGATAGGCAGGAGTTAAACACTGAAGCTTAAATTAATTGTGCCTTTTCTTTTTTATTGATGCATAATGTATGATGAGAAAAAGTGAAAAAATAATTAAAGTCTGAACAGTGCTGCATGGATTCATTCATTACTAAATCTGGGTCAGCAGCCGGAGAAGGAAAACAAGGGGCGGGGGGCGGCGGTCGGAACAGAAAAACAGGACTTCAGAAACGCTGGAGGCTTTAAAGGAATTCACAAAAGCACGTTCGAGGCAGCTTGGGAAACCCAGAGTTGCATCCTTTCTTCCCAGGAGAAATATCACCCCCTCCCCTGCCCCCGCTTTGGCTAACTGGCATGCAAGTTCCATCTGAGGATGTATTTCAGGCTCTTCATTTTGAAGGGGGGATTCTCTCCACATGGCATTTGGAAGAGCACCATTGGCTTCATTTCTGAGGTGGTGGTTGGGGAGCAGCCGTTCTTCTGGCGGGAGCAGCAGAAGAGACAATAGATGACCAAGGCCTGGTCTGCACTATAAGGTTAGGTCAACCCAGCTGTGAAAAATCCACACCCCTTAGTGACGTTGTTAAGCCGACCTAACTCTTGGTGTAGACAGCGCTAGGTCGATGGAAGAATTCTTCCGTCGACCTAGCTACTGCCTCTTGGGGAGGTGGATGACTGAACGCTGATGGAAGATAGTGTAGATAGATGATGTAGATAGTGTCCACACTGAAGTGTGCTGCAGCAGTGTTTCAAGTGTAGACAGCAACAGAGAGTCCTGTGGCACCTTATAGACTAACAGGCGTATTGGAGCATGAGCTTTCGTGGGTGAATACCTACTTCGTCAGATGCCGTCAAGTGTAGACGTCTCCCAAGAGAAGAATAAGGAGGGAGACAGAAAGGGCTGTGCTTGGAGCATGCAAAGTGGGTTAAATAGGAAATCAGCTGGTGATTTAAAAGGGTCCCTTCTTCAGAGGGCACTGAATGCATGGGATCGGACTGGGAGATCCCAAAATGTCAGGGTGAAACTGAGTCTGAATTGAGGCAGATAGATTTTATCAGAGGGACACAAGAGCTGGAGCAAAGATCCACTTCAGAGCTTGTTAACCAAATGGCTGGTGATTGGAGAGACCAAAAGATAAGTCCGTATCATCTTAGTATCCACTTCAGAGCCCTCATCCCAGGCTTACTAGGGCTGAAATTCGCCCCGCAGCAGAGGGCTGGCAGAAGTTCTACGCGTTCTGCAGAGGGGCGTATTTCACTGTAAGCTACCCATGCCCACATGTGCGGCATGACCTTCCCCAGCTGTGTTCTTCAGGCCTGATCCAAAACCTGTTTAAGGCAATGGGAAAACTCCTGTTGATTTCACTTGGCTTTCCACCGAGCACTTTACAAGCCTAAGAGGAAATTCCCATACAAAGTGCACTGCTTGTGGGCCATGTGCTATTTTCAATAGCCGGTGAGTCAGTCAAGCCAAAGCAGATTTCCAACCCTAAGCCTAACCTTTTCCCAGGTCAGATGTCAGCATCCTATTCCCAGTCCTATTGGAGGTGGAGCTCTTTAAAACCAAAAAGAGGCAAGATATTTTTTTAATAATGAGGAAAGAGGATTCCAGCCCCCCTCAGAAAAAAAACCAAAAGAGACATAACCCCCTCCCACAACACTTCTTGATGTAGAGACCAGATCTGCATTAAAGTTGTATATTTTGGAAGGCTACAGCCGGTGACGTTTGTAAAGTGACTGAGACCGGACACTGACAACTCTAACTTGCTAACAGAGAGGGGCATGGGATTGTGCTTAAAGCACAGGGCAAGCAGAAGATCTGGGTTCGATTGATGCCTCTGCCACAGGGCAGGTCACTTAACCTCCTGTGGGTCTGTCTGCACTGCGTCTGGGAGAGCGCCTCAGCCCGGGTCCACAGATTTGCGCTAGTGTGCTAAAAACAGCTGTGGACCCAGGCTAGGAGGCTCGTTCCCAGATGCAGTGTAGACACACCCTTTGGCCTTCATTCCCCAGCTGTGAAGTAGCTCATTGGTTTGTAAGTTTTTCAGGGCAAGGAGTGTCTCTTTCTATGTTTTTGCATAGCGCCAAGGCCCTGATGTCAGCCTCCAGGGGCTACAGTAATGCAAATAATATTTAATAATATAGTTGTTGATAATTCTCCATTTACAATACACGCCTCTCGCTCTCTCTAATTGTACTCCAGCAATGTACACACACACTCATCTATCCCCAGACGGACCTACTATAATCACCCTCACTCAGACGCACATTTTTATCGCCCTCACAAGATATACTTCCTGCTCTCTCGCAGATCTACGTGTGTTGTGTAGAGACCATAAATAAATTGAGGTTGGATTTAGATGCCAGTGTTGTTGCAGGGAGGATGATATAATCTTGCCCACACTCGAAATGGCAGAAGGCGATGGTTTTAAGGATGGAAATAAATGGGTATTGATTGTA
This sequence comes from Mauremys reevesii, assembly GCF_016161935.1. Taxonomy (NCBI): domain Eukaryota; kingdom Metazoa; phylum Chordata; order Testudines; family Geoemydidae; genus Mauremys; species Mauremys reevesii. The sequence continues at coordinate 18,489,107 of NC_052641.1, forward strand.
CTTGGGCTGTGGTGTGTATGTGTCTGCATTTATGTCTAAATGAACTTTATGAGGCAGATCCTCAGTGGGGATAGGAGCTATGACAGTTTCCACCAGCCGAGGAACCCTCCCTACGTTGATTGTGGATAATATGGGCCGGTTGGGGTTTGATGCAGCCACCAGTGCGATGTAGAGCAGCTGTAGAGCAAACCCGTATGCCGTGTGTTCATGTACATTTATGCCTGTACACAGAGTGTGTATGTTGCATGTACAAGAGTGATGCTGCTGTCTCTGCAGGTATCTGATTTCTGCCATAGTTTCCTTCAGTCCGACCAGCCTTCTCTTTATTCTCAGGCAAAATCAAGGGATCCTTTGGATCAGGCCCACTGGGAAGGAATGGTTACACCAGAAAGCCCAGCTGTTTTCCCACACCTGAATGGGGAGGGAGTATTGAATCGGAGGGAAGTAATAATGCTTCTCATTTTCCTGTGTGATTTAATAAAAATGTAAATTGACTTTGGGTGGATGACTCACTCTGGCGGATGGCGTTGATCAAGATTAATTGGCTGCTGCATATGCCCAGTTGGGCTTTGTTCCTTCCCCGAAAGAATAAGCCAAACTCCACTGCAAAGGCAACAAAACAAAGCAAAATCTCTGACCGATGTATCCCACGGGGCTGAGCTCTGAGATCGGTGGGTCTAGGAGGCAGCGACATTACCTGGGTTGGCTCGTAGTGGCTTCATAACAAAGGACGAACAACCCTCGGGCTTTATTTTTTAATATTACTAAATAGGGCCAAAGTGACGATCGTGCCGTGGGCCCTGTCTAGACTAGGAAAATGTTCACTCGCGCTTTTGAGCGAACTGGTATTTAGCCACTAGTCCAGGCAGAGTTTGACACCACGTTAGCTGGTCATGTTCAGCCCGAGGCACCCAAGTCTAGATAGGGACTTAGTGTGACAAGTTACGTGTTCCACTGAAAGTCCTGCACTGAACTGCATGTGTGTCAGAGAGAGAAACCCAAAGCGGCTTCTCTGGGGAGAGAGGGAGGCTCGCCTCCTCTTTTTGTTTTATGTATCTGGTGCTGATTAAAGTCACCTGGTGTCAGAACCACGTGACTGACTGTACGGCTCTGTGCAGCGTTTGCTGTCCTTAATATAGGCAGGGCTGGCATGCCATGCCGCATAACTCTGCTCAGCACCCAACATGCTGTTGAGAAAAATCTGACCCCAGTCGCAGGGGCTGAGCCCTTCTGAACGTTACAGCCGTACAGGGAATGCTGCCTCAGACGTACATTGGCAGACCTGCTTGTGGTATGGGCAGAGGCCAGACTGGACTAGCAGAGGGAGCGTTGCCGGGCAGGAGTCAGGTGCAGGGGTACAGGGCTGGAACTCCAGGGGGTGCTGCGGGTCATGAATGAATTGCATTCGTAGAGTTGGGGGTGGGAGGGAGGAAAGAACTGGCCTAGCAGGGATGTTGAATTTCACAAGTGAGGTTCATCAACAGAGTGGCATGCATGCCTGGTGGACTAGCAAGGGGTGCTGAGGCTTATGAACAAGGTGCCTTAACAGAGCTGGGGGGGCCCGGGAAGCTTGCACAGTTGATAAAAGGAAATACTTATTTACACAGTGCATAAATGGCCATTGGAACTCACCACCACAAGATAATGTTGAGGCCAAGAGCTTAGCAGGAACTGAAAAGGGATTAGGCTCTTTACCGCAGGGACTGTCAGTTACTGCTATGTGTATGTAAAAGTGCCTGCCTCTGAGCTCAGTTAGGGCCTCTGGGAGCTCATGGAACACAAACAACAACAACATCATCATAAAATTACAATAGATAGAATAATCTGACTAATGTAATTTATTAAATTAGCATAACTGTCTTAGTAATGGTTATACATTAGTATACAACTATTCCATTAGTATATATATGTATAAGCCCTCATGCTTCAGGGCATAAGCCAGCCTCTGACTGGTTGGGGTCAGGAAGAAACTTCCCTTATGGGTAGATTACTCCATATTTGTGAATTCTGCACCTTCCTCTGAAGCATCTGGCACTGGCTACTGTCAGAGACAGAATAACAAGCTAAGTAGACTATTGATCTGATTTGCTACGGCGATTCCTATGTGCTTACATTCATGACGCTTGCCAGATTTATATCCACTCCAAGCTTGAGCTACCTGTTCCTCACTTCCGCTGGCACTGAGATCATGCAGGAAAACCTCTGATGGTGACATGACAAACAGAGGGGTGTGGTCACAGCTGGCGGACCAGGGGCTGCAGTGACTGAGCCGGGCATAGACAGGAGCTGCTCTGGACACAAATGACTGGTGCATTTTACAAAGTCGGGTTTAGCTCTAACCAAGGGGGTGGGGTGGGGGGGGGATAAAAAGCCCCCAAGGTCTGGATGAGCTTGAATTTGGGCACGTCACACCTGAGCTGCATGAGGGAATCCATGGCAAATAGCTCCTTTGATTTCTCCGAAGTAAACAGTTGGCATGACCAAGACCCAGTTCTGTCGAAAGTAATGAAGTGAGAGCCCTTCCCCTCAGTTATTTTTAATGCACTGAGCCTGCAACGGTTCTGCTCCAGCTCTTGGAAATAAGAGAGCGCTGCCCTTTTGTTTGCAAAGCAGAGCAGGGAGCATCCTAGCACCTCCGAATTTCTGATTCCACCTCCGGTGCTGGGGGTGTGTGTGAGCTGTAGAATTGATCATCTGTGTGTAAATTATTCGTTGGGCTATGGCTCCCTTGCATTTGAGCCCGGGCTTCTCCCCATCTAGTCATATTACCATAAGAACAGATGCCTTGTACTAGCGCTTGAAAGAGTGACAGTGGCTGCCGTTTGGTGTTGGGCCCCAAATGCTGGAGCTGTAGTCTAGGCCGCCAGTCCAGGTGGCTGCACTGTGCCTTCCCAGTGGCGATGCTGCGTGGTGTGACCATCCCTGCAATTCTGTCTCCTCCATGGGCAGTGCCATCCCCAGGACTGTCTGATCATCAGAAGTCCTGGATCTTGCTGAGGAAGGCAGGGCATAGCCGGGATCCTCAAGGTATTTAGGCACCTAATTCCCATTGGGAAGTTAAGCGAGACACTTCTCGCCCATTAGCTGGGAGCCTGAATGTGCTGTCCCGTCACAACCAGCTCCTAATCCCAACTTCAGTGCTCTAGGTGCGTGCAGCATGACCACCCTCCCTGGGACCCAGCTACACTGGTGTAAATCCAGAGTAACTCCAGTGAAGTCACTGGGCCTGATTCTCTGCTCACTGATGCCTGCATGAATCACTAACCTCAGTGGAGCTACTCGAGTGGCATTGGTGAAAGAGCTCACTCAAAGAGGAATCATGGCCTTGGGGTTAAGGCACTACACAGGGGAAATGGGGGCCGCTCCTGGCTCTGACACAGACTCACTGTGTGACCGTGGCCACGTTCCTTAGCCTGTCTGGCTAGAACTTTCAAAAATGACTGATTATTTTGGGTGCCCAGCTGGAGGCGCCATAAAAAGCCTCATTTTCAGAGGGTGGGTGCTCAGCACTTTTCAAACACAGGCCGGTTTAAGGAATCTGAAGTTGGGCCCCACAAAATTCAGGCACCCCAAATCACTAGTCACTTTAAAAAAATCCGTGCCTCTGTTCCCCATCTGTAAAATGGGGATAATCATACTTCTTCTCGCTTTGACTGTGTAGTTAGATTGCAAACCCTTTGAGGCAGGGACTCTCTCTCACTATACTTTCATACAGCACCTAGCACAACAGCTTTCTACTCTCAGCTGGGACTTCTAGGCACTGCTGGATCACCTATAATAATACTGATGATGAATTTATTTGGATGTAAATCCAGTTTAATTTAATTGGCACTCCTATCAATGCGGTTACTCCAGATTTGTGCAGCACCTAGCACAATAGGGCCCTAGTCCAGGATTGGGGCTCACGACTGCTACTCCACTACCGATAATAAATCATTGACACAGCGTTTGCCTTCAGGGGACGGAGCATTGCCCTATGCGATGCACTGGAATTGGGGGCTAAGAGCAAGACACCCGTCTATACGACTCCAGAGGGGTTTGTTGTTTCCTGAAACGGTGGCCTGCTTTCCTGGTGGGATGGACAAGGTAAAATGTGGAGGGTCGGCATCTTACTCATGGCTTGTTGTGGCAGCGGCTGCTGCTTTGTGTCCGTGGCTGGGACAAACAAATGGGGACAGATTGGCTATTAAGAGATCAAATCGCTGCTTGCTGCGCCATCCTCTGTGCCTGCTTATTGCTTGGGAATCATTCAAGTGCTCCGACTTCTTTCCTTTGCCATCGTGTCTTCTGCAGTGCCATGCTCTGTAGCTTCCAAGAAGGCAGCTGTAGAGGATGGATTACTTGGCAGGGGGTGGGGAGGTGGGTTTCTTTACATCCCCTCTCCACCCCTGTTTCTCTCCCACCCCATCCCCTTCCGTCCTCCCATTAATTTTTGATCTCTCTTGCACTCTTCTCCTCCCGAGAGCGCGAGATGCAGGGAAGCAGGAAACATAGACCCACTGCCAGATGGCTAGAAATGTAGCATCTGTAATACTTCATCAGAAGAAATTACAGCCGAATTGCTCTCTCTGATTAAATAGCCTGTCCAGAGCCTCTGCCAGCCAGTTGGACAATTTCAACCTTTCGTGACAGGATGTAAAATGAAGGAGCAGGCTCATGCGAGGTATTAGCCTGTGGTGGCGTGGGGAACAGAGACGTAAGCTCCGGGTCTGGGGGATGGGAAAAGGAGAGAGAAATCGCAGGCGGTGGCGAGTTTTGCGGTACAAGTTTCTGAAGGCCTTTCCCCTGGTCTTTCCTTTCCGGGCGCCTCCTACTTGTTCATCCTCCACAGCTGATTCTCAGCACTGGGGAAAACTAAACAAAGCCAAACCGGCTTAGGGTTGATTGAGAATTAATTCCCTGCGGCTTACGCGCCAGTCAAGCTGCGACCATTCCAATGAAAGTCACTGCTGAATACGAAGCCACGGCCACTTTGATCCTGGGGTGTAATTCCCAGCGCGAGGAGACGTACTCGCGCTAGCGCTGGTCTAGCGCGCACACTAGAAATAGACTGCAGCCTTGGTGACGCGAGCAGCAGGAGAGGCGCTAGCCGTCCCAGGTACACACGCGAGGCACCTGTTCAGTCAGCTAGCGCCCCCCTCACACCGCCACGGCTACTCTCTACTTTTAGCGCGTTGGCTTGACAAGAGCTAGGGCGGGTATGTCTCTCGGAGCTGAGAATGACACCTCCAGCTCGAAGGCTAGACATACCCTGCAGGACACCTCCCAACCTCAGTTATGCTGGTGTAAATCCGCGTCGGCGTCTGGGGCGTTACTGCAGCGTTACACAGCAGAATTAGGGATCTGGCCCTTCGCCCGGCTATTGTCCGAATCAGGGAGCTGTTCCCAAGACCCAAGGAGAAGGGAGGGGAAGAGACTGCTTTGTAAGAGGCTGTTCGGAAACCCGCATGGAGGCGGGTGGAAGAAACTGATGTGGCTGCCCTTTGCTCGCGGCGACTTGCCTTCCTTCCCCCCGCCTCCAAATCTTCTGCCTTAAAAAACAAAACAAAACCCAAACCAAACTACCCTGCGGTGTGGTGACATTTTTGCTTCTGAAAATCCTGATCAGTTGTGAAAAGGCAGAGTGTGACAAGGCACCAGGGAGACAGCAGGGAGGGCCGGGCATGGATCTCAACAAACACACACAGACAGGTGTAATGTCACCTTCCTCCCTCTCCCCCAGCTAAAGCCCAGGTCTTGGGAGTCTGCCCCTCCCAGATCACCTTGAACGGGGTGCCTCCAGCGCACCCCGGGGGCTTAGTTGCTGTTAACAATTAGCACTTCCCATTGCAGCTCCCGCTGTCAAAGCACTTCCTAAAGGAGGGACCCAGTGACATTTACAGAAGGGAGGTAACCTGACAGGCAGCCAGGGGCTGTGACTTCCTGAAGGTTACTTAGGAAGTCAGTGGCAGAGCCAGGAACAGAACCCCCCTCTCCTGACTTTGCCGTCCACTGGATCCCACTGCTCCTTTGCTTTGGTGCTGCACTAAACTCACATGGTCAAATCCATGGTCCGACTGAATTCAGTTGCCAAACTGCCATTGGATTCTCTGGTGCTGGGATGTGACCCAGGCAGACACAGCGGGCGTGGCTATCCACTCTCCCCTGTGCCTTCGTTTATATTCATGCCACTTTGGCCAAAGTGGCCATCAAACGTTAGCAAGTGAGAATTCTCCACTCCTTGGCGCTGGCGTGTAACCGTCACTGGGCACCCATGTCACACAGGTGTCAGTGGCCGCGCCAGATGGAGGGCAAAGGAGACTTAAGCATTGAGGCTGTCACTGATGGCATGGGCTGCAGTTTTCATGCCATATTTGCTGCTTGGGTGCTGATGAGGTGACTTGATTTTTAAAATGGTAAACAGGAGGTGTCTGCTAATGATACTGTGATGGGAGGGTATGAATGTGTATCTCGGCTAAAGGGGTCGGAGCGCGTGGACATGTTAGATAGGGTGGGAGGGGGTAGGTAGTTGGAGGGCAGGGTGTGTGCGTGTGAGCATGTGGGTGTCTTCTGCTGAGATTTGGCATCTGGATGTGGCCTGGGATGGAATGCAGAAGGCGTTGGGCCAAATCTTAAACAGTGCAACTCGCAGTGAAGTCAAGGGAGATCCATCCATCATCCCGCGCTCGTCACTGCATGCGATTCGCAAGCGCTCAGCATCGCTCAGCATTTAGCCTGTTGGTTCCTCAGTGGAGAGTGTTGTCATGCAGCATGTGTCTCTGCAGGTCTGGAGGATTTTGGTGCTTGGGGTGTTGTTGTTAGGGTTTGGTTGCTGGAAGAAGAAACACGGTTCCCTGGGTGGAGAAGCGGGGGACTTTTCTTAGTTGCCGTGGGAAGGTTCGACAGCTGTGGCCAGGACGGTGGTCCTCCTCATGGGTGATGAGAAAGCAACTGCTGGTTTCTGGTGTTATACACATGTAGATGCCCAAGCACGTTCTTGGAATGATCCTAAGGAATTTCCAGTCTGCAGCCATGGAGCAGCATTCCCCACCACAATAACCTTGGAATGCGGCTGCTGTCGTGGACTCAGGCAGGAGAAGAGGAACTGTACACCTTGAGAAATATTATCCCTTTCCTTGCCGGTAAATATTTCATGAGTGGATTAAAAATTTAAGCCAAAATGAGCCCTGCCATCAGGAGAAACCAGCTCGGTTTCAAGTTCTGTTTAAGTATTTTTCTTTATAATGTAGCTGTGTCAATTAGAAAATGACATTGCTATTTAAAATGCTGTTCCGTAGCCCTCTTTAATTAAGGCAGCGATATAATACCAATCTGCTCTCATTAATGAATTTTTAACAATCAAAATGAGAGTTGAATGACGCACAGTCGGGTTTGCAGGGCGAGTGCCTCCTCTTGTGCTTCCCATGGACAGATTTAAAGAGACAGTTTTGGATTCAATGCTCCGCTCGTATAGATTAGGATTAGGAGGAAATCTACATATTTAGGAAGAGCGAACTATTTATATTGTTGAGAATCAAAACCACAGTGTTTGACTGTAATTTCTATGATAACAATAGCATGTAGCATGTACCATCCTTTGCAGAAGGGAACAAATGAAGATCCTTGCAAGATAGGTAAAGAAATAGTGTTATCGCTGATCTACAGATGGGGACATTCAGACATAAAATGGTATGTGACTTGCTGAAAGCACCCTAGGTCCTGATACTGCACCCTAATGGTGCTAAGGGAAAGACTTCAATAGGCTTTGGAATGGTTCCCTGGTGAGTCAATCCCTACTGATTAGAACTCAGAAATTCCTGTGTCCGGATCAAGTGCCCTATGCATCTGTCAGATTCCGCCTACCTCTTGTTAGGATTATTCTGAAGGCCTTCAGAATAAGGAACTAGCTACTATCACATCACCCTGGTTATTCCTCTTGGTCGTTAGCATCTACCCTGCCATCAGGAATTCTCCCTTTTATGGGACAGGAACTGTTCATGGAACTGTGATAAGGAGTCACAGGAATGAGTTATGGGAAAGACCCGAGTCTTTCCACTGGCCAGTGCAGGGTTGCTCCTCAATATTATATTTCCTAGTGTTTAGACCTTGGAAATCTGTTTCCTCGCTCCAGTCTGGCCGCTGGGAATTCATTCTGGGAGCTTGTCTGGAGAGAAATACAAGATCCGATGTGAAGAAAAGGGGCCACTTCCTGACAACAGATACTTGCGAGCCAACTGGAGTTCCGATTCCTGGGGAGATGGGAGGTGACGAGGACTCGAAATGAGCTGATGGCTGTTCCTGTCTGCATTTGATCTCTGGCACACGGCGGTTCCCAAACTCTAGTCCATGGTTGGACTAGTGCTGGGTGGTCTGTGGGCTGAATTGTGTTGAGAACCGTGCTGTGGGGCACTGGGTGGTTGGGAGTGGAGTGGGCCTGTGAGAGTGTCTGTCTTTCTCTTATGGAGTGTCAGCAGAATGAAGAAGTACAATGCTAGAATAAAGCCTTTGAGATATAGGTCTAGCTGAGGGGGCTGATCCCCTGTGTTGCTGGACTCTTGCATTGAGGTCAGAGCGGGAGGTGCATGTGGGTATCTGATGCTTAGGATGCCGGCTAGCCCAGAAGGCGTTAGTTTCTTTTTTTTAAGGATTTGTGCCTAATTTTTGCAACCTTGTCTGCTTCTGTTTCCAGTAGCTTGCAAATAGCTCCATGCAGGGAGTGTGCTTTTCAGAGAACTTCCATTCTGTAGTGAGGTTGCCATCTCTGCAGGGAACGCGCTGACGGCCAACAGCTTTCGGATGGCTGTGGGGGCGGGTGGCGGGGAGAGCCTGATGGGCAGAAATGGAGCAAATAAGGCTGGCTTGATAGAGGCTGCTTTAGAGAGATGTAGCCACCTGCTGAGGGAGGGCTTCAGTACCAGTTTAGGGATCCTTGCAAGTGGCCTGAGCATAACCAAGTCCGGAGTCCTTTCCCTGGCTGTGCTGTAGAAAATGGGCCTGGTTCCCATAACGAACACAGCACCCGAAGAAGCCTGCGGCGTAGCTACACATCCCCCTCCCTGGCCCTTCTTAACAAAACAGCTGGCAGAAGTGCTAATGCATCTAGAACAGTGAGCAGACTGGAACCTGGCCGCAGCTGTTGCCAGACCACACAGGGGACTGGAGTGGTTGTGACCAGTTCCACCGTAAAGGCCTGGTTCTCCCCCTGCGCAAAGCGTCCTCGACTCCCGTTAAATCAATAGGAGCACAAGGCTCCCCCGCACAAAATGGGAGCGGGCCCTGCAGGATGAACTGCAGCCCCTTGAATGTGCATTGATGGTGGCTCTGATGCATTCTGCTCTGGAGGACAGTTCCATCACTCAGCCGTTTGTCCACAGGGGAGGGCGGGTGTGTTAAGTTATGTGCTGGTTTCTGGACACTGTCTTTGGGAAAAGATTTTGTTTCTGTTTTTAGTGTGCGTGAATTTAGCGAGGCTAAATGGCCATGAGAGGAGGACTCCGTCCTGTGAGCCCCTCAGCCCTGCTCGGCTACTCCCCTTCCGGCAATACCCCTCAGTCCTGGCCTGCAGCTCACCCTCCATGCAGCTCTGCACGTCTCCTGGCCAGCGACTGCCAATAAAGGCAGGTTGTGTAGTGTTGTACTGTGAGCAATTAACAGCTAAGGGACAAGGCAAGACCTCTAAACTCATTGCACTTGTGATCGGAGCCAGGGTTTGAACTCCAGGCCTTCCTAGCTGAGCGGCAGGTGAGTCATATATGTCGTCAGCTGGAGCCAACTTGCCTTCCTGTGAAATTACATGATGAGCAGAGGGGCCCGGTCAGAGGTTGCTGGGACAGCAGAATTCTGTTGGCCACATTTTCACCGCTCAGTTTTGGTGCCTACGTAGGAGCTGAGCTGTTTGGGATATTCTGGCTTCCAATTTCCATGTGGTGCTTTTGACCTGTGGCTCTCAAAGCACTTGACAAACTAGTCATCAGTTCTCATGACCCTCTTGGCAAGGGCAGCGCTGGGCCAAGAAATGGCACAAAAACTTCAACAACGCCCCTCCCACCCACCAACTTAACCATTAAGCTTTTTTATTTTGATAGAACAGAGCAGATAAAAGCTGATCCCCTCATCATGGACTCGTGCTAGTTGTCTCCCATTGTTAGAAAAGGGCAGAACTTCTAAGATCAGGGAGACATGCTCCCTCCTTGCCTACTGAGGTTTTTTTGGCTGGGTTTTGTAGCCAGGGGTGGGTGCTGGACCCTAGAAACCATCCTCCCGTGAACATCATGTGGGTGAAATAAGGAAGCATTAATGTCTGGGAAAACAGCAGCAGCAACAACAACCATCATCAATATCATCATCCTCAAAATCCTGGCACAGCTTTTAAAACTCCATCAGCGTGGATTTAAAAGGCTGCTGAAGTCATGCTCACCGTGGCTGGAGGAGGTGAAGCGTCTGAGAGCTTAGTTTAATTGGGAACAGAGCCAGAATTATGAAGCAACCACAGTACGTGCAACTTGCTGACAGGTGGGACAAGGAGGGGCGTGTGTGTATGTGTGTGTACAGCACATTCCAAACACCTTGTGTTGCTCTTGCTAGGTTTCCTCCATGAAGGGCAGGGAAGGGAGTTGGCTCCTTAACAAGCATGGAAAAAAATTTCTTCCCAGACAGTTGCAGAAGGCGGAGGACAGAGGAAGCAAGGGCTGCTTCCGATGTGTCACACAGGGATCACTGGAGAGCTGCATGAAGGATTAGATCTGCTCATGGGAGCAGGCAAAGCTCGACTAGATAATTCTGGAGTGGGGGCAGTGGGATACTGAGATCACTTTCACTGATCACTAACTGGGATCCAGAAGAAATGTCCCCAGGGTATAATATTGTACAGCTGGGTGTGTTAATAGGGGGTTGTATAGAAAATGGGTCCTAAACAACCTCCCAAATCTGGATCCAAGCGTCCTTGATGTTTGAATCCAGATCTGAACGTTGTGGTTTGGGTCCTGGTCCGGGTTATACACTTTCCTGGGAAGTATCTGGCATTGGCCACTGTTGGAGACGAGATACTAGGCCAGGCGGAGCAATTGTTATGTTCTGTGATGAAAAACGAATAGGGTCCCTTTGCCCAGCCCTGCAGCCCAAGGCTATAGATCTGTTACAGCTCCTGTGCAGGTAGGTTTCTCTGTATCATGTAGGGTTTAAAAGGCAGCTGAGATCAGGGCTCCGTTGCGCTAGGTACTACAATCTCGGCCTTAGAGAGTTTACAATCTAAACCGGCAAGGCAGACAAAAGAGAACCAGGAACGAAAACCGCCCCCCCTTGTACGGATCGGGAACTGAGACGTAAAGTGCCTGGCTCAAGGTCGCCCCGGAGCAGAGTCAGGAACAGAGCTCAGACCTTTTCCTCTCTGAACTCCTTTCTCCTTTAAGATACTGGTGAAAGTCCAACTCAGTTCAGTGAATATGGACTGCTGGGCTTTCCAGATCAGTGCAGAGAACAGGTGAAGCTGTAGCCTGCACTGGCTGGGATGTGTTATACAACTGTCTCCTCTATATCCGACCTGCTCAGGGGTTTGGTCAGTTCTTCCTCGACTCTTGTTGATTTGAGGTCAGACAAAGGTCGCTTGAATCGTGCGTCGTTCAACCCTCCTCACAAGTTCATGGCAAAATGACTTCGTTTCTGGACCCGGCCACTGAGATCAGCGGTTGCCTTCTTCCCAGTCATTGAAACCTCCTACCGGGGATGGGGATGATGATAGAATACAGTGAATTCCAGGGCTGAGGTCAAAGTTTGGGTGCACAGCCTAACCTTTGCCTGGCACTGCAGGCTGGTGGATTGACTCTGCAGGAGCAAACCCCAGGTGCACTCAGCAAGGGTTATTCCTCGAGGGATAATGTTGAGGAGCAGCAATCAGAGCGAGTCGACATAAGCTCTGGAAAACTCAACCAGTCTATGCACCTGGGTGTGGAGTCCCACCTTCCCGAAGGCGTGCTTCTCGACATCAGCACAGGTGTAGTCTTTCCCTTGAGTGCCTGCGCGAGAAAAGGGGCAGAGCTGCGCTAAGATGAATCCTTTTTTCCCCGGGTGGAGAGGAGCTGGAACACCTCTGCCCCTCGAGCAATGCCCCCGCGCCGCATATAACATCTTAACCCTTTAACAGCTTTGTTGCTCATTCCTCACTTTACGCACAACATAAATCAGAGGAAAAATAACCCTGCTGTCCCTTGGGAGGATTTGAGCACGTCTAAGTTGGGGCTTTGCTGTGGCAGCCGTACTTTACAAGGCGGAGCCTGGCTGCGTTGCAGGGAAACGCATGTGAACAGATTTCCCTGAGGAGAGAAATGCTTTTTGTCATCGAGTTTGGTATCAGACATTTGCTGTCGGGCCTCCTCTGTCGTATTGGGTACTTCGGAAGCGGCTCCCCCGGTCGGTTATTGCTGCTGAGCTGAAGCGAGAAGCTGCGTGTCACTGGGGGGACAGGAGCCTTTAAGCATGTTGGTTCTGTCTCGCCCGCTCAAGACGTTTCTGGGGATTGACGTTGATTTGCCAGTTGGAAATGCGAAGCACAGTCTGGGAGGGCCCACACTGCGCTCTGTTGAGCAGCAGGAGCAGGCCTCCACCGTGGCAAAACGTCACCCCCCCAATGAGTGTAGTAGAATATCCATGTCTGGGGGTCCTGGGTGGTGAGGATGGAGGGGCGGGCGTTAGTCACGGCTGGTAAATCGGAGTCCCTTCTCTCCATGGACCAGATCCTCAGCTGGTGCAAATTGCTGCTCCTTTAACAGAGCGATGCGGCCTTGCACCAACGGAGGATCTGGCTCTGTTTCTCTGCCCTCTGAACTCGAAGGATGCAGTTTGAACAGAGGCTTCTGATGGACATGCCCAGTGTCAAAGTGAAAGTCCTGGAGCTAGCAGCACCCTCCCTTCCTAGGAACTGAAAGCAGAAAACGCCACTTGCTACCCCTAATGCTCAGGGACCAACAAAGCAGCAGCTTTTCGTTTCTGTTCCTCAGCTCAGGTGTTTGTCCTTTCCATGTGATGAGGGGCACTAGAGAGAGCGCCTTGGAGACTACCACAGACCTGAGGGAAGCTGGTCCCTCAGGCGTGATCTGTCGGGAACCACCTCTGGGGGGGAGAGAGGGCAGTAGTGAGTCTGCCTGATCTATCTGGTAGCGGGGCTCTGTGTAGTGTAGGTGGCTTTGTCACCTGCCCATTGGCAGCACAACCTAAACCATCAACTCACCTAACAGGCCATTGAACATCGCGTCCATCTGGTTCGTAGGGCCTGCTGTGAGTCCCAAAGGTTTCTGATGGTGACACTGTTGTGATAGGACCATGGGGGACACAGACCCAAGCAGCTAAGTTTGGGTCTGGATACTAACTTCCCCAAGATTTGGGGGTGGGAGGTTTCAGATAAGGCTCCTGGTACAGACAGGAGCCTGTGACCAGATTGGCCCATCGGTACCCAGTAGTGTATGGGGATGAAAATCCAGCAGGACCTTCATTATTGCTTTGTGGTCGCAGGGTGATCACGCTAAGTTTTCTCAGTAGCTGTTAGTGGTGAGTGGGAAGTCAGCAGAAAAATCTGTCTCTGCTCTCGCTCTCCCCTTCTCCAGCAGGAGCACGGGCTTTCTTATCTGCAAAAAGCAACAATGAGTCCTGTGGCACCTTAAAGACTAACAGACGTATTGGAGCATGAGCTTTCGTGAGTGAATCCCCAGTTCGTCAGATGCAACGCCCCTTTCCTCCCCCTCGCGCTTATTTACTAGCACTGGCGTTCTTGTCTTGAAATAACACTGAACAGCGAGATCTGCAAAGAACCTTGACTGTCTGGAACTAACCGCAGCTCTCGGGATGGAGATGGAGCGGGGGCCTCGCCCGTCATGCCCCGCTTCCAAAGGCCTTTGGTCCCTCTCTCTCTCTTTGTCATGTCACTCACATATTCCTCATCGACTGAGCCCTGCCCTCAGCTTGCAAGGCTGGCAAATGATGCTGGGACTGGGCAGTTCCAGGCCTGGGACTCGCTGGGGTCAGTCCTACACCGGAGCCGGGAAGGAGCAGGGAGCCGAGGGGTCACTGCAGTGCTGGTGAGGTTTTCAGGGGGATACCCTACCTGTAAAGTGGAATAGCAGAAGTATTTCGGCTGGTTTGCAGAACAGCGCCTCCTGCTGGACAATGAAAGGAACAGGAGTGACTTCTACGGTAGAACTAGGAGACCGTGCGATGCTCGGGCTTTTTGGAACAACGTAGCTCTGAAACTGTCTGGAACACACTGAATGGCCTGAATTGGTATGTGGCCATTTGGCTGCCATCCAAAGAGCGTGAGAGCGAGCCAAGGCCCGAGTCCGGGCAGTGTTGGGATCGACACTGAATTCTGAAGAGAGGGGTCATTCCCCCCTGGCCTGGGCCTGGGGTGGGAGTCATGCTTTCCGACCAGGGTGGTAGAGAGAAGAGTGTACGGTGCCCACTTCTGACTGCTCCTACTGGGCTCTGTAGCCGGCTTGGCTCTGAATCAGTTTATAATAGCACACCAGCAGTTTGCATTTCTTTGGTGCATCGGACCCCAGAGTGTTGGGATTACATGCAGTATCACCAGGATGCAGCCACCTCTGGGCTGGAGGGTGGCAGCCAGCAAGTGCCCGGCGGCGGTGTGTGGAATTATTAATGCAGACAGAAATCGAAAGACCCCTGCTCAGTAAACTACAGGGAGGTCAGTCCCTAGACAGAAATATTTGACACGCCTCCCGCCCCCCACAAAAGCAGGCCATTCAAAGCAGTTCCCAGGCTAGTATCTCCATCCTGCTGGCCATTCTGCAGCTCTGAGTCGTCGCTGCGGTTTCTGCAGACGTCCAGTGCAGTTATGGAGTCGATGGAGGGCATTGAGAGGAAGGGGTGGGGACTGCAGGGGGCTCAGGAGCATTGTTCCACTTGGGAAGACCTGCTGCGCTTTTTGCTGTGTTCTGGATGAGCCTGAAGGGCTTTGGCGTGCCCACAAGAGAGGAGGGACTGGGATGGCTGGCGGGAGCCAGGCTGAGTGAGAACAGGTGCGGTGAGAGCCCTGATATGATGCACCCCTGCTTTTGCTGTCATCAGCTTCCCCCACTCTCCGGCTGCGGCTGTGCACTTCAATCGGGCGGCTTCAGACAATTGGCTTCGGGAGCGTTTGCATCCTCTGAGGCTCAGCAGACAGCATCACACCCTGCGCAGGTTATCTGGGCTCAGTACTGGTCCGAGGCCTGCTAGATTGCAGAGGGGATGCTCCCAGATTCCGACATGTGAGTCTTTGTTGCCTTCTCCTCAGATAACTTCCCTTGTGTTACAGTCGCGGAGAAATCCGTCACCCCGCCTTGTGCTGAGCTCCGAACGCCGTGTGCCGAGTGCGTGGTGGGAGAGAGAGGAAATCTGCTAGGGGAATGGGCCCAGAATGCTGGGCTAGCTAGGTATACGTCTTGCACCAACCCCACTGCTTCACGTTAGTGGCTTGGAGCTGGGGGGGATCTCCACACCTTCCTCCCCAGGCGAGAGCCAGCCAGCCGGCACACACGGACCCTGCGCACAACTGGCCACGAGGGCTCTGCAGTAAGTTGGGACCAGCGGCCTGGGAAAATCAGGCCATCTCCCAGTCACTGACCTAACGTGGCTACCCCCGAAAGGGGGACCGTGGCCAGGAACTCCCTTAGCCCAGCTGCTCCCTGCAGCTTGGCGTTACAGTGTCATACAACGCCGGTGGGACTCGTCTCTCAGGTCCCTTCCCCCACACCTGCACTCTGCCAGCAAATGAATTTGATTAATGTACTAATTAGGACGGCTCTCCCGTTTCCTCAGGGAGGGGCATTCTGCGTGTGTGTGAGAAAAAGAGAGAAGGCGGCCCTGAGTCCCACGTGCTAACTGACGAGCTGTCGCAGCACACGTATGTGCGCCAAACCCAGCCAGCGTGCGCAGGGCGAGAAGCAGGGCACGCTGGCCCATAGACTCACCACAGCTCAGGCCTCAGGCTAGCCAGGGTGAGAGGTGCCAGGGGCTTGAGGCAGAAGCTTGAGTGCGGTGTGAAGGCACAAGACCCTCTCCAGACCTTTGAATGCATCTCTGACTGCGGCCTCTCCCTGTGTAGAAAACTGCTCTTGTTGAGAAAGGCAGCTCTCCGCTGCAAGCAGCCTGGACATTCAGCCCACGGGAGCAGGTCAGCTGGTTCAGTTTGTGCCCTGTGGGGAGGTAGGTTGGGGGAGCAGCTTCTTTTTGAAGGCGAAACTTGGCCATGGTTTAGCAGGAAGGGCTCCTGCTTTAACCTGCCTGATGGTGGCCTCCAAAGGAGGGTGGTTAAAAGCTGAACTGCTGTGGATGCTTAAGGGCTGCCCATGTAACTCGCCAGATCAGAGCTCATGGGGCCTTAGAAATGGCACCGAGGAGTCACAAATCCGGGGGCTGTTCAGGCAGGGGATCCCTGAGGTTGGGGAGAAGGCTCGGGTCAAAGGTGCCGGTTTGGGCCTGTCTCTTGTGTCAATAAGTGAGGGAGTGTTAGTTCGAGGGCAGGATGTTAGACTGAAAGCCCCTGGGGGCAGGGACTGTCTTTTTGTTCTGTGTCTGTACAGCCCCTAGCACAGTGGGGTCCTGAGCGCAACAGTAATTCAAATAAATCAGCGTCGTCATAATTAATAACCCAAGTGGATTTTCACCCCCAGCTGGGAACTGACCTCGTTGGAAGCTGAGAAAAGTTCCCATTTGCTTTCGCGTAACATTTTGTTCCAATCTCCCTGTGTTGCCAGCTGGGACTGGGAGGAGAAGTGTCACCGAGAGCTGCTTCTGTTCTGCTTTATGCCATCTTTGTGCCACTCGAAAATCCGCACCTGCCTGGCTTGTTCTGAATCACTGCAGCTTTGCATGGCAGCTCCTGGGTCCGGGCCCCTCTCCCTGAGCTGCCCCCTGGGGGCTGCTCCACCAGCCCTGTGCCCTTGCGGGAAGAGCTGTTGGCAGAGGCGGTATTTCCCAGGGGTGCCATTCTGCCCCCTTTACGCTGAGCCACAGTGTGGGAGGGAACCAGTCCTACAGCCGCCTCCCTACACGCTCTCCTGGTTGGAAAATATCCAGCAAAAGGAAATTTGCAAAAACCTTTCCCCACTCTGACGAGCTCTCCCTGGCACTTATGATGCCCAGCACTATGGACCCCTAAGGCTTCCCTTCTTGCCCCTCTGTTGAAAGTTTTGGCCCCCAATGTTGCTGGAGAGGGAGGAGGGAGGGGGAAAGCGTCAGGAGCTGCCACCACTGGGGAGCCGAGAGGAGGAGAAGCAGGGTTAGTGTCAGAGCTAAAATTGCCCTAAATGATGCTATTTGTCTGCCTGGTGCTCGCCATGTCGGAGCAGCGTGTTCCTGTGTTGTCACGAAGCACAAGATGGGATAATTAAATTGCCCTTTTCCTGGCAAAATGTTACTCGTGCTGCGTGTTGACTCTTTATCAGGGCTGGCGGTGGCCCCATTGCCAATTACACACGCCTCGCCGCAGATTTCAGGTGCGAAGTGTGCCGGGGAGCAGCCAGCGTTGACAATTGTCAGGACGATGAGGATGAGTTTGTTGCTTCCCCAGAAGTGGTGTGGAGTGTGTGTGTGTGTGTGTGTGTGTGTGCGTGCGCACGACAAGCGCTAAAGCCGGCATCTGCTTCAGAGGAGTGTAAGGAACGGTGTGAATAATCAGGAGGATATTCTTGTCCTTTAAGCCTCTCAAGAGCATGGGCAGCTCCCCCGCCCCGAGAGCTCTCGTGCCAGGATAACTGAGATATTCCTTCCCATAAACACTCAAGCGTTGCAGGCGTGGGTTTGTCATGTCCTGGGGGGCAGAGAAGACCAGAGCAGGTTTGGACCCTGTGTAGGGGGGAATTTCTGCGACTGTACAAGGCTGTAGTAACACAAGCTCCCTTGGACCTATCGTGAGTACCCTTGGGATTAAGAACTGCCCCGAAGAAGAAGGCTTCTCCGAGGGACGCTCTCCTGTATGTTCAGACCATGGCATTTTGTTCTAACAGAGATCTGTTCTCTCCCCTCCTGTTTCTTCTTTTCATGACTGAAGGAACTTGTGCGCTAGAAAGACATTGGAGGACTCATGTACCTCTTCTAGAGGGGCTGAGCACGGGGGAGCTGGAGAGGAAGAAGATGCTGTGAGTTTTACCCAGGTCTGAGCTGGGGAGTGGAGCACAGGGCAAGATGGGGAAGCAGGGAGACTCCCACAATGCTGCAGGGCAGGGCTGATCCGGGGAAGTGAGCGAGACAGAGAAGAGTGGAGGACGTCTCAGAGGGGATGTGCATTTTGGCCAGCAATAGAACCAGACCTCCCAGAAGAAGCCAGCGTGTGCTGGAGTTCTGCTATCCGCTGCCAGGTGCAAATCCTCCCGGCAAAGGAGGAAATGCTGAAATATCCTCTCGTGGTGGCAACCGGGCTCAACCTGAGCAAGAGCCAGATTCATGCCACGTTTGCTCTCAGTGCACCACGGCATCACTCGCTCTGCTCGCAGCCAAGGGTGCTGGATCGTGAAAAGGAGACTGTTTTGGAAAGCCAAGCTCAGCTCTAGTTTTCAGTCGGAAACTGGAGCGGAGCCTTAAGGGGTGATTCCCAGAAGCAGCGTCTCCTAATGGCCAGAACTGAGCATGGAGCCAGGACTCCTGGGTTCTGTGCCAACTTCTGCTGACTCCCTCAATAGCTGTAGTGAAGCCGCATAACCTCTCTGCCCTTCAGTTTGCCCATCTGTAGGCTGGGCGTTGCCCCTTCTCTCAGGGCGTTGGGGAGGGTTGATTAGTTCACCATTTGTAATGGGCTCAGAGAGCCTCACTTGAAGGCAGCTGTATGAGGGCGAAGTGTGGTTAATAATATCAGTCACTCTCGATCAACAGCTTTTTATTCCCTTTCTTCCTTCCTCTCCCTCCTGTGCAGTGCCAAGCCTGCCGATCCATCAAGCATCATTGCCGTGCCTTCAGCTATAACCCTGCTAGTTGACTTCCAAGAAATGGCTCTTCCCAGCCTGTCTCGCACCTCTCCCCCCTGCAATCCTGCCCTGAAATATTAACACCACAAATCACAAGTGACATTAGCCCTGCTGGAGCCCCACTGGCTTTTCCAGGTGGGGGGTGGGGAAATGGAAATCAGGGTTGTTTTATATTCCTACCCGAAGGCAGTATTTCACCCATCGGTCTCAAAGCACTTTACATAGCAAGGCTCCTTCTCCCCCACCTAAAGAAAGGGAAACTGAGGTACGGAGTGTCTAAGGCTGGGACATTTAAAGAAGACAAGCACTCAAATTCAGTGGGATTTTGGCACCTCATTTCTTTAGGCTCCTTTGAAAACTTTAGCCTAAGCGTCTTTCTCATTAGCTGAGTGACAGAGCTGGCATTAGCACCGAGATCTGCAGACTCACAGGCAGGTGCACCTTCCCCATGACTTTCTGTGGCTAAGGAGCGATCCCTTATCCTGAGTCTCATGCCGTGTCACTCATCCCTGTTTTCCTAGACTTGCCCCTCCCCCACTGCTTCCAGCTCACCCTTCGCTCCTCTTCCTTCTGTCCACAGAGGAATACTAATAAACACATCGTCATCAGGCGCGTCTCTGCTCTTGAACCAAAACCACATCGCCCGGCAGAAGCAACGCTAGCAAATGAGTAACGTCTTGCTCATGGCATGACCACATGGGTTTATGCTGCCTTGACAGATATACTGTATGGATTCTGTATCATGTACAGACACACAGCTAGCATCGGGGTGGACTCCAAAGAACTGCTGTGCTCTCCTGGTCATCCTCCCCACTCTCTAAATATAGCAACCCTAATGGACGCAGCTCAGGAAACGAGGCAATTAATTTGAATTACTCCTCTTGCGTCTGGGAAATGACGGGTTCGCTCACTTGAGCATGAACTCGGAGCAGCAGATAGTGTAAAGGAGATTATGGCTTCATCTTGCCTTTTTTCTGAAGCTAATTGGTCAGGAGCTTGGAAGACTATGGGGGCTTTAGCATCAGACCCTCTGCTTAAAGGGAGGAGAGAGAGAGAGAAAAAAGGCCAGTGAAATAGACCCCAGGATAGCGCTGGCCTTGGTCGAGGCTGGGTGGTGGCTCTGGGAAGGGGATTCGGTAGATGATGTGGCCCGTCAGGATTTAGGCCTGTTTGTTTTGAGTATCCTAATGCCAGTCACGGGTGCCTTGTTTTTATCCACAGAACGGGCACTGCGTGCGTTGTGCTTGTTTCCCCGCAATGCCCTGTTCACTGCCATCACAGTGAGAGGGGAGCGCGTTCTCTGAGCTCGTTTCAGTTCTCGGCCTCTCTGCTGACACTGCGAAGTGGACAGCGAGGGCCATGCAAGAGGTTTGTGATGTAAAGACTTGTCTGAGATGCAGGGTGGTTCTGTGGACTGACTGGAACCTGGGTTCGATCCCTGGCTTGGCCACAGATTTCCTGTGTGACCTGGGATCTCTCTGTGCCAGTGAGAGATTACGGAGGGCAGATTACGGTGATTACGTCTAAGGAACATGCTCAAGGACACACAGTAGAGTCAGTGGCAGAGCCAGGAAATGACATCTGATCTCCTGAGTCCCAGTCCAGTGCCTTCACGAGTCTTCTTCCCATGCAGTCAAGTAGCTGATGCCCAGAGTGGCGGGAACCACAATGGTTTCAATTGTCTTGGTTGATACAACCCGTTTCCCTCTTGAGTGGAGACTGCACATCCCAGTTTTCAAAACGGCTGAGCCTGGTTTTGCCTCAAACCCACAAATGGGGCCCCGGTTTCCAAGGAGCCAGAGCAAATTGTTTGTGAATATTTCAATATGCCAGGAGCTGACTGTCAAGTAAAGTCAGTCCAGTGTCTGTGTGCTTTAGTTACAGAATAATTAAAGGCTCTGGGGGTGACTGGGCACAGCAGGGAGACTCATGCCACAGAGCTCAGGTCAAAACCAGGGACTATCCATGGCTCAAGGGTTTGGGCGTCCAGGGCATTAGGGGAACCACCTCCTTTACTTGGACTCCACTGGCCGTTAATGATTTTGTCAAGGTTGTCAGCCCCCGGCTGGCTTTGCCCCAACATCCATTGTTTCCTGGGAGGAAGAAGGAAGGTAAGAGCGAAAGAGAATGTTTGACAGATGAGTTCCGTGCTCGAGGAGGGTTGAGATTGCAGCGCACTAAGTGGTCCTAACGGGCACCAATTTCTCAGAGACATTAGATGCTGTAAATGACTCTCTCACATCATTCGTTTGTAATGAGCTTTTCCATACTGTAATTTGGGTCCCCTAATTGTGTGTACAAGTGCCTAGCGATTCTGATTAAAATCAGAGGGAACTCTGTCGACATCCTCCGAATAGGCAGGAGAGACGTCATCCCCAGAGCGTCTGGATAGATGGAAGTGGGTCCGAATCCTGGCCCAGAAGATCCCGCTTACTTGCTTGCAGGGTTCTGTGGCTGGACCGTTCACTGTATGCCAAGCGGTGCCATTCATTAGTGGAGCTGTGGCACAGAAAGGGTTATGACAAGGCCACAGTTTGCGAAGACGACACCCAGATTTTTTTCTAAATTACTTTAGCGACTGAACATGCAACATTTACTCATGTGAGTAATTCTGATGACTTACTCCAGGTTACTTATGCAATGATCCAGTGGGTAAGGTGCTAGCCTAGGATGCTGGAGACCTGGGTTCAAGCCTCTGCTCTGCCACAGACTCTGTGGGTGACCTTGGGCTAGTCACTCCATCTCTCTGTGCCTCAGTTCTCTTATCTGTGAAATGGGGATAATAGCCCAGTGCTGCCTCACAGGGGTGTGTGAGGTGATCAGATACTGTAGTAATGGGGACCAGATAAGTACCATCCCTTTGTTGGCCAGAGGGGTCAGTGTTGATATCTGATCATTATACTGAAACCTCTGTGGATTTCCAAGAGATGGTCCCCCAGCGCATTGTACATTCCTATGGACTAAACATACAATCCCCACCCAGTCCACCTTGGCAGGAGACTTCTCCAGTGGTACCAGATCCCCAAAAACTCCCTCAGCCCCACCAATATTGATCCCAATCAAATGTCAGGCCACAGACTCTGCCATTAGAGAGGGTGGGCGTCCAGGCATGAATGAGAGAGGGAGTAGAGAGGGAGCCGACCTCCTCTGCTTTAACCATGAAGATAGTGAAGGGAGGGATAACTATGGGAACCGATGATGCAGGGAGCGACAATAAAGGTAAACGCAGCTGTGGTTTTCAGATGATGTGCTTAAAAGGTTTGCTTCTGCATGGAAGGAGCCGTGCTCAAACCTGCTGCCAGGATTCTCTTCAGGAAGGGGTATCCTAGTGCTCTGGGAGCGAACAGGTTTCTCCATGCTCCCTGCAGGGGCTCAGGAGGGTGGCTGGGTCTACTGGAGGAGATGACCTTGATTCTCAGCTGACCTTCATGCCCATTAGTATCAGCTTTGCTGCACTTAAACATCCGTTCTGCTCTCAGGATGAAGCAGGGAGGCCTATAGTCGAAGCCGCTCAGGCCTGCAAGCCTCAGTTGGCATTTCTCTCTCTCTCTCTGTGCGAGAAGGAAAAGCCTCAGGACCAGCTTGTCTTTTCATGCTGGTCTGGGTCTGGGGTGGGAAGGAAAATGAGCGTATTTATCGGAATGCAGCCGGGACGTGGGGTGGGGGTTGGGGTGCAGGGAGAGGAAGGAGCGATGTTTGGAGAATGTGAAAGGTCCAGCAGGAAGAGCTGGGAGGGAAGGAGGTTCACCAGGCCGTATAATTCAAGGACTTTGGCTTGCTAACAGAGGTTAAAAGGGGAGTGTTATGATCTGTTGGGAAAATCGTTAATGATGGCCTCTTCCACTCGATTTGCCTTTTACCCTCTTCTTTCCACCGTCCCTCACCCTTTTACAAAAGAACAGAAGAGCAAAACTTGAAATGAGATTGAATAAAGGAACCACCATGGAACTGGGATCTCTGGGGCCTTGTGTGTCCCTCAGGGCAGTAGTAGAGCCTGTCATCTATGGTGACCTACCTGTGTCTCCAGGACACAGAGGACAGCCTGTTTGGAAAATACAGGACCCTGCTTATGTCTGGCCCCCAGTGACGTCTTAGCCGTGGCCTGTACCTCTACATTCGTATCACAGGGAGTGCCCTTCTGCATCATTGCTATTGAAACACGGGACCGAGGGCATTCTGCGTTGGCTTGACGCAGGATGCAGGATGTTAAGATCAAGTAAGCGATGTGCTTGGAAATAAAGGCCGGTCTCAGCCCACAAGAGAAGAAGGGTTGGAATGTTAAGTAGGCTCTTCCCCGTCTCTCTGCCTGCTTCCGGGAAGGCTGGATGACTCTGCTGCTGGTGGTTGTGGAAATAATAGGGAGTTCTCTGCCCTTGAAAGCCCTCGGAACTGCCCAGCAACAGCCCCGGACACTTGACTGGCTTCAGCTGAGTTGCCTGGGCCTTACTTCAGGGCATAAGTTCTTGGTGGACTTTTCAAAGGTGCTTAAGGTAATTAGGCGCTCAGCTACCATTGCATTCCAATGGGTGCCAAACTCCCTTCGGTTTCATTGGAAATATCCTGCCTTAACTGGGGAGGCAGGAAGAAACCAAACTCATTCCTTAGAGGTGAAGGGCTCCATAGCCTGTTGCCAGCCTCCCGAGCCACCTCGTCTCCAGGCATGTTAAACACTAATTAGGGAGGTGGAACAGAGCTAGTTAGGTGGCATGACCTCCTTGCATCCCACAGGCTTGTGTGCTTTCACTTCAGGAATCTGGTTCGACTGGACCTAGTTGCTGCCTCAGCCCTTTGTGTGGAAACTGTTCTGAGCGTTGGGATGTAGCAAGCCTCTAACAGAGGAGGGAGGGTGGCGAGTCTGCAGGAGAGGTCTGATCCTGAAATAGAACGATTCGCCTCTGCTGGATTAACATCCCTACCTTCCCCTCACCTGCCACTCAGCATCATGGGACACTCTTATTGGCTCTCTGAAAGCTGGGGGGAATGGCTGTCCCAGGGGTGGGTTTTCCTCCTGGTGGAATGTTCCCCTCTCTCAGGGAAGTTCCTTCTACCTGACCAGCTTGCAATAAAACAACAAGATTTTTGCATTATAAATGGCAATACTTTGCCCTTCCCATCTGAGGACCTCAGAACACTGTGCAAACAGGAATGAACTCAGCTTCCCAATGCAAGAGGTGGGGACTGTTCTGCCTCATTTGACAGATGGGGAAACTGAGGCATAGAGTGGGGAAGTGACTTGCCCCAGGTCACGCAGCGCATGGAAGGCAGAGCCCGGACTAGAAGCTTGGTCTTGAGACAGCTCGTCCTGTGCTTTCACCACTTGATCGGATCTTACTCTGTAAAAACAACCAACCAAACCAACAAAAAACGCAAAGAGAATCCTGCTCTGGAGGGAATCATTACAACACTGCAAGCAGGGACTCTCCATTCCATGCTGTTCGGGAATTGACACATTCGTGCTGTCTGAGGGACCACATGACACTACTTGTCTTTTTATTAAAGAAGCTTAGTGCCATGCGTCACCTAATTAACTGATGCCTGAACTTCATATCAGTACATCAGCTGGATTATAAATGGGATTAGTCATTAGCCTTCCTAGGGAACAACGATACAGTAGAACCTCAGAGTTACGAACATCCTGGGAATGGAAGTTGTTCGTAACTCTGAACAAAACATTACAGTGGTTCTTTCAAAAGTTTACAACGTAACATTGACTTAATACAGCTTTGAAACTTTACTATGCAGAAGAAAAATGCTGCTTTCTCTTTATTTTTTTTTAGTAGTTTATGTTTAACACAGCACTGTACTGTATTTGCTTTTTTGTGTGCGTGTCTGCTGTTGCCTGATTGTGTATATCTGGTTCCAAATGAGGTGTGGGGTTGAGCGGTCAGTTTGTAACTCTGGTGTTTGTAACTCTGAGGTTCTACTGTACAGTTAATATCATATGCCATGTGGGCCACAAAGATATTTAAAATTTCCAGTCTAAATTGTGGATTTTTGCAGGGTCCTCAATGTAATCCCCGCTGCAAAAAGTCTACTTACCTTCTCTACCCAGGAATTTAGCATTGTCTTGGGGAGGGGCCCTGGTCTCCTCTCTATCTCCAATGCATTCGTTAGTATCCCTTTCCCCCCATTCCCTTTGTGTGAATGTCTGCATTGCGGTGTGAATTGCTCTGTGGGCTAAGTGAACCATTCAGGTTGGGGGAAAAACTGACTCAGGCTTTTGCCTCAAAGTCCAGCCAAACTTTTTGTGATGTTCAAAAGAGTCTGAATCCCTTTGATTATCCTCATTCTGTTCTTCTCCTGGGCCTGATCCAAAGTCCGTGGAAGTCAGCGGGAGTCATTCCGTCGGGCCCCGGTTCTGGCCAGGAATGGAAATGTTGAAATACCACAGGAAATGCTGTTTTTGTCAGATATCTGCCCTGGCAAGAAGCTGGAAATACCAGAAATCTTCAAGGAAAGCTCAACTTTCTAGCCCATACTGCAGCCCCATGAAGTTCAGATAGTTTAGAGAAAGCAGCCAAACACGTGGTGAAAACTAGATGAGTGGCAATGGCAAAGATGGGAGAGAAACTCCTTAGTAATGGGACATCTGAGGAAACATCAGGTGTAAATATCTTGGGGGGGACGTTCCTTCCAGTGCCTAGACCAAGACTTTGGAACAAACACAAAATAGAAAATCTATCCCATATTTTACACTGAGCCTCATGTATATTGGGACGGGACTTTGAGTGCTGTATGTGGATAGCCATTTGGAGGAGATCTGGTTATGTACCTTATCAAGTCTCAGTACTTTGAATTTAAGGAGATTCCAGACTCCTGGGCCATACCATTAGCTCCTTCTGAGACAAGAGCACACCCATGCGTGTCATAATGTGAGCTTTGAGCAGACAAAGACTCTTGCGTGTGGGGTTTAGTTTTGCAAAACCCAGGGGTGGTGCTGATCTTGGTTCCATTGCATTAGAGCCCCCGAATTTCAGGAGCGTGAATGGTTTGGATGCAGATTTCTCATCTCTGGCTTGGAGTGCCCTTTTCACTCACTGCAAATATCTGTTTTATCCCTCTGCTATCCCAGGCGAGTTCATTATCACCAGCTTAACTGGACGGCCATCAGGAACGGCTGTGCAAACAGGGGAAAACACACAGGCAGCAAAGGAAGTCATTTTATGTTGCATGATCCCTATCGCAGGCAAATAATCAAAGACAGCAAGAGTGACTGAACGGAGGTTTCCTAATTGTGTCAGATTGTTTTAAAGATTCCCTGCTTGAACCTGGGGTGATCAGAGCTGGGTGGAATTGACTGTCCCACTAGACCTGTATGGCGTTAACCCCTTCATCTCTGGCAAAAATAAACCAAATGGCTGCTCTTTTAATTTTAACCGTAGATAAATGTATGCTGTGTTGTGAAATGCTTTTATAGGTAGCCTTGGAGTTGTTCCATAAAGCTGTTAAAAGGGGACACTCCTGGGTATCCTTCAGTCTTTCTCATCACAAATGTAACTCATTGGAACTTTGAAATGGCAGTGTGTTTCCTAAATGAAACATGATCTCCCTCCGTGGCACACCTAGGGTGACCAGACAGCAAATGTGAAAAATCGGGACGGAGGTGGGGGGTAGTAGGAGCGTATATAAGAAAAAGACCCCAAAATTGGGACTGTCCCTATAAAACCGGGACACCTGATCACCCTAGGCACACCCCTTCCCTGCCGTGCGGAGCAGCACACGCAGGTTTGTTAGTGTAGGGTTGCCTGAAGATGGCACACTGGTTCTCGACAGCATGGTTTTCTTATGAGCGCTGGCTTGCGCATGCTGGCTCTTTGCCAGTGTAGGCATGTTCATGAGTGAAGAGCTGTGCCGACTGGTTTGTGATGGCACGGTTTGCTGCACACCGGGGTCTGTTGCTTGTGAATGTGGGCTACCTTCCCCGGTTTGTTAACGATGGGTTTTCACGATGGGACGTATGGATGGATTTGTTACTGCTGTAGTGTTTGTGAGCACAGGACCGCACGTGTACTGCTCACAAACGGAGGGTCGCACGTGTCTGTTTAGTACAGTACGGTTGGGATTACGGAAGGGTTTGTTCGACAGAAACAAGCAAGCTAGAGTAAGGGTGGCCAAACTTCCACGCCCTCCGAGCCACACGCCAGTCTTTAGAAGTTGGAGAGCCGAGGCTCACCTGCTGAAGCCCCGAGCCCTGACAGGCATGCCCTGTGGGGCTGAAACCCCAAGATCCCCCTTCCTGCTGGGCAGAAACCCCTACCCCAGCACCCTGCTGCAAGGCAGAGGTCACAAGCTCCCCGCCCCCGCCCAAGTCTGGTAGGTGGAGAATGTGGGGGGAGGGCCTGGGGCTCTGAAAGAGGCACATGCAGCTCATGAGCCAGTTCGGCCCCCCCTGAGCTGGAGGCTCCCGTTGCACATTTCCCTGGTTCTGTGTCTCCAGAAGATGTGCCGGGAGTTTTACAGTCCCCCGTGCAGTTGTTGCATTTCCAAACACGCTAGCAGGAGGGAGCTGACTGCATTTCCACTGCCACAGCAAGCAGCCAAGGGTTAAAGGAGATTGAAACGGATGGGAGTTCTCACTACACCCCAGGTGGAGGGGAAGCTGTATGGGACACTGCTCAGCCGGGAAGAGCAGAGGTTGAGCTTTTAGCTTTCTCCAGCACCTTCGCCCCTGAGAGCTATGCTTTACAACCATTGACAAGTGCAGCTTCAGTACCACTTGGGGGAAGAGGGGGCAGTATCATTATTCCCATTCTATAGAAGGGGAAACTGAGGCGTAAAGAAGTGAAGGGGCGGGCCCTGCCCAGGCTCCTGGGCTGACCAATAGCCCAGACGTTGCCCTCTCTTCTCAGCCACCCATCCTTCCTTGTTGCACTCCGACAACATGCCTGGTGCTGTACAGGGCACCTGGCGAGAGGCCGAGGTCTCCTCTTGGACAGGAAAAAAGAAAATCTCTGAGCTGAGAAACTTTGCGCTGCTGGGAGCATATTTTTCGGCATACAGAAAAAGACTCTGTTCTCTGCCTCTCCATAGTGGCTTTTTATCACACGTAAGGGTGTGGGGAAAATGTTCCATTTGCCGGCTGGCACCCTAAACAGCAGAAAAGTTGGGGTCTTTTTCATGCAGAGTTCCCGAAATAAAACCCACCCACACAAAAGAGAGAGGAGTCGTGTTGGTGTCGACTCAGGCGTTCTTTTTCTCTGTCTCTCTCTCCAGCCCAGGCAGGCCCTGGCCCACATTCAGGAATTCCACATTATCTCAAACCGTTTCCAGCTTCCTCAGCAGGGAACAGCTCTGCTTCTGTCTTCCTGCGGCCACATCTGGAAAGTGTTACATCAGGGTGTCAGCTGTCAGAGCGAGGGCTGGCATTCACTCCCCCGAAGAAACCCCATTCCTTCTCCTCTGCATAAAGCCCATCTTTGTAGCTCCTCCCTTCCAACGGAGCCCGGGGGTGCAGGGTGGGGGGAAGAGCTCACTCCGGCACAATGGACGATTGTGACGGACAAGCTGAGGGGACCACAAAGGGCTGATGGGGGTGGGAGGAGAGGGGTTGCGGAGAAGCCGACGGTCTCTCTGACTCCAGATCCCTTCTCTAGCCCAGTCCACATGGGCAGGGACTCATCGTGGTTTCACGCTCGGGAGCAGGGCTGGCAGTTTGCAAAGCGAGATAGAGGCGGGTGTGCGTCAGGCTGAGGGATCTTGAATGGGAGCCTGGCTCACTCAGTTCATCCCCTCCTGGGTGCCTGGTTCCCCGTCCTGGCTGAGATGTGCTGTACGCCATCTTTGTGGCGTCACGCTCCTAGGGTCAGTTCCTAGTTGGAACAGCCTCAGGCCTGGCCTAATGTATAGCCCATGGCCCCAACGGGCCATTCCAGGAACCGTGACGAGCCAGAGTGCAGAGCTGCTCTAGCCAGGCCCGCGGTTGGGTGCCCTATTCAGGAGGCTGCCTGGGAATGGCATGGGGAGGTGCCAGGCCAGGGCTCCATGACCAGCTCAGAGGGAATTCCCCGCTGGCCAGCACACGGCACAGCGTCAAAGGGCTGTCACGCCCTGGCGCATCGGGCCCCGCCTGTGGAAAATGCTTTCCAGGGGGGCTAAGGAGCTGAGTTTGAAGAGCAGTTTGCGGATGTAGCTAAACCTCTCCACTGGTGCTGACAGGGCCCGTGTTAGGAGAGCTACAAGGTGTCCTAGGGACCATCAGCGTTGTAATGATCGTGGTTCTGGTTTCATAGTGAACAGGGAACTGCCAGAGTTGTAAAGGAGTGGTGGCCTTGTCTTCTACTTAGATCAGAGGGCTGAGAGTCAGGGCTCCTGGGCTCCTTTCCACGTTATGCTACTGATAGTCTACGTGACCAAGGGCACGTCCCTTAGCCTCTCTGTGTGTACCTCTCAAGCCCTCCTCCTCCCCAAATATACATAGTCTACGGAGGACCATGGTTGATGGAGTCATCCCAGGGATTGGGTAGTGAAGTTCCCAGATCTGGTTCACTCCTGGGATTCCATGAATCTCTGGTGCAGCCCTGCAGACGGCACCAGGTGGCGTCAGGGTGTGCACCCTTTTGCATGTCAATGGAGAGTCTGGGGTGTTTTGTTCATCCTGGTGACGCAGCTGAAGAACATGCAAACACAGCTTTTGAATATAATAAGCAGCCGTGGGACAAAATGTGGGACAAAGGCCCAGAATGACAGGCACAAACATTTTATTCATACAAGAAACTTAAGATGCTGTGAGACTCATTTACCTTAGGGTACATAATGATCTCTATAATCTCAGCTCCATGATTCTACAATTTTGACGGAAATAATGTTCAACCATAACAGTGGAGGGGCACCAAGTTTGCACGGAGCACAGGTAACTTTTGGAATAAAATGAGTGACATCTCTCAGACCAAAAGACATTTGGAAAGGAATGGTGGCCCCGTGCCTCAGTTTCCCCATTTGTAAAACTGGGGTAACGGTCTTGACTGGTCTGACAGGGAGGGTGTACAGCTTAATTATTGAATGGATGTAAAGTACATCCAGGTTCTTAATTGAACCTAGAAAAGCTGGGCTAACTGACCCTTCCAACCTTACATTTTTATGATTCTACACATTATTAAATGTACCCAGATTTAACATCATTAACATCTGGTCAGATATCAGCGTGTATAAGCATCCAGAAATGTTGGTTTTGTTATTAAACTGACGCAGCCCTTCATTATGGGATTTTAAAATTGAGTAAAACAAAACAAAGCCACAAAGACAGGCACAGGTTTTATAAACCCTACGCACTCCAAATGGATCCCTGACTCCTCTGTCAATAGTGTTGCGCCAGCGATCCATCCGACCCATTGTTTTATGTGGCCCATAAAGCGTTGGGTAATTAAAGCTAATGTTCCCAGAGCAGTACTGACATCAGATGATAACATCGGCGCACGCAGACATTGTGGCTCGACGGGGCACTCTGGGGCCTGATCCTACATTCGAGAGACTCAGGCAAAGCTCTTTATTGACTTCAGAGCTCAGGTTACAGATCAATGGAAGCTGTCGTTAAATAAACATTGCCATATTAATGTCAGCTCCACGGGGGGAGATCGATGCTTGCTGTTTTGAAAAGGGGACCAAAAAAAAAGAAAAAACAATGGTGGAAACTAACCCCGAATTTTTCAGTCAAGCTGCATAAAGAGGGCAAGGTAAGAAACCCAGATTTTAACTGCCAAAGGCTTTATCGTGCTCCTAATGAAGGCAGTGTCAAAATGCCCACTCTATTTATGCCATTTATCAGGCCTCCAGGACTGCAGTATGTGAGCGCCTCACAGGCATCCATGTATTTCTCCTCCCAGTGCCCCTGTGAGTCAGGGCAGGCTGTTTGCCTCAGTTTCCAATCTGTAAAATGGGGCTCGGAGAGAGGCACACGGGATCCGTTTACACTTGAGCTGGGTGGTGTGATTCTCAGCTTGCAGAGTTATCCTTCGCTCGAGCTAGTGCCTATAACTAGCAGTGTGTCCATGGCGGCGAAGGCTAGCTGCTTGAGCCAGGGGGTCAGGCGGGATCGTACTCGGGGCAACTGGCCCGAGCAGCTGTTGTCACACTGATATTTTTAGGCACTATCAGGGTATATCTGTACGAGCTGGGAACCACACCTCCCAGCTCAACCACAGATGTACCCTAAGTGATGCACCCAGGGACACACAGGGGGTCTGTGTCACAGTGTGCACTTGAAGCCAGGTCTGCTGAGTCTAAGATTAACCCCTTTGCCACACAGCTCGCTGAAAACTGTCCCCTTAGGCATTTGTTCCAGCCCATTTCATCATCCTCATGGTCTAATATTGATCATATTATTGTATTGTTATGTTTGGGGTGGGGGAGGGAGGACGTATGCTTTTCCTTCAAGTGCAGGTAAAAATATCCCCTCGCACCAGGAATCATCCCCCCGGATGGGAGGAGGGAAACATCTCACCTGACCCAAGCAGGGAGGAATGGGGAATTCCTCTCCTGCCCTGTGGCCTTGGTTCTGGCCTCTTGCCGTTGGCACTGTCCAGCCAAATTCAGGAGGGCTGCTAGCCAGCGGAAGCTGGTGGGGAGACTGCAAGCTGGTGTTTCTGCCAGGGCCAAGTGGGTGTTTTGGCCCAGACGTGGCTATTGATGGCTGAGAGCTCCATGGGCTCTGAGGGGGTCAGCACCAGGCATGGCTGAGCTCTGGGCTGGGAATCAGGAGAATGGGGGTTTCTAATTCTGACTCTGCCACTGACTCGCTGCATGGGCTTGGGTTAGTCACTGCATCTTTCTGTCTCGGTCTCCCTATCTGTATTATGGGGATAGTAGGACTTCCCTCTGTAGGCTGTACAGTGCTTGGGATGGGGAAGGGCTAAGGGTTTCTTTCCAGGTGACAGTGCAGAGGGCAGGGGTTGTCCCCAACCCCGGGAGTTCACAACACACTTCTTATCCCGAGGTGCTTTGGAAAGAACTCCAGTGCCACTGCCATTTCCATCCCTCCCTGAAATTAATGGAGGTGGGGGGAACCCCAGGCCCTTTTCAGTGGGACGTGACAGACGACGACGGGCTGGGGGAGAAGTTAGCACCCCCACAAGCCTTGTTGTGCGGTGCATGTTCCTGGCGACACATCTGGCCCATTGCAGCAGAACTTCAAATCTCCTTTTTGCTTTTCCTTTCCTTGTGGTTCCCTTTTGTCCCTCCGCTGATGCTCCGGGCCTCCCAAGGCTGCGGTTTGGAAAACTTTTCGTTCCCACAGTCAAACCTCCCAGGGTTGATTTTAGTTTTTTGGACTCTGTTTTCCGCCCACCTCCCTGTACATTTAACCAGTTAGGCCAGACAGTGTGATGAGCTGCAGCAGAACCAGCCGGCGGGTCAGGGAGCCCTTCATTGCTGGGTGGGATTCAGCCAGGGCTGTGAATGCCACAGGTTGGCTCACATGGGGGGCAGTTACCAGTACGGGGCCATGTGCAGGCGGCCGGGATGAGGATGGGGGCAGTGCTCTTACATGTAGTTTTTGCATATTCTTTCATTGTTGCTCCAGGGTCAAATTTCCCAGCAGGCTGATTTTTTGCACCTGCAAAATTTGGTGGTAGCTTGTGTGTGACCCACCCCCCATTTTGCCTGCAAAGCAGGTAAGTGACTCAAGCTGCCCCTTGCTGGCACGGACACAGGGCCCACACATTTGTTCAGCCCCATCAGTGGCTCTTTGCATGTCTCCATGCAGCCTCGGTCGGAGGCTCTCAGAGAAACAGAAGCATAGAGAGGTTAAGTGACCGGACCAAAATCGCACAGGAAACCTGTGGCAGAGCTGCGAATAGAACCCAGGAGTCCTGACTCTTAATCACAAGGGCATCCTTGGTCCCGGCACCTGCATGGCAGTCTAATGGGCATGCTCCAGCCGGATCTATTAGGCAGCGATCTATGATCCCATGAAGGAGGCCCATTGAAGACTTGTGGTTTTCTCATCTGGTGTACTTGTGTCCCTTGGTGAATGGGGCTCTGGCCAGTAGGGGACTAGGAAGAGTGTTCATCCCATGCTCACTGGCTCTGGAGAGGGCGTGTGTCCATCACAATCTCACTATTAGATGCTGCAACGACTGGGACTTTATTCTTGAAGCCACCTTGGGGTTAGTTCTCTGAGTTGGCAGCTCAGCCAGCTACTGCTAGAGCTGGGAATTCTCTGCCCCTGCAACGTTTGTGGAGCTGCATTAAGGGATCAGGTATTTATCTGCTGTATCTTTGCGTCTCACCCTTGTCTCTAAGGGGCGATGTCTGAGTGCCAGAGGCCAGAGAGTGAAGCAAGCGCATCTTGCACTTCATGTCTCTAGGAACCTCAGAAGAACATTAGGCAGCAGTTTAACGAGCCCGTGGAGCTTTGGTAGGTGGTCCACTGTTGGTAGATGGCGGAGAGGTAGTGTCCTTCCTTCTGCTAGGAGAGCAGTGTCCAGCCACCCCTGTGTGCAGCAATCGGCTGAGGCAGTGTAAATTCATGGTCCATTGGCCCCTTGGCCACCGCGAGCCCCCCTCTGTAGTACAACTTTCCTCTGCCTGCCCGGAGAGCTGTAGCAACTGCGCCGCTCCCTCTTGCTACTCGCTCTGCAGTGTCGCTGTCTCTCACTTGGTATCTGTGGCACCTCCTTCTCCCAAGCCGGGCTCCAGTGCCCCTTCCCAGTTGCGTGCACCGGTTCTCGGAAGGACTCAGCCAGAACTGCGGCCCCTCAGCCAGCCCCAGCCCAAGGCTGAATCATGAGTAAGCAAAGTCCAGCAGGGTCACTGAGAAGGACGAGGGACATGGAGATCCGGCCATTCACAGCACATCTCTCCACCCTGCCAGTACGGCAAGTTGATAATTAAACGCAGCAGCTTTTATATAAATTCCAGTGCGTTGCACTTGGGCTGGTTCCATCCCTGGAACACACCCACTCGCTCTCACCTCTCCCTTTTGCGAGGCACAGCTCTGTTTTCACTTGTTTAAATGTTGGGTGAACTCCATGCTCCTGGGAGCGAAGGACTCACACCCATTCCAAAAGACACACAGGCTATGGCCAGGTCTGCACGCCAAAGTTAAGTTGACCCAGCTCCCTTGCTCTCTTGCTCAGGGGTGCGGAAAATCCACATGCCCGATAGATGGAGCTAAGCCGACCTAACCCCCAGTGTAGAGAGCATTAGGTCAAAGAAGAATTATTCTGTCAACCTAGCTCAGGGGTAGACAACCTATGGCAACCGTGCCGAAGGCGGCACGCGAGCTGATTTTCAGCGGCACTCACACTGCCGGGTCCTGGCCACCGGTCCGGGGGGCTCTGCATTTTAATTTCATTTTAAATGAAGCTTCTTAAACATTTTAAAAACCTTATTTACTTTACATACAACAATAGTTTAGTTCTATATTATAGACTTATAGAAAGAGACCTTCTAACAACATTAAGATGTATGACTGGCACGCGACACCTTAAATCAGAGTGAATAAATGAAGACTCAGCCCACCACTGCTGGAAGGTTGCCGACCCCTGTCCTAGCTCGGGGAGGTGGGTTACCTACAGCAAGGGGAGAACCCCTCCCATCATTGAAATGAGTAGCTACACTTGAAACTCTACAGCAACACCGCTGTAGCATTTCAGTGTAGACACTTATTACAGAGATGAGAGGGTTTCTCCCCTCGCTGTAAGTAACCCACTTCTTCCATCATCCTAGCACCGCCTACACCAGGCGGGTGTATTTACTGTCTCTCTCAGGGAGACACGGCTATGCCAATGTCACTTTCCAGTGTCGACCAAGCCACACAGCACAAGCTTCCAGCCTGATGCGGGCTGCCAGCTCCCCTATTCTCTTGGTGCTCACACAGCTCTGAAATCCTGCCCAGCAGCATCCAGCCTTCAAAGGGCTGTGCTCCTGCACCTGAGTTCTGCATACCTCAGTCTGGATCTCAAACACCTCCTCCTACTGGGCCAGCCTGGGCCTGCCCTAAGCAAACACTGCCAGCCTTGCTGCTCTGTGCATCTTTCTCTAAGGCTAATGTCCTTTTACAAGGGCCCATCAAACCCACTTCCCTTGTGGCCTTAACCAGGGTTTGAACCCAGGCCTCTGGAGTGAAGGGCTAGTGCATGCAGTCAGCTCACCATGCCCTGCAGCTATTTTTGACCTTCCTTTGCTGATGACTGCATCGCTCCAGCAGCAGAGCCAGCCCCTGAGCTGAGCAATACATCCCCATATTTAAAGCACAGAAACCACAGGACTCTTGTCGGTCAGTAGTTCTGATTCTAAGACTGTCTCATCTGCATCATCCTTGGTGTCCTGTCTCCCCAGTTGCGGTTTGTGTGGTGCCTGGGGATGGTTTTATTCCCCCGGCATGTCTCACACGCAGCTACGCTTCTTTTGCATTTCAAATCTTTGGTGTTTGCTCCAGTATCGCCTGAAGTGCATTTGCTTCTTATCGCTGGCTGCAAGAGTCTCTGCTTTGGGAGAGGGGGCTCGGTCAGAGAAGCATGGAGCGCGGCTTTGGGAGGATACTGCCGTTCTTCACTGAATGTAGTGGAGAGGCGGAGGGCAGGGGCGGGGTACAGAGGGGAAGGATGGTTTTGTGGTGAAGGGCTGGAGACTAGGGCTTGCGGCTGTGCCACCAATCTCGCTTGGGTGTCCTTGGGCAAGTCACCAGCCAGAAGGGCAAAAGTGGCCACTAATTTCAGGTTCCTCAGGTTTTGGGCACTCAAGTCAGGCACCCCCAAAATGGCAGAACTGAACATTTTGGCCCCAAGCTCTTTGTCCCTCAATCTCACCCTCTGTGCAATGGAGTAAGACTGCTTTCAAGCCCAGCTGTCCGGTCACATGGAGCTCATTGCAGGTTCAGGGCCTCGTGCGGAACCCATCCTGTGCACTGCCATTAAAGCTAAGAGCCAGGCCAGAGTTTCCTTGTACACGTGGTATTCCCCCTGCTTTAAATGGTGCATCCGCAGTGCAGGGGGAAGGGTGGGAGAGAACACCCTGCCGAAACGGCATGGGGCCAATATCAAAACACAGCAAGTGGATCCCCTGGTAAACTGACAATTAAATCTGACATCGCCACCAGACTGGCTACTTTGCTTAACCAAGCGTTTAGTTCAGATCCTCCTTGAGGCAGGAAAGCAGTTGACCCGCTAAGCCCTTTACCATTGAAGTCGCTGGATCATTATTTGGTTAGCTCTAAGCAGAAGTGCTGCACTCTTTGACCTGAGACTTTTAAAAAATGAACAGAGCATGTGTTTTGCAGATTACCAAGCAAAACAAAACTTCCATTGAATTAAAGGCAAGAGAGACATGCTGCAGCTCAGAGTTTCCAGGATTCTCTTTGACGCTTTCGAAGGACAAAGAATTGATTATAAGCATCAGGACGTAGCAAAGAAAGAGAGACCACATTTCTCAGTGGGCAAACGACATGCGCTCCGAGCAAACAAAGTCCTGGATTCCTAGAGAATGATGGATGGAATGGAGCAGGCTGGAGCTTCTCGTGTCGACAGATCTAGGGCCCGATCCCTATCGCTTGAGATTAGTTGAAAGCTCCCATTGACTTCAGTTGGAGTTGGACTGGATTTTTAATGAGCAGCTAGTGGGATGAGGGGCTGTGTTTCTGTGCTCTAGCAAGCGGGTGATGTTTAAGGAAGACAAGAAAGACGCCGCCCTGGTGCATTTTGCAGAATGTGATAGGCTAGAGATGGGATCAAACCCAAGCGCAGCTCCTGGGGTTTGGGGGAAGTTTGGAGCCGAGAATAGAACCCAGGAGTCCTGTCTCCCACTCTCCTGCTCTAACCAGTCGAAAGACGTCCTCTTCTCTCTCCAGATGCTATCATTGGTGTTGATTCATGAGCTGCAACTCCTGTTTGCCTGGTTCATTAGGTGGAAGCAGCACGCTGATTTCTAGGCTACCTTCTTGAACTGACACGGTTCCAGACAATGCAGAGGCATAAGCGACTCAGCATCTTTGGGGCTGCACTGACAAGTCTTCCATTGTGCTTGGAGGAGGGCTGGGAACAATGGGAAGCACACAAAGCGGGGGTGTGTGCAGGAGAGTGCAGTGTTACTTGATCCGCAGAATCAATAGGGGGATAATGGTCTCCGAAAAGTAAAACCCACCGAGTGACAGAAGACGGGGTTAGTAGACCCAGCAGGAGACAGAGCTTGTTTTGCCAGCAGCACTGGGGAATATCTCCGCTCTTATGGCATGTTCAATTTCATTCTCTACGCTGTCAAGGCAGCGTGATAGAGTTGCTCACAGCCTGGCAGGAGTCACTGGCTGTGGCAGAAGGCGCAGAGCCCCTTCTTAGGTCGGTGCTGGCATTCCAGAGCCTAGAGCTTGACATGTTGCGGGTCTTTCCCTTGGAGGAATTTCTCCTAAAGGTGTCGGAGGATTCCAGAGGATTCTAACTTGAAAGGAGAAGCTGATGTTCCTGGTCACTAGCAAGGGACTGAAATGCCCTGGGGAGGCAGTCGGGCAGGAGGAGGGCATGCTTGGGCTTGCGGTTCTTAACTGCAAAGGTAGGATATAGTAGACCTTGGTTACTGGAGTGAGCTGCGCTCCGTAAGTGGTGGAAGAATCAGTTCACGGATAGGGAGAGTAGCCAGGGCCCTCGCTAGTTACCATCTATGGTAGTTCTATGGTCCCTATGACTGCAGAATCTGAGCAACTCACAACCTTTCATGCGTTTATCCTCACAACACCCCTGTTAGGTAGGGCAGTGCTATCGTCCCCATTGTACGGAGCAAAATGACTTGTCCAGGGTCACACAGGAAACCCGGGGCACAGCAGCGACTTGAATCTAGGTCTCCCCAGTCCTAGGTTAGTGTCCTTCGTCCTCTCCAAGGGATGTACAGAAGTTCTACGTTCCATGCGGGTGGCTGGGTTTTATTAATAGCTACAAAGCACATAGAATCATAGAACTGGGAGGAACCTCGAGAGGTCATCTAGTCCAGTCCCCTGCACTCATAGCAAGACTAAGTATTATCTAGACCATCCCTGACAGGTGTTTGTCCAACCTCCTCTTAAAAATCCCCAATGATGGAGATTCCACCACCTCCCTAGGCAATTTATTCCAGTGCTTAACCACTCTGACAGGAAGTTTTTCCTAATGTCCAACCTAAACTGACCTTGCTGCAATTTAAGCCCATTGCTTCTTGTCCTATCCTCAGAGGTTAAGAACAACATTTTTTCTCCCTCCTCCTTGTAACAACCTTTTATGTACTTGAAAACTGTTCTCATGTCCCCTCTCAGTCTTCTCTTCTCCAGACTAAACAAACCCAATTTTTTCAATCTTCCCTCATAGCTCATGTTTTCTAGACCTTTAATCATTTTTGTTGCTCTTCTCTGGACTTTCTCCAACTTGTCCACATCTTTCCTGAAACGTGGCGCCCAGAACGGGACACAATACTCCAGTTGAGGCCTAGTCAGCGTGGAGTAGAGCGGAAGAATTACTCCTCGTGTCTTGCTTACAACACTCCTGCTAATACATCCCAGAATGATGTTCACTTTTTTTGCAGCACTGTTACACTGTTGACTCCTATTTAGCTTGTGATCCACTATGACCCCCAGATGCTTTCCGCAGTGCTCCCTCCTAGGCAGTCATTTCCCATTTTGTATGCATACAACCGATTGTCCCTTCCTAAGTGGAGCACTTTGCATTTGTCCTTATTGAATTTCATCCTATTGACTTCAGGTGATACATGGGTGATACGGCACAGGGCTGGCCAGATTCCATCCACTGGAGCTATCAAGTTGGCTTGGTGCCTTGGAGTCTCGTCTATTGGCCCAGGTCCTTATGACAGGGAAGGAGTTGGGGGAGGTTTACCTCCAGTGTCAGGTCTTTTGTCCCTGGCAACTGCCCTCTCTTTGCTGACTCTTATATAGCCAAATGTAGTAAGAAGCCCCTGGCTGTGAGATCTGGGGGGGGCGGCTTTTCGACCCCAAAACTCACAGAAACTGAAGAGATCAGAACCTTTGCCAGCCGAAGTCCCTGAGCTCTGCAGAAGACTAGAATCAGGCAGCTGAGACATACATGTGGCTGCAAGAGATCAGGAGGCAGGGAGCAGAGACACCTATAGTCCCGTTAATAAATATTTATTTAGAGGTGACAACTACAGTTTTTCAACTGGCCCATGCTTAGCGAGGGAGTGCGATGGAGTGACAAGTTATGCGAATGTTGAAATGAACAGCTGACAAGTGAAAGTGTGTCGAAATACACATTTCTTTCCCAGCTTGGAGTGTCAACAGCTCTCTCTCTTTCAGGGTATGCAGTGTGATGCAGCACAGCAGAACTTCCCACCTACTCTAGTAGCCAGGGGTGAAGAGTCCTCTGGGACTATTTTAGATACTCATGTGGCATAAAACTAATGGGTGAGAGGGATTTTTGCATCTTGAGGACAAGATCTCTCCTCCTAAGGGGGACTAGCTAGTCGCTGTCTAGTCCCTGGGTCTTAGCTGTCTCATAGGCAGAGTGCTGACCGTGAATTTGGGGGCTGTGATCCACCGAAGGATGGATTACCACTGTGATCAAAGCTATTCTCTACCTACATTGGGGTGCAAAATGGCAAAGTTTAATATTTCCCTTAGGAAGGAAGCAGAGTCTTGTGGCTAAAGCCGTGGCACTCAGGAGACCTGAGTTCATTCCTGGCTGTGCCACATACTCCATGCGTGACCTTAGAGGGGTCACTTAATTTCTCTGCGTTTCAGTTACCAGTTGGGGATAATACTTCAGTTTCTCCCATGGCTTGTCTATTTAGGGTGTAAGATCTTTGGTGCAGGGGCTGTCCCTTACTCTTTGTGTGTACAGCCCCTAGCACAACGGGACCCGATCTGGGTTGGGACTTCTCTGCTGCCTTGGTACAAATAATAATAATGACTAATATTGGTTGGGTTGGGTTCAAGAACCGGGGAAGTTTTCTGTGCATTCCCTGGCACCACCAGCCGGATCTGGCTCGTTAACTCCAGGGGTATAAGAGGTGATTCCTGTTTCCTTTTCAGTCAAGTCAGGGAGGGGTGAGGGGAAGAAAACAAAATGACAAATCAAGCTCCAGCGATGACTCAAATGGTTTTGTGTCAGTGACTCACTGTCCCCTGGGCTCTGCGGAAGCGGTTGTTGGATGTGCTGAAATACAGAAGGAAGCGCTGGGCAGTTACTTCTCAGCTCTGTTTTCACCAAGCCTTGCTGAACCCCACTGGCAACCCCAGCAAGTCTCCAGGGGCAGGAATAGGAACCAGAGATAGAGGCAGAATTAACGACTAAAGAAGGCGCCATCTGAATCAGATACAGGCTGCCCTGAAGGCTTCTGCCCGTTCTTATTCGGCCAAGCACAAGGTGCCAATTCACAGCAGCCAAGCCTGTGTGTGGACAGCTGGTGCAGCGTGCGCCGCAAGATTTACAGCATATGCAATGTGGCAGCGTTCACCTTGCTGCAGAAAACTGAACCTGATCCCTCAACCGGAGGGGAGGGGGGGAGTTGTTGGCATTGCCACCAGACTGTGGCTGCTCCCCGAGCAGGGGCGCCGGGCTGTGTGTAGGTGACACGTTCACAGGCCGTAGGTCATGCACCGCTGCCGGAGTGGGGCCAGGGTACAGCAGAGCACATGCAGAGTGTTAGGCCTGGCCCTGTCTGACACTGGGATTGTAGTTATTGCAGGAGCGGCAGCGGGGCCGCTAGGGGGGACTAGATCAGCCGCAATGATCTAGTCCTTCTGGATGCCTCAGGTTTTGGGTGCTCAAGGAGGGGCCTGATAGTCAGAGGGTCGGTGCTCAGCACGCAGGCCCTTTTGCAGTCTCACAGGTCCCTCCCTCCATGGAGGCACCTGGGCTCACTCGTGCCTTTTGAAGATCTCACTAGTGTGGACACCATTTGCACTAGGGCTTTTTTATCTGGCTTTCACGCTGACGTGGAGGCTTCAAACCGGGGTCTGCAGCCCCTGGTGCAAATCACACTGCCCAGGTGTGACTCGTGGGGATTTGCTACGCTGCAGCTGCACGGGTGGCCAAAATCCCCATGCAGACAAGGCCCAAGCAGGAGGGGGGTTCGTATGATGAATTGCCCAGTGTGATGCATTGAAGCCATTTGGGGCTTTCACTCGCTACAGAGGTTCACTCTGTCTGAGTCCTGTGCTGTACCAGCTAGCTAAATACTATTCCATGCATAAGCCTCCTGCCATCCCAGCTAACAGCCGTCCTTCTTCACTCCTCTTTGACAGTTTGGAAAGAGGAGGTGCCTGGCCCCCAATGACCACGTCTACCAGGATCTCGTTCAGAAATGGGCTCAGCGGAGGAACAAAAACTCTGAAAACTCTTGGACCCTGGCGACCCGCTGTGCAGCAGTTAGGGGAGTTTGATACAGATTTACGGTTGCAGGGCTGCTTCTGAGCTTGCCAACAGCCCAGTCTGGGTGCCTGGGGGCATCTCCTACTGGACGGAGAAGCCCAGCCAGAGAGGGAGGCACATGCCAGGTCCCTCCTCACGCACGTGCTCTCAGCCATGTTATCGCAGCTCATCAGAGGCAGGAGGGAGAGGGAGAGCATGTGAGGGAGACAGACCTGGGAGATTAATCATAGAAACCCCGGCATCCGTTTTAGATCAGCGAGAGAAATCTCAGTACCCATCTTACCCAGCACCTAACTTGAGTGCTGTGATAATGAGCAATGATATTTATTTGTACAAGATCTCATGATATTGCGGCTCAGAGAGTAGCCCGTAGCTGTCAGAGACTCCAGGGCTCTTTCCTATGCCTGCGGCTGGGAGCTGCAAGGAAAGAACTCTCCTCTGCGGCTGGCTCCCTTTTCCTGCTGCAGGGCCAGGCTAAATCCGTGGCCGGAATTTGCAGGAATGAGAGTGATTTGGGGTGCTCTGAAAGAGGCCCTTTGTTTGCCAAAGGTGCTGAGCACCTGATGTCTGAAAATGGAGCCCCTGTAAGGTCAGGTGTCCAAAGTCAGTCTTGAAACTCCTGGCCTCAGCTCAGGCCAAAGCTCCCATTGATGTCACCAGGACAAGCTGAGGAAGGTCTGGCCCCTGGCACTGATGTCTGTAAAACTCAAGAGGCATTTGATACATTCTCAGTCTCGTCACCTTTTAATGCAGTGAGGTAGCATCCCCGTCAGCTGATGTCGTCTCTGGATCTGGGTTCACAATTATGGTGACCCATGCCTTTATCGGAGGCTGGGGTTTGGCTGCAAAACTCCACCAGGGAAGCGCTGTCAGGTGGGCCACGGCTGTGAAGAAGGGACAGCGGGAGAGGACGATGTAAAGGGATTTGTACAGCTTTTCTCTGGCTCATGGTAGAAAGCAGGTTGAGCATCTCGTTCAGCCTGGGCCTTCCCCTTCCCCTACCTGTCATGTTTATTCAAGAAAGGCCATGGGAGGAAGCATGTGGCGAAGGGAAGCCGCTGAGATGGGGAGCAGGTGGAAGGAAGGTGCTAGAGAAGGCCTGCAGAACGGCTCCGACTCACTTCTGTAAGCAAACAGACCAATAAACAGCTGAGATTTGTGGGGATCTGTAGGGGGATTAGGTGGTAAACAGCCTTTTCCGTCTGCTGCAGACACCTTTACCTGAGACCTTTTCTGGGCTTACCCATATCCAACCTGGG
Source organism: Mauremys reevesii (assembly GCF_016161935.1). Classification (NCBI taxonomy): domain Eukaryota; kingdom Metazoa; phylum Chordata; order Testudines; family Geoemydidae; genus Mauremys; species Mauremys reevesii. Next base: position 18,531,590 of record NC_052641.1, read on the forward strand.
TTTATGCCATGTAAAACTAGACTGGGACACAACACTGGAGTATTTGCGGCAGGGAATGGTTCCCCTGCTTTGGCTGCGGATGGGATGGACGGACAAAGTGACTGGTGCCAGTGGGTCTTACCTGTCTCTCGTATCCCTGAATCTATGAAGTCCTAAAAATCAGGAGGCGTGAAGATTTTTAATTTGCTTTACTGACTCCTTCTCTCCTGCCATCCAGCTGGCTGAGTTAAAGGGCAGGGAGGTAAAACCTCCATAATTGCTTCTTCACTGGGTAGCATTTTTTCACACCCTGCCTCCTCAAGTAGCAGGGTAAAGGTTGTGTTGTATAACTGATGAGGAGCGAGCCTTGAGTTTTATTTGGCAGGTGAATGTCTCTTCCTTATTAAGCTCACCCCTGGGGAAATGACTGGGTTTAAGGCCCTGATGAGATAACACTTCATTATTTTTGTGCTCTTGGAGGATTAGCAGCATTGGGATCTATCAAAGGCTTACGAAGAGGCTTTATCCACGCTGAATTCATTGGAGCGAGAGGCGTACTGATCAGAGGGATTCGCTTTGCCAGTGCTTCTCCTCTTCCCTTCTGGTGTTGGGCTCAGCTGTGGGACCTTCCTTCCATCTCACCAGGGGCTGAGCTAAGATCAGCACCGTAGTCCTGGAGTTGGTCAGAGAAGCCCAGCTCTCCAGCAGAAAGCCGCTGGAGATACAGCAGGCATATCTGATGATGGTATAAATTGCTGTCACCTTAGGACCAAGTTCTCAGCCACTATGTGTGAGCACGCCGAAGTATATTCCCAAACTGTCCTCTGCTGTAAGTGCAAAACCATGGCCACTGACCTCAGTGGAGTCTTGCCCATTTACACCAGCCGGCGATTTGGCCCTATTATGGCAACAGCTTCTGCTACAGTATAAAATGCAGCTGTTGTATTTCTAGCCGCTTCCTGATTGAGAATTAGGCATCTCTGCAGGGCTAATTCAGGGACTTTGTATATAAGGTTAGCATGGTGCTTGGGGGGTGTTGGGGCAGGAGGTGTATGAAGGGGGTGAAAAACAACTAATTAGGCATTATGGGTCCTGGTTGATAAGCCAATCACGGTAATACACAGGGAGCAAGAGCACAGACTTCATCTGATCATGTTTGGAGAAACTGCAGTTGGATGGCAAATAAAGATCCTAGCACGTTTGCCCGTCGGTGCATTGGCACAGCTTCGCAGTAAGGGATCCTTTTTACTGCTGTTGTACTGCTATTAATCAATGGGTTTTCTTTTGGGCTGAGAGCCAAAGGGAGCAGAAGAGGAGACATTTACAAATAAACACAGAACTGGGTGGTGTGAGTGGAAGCAGGGAGGCTGAATGACTTTCCAGGTGGTGGTCCTGTGATTTATATCTGAGATGGTATCAACCTATTAGCACTGTCTATTGAAACAGTTTTACTAACAATGTCAGCGCCTGGCTATTGTGCCAAGACCATGGACTAGTATCTAACAGGGGTAGAGAAGAACATCCCCTGTGAGCAGGTTATATCCTGACTGCTCATTACAAGGTTTTGTGCACCTTTTTCTGAAAGGATCTTGGTTAGAGAGAAGATACTAACGCTAGATGGACCACTGGTCTCTGGTCAGTTAGTCCGTGTGTTATATTATCTTAGACCACTTGAAGTGCTTAAGAGGGGAGTTGATTCACTTCTCGTATTAGAGGAATAAGCATGAATTTATCACACATCTCCCCCTGCACCTCCCCACCTCTTCAGATCCAGCTAGTGGCTGCTGACTCTGAACCAAAGTGATGTAGCTGGCATTAGACCCAGGAAACAGGGTGTTTGGATGCCGGCCAAGCTGTGCACTTGATCCAAACACAGCTGGAGCTGATCGGATGAAGTGAGAGGTTAAGAAGAGAGCATCTGTTATCTAAAGGGGACACGCAGCAGGAAACTGTAAGCTCTTTATTTTTTTCCCTCTTTTCAATGCATCATCTTTACTTTTTTCTTTGATGTATTAAGGGAGCACTTGCCTCCAGGGTGGTCATTAAGTGCCACCGTGTCACCATGTGATCATGACGTTCATGTGGCCCCTCTAGATCCCAAAGCGCTTTGCAGACTGGATGGGCAGGAGTTGCTTCACCCACCACTGAAGAGCAGCCACCTCTGGGGTGAAACGTGGTAGCTGTTTTAACAGTGACCGGCAACATTCTCCCATAGTTCATTATAGACAATGAAGAATTATGCTGATCAAATGAAAACCGCAGGGGAAGTGTAGGTCAGGCAGATGTAAATACCCAAATTCAAGTTGGGCTAATATCTAGGAAGTTAACATCCTTCCTCTTGCAAATGGTACCCTGGGGTCGTTACTGACCCGCAGATGCCAGGATGTTGAGTTTAAAACTCATCTGAAAGATTCATTCTCTAGTAACACCCTGCCAGGACATTAGTTTGTTATTGAAGGGCAGTGCAGCTCCTGCCACCTCTGTACAAAGGATCCAAAACCACAATAATAGCCCCCTGTTGCATTAATCTGCCGCTAGTGTATCGACTCATCCCCCTGGGAACGTTCATTCTGAAAGTAAGGGGCCAGCTCTTGGGAGCATCACAACAACTCCTGCCGAAGTTGCTAGGAGTTACAGGGGCCGTAAGGATTCAGCCCGAGATATTTCTCCCAACCCCCCCTCCCTGAATTACTATCCGCTGATCTGCCTAAGCTCCATCAGATAAGGCGCTGGTCTGCAAACCCCGCACATGGGCGAGGCGTTGATTAAGTCAGTGCACTGTTCCCAGGAGACAGCTTTACAGGGTGAGGGGACCCCTGAACAGTGCTGTCCCTGCTGGGGGGGCACTGTACACTGCACAGTCCTGGGTGCAGATTCCTTTCCTCTCCACTCCGTTGGCGTCCGTGGATTTACACCCAGCGTTGCATTTGGCCTGTGACTCCCGGTGCACTTGCTGACCCTGAAGTGCAGCTATGATGCACCAACCACCCAACCTGTATATATATAATTGTGCTTATTAACAGGATTATTTTAATGGCATGGCCAGTGGTCCCATAAACAGACAGCCTGGGCTCCTCAATGGCGATTCCCTCCGTGTGTGCGCTCGTTCTCGCTCTCAATCAGAGCTGTGCCATTAAGCTTCCGGTTCAGCAGTCGCCTGTGCATTGGTGTTCGTGCGCAAACAAGCCTGCAGCTCACCACGGTGTGGGTGGGGGGGATGAGGAGGGAGAGGAAAAGCTACATGTAAATAAACTTCAAAATAAAAAGTGACAGAGATTATTTGCTGCTTAATGAACTAAAATGTCCAACCTCCCACCGAGCAGCAAGGTTGTTTATAAACTACAGAAAGGGCTTTATTTTAATGGGCAGTAAATCTCATTCATCCCAAGCTCTGGCAGTCACGAGCACGCAGGATTAATGGGCTCACACTTAACTGCAGGGTCCCTGCGTCTGTGCTCTTGGATTCTCTGCCTCTGTGTAACATCTCATGGCCGATTCTTTCTTTTCCTCCCCTTGCTTGCATTTATTTTTTCCCTCCTTTCTTTAATCCCCTTCATGACACTGATAAACCAGAGAGGTTATCTGGTCAGGAGGAAATTAGGGTTCTGTGCCTGTGATTCAGTCTGTCATATCCGTTCTGTGCTAGGTTTTGTTTATTTGCTTGAAAGATGTTTTCCCCCCTCTGTTTTCTGTCTCTAGGTTGCAGCTGGAGACTAGCCTCAGATAATCACAGACAGTATTTTATAAGTAATCATCCTCTCTCCCCTGCGGCCAGATTTTTCTCTCTCTCTACCCCCAAGCTCCCGTACATTCAGAGATGTGAAAACTGACCCTGGCATGCAGTACGGCAGGACTCGCATCCAGAGGGCCGAGATGCCACAATCAGATGTTTCTGATGGATTCCTCTCGTGTTGAAAAATGCAGCATCTCGGCCCCTGAGGGAATCAATGGGGAGAGTGTCACATTAACACATTGAAGGGGGGGGGGAAATGATATGGGTGATAATATCCCAATAGTTTAGTGACGGCATTGAAAAGCCAGAACAAAATATCTACCGAAGTAGATAGTTAGGTAATAACACAATAACACAAATGTATCTTCTGTATAAATGAAAATGTTTGAGCCAAATGGTGAGTGACTAAGAAAGTTTTCCTGCTTTCAATGTAAAGGGGTCATTGATGAGTAGTTTCAAGGATGCAAGCTGTTATTTCAGAGCTAACTAGGCCTGGTGTGACGTATTTGTTGTTGGGGGTTGTGACTTTAAGAGATGGAAAATGATATATTTCAAGTCTCTTGAAAGCTTTTGAAATGTGCTCATCACTACCTAGCGCTGGAAGTAATTCTGACATGCAAGATGTGTGCATTAAAGATGGGTCAGAAAGGTTGGGGGGAGGGAGATTTAAGCTTGTAAAACATCATCGGTCAAGATCTCTCTCTCGCTGTCTCTTGCTATCTGTACTGCTGTCTGTTTGTCTACAGCCCACTCACTTATACTCTGCAAAACAGGGGAGTGGCTTGAATAGAGGTTGGATGTCTTTTTAAAAAAACACGCTATGCTTGAACCATAAGTTCATGGGCTCGATGCCGGGCTCTCTGGCCAATGTTCTCTGGCTTGTGTCATGCAGGAGGTCAGACTAGATGATCCAAATGATCCCTTCTGGCTTTAAAATCTATGAATCAAGGTTCCACTTTAACCAGACTGCCAGAGTGGGAGGGCGGTTCGGATAAAACCCAGTTCCAATCTGAGCCTCATTGTAGGGTTTGCTATATGGTATATTCTTCTTCTGTTGGTGCAGCACTGGTCCCTGTTTGCTGTTTCCATCAGGAGATGGTGTTTCACTTTGCTTCACCCTTGTTTTCTAGCTGGTAGATAATGTAGCCTTAGTGGTACAGTAGGGCCACCGAGAGGATAGCTGGCCTTTCCTTTCAGCCGTTGGGGGATGCGGAGGTGATGTAGACACTCTAGTGAAAATATACTTGCAGGCCCAGATGATCTGGTAGAACTGGTAGGTGAGTCCCATGGGAAGAAAATGTAAGCGGAACGAGCTCACGAGACCTGGCAGCTTTTCAAAGAGGCAGTATTAAAGGCAACAACAGCAAACTATCCCAATGAGAAGGGAAGGCGGAAAGAATAGTAAGGATACGTCTATACTACCCGCCGGATCGGTGGGTAGTGTTTGCTGTATCAGGGATCGATTTATCGCGTCTTACCTGGACGTGATAAATCGATCCGCTGATCGACCCCCGTACTCCACCTTGGCAGGAGGAGTAAGTGGAGGCGACGGGGGAGCTGTGCCAGTCGACTCGCCGCCGTGAGGATGGCCAGGTAAGTCGAACTAAGATACTTCGTCGCGTAGCTGAAGTTGTGTATCTTAGTTTGAGCCCCCCCTGCTAGTGTAGCCCAGGCCTCAGAGTCCAATATGTTCCATCAGCCGCTCTTTCAGCCGCCGACAGGGGGTACAAACGCGGCAGCGACATTAAAGCGCTGCCGTAGCAGCACTTTAAGCAGGGCACTTTAAGCGCAGCTGCGGCAGTGCTTTAAAGGAAGGCAGCAGGGGCTGGTACCGGCGGCCACTTTTTACTGGTACGCCGTACCGGCCCGTACCGCCTTACTTTCACCCCTGCTGGGATGGGTTACATTTACCTGGTACTGCCTCAATGCAGAGCGCTGTGCTTGTAGGATGACCTTGCAAGGTCTCTTCTAGCCCTACATTCTATGAGTTTATGATCACGCCAGACTCTCCAGAATGCACCTCTGCGTGCAGCGATTCGGAGGCAGGCCGCTTGGCTGGTGTTTATTTTTAGCGCTCTAAACGGAGAGCCGCTGAGATACTGTCGCTGGGGCACCGCAGGCAGGAGCAAATGAAAATGGACGAGCTGCTGAAGTAAAAGAGGGAATTGGGAAGGCAGTGCCAGACAGTGGAAGGAAACAAAATACTTCCAAGCTTTCCCCATTAGCCTCCTTCTTGACACTGGGTCTGCCTCCTAGATAAGCATTTAATCCAAATGGTAGCGGGCTGAGTGCTGCAGAGGGGGGAGGCTGGAAGAATCAGAGACATAAGATGATCCAGGGTTTCTGAGTAACTCCCCAGTAGATCCCAACCATGCAGAGGGAGGGCACTTTGATACCATACAGACTCCATCCCTCCCATATGCCAGCAAATTACTGCAGAGGAGACGGAGGAGAATCCATTTGATTGAGTGCGCGTCAGACCACACCATGGGTGTTTGGCTGCTTCTTCCACTGCCAGCAGTGCCAATACTCCACATCCCACTAGCTGTGAGCTAACTCCTCGCTGCCTAATGTGCTCGCCCTCAGCTGCAGCACAACTGTTGCACAACAGACAGCCAGGGCTCCGAAAGTGAGGACACGCCTGGAGATTATTGTCTGACAGACAAGCCCGTTCCTGCCGGGCTGTTGGAACATGCATACCTGCTGCGTTCTACACTCTGTGCAGCTGTTAAAGCTTGCAGTGGTGTGTGCCGTGTTAATCAAAAAATCCCAGACCCAACCGGGCAGGCGGAGCAGCTGCTTTGTACAAGTATGTTTTTGTCTGCTCTGAATCCTAATATTCATTCTGGGCATTGGAATTGTTTCCGTGTCCCTCGTCACATGAAAACATCCCTGACAGTGCCGGGAGCAGGATCGTGTTTGACAACTCTGCTCCCCGGCACGGTAGAACTTTCTGCCATCAGGATAAAGCTCATCTGTTCAGGAAACAGACAGGGCCCAGCCTTGCAGGGACTAAGGAGCATTGCAACTCTCCTCACCTTCCACTCCCAATGCCAGGCGTGCTTCTCCGACTGGCCCTTGCTAACAAACACAGAGCAGCGTGGACATTTAAAAAAACAAATCCAATCTCCAAACCCTACCAAAACATAGCACTCCGTTGCACACACTCAGTTCTCCCTTTGGGGTGAGGAAGAGAGAGAAAGAACAAACGACATGTGACAGACGTTAGTCCCATCGCTTAATGCCCAGCTGGAAGGCACTCAGGTATGATGGTGATGAGCACAGTACAAGAACATATGAAAGCAGGCTAGATTCGTGGTGCAATCATTAGCCAGTTTCCTTTGCACTTCAGAATCAAAGCCACTTTTGAATTATGTTTTCCTCAGTCATACAGTGCTGGGGAAGGGAGAGTTGTACTCATAACTTATATTTATTTTATATCATACTTGTTTAAATAGCATGCAATTAACCTGTGGAACTCATGGCCACAAGGTATCACTGAGGCCGAGAGCTTTCAGAGTTTTAAAAAAGCATTAGGCATTTTTATAGGTGATGAGCAGATCCACATAGTGACATAGGATCTAAAACGAAGCAAACCAGTGGTTTAGAAGGCTATAAACCCTCATGTCAGAGGTTAGTTAAGGCAGAAATTACCATTACTGTTCCATAATTGCCCAATCAGGCTTTCTTGCACCTTTGTCTGCATGTGCCAACTTCTCAATCTACGGCAGCAGTTCTCCAGCCAGCTTATATAAACCCTTGATTGATGGCGTTTTCCAGTGCAACTGCCACCCAGCGCCTGTGGCTTCAGCGTGGGCACTGCCAGGAGAGAGGCAAAGGAGAATGTCTGAACTGCCAGGGGGCGGGGAGGAAGAGCCAGGTAGGGTTTCTTGCTTTGTTAAAATCACCTCCTTTGCGAGGGTCTTTGAGCAAACAGTGCGAGGGCTAAGATGCGGCATTTGGAACCAATGGAAGATTTAAACCAGAGCCTCTTCTGGGGTCTCATGAAACCTGAGCGATTGTCCCTTTAAGAAGCTGGCTGTTTTCCTGAACCATCACTGTGTCAGCCCCTGAGGGACCCTGCAAAGGGCATTCTGCTGGTAACTGTGACACGCTGACGCAGGAGCCTAACCTACAGAGAAGACCTCGTTCCCCCGGAGGGGTGACCCCTGAACTCACCCAGGCGAGGGCACGGGGGCTTCTCTCTCCGCTTGTGTTCCTCCAGGAGAGGAAGTCTGCTTCCCGTCAGCTAGTCAAGCAGATTTTTCTTGCTGATGTCTCTTAACACTTCACCCTCCCTGTGGCTGGCTTAGCTGCAAAGGCAGGATTCCTCCTCACCGGAGAAATGATTGCTGCCATCTATTATTTCTTTGAGTGGCCACAAACGTGTCCGGAGCCTCACGGAAATGGAGTGCCTTCCGTGGGGAGTGTGTCACCTAGTGTGAGACCACTGCTAATTAAGGGTGAGGAGATTCAAATAAGGACGGGCCTTGCTGTCTCCCACAATGCAATGCAAGCCAACGCTTTTTCTTTAGATGATCAGATTAGCCTTATTTTCCTCATTCTTTTTCATTCCCATGCGTTTCCTGGATCCAGATAGGACTCAGACTACTAGCGATCTCCTCTCAGAGTTGGTTCCCAAGATGTCCCGACCCACTTTGTAAGCCCGGACGTTGAAATGGTTGCCCTTTACACTGGGCCCGATTGCTACCGGAGTGTGTGCAGCAGTGTGGTTTGGACTTGGATCCAGGAGTTTTATTCCCAGCTCTGCCACTGGCCTGCTGGGAGGACCTAGAATAAGTCATGTCATCGCTCAGTGCCTCAGTTTCCCCATCTGTAATAATACTGCCCTCCTTTGGAAAACACCTTGAGACCTATAGAGGATAAAAGCAAGAGGCCGTTTAAGAGCGAACCTCTAGCTGAGGCACAAATTATTAGTCTGGATGCAGGACTCACAGAGTGACATTCTACGGTCTGAGTTATCCTGGAGATCAGATGGGTCCTTCTGGCCTTATGACCTGTTATGAATCTTCTCCATGATGACAAGTGTGAAAATATTTCTTTCCAAAGTTTCAAAACTTTAACTGTTTTTGCAAAACCCAACAGATAAAATCACACCCAAGTACAGACAGCTCGTGGGCAGGAATTCGCAGTCTGAGGAGAAAGAGGCTCATTTGTTTACAAAAACAAGTATAACAAAAATCAATGGATCAAAATATTGGCTTTTTTAAAAATCCCTGCCAAAGGATCAAAATGAGGGTAAATGTACATTTAATTAAAACGGAAATGGTCAAAAATACTAAATAGCCCCCAAATATAAGCAATTTTGTAATGGAAAAATAAAAAAGAATCTAAGAAGAGGAGGAGGAGGATGAAAAAATAAGAAGGGAAAAGAAAAGCTTCAGGATGTGTTAATATTTTGGTGGCTTCATTACAGAGGTGTAGGAAGGCAAATGATGTGTATGCCTCTCTCCCATGACCCTATATGGGGGGGGGACGCTTGGGGGTTCCCAGAGCTTAGGCTCCAGCCTAAACCCAAATGTCTACACCACAGGTTTATAGCCCTGGAGCCCAAACCTGACGAGCTTGAGTCAGCTGACCCGGGCCAGCCGCAGGTGTTTAATTGCTGCGGAGACATACCCTTTGAGGACATGGAGAGAGGTCCTGAGATACTGGGGAGCAGTTCATATGAGGAGGGTGATTGATAGAGAGGATGGACAGACGGACGACATTGTCATAAAGGCCATGAGAAATCCACACATAGAGGGTCCCTGCCCCTTCCACGTAGATCTGTAAAATGGGATTTGGCCCAGGTAGTGGGACTCATAGTAAGACTCTCCACCACTGTGGGTTTTTTTTTTTTTTTGCGTGGATGAAAATGTCTTGTCTCATTTCAAAAAGTTTGGCAGTTTTAACCCTGAGATCAAAGGTGCTGGAGAAGTACAAAGTATTATTTGATAGCAGACTTCATGACACTCCTGATCCAAGACACTTCCCTTGCTTAATCTTCAGGGAAGCTCAGATAGGGATCTGACTTTTGGGCTTGGTTGCATCTGTAATTCTGATAATAATAAACATCCCCAATTTCATCCGTGTTTATTCCGGGCAGGAATTTGTGTCTGCTGTCTCTTTAAGCAGAACCGAAGTTCCTCTCTGTCTAAGAATTCCTACAGTTGATCTACAGCTTGTTCCAGCCCTGTTAATTTAGGCAGGTGTCTCTGTCTTTCTCCATTTTGGCAGCAGGGTGAGGAGAATGCGAGGTGAAAGGTACTAGCCACGCTCCAGCAATACCGTGCTAGTGATACCAGACCCGTACGGAGATCAGCTTTCGCCTCGCACGGCCTCGGAGCTGCAGCCGGACCCAGTTTCAGAAGGGAACCCAACTCCTTGAGTCTCAGGTTCTGTTATTAACTTGAAACTTTGCCCCAAACTTGCCCCAAGACTTTCTGCGAACCAGACTTGGGACCGGTTTGGGGTGGACGTGACCTGGTTTGTGGATGGCAATGATGCATCATATAGGGATTTCATATGGGGTGCAAACACAATGCAAACCCAACTAGGGGTTCTGCAGACCCCACCATGTCCTGTGCACCTTGCCTAGCTGCCCTGGCAGAGAAGTAAGAACTGCAAGGGTCCAGGGTTTGGTAATGTGCAGGCAGCAGATAGGCACCCAGCTAGGTAGATAAGTCTGCTGCCGATCTGGCAACCTAGCAGCTGCTACAATTAATGACACACACATGGGTTGTTGCTACACAAGACTGAGGGCCTGGTCCAAATCCCGTTGAATTCAGTGCAGGTCTTCCCACCGATGTCAGGGATCTTCGGATCAGGCCCCCCAGGCGGTTTCTTCCCTTTGGTTAACTTCTGTGGGTTTGGCGTGGTGTGAGAGAAGAAGTGCTGAGCAAAAGCAGAACAAGAGGAGAAGGAACAGCCTCTCCCAGGCGCTGTGAGTTTCCACCACACAGCAGCGGACGGACACCCAGATGTTCAGAACACAATTCTCCTTGTCTCTCTTCTGTATTGCCCTGTCTCAACTCCCCAGACAGGCCACCCCACCGTCCCAGCTGCCTTTGGGGAAAATGGCTCCGAATTGCATCAGAATTCAGACACGCCTCTCTACCCAGGACAGATCAGAGGGCAGGAAAAGCTTTTCCACGAGCAGCTCACTGGGTGGGATTTGAAGAAAGCAAACAGTAATGTTATCTGCCCCAGTTTGAATTTAATATCCATAAGCGGTCATTAATCAAACTAAGACTATTAGATCCTTACCCATACCCAATCAGTGCATAATGGATTATCTGCAGGAACTAATAAAGGGTGATTATCTCTGCTTTGCAAGTTCCAATTACTGCATTTATACGATCAATTATTTCTTGTAGCGTTTCGCAGGTGTAATTTGTGTGACGTTATGCTGACTCCGGGTGAAGGATTAAGCAAGCTAAGGAGTTGCTTGGCTGTTTAGTTACAGCGCGCAGCTCCATTGGGTTAGTGTGTGTGATCCCATCTAGAGATCTCAGGGAATGCCCGCTCACATGGTTACTGAGATTCAGGACTGCCCCAAGCTGATGACAGGGAGAGAGGATCCGTGGGAGATGAATGCTTATCCAAACCTCATCTGAATGATCTGGGGATCTTGGGCCTGCAAAAATGGATTATCTTGTGAGATGCTTTGATTCTGGACAGGCTGGGTATATAGTGAGAACTTCCTTTTCCGCGGTGTTTAGACTCCAGAGAAACTAAAGCATCAATTATCCTGCTTCAGCAGGGGGGGATGGACTAGAGGGCCTCTTGAAGTCCCTTCCAGCCCTGAATTTCTATGATCCTAACTGTTTGCATTTCCTTCCCTCCAATGTCTTCTCCATCCTCGGTCCCTCCCTGACCTTTTTCTGCTTGACACATCAGGCAGCAGAGCTCCTCTCTGCCCTCGTCCATCACCTCCTACCTTCAGGAGAGTTACCTTCCCCTGCATCTCACCTCTGGGTATCCTGCTGCTTGCTTCTTATAGTTTACACAGCCAGCAAAGAAAATACCCCCCCCCCTCCGCCGCAAACCAGCTGGCTTCGGTCATCTTGCTCCCAACCCCTCACCCTTCGCTGTCTTTTACGCTTTTCTGCCTGGGTAGCAAAGTCGTCACATTGTCTTAAAGGAGGTGGAAATATTCCAGCAATGTCGGTGGAGTTTTAGGAATGGCTTAAAATTACAATAAATTTGAGACACTCTACATGTCCGCTTGGGGCCCAGCATTGTTTTGGTAATTTGAAGCAGATTCAGTCGGCGCTTGTGGCAAATGGCAGATTTCACCGCTGTAATCGAAACCAGGGCAGAGTATGAGCGACAGGAGGAGGTGGGGGCAGGAAAAGGAAGCTGAGTTCTGGGATGCTAGTTGGAGCTATGCGGCCAAATTTTCCAAAGTGGCCACCGATTCTGGGTGCTTTGGTTCCTGGTTAACCAACGTTAGACACCTTGGGCCTGACTTCCAGAGGTGCTGCTCCCATTTGAGCTGGAGTTGCAGGTGCTCAGCGCCCGGGAAATTAGGCCCAGTGGCCAAAAACTGAGGCACCCTACACCAGGGGCTGATTTTTTCTATCCCAAATTTGCTACAGAAATTGTTGCCTCGCTTTGTTCTAGCGTAGGGCAGCAATTCCTGGCACATGTGTAGCATCAGGGTACCTTTGAAACATGAACTAATTAAGCCACCCAGTGGCGCCGGGAGGCATGGTAAAACAGGTGAGTAGTAGGAGATCTGTTTAACGATAAGGAAACTGAGGCAGACGGAGAGGTTACGTGATTTGCTCAATGGCTCAGAGTTGAGTCGGGACAGAACCAACCTGTGCTGATTCAGTCTCCTCTATCCATGAGGCCATGCTACCACCCAGCAAAAGCCCTGTTCCGATAGCATTCCTCCGTCCCTGTCGTTTAGCCCTTCCCTTCTGGGAGCCTTTGTACTTTGTGTGTAGTCCCAGAGTGACTGCTTCCAGTTGCCAAGCAGCCACCCCTTGTCTTCTGTTCTCCACCATGTCCTCCATTCTCAGCCACATAGTGACAATGCCAAGTCACATGGAGGAGGAAAAGAGCCCTCTCTGTGCTGATGAGAGATCATAGAATATCAGGGTTGGAGGGGACCTCAGGAGGTCCTCTAGTCCAACCCCCTGCTCAAGGATTGAACTCACAACCCTGGGTTTAGCAGGCCAATGCTCAAACCACTGAGCTATCCCACCCCTTGCTGCGCCATGTGGCTATTAAAGCTGCTGGCCACAACAGATGAGCTGCCTTAAAGAGAGCTTTTAAAAAGCCCCCACAGGCTCCCTTAAACCTGCCCCTAAATTTAGATCTTCCATTTGCCTGCCATGTGTTTGCAGCAGTGAAACTCCCATCTTCCCAGCTCCGAGCATTCTGTTTTTGTTGGCCCAGCCTCTGGATTGCTGGGATCAAGTCTGCACAGGTGGATCCACATTACAGCAGACTTCACGCCTTTTATTCTGCCTCTGGCAAACTGGGTACATGCGCATGTATCCCCACACACAGAGAATGCATAAGATCTGTGCATATGCTGGACTCCTGCTGCGTGGTAGTGATATACCCAGATATATACACTCACCAGCCAGAACCCTGCTAATTCACACTGCCTGGGAAACTCGCTGCAATTGATCAGCGGGGTGGCCGTGTTAGTCTGTATCCACAAAAACAACAAGGAGTCCGGTGGCACCTTAAAGACCAAAGATTTATTTGGGCAGAAGCTCTCGTGGGTAAAAAACCATTGACTAAATTGTAAATGTTGCAAATTAGCAAGCAAGAACCAAGTCCCAAAGAGTCCCATTGATTTCAAAGTGGGTCCTTGCATGCTTTAGTTAAACACAAGTTATCAGGCATATAACAGGAGAAACTGGGTGAAATTCTCTGATCTATGTTATAGCTTAGCTTAGGTTATAGCTGGATGATCTAATGGTCCCTTCTGGCCTTAAAAATGTGCGAATCTAAAGGCTCAGCTGATTCGACCCCAAGAGAATGATCATAATAAAAGAGCAAGGATAATGTCAAATGTACTTGGCTCCTTTGCGGTGTTAAGTATTTAAATTCATACGTGAGCGTAGACTGGTAATGCATCATATATTTCGTAAAAGCAGTGAAACCTCAGGGTCTGATGTTCAAAAGTGCTCAACATTGACCTGATTCTGGTCCCGTTGAAATCAGCGGTAAAATTGACTCCAGAGTGCTTTTGAAAACGCTGCCCTTCATAACACAGAATCATCTGCTGTTAAATATTTGCCCGGCAGTGGGAAAAGACCAGTAATTGTTTGCTCAGATTATAAAGTGTGTGGTTTGGCAAAGTGCGGATTAGCAAGGGCCTACTGTAGGTACAGATATTTTTTATACAGTCTTTTCATTTGTTTTGTTTGCTTTTTATTTAAACCCAAACCCATTTCTGAGGTTGATTCCATCACGAGTAAAACCTCTTTTGCAGTAAAATGGTGATATTTAAGGAGGAGAGGTGCTATGGGGTAATACAGGAGCGGCCTCCTCTATCGAGAACCCTTCCCAGTACGTGCAAGTGAAGAGACATGTGGCTTTGGCCATTCTGCGTGGCTTCTCAGTGGGAGTAGCTTCTCTCCCCACAGATTTGCACATAAATTTCCCTTGTTAGTGGGAAGAGAATAGAAGACGTCAAATGTCACACATCTCACTGACAGCCATTCTGTTCCAGCGCACTCAGCAGTCTTAGGTTGATTTTCTCCCCCTTTCCTCTCTGTGCAATTATTTTCCAAGCCAAGGTTTCAAGTTTTATTACTCTTGCTTATTATTTAAATAGTGCCAGAGGTGTACATGGTGCTTTACAAACAGGAAGACAAGAGCCCTGCCTTGAGGAGCCTACAGCCGTAATTTAGACAGCTACAGTACAAGTAATTAAGGATCAGGCACGAGAGTAGGAGTAGACGGTATCGGAGAGGATCACGTGTGAGATCAGCAAAGCAAAAGGAATGAGGATGAAGCAGGGATATGTTGCTTGGAGTTTGTTCCAGTTACACAACACATGGTTTGCTAAGTAGGAATAGTGATGCTGATTTAGTGGAAGTGAAAGGAGAATCTGACCTCCCAGGAGTCACCGTACCGGATTAGATCATTGTTAGCTCAAGTCTGGTATTCTGCCTCTCACTGTGGCTTCAAACTTAGGCGCCCGCCCCTCTCTCTAATTCATCTGCCCAAGCGTGCATTGCTGTATCTGAGGAAAGAAATTCCTCGCTGACTCTTGCACTGATCAGCCCGAACCCTGAAGCATGAGATTTGAATTTCCCGTAGCTGAATGTGCACAGTGACAGAAGCTATAAACAATAATAAGTTTATCTAGCCCTTTTGAAAATGCCGTGCACAGCATTTCACTCAACACGCCCTCCCCGGTGGATGGATCTCAACATGCCCTGTGCTGGGAATGCCCCTGGGCACGTGGAGAGGTGTGGAGCGCATCTCCTCACTACTGGCTTCTAGGTACTCCCGGGTTTTCATCGCTGTGCACAGGGCAGCTGCAGTTCAATGGTCATTGCTGTTTCCCTTCCAAGCTCCCATTGTTTGGGGCTGGGGTGGGGTATGGTGAGGTGTTATCTCAGACCATTGGTGGAAGTCTTCTGGCCCCTTTAATGTCATATTAGGCTTAAAGCTGGCATAAGAGTAAGGGGGAATGGATGCAGGTATCCAGGCTGCCAGTTGGGTCTGGCGTTTGTTATTTTTGGGGTTGACATGTTCAAGCTGCCCTGGTTAGGGGGCGAGATCCTAATGGGGACACTGAAGGACAGTGGGCCTGCAGTCACATGAAGGTTTTATTGAACGTTAGTTTTTCAGAGTTTTTCCCATGTTGGATTTAAGGTTTGTCTTAGTAGAGGGGCCAAACCCCAACAGAGCCCCAGGTTTGCTTCTTACCAAGAGACAAATTTCAGTCCACCAGCATGATCTCTGTGTCAAGGGGTACGGTTCTGCTGAGGCTCACCCCACTGCTAATCAGGAGGACCTCCACTGCAGGCCATGGACTCACACTATGGAGAGAAGTAGAGCCAAATCAGGTCCATGGATTTTTCCATATCTACAATGCCTGCCATCCCCAAAGGATCTCAGTACGCTTCACAAAGCAAATATAGTACGGTAATCACTCTGCCTGCCACTGAAATGCAGCCACCTCTGGGGGGAAATGCAGCAGCAGTTATATCTAGCTACCCTGTTTAGCTTGTTGCGAGACCAGAGAGCTCAGTCCAAGGTGCAGTGGCTATGGACAGTCTCAAACCAGTTAATCTGGTGGTGGTTTGGGTTTTTTTTTTCTTAAAAAACCAGCAAGATCAGAAAATAGTGGTGTACTGATCCGAAAGTCACATTTGTAATCAGCTTTTGACTATTTAACTCCTGTCTCCGAAAGGGAGGGTGGCAGAACATAACACAACTTGTTGGATCTCACTATTGCAGCAATAGTATAGTAATATTTAGGAGCACTCACTGCTCTGATTTTCCCTGTAATACCTTGACCTAAAGAACATCACTCCAGCCTCCGCTCTACATGTTCTGGTTTTTGTCAAATCAGGGTGTGGCCTTGGTTATTTTCAGCACAGTTTAAAAGATGTTTGATACGTGTTCTGCGCTAGCCCTCGTCGATGGACTTTGCTGCAGCATTCGGGGCGCTTCAAACCCTTCTGTGCGCTCGGTGCACCTCTTAGGAGAGTGTACTCCCAACAGAGGTGTTTGTCTAGCTGTAAATAGCTAATTCATGGAAAAGGTGGTAGCAGGTGGCACTCAAGACTGCGCAGCCTTGGTGATGGGTGTTCTAGGACCAATGCAAGTTGGTGAATCCTTGCACTGAAAATCTGAACCTTCATACTTCATGCAACCTGAAGCAAGCATGGGTTCTCCATGTTCATCATCTTCAACAATGGCAAAGCAATGCCCGTTAGTTATGCGCTGCAAATGGCTTCCTATGCGCAGCCCTTTCCCTCTGCTCTTAACATTCCTCCAGTCAATCTGCATATTAGGCAGAGGTGGTAGCTATGGTGCTGGCTAAGCTGTGCAGAGGATTCAGTTGACATAAGGGGTTGGATTTGCAGGGGCTGGATGTCAGTTACCTCCGGGGGACTCACTTGTAAATTTCTAGCCTGACAAACCGGAACCTCTCTAGGGAACTTGATCCAATCTCAGGACTCCGCAAGGACGTCTCAGGGAATTAGGGAGGTCCCGGTGCTTGCTGGCGAACAGGAGGCGACGTTGGTTTCCCAGCTGTGTGAACAGCCGCTGCCCCCATTTGTGGTATTTCTATGAGCATGAGCAGAGATTTTCTGAATGCATCAAACCCAAGATTAAGTTGGACTGGTTCCGTGTGAATAGACTTCGTGTCACTAGTTTTAGCTTCTGGTGTTCGTGCCGATGCTCAAGTTGCTGGGCTCATTTGGGCATTTGCTGCTTGAATTCTGAAGGGGGTTCTTGAGGGGACTAGTTTTAATGGACCTTTGGTGGAGGAGGCGGCTTTCCCTGACGATGAACAGCTCAAGTGCTGGGCAGGGTTGTGTGGGAAACAATCTGCTTCTTACCTCTTGAGCCTCTTCACCATGCCTCATTGAGTCCTCGGTAGCACTCCAGTGGGTATTGTTCGCACTCCTGGGGAAGCACTACACACTACACCATAAGAGATCTGTGAGCCTGACACTTGTTGAAAGATGGACACTGTTATCAGCTCTTGTCTCACAGGGGCATTGGGTCCCCAGGTTCTGGTTTGCCAGGTATTGAAGAAGGCGCAATCTGCCAGGATTGTATTTCGTCTGGGCCAGAGATCAGGAGGCATGAGTCAGCTACAAGTTCATTAAGACTTGTCTGGCTGCGCAGCCGTATCCATTATCCATTCCTGGAGACAGAGGTAATGGACACACCTGCTGGTTGACCTGAGGACATTTGGGAGTGGCTATAAGGCTGGACATAGGACAATCAATACTAGACTAACATACTGCCCTGCGATGTAAATGTGAAGCATTACATACACTGTAGCCCTTTATTAATCCCAGATGTCTATATAAATGAGTAAACAGTATGTGCTGAACACTTATGAAAATGTCACTTTATATAAAAACTGGCTTGTTTATTTAGAATCTGATCAAAAGCCTGTTGAGCTCAGTGGAAAGGCACCTGATCCAAACTCATTGGGCATTAGGGGGCACAGTGTTGTCTACCAGTAGAGCACTGCACTGGGTCTTAAGAAACTTGGGTTTTATTCCTGGCTTGGCCACTGGCCAGCTAGATGACCTGGGGCAAGTCGCCGCCTGCTCCGTGCCTCAGTTTCCCCATCTGTAAAATGAGGATAATGCTACTGACCTCTCTTATGGAGTGCTTTGAGATCTACCCAGGAAAAGTGGATAGATATTATAGTTAGATTCTTAAACAAATTAGTTTCTCAACAGGCTGACTCCTGTTGCTGATCATCCCTTATTATTTGTATTGTGGCCGTGCTTAGGAACCCCAGTGATGGACCAGGACCGCATTGTGCTAGCTGCTTTACAAATACAGAACCAAAAGATGGTCTGTGCCTCAAAGAACTTGCAATCTAAGTGCAGAAGGTAACTGATCACAGAAACAGGGTGGGGGAGATGGTTTGGTTTGGTTTGGTTTGGTTTGGCTTAAATTGTTGGGCAAAACACCCATACATTTCTCATCTCTCTGTGCAGCCAGGAGTCAATTTCCTCCTGCCCTATCTCTGTAGGAAGGATGGCTCACAGCTGCTAAAGGGTTCTTCTTTTCTATTAGAGTGGCTTAGAGTTGAGAAGAAGGACCCATGTGGTACAAAGCTAAGACACCCATGACTGAGTTGCTTTGAGTGGGATCTGAATGATTCGAGGGTGCGTTATGGTAAACTACAGAGGATCAACCCTTCCTCAATACCCTCTCCTACTGTTGGGCGAAGATATGTTCCGGGGATCTAAAGCCCTCTGAATTGGAAGGGAAGTTCAGCATAGTCAACCCAACAGCAAGGCCCCGGGTCTGCGTTCTCAAGGAGTTAAATGCGCTGACCTCTTCCGCATGTTGAAGTGAAATTAGTCACAGTCGTCAGTAAAAGTGCTGGCCAGGTTATAAAAATGAGTAATGAGCACAAATCAATAGCGAAACTGGGAATGCCAGATCGGAATGGAGAAGCACATCAGCCCAGGCAGTGCGTGTTCTGTGATATATGGAAGGGACATGTCCCAGATGTGCAACGCTACGTGGCATTGACTTCCCGTGCTCCTGGGACAGGGCTACATTTGGAAAAGGTCCCCTTCATTACTAGATTGCTACTTCGACCCCTAACTCTTATTTTGCTGTTTTATTGCTGGAGAAGAGTGAACTCAGGGGATAGCGCCGTGTGTGCTAGCATCCCCCCCTCACACTACATCCCGACAATGTGCCTTGGACCCGGAGCCACAAGTGCCTTTGTAGGAGAGGTGGGGATGGATGCACAGCGTTCCACCGCCTCATTTACCTCTTGCTTCATCATGGATACTGCCAGTAAAGTCACCAGCTGGAGCAGGTGGTTTTGTAACATAGTCACCTCCCCACTGGCAGCAGGGCTGAGATCATAAACTCATTTCACGTAGGCCTTGGTGCCGACTCCGTGGGTGCTTCAGGGCTGGAGCACACAGGGCAAAAAAATAGTGGGTGCTCAGCAGCTGTTTGGCAGCTCGGGGAGGGGCTTGAGGGATGGCAGAGAGCAGTGAGCGGTGGGCAGGAGGGCAGGGCCCCCAGGGAGGGGGCAGAGTGGGGCAGGGCCTTGGAGAGGAGGCAGAGCAGAGGCAGAGAGAGGGCAAGGCCTTGGGGGAAGGGGCGGAGTGGGGGCAGGGCCTGGGGGGTGGAGCACCTACAGGGAAAAATAAAAGTCAGCGCCTATGCACATAGGCTCCTAAGGAGCCAACAGTGGAAATAATAGAGAACATTGATTGTAGCTGGAGGCGCTGTAGCGTTAAGGGGCTTATTTAATATCTGTGATGGGGTGACAATTTCAAAAGCTCCTAAGTGACTTAGAACCCTGAGTTCCATTTTCAAAAGTAACGCAGGCACTTTTGAAAATGGGACTTTGACTCCTTAGTCAGTTGGTGGTTTTGAAAACTTTTACTCTTGATCGCTAACAAATCCAGGCGTATTGAAAAAAGTTCCACAGCACAAATGGACATCCTTATTATTACTGCTCAGCTGTGAATGACTTCCAGTGACTCCCTGGCCGGGACCGTGCTCCAAAGAGTGACCCCATGCCCTGTTAGGGTCCTCCCACTCCTGCGTTTCTAATGATGTTAATTGTTTTCACACGATTACCGACTGGAGCAACGCTCTAAATAACGTTTTTGCCAGGGGAAAATTGCCACTTTCCTCCAATCAGCTTATAAGCATCTTTATGTAATGCAGACCGCGAAACCTTAGTTTTGGCTGGGCAGCCTATGAAATGAGTTTAGTGTATTGAAGAGCTGCTTCTTTTGTTTATTAAGTTGCACTTTGTGGTCTCAGCATAGACATAAGGAGGGAGAAAAAAAATCAGACACTTTCTCTGTTCTTCACCAGTAGGGATGTGCTCACAAAGTTTGCATCATGCTCTTGGAGTTTGTGCAGATCTTTTCTTTGTTTTCCCTTTGTGTGGGTTTGAATCTCTGAAGTTTTGGTTTTGAACAACCCCAAAAACTCAAGGCAAAAATTAATCTGAAACCACTAGTTTTTTCCTGGTCTTGCATTAAAGGCCACTAAATTTCAACTTGTTTGCAATGTAACCATAAATCTGTGCGAAATGGGTCCCAGATTTTCTGGTAGTGCTTAGATACTATTGGCGGCTTTAGAAATACACAGAGAGCGAGACAGATAGACTGAGCTGGGTGGCGCAAAGGGTACTGAATAGCAGCGGGGTGCTGCAATTGGGATTGAGCTTTGGCAGAGCTGTATTGCGGCTCCAGGAGTGGAATAAAGAGAGACCTCGCGGGTGCATTAGCAGAGCTGTATGTAGGGGTATACAAATCTGCTGAGGGGCGGAAGCTGGGCTAGAAAGAGACATACTCGCTGCGATTATATTCCACATTCCCAGTTATCCAGCATATTAGCACATTTCTATAAACTTCCTACGAATTTCCCTAATTAACCGAGTCCCAAAGTATCACCGTTCGCTGCCACGTGACTCTTCTTTATCTTCCTCTCTTTTGTTTCGGATGAGATTTCGTTCTGATGACATGCCTGATGGCTTGAGCTCCCTCAAATTGCCCAGTGCCTCAGTCTCTGCTGTCAACAGCATGTCCCTTGGATTGCACCTTCACAGCTTTGTCCCAGAGGCTGAAGTGCGGGTGTGAAAATGCAGCTATTTATCTCTTTGTTCCTTTCACTTGCTGTTACCTGGGTAGTGCCAGTGGGTTATGGGAGCACGAGAACACCAGACTCCAGGGTTCCTTCCAGAGATGCTTTCTCTTCTGCAAATAACCCTTGAAAGGCCAAACACTGACTGTTTTTCATGCATAAGAGCAAGGGGTGAACACAAGCCAGCGGGGTCATTGATACATGGAAAGAACTAATCTGTGAGAATCACGTTCCTTCAAGGAAATCAATTACTGTGATGTGTATGTTGGTAATTTTCAACCTTAATCATGCTTGCAAAATTTGCAAGTGCATGCATGTATTTGTATGAACAGAAACCATGTTTCAGGTCTATTGTTTGAATATAAGGAGGGTGACCAGATGTCCTGATTCTATAGGGACAGTCCTGATTTTTGGGTCTTTTTCCTATATAGGCTCCTATTACCCACCATCCCCATCCTGATTTTTCACACTTGCTGTCTGGTCACCCTAAATATAAGAACCCCTCTCATTATAATAGTAGGATATATACCTATCTCTTAGAACTGGAAGGGACCCTGAAAGGTCATTGAGTCCAGCCCCCTGCCTTCACTAGCAGGACCAAGTACTGCTTTTTGCCCCAGATACTGAAGTGGCCTCTTCAAGGATTGAACTCACAACCCTGGGTTTAGCAGGCCAACGCTCAAGCCACTGAGCTATCCCTCCCCCCATATGAACCTGAGGTACAGGCAGAAATGTGACCAGAAACTTTAGGCCCAAACCACCCCTTTTAACTTTATGGAAGTGTAAATCCAGACCGTTCTCTAAAATGGGCCCAGCTCCCCAAACCCCACAGACTTGCAGGTCCATCTCTAATTCCAAGCTTGGATGCGGGGTTGGCAGCAAATTTCCAATCCCATCGTCCCCCACACTGACCTCCTCTGGGCACCCTTGTCAGTCAGGGCGTGGAGTGCGATTCCTGTCTGACGCTTTCCAGAGCGGGCTGCACCAAACCTGTCATTTGGCATGATGAGCAATGGCTGTGCACCAGCCAGCCCTGAATGGCCAAGGGTGACGCTCCGCAGGCGAATGCTATGAAAGAAGCCTTATGTGTTGGTTTTATTAAGCGCAGCTTTCTCGAGTAAAACAGCTTCTGGGGAACTGAAGCAGGAAAACTGCAATGTACATGAAAGGAATTGGCCAAATGTCCCCCCCCCTTTTTTTTTAACACTTTATGCTTGGAAGGAATAAAACAATACTCTGGCTTGAGGGCTTCCAAGACCCCATTCGGGGCAGTTATTATCAATGGGGATTGCTCTTTAAAGTCGAAAGTTTGCATTCTGCAGGGAGGCAGGCTGGTGCTGGTGGGATCTCTGTGATATAGTTTGCGTAATTAATATACATACAAGAGGAAGAAATTGAGGGTGAGGTTTTCAAAATCACGCTGCACTGACCTAACTCTTCTCCTATTGGCATCATTGGTGAGACTGACTCACATGGGGAGCAAGAGCAGAATACCCCTGAGCACTTCTAAAACCTCACCACTCACTAGCATTTTACTCCTTTCTTGTTCCCTCTCCATCATCATCCAGCTCATTCATTTCATTTCTTCTTCCCCCCCCCCCTCTCCCTGGGCAGAGGGGGCACTGGAAGCTGGGAAGCTGGGCACTAAAGCCACCCCCCCCCCGCCCGGTGTAGATTTTTTTTTTTGGCCAAAAATAATGAAATATGAAATATAAAACTGAAAAAATGCATAATGGAAATGGAAATGTGTGATGCCTCATAAGTGGTCTAGTGGGGATGGCTCCCATTCCCCATTTCTCTCCTGGGTTCTGGTGGTTCCTACTGTCAGACCCCATCTCATGGTGCACGATGGGAGATGGTGCATGGTGCATCCATGATGGTCCATGATGGCTGCGGTGCATTATGTGAGACTACATAGACATGATACAGAGCCAGGACAAGGAACAAAACAACTTACAACTTCAACTCTTTCTAGGGGATCAGAACCTCAGAGAACTTAGTCATAGTGTCTACAGGTACATTAGTGTCTGTAGTTACAAGCCAATTGGGCCAGCAAAAGCCAAAATTGCAGTCTTGTGTGTCTTTGTTTTTCTTCTTGTCTTCTCCATTTTTTTCATTATGCAAACACCATGGAAATATTATTTTTTTTTTTTCCAGTGACTCACGACAGCAGTGAGCAAGGCATCCATCCCATTTCCATTCCAAGACCCAGTGCATTTCCAGCAGGACACTTCCAGTGCGTTAGTTCCATGCAGATCTCCAGGCTAGCTAGATGGCTTCAAATAAAAGCTACCAATCTGTCAATTTAACACTGTTCTAGTATACTAATTGCTTACTGCCAGAGACACACACCATACTGTAGTTCATCTTCAGCCTCTGTGTGTAGTGCTGCTACACAAAATGATTTCAAGAAAACCCCCCAAACCACATGAAAATTGCCCGCATTCATATTTTATTACAAACCCAAGGCTGGGTTAGTGAAAACTTTGGGTCACTTTATGATCTTTTCCCATGAATCTTTAGCAATACAATGCAAAGTCTGTAATTTGGATGCAAAGCCAGGTGTGACTCAGCAACTTTGAAAGTCAGACTTAAACTCCCCGAGGAAGAGAGAAAAATATACAGATCAAAACAGAAGGAAATGTTTGGAAGAAGCCCTGGGAATGTTCTGAAATTGCCAAATTTTGCACATTGGGACCCAAGCTTCTACTTAACTTGTTCCAGATCCCAACTCCTCTGAAATATTGGAGCATTGAAATCCAACATTTTGGTTTTGCCTAGTATAGAAATGGAGTCAACCACAGAGTTTGGATCCTGACTCAACCAATGTGAACCTTCACAGAGATAAGAGCCAGGCATAAAATTTGGAGTCGGATTGAAACATTCCAACATTCAGGGGAGATCGTTCAGGGTTTGGATCGATCATCTATCTATCTATCTATCTATCTATCATTGGATAAAATGACAGAGAGAGTGATACTTTCAGTGGGGGAGATTTGGCAACATTTACACCCATTCCCAGACAGACACAAGCAAAACCCTCATTACAATCTCTTCATTTTTGCTACTTCTCTCTCAGAATGTTAGCAAGGGAACCTCAGGCCTGATTCTGATCACAGTTCCACCCGTATCAATGAGGATCAACTCCACTGATGCCAGTGGTGATATACTGGTATAAAAATGGCATGAGTCGATCAGAATCAGGCCTTGTATATTTCGGGAGGCAGTGTTGCGCAGCTGATGTGCTTTCTGAGTTAGCCACTCCAGTTTGCCAAGTGCAGACTCCCTGAACAAAGTTCCACCTCTGAATTACATTTTTTAGGCTGCATATTCTTTCCTTTCTCCAGCAATTTCCTGAAATAACGTTAGGGAAATGTGAAAATCTTGAACTTTTGAACCTCCCTGCAGGACGGTGTAAAGGGGGTGGAGCGGTGGCGGCATGGGGGAGGGGAGATCTGTTTTGTTTATGTGGTTTATTTTGGCCATGGGGACTGGGTGTGAGGGGGCGGGGGAAGGCTTACTGGACAACTACAGTTCAAGAAGTAGCCAGAGCTGAGCTGCCCCTTATTAATGGGTTGCTGTTTGGTGGGTCAGTGACTTGAGTAAGTGAGAGGATGTTTTCTTAGTGTGCAGACGAAGGGGGTGCCCGGTGGTGGGGGCAGTAGCAGGGGAAATAACACATTGGGATGATGAACGGTTCCTTTGGTTTTCAGAACGGCTTTGGCCATGGGGAGCTCTGTGCTGAGGAGGAAAGGGGGTGGGGGGAAAGGACGTCTGGAAAGTACTTTTCCCTCTGATGAACTTCAGGGCCTTATAAATCACTGCCAGGCTGCAGCTGCGAAACATGTGACCCTGGCAAACTAACTGTAGACCTTCCCTCCTCACCTCTTAAAGACACAGCACAGCTATTAGGCTTTCCCCGTTACAGGGAAGGGAAGGGAAGGGAAGGCTGCGGCTGGATGTCCTTGGCTCCATCTCCTTCAGGAACGCCAGAGATGGGATTGCACAGAAATGTGTATCTGCTGTTTTACTTAAACAGAGGTGAGCTTAAATCGAAAGCACAGTGGAAGGGTCGTCTTGCCTGGGATTCAAGAGTTCTGGGTTCTATTCGCAGCTCTGCCCCAACGACCGGGGGCAACTCGCTTAGGTGCTTTTGAAAATAGGACTTAGGCCCTTTTGGAAACGTGACCTTCATTTCCCAGTGCCTCAGTTCCCCATCTGTAAAATGGGGATACTAATATGTCCTTTGTCTAGCAGCTCATCTATTTGCAGTATAAGTGCTTCCAGGTAAGGGGTATAATTTTCAAAAGGGCCGAAGTGACTTAGGAGAATGATTCTCATTTTCTAAAGTGGCTTAGAAGCATAAGTCTCATTGCAAGCCAATGGAATTTAGGATCCTATGTGCCTAAGTCATTTGGAAATGAGATACATGCTTCTAAATCACTTAGGCATTTGTGACCACTATTACCCAAGAACCCTGTCTTAAACTATGTGCTTAGTACAGCTGAGCCTCAGTTCTGACCACTGGTATGTGTGTGTGGGGGGGTCAAGCAGAGAATCTGAACCCAGTTTCAGACCTGAATCTCCCAGCTGGTCCTTTTCAGGATGAATCATGTTTTGGTGTCTCTGTCATTGGAGTTTTCCCTTAGAACGATAAGGTTCAAATGAGAAATACGCGTCTGGGATGATCCAGAACATACTAAAATTCCTATTGCTTCATATGATGAGAGCCGAACTAGGCAAATCATTCCTTGTGAATCCTTCCCTGGCTCTCAGACTGCAGCAGAGCGCAAGGAAGGGCTAAGCCGATCACAGGGTGCTGTCTCCACCCTCTTTGCTGCTTACGGTTGTCAAGACACCTCATTTAAAAGAAGAACCTGGATGCCTGTAAATGCATTGTTACTGTTATCATCTCAGTAGTATCTGCTGGCCCCATTCTGCTTGGTGCTGTACATATGGTTAGTCAGAGACAGAAGCTGCGCCGCCGGGGACAGCTGAACATAGAAGCTGCCGCCGAATTGCCGCCACCGCGGAAACGCGCGTGCCGCCCTAATGGCACACGGACTGCCCCCACCGTCCGGGGTGGCAATTCGGCGCGCTGCTTGGGGGCAAAAACACAGGGACTGCCGCCCCAAGCACCTGCTTGGAATGCTGGTGCCTGGAGCCGGCCCTGCGTCAGAGAGGTGGAATGATATGCCCAAGGTTACACATTATAGCTGCGAACAGAACCTGGATCTCTTGACTCCCAGCCCAGGACCCTAACTACTAGACCGCGCTGTTCCTCTCTCTATTAAAAGCAGCTGCAAAAAGGAGAAGCCAGCATAGCAGCTATCAGGGAGCCAAACCACCCCAGCAGAACAGTTAAAAATGACTAAATACTTTCCTAATATAATTACGTCCCCATGCAAGCAATTGCCTTCATTGCCACAGGGGTGTGGCATGGATGATGGGAGGGGAATCTGCCCGCTCTCCGCTTGGCTGTCATTTAGAGTCACGTTCCATAATATAAGGTCAAGTGATCCTTTCCTCAGTGCTTTGCATAGCCGTTTAGGGAGCCTTAGCCCTGGTGAAGCCTGAGTAACGATCTGGCCCATAATGACCAGGAAGTAACGTGCACATTTGGGAAGGCAGACTGAAAAATACACACTCCCGGGGCCTGATCCAAAGTTCACGGAAGTCAGGGGGAGCTTTTCCATCGTCTACGTTGGCTCAGCCCCAGCAAGGGGATTTAAAGGCTTGTGTGCAAGAGGTTTCATCTCTCCAGATGGGCCCCCAGTTGCAACAATTATCCCATGTGATTTCCATGAGTCACCCACCTGTGTTTATTTTCAAAATACAGAATAAAGAAAGAGACTTGGTGATTTACATGGCAGAATAGATAAGTGGGGATTTAAAGAGAAAGGAAAATAGACTCGAGACGACCATGTAACATGAGCACGGATCCCAGTAGTGAGATTGTAATCAGACGTGTTAGGAGAAGCCGAGGCTTATTAATGAAACGGCTCATCTCTTTGTCAGCGGAAAAGGACCAGCCTTCCTCAGAGCAGCGAGCAACAGAGGGGATGGAAGTGCCCTGATTTCACTTGGCATTGCCACTGAGGGCGACGGGTCTGGTGCCTAACGAAGCTCTGGGCTGCCATCTTGCTGGCCATTTTGGCAGATTAATGACACTGACATCAGAAGGCAAAAGCAGGGCTACAGAGGAGGTGCATGTTTGCTAGGAAGGTGGATATTGCATTTTCCTAGCTGTAATTTCAGTTGTAGAAAGCAAGAGTTGGCTGGTGTGAATCAACATGGCTCCATTGACTTCAGTAGAACTAGGCTGAGGTACGCCAACCGAGCCCTGGCTCCAGTGTTTTTATCCACTCTCCAGTTTTGTAGCTAGGAGTCCAATTCTCTGCTCTCCCCACCATGAATTACAGGTAACGCCACTGAAATCCCGACTGCTGGGATAAATTGGGATAACTCCATTGAAGTCAATGTCCCCTCTCAGCATGGCCATAGGGATTATTCATTTTCACTCTTGGTCCACTGAAGTTATTGAAAGGCTGCTAATTTTGGCAGATCTGTCTCATGGAGTAAACCTGGTGTGAAAGGAGGAAAAGCCCGATATTCCCTTTCTTGAGCGTTTATTCCCTTTTTCATTCCTTGTAGTTGTGCTGAGATCAAAGGACAAATACTCTACGTCTGTGAAACATCTTTGATTTCAAACATAAATCCATCCATCCTTCTCTTTTAGGCTCTTCTACAGCTCCCACCATTATGGGCTCTCAGATCTGACAATACATATACCGGACCACTGCTGCATTATTATTAAGTCTCTGAACCAGACTCTTCTCTCAGTTACATTCTCATTACACCACTGATGCATAAGTGAGATCAGAATCCTGTTAACTGAGAGAAGGCTACTTTGGACAGGGTGCAAGCAGAGAAGTTGTACTGGGTGGAAGCAGAGAAGTCAGCTGGCATAGATTGTAAGGTCTTTGGGGCAGAAACTGTCTATTACTCTGTGTTTGTAGAGCACCTAGGACAATGGGACCATGCTATTGATTGGTTCCTAGGCACTATTGTAATAAGCAAGATTGATAGTAAACTCTTGATTGTTGAAATTCAAACACATTTCAAATGAGACACTATTTCATAGATCTGAAAATGCCCAAATCAGTGTTCTGTCTTGTATCTATCTATTGACTAGCTATCTACCCGTCCTGTTTATGTAGATTCTTATATTGATGCTCACTGCTATCCTGCTAGCTGTCTCGGTGGAGGTTTTTAATATAACTAGCGCTTAACAGCCACGGCGTCCCACCGTACATTCCTTCTGTCAACAAAAACAGGTTCTAGTGCCCAAGTCTGTCCATGAGCGGTTGCTGAATGAATAAGAGGAGCTGCATTTTCTCACATTGGAGACAGCGCTATGAGGATCATCTTGGGATATACGCTGAGTCTGTGAAAACCAAATGTTAATGATGATCCCACTTCTGATCTAATGTTTTGCAACCCGGACGCTTGCTTATTCTTGGAACAACCGAGACCATATAATGCCCTCAAAGTGCAGTCCCACTTCCCACTGGCATCGACAGGAATGGTGCAGCATGGATGGAGGGCACTGATGGATCAAGAGCATTGCTGGTTCAAGGTCATTGTCTGAGAATGTTCAAGACCCCCTTGGTGACTCAGTTCAGAACCTGCCCAGGGGACAGCAGCCATTCCTTTCATTCAGTGGCAGCTTGCCCCTGGAGAAGGGACATCCCAAAGCTGCTTTGTCAAAGGAGGAAATAGGAAAAAAAGAGGCTAGTGGCTGTTTTCACAAGGGGTGTTACAGTGAGTGAGCATCTTCTCCTGCTGTTCCACACTATTAATCTTGGAGGAAATCAGCTGGAAGCTGTGGATGAGATACGGGGCAATTACTGCATTGTGAACATTAGCTGCATTATTCTTAGGAGTTCACTCTGACTCTAGGGAGTTTACTCTCACTACTTAGAGTAGCAGAGTGCAGGCTGTTGCAAGATGCAGTGGCTGAGGAATGACCACAGCTGCGGATATAGGAAGACATCATATAAACCAAGAATTATGGGGTGGTTGGCTTTAGTTTAAGTTGTTTTTCAGTATTCCCTTTGCAACTGATGTAGTCCAATTCTTCTTGCTTGTGTCATTCTATAGAAAATTACATGATTGACAAGTTGTATTCCATTCAACTCACCACTGGCCTGATTCTCCTCTGAGTCAGGTTGGTGTGAAAATGGCCTTAAGAGGGGAGTCCGGTCACAGATATGGTGCCATTGCACCACAGGTTCAAATCAGCCCTTCATCCATCTCAGGTCGATAGTTTACTGGGTGGGGTCTTTCAGAGATGATCCAAAAGACTGGAGGGATGAGTTGTCTTTTCTTTATGAACATGAAAGATGGCCATGGCACGCTCCATAAGATTTGGTATTTTCCGCAGCATCCTTGATTTCAAAACTTTTCCCACACTGTGTTTTATGTCAATTGCCTGATTAGTGGCGACTTCCCTGGTTGCACAATTTCTGCAGTGTTCATGATTTGCTTTGGCTTTCAGGAAAGAAAAAGCACCAAATGTGAATAATGGCAATGATAGTTATTATCCAAACATTAGTTCCACGCTTCGGGTGGTAAAGGGGGCAGCTGTTATGATTTGACATGCTGGTGTAGTGGCGACACTAGGTGGCAGGATGGTCTGATGGTTAGAGCACAGGCCTCAGAATAAAAAGCTCTGGGTTCTAATTCCAGCTCTGTGACCTTGAGAAAGTCACTTCCCCCCCTCTCTGCCTCAGTTTCCCTATTTGTAAGTGGGCACAACACATAATATCCCCCTCTGATAAGGAATGCATTCTAAAATATCTTCCATTGTGCTACTCTGGTATTAACAGCTGTAGATGAGTAGCGCTGGGGATTACCTGGGCTGCTAGTCAGTCTGAGATTCAGTGGTAGAGCACCATTGGAACTTTATGGGACTTGGTATCTGAATGCCACTTGGTGCTAGAGTGCTTTATCCTGTCAGAGATTTGCCACGCTGCGTCCTGCTGTTTGCATATGCCCCCACGAGAGAACCCCCACCCTTTGCCATGGCACGTTGCATCAGTTCCTTCACAGTTTGTTCATGACTCTGTTGCAAGTGCTGGTCTGTCAGTGCCGAAAGGAGTGGGGTGGTAGGATGCTAGAGGTGACCCCTGCTTGCTGACAAATGTGGGAGGGGATGCTAGAGACATCCAGACAACTCCCCTACCTTTTTAGCTGCTGCTGCACTTTGAGCCTTGCTCCCTTGCCTGCCAAACTGGGGTCTTCATAACTGCAGGAGGTAGGGTAGCCTGAGCATAGGGTGTGAGCCCATGGCACAGAAGGGGTTAACTGCTATTCCACTGGCGAAGGGTTAGGGGGTGTGTGAACCAAGCTTTTCTATTTTGGAAGGGTCCTTTCTTTTGCAGCCCCCGACCTCTTTATCTATCCAGAGACCTCCTTGTATGCCTGGAATGCTGCAGTCCACTGGCCATTGACCGGACCTTTCCGGACTGGAATCACTGAAGTTATCCGACTGGACTTGGAACATCCTAATTAGGCCTGGAACCAATCCAGACATGAAAGCCCAGAGGCCACTTCCAGACCGGCTGTCATTTGCTTCCAGGCAGCTGCAGACAGCCTGGGGCTTCTGGGAGTTCTTAGTGTTTGGTAGGGGTCAGAGCCAGTGACCAAAAGTGGCAGAGCGCGCAAACAAAAATGACAGTACAGTAGTAATTAATATATTGCTGTCAGTAGCCACGTGACTCTTTTCATTAGCCTCAGGCAGCTACGTCACGGATGATTTGAAGGGGAAAGCATAGCGGTCGGATGCTGCTCTCCCTGACACATAAGATCCCTGAAGTCAGTGGGTTTTCAGGAAAGTAAAATCTGGTCCTGTCTCTTTAAAAGGAGCGCTCTGTCTAGCTTGCAGGAGGGGCGAAGGCGAATTGGATTTGGCAGCTGCCTTCCCTATCTTGTCAGGCCTCTTCCTGCAGCACGTAGGCACCCAGTTCTCAGGCTTGCTGTTCCCCCAGACCTCCAGCTGCGGTGCAGAAAGCGAGTGGGTGGGTGGCCGCAGTAGCCCTGCGGCCAGTGACTTGTCCTGGAGCATGCTCCAGTTGGCGAAAAGAGGAGCACAGTCGGGTGTTGTTATTCCTGAGTGGATGGGACTAGGACTGTGTAATTCCAGAGCAGGAATAGAGGATCCCTTGCTTCAAATAGCTGGCGCTTCCCTGAGATTTCAGGCGTCATGCTTCTGTTCTATAGGAGGTGGCTGATTCCCCAAGAAGACCAGGATCTGGGCCAAAGAACAGGGTGCTTGGGAGTCAATGATATGCCTTTTCTCTTTGCGCACCTTGTATTTTATTTTAACTCAAGGCATCCAAGTGCTTAACAGTTACAGCAGAAATGCTGCCTTCAGAGACATCACTCCACACTCAGCAATTCAAGAGATGTGCTCTGAGGACATCTCCCCCTCTCACCAAATTCTCTGGCTTGTTCCAGTGTCAGTGACTGGTTCAAAAGGCGGATGGCAAAGTATGAGCACTGCGTGCTCAGATGATTCCTGGGGGACTCGTAGGTGAGCAGACTGTAGGGTTGAGGTGAAGAAGGGGGGAGAGAGATTTTTATTGCCAAGGGGAGAAAACAGTCACCCGTGTAATAGAAAAGTAAATGGCATAAAAGGGGAGACCAAGGCTTGAAGTCAGTAAAGGTTGACGAGAAAAGGAAAAAAGCTCATGATGGGGGGTCATAGGAAACCCCACCTGATCCAGCACTTTCTCCTTTTGCTGGAGGTAGCCGTGTTGTTGGTGGCAAAGCAGGTTCAGGGGCTTTAAATGCCAGCTGCATAGTGGCAAGCAAGCACAAAAGTCAGCCATGTTGGGTCAATTAAACCCCATGGTGCCCAGGGAATGACTGTAATTATCTCACATGTGGATTAATGCATGCACGCTGCACCGTAATAGCATCTCTCTGGCTGGGTGTTTGTAGGCCAGCGTTCCTGGAAACTAGTCTTAAAGAAACTCCACCAGATAAGTCCATATTCCCCTGCTCTCCCAGGTCAGCTGCTCCTGCCGCTCGGGCCGTATGTACATTGCTGGTTTTCCCTTGCAGACATGACCGGCTGCTCTGGAAAATTCCTGATGTTCTTCTTAAACCACAAGCCCAGCTAAAATACTGGGCCAGATTCAACCCTGGTGCAGCTCCATTGAGTTGTGTAGAGTTGCACTTCTACCCCATTGCTGAATTGGGATGGTGGGACAGATCCTGGCCTCTATGTGCTATTCTAGGAGTAGGGACGGGCCATTAATATACAATAATGGGCCAGAGGAGAATTGTCCTGGTGCAGGCACAACACAGAGCCACTGTAAGAAGCATATGCTGCCTCCTTCTCAAGCTTTGACACAGATGGGGCTGGGGAATTGGTGTGCCCATAGTGTATATCGCTACAGGGATTCTGGGCCAGGCAGCCCCATGGAGGCTGCTATAAGTTAGCACAACTGGGGGCTGATCTACCTTAGACCAGGGGCCGTTTCAGGCCTCAGACTCTAGAGGGTGCGAAGATAGTGTAAAGCCTCCTTTCCCCCGTTCCTCCAGGCTGCATCTTTGGTGCTCAAGGCGTAGCACCAAATTTGAGCTTGTTTCCTTTAGGGGCAAATCTGGATTCCTAGCAAGCCAGGTGTAAAGGACGTTGGACCCAATTCTGTCCTCACTCTACATTGGGGTGGTTCCCAGTGAATTCAGTGGTGTTCCCATCCTCACTTGACAACGGAGAGCAGCCTAGGTGCATCTGTTTAAGTGGGTTGGGGCTGCTGTGTAGCAGGACAGCCCCTATAGTCATCGCCAAAAGTTAGACTCGTTTCTAAACAATCAGATGTTTTTCCTCAGGGGAAGAAAAGCAGCCACTCAGGAGATGCTGCTGTTATGGCTTCACTACCACAAAGCTGCAGATGCGAATCGTAAGCTCTTTGGGGCTGGACCCATTTCTTTGTTCTGAGCTTGTACAGCACCTAGTGCCGTGGGGACCAGGACTGGTACTCGAGGAACTACTGCAAT
Organism: Mauremys reevesii; assembly: GCF_016161935.1. Lineage (NCBI taxonomy): Eukaryota > Metazoa > Chordata > Testudines > Geoemydidae > Mauremys > Mauremys reevesii. Next base: position 18,564,690 of record NC_052641.1, read on the forward strand.
GCAAATATTAAATAATAAAAAGAGTAAAATCCTCACCAATATTTTAATGACAAGCAAAGCTCACCTGTCTGAGGCTAAGGAGGTGGGAGACCCCACCAATGAAGAGAGGGAAGAGCCCACCTCTTTGGATCTGCCACTGTTTATATCATTTTGGCAGTTTCCCGTCAGCTTTGACTGCCTCTGGCCGATCTCTGCAATCAATAAAAATAGCTTAGATTCCTGTAGTGCCTTTCGCCCCCACGGGGCTTGGAGTGCCAGTGAGATCTGTCAGCTGTTGTGGTCAACCTGATGACTTTTGGGGCCTTTTGAGTTCAGACCCGCTGGAAATAGGAGCCGGCTGGCTGTTGATGTTCTGTGGTAGCCTGAGACTTTGGTATCTGGACTCTCTGGAGTATGTGCAGAGAATATTGACAGCATCTTTGCCCCCCTGCAATGGATGGAGTGGGATGGGTGTTCTTTCAAGGGTTAATGGTGACTGTGATAGGGGTAATATGAGCTTTCAGCAGCTATCAGAACTCACTAGCACCAATCAACCCTGCACCGGTTGCTGCTGTAACCGATCTGTTTGCAGAAAGGGGGCCGGTGTTAAGTTGAGAGGAGAGTTGGGCAAGAGGAGGTCAGAAGGTCTGGGCCAAATTTTCCCTTGATTTGTTAAATCAACACTGCAATCTTCATGCAGCAGAGAGTAAACTTTCCTTTGTTGCCAGCCTCCTGATACCATCCCAGTCCAGGTGTGCAAGGTTTTTGTAATGCTTTCTATTTAACAGTGCAAATTCCTCAGCACAGTTGTTCTTTAGCAATTGCAACAAACACTGTGTTCCCTAGATTGGATTTAGAATAGTTTTTTTTAAAAACACACCTCCAGTTCTTCCTTTAGCTCCTTCCACTACTACAGATAGGGACACAGAGAGATAGCTACTGATCTAGCTCCCTCACAGTTAAATTACTATTATTGTTATCTACTTGTATTCCACTAGTGTTTAGAAACCCCAGTCAAGATCAGGGCCCCATTGTGGCAGGTGCTTTACATACACATAGTGAGAGACAGTCCCTGTCCCTAAGAGCTTATATTCTAAATAGAAAAGATAGACACAAGGTGGGAGAAAGGAAGGATTATTGTCCCCATTTTACAGATGGGGGACTGAGGCATGGAGTGATCAGATTTTCAAAAGACCTCAGGGCTCTCATTTAGGCACCAAAAGAGGCGGCCAGATTTTCAAAGAGCTCAGTACAATGGCTAAATGGCCCCATCTGAAAATCTGGACTTGAGTGTCACCATGAGAGCTGCTGGGGTCTGAGCACTTGGAAAGTCTGACTTCATGTGCCTTGCCCAAGGGCACAAAGGAAGTCTGTGGCATTCTTCCTCATTGGGAATTGACCCCAGATCTCAGTCCCAGCTCATTATACCTGAACCACAAGACTCTCCTTTTCCCCTTGGCTTTCTGTTGTGTAGCAATAACCCTGAGGAAGGCTGCTACTTATGCGCTGACGGCCAGTAGTTAAGAGTTCCTCTTTGCCCCAGCTTCAGAAGTGCATCTTCTCTCCATGTCAATCGATGCCCCTTCCCACATAGCTCAGTTGTGAGTTCTCTAGCCCAACAGATGTGAGTTTGAGTCCTGCCCAATGACTTGGGCCTGTACCTGCGGCTGACACTGAAGGAGTAGGGTATTTTGCTGTTGCGGATGCTGGACTTCAGATGAGGTGCTCAACCAAGCTCTTTTCCACCCAGGTCTAGTGGCTGCTTCAGGGGGGAACTGAAATCCCTGTATGAAAAAAGCCAGGTGTAACCCTAGTGTTGTCCAAATTTATTTGTGAGCTGTTGCTCAATGGCTGCTGTGTTCAGCTGTGCCGTCAGCGCCCGCTCCGCGTGTGTGACTCATTATCGTCAGGCCCTTTGGGATGTTACCAGTGAAACCAAATTCTGTTTGCTTCCAGCCTAATGTTGTCAGCTCCTCCTTGAAAAACCCAGCTCACTGAATCCTGACGCAGCGCCCCCTCAAGGGCCATTAGATCATTTCCAATTTGCCCGTCACCCATAAAACCAATTCAGTGTAATTAAAAGGCCATAAAAGTCCTCGACAACCCGTGGGCCCATGTTCTCGGCACGCTCCCCGCGGAGAACGGGTAGGCCCTAAAGGAAGCAAAGGGGCATGAGGGAAGCTTGGCCAAGTGGGCGCCACAGCGCATTGGTTTGGCTCTAGAGTGTCCTTGCAGGGAAGGCATCGATGGCCGGTGTCTGCAGGGCATTCCAGGAGGCTGACTGCATTGTAACTGCAGGGTTCCCAGTAAAGTTTGGAGGGCTGTTTATTTACGTCGCCTGTCTCTGCTACTAGCCATTCACACCCCAGGCCAGCGTGTAATAGAAAGCTAGTGCTAGCAGCTAAAGAAAGGACTCTGAGTGCCCCTTTCAGGCCATTTTTTCTCCCCATTTGCCTGCAGTTCTTACAGGGCTAAGTGGGCATCATTTCCTCCTCCATTCCCTTTCTTTCGCTCAAGCAGCTAATTTTAGCAGAGGCAGGAGAGGTGCCCCTGGGGATGCGGCACCCATTTGGCATCGGAACTGAATTGGCTCTAGGCTGCCATTTGGGATGATTGACAGCAGCGGCGCAGGGGCTCAAACCCTGCACTTCACCAGAGGGGAAAATTACAGGGTCATCAGCTGCCCTTAAATATAACGTCGGGCGTGGCACATGGTTGTGGAATGGACTCTGTCTCGCTGGGATAGCAAGGAGTGGGGCTCAGCCATAGATAATGGGACTAGGGGTGCTGGGGGTGCAGCAGCACCCCCTGGCTTGAAGTGTCTTCCATCATATATAAGGTGTACAGTTGGGTTCAGTGGCTCTCAGCACTCCAAATCTACAAATTATTCCAGCAGCCTGGGCTCAGAACTCTCAACACATGTTGGGTGGCACATCTGGAATGTACCACTTCCCTACCCATCACTTCAAAAGGACACGTGACCATGGTGCAAACAGCCCATACATACACATCATCTGGTGCTGTGTGGGCATTTCAGCACACACGCAATGCCTTGTGGGATGGAGGAGGACCATAGCTCAGAGAGTGGCAAAATTCATCCCTTGAAGTAACTCTATTCAGCTTCAGCGGAGCGAGCCTGGAGAAGGATTTGAGGAGGTTGACTCGGTGGTTAAGGGGGCTAGCCTAGGACTTGGAAAACTTGGGTTTCAGTCCCTGCTCCACCTGACTTCCTGTGTGACTTTGGGCAAGTCATTTAGCTGCGGTGCCTCAGTTCCCCATCTGTACAATGGGGATAATAGCAGTACCCAGCCTAGCCGGGGCGCTGGGCAGATAACTACACTAATGACGAGGAGCAGTTCAGATGCTGTGGTGGGGGGGGCCACATCAGTATCTAAGAGTGAAGGATTTGGTCTTTTGCTCTTAACTCAAGAGTCTCTGGGCCCAGAGTGCTACTGCACTGAGCCTGTCAGCTCCTCCAGAGGCTCAGGTTCCAATGGGACCTAGGCCCCGGGCCAGAACGGATTCTGACTGGGGGAGGTTACACTTTCTCATAGCTTCTGCCGGCCAAGCTCAATGCATGCACCAGGGGCTCCTTGCATCCCTCCATCCCTCCCCCGAAGCCACCCTTCCAGCCCCCTCTATTTCAGGGACTCACCTGCCACTTCCCCTCCCTCCCCCATGCCTGGGGGTCAGTGTGTTCCCCATTCCCATGTCCCCGGTGCAGTGCGGGACGGCCTGGGGGATGCAGTGACCGAGCTGGGGGCACCGAGCCTGGCACGGGGGCGAGGGGACGGCAGCACTCACACCAGCCTGTAAGTGTTCCCGTCAGCCCCTCGTGGGTAAGCTAGGTGCTCGTGTGTGTGAGAACGGACACCCCTTGGCTGTGGCAAGGCCGGCCTGGCAGGGAGGTTCTGGCAGGAGGAAGGGGCAGAACGGAAAGATGTAGGGGGCAGCTAGATAAGAGATGCTCTGGATTAGCGGACCCCCACTAACAGCAATGGCAAGTCAGTACAGTGTGGGCGCGAAAGGGTCACCGTATTTGCTCATTTAAAACCTGCCAGCCAGCCCTCTGCTGGCCCAGGAGCTCCCAGTGGCCCGCACTACACTGTCCCTGTTATTGCCTATTGCTGCCATGGGTTCCCAGCCAGTAAATTAGGGGCACTTTCTGAGAGAGGCTGACAGCAGAACAGAGCGCATTGTGAGAGCCAGGACAGCGCTGGCCCTCGAGGGATGAAATAGGAGCCTGTAATTTCTCAGGACTGTTGTGACATCTTTGCACAAGCGTGCGATTGAGTCACATTTGCTTTATCAGCACAATCCTTGTTTGCCTCAGTGCCTTCCCTCCTCCCCGCCCCACACCAGGGCTTTGTCCCATGATGCTCCTGGGCAGAGAAAGAGCCAAGTTTGGAACAGCCGGTTCTCTCTCCTTCCCCTCCCCCTGTTTCTCCTTCACATTGTGATTTCCTGTCTCTTTACGCTCCTCAGGCTTTCCAGTCCCTCCTGGTCCCCTGCTTGCTCACATTTCCTGCTCCTGCCTTCACCAGTCACCCACGCTCTCCACCCCTGCTGACCATGGGGCTAAGATCCTGTGGGCCAGATTCTCGCCTCAGTTACTGACAGCTAAAAAACCTGAGCGAGCAGCTCACTGGAGACCCCTGCTCAGCGCACGGCAGCAAGCCAACTCCCCCGCCCCCAAACCAAGTGGAATGGAGTCGAGAATGGGGTTGAAAACATTGTCCTGGATCCATGGCCATGCTGCTGCTTGGATCCGTGGCGAGATAAATAGGACACGTCTTTTGGGCGTAGGGAGCTTTTTGGAGGCTACCGCAGGCAAGTGAGGATCGTGTAAGTGCGGTGGGCCTGTAGGCTCCGGGAAGGAGCATGTGTCAGAATTTCCCAGTGACGCTCGCTGGGAGTTGCAGGAAGCGTGATTCTGGACTGTTCGTCCTTGAAGCTTTTCCACGTAGAGGTGGGAATAGCCCTGCCGGGCTTCCTGCTGAATCAGTGATTCCAGCGCTAGGCAGCGGCTCCCGGGAGATCCTGTGGGATCTGCCTGGCTTTTATAGACAGCAGCATCAAGCCCACGGCAATTAACTCTTCCGTGTCTCCTCCACAGCATCTTCTGGCAACTGTGCATTTTCAGGCGTCTCCTGACAGCTCACTTTTCGTGGATCTTTCCTTTTTAGTGAAGCATCCTGGGCTGCAGAATTCCCATTTAACAGAACTGGGAAATGAGGCAAAGAGAGGGAGGGGAGCCCCATTTTCAAATGTCTGCTAATTGTGGGTGCCTGTCTTGGGATGTCTTGGGGGGCCTGATTTTCTGAGGTGTTCTCCCACTGACCTTAACTGGGAGTTGTGAGTGGTTAGCACTTCCAAAAACCAGGCCCAGTAAGCCCCAGGTCACTTGTAAAAATTGTGTTTGAAGTGACAGAGTGAGTTTGTGGCAGAGCTGGGAAGAGAACACTCCCTGTCCTAGCCCTGTGCATTAACCGCCAGGTCATCCTTCCTCCTGGCACTGCTCTGTTCTAATTTTAATCCACCCTGGTCTGCCCATTCCTAAATTGTATCTGGAAAGCAAAGAGGAGTGAGGTAAAGAGAGAGAGAAAGCACTGAAGTTGGATGGGTTGATGTGTGAACTAGAGGTGGGCAAAATTTTGTGGCCATAACTTTTTTTTAGTGAAAATTTGTAGATTCATTGACACCAAAATGTTTTGCGATTTCATGTGGATTTCTCTGAATTGTTTGTATAAAAGAAAACCAACCAAACAAACAAAAATTCAGAAAAAAATATCAAAACATTTCAAATTTTCGGCTCAAAATGTTTCCATTTTTAAATTTCCTTCAGCTTTATCTTTAAAAAAATCAAACCTGTTAAAAACTCTTCAAAATCAAAAGGACTTTGGGTGGAAGAAAACGTTATCAAAACCAAAATAATTTTTTTTGGACTTTCTGATTTGCTGAATTTTTTTAAAAAAATTCTTCTTCGGTTTGACCCAAAACACATTTTTATTTTTATTAATTTTTTTTCTGAATTGTCAGCAAGCCTAAACCATTACTTGCGCAGCTCTAGTGTTGACAGCTGTACCACGTGCCGCCACAGTATTGCTATTTAGTCATTCCCTGGAAATTTGGGGGAAGGTCCTAAATGAAAGACATCCCTGCCAGCTTCCATTTCTTGATTGCGGGGATTTTTATGTAGCACCTCCCCCCCACCCCCGTTGTCCTTGTAGGAGACAAGCAGATGTTTCATTCATCCTTTATGGCTGATGGGATTGGAGCTGGAGGAGGGAGAGATTAGTGTACAGTGTTACAGTGGAAAAGCACCTAATCAGTGCTGTAATTTTATTCCCCATCCCATATAACGTCGGCCCAGTAAGCTGAAACTGGTAGGAGGCAACATCTAACATTTATAAAGAGCGTGTGTGTGTGTGTGTGTGTGTGTGGTGCGGGGCCTCAGGTCATAGCGTGTGGAGGATTAGAGACCACAGACTAAGCCAAGGCTGATTTTCCTAGAGCTGGGCAAAACTTCCATAGTGAGACCCAAACGTTTTGCTCCAGTCCTGAAATGTACATCAGTGTCTCGCATGTTTTACGGAGCCCAGGGTAGAGTGCCGAATAGCCTGCGTTTCAGGCACGCCTAGTGCCACATGTAAGAGCGTGGGGTGAGAAATGTTGTGGCCTCATCAGCGTTTGGTTTTGCGGTTGAGTTTGTTCAAAGTGAAACTTGGTGGGTGTGAACCCACCCGGATCAGAACTCTGGGGAAATAAAGATTCTCACAACCCCCGTGGAATGAAGTGGTGACGCTTACATAGCAACCACACGTTGGAGCCGTAAGAAAACCACTGGATGTCATAAGAGTTGGCAGCCCTGCAAGGGAGCCCTGAACTTCGTGGGTCTTTGTTCAGTGGCTACTGAACGCAAATGTCGATGCTGGGACAAAGACAAGTTGGGAGCAAAGCCGTTGAGTGCATCCTGGCTTAATGTGGATTTCAGGCTCCCGAGTCGCTTCCAGCACGTGGATGGCTGGTGGGTAGTCGGAGACGGAACCTCATGTCGATTCTGGCGGGGGGGGGGGCACTTCCCAGTCTTGGGTCGCCAGGCCAAAGCCATACGAATGTCATCCCACCGTACTGCACTGCAGTGTAGTTGGGCCAGAAGATCCCCCTGATTCCTTGATCGCAAATATGGGCTGGTCTTATGGGGAAGAGGCCAAACCAGAATATGGGAACGTGCACTGGAGGGCTCTCTCCCGAAGGGGCAGTCAGGCAGGTTTGCTCATATGTCGTATGATGTCCAGTCACAAGCTCACGTGAGACCAGCTGCAGTTTCTCCCATGGAAGTTCTTCCGTGTGACTGATGTTTGGAACCATGAGCTGGAGAGCAGAGGGGCAGATCTTGGCCTCACCCCATCCTACCACATGTCTGAGTGTATTTAACTGAGCTTCTTTAAAAACAGAGAGAGCATTTCATTGCTCCAGGCTGCCTCTTCATATCGTCCTTAGCCCTTGTCTGGCTGTCTCTCTCACAAACACACATGTGGTTTGGGTAGAGATCCGAGCTTTCCGACAGGCTCACAGAAATTGGCTGTGACCTTATTGCCACAGAGAAAGCTGCTTCCGCCTTTCCTTGTAGGATGGGACGAACTCTGGGGGGGAACTGCATGGAGCTGCAGTGGTTGGAGGCGGTGGGACTGATTCTGTTCTTAGCTGTGCTGGTGTAAATCAGGAGCTGCTCTCCTTAAAGACAGTGGGCCAGAATCTATATAAATAAAAGACTCCAAATAAGCCCACTCTTCGATGCTTGTCTCTCATCCGGCATAAAAGTGAAGTCCTGACCCCTTGTGGTCATTAAATACCTGGAGGCAATTTTCACATGAATGCTGGGGTCAGCTCTGATGTTCTGGCCAAATTTCAGTTCCCTCAGCTGTGTTCATTCTGAGTGTGTTGAATTTTTTCCTACAGTGTCACAACTCAGTACAATAGTCGTTGCTGCTTTCTCTCCTATACCATTGTGTAGTGTTGGTGTGTGCAGTAGGCAGCCGCCACAGTCTACCCCAGAAATGGCTGCATTTTGGTAATCCCTTAATGTACATTGGCAAAGTTTGTCAGCCACTTTAGGTTCTTTGGATGAAAGGCATGCTAGAATATAGCAGCCTACAACAACAATATAGTTGTTATTGCAGAGATTTTGGGAAAATGAATGATCTTTAGTACATGCTATGGACTAGATTTTCAAAGGAGCTGTGCTCCCATTTAGGCCTAAAATAGGTGACCAGGTTTTCAAAAGCTCAACCCGTTGGGTGCGTGATGAGTGCTGAGCTCTTTTGAGAATCTGACTGTGGGTCACAACGAGAAGCGCAGGCCAAGGGGGAAAGGAGTCTGAGCCTTCTTGAAAATCCCAGCCCTTGAAAATTGGCCTCCAAATGCTGCAGATGTTATGTGCAGTGGGTTGAATAAAGGAAGGGAGTGGCCGCCCAAACTTAGAATTTCCTGCTGTTTAATACCCAGAATTCATCTGTTTTCTGACTAGAGGAAGAGAGATTGAGAAAGATTTAAAAAAAGGAAGAGCTGGGGTGTGGGCTGCCTTTCAAATCTGTGTTAGTTTCCGGGTTTGGAACTCCCGGGGTTAGCTGCAATCCGCGTGTGGGACTTCGAACAGAAAGCCTGACGCACTCCCTCCCCATTGAGACCACAGAGAGATGTAAAACTGAAGCATCAGGCAGCCTTTCAGATTTCCCGGATGTCGTTTCTTTGCCACACAGTTCTGGTTTTGCCCCGGCGAATGCAGCCTTCGTTGGCTGCAGGAAGCCCAGGTAGAAGAATCCGTTGTGACTTGATTTTTCACATCCTCTCTGTGTCACATCAAACTGCTAAGCCATGCAGCTTTTGATGAAAGTATTCGATCAAGGCCAGGTCTACACTAGAAAAGGTTTGCCAGTGTAGCTAGACTGACAAACCATGATAGCATAGATGTAGCTTATACTGGCAAAAGAATGCTTTTGCTGGTATAGCTTATACCAGTTCAGTGAGCTAAATAAGCTGGCTGGGCAAAAGCATCTTTATGCTGGAATAACTGTGTCTATACTAGGGCTTTGGCTGGTATCGAAATGTTATAACAAACTCACCCTCCTAACTGATGTTTTGATACTGGCAAACATTTCTAGTTTAGACCCGGCCTCAGGGATAATAAGGGAACCCAGTCCAGAGACACCCAATAAAGGCAACACACAACAAAAAAAGAAACACGTCCAGTGCACCACATGACAAAATGAGCTTCAGGGATCAGTTTTGTTCAGCGGCTTTCAGTGCGTGTAACTCCAAAACAGCAGCAAACGCAAGGGGACCTGCACATTCGAACACCCCCCAACATTTGGTGGAACTTGGATCGGGCTGTGACTTAGCAGCAAGACTCTAGTAACCTGTGCAAATGGGTGTGAAACGCTGGGGAATCAGAATAGTGGCATTTCACGTTCACTTTGCACCGGTGTGAATGGCAGTTAGAGCTGGCTCACACATGGAACAATACTTAGTGTAAATCTGTGCAGAAATCGTGTCCCCTTTTTTCACTGAACATGTTCAAAATTTAAATAATTTCAATTGGCTCTAACAAGGACATAATGAGCAAGGCAATAGGGAAGGTTGGGGAAAGATGGCCCAGTGGCAAGACACTAAGCCGACTCTTGGCTAGCAGCTCTGCCACTGATTTCTTGTGTGACCTTGGGCAAGTCCGTTAGCCTCTCAGTGCCTCATCTGTACCATGGAGATAATAGTGCTGCCCTGCTCTGCCTCCCAGGGGTGTTTTGAGGATAAATACATTAAAGACTGTGAGGTGTTTAGTTATTAAAGTGATAGGAACCCATATGAGTACCCAAGATAGAAAGAGTCAGGTCTCTTATCTCTACAATAGGTCAAACCTAACCTCCTGGATCTAAACATCCTTGAACTTTAGGAAAAGTCCAGTCCAGACTTTGTGGCTTGTGGCTTCATGATTAGTTTAAAAAAAAAAAGAGAAAAAAATAGAATTTTATTGCAACTCATTTAGCTGCCTAACAGACCCAACTCTGATTTCTAACTGTTGTGGGGAGCCTTGTGAATATGTAAAGATCATCCGTGCTTAGAAAAGGAAAGCAGAGAGAGAGAAATAGCTGCAATTTAAGGGTAGGGAGCGGGAGGGGAAAATGCCTTGATAATGTATTTCTTTGATTTAGAAACAGGCACACATAACACAGAGTTTATTTTGGTCTCAAACTAGTCATACAAAACCGTTTCCAAATGACAGAACTGCATAAGAAAAATGAACAGTGCGTACCAGGCGAATAAATAATTCCCTTGTTTAACTTAAAATGTGCTTGGAAAATGCTCCCCACACCCAACCCTCTTTTAGCCACAGTCCAACCAGTGCCCATCACTTTTGTGTTTACTTATTTTCTGACAGTTTTTTTTTAAATGCAGAACTGAATTTTTGGAATTTTTTTTTAGCTATCTAACTTTGCACATTTATATGGCCCCCATCACCACAGTATCTGAGCACTGCACAACCCTGCTGTGAGGTGGGAAATACTATGTCCCCATTTTACAGACATGCAACTGAGGCATAGAGAGACCACGTGACTTGTCCACGTCTGTAGCTGAGCAGGGGAATGAACTAGGGCTATGTACACATTACAGCAGGGGTTCTCAAATTGGGGGTTGGGACCCCTCAGGGGGTCGCGAGGTTATTACATGGGGGGTCGCAAGCTGTCAGTCTCCACCCCAAACCTGCTTTGCCTCCAGCATTTAGACTGGTGTTAAATATATAAAAATGTGTTTTTTAATTTATAAGGGGGGGGGTCGCACTCACAGGCTTGTGATGTGAAAGGGGTCACCAGTACAAAAGTTTGAGAACCACTGCACTACAGCTTAAGTCGACATAAGTTATGTCACTCAGGGGTGTGAATTAGCCACCCCGGAGCAACATAACTTACACCGACTTAGCTACTGCCATGTGCAGGGGCTGGAATGATTAAGCTGATGGGAGAGCTTTTTCCCATTGGCTCAGAGCAGTTGCATCAGTGCTGCTGTAGGAATAGCCTAGGTCTGCCAAGTCAACACCCTAACCATTGGGCCACGCTTCCTGAGCACCTCCAAGTGGTGCACTCCTACATCTGCCATGTTAAAGCAGCCAGGCACAGCCTACAGTCTGGCACCTGGGTGTATACAAGACGTGGAAACAAAACCTTGGTCATTAGCATCCCCACAAAATATACCCTGAAACCAAACAGGATGGGTCTGGATTGGGGCATAACAGTGCCGTGCCTGGGGGGCGAAATGGCTGTTTTAAAATGTGGCTGTACAATGATCCCGCAGTGGAGTTATTTGTTTTAAGAAGGATTTGGGTCTTCTCGGTACGTACAACAGGTGGTTTCTTTTTTAATGGAATACTTACAACATGGAGAGTTTATTAACATTCTCAAGGCACCGTGTGGAGAGAAACCAACTGAGAGAGGGAAAGAGAATAAGAGAAAGGAAAAATAGCGGCTCTCCAGGGTGAAGATCAGTCAGCAAGGGAGATGAGAAACAATTGCATTCAAAGGCTGCCACATTCGTCAAAGCACCACATGCCCTTGTGTTGGGTCTGGCATGACTTGTTGGCCCAGTGCTGGTAGCTAATCCTCCTCCTGCCAGGGTGCACTCTGGCCCCAGAAGCCTAGAGGATAAGAAAGGCCTGTACCTGCAGCCACTCAAGCCCACAGCCAGCTGCAGTCACTAGTGAGTTTCCTCCTGCTAGTTGCTCTGTGCATGAGGCTCTCTGATGCATTTTGACTGAGCATCCTCCTTGGATGGTGCTGACCCAGCTAAAGGGGAGAGAGAAAGAAGAGATGGATGACAAAGAAAGGAGAGAGAAGAGAGACAGACGCAGGAACCTGTCCCAGGCAGGAGCGCCCATACATTCTTTGTCATTAGGTCAGGACCTCCATGTATTTTAATTGCACGGTTCACTAATAATTACAAACCCACCCACCAAAAATAAGAAATAGGTTTGTGCCTTGTAATTGCATGACTGCTGCTGTGCTGGTAGCGTGCCAGATAAAGGATGGCCCTGACCTTCAAAGATATAGTCCAGAAAGGGTGAATTTCCTGTGGAATTTGCCATCCTCTTCTTGACTTTTCATAGAGGCTGTTGTGTGCATAAGGAGTGAATGAACCTTGGTGTTGCTTGTCCTTTCCCCCTACTATAATAAGAATTTAAGTCCTTTAGAACATGTATTAAATCCCTCTTTGAGCCTATGGTTTTGAGCAACAGGTGTTGATAAAGGAGAGAGCCAGGGAAAAGCTGGGCAATCTCTTCCTCTGGTGCTAACACCCATCCCCAGTGCAAGTCACTATGTGCCTTCGTGACCGTCTGGGGTACAGAGACTCACATTCACGGCTGAGACTATTTTCCTTGGGAGGTTGCTGCTGTAGCATCCTCACTGAGATGAGAAAAGGGCTTCTTTGGATGAGAAATGCATTTCGAAAGCTGCATAAGGGTTTTGTCAGGTCAGCTGTGGATTAAAGGTGTTACGCACACAGCTCGCTACTTCAGCTTCCTTGATGCCCTGAGTCATGATTTTCCCAGGACAGAACTTTGCTGCTGGAAATGGTTATGCCAAGGGCCTGGTAACATCTGTGTTAGTCTAGAGTGGACTCTTGTTGGGTTTTTTGCGTTTTTTAGAAAAAAGATAAGAAAAGAAAAAGCAAATGCGAATTCAGTGCTGGTGAAACATTCCAGACTGACGTTCTTGGAGATCGGCATTTCATAGACTTTAAGGTCAGAAGGGACCATCATGATCATCTAGTCCGACCTCCTGCACATTGCAGGGCACAGAACCTCATCCGCCCACTCCTGTAATAGACCCATAACCTCTGGCTGACTTACTGAAGTTCTCAAATCACGGACTGCAAGTTACAGAGAATTCACCATTGACACTAGTTTAAACTTGTAAGTGACCCATCCCCCATCCCCCACCCAAGGTCTCTGCCAATCTGACCACAGGGAAAAATTGCTTCCCACCCTCAAATATGGCGACCAGTTAGACCCTGAGCATGTGGGCAAAACTTAGCAGTCAGACCTTGTATTTTTGCACAGAGCATGTACAGTGAAAGGCAATGACATCCAACCTCCCTGTCAATGTGCCTTAACCCAAGCATGGAGAGAGCCCTTGCAGGGGTGAGTAACTCAGTCTCAATGCTCTATTCAGTCCTTGGTCTTTTGGCTGAGAGTGCGAACAAAGGGGACAATTAGTGTCGTGGTTTTTGTATGACATGGGCACTGCTCTGTTGGGGCTGACTAAGACCCCCCAAATCCATTCTACACGGCTCAATGAGCAGAGGTCAGTCTCTACCGACCTAGACTGGGTTCCTAACCGGTGACTTGGGGGCATAAGCCTTGTTACCGAGCCCTTGAGCTGCTCGGCTCTTATCGCACCTGTAAGAATCAAGATCCCGCAGTCTCCTATGAGATCAGAGGTTTATTGATCCTGGTGAGGGAGTGGTGACTGTGAAAAATACACCTGACACCTGTACCCATCCACATACACAAAAGCGTGTGCACGAGAGCTGGTTGGGAAATGGGAAGTGAAATTAATTGAAAGTTTCCTTTCCCTTTTTTATTGTTTTAATGAAAATTCCATGTGCGGTGAAATGTTATTGATCATCCCCTGTTCAACCACCTCTTTAAGACTAGCTGTGAGACAGCACTAGGCAAGATAGCGATATTTGGATTAGGATTTTAAGCACCCAGAGTTCAAGGGCTGTTTGGTTCCAGGGGTTGAGTCTTTCCTGTTATGAATAGAGAGGCCTTCTAAAAAATTCAGATCTGGTTCAGATTTGAAGAAGCATGGTTTTCTCTGATAAACACACCTGTGCAAACGTGAGCACAAATGAACAAAACACACGTGTGCACATGTCCCCAAAAGTACACAAACCCACAACACGTGCACACAAGAACCAAATATATCCACGCGTATGCAAACAACGGCCATGTATGTGCACATACACAATACCCTTGCACTCAAACATGCACATACAACACGTGAGCAGAAACATACCCAAACAATGCACAGGCATGCATACATGTACACAAACCCACACATTCATGCACTCACACTTAGGTTTCTCGTCCACACAAAAAAAATTGTCTTCATTTTCTTGGTGCCTAGATGATTTTCTCCAGACCTGCCCCAGAAAACACGCCCAGTTCCTCACTGGGTGCCTGGGAATGTGTCTGCTTGGAAAGCAATGTGTAAACAGGATGAGTAATAGAAGCCGGTTCAGGAGAGTGAGTGTGTGTGGTGGCCGGGGAGGGGGGATGTTTTGCTTTTGGTTCTAATTTTACTGAAAGGTAGCCGTGTGTTTTGGGAAAGGCGCTTGGACAGCAGGCTGGGGCCAGCGAGCTCTTTGTTTTCTGTTAGCGTTCGCTGGATGTGGGCTGATCTCCAGTAACCTGCCCATGACCTTCCCCACTTCGTGCATTTGCCTTAAATATTCAGGGCCTTGTTTTAAAAGGAAAGACCCTCCCTGCCCCTCACCCAGCTTCCTTTCCGTCGCTCTCCTTTCAGTTCACCAGCCTTTTCTTTTCTGCTGCGCACCTCTTAGGAGCTGATAAAGCCTGGATCCTCAGCTCCATCTCTCCAACCTAGCATTCTGGGTGGTATCAGCCAAAGCGGGTCTTGTCCATTCCTGGCTCCTTTGGGGCCTGCCTGGGGGTGCTCAAACTGCTTGGTCGCAGTTTCTTGCCGTCCTGCCCATGATGCTCCTCTGTTTATCCAGCTAGAGCCCAGGCAAGGGCTTCGTCTATGCTGGCCTACCCAGGTGCCTTAGCCCTGCCCTGGCGGGAGGGATGCTCTCTAAGGCTGAGAGAGGAGCTCAATCCTCACCCTCTGCCAAAGCATAAATCACCATAGGTTACCCTGACGGATGGACAGATTGATCGGTGTCCAGCCAAGTTGGATCGACAGACATAGAGAGAGCCATGGCTGTGATAAGTAGTGCCACTGCGGTAGTGTTTTTTGCCATGTGGAGACTTGTCCCTTGGGGAACAGGGCTGACACCCACTGAACTCATTTCACATTGGGGCTCGCGGGGGTATGGAGGGGGAAGTAGAGGGTGGGGGAGATGGGCCTTATCCTGACTAGAATCCTCTGGCTGGCTCTTTGGTGTAACTGTCAAGAGTGGCTCATAAGGCTGGAAATGGGGAAACCCGTGGGACGCTTATAGGGGGCCGCCCTGGCTGGAACGTCTTGTGAGATGTGCAGGCTAGAGTGGGAGGTGGTTCGTGGAGGTGGCTGGGAAGAACACCTCAGTCAGACTCATCCCGAGTACCCACCACACAACAGAGGACCTGGGCGCCTCGTGGCAGGAAGCATCTCGGCTCCACTGCTGAGGGCTTCTGTTGTTCTGCCCCTGCTCCCTTTTGCATTCAAGTGGTTCGTTGTGCCGCTCATCTGGTTGGTTTATTAGCTCCTTTCCCGCCATGCCCTTAGCAGTGCTCTGACGGCATACATTACTGGAGCAGTGCCTCTGGGAGTCAAGCGGGTTGAGCCCATGGGAGGAAATGGAGCAGCCTGCGTTCCATCCCGGGGTGTGCCGGGGAAGAGTTAGAAGAGCGGACTAGAGCAGTACTGTTTTTTCATTGCTAAGTCAGTGTGAGCCTCTGTCTAGCCAAACCCCAGAGAGGTGGATTTGTATTGTTATCCCTGCTGTACAGCTGGGAAACCTGAGGCCTGGAATACACATTGACAGTGCTCAGGGGTTGTGAAAAAAAATTCACACCCCGAAGTCCATAGTTGTGTCGACCTAGTCCCCGGTATAGGCACAGCTAGGCTGATGGAAGAATGCTTCCATCAAACTAGCTACCATCGCGTGAGGAGGTGGAGTTCCTACAGCAATGAAAAAACCTGATCTCTCGCTATAGGAAGCATCTACATTACGGCACTACAGCAACACAGCTCCAGCTCCATAACTGTGCCATTGTAGGGTAGACAGGGCCTGGGGTTCAGAGAAGTTAAGTGATTTGCTTAAGATCGCTATTCCCTGGGTGGGGAGCATGATATCGTGGCAGAGTCAGGAGACCTGAGTCCCGGGCCTGTGTTATATAACACAGGACCATCTTTCCTTTGAGCTGTTTCTGAACCAAGTGGCAGAGCAAGAGAGCCCTCCCTTGATCCGTGTTAAATGCCTGCAACAAATTCTGAAAGCACAAGAAACTTGCCTGGGTTCATGCTTTGTTGCAAACTTGTCACTCCACCCAGATTCCACAGAGGGGTTGCCAAGGTTCCCAGTCCCGGGGCCAGTTGGCGATTTTGCACCGAACCCCGGTAAAACCGACAGTGTCAAATGCAAACCTGGAACTCGGGGGGAAGAGGGGAGGCATGAGGCCCTCCATGGGCTACATCCAAATGAAAAGTACACAGGGACTGAAACCCTGACACTCACCCAGTTCATCCCAAGTTCGGATGGTGGAGCGTGGGTGATGATGAGGAGGGGATTTATGCCAGGAACTTCCAGGCATCAGACACTGGGCGTGGTCTTGTTTTCTCCACTAGCCCAGGGCATTAGTGTGCATCTGGGACCCGGGCCACTGTAGGCCAGGCATGAGTGTGCAGGGTCGGATCACTTGTGCCACATGCTGCATCCTACACGTTGCACACCTTCTCCCAGTTGCGAGGAGTCCAGGCTGGACTTTCCACAGCCACCTGTCCCATGATGTCACAGCAACCAGCAGGAAAAGAAACCTCCATGGAAGATGTTGAAACTTCAGCTGCAACGCAGGGTTTTGGAGCCTAATCCTTTCCCGCTTTTGTGTTCGAGCATCCTGGGAGCCAGTTTCTGCCCTTGGCTGGGAGGTTTAAGAATTATCTCCTCAGGGAGGGAGCCTCTTTCTTCACATTTGTAATCCTGTTATGTCTACAACTTCGCTGCCTGCCAGACACAATGGGAACCAGCCTACAAGGGATTACAAAATGGGATTGGAGCGCTCAGCGGGGAGAGGACACAGCAGTCCTTTGTCTGGCTTGTTGCTTGGCTTGAGAGGGCCTTGCTGCATGACGCCCCATTGTGATGCCTCTTCAGGCAGAGGGATTCCCTAAGCAAGCTTCTGTGTCCTACCTTCATAGAGCCGGCCTGTAAACAGGCCCTGGTCACTGGTCAGCCAGGCAGCCAATGAGACTTTTTGCGGCAGTGTCAGCATCTGAATTAATCAGGTTGCCCAAACAGGCCTACAGGGGCCAGTTCGACTAGTGGTTAGAGCACAGACTTGGGACTCAGGACTCCAGGGTGTCTGTTCTTGACCCTGCAGCTGACTTGACATGCGAAGTTTGGGGAAAAAACGTCACTTCTCTAGCTCTGTTTCCCCCGCTGAAAACAGAGATAATATTTCCTTGCCTGCAGTGAATATCATCTGACTGACTGACTGACTGACTGAATGGGCAATGGTGAAACATTTTCAGATGAGAGTTGCCATAGAACCACGAAGTATATTTCTTTGTGTCTGCAAAAACTTGTATTCTATTACTCAGAAACCCCCCGGCACTATATTGACATGGCATTCTGTTTATTAAGGGTCAGAGGGCTTGCTCTCTGCTCATTGGTGTTGTTGAGATCACATTCAGGCCCAGCAGATGGTCTAGTGGTCTGAGCCGGGGACTGCCTCTCTTCTTAGATGGGCGTACGTCAGCAGTACCTCTGAAGCCAGTGGAGTTACAGTGTTGTGACATCGGTTGAAGAGAAGAACCCGCCTGGGGAGTCAGCTGCTGGGTTCTCCTCCAGCCCAGCTGTGCAGCTCTTGGGCAAATCACAAAAGACAGTGTTTCCAGAAGCGTCCACTAATTTGGGGACTCCAAAAAATGGAGACACCCCAAATCAGTGGCCACTTTTGCAAATTTGAGCCTTCCTGTCTCTGGGCCTCATATTCTGCAGGGATAAAACTGGGACAACAAAGGTGGGACCAGGCCTGGATTAACCAATGTGCACTCAGTGGACTTGCACAGGTCCCCCATCTCAGGGGTCCCCCGACCACTGGCTGGGGGTGACCGTGCAGCCTGGCACATATGGTCACAGCACCACTCAGGTTTGGCTTGGGTCATATAACCGGGAGCGGAGGAGAGGAGACGAAGGCCAAATTTGAGTGAAGGTGGGGGCCCCTCAATTTCCATAGTGCAGAGGGCCTCAAAATTCGTTAATCCAGCACTGGGAGACGATTGTAGATGCAATCACACGTCTAGGCCAGAGACAGCAATCACATGGACTCAGGCTTGGGGTTTCTTCTTAACTCCCCTCTCTCACCCTCAAATGGGGACTGTCTGAGGTGCTTCCCCAGCAGCCAAACACCCTGTCATGCGATTTCTCACCACAGCCTTTGGAAAGCACCGTTAAGAGCCCTTCTCTTCCTTGCTGTTTCTCAGGCAGCATGACAGGATGAGGAGGAAATGTGCCAGGAATGGCTCCGTCTCCTCTCCATAGAGTTGGAGTCTATTTTTAAACATCCCCCCACTCTCCCGGGACTGCAGAGCAGTTGGGGGTGTGGGGACACTGCTCACAGAACACTCCCAAGCAAAGTTGAATTCCAGTTCAAAGTCCTGAAAGAGCATGGAGTGACCCAGGGAAATGCAAGCCAGGCATAGGAACCTGGGCAGCCTGTGCTCATTGGAGTCCATGAGCAAACAAACGCTCCACCCCACAAACACGTACCATGCAAACACAACTCCCCTGCACACACATTTCCACCGCACAAACACACAACTCCCCTATCTATCTCACACACACACACACTTACTTCCTCCCCACAAACACGTACCATGCAAACACAACTCCCCTGTCACACACACTTTCACCCCACAAACAACAACACACAGCACCCCATCTATCTCACACACACACACACACACTTCCGCCCCACAAACACAAACACACAGCTCCCCTATCTCACACACTTCCGCCCCACAAACATACCATGCAAACACGCAGCTCCCTATCTCACTCACATACACACACGCACCCCTCCTCCACATACGCATGTGCCACACAAACCCACACTTTCTGCCTTATGAACACAAACCATACCCCCCCACACATGGACACAAACACAAACACAACCCCTCCTCCCCTACATGGATACATAAACACACAACCCTCCCAAAATACCACACAAATAGCCCACATACAGAGTGGCACCAAAGTACATCCCTCATTCACGGACATACAACCTGCCTTGATTAATAATGTCATTATCGGGGTGGTGCCAGAGGCCCCATTGAGCTATTGCCCACACACAATGGAAAGTTGATCTCAGCCCCAAAGAGCTTGTGTAACACCAACAGACGCTGGTCATCGGCGGGCGGGATTGAACCTGGGATCTCTGGAGCTAAATGCATGAGCCTCTACTGCATGAGCTAAAAGCCACTTGGCTCTTAGCTAAGGCTGTGGCAGACTCATTAGTCTGTAAGTGGTCTCGGTGCCACTAGACGGGACAGAACACCACACCCAGGAGCTGTGGGGGTTGCTTTTTCCTAATTGTAAGTGTAAGTGGATACAACAAACATCCAAGGCAGAACAAAGGTAACAGTGAGGCAACTGGAATGGGTGTTATAAGCAGTGGCCTCCACACACCAGCTGCCTCGCCGTTGTCAAAGGTTTTGAGCCCATCACCTGTGGGAGGGGTGCTCTAAGGACGGGTTTAAGGACAGTGGCCGTTCAGATTTTTCTAGTGGCCGTTCAGATTTTCATGGGGGTGGCCTGGAAGATAGCACAAAGGTGTCTGAGGGAAAGTTGGAGGATGGGCATCGTTAGCGGAACGCAGCTAGGGGCCAGCTCGTTAAGCATGCAGCATGATTGCTCAGGAGAGATCCCCTCAGAATGCCACAGACGGGGTTTTAAACCACAACATTTCCTTTCTGTTTTACAGATTTTTCTACTCAAGTCAATTCCACGTCCCTGAACTCTCCGACTGGCCGGGGATCTATGGCCGCACCTTCCCTCCATCCATCCATCGGGCCAGGCATTGGCTCCTCGCTGGGCTCTCCGGGTCAGCTCCATTCACCCATCAGCACTCTGAGCTCCCCCATCAATGGCATGGGCCCTCCTTTCTCTGTCATCAACTCCCCCATGGGGCCTCACTCGATGTCTGTCCCTTCAACCCCTAGCCTTGGATTCGGAACCGGCAGCCCACAGGTGAGCAGGGAGGAGAGAGCTGTGGGCTGTGGGGGAGGAGAAGGGTTTTATTTACAAACCGTGGGAAATGAAAAGCATCTTATCCACATGGATTATGAAAAAGTAGCGATGAGCCCAGACCAAGGCCCCGGACCAGATCAGCCGGTGTGGCCTTCTGATTCCAGATCGAGTTCTGAACTACACAGATGGGAGCCGTCCAGAGCCGGACACCTCCAAACAGGAGCAAGGTTCCCTGCGTGGTGCACCCGGACTCATGGAATTCTGCAGGGCGGTGGCTCAGTACAATCAGGGATGGGAACTTGGCTTTACAAACCTTGTGCCTGGTTCTCCTCTCGCTTACACTAGACTCAGCCCCGTGTACCACTGTGGATCCCAGGGGCATGCTCCCGAGTTGCACCCGTGTATGTGAGAAAAGAGTCAGCCTCCGGCATTAGTGAAAGACGTCACCCGAAAGGGACATTGTCAGGCTGTTTGGCTGGGCTGCGATGGGGACACAGTCACTCGGCCATCTAAAAAAACAGTCCTGGTCAACAGGAAAAATCCACCTGAAAAGCCGAATGACAAGTACAGCCGGTGCCTCTCCTAGGAGCAGGGCGGGTGCAAGCACATTTGGGACCCTTTGCAAAGCTAGTTGATTGATGTCAGTGGAGCCGTCCCTGCTAGAGACTGGTGTCTCTGAGAGCAGAATGGGACAACTGGATTTAAGGGCTTCCATCCTGGGATGAGCCAGGAACAGAATGGGAGACAGGGCCAGCTGGGGACCTGCCCTGCTCCTGGCATACATTGGAGCAGCCTTGAGGCTGTTTTAACACCTGTGCTGGTGCTGGGGCCGTCCCATCCTGGAGCTGAGAAGAGCCAGAACTATCATACGCCCCCAGGCTGGGTATAGTGCCATTCTGGTGGCCCCTCCAGGAGACTTTTCTGTATAGCCCCTGTATACTGCTCCCTCTTGTCTCCCAGGCTGAATGTGTTCCCCTTCCCTCCCCTGGTGCAGGGAAGTGCTGGGGTTTGCTGCCTGAAGATTATGTAAAAATCTCCAGCTATAAAGAGATAAGCCCCTTTTTAAAAATAGCAAGAGCTGGGAGAGCCGCCCCTAGGCCCTGCCACCTGTTGCTGGCCGGCTGCGTATTTCGCTGAGCAAAAGGGCAGATTAAGGAGTTGGCTACCACCTGCCGCTCGCTGCTGCTTTATTTATTTCACAGCCTCTCTGGGAGTCAAACACCTGCCGGCACCTTTATTTTTATATCAGCCTGATTTATTTTCTGGGATAACCACTTTCTTTGCTGGGGATGGGGGGAGCGGCCTTTTGTGCCTGCCTGAGATGGAGCTACAGAGGCTGGGCCCCTCTGCCCCCCAGCCCATTCATCGCCCTCAGGGTTCCATCTTTGTGCCCCAGAGGACAGCGTAGGGGTGCGGGGATAGACAAGAGTCCTGTCCTAAATCAGCCCGAGTCTGCTGGCGTTCTGTCAGCACCGACCGTCCCAGCATGGGGATGGAGACCTCGTCCGTAGCCACATGTCTGGTGCCGGGTAGGGCGGTGCCGCGGGTGTCAATCGCTATAGCTACATAGTGAGAAATTCATCCCTGCCCAGGTGCGGGTACGTGGACAGAAGGAGAACAGCATGTGTCTGTTCAGGGGCTTCTGGGGCCACTGTGGCCCCTGATGCCACCTAGGGCAGCCAGAACGACTGCTCTGATTTATGGACCCTGTGGGGCTTTGCAGGGTTGCAGAATTGCCAGAGCACATGCCACAGCCCCTGCCCCTGCTCCGAGTCCTCCTCCACTCTGCCAACCCCAGGACCCACGTCCCCTGGCTCCCAGTCTGGTGCTCTGTCCACTACATATGCCTATCCCTAGCATGGTGTCAACAGTGAGCATCTTGGGTAGACAGGCTGCCTTCCACTTTAGGGCCAGGAGGGGAGAACTGAAACAACACTTCACAACTATCTGTGGCACGAAGCCAGGGCAGCGGGAGAGATGTAACAATGCGAGTGTGTGAGCAGCGAGCGGGAGAGAGTGCGAGGTTGGGATGGGAAGGGGCGACATCGCCAGCGTTTCAATGACACGCCGCGGTTATTTTAGGAAGCAGAGATGCACGAGACAGAGGAACTGAAACGAGAAGCCGCAGAACAGAAAAGGGGAACGGAGAGCGCATCAGATGGTGCTTAGCAGAGCCCAAGCATTCACCCTGACGGTGTACCAAGAGTGCCTGTCATTTGCTCATGGCCTGTCTTAAATGGTTTTCCTGGAGGAGACAGTTATGATATTTTCAGTCTAATGGCTTTTGCCATCTGTCCCCTGTCTGTGAGCATTAGGTCCCCGTCATCGTTAGGGGCAGAAGGCCCTACCTGAGCCTGCAGTGAGATGGGAGGGAGGCAGTCCCCATCATCACAGCACAGGGAGGGCAGGCAGGCAGGAGAGGAACGCAATTTCCCTTTGTTGTCGTACCAGTCCACAAAGCGCCAGGGTTAATGAAGCGTGTCCCCCGCATTGCAGAGTGGAGATGGCACTGATGGAAGGTGGTTTGAATCAGATGGCAGATGCCACTTGCCATCAGACGACGCCTCGTTAGAGCTGGAAACCTAGCAGAGCAGAAGGACACCAGGAGGATGAGGTGTGCCGGGCGAAGAGCCGCGAAGCCGTATGCCTCCCAGCCCCGCTCGCTCTCCTTTGCAAAGTTTGTTTTGTTCTCTCTCCCATGGAACATTCTGTCCCTGATGAACATACGCTGGTGCCCATAAGCTTTGTGGATGGGGCTAAAGAAAGGCCAGGGGTTGGGCCAGCAAGGGTCTTCCCCAGACTTTCCGTAGTGCTGGGCTGGGCCAGGGCAGAATGTTTCAGGAGGAAGGGAAATGGCGTTTAGGGGAAACAGGGCTGTAGCTTCCAGCTGCATCCAGAGGGCAGAGCTTGGCCTCTCTGATTTCTTTGGGGCACTTGAGGAGCTGGTAGCACTTGCCAGTACCCTTCACTTCCCCTCTGCTATTCCAGTCCTGTTGATGCACCTCACTTCTAATCTGCACTGCAGTCTCGGCCGGCTATTCCATTCTGGGGCCCCCTGCACAGCTCTACTGATCTGGCCTGCAACATTCCCTATTGTCCCTCTCGTGAATGATCCAGAAATAAAAGGGAGTGAGCAAGTCAGTCCTGCTGGAGCAGGACTCGTGCCCCAAATGCCCTGTGTGTCACTCCAGTATTCTAGTGGGTAGCCGTGCTATGCCTCACGCTTACTGGATTCTGTCATCCAGGGATCCCAAACTGCTTTTCAAACATTCCAGCCTCGGAGAGCACCCCCTTGTGAGGTAGGTACCGTCACCTCTGTTTTAGCAACGGGCAAACAGAGCACCGAGAGGCCAAGAAGTCTGCCGCAGGCCACGCAGAGCAGGATTTCAGAAGATCCCAGGGCAAGATTAGTGAAAGGGCTTTCTCTTGCACGCACATGTGTGTGCATATGACATCAAAAGGGCTCAGCATCCAGCCATTTCCAGGGTGACATCCAGTGTGTTGAATTCTGATGAAAATCCGGTCCGATGGTGAGTCCCTAGCAGTGCCAAGAATGGAACCCAGGAGTCCTGATAAACAAATCAGGACTTAGCTCTTTTTAAAAAATTTATGGGATCGTCATTTTTTTCTTGACAACCCCAGGAATCTCTGAAGAACATATACAAGAAAGACAGAAAGACAAAGAAAGAAAGAAAATAAATTACATTTGAGTATATTTTCATAACCCCTTCTTCTGCACACTTCAGTGCCATTCACAGGACCCAGATGCAAAGCTGGAGAAGCAGCAGCAGCCTGTACGACTGCGGCAGACCCCCCCAGGCATTTCTTGTAGCAGCTCTGCAGATGCCTGGGGGAAACCAGGAGAGATCAGACACCGAGTTAGGCTGTGGCTACTCTCTCAAAGCTGCCTCATTCCTTCAGACACGATTTATTCTTTTCGAGGCCATCTGTGGACTCTGCAGCGGTTTTTAGACCTGGCTGCCAGCAGGCCCCAACAGAGAGGACCTGGATCCCCAGAGCTTAAAACAAAGTCAATAGTAGAGAGAGGAATGGAACCCAGGAGTCCTGATGTGCAGTAACTTGTCCCAATTGCTAGGCAATGCTGCCCACTTCCACTGTGAGCTGACTCACAGCACTTCCTTGTCATCGGCCCTGTGGCCCTCCATTGCGCTCACTGAGCTGAGTTTGTGCTCACCAAAAGCAGAACTAGGTTCCATATGGCGATGAGGGTGACGCTTTGGCCCAGGCTGGCTGGTTTTCTCACTACCCCAGCTTCAGGTTTTTGCTCTGCAGCCTTAAACCCAAGAGGAAGGAGCAGCAGGCGCCAGGGCAGAGTGTGGGAACCGAGAGGTGCACGTGTAGCCTGCCTGTGGTTTCGGGCAGCCGCTGAAAGAGGAAACGGAGGTGGTTCCCATTCCCGTGTGCTGACTCAGCAGCTGGTTGGGGCTCCTGCTGATTCATGGGGGAACACTCCCTGTGTCAGATTTGGGTCCCAGCCCCTAGGGGACAGGCAGGCGAAGAACCAGGGACTGCTGACCCCAGCCATGTGCCAAGGGGGACAATGGTGCTTTCCACTGGATCTGGCCGTTAGACCAGCCTTCCCTTCTCTGCATATATTAAGTCTTCTCCCCTGCTTGTCGAAGGTGCCTGCTGCCCAGCAGTCCAAGTGGGACCTGCTGTCTGGATTTTCTTCCCTGCTCCTGGTGGCCCATACAGCCAGAAACATCTTTGATCACCTTCGACTGTACCATTCTTCTCCAGGGCAGACCTAGCAACAGCGATTCTTGCTTGGGAACCTGCAGCCTGGACCACTGCTGCAATGTGCTCCCATCTGGGCCTGATTCTAAAGGTCACGCCAGAAGCTGCAGCAGAAAGTGGTGCCTCTTAGACAAGATGAACGTGAGTGCCATAACCAGAGCTTCTTTGGTATGTTGGTTGCCACTCAAATTCCGGTCCACTCTTCATCTTCAAAGCCTGATATGGGCTTGGGACTGACTATCTCAGTGAGAACTTGTCTGTCCGCTCCCCATAACACACCAGAACATTTTGACTGAGGGGCACAGGTTTGAATTTGCACTGATCAGAGCTGGGGAATTACTTCTACAGGAGACCAGCTTTCACCCCTTCCCTTAGGGAGCTCTACAAGATACGACTCCAGATTTAACAAATGCGTCAACCCTATACCCCCCAAAAAACAAAAAACAACCCAACAACTGTGTTTGTTGTAGGCCACTCAACAAACATTGGAGAAACCTGAGCACTGAAGAAAGGCAGCTTACTGGGAGGGTGAAGAAAACTTTCATCTTCAACAGGCAGCTGATGTTGTTTGACCTTATTAGGGTACCCAGATGTTGTGGTGATGGGTGCTGTCGAAAGATGTTTAATAATCATCAGCTGCATTTTGCAATCGGACCTATTTTCCTATAAGGCGCTGAAGCAAACTGTTGGGTCTGATTGTTCCTAAATCTTATGAAGATTCAAAGTGTAGATCCTTATCTAATTCATAGGTTTTAAAGCTGGAAGGGACAATTATGATCATCTAATCTCATCTTCCAAATAAACCAGGCCATGGAATTTGACCAAGTAGTTCCTTCATCAAGTCCATAACTTCTGGCTGAGCTAGAGCCAGAAAGGCATCCAGTCTTAATTTAAAGATGTCAAGTGATGGAGAACCCACCATGTCCTCAAGTAAAATCAGCTCAAAGCATTTAACAGAAGGACCCAGGGAAACACAATTTTTAGTCCTGAGATCCAAGCCTGCTTTACTCCTCCTTTTCCTCTCCCCCATTTTGGAATAAAAATCCAGTACTGTGTATTTTGGGGCCTAGGGTGCTAGTAAGAAAGGGGAGATCACAAATATTCTGGGGGCACTAATACTGAGACTCTCAGAAAATGAATCTTGCACTCAGTAGCATTTCTGTTTCAAATTTCCCCCCTCCTCCCTCTCTCAAGGACAGCTGCCAACAGGACAGTTTGAACAGAACAGAGAAGAGATTTTCAAACACCCTTGTGTTCCTAGATTTGCACAGGAAACGTGCCAGTCAGCTGAAAGGGAACAGTGGAGTGGTTCAGCAGAAGTCTTAACGGAGACAGGATGGGGAAGAAGGGATGATCGATCGAGAGAGGAGACCACATCAGCTGATTCAGAAGGAGTGTCGGAGGCGGGCAAGACGGGAAATGCAGATTTTGCCATGGGCATTTGAGGAACCAAAAGTGCAGGGTCATTCGTGAGAAGGGGACTGAATATTGTAGAGAATGGGCAACATGTGAATGAGCACCATTGCCCTCCACTGGAGGTAATCAGAACAACTTGGCTGTATGTGATAGGCCCTGTGCTTCTGCCAGCTAATGGGAACTCCCCTTTAGCCCCAGTGGCAAGGACCTGTGGCTTCGGAGCAGTAGGCCCTGACTTCTACCCCGACCGAGGCTGTGACGTCTGTGTGGCAAAGTGGTAGCTCGAAAGTCCTAGGCGTACAGGGGTTTTACTCCATAAAAAATGTCAGCGTCTGAGTTTTGTGTGACCATCGCAGTTAATCCCATGGAAATCTGTCTGTGTGTCCATCCCTTTGATGTCTTCCATCTGTCTATTATCCATTTAGGGGTTTTAGCCCATACTCATCACCATGGTAACTGAATGGCACTGAAGATTCTCGTATATCTCAGATGAACCTGTGGATCCTCCGTACAGATGTTCATATATTCTTATGTCCTTACCTCGAAGGATGGGGCCCAGAGGTCCTAAGGACCTGTCATTTCCTCAGCAAACCAGGCAGGGCTTTTGGGTGGGGTAGGGAGGAGAATTAAAACTCTCTCTTGCGGGTGGATTTACCTTGCTCCTTTCTGTGGTTATTAATCATCTGACAGACACGCTCCCTCAGATCACAGATGTGCAGTGTTAAAGGCCAGAAGGGACCGTTGTCATCATCTAGTCTGACCTCCTGCATAACACAGACCATAGGACCTCCCTGGATTAATTCCTGCTTGAAATCCAATAGCAGTGGTTGAGCGACAGCATATCTTTTAAGAAAAACAAAACATCCCCTCTTGATTTAAGTATTTCTAGGGACAGAGAATCCATCATAACCCTTGGTAAGTTCTTCCAATGGGTAATTATCCTCACTGTTAAAAATGTACATCTTATTTCTGTTCTTAATTTGTCTAGCTTCAATTTCCAGCCATTGGATCTCATTAGATATTTGTCTGCTAAACTGAAGAACCTCTATTACTAAATTTCTTTTCCTCATGTAGGTACTTCTAGACTCATCAAGTCACCCGTTAGCTTTCTATTTGGTAAGAAAAATAGATTGAGCTCCTGCAACCTATCACTAGCAGGCCTGCTTTCCAATCCTTTCATCATTCTCATGGCTCATCTCTGAACCCCCTCCAATTTATCAATAGCCTTCTTGAAGTGTGGACACCAGGTGTGGACACCAGTACTCCAGTATGAATGAAACCATCAGACTTACCTTTTTAAACCAGTGCACGTCTCTAGAGAGGGAGCGGATGGTTTTTGCTTTAATGGAAGAAATGCAGAGAGGGCAGAAACATCATGAGAACCTCAGTGTTCTCCATTCCTGCATCTATTGCAAGGCTGGGAGAAGTCTCGTGTATTAGATAACATACTAAGGGCCAAATTCTACACTCAGGGGTTCAGGGGTGAGTCTGGAGTAATTCTGTTGACTTTAGCAGCTTTTCCTTGGGCTGACACTCGAGAAACTGAGAGCAGAATTTGACTGTAAGATCACATGTCTTGATCCAAAGCCCATTGAAGCTGATGGAGAGACTCCCATTGACTGGAATGGCTTTTGGATCAGGCTCACAGTGCCTGAACAGAATCTGAACGGTCATCTGTGTCTTGCGGGTGGAGAGCTGTGTGGTGCTTTCCCAGCACAGTGGATTGAAAAGCCACGGGCTGTGCATCACATCAGGCATTTGGTCAGCCTGATAAGAGCGGGAATCCTCCCTTCCTTTCCCACCACATACTCTCTCTTCGGTCCCTTCTGAGATGATGACATGTACACATTCCCCCCTCCCCTCCCCACGCCATGCTGGTTGCTAAGATCCTCATGCGCCAGGGACTGAAGTGCAGAGCAGTTCATAGCAAGAATGAATGAATGAGAGGCCAGGCAAAATATCTGCAACGAAAGGGATTTGGTGGTGGTGCGGCAGGGGTTGGTTTTTCAGATGTAAGTTGCCTATTTCCCGCTGGTGTTTGTGACACACACAGCCTGAAGAGCTTTGTTTCCTTCACGATGGAATTTTGCACAAAATGTTTTCGCCACCCAGATGATTGTTAAAAACAAAAGACGACTTTGGTGCATGAGATCCCTAGTGCTCATAACAGCAAGGATGGACCAGCAGTCCCTACCCTGGGACTTGGAAGACTGGGGATCAGCTCCTTGTGCTGTTGTAGACTTCTTGTGTGGCCTTGGGCAAGTCACTTAGGGCAGTGGTTCTCAACCTTTTCTCATTTGTGGACCCCTACAAAATTTCAGATGGAGGTGCGGCCCCTTTTAGAAATCTAAGACATAGTGGGCATCCGCAGACCACAGGCTGAGAACCACTGACTTAGGGTATGTCCACAGAGCAACTAGACACCCACAATTCACCCGTGCCAGCCAACTTGGGCTAGCCGGGCTCAGGCTGTTTCACTCGGGCTGTTTGACTTTGCAGAAGTGTAGACGTCTGGGCACTAGGACCCTGCAAGGTGGGAAGGTCCCAGAGCTTGGGCTGCAGCCCGAGCAGGAAATCGATACAGCTGTGAAACAGCCCTGTGAGCCTGAGTTGGC
Source organism: Mauremys reevesii (assembly GCF_016161935.1). NCBI lineage: Eukaryota > Metazoa > Chordata > Testudines > Geoemydidae > Mauremys > Mauremys reevesii. The sequence goes on from NC_052641.1 coordinate 18,593,645, forward strand.
TGGCACAGGCCAACTGTGGGTTTTTCTGTGCTGCGTCTACACTGCGACTGGCAGGCGTAATTCCCAGCTTGGATAGATGTATACGTGCTACCTTTGACCAAGCTACTGTCCTAAAAAGAGCAGTGGGCCTGAGTGCCATGGGCTAGCTGTCCAAGCACAGTCCAGTCCAGAGTCCTGGGCACCTGCTTGGCAGCTCGCCTGTGGCCACGCGGCTAGTTTTAGGCACTAGCTCAATCAAAGCTAACAAGTATACGTCTGCCCGAGCTGGGAATTACACCTCCCTGCTGCTGTGTAGACGGACCCTCCAGCTCTCTGTGCCTCAGTTCCATATTTGGACAATGGGGATAATGGCACTGCCCCGCCTCGCAGGGCTGATGTGAGAAGTACATTAAAGATCATGAATTACTGTAGTGATGAGGCCCATATAAGTACCTATGATAGATAGATAGATAGAGGGGGTGGATGGGGAGAGAGAGAGAGATAGTATGGAGGAGGATAGGAGTGACGGTGCTTTCGTCTCAGTCTGTCTACTGCAAAATCATTCCAAATCACCAAAGTCGCATGGTCTGCTGGATTAAATATCATACTTTACATCTCCGAGTTCTGTTTCCACCTCTACCCCGTACTGAGACTTCATAATACTTTCCATGTAACTAACACTTCACAAGGGATACATACTATGATGCTAGTGGTTGACGTGTTTGATGCTATACATCCGGAGAGCTACCTAAACCTCTCTAACACTTTCTGACTGACCCTGCTGGGGATGGAGTAAGTAGAAGAAAGGGGACAAGGAAGAGAGAAGTCAAGGGGATTTGCGGAGGGAACATAAGAAGAAATTGAGGCGAGGGGCCCTACACAACCCCAGATCCTTAATTCCAGCCCTCCAGTATCTGTGACCTGCAGCCATTCACTAAGTATCTTTCCCTTCAAGAGATAACACTAGAAGATGCTCTATAAATCCCAGGGTCTAAATCAGCCAGACTGTGGTGTCCTGGTCTTCATCATCCATGCAGGCAATCTCAGCCGGGGTGCTCCCACATATAATCACTGCAAATCATTTTCTCTGTTCTGCGTCCTGAGGCGGCATTAGGGGGAATCTTCCTAACACATTTAGATAAGGGCTCTCCTGCGGAGGTGGGCGGAAATTTGGCAGCAGGAAAGGAATTTGCCTTCCCATTAAATCAACCGGCAACAGTGGTTTATGGGACTAGCGTATTAGACAGTGGTGTCAGCTCTTACTGCTTCCCTGGCTTTATGGAAGGATTCGTTGGACCCCTGGCCCCTTCCCCTTGTAACATGAAGCCTGTGATCTGCATATTCACAGAGGCAGGATTTTATCCTGCTGCAGGGATGAGTTGCCCTTGTCAGCTGATTACAGTGGGCTTGGGTGTTTGCTGCTCGCTCTTTTTCCAGGGCAGTGGATTAGTGATCTCTGGAGATCTGTGTTCGAATCCTTGTCTTGGCTCAAAAGATACTGGGTATTTCAAGCTAGCATCATGCCTACTAAGGACATTTTCCATGTCACACCCGATTTGGTGCAACCATTCAGTCTGGCGCAATTGTCAGGGTGGGAGTCGAGACTGGGAGAATAGAGTCAGCTCTGAGGTTAGTGAGGCCCCGTCTGGCTCCTTCCCCGGCTGTGAATGGTGCCCAGATCATCACATTGGTTGAGTGTGCAATTGCAAGAACTTTGCATCGGTTGTGGCAGAGCCCTGCGAATCTGTGTCATATCCACAGACCGTTTTGGCGGATAGTGGAGCGGATGCGGATACAACTGCGCAGGGCTCTACCCATAGGTCTCAGCCTCTGGGGGGTGGCTCCCCCCACGGGCTCAGCCCTGCAGGGGCCCTCACCTGCTGAGTCCACAGCTCAGGGGCTGCTTGGCCCTGCCTGCAGGGGTGGCGTGGCGGCTGCTGCTGGGCGCGTTGCGAGCGGTGGGGTCTTGAGGCTACAGCCGGGATCCTGGCTGGGAGGGGGGCGATGCCCGAAGGGACCAGCCCACACCCTGGGCTCTTTTCTCGGGTTTCTGGAGGGCTCTCTCCCACCCTCGTTCTCAGCGTAGATGGAATCATCTGCAGCAGCCAGGCGTTCCCAGCTTCCCATGGCTGTCGGTAAGGGTCTAGTATAGGGCAGCCACGTGGTCTAATGGATACTGCCGGCAGCGCCTGGCCCGCGGCATCCAGCTCAGACTGCCCGGGGGGCGCAGTGCGCTGGGGGGTGGCAGCCATGGCTGGGGCTGGGTAGCAGGCTGGAGTTAGGGCTGTCCAGCACCTGCTTGCCACGTCACTTCCCATCCAGCGTCTCGGGCCTCTCGGGCAGTGCCAGCATCCCCACCATGGCTCGCCCTGGCTGCACACCCAGCCCACTGGCTCCTAGGCAGCAGAGCCCGCCCCCAGCCACGGGGGGTGGAGCGGGCGCCCCACCTCTCCACTGATGCAGCATGCGCTGCTGGTACTGGGTGCCTTCGCTCGCAAGGATCAGATTCATAACCCTCCCTCCACTTCCAGGAATGAAAGCGGATCCCAACTCTGGAGAGCATGACTTTGCCCATTCTCTGCAGATTAACTGAGGGCTCCCTGAGTGGCATTTGGAGACACCTGAGCTCGGGGTGAAGGGCCAGACCTGAGTGGGAGGATGCCACGTTTATGTACAGCACCCCTCCCCCCAGCTTGCCTTTATCCTCTGCTCGGTGATAACCACTTTCCCTGTGTTTCCCTCCGCACAGCTCAATTCTCCGATGAACCCCATCAGCAGCACAGAAGACATTAAACCGCCCTTGGGTCTCAATGGAGTTCTTAAAGTGCCAGCGCACCCCTCAGGAACCATGGCCTCCTTCACCAAGCACATATGCGCCATCTGTGGGGACAGATCTTCAGGTAAAACCCCCCAGATGGCAAATGGGGGAGGGGATCAGGGAGGTGGACCTTGGTGGAAGGAGAATCCCCTTTCCTGGTCTTTATTTGTTAGGGTTAGGGTTATCCACCAGGAGCATTCACATGTCTTCGCCCCCTGGGCCAAAGCAATGTAACGCCTTGGTTTTACCTGGCTTCTCTCCCCACCTGTGTCCTGCCTTGGAGAGAATATGCAGCATGTCCCCCCTCCCATCAGGGCACAAAGAGCCGAATGGTCTTGTGACCCGGCTACTGGGAGCAATCACTTTAAAGACATCCCCCAGCTTCTGAAAGTGCCATAGGAAGAGATAAGACAAAGCAGCGTCCGGGGGGGAGCCTTTCACTCTTCCATGCCAAGTGCTCTGAGCCATCCCAAACCTTAACCTCCGAGCGTCTCCTTCCCCTGCTCCTGGAGATTGATGGTCAACCAGCTAGGGCTGGAGCAGCAGAAACGGAACCTGAGGAAAATGCGGGGGGGATGTTCCCAATTAGCAGCCCTACCTTCACCCCTTTTGCGGCTATGCCGGAGGGGATTGGATTTAATTGAGTGGCAGGGCTGTGTGGAATATCCTCAACCACAGCTGAAAACAGTTTGAGGGTGCCCGTACCACCGCTCTGCTCAGAGCAGGTTCACTCAGAGGGAGACTCGGCTTGCAGACCACCCCAGGGAGCCTGATCTGGTATCACAAGCCAGGTGAAACTTGGCAGATTCCTCTGTGTTCAGAGAACAACTTGGTGTGGGGAACAGGTGAAGTTTTGCCTCAACCTTTGCTTAGCCGCTGGTTGCATCATTAGATATTGGAAATTGGCTACCACTGGAGCAGTGCAGCTCCTCCTTTGACCGTAGCCTTTTTATCCCATATCCTTCCTTCTCCCACGTCCTTTTATCCCGTGATGACCTTCTCAGAGAGTAGCAGATCAAAGAGACACTTCTGATTGATTATCCCCACTCTGTAAAGTAACATGAGTTAATTCCCTTTGTTCTCATGACATTTTAACTCTTATCACAGTGGGCTCCCTGCTTGTGTTTCTCTCCAGGCAAATTTTGCTCTCTGTTGTGCCCACGTGACTATATAGGAGAAGGTGGTCTTCACTTGGAAATTAGGTTTTGTTAGAACACGACTGTGGCTCATGATGTTAAACATGATTTGCAGCCCGTTTGGACAGGGACAGTTTGTCATCTGGTTGTGGCAAGGCCTGTACTTCCAGTTGGGTTTGACCCATGACCAGTGGACATGATGGTAAACATGATGGTTGAGGCAGGTTGCCAGGGCAACGTGGGGGAAGCTTGCCTGGACCTTGTACCTCTTCTGTGGATGAATAAAGAGTGGTCAGGACCTTGTCCAGACAGGGATGTCTAGACTGAGCTAGCTAGCTTGATCACATTAAACAGTCTAAAACCCTAGGTGAGACAAAGCAATTGTATATTAGCACACGCTAATTTGGCCAAGATAAAGCCTGACCCCCCCTTCAAATCCTAAGCTAGACAAGGCCTCAGGTAATTAAAAAACCCAGAGGAGAAGTAGTAAGAGGGCTGGGGGGAGGGGAGGGAGGTAGGTGACCTGTTTGTTGCTCAGCGGGTCTGCATGATTTCTGTGTTTCTTCATCCCCCTCGATCCCCTGCAGGTAAACATTACGGGGTGTACAGCTGCGAGGGCTGCAAAGGTTTCTTCAAGCGCACAGTGCGGAAGGACCTCACCTACACCTGCCGCGACAATAAGGATTGCTTGATTGACAAGCGCCAGCGGAACCGGTGCCAGTACTGCCGGTATCAGAAGTGTCTGGCGATGGGCATGAAGCGAGAAGGTAAGGCAGACAGAGCAGTGACCTCCCCTAAGCCCGCAGGCATGGTGCAGTGGACCCGGCGGGTGCTCAGGTACACTCCTCCCTCCTGTTTCTAGCCCTGCAACGTAACATGCACCAAACCTGCCTTTAGCCCCTTTTGTTGCTAATTGTGAATGCAGCCAGGAATATATGTCAATGATCTCACTATGGAATTGCTGCTCCTGGGTCCTAACCATGTTGTTTTCTGCTACGTAAAGGGTGGATTTTTCTCCCCTGTGCACGTCTCTCTTGCGTATATTCTATGCTCGCTCGACAGTGACCGGTAGCAAGGTGCAAGGCCATGGAGGAATCAGGCCAGATGTGTGTCTGAGAGGAAGTTGTTGCCCTGAGTAACTCACTTAGTTCCTTCACCAGCAATAGAATGTGCCTGAACAGCTTCCATTGCCAGAGTGCCGCTTTTATTTCTCGTAAGGAGCAGCATCCTCATCAGATTCTTCTGGCTACCCAGGCCTAAGCAAGGTTACACTTCGTGGCATGATATTACTGGGTGTGAATCTGCCCAAGCAAAGCTTCGAAGGTGCAGGCATGGTGTTCGTCTCAAAGGGGTGAAGCAAAGCGAGAGCGGGTAGCAGCGGATGCGATTGTCCAGTGGCATGGAGGAAGGCAACAGAAAAATATAGATTTGCCTTGATTTTAAAAATCTTTCTTTTCCCACGTTCAGAAGGCTGCAAAGCCCATATCAAGGGGTGAATGCGGGACTACATTTTGGGTACAAGGCTCTTGGATTAAATATATGTTGGGTGACAAGCTCTGTAATCTGATCTGGCCCTCCTTTTACAGATAACCTGATCTGAAATGATGTTAAATCCTGGGAAATTGGTGCCGATTATTAAATGGGACACTGTCAAGATACAAATCGTGTGTTTAATAAAATGCTTTCCCTGTAGCACTTTAGATTAGGAAAACTGGAAGAATGTTATCCGCCTAATTTATTTCTCATGCACAAGCCTGAACTAGGCTGGTTAGTTTCATTTTCTCTTTATAGTTACCTTTACTTTTGATTCCTATGAACTTGCCCTGTGCTGTTGTGTTTGAGTTTCCAGTATTGTTGAAACTCTGTTTTTTCAATGAGGAAGAATAATCATGACAAATTTTTTTTTTTAGTTTTTGTAAAAATTTCCCCCCTCCTGAAATTTAATTTTGGACTTGACAATGGCTCATGAACGCTGCGTTGGTCGGTGTGTGCTTATGACTTGAGAGCGACTATGTAAATAATCCTCCATTGGTATCACTCTAGTCACTGATATCTGCAGTCATTACATCATCTGAGTCACATCTGCTGTGCTGACTGGCACATAAATCTGCTTCTTTACTGCTCTCTGTTCTGCGGTGTCACAATAGTCGTGGGAGAGCAAAGCTGCAGGATGTGTCTCTTTGAAGAGCGTTAGCTAAATAGGGCAGCGCTGAAGCCGTGTCTAGTGTTTAACAAACCCTGACATGCTTGATTTACGGGGTCATATAAGGACCCACACATGCAGCTTCTTCAAATGTCAAAGCCATCTCTGCTTGCGATGCTTTGGAGTTCCAAAGGCAACTGATTAAAAGGGCATTTGGATGAGGTTAGGGGGAAAGGGTTAGCTCTCCAGAGAGAGCAAACTGCAGAGTACTGAATTCCTAAAGGGAACCTTCCTCACCCCAGCAGACTCAACCCTGGGTGTCCGGAGTAGAGATTTCCGGAGGGGAGTGTGCTATGTTTTGCACTGAGGAGGGCTGGAAACTCTGGCAGATGTTCTGGGTTTTATACAAGGACTTTTTTTTTTATCACGGGATAACCATGTATAAGATATACATATATGGTCTTAATCAGACACAGAATGTACCTCTGGTATGTTTTAGACGTGTGTGTGTGTGTGTGTGTGTGTGTGTGTGTGTGTGTCCCAGACCATTTTGTTTAGGGCGCTATAGTTTTAACGGGAATGTTAGAAATCTGAGCATCCCTCTCTACGCTAGCAACAAGTCTGCATCTTCCCCATGTCGGGCTGCGGCAGAAAGGGTGCGAGTCACATTTGTTTTCTTGTTGAAGGGGCAAACAGATGACAGCCCTCCCTCACAGTCAGAAGGTAAAGCCAGCTTTGAGGCTGGTTTCCTGAGCTTCCCCCAATGTCCCCTGGGGATGCTGACTTGACGGCACAGTAGGTGTGTTCCTGACAGACAACAGAGAGAAGGAGAGAGCACGCGATGTCCTGAATCAACCCTGTCTCTCCCAGAGCTCTGGATGACGTGTCAGAAGTCCAGAGTTGGCACCGAGTATAATAGGTGCTGTCCTCAGAGCAGGAAGGAGAATATACTGTGAGAGACCTGGTGCAGGGCGCTCGTGCAGTGGGCAGGTGCCTGGGTGGGGAAGGGCAGTGGCTGGGGTCCGGATTGGGACTGGAGGAGTTCCTGGAGATGAGTGAACTAGGGCCCAGGAGTGGCTCAGTGGGTTCAGATCAGCAGGACGCCTCGCTTAGCCTGGCCAGGGGAACTGGGCTGGGCTCCAGGGGAGTCGAGTGGTGGCAGGAACAGAAAAGGAACGGCTTGCGCCTGGGACGGCTGAGGGAACTCTTTGTCTTGCTGTGTCTTAATAAACCTGGCCCCAAGAAGGGGAATGTTCCTTGAAATGTGGTTGTGTGGGCAGCCATTAGCGAGTCAGAGGGGAAACGGAGGCAGCACCCAGTGGGCGTGGGGCCTGCCGCTGTTGCAGATGGATTTAAGTGAAATGATTTGATGCTCAGACGATGGACCCAGCTGCTTGCCCATGGTGATCTGTGGATTTTCTCGTTTTCTTTCTGTTGGCTCTGCTGAACTGACATCCTGTAAATCAGGTGACTATTAAATTCCTACAATTATGGCAATTGCCCGGGCAGCGCCATTGTAAAATTATAGGTCCATTAATTAATTTCTAAACGGCAGTGGAATTCCCTAGGGAGTGCATACTGTATGCCATCTGTGTGAGGACTCTATTAATTCATCTTGATTAACATTATCACAACGTATACCGAATGAATCCATAATAATCAGCCAATTATTTAAAAGTGTGACAGATGGGACCTTTGTAACCCTAGAACTGAACTCACGCACTACTGACAGACTGATCTTATAGTGCAGTGTGTATATTACGGAGGAGTAGGAGAAAGAGGAGAAAGTCTTTGTGTTTAGCATATGTGATTAGTAGACGTTCGGGGCTAGATTTTCAGCTGAAGTGAATCAGCATAACAGAGCTCCATTGATTTCCATTGAACTATCCCAAGTTGATCTGACCCATAGTAAAAAGCTATTTGGTGCCATGCTGATAACAGACCTGGATTCTGTTCTTGGCACTGCACTGTGGCTCAGTTGCCCTCTCTGTGAAATGGGAATAATAATACTCCTTTGTAAAGTATTTTGAAGTCTGTGGGTAAAAACTGTCTATAAGTGAGCCATCCATCTGGCTCAGATGTACAGTTGCAAGAAGCATCTTCTGCCCATTTTGGAGCAGTCTTTTCACTTTTTTTATTCCTGAAAATCAGTTGGATATGGTTCTGGTTTTCAAAAGTTCATGGATGCAGTTATGCATGCAGAGTGCACATGCAATTGTTGACCGAATTTGCTCATGCGGTTACTGCAGTGGAGAGAGGGAATTGACCATTTGCATGTGAGATACACATCTGGCCATTTGCCCACAGACGCATCAGAGGCCATATGCGTATATAGGTGCAATAATTGTGCGCAAAGCAAATCCATACATATTTTCCACACGCAACTCTGAGCCTGCATCTTTGAGAATGAGGCCTTTGCTGTGACTTGGTTCCCTTCTGCCCATTTCCCATCTGAGACCTCTTCCCAACTCACTTTTCCCATTGCTCATCTCACCTACCAGCACCACATTCCAACATCTGCTCTTCCTCACTGCATCTTCCTCCCTCATCTATTGCCTGCTCATTGTGACGTGACATCATACTCAATAGCTGATCTGTACAGTCATGTTCTCTTTGATTCCCCTCCTCTCCTCCTCAGCTCTAGTTTTGGCTGAAGTTTTGGGCTGGTTTAATTTGTGTGATCCAGTCCCATTTGTCCATTCTCCTAATCTAAACAGCTACATCTTATTCACAATAAAGCCAGTGATATGGGCCTTAATTCCATTCAAAATATGTTGCTCCGGAGACCACATTTATGGCAACCGAAATAAATATTTGATTCCTGTCGCCCCACCGGTATTTATATGCCAGGGACGTGCGGTAAAACCCTCTTACCAAGATCTCTCTCTCTAACAGAAGAATAACACAACGGTAAATCATTTCCCACGTGGGGAAGGAGAATAATGTTGTGACCCAGGGAATCAATATGGGGAGTGAGAGAGACGTAAGCCACACTTCAATAATGGAAATTTATGCAAGAGGAAAAACCCTCTTATATAAATAGCTGAGGAAGGAAACATGCTTATTTAAGGAGCCTAAGTGCAGGCATGCCATTAAACAGCTGGTGGAAGACACAAAAGGGGACGGGCCCTAAGAATCCCTCTGTCAAAGAGTATTCAGAGAGGGAAAACTTATGGGACTGAACTCAGAGGAAGTGCAAAGAGCAGCTCACGATAGACAGAGATGGCATAGCCTTGTTCATGCCCTAAGCAATGTCTGACAGCATGGGAAGGATTCAGAAGCTCTGCACTGGGGAGCTAGCTTAGGAGAGCCTGTGTTTTATATCATTGGCAACAGCAAAAGGCAAGAGGGTTGAAGTTTAGAATGAAAAGGATCAAATTGTCTGTACTCTGGGCCTGGTGTTAAAATTTAAGGCTTGTTATTAGTTATTAGTTTAAGGGAGGAAAAGCATATAAATGGAACATTTCTTCTGGCATTTAAGTCTCTTCTCAAGGCTGCCTGTTGATAAATTTAAGTAGGATATCGATGCTAATATCCATGGTGCACTTGCCTTATTGATTCTGAGACACAGAAGCTGCAATAAATGATTAACTGAAAGTGTTGTTTGCCATATAAATTACTGCCAGCGGCACAAGCCTTTGTTTTCTGCACTTCGTCTTCCGCTAAGTATCAGACATTCACCAAAACTAAGGTTACCATCTAGAGAGCTTCACCAATGCAGAGGATATTGTGGTGGGGTTAGTGATTTGGATCAAGTAGTATAGCTCTCACTCCTTGACGTCCGTTTTCAATGCTTGGAGAAACAAATTCAGCCCTGAGCTCTGAATTGAATCCATAATATACATGCGTACACACACACAGATCCCTGGTGCTGCCAGCCTGGGAGAGGAGGTGGCATTGATGGAGGAATAAGCACTCAGCTAATGACTGCTGCAAAGAAGGACACCCTGAAGATGCATCGTTTTGTTGTGTGTCTCTTCTCCGCGAACAGCCCACGCCCAAAGAGCTTCTGCCTATGGTGGGGAGAAGAGTAATGGAACTCTACCAGGCTCCACTCCACTCTACAAGACTCCACTTAGAGGAAGGATGGTCTTGTGGCTAAAACAATGGACCGGGACTTGGGAGATCTAAGTTCAGTGCGTGACTCTGCCACAGATTGAATGACCTTGGGCAAATCACTTCATCTCTTTCTGCCTTAGTTTCCCATCTCTATAACACAGAGTAATAATATTACCTACCTCCCACCCTGTCTCTCTATTCTTCTTCAAGTGCAGGGGTTCTCCGACTGGAGTTTGGAACCTCTCAGGGGGTTGCGAGGTTATTACATGGGGGTGGGATTCACGAGCTGTCAACCTCCACCCCAAACCCTGCTTTGCCTCCAGCATTTATAATGGAGTTAAATATATTAAAAGTGTTTTTAATTTGTAAGGGGGGGTCGCACTCAGAGGCCTGCTATGTGAAAGGGGTCACCTGTAAAAAAGTTTGAGAACCACTGTTCAAGTGCCAGTCCCTATGCGCGTTTCACACCTGGATGCGCATGTGCCCCATGCGCTCGAGTCCAGAAATTCTAACAAACGGTGTCACATACGCCGTAGCTCACCTCGTGCGCCGGACTGAGGGCATAAGAGGCAGTACGGGCCAATGCCTCTCCTGTTCCTTTTTACCACCTCGTGGTGTCCCTGCGTCCACAGATTTCTCCAGCTTTTATCCTTATAGTCAGTAAATACATTTGTGAGTAGTCGATAGTTTATATTCGCATAACTGGAATTTTGAATGTAGTTGGTAGAGGTAGTCTTTTCCCCCATACCATGGACTCCCTCCCCATGGTCTGGGACTATGCCCAGAGTCCCAGGTTCAAGAACTGTCTCTCCTGCCTTTTCTCTTTCTCCGTGAGCAGTGATCACCAATGCTGTCTCTGTTGTTTGGATCAGACGTACATTGCCGCAAAGTGCAGCTCCTGTTGCTTTTTTCCACCGCGAACTAGCAAAGCTTGTGAGCTCAGATTCAGAAAATAGCTTCTCTGAGGCTTCACACTGATCCGGGCCAGGGTAGAGCTCTCCTGTACATCGGCCCCCTCAGACGAGCAGCGCCCATCTGAGCACAAACTTAGGAGTGGAGTCTGCAGGTGGGTCCTCCCCCTACACAGAAGGCGGCCAAAAGAGGCTCTTGCATCCCCCCAGAGGGGCTGAATTTCTTTTCTCCCAAAATTGCAGCCTGCAGAAAAAAAGACACTGGTGCACCCAACTGTCATGGACTGGCCCAGATCAATTCTTGTTCCTGATGCCAGCTTTCCAGAAAACCAGGGCGTTATTCTGAACTGGGTGACCCAATGTCAAAGGTGTTCTGGAAAGGAGCCTCTCACAGCCTGTGTTAATACTTTCCAGTGCACGGCCAGACTCTTGCGGGGGGTCTTGCTGGTAGTTGAACTAAGGGTTTCTTTTAGTCTGAATGCCAATCTGGAGAGAATTCACTATCAATGTGCAGTGTGAGACAGGAAGTCAGAGAGTCAGCCCGCTGGGAAGTGATGCTACCACTGTCCACAGGGACACACTCTGAGGGAGGTGAGCCTGGGGAATACCCCTTTCTCTCCAGAGGAGCTGAGCTGCCATGTGTTGGGAATGGGGAAAGCTGAGTGATCTCAACAAGGGATGGAGCCGTTAGAATAGCCAGGAGCCAGCACTGGGTCTAAGAATGATTTTGCTTCTCACATTGGCCGCACAGACATTCATGTACCTCAGTCATGGCCACCATGCATTTTGCTTGCTCTTTGACAACCACATGTTCTACTGAAATGGTAGACGTGGCCTTCCCAAGCGGGCTTCAAAAAATATCAGTAGGGTGCATGGAACATGCAGGTGGGAATAGGGGTGAAGGCCCTTGAGACAAATGTGTCTCTGATGACTTAGTGGAGTTACACCAGGGATGGATTAGGCCCCTTGTGAGTTTCTCATAGTCATATTGGTTGGCAGCTTTACAGCTGTTCAAAAGAAGGGCACCTTTCTTCTGGGAGGGATTTCAAGTGCTCCTGATCTCTGGAATTCATTTCACTGTTGGCTAGAACCGCAGCTTCATTTCTCTTGTTTGGCTGTCTCCCTCCGTCTTGTCTGCCTGATAAATGTTGCTCTCTGAATAAGATTAACCGACGTGTTACTGGAGGTGCCACTGAAATGCTCCCAATGGATGCAGTTACTGGCCATCACATTCTATTTCATCATAGTTAGCCTGAATGTTGGCTGGTAGGTTTCTGTCCTTCTCTCTCCTAGTACAAAATCTTGACCTGTACGTTCTGTACCATTTTATATTCCTCTGCAGCAAGCCGAGTAATCTACCACTTACCAGAGGGATATGTTTCCCTCCTAGATCTGGGAAAATACAATAGAAAGTACTAGGTGTCGTTCAACCCACTGAGTGGACACCATCCTTCTGATTGAACTTGAAACGAGTCTGGATGCTGCTTGGCTTTCCTATCCAACTACACCAGGCGTTGTAGGCAGCATGGTGGAGCTGGGTGCGTGCCCATAATTATTGCTTGCTTGGTTTGTTTTTTTAAGTATCCATTATTTCCGTCTTTAGCCTTCTCTTTGAGGCAGTGCCTCACCGTGGCAGGACACTGCTGGGAAGAAGCACACAGCATCTTCAGTGCTTAGATTTCTCTCTTGGTGACTTTGGGTTGGTTAGAATCTGAAAACAAGACTATAGGAATAGGCAGTAAGGGGGGAAGCAGTGAACCCTGGAGAATGGGCCTTAAGGAAGAGCAGTGGCTCTTCAGTTCAGATGAGCTTGAGCATCTTCTGTTATCTTTGCATGCACAAAAGTTTCCTCTAAAATTACCCCAGTGTTTCCCAGGGGCGTTAGGTCTAAACCAGAAACCCCAAATGGACAGTCCTTAGGTGCTGAGAATGGGGTTTGAGGGCTCCTTTTCCAGTGGCAGATAAACACAGGGGGCCAGATCTTCAGCGGGTGTGAATCAGAGTGGCTAAGGATCTGGCCCAGTGCCTTTCCGGAGATGGACAGCAAGATGCCCTCTGTGTCTGAACTCTGCTTGGTACAGTGGGTGGATGAGGGGAGGGCATCAAGGAACCAGTTACGGCTCCTTTATTCTGTGCTGGCCCAATCCTGGCATCAACTACCACCATGTAGGAGCTGCTCTAACCAATATCCCTAGCCGAAGATCCCTAAGGGACCTAATGCCAGGAAAGAATCAGTGTAGCAGAACGGAGCTTCCCCACCGCCATTCCCAGCAACCCCTGGCCATGCCCCCATGCCAGTGTGTGGGGCGGCTGGCGAAGAAGCTGTCTCTGCCAGCTTTACCATACTGAGGAGTCCCACCAGGAAACTTCTTTGCTGACCCAGCTATGGCCTGTAGGCATCTGCTTTGCACCGCCTGAGCAGCACAGCGTCCAGAGCATAACACGGAATCTGGCCAGGCTCCTTCCGGCAGGCTTGCCGTCCAAGCAGCACCGGAGATAGGGCAAACTCCACTCCTTTCCCTTGCTGTGCGTCCCTGTGTGACGATATCCCACTGCAGCCAATACTGGAGAGTCTGCTGCGATCGCACAAACCAAGCAGGAAATACCAGTCGGGAGCCCTTTCTCATGCTCCCTCTGGCAGTCCTGGGACAGCTCACACAGTGCAGATGTTGGGAACGCTGCAAGATGAAGCTCAGGGCCATATTCCCCCCTCATCCCTCCCTCCCTGTTACAAACTTACCTCTTTATTGGCACCAGCGGTTCCCAACTCCACAAGAATTCTCTCCATTTCCCATGTCCTGAGAACCCCAATCTGTTCATTCTGGGGACTCACCATCCCAGATTATACTATGATTTTATTGTTGTACATTTATATAGTGCACCCTTGGTGCACATGGCACGTTACGTCGCGAGTGAAAAAGCCACGGCTTCAGCCCTGGCATCCCGACTCTGCTACCGCTAAGCTCCAGCACCCTGCTCTGACCACTCGAGCAGGGTGTTCTGTTCCCCCAGCTCGAGACCAGAAAAGTCCTTGCCAGCCTCTGCAAGTTCCAGCTGCCTTGCTGCAAAAGAAACCCACGCTCGTTCCCAAAGGCATGAACCAGTGACATGCCTAGTTACCTTCTTTGTGTTTGGAAAGAGATGTGTCCATTCAGGATCGGGGCCCCGTGGTGCCAGCAGAAAGAGAGAGACATGATCCGTGCCCCATAGAGTCTACAATAGAGCAGCGGTGCTTTGAGGACCAGGGGCATTCTCCCTCCTGTAAACTATGTGATCCCTGACTCTAAACATTCAATAAGCTTCCCAGCCTAGGAATGTCTTTCCCCGTCTTCTCGCTGCACATTTCCTAAGGCTTGCAGTACGGTTTGCATATTGCTCCACCCTCCCCCTTCGCTGTTAGCCCACTGAAACCGAAGGAGTTAACCCGAGGATGGATTTAGGCTGTAGTGACGCATTAAGTTACTTCTGCCTGCAGTTTCGAGACCTCTCTGTGACTCCTTTTCTCCTAGGAATTTCTCAAATAAATCACTAAGTTTATAGTGACCAAACTTTCCCCTTGTTCTACCCTAAAATGACTTAGTCAGAGCTCAGCTCCTGCGGTAACACAGTTGCCATTGACCCACACCTAACCTCCTTCTCCTGATGCCCCGGCTTGTGCATCAACCCCCCTGCGAATCACACACGCTCAGGAAATCCTGGGACGTCCACAGCCTGGCTGTCTCCTGTCGAATCATTTAAGTGGCAGCTGGCATGACTCGGGGCGTGGGGAGCGAAAGGAGTCCAGAGAGAAATGGGGAATTCAGCTTTCCAGCTTGTTGTTCTGCATGAATATAAAAGCAGGCAAATGGCCATATCCTACTGCAAGAACAAAGTTCAAGAGAGAACAAATTATTTATAGCTGTAATTTTAGACTGCAAAATTCTGTCCTTTCAGTTTAATGTGTTTGTTACTTCTGTCTGTCTGATGTTTTGTTCTTCGAACCATGCCATTAAAAATTCTAATTCTAATAATAACACAACTTTAAAGGGACACTATTGTCAGGTTGAAAAATCACATCCATCTCTCTGTCTCCTTAACCTGCGCTCCTGTGTTACTTTTAACTATTGATGCGGTTTGTTTACATTCTGCGCTTCACTCAACTTTGATGACAATAGATTAATAATTTTCACTTTTGTGTACCATCAGTTTCACTTGTTGCTTCCCAGTGCTGCAGCATTTGCAGGAGGGATGTTTAAATCCATTTTTTAAAAAGCCTTTTCATTTAAAAAAATCATGACCATATTTCTATTAACTTTAGATTTTGCATAACTTAAAAAAAAAACCATACAAATTTTGGGTCCAAGTTACAGGACAGAGTTACAATTTAACTTTTTATTTCTCAACTTTTTTGCATTTCCAGCAATATAAAGCCCTATTTGGTTCAAAAGCCAAAGAAAAAGGAATCTAAGGCTGAATTAGTTAACTCGGGTACCACTGTATTTTTTAGGGAAACAGGCACTCCTGGGTCAAAGAGTGCCTGTTTCCTAACAATATATGGGTAACACCTAACTTCATAAAAAAGGCAGCAGAACACAATACGTTCCAATAACCTGTCCCTCCTAACGCTCCATAAATAAAACAGCCACCCTCTCACAGAAGGCTAGAGAGGAAACTAAATATTCCTGAGGCTGTGCCCTGAGGATGCCAGCAAAGGACACTGACTCACAAGGAGAGGGGAAGTATTGCAAAAGGAGAGGGGATGCTGCTCCTGCCGCTGTCTATTCCTACTAATACCTTGGGATGCTGGGTACTTCAGTTCTGCTGGCTCACAGTTGCTGTGAGGGGACTTAAAACAAATACTGAAGTGAGCTGGATGGTCCAATGGTTGCGGTGCTAGTCTGGGACTCAGGAGAGCTGCGTTCCATTTTCTGCTTTACCACAAACTTCCTGTGTGACCTTGAGCCAGTTAATCAGTCAATCCGTGCCTCAGTTTTACCATCTGTAATATGGAGGCACTCATACCTCACAGGAATGTTGTGAGGACAGAAACGTTACGAGGCACAGAGCTCTCCTGCCGATGGGGCTATGTAAGTACCAAAGATAGGCTGGTAATAGCAATGTCCAGAAAGGATGCACTTCACCACTGGATTGTCTTCTTTTTTCATTTGCTCTCCCGGTGGATCCTTATCTCCACAGTAGAACTATAGTTGAGAGATTGGGATGGTAGCAGGAGAGGATCAGGCAGCACTAGGGCAAGAGAGAGAGACAAGAGAGAAAATGTGCATCCCATCGATCATCCACTGAGGGCCTTTTGCCCATGTGATGGAGATGGATGTAATCCCTGGCATGAACGGCTTTGGCTAATCCAGCACCCCAGATTCCCCCATGCTTTCTGTCCCTGCATGGCTCAGTTCCGGCAGCAGAGCACAGCCGTGCAGAATTTCTATGGAGACTGTTTGTCTTCAGTGGCATTTTGGTCCCAGGGGGCAGCCCTGCTGAAAGAGCGAGAGAAGCTCTCTCGGGCAGGAGCAGCAGGGTGGCCTCCCTGTTCGTGTGCTGTCGCTTCAAGATTCTGGGGAGAGCTGAAAGAGACAATGGATTAGACAGTCGCTTGGACACCAGTCCTGGGGTGTAACCGAGGCCATCCTTGCTCACATTTATGGGGTTAAACTAATCACCAGATGTGAGGTCAGGGAGCGATTTTCCCCCAGCGTACGGGACCTTGCATTTTATCTGCTTCTTATGGGGAATCATCTGTTATGATCGGGTAGATGATAACCAAACCACCATGGCCAGACATGGTCGGGTCTGCGCAGAGACCACTCCCCTTCCCTTTGTATGCGGTGTTGCTAGCTTTATGCAGGCATTATTGAAGGCAATGAGTGACCGGTCTTCCCCCTCCCCCCTCAGCATTCTGTACTGCACCCTAAGCCCTGCCTGGTGGACAGAGCTTGTGCCGCTTCGCTCACCATATTGACTGGGTGGGCACAGCCAATCAGCAATCAGAAACTTGTTCAGGATGTGTGCGATTCAGTTGTGTCCAGGAAACAATCTGTAGCCTAGAGAGGGAATTGACCACTGATGCTTGGTTATCGTCTCGGGTTTGGGAGCAAGAGACGTGGAACTGTGAGATCTTACCAAAGCTGGGAAAGCTTTCTTCTGAACTTGAGTGTTTGGGTGTAGTATTAACCTCCGGGCTCTTTACCACCTGAAACTCTGCTCCAGGTCCCTTAACAACGGCTAGTCCATTCTCACAAGGGTGTCTGCAAACAAACATACGGCAGCTGCCGGAAAACAGTCCCTGCACACAATGGCTGGTGGACTTCTTGGAGGTGCTTGGGCAGTTGTAATATTTTGGTCTGCGAATACCAAAGGACAGTGGCCTGATTGCCCTTAGTGCTGATTGGCGATAAATCGAAGTCCCCCTGGAACAGGAGGCTGTTTGTCAAGAGCTCTCAAGGCCATTTCTTAAAACATGTGGGCGTCTGTGTTAAAAATAGGGACCGAGGAACAGCTTTGCTAGGCCCGTCTTTTGCGTCATTTAAAACTGGACTAGATCATGGGTTGGTGAACATACTGCTGGGGGGGAAAATCCCAGCAGGCCTTTTCCATCTCTTAGCGCTATGATTCTTTGATCACTAATCAGTTGTGTCCTCTCCACTCAATGGTCAGAGGGCCACATGCTATTAAAAAAAAGCATCTTGCAAAATAGGGCAGATTGATGGGGTAGTGAGAAGAGACATTTTACAAACAAAGATCCAGGTGACGTGGTAGCTCAACTGTGGCACCTGCAGCTATTGCATCTCCCTGGGGTATTTCCAAGCAATTGGTAATGGCTCTGATACTAATTCAGCCTGAAAGTGGGAATTGGGCTAAAAAATATGAGAGCGAGATTGAGAGAGGAGGAGGAGCGATGTGGATGGAGAAGAAACGTACCACGGAACGGGGATAGGGTTTAAGCATCAAGAAGGGCATCCCTGCTCCTGCCCCGGCACTGAACAGCGGGTTAGAAAGTAAGTAACTCACGTTCATACCCCGTGCACACACCAGAGTGCAGCATGTGGCTTTGGTCACAGCTAGGAAAGCAACAGCAATAACGTGTTCGAGTGGGATTGGAAACTAGCTCAACGCAGAGACACGAGTGGTTAGACGAGATGGCGTGAAACAGAAGGGCTTGGTAAAAAGAAAAAGAAAAGGAGAGAAAGGAAAGGCTGAGGAGGGGGAAGAACCAGGTGAAAATCCCCGTTGTTGATTAAACACTGGGTGTGATAATACTTTATGCAGCAACTGGACTGCTGCCCTGCACCACCAAAATCTGTTCTGAATCCAGGAATAGAATTTCTCAGAAGTTCTCTATTCCCCTGTGGGCGGGGACCTTGGCCCAGATCCTTAAGCATAATTAGGTTCCTAACTGCCACTGAAATCAGCGTGTCCTTGTGATTGTAGATATCTCTAAAGCTCCACGCACAGCTAATGGTACTATATTAATAAAAACATTTCCCTCTGACCTGCTGTACGATAGATCTGTTTCGTAATAGATTTCACTTCATTACCACAGAAAAATTCTCTCCATCTCTCTGTCCATCCATCTATCTATCTTTTCACATCATGCCCATCCCATAACAGGATTGAGTGCTGAATCCTATGAAAAGCTTCAATTCCATTAGATTAGTTTTCGATGAGAGCAAAATGCACCGTGAGAAAATAGCAGCACCCCTTCCATGTTGTTATTCCTATAAGTACACATTTTCGTCTTGGAAAAAAGTGCTTATCTGTATTAGTGCAGGATAAGTGGTAATTACAAGCTGCCATAGCCTGTTGCTTTTCCTGAATAAACAAACAAATGCTGTAATATTAGCACTAATGGAGGCTCTCAAAATGCTTCATTCTGGCAACTCTGCTGGTGGAAAATCCAGTCTCCTTTTGTCCCCATTGCTTCCCTCATTAAAATTCTTCTTGGACACAAAAGCCCTTTGGGACGTTGAATCTGGCTTTGCAAACGGCAGGTGGCTTTGACGCGGTGCCCAGGGACATGAATGCAAAGTCCATGTGGTGGAACGGAACATCACACACGTTGCTGTTGGGTGGTGCCACATTTATGAGAGACCTTAATGGTATGTGCAGGCAGGAGGGGAGTAGATCTTCTAGCTCCTGCTTGGAAATGGCTTTGCCTGTTACATCTTCCTCCCTGCTGACCTCCTCCCCTGAAACTGAAATGGCCAAAAAGGCTGTGAAGGAAAGATGAACGTAGTTGTACAGCAAAGCTTCTCATGGAGTCGGGTAAAGCAGCCAAGAGTGAGCCCAGTGTAGCCTGAATTCTCAAGCAAGATTGTTGATACCAATGGGTAGGTTACACAAACTGGGCATCAGTCTCAGGCCTGACCTAAGCAGAGGGGTTCTTAGAGTACCTCATCCAAAGGGCTATTGAATCGGCACTGCAATCCCCATGGAAACTTGTGGATAAGTCAGTCATAAATCACTGCTTTCCAGCATCAGAGACCCTCCCTGTTGGCCCTCTCCGTTCCAGCAGCATGTCACCTGTTGCTCAGTCATACGTCTTCGGGTCTTTCATAGACCCCCCAGGACCCTTTGCTCTCAGCTCCCAGGACACAACTGCAGCTGATGCAGTTGAATGGGGAGGTGTTGGGTTCTGAGCTGCATTTTGGCGTAGAGGCACCTGTCAGACCTCACTGAGCAGAAACAGGACAGTCCTTTCAGAGGATGGGTTAATACAGGTGAGAGACTGGGTGAGTTACTGAGCTGGGTGCTTAGCATGCACCCCCATTAAAGAGCATCAGGCACTGATGGGTCTGATGATGGGAACCATTAAGGTTTCATCTCAGAGTACTGACTAAGAGGGGGACTTGTCTGGGAATTGGTTATCCAGCCCCTTCCCAGCTCAGAGGGCAAGGCACAGGCAGAGAGAAGGGTATAAGAGTGGAGGGTCCTCACTCCACTGGCAGAGCACCTTATGTCCTAGTGGTTTAGGTATCTTCAGTCCCAACCTCAGAAGATACGTCAGCTCTTTAGAAGACACCTTAGCTCTTCGGTGCAATATTGCCACACAAAAGTGCTGAAAAATCATGAGTCAGGCTCCACAAATACTGAGATTGGGGTTAAAAATCATGATTATTAGTAATAATAATACAAATAGTCATTTGCCTTTTCATTTTTGAGCCTGTAGGGATCACATTTGAAGCTTTTCTCTGCAACCATGAGGGCTAAAATCTTCCTTTTCTTTTTCACTGAGAGCTGAGATTCTGGTGTATTCACATGATTCCAGGAGATGGGGCTTTCAGATAATTGCGAATTATCATGAGTCGCATTATAAATCACAAGAGTTGGTGACGCTACAGGTGGTAACCAATATTTTCCCTTTCCTATTTAAAGCTCTAATTGTCAACCTCTTGTTCTTTTCTAGCAGCTGGTGGATTTATTACTCAACCATCCCCTCATGGTGGTAGTTCATATTCACATGCTCTAAAAGATAGCGTCTTGTTATTAATTTCACTCTGCAAGGAGAAAATATCTACCTATTCAAGTGATCAGGAGAAATATTATGGGAGGGAGTGGGGGTAATTTTTCTTGAATCTTCCTAGAAGCCACCTTTTATTCTGTTTCATTGCTTCTCACTGGCTGCTTAAGAACAAAACCAGACCAAATCACATGGGCTCAACGGATGGCTGCGAAAAATACTCTGTAAAGATCTTGGTAGACTTTGTACTTGTAGGTCAGAGGAAATCTCATAAAAAGTTCTCTCTTGTGGCTAATGACTAGTGCTGTGTGGAGGATGGAAGTTCTACTTCACAAAGGATTTTGAGATTGCCAAATCTGATATTGTTCTGAATTGGAGCAAAAACTGAATATTTCCATATTCTCTGCAAAGAAAATTCTGAGAAGAAAAATTGTTTTGGGTTGATTGAACTGTTTCATGTTGATTTTGACTTTAAATTTTTTGTTAAAGTCTTTTCGAAATGAAAAATCAAAAGATTTTGTTCCAGAAATGTTGCAGTGGGCTGTTTGTACTGTGTTGGAACTTTCCCTCCCTCCCCCAGTTTTCCTCTTCAATGAAATTCTGACAAAATTAACCTGATTTTGTGCACGATTTTGATTTAGGCAGAACTGCATATTCCAATGGAATATGGTTCCACTGACGTTTCTTCAGCCAGCTTTATTAATTACAGTTACTTTGTTTTGTACCACTCTGGGGTAGAACTTTGACTTTGAATAAAGAATCATTTAATAAATATATTTGAATCAAATCCCAGATTAACCCTAATTAGAGATGGAAAAGCCCCACTAAATCAACAAAGCTAGGATAACATAACACAAGAACTAGGGCTCACCAAATGACATTAATAGGCAGCAGGTTTAAAACAAACAAAAGGAAGTATTTTTTCACACAACGCACAGTCAACCTGTGGAACTCTTTGCCAGAGGATGTTGTGAAGGCGAAGACTATAACAGAGTTCAAAAAAGAACTAGATAAGTTCATGGAGGATAGGTCCGTCAATGGCTATTAGCCAGGATGGGCAGGGATGGTGTCCCTAGCCTCTGTTTGCCAGAAGCTGGGAATGGGCGACAGGGGATGGATCACTTGATGATTCCTTGTTCTGTTCATTCCCTCTGGGGCACCTGGCATTAGCCACTGTCGGAGGACAGGATACTGGGCTAGATGGACCTTTGATCTGACCCAGTAGGGCCGTTCTTATGATACAGTGTCCCCTGACGGAAGGATATTAAAACTGAAAGAATTCCCAGTTCTCAGTCACTCATCGGATTCATAGGGCATCAGTGTACTCAAAAGTATGCTGCTGATGCTGTGTAATAAAAGGCTCCTTTCATGAGATGGGGGTCCTGGTCTTGAGGGACGCGAAACGGGGTATCCGCTGATTCCAGACCCAGCTTGGCTGGTTGAATCCTTCCCCGCTCTGATCAGCAGTAGCTTTGTGCAGAGTGGAAAGGGCGTGATCTGCAGCCCCTTGCTCATTATTACTATTGTTATTACAGTAAAGGCTAGAAGGGACAACTGAGATCAGATTCCTAGTGGATCAATACACAGTAATATCAGGGGGAGGGAGAGCTCAGTGGTTTGAGCATTGGCCTGCTAAACCCAGGGTTGTGAGTTCAATCCTTGAGGGGGCCACTTAGGGATCTGGGGCAAAAATTAGTCCTGCTAGTGAAGGCAGGGGGCTGGACTCAATGACCTTTCAAGGTCTCTTCCAGTTCTAGGAGATTGGTATATCTCCAATTGTTTATTTGTTTTTTATTTAGCACTAGTCTTTGACCCTGAGAATTTACAGGAAAGACAGACTAGTTGGAGGGGGAAGTCGAGGACCAGAAAGGGGAAATAACTTGGCCAGCTTCACACAGCAGGTTAGAGTCCAGAACAGAACGCAGGTTTCCTGAATTCCAGTCCGAGGCCCAGTACACTGAACCACGCTGTCTTGTCTTTCACCTCTCACATGTGATGTAGCGGAGAGAGACACACAACTAGCCCCTCTGGAGCTGAGAATTCTTTTCCCCAGTTTGCCATGCGGTATTGTTTCAATTCCCCACATGATTCCCGTGCCAGTTGTGCTGCCTAGTGACATGCTGCTGCGCTGTGGCATTCCCTTGGGATGTTGGGTTGTTGCCACTGTACCCTGAAAAACCACGAAGGATCTTACCCAGGGTGTGAGCTGGGTGTGCTGTGTACAGTAGAAGGGCCCGAAATGCAACATCTGTATCAGAATCCAAACCCTCCCCAGGTTCAGCGGGGTTCACCTCTAAGGTTTGTTTCAGCCCCATCATAGAGACCGGACTAGCCACGAAATCTGGAGCTGGTATCAGTGGTGTTCTGACCCAGAGTTTTGGTTCCCACACTATTCCTTTATCGAGATGTACAGAAGTTGCACAGTGTGCTGGGACAGAGGCATCCTGCAGCTGCATTGAGAAAATACTGAGAAGTGCTAGGATCCAGGCCACCACAGTAGGTTTACAATCTCATCAGGCCTTCCCTACACAACTGACACACTTTGAGACAGTGATCCCTTAACGTCATTGCATAGTGTCCCGTGGAGGGAACAGCCTCCCACCCCTTGTAGAGAGGGACCCTTTTTTGAAATAAGCCAAACTTTGCAACTATGTGTAAATAAAGGAAAGACGAAACCAGCATTAAAAAAAGAAAGAAAAAAGCAGCGACCACCAAACGATATAATGATTTTTGTTTCTAAATTTTATTCTGTTACAGGGATGGAGCACCATCCATCCCGGCCCACAAGACTTCTGGGAAGCCAAGAAGAACAAGGTATTCCCATTTCAATATTACCAGACAAGCTGCCATGCAGCTACCAAGTTTCTATATCTATATATCTAGAGTTAAAACAGCCACCGCCAACATCTAATCGCAAACTGCTCTATGTGCTCTGTCAGCTGGCAGTGCCTTTCCCCCCGTGACTAGCCCCTAGACCAGGTGGGAGTAGGGAATAGATTCAGCAACAGGGTCCCAAGTCTACGTGACTAGAGCTTCCCTGACAGCCACTAAAGAACTTGTCCCTTCTCCCAGATTGCATGATAATAAGCAGTCCATTTGCTTGAATCCCAAAACTAGCCGATCCAGCTGTATCCTCAGCTGTCCCTCCCGGCTACCTCCTGTTCCCCCCCAGCTCAATCCACCCCATTGCGTTCTCTGCACCTAAAAAAACAAACGGACCCCTCCTCTTTCCAAACACCGGCATTTCGTTTAGAACATCGCTCTCCTGTGGACGAGGTTCAGCTGTGGTTAGGTTTCTCCAGGCACGGGAGGGAGGGGGAAGTGTTCTCGCCCGCGGCTGACTAGCAGCAGATAAAATACTGTAGAGATCACCGCTGGAAAGAGCTTGGGGTTCCAGAATGGAGAGGGAAAAGGAGGCAAGGAGTGGAAAAGAGGTGTCTGCATTAAGGAAACCTGGGACCGAAGGGTTAAACTCAGTCCCATCTTCAGGTTTGCTTGCTTCTTGCAAAGTGCAAATTCTGTTTCTCCCTCTCTCTACCTCTCACCTTCTCCTTGAACTTCTGAACCACAGACTTATTACCTCACCCACTTCGTCTCTCTAATATCCTGGGACCCACCTGGCTGCAGCAACACTGCACGCTTGTGTAACTGGTAATCATTTTACAGCAGTAATTTGTCTTCGCCAGGGCACATCTAGAGATACAGGATCCTCTTTATTGTCAGGGATGATAATTTTTGTCTTAAAAAACAACCACCAAACCTGCAAAACAGCACAAATCTCTGGGTCAGGGTCTAAAAGTCGTCCTCCGTCTGGCGGCTGTTGGTGGCCTGCGTGAGATGCATTTGCAGGCCTCAGTGCAGAGCCTACGCATCACAGATATTGTGGCTGCTAGTAGCTCAGCCGTTGGCAATCTCAGCTGAGAAGCCACAGTACGAATGGGCCATGGAGACAGAGCTCGTCTCCCATCCGCAGAGGTGGTCCCTGCAGGTCAGGACTGAGGCGGTGTTGGGAGGTCTGCACTGCCCATTAGAGTGGATAAACTGAGGACTTTGGCTGACAGGACTGTTGATCCAGCCCCTGGCAGTCCAGTCTCTTGTCCATGCATGCATTCGAGCAGGGATCCCCTGGGAAGCATCCACTGAGTCTTTGGCCGCCTCGCAACAGCAGCCGTGGTCTGGCATTTTTTGCTCGGTGTTGCCTTCTGGTTCCTTCCTTTGACCCTGCCTTCCATTGCCGTTTGTTCATTCTTTCCGTTGATATCTGGTTTCTGTAGCCCCTCCCTCACTTGAGGAGGCGGGCCTTTTGTTCTTGTAGACTCCGCCCACCAAGCCCAGTCATCAACTAGGCCTCACCTTGCATCTGCACTACGTTCATAAACAAAAGATCTGAGGGGCGTAGGCTCTGCTCCACACAGAACACCACTCAAGATGCTGCCGAGTACTTGCTGCTCTGTCGTCTCCCTGCTGTGACCTATGTGCAGCAGACACCCCAAGCATGTTCTCAACACTAGTTAAAAATGCATTGGTGAGAGGAAAACAGCAACACCCCTGGCATGTCTGCAAATAGCAGCCCATTGCCTGGTCTCCTCCGGACATTCAGAACAGTGATGGTATGAAGAGTGTCCTTTGGGTCACTGGGGCACGAGCGCCCAGGTTTAATCAGCTCCGTCCCCTTCACACTGCGGACAAGTCTCCTTTGATTGGTTCTGTTTGTTTTTGCTGGCAATGCTGACCTAAAAAAAATGGACCCTGCGGCATTTCTAACAAGCGTCCTTAACTGATTTCCGTACTCGGGGCTCGGCAGTATCACTTGCTAACACGTGCTTTAACATCCACTGCTGAATCAATAGGGAATAGCTCTCCAGTCGATAACACAGCCTGCGAGGATGAGCTAATTATTCCCTGTGCAGCTATGACAGAGCGGTCCGGTCGCCGCTTTGTAGCTCAGCGGCACATCTGCCTTTTGCCCATGGTGGGGCACTGCAAGGTTCCAGAGCTGCGGGACTGCTCCTTTGAAGCATACCCTGAGCCCAGCACAGAGCCTGAGGGGCCAGGCAGTGCTGCAGGATGGGGGAAAGTGAGAGGAATTGCCCCACTCACTTGCAGGGTAAGGAGTGACTGCAGCGTCTGCTGCAGCTCTGAAGCCAACTATGTGGGGGAGAGCATGGGCAGAGCTGCACGGCAGCAGATCCCACCACCACTATGCCCTGCCCCCTGCAACGACTGCATGCTGCCATACAAGGCAGGGGCTTGCAGGAAGCATTGTTCGGTGCCACGCACAACTCCTCTCTGCATGAGAACTGCGCAGATTCTGCTAGAATGGGGCCTTTGGTGGCCACAGGGATGGGGCTGGAATGGTTGTTAAGGGGCTGTCCAATTTGAGCTTCAGCCCTCTGCTGTGGCTGCTGCTGTGAAGTCCTGATGCTTTGAGGCCTTACAAGAAAGTTGGCTTCCCAATCTGGGGCTCAGGAGCAGCTTCTGCTGCAAAGATCCCTCCTCTGGAAGTGCGGTGCTGTGAAACTAACAGCTGCAGATGGTGCATAGAACTGGAGGGGAGGTACATGTGCTGTGATTTGATTGTCTCGTTTTTCTGAGTGCCCTGGCGATGGGAGCGAATGTGCATGTGGAGAGGAGAACCCAGGCCATGTATCAATCTGGTTACCAGTAAAACCTTGCCTCGTGTTTAGGATGGCGTGGTTCCTGATTCATTCCGTCCACCCCACAGGGGTGCAACGTGCATGAGATGTGAAATCCAGCACGGACACACAATCTCAAACCTTTCCAGAGCAATCGCTGCTTTCGCAGGCATCTTTGGAAACCATTCAAGCTCCAACCACCACTTTGTGTTTGCAGATCCCATCTCTTCAGCATGAGGTGTCCCCCCGTGGGACACTTGCATGAAAACAGGGGGGTTAATTCACTATGTTCCATCTGCTTCACACTGCTCCACTGATGGGACCCAACTGCAAACTTGGCTTTAGCAGCTGATGAAACCAAGTTGGCAGCTGTTTTGCATCACTTGAATGTACCAGTGAAGGTGGCCTCAAATCTCCCTTTCTAAAGAGCTCACCTTCTGCTCTGGCCTAGTCCTGGCCTCCCCCAGCACTAGAGCTCTGTCTAGTCTCCTGAGTGACCTCCTTTAGTGAGTTACCCCCTTCCTGAAGTGCCCCCACATCAGAATATTTTCTTGAATGTCTAAGATAAGTTTTCACTTTCCTAGTTTCAGGCCCATTACTTCCTTGTTAAATCATCTAATCCCCCAATTCTTGTATGTTACTGCCTCCTCCCCACCGCACGTTCAGCATGTATCATACCCGTGGCATCACGGTTCTGCATTCTGTGGCCCATCAGAATTCATGGGAGAGATTCCAGAAGACTGGAAAAGGGCAAATATACTGCCCATCTATAAAAAGGGAAATAAAAACAACCCAGGGAACTACAGACCAGTTAGTTTAACTTCTGTGCCAGGGAAGATAATGGAGCAAGTAATTAAGGAAATCATCTGCAAACACTTGGAAGGTGGTAGGGAATAGCCAGCATGGATTTGTAAAGAACAAATCATGTCAAACCAATCTAATAGCTTTCTTTGATAGGATAACGAGTCTTGTGGATAAGGGAGAATTGGTGGATGTGGTATAGCTAGGCTTTAGTAAGGCATTTGATACAGTCTTGCATGAGATTCTTATCAATAAACTAGGCAAATACAACTCAGTTGGGGCTACTATAAGGTGGGTGCATAACTGGCTGGATAACCATACTCAGAGAGTAGTTATTAATGGTTCCCAATCCTGCTGGAAAGGTATAACAAGTGGGGTTCCGCAGGGGTCTGTTTTGGGACCGTCTCTGTTCAATATCTTCATCAATGACTTAGATATTGGCATAGAAAGTACGCTTATTAAGTTTGCAGATGATACCAAACTGGGAGGGATTGCAACTGCTGTGGAGGACAGGGTCATAATTGAAAATGATCTGGACAAATTGGAGAAATGGTCTGAGGTAAACAGGATGAAGTTTATAAAGTAATAAAGACAAATGCAAAGTGCTCCCCTTAGGAAGGAACAATCAGTTTCATGCATACAGAATGGGAAGAGACTGTCTAGGAGGGAGTACGGCAGAAAGGGATGTAGGGGTTATAGTGGACCACAAGCTAAATATGAGTCAACAGTGTGATGCTGTTGCAAAAAAAGCAAACGTGATTCTGGGTTGCATTAACAGGTGTGTTGTGAGCAAGACGTGAGAAGTCATTCTTCCACTCTACTCTGCGCTGGTTAGGCTTCAACTGGAGTATTGTGTTCAGTTCTGGGCACTGCATTTCAAGAAAGATATGGAGAAATTGGAGAGGGTCCAGAGAAGAGCAATAAGAATGATTAAAGGTCTAGAGAACATGACCTGTGAAGGAAGGCTGAAAGAATTGGGTTTGTTTAGTTTGGAAAAGAGAAGACTGAGAGGAGACATAATAGCAGTTTTCAGGTATCAAAAAGGGTGTCATAAGGAGGAGGGAGAAAACTTGTTCATCTTAGCCTCTAAGGATAGAACAAGAAGCAATGGGCTTAAACTGCAGCAAGGGAGGTTTAGGTTGGACATTAGGAAAAAGTTCCTAACTGTCAGGGTGGTTAAACACTGGAATAAACTGCCTAGGGAGGTTGTGGAATCTCCATCTCTGGAGATATTTAAGAGTAGGTTAGATAAATGTCTATCAGGGATGGTCTAGACAGTATTTGGTCCTGCCATGAGGGCAGGGGACTGGACTCAATGACCTCTCGAGGTCCCTTCCAGTCCTAGAATCTATGAATCTATGTGACAGTGGGGAGAGAAATCTCCTAAAAATCCAAACATTTACCCACAAGACTTGTTTCTCAATTGCCTAGTAACATAGACAATGCTAATGGCTAAAAAACAATGTGTTGGAGGTGAATCCAGATGCTTGTTATTCCAGCCCTGGGCTTCTCTTGAGTAGAGACTGTTAATTGGGCAGAACTTTCTGATATGGGTATGAATCCACTAAAGACTGGAATGAGACCACTGTGCTAGTTTTCCTTTGTGACTTCATCCAGATGTGCACCCACATGCGTGATGCCTTTCATCCTCGCTGGGGAGGGAGGTCGAATTCAGTGATGATGGAAAATTGTAGCTATCGCTTTTCATTCTTGTCAGACCTTTCATTTTCACATGGTTGGTAAGAGGAGCGAATGGAAGGATGAGCTTACAAGCGGTGAGGTGTGTGTGTGTGAAGCTGTGGTTGGAAAGGAGAGAGGAGGATGTACCCATGTCAGAAGAGGTGGGGGGAAACCTTATTCTGATATTGGGGATCTCCCCCTCTTTAAAACAGACCACGAAACAGGTTATGCTACCCCGTCACGCCTTGCGACCAAGGAAGCTCTGAACCGGCAAGTCAGCAAGCTGCCTCACTGGGAATTTACTGCAGGGTTTCTGTTTTCATTTTGGAGCTGGGGCATTTGATGACAACGTGCTACTTGCTTCTGCTAACCAGGTGTCATCGTCTTGACCTGCCGGGCTGGAGCAAGTCTGCCTCAAGGGTTTAGACTTGGGTTGAGCAGAATTGAGAGTCGGCTTTCCACCAGCCACAAGCACAGACTGCCTGTGGAACAGACTTTTTGGTGTAGTGCTTTTCAGCAGTGATCAGTAATAACAACAATACTTATATATTTTCTCTCTCTCTGGCTTCTCTGTGTCTGTTCCATCTGTTGTCTATCACTTATACCATCAGCCAGATTCACTTTCTTCACTAGTGAACCTGTTCAGGTGTCTCCCTGTCCCATCATGTTCTGTAAGATCTGCTCTCTCCATACCCACATACAGCTTCTCATACCTGAGGGCATTTCAGTGGGTTTCCTTTGGGTCAGGATTCATAGATCTACGGTCAGAAGGGACCATTGTGATCATCCAGTCAGACCTCTTGAGGTCATAAGAGCGTCACCCAGTGACACTCTGATTGGGTCCAATAACCTGTGGCTGAACCAGCGTGTTTATTTAGAATGACTTCCAGTCAATGTAAAAACTCCTGATGAGGGAGAATTTAGCCTGTTCCCTTGGTAATTGTTACTTTCAGAGCAAGGACTCATTGTCTGCACTCTTTCTTCGGAACTCACTGCTATTGTATATTAGATCTTTGGAGCTTAAGTCATTGTTAAAATCCCATTTGCTCAGGGCTGCCTCTGTCGTAAGTTTTTAAATTGGGTTTTTGGCTTGCTCAGCGTCATTTGTAGCCAATTTGTCTCCCGTAACGTGCCCAAAGG
The DNA here is from genome assembly GCF_016161935.1 of Mauremys reevesii. NCBI lineage: Eukaryota > Metazoa > Chordata > Testudines > Geoemydidae > Mauremys > Mauremys reevesii. The sequence continues at coordinate 18,623,402 of NC_052641.1, forward strand.
AGTTCCAGTGAAGGAGGCCGCATCTGTGAGATTGAATGAAAGGTTGACATTATGAGCAATAAAGTTCTAGGCGTATGACAGTTGAGAGAGAGAGAGGCACCTCCGTCCCCCAGTAACAGGGAGATTGAGGGGCTAATGTCAGCCTATAAAAGGTAATAGAACAATTCAAGTCAGACCAGGGCCAGATCCTAGGCTGATGTAAGATCAGTTGGGATCTATGCTGCTTTACAACACAGAATATCAGGTTCTGACTCCCCACTTAGCAGATGTTGCATTGTGCCTTTAGAGATGTAGCAAACACAGTACAAAACTTTAGATCAGTTTGCAAAACTAAGTACTTATTTTTACACAGCACCTTTTAGCTCAAAGGATCCCAAAGCACTTCAGAGACTATAGAGATATGTAGTGACATATATATCTGTGTGCAAGAATCACTTTACCTGCCACAGAGGTGCATCCACCTCTAGGGTGGAATGTGATTGCTGTTTAACAGCGGAGTAACAACACTACACTACAGTTTAAGATAGGAGGCTAACGATAAAATTGAAAAGCATTTGCATGATCTAGACATAGAGGATGAGTTTAAGACTAACACGATTGCCGTATTCTATTGTGTAATCTTTTAGCATGTGTTTGAATTTCCCATATTTTTTGTTATTTTATGTTTGCACGTGGCATGGAGCCAGTTTACCTGATAATCTGATTTAAAAGCTTTATTGTGTTATGTACTGTGCTGATTTCAATGGAACAATCTCTGTGTCCTGTTACTTCCCATTAGCTCACATAATCAGTTTCGCATCCAGCAAAGAGATAATGGATTAGGATAGCTGCTAATAGTGTTTTCTCTGCATTATTGAGCTTCTTTCAATACTGAGCAAAGAACTGGGTGAAATGATGGTTGTTTTTCATGGCAAGCAATGGACGCTCCATGGCTGGAGTGGTTCTGGGCTAGAATGTAGAATGCAGGAAACAATTCTGTACGAGGGAGTGGATGAATGAGATGACTCATTGGCTCTTTTCCATTTCTAAAGCTTGATTTTGTATTTGGAAAGATCAGCTAATGCAATTAGCTACATAATGTGCTGCTTTCCTCGGTTATTGCCATTGAAATGGTGTGTACTACATTTAAATGGAGACTGGCATGAATGATAATAATTAATAATAACCCACTTATACAGTGTTTTTCCTCTTCAGAGCCCTTTTCCAGACTCTAGCTAAGTCATGGTCCTGACATCCTTGTGAGATAGGTGAGATTATCTTCGTGACATAGATTTGGGGAACTGAGGCAGAAAGGTTAAGTGCTAAGCCCAGAGAGAATCAGTATCAGAGTAAGAACCAGAACACAGGAGGATCCTGTCTCCCAGATCTGAATGTAGATGCCTAGGCCATGCCTCTCTCAAGAGAGGAAGTATTTTTCAGTAAAGTATGTGGCATCTTATGTTATCCTGGAAAACTAACATGTTATGTACCAAGCCGGGGGGGGGGGGGGGGGGTTGGGGTAAGGGGGAGCCAGCTTTCTGGAGACAGAGAATATGGGACTGGGCCGATACCTCCGGGCAGCACACTGGGAATGCGTATTGCAGTTATGCCCTCCGTCTCCACATGCTGGTAGATAGGGCCACGTGGCTGGCAGTGTTATGGCCTCAGAGGGGAGGAAGGGTTGGCACATTCTGCATTCCCTAGGAGTCCTCTTGCAAAAGGCCTTTCTTTCTAGATCCGTGGGAGGTCTGGTGGCTGCTCGGGGACTTTCCTGCTGGCGTCTTGGGATGACAGCCAGGTAGGGAGGACTGGACAACAAGGGTTTTTGCAGTGGCTTTTCCCATATCATTAAAGGGTTTGCTTTCCAGATCTGTTGCGTTCCCTGGATGTGGTGTGGACAACTCAGGAGGCATTCCCTTTCCCCAGTGTCTGTGTGTGACTCAGGGCTGGACAGTGCACTGTAAGGTTCTGATCAGCCAGCTTTTAATCTTCAGTTCTCACTTGGTTTCTTTCCCCCTCCAAATGTCCCAAGGGAATGGATGGGGTTTTTTGCCCTTCTATCATTTTTTAAATATTGGTGACTCACTGTCGTTTCTAATGCCAGGTTCTAACCTGGGACCGGGACGGTCAAAGCAGAGCAGACACATGACAAGATGGGGATGGAATTCAGGCAAGACTGGGCCAAGCTGGATGGGTGGGAGGGTTTCATAGGCTGAGTGTTTTGCTTGTCTTAACACATGACATCAAAGCCCTTGACAACATGGAAAGGACTCAGGTGCAGAAAGAAAATCCCTTTCAGTGTCGAGGGATCGAATCTTCAAAGAGACAAGTGAGGGGAAGGACTGTCTTGAGGAGAAGGCACAAGTGCTGGGATTCAGGAGGCTGGGGCTCAATTCCTAGTTCTGCCACTGACTTCTTGTGTTGCCTTGGACAAGTCACTTTCTCTCTCCCTGACTCAGTGCCCTGGCAGTAAAATGGGAATAATAATGCTTCCTTTGTGTGTCTGTCTTGTCTATTTAGATGCTCAGAACTATGGGCAGGGGTTGTCTCTTCCTTGGTGCACATACAGCATCTAGCATGACTGGGCCCTGATCTCAGCTGAGACCTCGAGGTGGTACAGTAATAATAATAATAGCCTGGTAGCAACCATCAACGTCAGTGGAAATCAAGCAGCTGAAAAACCCTGACACGCCTCTTTGGAAATTCACCCTGGACAGCCTCCAGAAATGGTTGGGCTAGCTGGACTCACGCTTTAAAATAATTATTTTTTTTTCTTTGGGATTCCTCCATCCTGCCACCCAGCAGCCCCCTTTTCTCTCCCTATCCCAGCACTGATCCATTCCCTTCAGCTGCATCACCAGTGTCCGGCTTCCTCCTTCGCTCTTTACTGCAAGTTCCTTAACCTTTTAGAGTTTCTTTCCAAGAGAGGAGTTCTTTGCAGCAGCCCAAACTCTGGTCAAGGACAAATTTTTGCAGGGGGGGGAGGGGGGAATCTGGAGAAATCTCTTTAGGTTCTGCTCCCAAACTTGTCTGCAGAGATGCACGTGCCCAGTCCAGCTCTTTTCTTGGGCCAAGAGAACTGTACGGCGATTCCTCTCACAACTAATGCTTGCTTTGTTCCTCAGTTGGGTTCCAGAGGCCTGAGTCCCCACTGGCCATGCCAGTGAAAGGGTTAAGTCAAAGAGAACCCGGGTTTCCTGCATGACAACAGATGCTCATGCTACCATAGGTCAATATTCCTTTCGATTTTGAAGCCTAGCGATCCTCACAGCTCCCCAAATCTCAGTGTTTTAACTCCCCATCCCAGAGCTGAGAACCATAGACTTACGGTGCCTCCCTTCTTCCCTGTTTGTGTCTGCAGCTGTGCAGGAGGAGAGGCAGCGAGGGAAGGACCGAAACGAGAACGAGGTGGAGTCGACAAGTAGCGCCAATGAGGACATGCCCGTGGAGAAGATCCTGGAAGCCGAACTCGCAGTGGAGCCAAAGACCGAGACGTACATTGAGGCAAATATGGGCTTGACTCCTAGCTCGGTAAGGATGCCTGCCCCTTTCCCATGTGCGCTGACACCATCCCGTTTGTGGGAATGCAACGGAGCGAATAGGTGGTAAGGCCTTGAATGCTGTCACCGCAGGACTATGCAGACAGGCATGGTTAAGGGGAAGGGGGGCCCTTGGCATCTCAGGAAAGCTGAGTTCTAGTCCCAGCTCTGCTGCACCCTGTGCAACCTTGGATAAGATGTTTGATTGCCCTGTGCCTCAGTTTCCCCATCTATAAAATGGGAATAACACTTCCTTCCTCCTAGAGGTGTAGTGAAGATAAAACCATTGCATGGGAGGTGCTCAGGTGCTAGTGATGAGGTGCAGTTGGGAGGGTGCACAGAAATTATCTGTATTGTGGGAACACAGCCTGTTATGCTGGACACTACTTAAACAGTGGAGTAAAAGCCTTGCCTTGAAAAACTTGCAATCAACTTAACCCTATAAACACACCCATTGTCACTAAAGTGCAAAAGTATTACAGCGGGAAAACTGAGCTGTAGGTTTTTAAACAGCACAAATTTGAGGATTGTTTGGATCCATTGTTAAATAAATAAATAAATAATATATATATATGGGTGAGGGTTTGGACTTCAAACCCGCTCAGTGTTCTGAGGTGTTTGAATCCAGAGTTGTGGCTCAGCCCCTTCTAAAGGTTAGGACTCTAGTGGAATCCTTTTTAAACAGAAGATGCCCCATAAATAACCCACAGGTGGCCCCACCACTCCCATTAAAGAGCCCTGTTTTGTAAAGAGCATTTTTTTTCTCATTTAGGTGGCTGTTCTCAGCTATAACAACTCTGGCCTTATAGTCTATGAACTCCTGCTCCTCTGAGAATAGCTGCCATATTAGAGGAGGTCACCACCCAGTTTGAGCAAATTTATAATGCATCAGGCTCAGTGGGTGTGGCTAGTGACTTCACCCCAAAACCCTCCCCTTGGTTCTAACCAGGGGAACACTGGGATGCTGGAGGACTGGGAAGTCTCTTAAGTAGAAACAACTGGTTGGAGGGAGGGGAGAAATAGTTGTCATTTAAAATGGGAGCATCTGACCTGAATGGGTTTTTCCTTGGGGGAGGGGATAAGGGCCTTATAAATGGTCCTAACAATTCACAGTCTTGCTGGTAGTGGGGTGGGGGAAGTATAGATTTCTTAGGTCTCTATGCAGCAAAGCTCACAGGGTGGTTTCTGATTATTAGTATTTAACCTGAGTGACAAATTAGAGATCTTTGCTATAATACATTGTCGTTCTGTTACTCCCAATGCCAAACATTCAAAAGTTATGTATCAGGCCCCCAAAATCATATGAAAAGCTGAGCTTTTCATGTACTAACATGACTCCAGCATCTGGAGCATTAAGAACCACATCAAGTCTTGTGAGGTTTGTGGTGAAATCATGAGAGCTGGCAACACTGAGGGTTATGTTTATGTACTATGTGGTGTTAATCATTTTGCCTAATTTTGTTAAGGATTTGAGAGTTCGATTCTGACTCAAGTGACACTGGGTTCATGCTCCACTTAAGAGAATAAAAAACTGCAGGATCAAATAGGGTGGAGGGTGAAAGCTCAGAAAGTAGCTAAGATTAGTGGGGGGAAAGGGCAGAGATTATAAGAAAAAATATAGTAATATATACATACATTGTATATAAACCATCTACTTGAGCCAGTCTAGCAATGTTCTTCTGGTTCCTAATAGAGAACAAAGGTTGCCCTTTAGCTGGGGAAACATGTTTAGTTTTTTAATTAATTTCTCCTCTTGGGGAAGAGAGTTTAAACTGTCAAAAAACCAAAGATTCATGACCTCCTGCTAGTGGTGCACACCCAAACTGAGTGGGGTAGGTTTGGAAAACTTCACGCTCACTGAGCTTGGCCTGCCCCCGATCCTGGCACAGCTGAATGCAGTAAAGAACCACCCGCTCTCAGCATTTAAATGAATCCCTTCTGTGCCACTGGTGCTTTGAGGCCCACTATGCTCAGATCGAATAGATGGGGAGATACAGAGTCTTTTAATCAACTTGCACCATGTCTGCTATACTGCTAAAAAACTAGCTGATAATTCCTTCAGATCTTCTAGGGCAGAGCATAGTAAGGGAGATGTTTGCAGAATGTGTCTGATCTTCCACTAAGAAAGTCTTTTGTCAGTCCACATGTTCTCCCCCATGCCTTCCTCATTGTCTTCTGTAACTGGAAATCCACACTGATGAAGTAGATTTTTACCCCAGATTTAATTGCACCATTTCTCCCAGATCCTTTTCCATTCCTAAAGCCTCTTCCTTCAAGAGGTGGTGCTGGGCGGTGGCAAAAATCTCTGCTTCTCTCTCAGCCCAGAGGTACCTCTGCTTTTAATTGTAAGAAGCGCGGGGAGCATGTCCTAAGTCAAAGTTATTTTGATTTACTCCAAGCCATGCTAATCTGTCTAGAGCACTCAGCAAGATGCCGTCTCTCCGCTCTAAACTTTGAGTTCCCCTCGTAGTTTATTGTGCTTAGCTCTTCTGGACAAGGAACTGTGCCTGTTTTATTTGTGTGAGAAGCCCCAAGCACAGCTATGATGTTTCGTGACATTCAATAGTGCGTGAGCTCTTTGCACCAGCACTACAATGGGACGGTGATAATATGTTGTAATAGCTTATTGTTCTGTAGCCTTTTTCCCTGTGACCCTGATACGCTTTACTGGATATCTATGAGAATCATGAAATAATGCAGCCACTTCTGGGGTGGGGTGTGGCGGCTCTTTCACAGCGCACAGCAACACTACAAAACAACAGGAACTGAGCATAGGATTGGGGAGAGGGAATACCCTGTCTGGTGGCATCTCAGAAAATCACAAATGAAGCTACCAGCATATGAACTGCTGTGTGCGCTGCTGACTTGTATCGGATAGCTCAGTGATGCACCAAACACTGGGCTCAGTTGTACCCACCCAGGTGTTGGATGCCAGGCTTCCGTTCCTGTTCTAAATAAACAGCAGAGCATCTCCATCCCTATCAAACAGTCGGGGCTTCCTCGCAGGGGGGAGCTGGAGATCTGTGCCTCAGTTAATGACGGTGCCTCTGATACTAGACGGCTGTGTCGGTGATCAGGATTAGAAATACCTCAGGGGGAGTTGTCGCCTGAGTTGCGCCGACTTGAAAACAAACCCCAGAGAGGGAGCTAAAATAAATGGCTTCATCTGGCACTGTCTCTCCCCTAGCCTCTTGTAGCAAATTGAAAGCTGGTTCCTGCATAATTCAGCACACATTACAGTGAACAAGGATGTGTGCTGCATCTCAATAGAGGCGGGAGGCTTGTTGAAATGTCCTGTTATTGTCAAGCGGCTTCTGTCAATGATGTGACATTTATAGCAGGTTTAGCAGATGTATGAGATCAGTGGCTAAGCGGTGAGGAGGCTACAGGGTAGATAGAGAGGAGAGTCTGCTTCCCCCCGGGAGAGCTGCTGTGATGGAAAGGCAGACAAATTCAGTACCTAATAGATACAGCGTAAAATACAAGCTGGTTCCCGTTAGCCCAGTGTGTTGGGTCCTTGTGTTGAAGCCCCCACACCTTGATGCATCTGCTCCCAGCACTGCCGCGTGGAATTCTCTGGGAGGATAGAATCAGCTGTGATTCCAGGGACTTTCTCTCAGGCTGTGCCAGACTGGGCTGGCGAAAACAAGGCCTTGTATGAACTAATCCCCTCCTACAGCTTCCCTGCCTATAACCAGATCTTTCCCATCATAGCCTGTGCCTGCAATCCTTGCTCAGGCTGTGGCAATCCTCTCCTCAGGTCTGTGAGGCTCTGTAATCTCCGGGAACTGCCCAATCCTATGTAGACCGGGAAATCTAGGAGGGGGGACCTCAGCATTGCTCTCCAAGCAGACAGCAGGGGTGGAGAATAAGGGAATTTGCTCCATGCATGGCCCACCAGCACCAGAGCCCAAATGATCCATCCTGAGGCAACTGTGAGTGGCTCAGGCTGAATGTGGGCAGACAAGTGAGACCCATGATAGAGCAGGGCTCTGTGTAGGTCTAAGGCCTTAGCTGGCAGGGGCATGTTGGGGAGAGGCCACTCTGGGTTTCCCAGGGATTGAGAGGGAAAACAGAGCAGGTGTGGCCTGTCTCTGCTCAGCTGGCCCAGACCATTGTTGGAGCTGAACGTTGGCTGCAAGGGAGATACTGCAGCAGTTCTGAGCCCGCTGGGTGGCAGGATACAGTGGGATGGAGGAGGGGAATTCTAGCTGTACCAAAACGCTACCTTGATCTGAGCCACCTCTCACATGTTCCTCTTGCCTCTCCCGAGTGGAAGGGCTCTAATGCTGCAGTGACCAAGAAGAGACCTGCCCACGAAAATGCTCAGACCTGTCCGTTGCACGCAAGCTCTGAGAGTTGGGGTTTAAACGGCCACCCTTAAATCACCTGCTCGGAGAGCGATCGCACCCAAGGGTGGCTATTTAGTGACGGTGGGTAGCTGCTAATCGTGACACTGAGCAGGTTTTGTCACTTCACATGGCTCCCAGTTTTAAACGGTCTCGGTTTCCGGTGGCGTGTATTGCAAAACCCTCCTGTGACACTGAGCAGCATGGGGATAAGTTCATCCTGGGGCCTCTCTTGAGGTCTGCACCCAGAGCACCTTCATGCCGGGTGTTCTGGGAGCAGCGCTCTGTCCCCGCTGTAGGTAGCTGATCACCTCCTGCAGCTTGGCGATTAGAGGCCAGCATTAAGGTCTCTCCACTGACTCCTATAACTCAGCAGCACAAAAAGGAGGAATTCTGTCTATCCACTGCTATCCCCTTGTGTCACTGCCTTTCCATTCCTATCAGCTGACAACCCTGTGCCTAGGGCTTCTGCAGTCTAAGTCTCTCCTTGGACGGCCCCCGGGCACCGAAAGGGAAAGCTTATAACTGCGATCGGCGTTATCCCCAGTTGTTCTTATTTGGCATTTGAAGGGAAGGTTTTGAGTGATCGTTTTCTGGAAGATGCTTCCAAGTTCCTCTTTCTCCAGCAGGATCAGGTGCCCGACTGTCCTTTAATTCTGTCATGCCCTGGTGCTTTGCCCTTTACCGTTTACTGCAAGGCCTGGGAATTGCTTGCCATGAGCGAGGAAGGTTCCAAAGACTCTGAGTGGCTTGCTTTTTGGAGGTGGGCCGGGCTGCTATAGCCTTAGCTGCTTCTCATGCTGCAGTGATTAAAATGAGGCCAGTGAATGCCATAGCGGTTCCCAGAACAGAGATCAGAGGTATAATTAAAGCACGATGGATGGGTTATCAGTCTGTGATGGGCCTATGTCTTCTCTCTGTCACCTGTAGCATGCGCTGGGTAGAATCTTGGCCTTGCTGACACTCGCTGTTGTCTCCGAGGGCCTGATCCCTCCAGCAGTGGACCCCTCTGAGGAATTTTAAGCAGAGCCCTGAACTCTGAGTGCAAACCGCACTGCTTTAAAAGAATCACCAACGCCATGTCAAGGCAGCGAGGCCTCGCCGGTAACTCACTCGCGGCTCTTTTTGGGAGGCCTGTTACTTATGGATCCCGGTAACCTACTCAAAAGCAAAGCAAAATGCAATGGCCTTTGCTGGGGTATGGAATTCTTGTAGAATACCAGTTTTAATGCATGCCCCAGTGTAGGCAAACAGATGCCCAGTGGTTCCCCATCAGGCCATGGCTGGTGCCTTTTTAGAGCAGATACATAGTGTCCTATCAGTGTGTGCCCCTGTTAACTCTACCAGGCCCGGACTCCTGGGTTCTATTTCTAATTCAGTTCCTGTCTCGCTGAGTGAGCAAGTCCCTAAGGTCCAGATTTTCATTTTGGGGATGCTTCAATTTTTGGGTGCCCAGCTTGAAACATCTTTTAATTATTCTCAAATTGAACACCCCAAATCTGTGGCCATTTTTGAAAATTGTAGCCGTTCGCCTCTCCTCTGAGTCTCCCACCAGTGAAACAAGGATTGTCCTGCTCTAGTCCCCAAGGTGGGCTGTAAGGCTCGAAGTTGTTGATGTGAGTATAACACTTCGGGACCTCAGGCGAACCGCTCGTATCACAGTCCCTGCTCACCTCAGTCTGCAGACTGTTCTGAATGCTGCAGCATTACCAAGGGGGAAGGAATCAGAAGGTGCCAGATCCTGCACCAGGCTTGGCATAACCATGTTGGGGCTGTAGAGGGTAATCTGAATGTCTCCTGACCTCCCCTCCCAATTCTTGTAAGTCCCAGCAGTCCCTCTTCAGACTGGCATCTCCAAGGCAGAGTGACAGCCCTGCAGGATCCTTCGCAGGAGAGTACTTCTGCCTTTTGGCCTCTAGCCTAGGAAATAGTGCTCTGAGACCTGGGTTCTCTCACGTCCTTTTCCTCGAGAGGAGCAAGAAGAGCGAAAACTCCTAAGCAGAGATTTCCAGCATTTTAGACAGAGCATTAAAACCAAGTCCGCGCCCCTAGCCCTCTCTGCAGGCAGCCGGTGAAGACACTTGGGAGCCTGATCTTGGAGCACTTGCCAAGTGCTTGTTATTTTTTAGTACTGAGGATTTGAGCTGTTGGCTACCTAGGCGAAAAGTTAATGTTTCCTTTGATGCGGCTGTAGACTAACCTAGGCAGGCACTGTGAGTAGCAGCACAGTGGTATCTTTGAAGAGGTTAAGAACAAGGACGTCTAGGTGGCAGAGAACCGGGGGCTTTCTCAGAGCCATATTATGGAATGGGGAAGGGAAGGATATTTTTCAACATTTCAATCTTAGCTCCTTCAAAAATAGGATTTTCTCTGCTTTTCATCCAGCATTTGAATGTTTAATGTGATTTCCGGGTAAAATACAGTCAATGTGAAAACAAAAGGGAAGTATTTGGGTTAGTAACCTCAGAACCTCATTTTTATTTTATTTATTTTTACAATTCTTTCCTTCCCCCCGTCTCCCTTGCAGTGTCTTTACTTTCCCTTTTCAGACTTGTTCACTTGTCTCTGGAGTAGCAACTTGTCTCCCGCACCGCCCAACGTTCCACCTCTTTGAGCGCCCCGTTTTAGGTCAACAATTCCCGTCTTCTCCACTGTGTGGTCTTTAAAACACCATTGTTCCCTTCTTAACAACCGTTCCCTTCCTGTCCCTGTCTGCCAGAATGTCCAGGGGAATACCACAGTGCCGACAGGATATGTTACATCCTCCCTCACCGGTCTTTGGTCCCCTTACAATCATGGGCCAGTTCCCTCGCTTCCCAGATGAAGCTTCTCGTGGCCATTCAGGATTGCCTGTCAACGTGTGATCACTGTTACTCCCCTTGTCAGTGGTAAAAACAAGGCACCAGTTGTCGGATATCCGGTGTGAGCTGTATATTCGTATAGTGAAATCGGTGCAAGAGACTAACCGCACCTGTGTTACATTTCTGCTCTACCTTCATTAATAGGCCTTCTCTATTATTCAGCTACATCACCATGTGTACAACTATATCAATCATACACACAGCTTATATACACTTCTGTCCATTGACAGTGCCCTTGGTGCCATGTACAAGCCCCAGAGGAAGACATCCCTGCCCCAAGGAGCTTATAGCTGAAGGGCTATATCTGGCCACCATCACTCGTACTGGTCTGGATGCAATACCCTTGCTCACATTGGGTAGAACCTTGCTCCACAAACAACCCCACTGATTTTGGTGGGACTAATCGTGGTAGAAATTACCTGTCACCATGAATAAATGGATCTACTGAGTAGTGGTTTAATTTTCAAACAGGGCTTGTTTCATAGTTTTAGAGAGTTTAAGGCCAGAAGGGACCATTAGATCCTCTAGTCTTGCCTCCTGTGTGGCACAGGCCACTAAATGTCACCCAGTTACCCCTCTGTTGAGCCCAAAGACTTTAGTTAGACCAATGCAATTCAGTCCTCAGGAGACTGAACTGTGCGCCACAGGCAGAGAACAGGAGAGACCGAGGTGCCACCAAGCCCTGAGGAATTAAGTGAGACATGCCCAGATGATCCAGCAGGCAATTTACACCCCGCGCTGCAGAGGAAGGTGAAACGCCCCACAGTCCCAGCCCATCTGAACTAGGGAGGGAATTCTTTCCTGATCCCAAAACTGGCCATTAGCATGACAGTGAGCATGTGAGCAAGACACATCAGCCAGGCACCTAGAAAGAGGATTTTCTGTACCATCTCAGAGCACTGGGCCACCTAGCTGGGGTCCCACCTTCAGCTGTGGCCCATCTCTGATGCTTCAGAGAAAGGTGGAAAAAAACCATCACCAGCATACGTCTGACCAGATGTGAATTGAGGAAATTTTCCTTCCTGATCCCTGCATGTGGTTAGTAAGGGTGGCAGAATCTGTCACTAAATAGAAAGCCAGCACCATAGTATGTCTTATTTATAGGCTGCACCAGATTAGTATGATTTTCCCATGAGATCCAATGGTAATATAATTAATTACACATTCTCTGGTTTTGTACACGCAGTTTTAAGGACATCGAGGGACACAGTTATGCTTAATAAAAGGTGCAGCCTCTAAATGGAGCCATACAGTGCTGTGTATGTATAGACAGACTTATATATATATATATATATAAATTTATAGAGGTATGGTAGTGTGTGTGCGCGTGTGTATATAGATGGATTTATACATTCAGAGATGTAAAATAAATAGTCGATGACTTATTTTTTTTCTTACTTTTTCCAGAGGGTTGAATAGTCTCATCCAATTTGTAATCACAATCCCACTTGAGCTGTTAGCAGTTCCTCTAAACAGGGATTTGGTCTGTTTAGGCTGCCTGTCCAACTAACGAGCAGATGGTTCTTGTTATTGGGTAGTATTTCAAAGGGAAGGGGTTTTCTCTTGCTTTAGTGCCCCTATTGTTGTGTTTTATTGAATTATGACATTCTGATGCTTGGAACACGTGAACTGTTCCATCCCCCGCAGGAGGAATCTGGGAGAGGGATTTTTTTTCTTTCCTCTTGGATTGCAATGATTACAAAACCCAAGCAGCACTGGCTAGAGTCGGGTATTGAGAGGTAGCATGATCTCTCTAGTGGATAGGGCTCGGTGCTGGACATCAGGACACCTAGGTTCTGCTCCCGACTATGCTGCTGGCTCGCTTTGCACTTTGCGCTTTGCCTTAACCTTGCGTCATTCTACTGCAGTGTAGTGATCGTGTGAGAGAGCTGATCCTGCTCCTCGGGTCCCTCAGACCGAAAGGATCCATCCCAGCTGCTTGTCTGATCCCTCCTCTTTGTCCTGCGCTACATTGTTGTGCCTCATTCTAAGTCTTCTTTTCTTTGCAGCCCAATGACCCGGTAACCAACATATGCCAAGCGGCAGATAAACAGCTCTTCACCTTGGTGGAATGGGCAAAGAGAATTCCCCATTTTTCAGAACTGCCGTTGGATGACCAGGTCATCTTACTCAGAGCAGGTAAGAGGGATATCCTAGTGAGGGGATATAGGAAGAAGATCTAAACAGGGCTGGTTGGTGTAGGTGGGATGCTCGGCCGAGGACGAATGTTATATTTATAGTTAGCACACTACAATCTGAAGGGCACTAGTCACGTCTGCCTTTTAGTCGCTGCTAATTTATTTGCCAAGAAGGATTTTAAAAGCCCTAAGAAACACGTCACTGAGCCTGCTCCAAAGTGTAGCGCCCGCTGCCAGTCAGCCCGAGAATCACTCCGGTTCATCTTTTCTGAGAGGCAAGCGTATCAGAAGTTGGATGGGTTGCTGAAATCTGAAGAAACCATGTAATATCTTCCTCTCACACAGAGACTTGAAAGAGAACTGGATTTGGGGCTTTGCCAGATTTCACAAAAATAAAATGTGTGATCAAAATTAAAAACAGAAATGCGGGGGAGAATCACCCGTCCTTTCCCACCCACAAAGATAAAAATACAATTCTCCAGGCTCATTCTGAATTGCCTGTCTCTGCAGAGGAACTACTGAGGGCAGGCTAAAAGCAGTGAGCTGTTAAAAAATACCTTCTCCTTCTGTGCAGATTGCAGACCAAATGCTGGAAGGTGTGCACAGAAAATAGAAGGGGTGAGAATCCAAAGCTAAAACTTGACAGGTGCGGGGTTTGGGCATGCAACTGTTTGCATAGCTCTGATTGTCAGATAAGGTAAATATAGCTGATTAAAAAGGTTTTGGCTTGTCATCACAGAATATTTTGCCTGCATATTCAAAGTGGATGGATACATTATCTTATTAAAATTGCCTCCAGCAAATGGCAAAGTTGATATTAAGGAAGAAATTTGAAAAAAAAATACCCTGAAACCCAACCATAACTCATAGCTCTGTACTTCACAATAAAAAAGTGTTACTATGTAGAAAGTCAGAAATCAAAGCTCTGTTTGGTGCACTGGTGAGTTACAGCCCTGCATGGGGTGCTGTTAATGGTTAAAGCACTGGACTGAGACACTGGAGATCTGGGTTCAGTTTCTGGCTCTGTTCCAAGCCAGCTTGGGTGAGTCAAATTTTAGAAGGGCTACTCCAACTTTATAGCACCTCAGCAATGTAGGTTCCATCATTGCTCTGACCTTTAGCATTGTTTTAATGTCTCCTAACCATGTGCCCAAGAGGCAGATTCTACCAAGGAAGGCAAAGTGCCAGGACCTGGAAAAGCAGTGCCAGGAACAACTCCAACAGAGAATCAAAATCCAAGTGTCTCTATCAAGTGGGGCCTCAGATAACCTCCCTAAAGTCTTTTAACTAGTGGCTTTATCTATTATTGAGTGAAGAGAGCGGCCTGCTGAGAACAGCTGCCTATGAAATATTTAAGTATTAAAATTTAGCTAAGAGCATCGGTTGGATTCATCCATGCATCCTCTGTGGCAAAATAAATGGAACTCGCATCTTCTGAGGAGCAGGAGCTAGACGGGCCCTCAATCAGCCGTGTCATGTAATCTTTAATCATTTAAAATCCCCCCTCTTAGAACTTTCTCAAGGGGAAGAAAAAGCCCAAGTTTTTAAACCTGCTTTCATGTTGTTGTTTTTTCCTTTCCAAGTCTGAATTACAGTTGAGATGATTGAGGTAATCTGAGGTGGTCCTGCATCTTAGACAGTGGGCTGGCCAAAGATCTAAGACAGGTTCTCTGTTTGGTATATGGGGCATGAGGGTTTTTTAATGGGACTGAGTGGCTTACTGAGACTTTTAGTGGTGCAGGTTGTTAACCCGCTGGCCTCTTCGCTGTCAGGTGCCTAGGTTGGCGTTACAAGTGAAACCAGCATGGGCAGACTTGGGTTTACTTACAGTGAGAAGAAAGCTAGTCTTGAGGAGAAGGGATGGTCTTGGGATAAAGCCACTAGGATCCAGGAGATCTGGGTTCAGATGTGATCCTAGGATGTATCTGGAGAGAGATGTCCAGTAGAGCTAGGGAAGTAGTAATGCCATTGTACAAGGCACTGGTCAGACCTCATCTGGAATATGGTATAAGTTCTGGTCGCCCGTGTTCAAGAAAGTTGAATTCAAATAGGAACACATTCAGAGGAGGGCCACTAGCACGATCAGGGGAATGGAGGGCTCATCTCACAAGAGGAGACTGAAAGAGCTTGGCTTGTTTAGCCTAGCAAAAAGAAGGCTGAGACAGGACCTGATTGCTCTCTATAAATACATGGTGGAAGAAGAGCTATGTAACAAACAGTGCTGGCACAAGAATAAACGGGGATAAACTAGCCATGAATAAATTTAGGGTGGAAATCAGAAGGTTTCAAACCATCAGAGGAGTAGGGTACTAGAGCAGCCTACAAACAAGGATAGGGAGGACAAGACCCCCAACTCACTCAAGTTTGATAAGTTTATGAACAGGATTATAACCAGCGATTGCCTGCAGTAGTACAGCATTGGACTGGATGACCGAGGAGGTCCTTTCCAATCCCGTGTTCCTAATTTGCAGCTGTTCCACAGACTTCTTGTCTGATGTTGGGTAAACCACATAATCTGTGTGCCTCAGTTCCCCATCTGCAAAATGGGGATGATACGACTTTATTTTTCCCTCTTCTTTGTCTTGTCTGTTTAGATTGTAAGCTCTTTGGAGCAGGGACTGTGTCTGAATATGTGTGTGTACAGTAGTCCGCATAAATGGATACCTCATCTGGGTCGGATCCTCTAGGTGCTAAAGACAAATAAGTAATGCTGTGCTGATTATCTGAAATTTCTCCCTCTTTGAAATAATAATGCAGATGTCGGCTGACCTCACAAAACCGTCACACACACAAAACCTCTCATGCTTGGTGGGAGCACCCCTGGCTTTGAGAGGCCCGGGACTGGAATAGCCTGGTTGGTGCTAGAAGCTGGCCTGGCAGCATTGCAGAGCTGTAGGGGAAAACGGCAAGGACTGGCAGGGTGCGGTTGGATGGGGCTGAGCTGCATTGGCATTGCTGTGTAGGGCCTGCTGAGGACAGGAATAGGGGAAGGGCTGCAAGCCAGCCCTGAATTTCACTAATTGAAGCTGTGTGGAAAATCTGGGTCTGGAATTGCAGAGGATCTGGATGTGACGTGACATAGCTACCTGGAGGAAGCTCACACAACACCTTCCAGCATGATACCAGCAGAAGTTCACACGCAGTTGTAAAGCATGGTTCATGCATATTCCCTATTCCAGCCCCCGTGTCTTGCCCTGGTTCCCTCTTGTGGTATGCAGCGTTGCAAACTCCCTGTAGCTACCAGATCCCTCCCTGGAGTTAGTCATAGAATGTTCTCTTAATTGGGGTGGAAACGTTCTATGGCCGTTTAGAAACAGTGGACTTTATCCCTTGTATGTCATTCTAATGGCATACCTTGCGCATAGCCCGTGATTGCAAAAGTATGTAAATATGACAATCCCTAACCAAGCTACTCACCAGCATACCTGAGCCTAATGCCTATTGCTGATATAAGTATCAGCCACTAGCAGAAGTTGTTTTCTTCATGACGTCTCCCAGAGATGCCTTTTACGGAAGGGGAGTGAGGGAACGGTTAGTAGAGAAGAATTTCTTCTGTGGCGGTCTTGCTTTTCCAGCTTATTGATATGTTGCTGCAGTTCATGCGGGCGCCAACAGAGGGCAGTACACACCTCTCTTTGGAAACGGGCTTGTCTCCTGATTAGCGTGTAAATTACAGTGACTGGAGGTGGAACTAGAATTTGAGTCTCCAGCTTTCACCAATAGGCGGCTCTGTCAGATGAAGGACTCAGATACTTTGCACTTCTCTAGCTCCTTTCACCTGAGAGTCTCAAAGTAATGTACAAACATCAAGTAAGCCTCCCCCTCCTTAGTGAGGTAGGTCGGGGTTGTTAGCCCGATTTTACGGGTGAGGAAACCGAGGCACACAAGATGAAGTGACTTATCCAAGGTCACATCGCAAGTCAATGGCAGAGCCAAACAATTGCATCATGGAGTCCTAGCTCCCAGTTCTACTAGCAGACCCATCTTTTCTTATCCATCTTGGATGTTTCCAATGCACATGTCAGTAGAGCATGTCAAGAGATTCCGGAATTTTGATATTTTGATGAAAATTTGAATGTGGAAATTTGGGATTTTTTTTTTTTATGAAATCCCCCCTACACACACACACACACACACACACACACACACACACACACACACACATATTTTTTAACCAGCTGTAGCTGTCCCCTTAGTATCTAAGCACAGAAGGTATAATATATATACCTTCACAGATGCCTGACTTCCAGTGACAACTTCTAATAAGACAACCACCTACACTATAAAGAAATAAAGCAACATGGAATACATTATTTATTTGTGTTGGAATAATGTCTGGTGGCCCCAGTTATGGACCCGGGCCCCATTGCTCTGTACAAACACAGAGCAAAGAGATGGTACCTGCCCTGAAGAGCTTTGCAGGCTAAGCAGAGAACCAAAACAGACAATATCCCCAACGGTTCTCAGAAGCACACATTTGAGGGCTGGTCTACACTACGGGGGGAAATCGATTTAAGATACGCAACTTCAGCTACGTGAATAACGTAGCTGAAGTCGAAGTATCTTAAATCGAATTACCTACCGTCCTTACGGCGCAGGATCGATGTCCGCAGCTCCCCATGTCGACTCCGCTACCGCCGTTCGGGTTGGTGGAGTTCCGGAGTTGACAGGAGCTCATTTCTCATCTGACGCGATATATCGATCCCCGAGAAATCGATTGCTTCCCGCCGATATGGCGGGTAGTGAAGACGTACCCTGAATCACAGGCTCTTAGCTCCTTTGCATGCTTATTCCTTGGAAACAACGTTAGTAGTAGCTCCTTATTGGACACGTGTCATGGGTATTAGGCCACATTAGGTATGTGTAGTTACACACACATACACAGGCCAATTGCTGTCCGCACAGAGAGACTTGGGGGAGGGGAATGATTTGCTCCAATGCTAGCATTGTGTTTGTAGAGGAGATGGCCTCTGTTACCTAACGTTGGCAATAGATTTTTTTAATCTATTTACTGCTTCTTCCCATATTTTCCCCTCCAAGAACCAGGAAAGGGATCTTTCCATAGAATGTTTGGCATCTAACTCAGGAGCCCTGCAAGAGGGGTGGATACCAAAGAAAAGCAGGCAGGGCGGGGCCAAGACCTGTTCTGCAATGACCCCTCCTCAACTCTTGGAGCAGGCTAGTGCCTGGGATTCCTAAAGCTGTAGGGGAGCCATGGGTATTAACCGTCATCCTTCGTTGTCTCTTCTCTCCAGGCTGGAATGAGCTCCTAATCGCCTCCTTCTCCCACCGTTCCATAGCTGTGAAAGATGGGATCCTCCTGGCCACCGGCCTCCATGTGCATCGGAACAGCGCTCACAGCGCAGGAGTCGGCGCCATCTTTGATAGGTGGGGGGCTGACGCCAGATGTTGTGGAAGGGGTCTAGGCTGAGGTGCATTGGCAGAGCTGAGGGTGGGGAAGACTGGAATAGCAGTGAGTGCCGCAGGTCAGGGCTAAGGTTTGTTGGCGGAGCTGTGACATGGGGGTTTGGTTTGAGGGGATGGGACCGATGGCCAGGATTGAGATGTATTGGCCATGCTATGCATATGGAAACTTGCCATCCATGTCAGTCCAGGCTGCAACCTCAAGTCTCTCCTTTTAAGCGCACAGAAACGTCCAGCCCAGAATAATTTGTGAGCGCCTCACCCAAAGCAAATTAATACATCGTTCATGGGGGCCAGCTGGCTCTAATGCCATGAAGAGGATGCTTGTTTATTGTGCTTTTCATCTTTAATTGGACCAAAATATTTGATTTTCACTCTGAACAACATAAAAGCACCAAAAATACCCAGCTGGCGCCACGCTCCTGGTCTTAGGGTGCATTTAATCCACTGCTTTGGCAAAGCATTTTAACTTGAGACTTCCCTACTGTCTGACCCAGTTATTACTCAGAACACCACTCACATTGTGACTGCATCATCTGCCCTTGATAATTCTCAGAGATAGCTGGATTGCGACCAAGGGACTGCTCATTATCTTTGCCTCATTCAGTCCCTCTTCTGAACTGGGTGACAAGATTCATTTCCTGTGAGATCACAGGAGTGGGATCCTGACTTCACTGCAGGATCTCACAGGAAAAGCTGGGCAAATACACTTGCAACAAGAGAAAAGGGAATAATAAAAATTGCCAGCAGACGAAATTGCTTTTTGGATACCTAGCTTTTTACTTTTTAGCCTTTCTCCAGTGTTAGAGTCCCTTACTAAACTCGCTCCGAAGCTAGTCTTTATGGTCCTCACTATGTCTCTCAGGAACCATAGGCACCCAGCTTGGATTATGTTTGTGCAACAGGAGAATGGGAGAGGGAGCAGGGGGGAAAATCTTCAGCTGGTACATATTGGCACTGTTCCATTGGCTTCAACAGACCTACTCCAGATGACATCAGTTGAGGGGCTGGCCCAGAGTTTGGTTTTTTTCATGCTGATCCCAAGGGATTTTTGTCTCCCTGCAGAGTACTGACAGAACTCGTGTCAAAAATGCGAGACATGCAGATGGACAAGACGGAGCTGGGCTGCCTGCGAGCCATTGTCCTCTTCAACCCTGGTACATTCAGCTGCTCTGTCTTAATGTCCCAATTCAGGCTTGGCTGGGGCTCTGTTCTTTTGGCTCTTTCTTTTATTGACTGTAAAATGCTGTTGTAAATAACTCTAGGCACCAGATACAGTGAGAGGCAGGTGAAAGAGAGGAGAAAGAAAATCAAAGGGGAGCTCCAGGGATGGGAGTGTGTGATGCTATAAATATGCCTGTTTACCCTATCAGTGTATTGGGTGCGGTTCCTCCTTCCATCTAGGGCTGGTGTATGTAATGCCTAGAGAAATAGCCATAATCACCTCTTAAATCTCCCCATTCTAAAGTGAATATAATATTTCATTGTCAGACTAAGGGGCAAGATATTAGGATTCTCTTGTAGGCGCAGGCTAACTAGGAATTGAGCTTAGCACAGCACAAAAGCCAGCTGATATCACTTCTTCGGAAGATTGCTTGGACCATATGTAGACACAAGGGTTTTCCTAGTTGCGTCCAACAGGCCAGATTCTCAGGTGGTATTAATGGGCACTGCTGAACTGATCTTCATGGAGTCCTGCACCATTTTATGCCTGCAGACTGACAAAGGCAAAATTATCGGAGATTTCAGAAGTCAAAGTTGTTCTGTTATCTCCCAACAGGTGCAAAAGTGGATCGAAACTAGAGAACTACTTTGTAGCTGCCTTCTAAAAAAGGATGTCTCCAAGGCAAAACCAAAATGGTGGCCAGTATTAATTACTCTTGATTTCATATAGTGCCCAACACTCTAGCGAACTTAGTAACTGGATCCATGTGAAACGCTCGTTTAGCAGCTGGATAGGGAGTATGATAGAACCCCGCACTAGGCCATAACTGTGGGATTTTGTGAGAACCAGCACCACACACACACACACACACACACACACACACACACACAGCTCATCAGATTAAGATGACTTATCCCTAACAAAACAAGTCTGAGGATGGCATTTCTCCATGTAACACTTCACTAGCTGTGTGTTCCAGCAAACCTTGCTGATCGTTGTTGTTGGTTTCTCATTAATCATCAATTATTTGGGAATGACCATGTCTGGCAAAAGAAGAAAATCGTGGAGAGGTTCCCATGACACATTTGCTCAAGGAGATCATTGGATTGATATCCCCTTGGGAGTCCTTTCACCCTTCCAGAAAATGGACAAGGGTCCAGATTTGTAAAAGCATTTAGCCATTGCTTCACTCAGCATTGCAAAGTGTGACTGAGTTAGGAGCCTCAGTCTCATTGCAAGTCAATAGGATTTAGGCTCCTAAATACTTAAGTCGTGTTTGAAAAGGAGATTTAGGCTTCCAAGTCACTTAGGTCTTGCTGTGCAGAAGGCGTGGGATTGTCCGAGGATCAGCTGGGGAATGTAAATGCTGACCAAGTCCCATTGGGAGCATTTGGGCAAAACCACAAGACAGTGGCTTGGGGGAGTTTAAAGCTTTTTGATGAGGGCTCGTAATCGCTGGAGTGAACCAAAGTGCTGGATTTGGAGTGGGGAGGATAGAACCTTAGTCAGGCAAAGCCAATCCGACAGCTGATTATCTGTCCAGCAGCCATCGTCAGACACACAATCGCTTGAGCGCTCCCAGAACCCACTGAACTGATGCACAAAGTGGCTGGGATTCAGACTGCAGGCTCTAGGGATGAATACGGCAGCACAGCATGGTAGATAAATGGAAGGGGATAAACCCAAATCTGAGATTAGTCAGCATAACTGGATTTGTCCGAGTAGGAAATATTTGAGTGTAACTCTGCCATGTTATTTTTTTTTAAAACCCTTTCAAGATATTTTAATTTACTTTTGCAATCCAGATCGGTAGCCGCCAGAAGCTGCCACCCACCGATGGCAGTTCAGTGACCTGCATGAAATGAGATCGGTGGGCTCAGACCAGTTCCCTTGTGTCCACATTGCAAAAACCACTAGCACCATAGCTGGTGCTACCTGTCCCCCTTGTTGGCAGCCTCTGCCAGGAGGCCAAGGCTTAAAATGGCCCCGGTCCTCTCTTGTCCCCTAACTACAGGGTTAATGTCACGTTAGGGTTGAGGCCCATGGCTCAGGGGATTGACGGATAATGCGGAGAATCTGTTGCTTGCTGCTTCCCATCCAGGCCAGCTCTGGAGCAGCTGAACCTTATTGCTGTTTAGTTAGGGCAATCGAAATCCAATTCCTGGTGGGCAAAATCCACCAGCAGTCGTACCGCCAGCCCCTTTAATGGCAGTCTCAGCAAAGAGGCCAGGGATTAAATCAAGGTGGAGACCAAACTCCCCCTCTGGCTTGTAGAGAGGTGGCAGGGTTGACACGAGTTCTGTATCTGTCCTGAGGATGTAATGATCTCGCTAGCTCCAGAGCTGTTCTTTGTAGCTCTTTCTTACAGGGGATTAATTGGTAGGAACAATAGATGGCCTCCTAACTCCCCTCCCCACTCCTCCCTCGCAGCGTAAAAGCAGGCATAGCTGGCTGATGAAGGCCATCAGTTCCTGTGTCCATCCCATGTCTAGTTCCCTGGCTCGCTCTCTTCATCCAGCTAGCTGGTTTCCTGGGCCGGAAGGGGACGCTGATTTCCCAAACAGGGAGAGGCGCTCCACAATTGCCTGACTTGAGTTCTGTTGCTTGTGAAAGAAGCTGGGGAATGAAAGCACTATCAAGCCAGGTCCCCATCCCCATCCCCTGCAGCACACTGCTCCTCTGAGCTGTACCACAGCCATGGGGTGGGGGGAGAGACTCCATTCTAGGATTGACAGAGCAATTCAGTCTCCATTTCCATTCTGCTCTCGGCCTTTGTGCTGAGCCAGCCAACAACCCAACTGCTGGGAACTAAACTGAGATAAACACCTTCCCCCATCAGTCCTGACTCATTTCCCAGAGGGCACCAAACAGTCCTCTCCAATTAGGTGCCCCTGAAGTGCTGTTCAGTCACCACCAAACTAGGCCAGAATCAAACCAGTGACCAGAGACATCCACTCCCCTTAGCTGGCCATTAGGGGATGGCTCTGGATGTACACGGCCCACCAGTCGATACTCCTCACTCGCCTATTGTCTCCATCCTGGAAATGTCCAACATGCTCCAAAATGTGCCTTCGTCTCGGCTAAGGGTCCTTGTTGTGTTTCAGACTCGAAAGGACTCTCCAACCCCGCCGAGGTGGAGGCTTTGCGTGAGAAGGTGTATGCGTCCCTAGAGGCATACTGCAAACACAAATACCCCGACCAGCCTGGAAGGTGAGTGTCTGAGCGTGGATGCCTGCCATGGGCAGGCTTGGCACCGAGCTCCTGTTCTTTGCTACTAGACGAGACCTGTCCGCAGTGCCACCCAAAAGCTGCTCCTAGGGAAGGGTTCCAAGAAGCGCCTCCTCCCCATTCCAAGTAATAACAACACTAGGCCCTGACTGTAGGCCAGGGTAGACAACCTATGGCACACGTGCCGAAGGCGGCACACAAGCTGATTTTCAGCGGCACTCACACTGCCCAGGTCCTGGCCACCGGTCCGGGGGGCTCTGCATTTTAATTTAATTTTAAATGAAGCCTCTTAAACATTTTAAAAACCTTATTTACTTTACATACAACAATAGTTTGGTTATATATTATAGACTTATAGAAAGAGATCTTCTAAAAACGTTAAAATGTATAAGTGGCACTTGAAACCTTAGATCAGAGTGAATAAATGAAGACTCGGCCCACCACTTCTGAAAGGTTGCCAACCCCTGCTATAGGCAGTGCTTTTTGTCTGGGGCGCGCAGACCCTTTACAAGCCTTAAGATTTGCAATAATCGTCTAGGTAGGTAATGTTAACCTTCTATAGATGAGTAAATGGAGACCGAGAGCTACACTTCCCTGCTGGTTTAGGTGGAGGCAACACGATTGAAGCAAAACCATTAATTTTTGCCCTGCCCGATCAATGGAGCCTCACAAGCCCCCCGATTCTGAAGTGCAGAAGTGTCACCAGCCCCATTTTACTGAACGGCCAATGGAGGCAGAGAGAAGTGATCCAACTTGCACAAGGTCACGCAGCAAGTCAGTGCCGGGAATAGAACCGTTGGGTTCCTTCTGGTCCCCTGCTTTAGCCACTAGAAACATATATAGCAATGGGATGAGTGCACCCCAGGGGAAACCACCAAGAATAAACCACGGAAAAACAAGACACACACAAAATTAATTTTCAGTGGCACGTGAGCATCACGGCTGGGAAGCAAAAGCCTCAGTTGAAGCTCCTCCTTTCTCTCTCTCTCTCCCCCCCCCCACACCCCCTTCAGCTGGGAACAGGAGGAGAAAGACAATGCTTTTTGCTTCCATTCCCATTCCAGAATGGTGCATTTTCCACACAGCTTGGAGTTGGCAACTTTTTAACTATGAAGACTGTCAGAAAAAATGAATGAAGATGCTGTGAATTGTGTGTGTTGTTGTACAAAGTTATAAGGAATGCGTATATCTGTAAAAACGGCAACATAGTTTAGAAATTTCTCATCTTCTCATCTGGGCTCTTCTTTTCTTTCTTTTCTGAAAAAAAAAAAAAAAAAAACCAGTTACACATTTTGAATTGATTTTGAACAATTTTGAGCCACACAGCAAACCCAGAGCTCTGCTGCTCTCAATAGACTTCTAGATAGAAGTTAAAATCAAAAAGTCCGCTCTGTGCTCTGTGGGCTGATGCTCAGTGATGTGATCTGGTCTAAAGATGCCTCCAAAAGTAGTAGCTAGTAGTGCAAGCATTGACAACCTACCAAGCATTATGTCTGATACCCTAACCTTACCCTACACCTACAGACATGGGGACCCTCTCTGGTGCTGGGTAGGCAGGAGGCAAGGCTCAGGGCTGAACCTGTAATCAAGCAATGTTTGTAAGATTGTCAGAATGGGCTTAAAAACAGTGTGAATATTATTACCGGCTTTGTTTGGTTTGGAGGATGGTGGGGGGTGGGTTGGTGACCTTGGAGAACAGGACAAGAAAGGTTGGTTGAAGCCTAGAAAACCACATGCAACGCATCTAAGTTTTGGATCCTCTCGCCAGCTCTGAAGCCAACTCAGGTTCATGTAAATGTCACCTTTTAAGCAAACTTGTCCCCAATTTTGACTGAACTTTGTAGTAATTTTCAAAAGATCTCAACTCCCATCTGGGCTCAAAATAAGTGGCCAGCCACAATGGGAGCTGCCTTTGAAAATCAGGCCCTCTTCCTCAGCAATGGACTGACCCAAACCCCCAGATGCAAATGTCTCTGTCTTTGGAGGGGTGTGTAAAATCCACGTTGAACTTTCCAGCCTGTGCTCATCACTACTCCTTTGTTTGCACCTCAGATCTGGGCAGACTTCATGGAAGCGGGGTGGGATTCAGAGTTGCAACCAGTTTAGTTTCTGGATTCATTGGAACCTGAGACTTGGGAGGTGTGAGCCTACCTGGATCAAAACCAAAGCAAATGTTCTCAGAAAACCGTTCCAAAACCCATGAAGATCTGAATGGCTTTGACACAGCTCAACTAAGGTGTGAGGACTCCACTAGAGATCTCTCTACTCTGAGGACTACGCTAGTGATCACCATGAAATGGAAGAAAATACTCAGTGCATCATGTGACCGTTACCATAGTCCAGTGGACGGGAATCCTGGGTTCTATTCCTGGCAACATCACTGACTTGTGTGACACTGAACAAGTCACCTAATCTCTTTGTGCCTCCCATTTTCCATCAGTAATGGGGACAGGGATACCATCCTTCGCAAACAGCTGTGAAAGCAACAAACACAGAGCTCTAACTAAGTGCGGGGTATAATTATCATTAAGTTGTGACATGCCTTGCCACCAAGTGGTATAATTGAAAGTAGGGAGCTGAATAGGTTTTCCAAAATGGATTAGACAGTTACAGGAATTAAGACTTCGCAGTTACACAAAAGCTAGGTTCAAACATACAAGGGGTCTCCATCTCCATGCTCCATGCTTGGAGGATTGGGCTAAAAGAAATCAGAGTCCTGCACTTAGGATGGAAAAATCCCATGCACTGCTACAGAGTGGGGACTGACTGACTGGGAACGGCAGTTCTGCAGAAAAGGACCTGGGGATTACAGTGGACGAGAAGCTGGATATGAGACAACAGTGTGCCCTTGTTGCCAAGAAGGCTAACGGCATAGTGGGCTGCATTAGTAGGAGTGTTGCCAGCAGATCAAGGGAAGTGATTACTCCCCTCTATTCGGCACTGGTGAGGCCACATCTGGAGTATTGCATCCAGTTTTGGGCCCCCAACCACAGAAAGGATGTGGACAAATTGGAGAGAGTCCAGCAGAGGGCAACGAAAATGATGAGAGGGCTGGGGCACATGACTTATGAGGAGAGGCTGAGGGAACTGGGGTTATTTAGTCTGCAGAAGAGAAGAGTGAGGGGGGATTTGATAGCAGCCTTCAACTACCTGAAAGGGGGGGTCCAAAGAGGATGGAGCTCGGCTGTTCTCAGTGGTGGCAGATGACAGAACCAGGAGCAATGGTCTCAAGTTGCAGTGGGGGAGGTATAGGTTGGATATTAGGAAACAGGCATCCGATGAAGTGGGTATTCACCCACGAAAGCTCATGCTCCAAAACGTCTGTTAGTTGATAAGGTGCCACAAGACTCTTTGCTGCTTTTACAGATCCAGACTAACACGGCTACCCCTCTGATAGGAAACACTATTTCACTAGGAGGGTGGTGAAGCACTGGAATGGGTTACCTAGGGAAGTAGTGGGATCTCCATCCATAGAGGCTTTTAAGGCCTGGCTTGACAAAGCCCTGGCTGAGATGATTTAGTTGGGGTTGGTCCTGCTTTGAGCAGGGGGTTAGACTAGATACCTCCTGATAAATAAATAAAATGACACAACATGATCCCCATTTGGGGTCAGGAAGAAATTCCTCCCCTGGTAGAACAATGGACAGTTGAGTTCTCTGTGGGCAATTTACTGGATCATCCCTCAGTAGGCACTGCCAGAGACTAGACCGTCCATTGGTGAGGTTCAGATGCCCTTCCTGCAAGACTATGAATAAATATTGTACTCTAGGAACTGGGCTCACAAGAATAGTGTAAATGCTCGTGCACCAAATAAGCTACTCCTGCAAAACAGCCAGGCTAAGGGAAACATTCCCAGGCCAAACATAACTGAGTCTGTGCTGCTCTAGCAGGGAGGGCTTGGTGTGTACGTGACATGAAGCAGCCTCATGTGATCAGCTCCCTTCTCTCCTGGCCCAGCCCCAGCCCTGGTGCATTGCGCTGTGGGCTGGTTATCTCACGGTTAAATGTATCCGAAGGCTGCAACCATCATCTGGTTTGGTTTAGAGTGAAACTTCCTGGATGGGATGGCAGGACTGATCTGTTTTTTCTGGCCCTTGTCCCACTGCTCTTTCCAGCTCAGCAAATACACACACACACTCACATATATATATATACATAAGAGCACACAGTTCCCCCCCCCAGCGCCCCCACGCATACTCCTTTTCGCTGGCCCAGATCCAGCCTTGAAATTCCGTTGCTTATTTTGAAGCCCCTGCTTGCATGGGGACACGAAAAATAAATAAATAAAGACGTTCTCTATTATTAATGGGAATTTTTAAAAAACATTTGTCCAAAGCGCTGCGGTCGTTAGTGGGGTGGGGGGAGGGGGAGCCAGACGAGCTGGGCGGAGATCTCATGGAGCTGCTCTGGGGGTGGAGGTGGGGAAGGGTGTCTGGAGAGACAGTTCTGCATCTGAGCCCTGTGCAATTCCTAACTCATTTGGCCTGAGCCCATTATCCCAAACGAACAGGAATTGCGAGTACGTCGCATAGTTTGCCCTGAGGTCCAAACCCACATTGTATTGAGGAGCCACATCGCAGCTACCCCAGCTAAAAGGAGCTCCTGGCCTCCTCTCTTCACTGGTGCCTGGAATGAATTCCCCACCAGCTGGCCACTCTCCACCGGACTCTAGATTAAGGGCAGGCAGAGCACAGCCTTCCCCGGAGCTGCTAGCCAGCCTTGTGGGGTCTCTCACATCCAGGGTTTTGCCAAAAATCACCAGGGCCAGTCTGTCCCTCACTGCTGGGGAGCTTTTGAGGCCACAGAGCCAGCTCCTTAAACCTGTGATGCTGCTCCGGCTTTGCGTGTCCCTCAGTGCCAAACGCTGTTTCTCCCGTGTTTTGAAAGACTTTCCCATGGAGCATCAAAGCCCATGTATGTGAATGCAGCACTCGTTGCTTGTCAGCAAGTTTTTTAAAGCATTGTAGGTGCAACAAGAAAAGCGCCTCTGCTGGGCTGAGCGGAGGGAGAGAGCTCCTTTTACCCGGTGGATAAAGTAGATGAGCAGCTCCCAAAACCCCAGCCAAAGAGAAGTGGGAGCTGCTCACCCAACCCAGCGAGAGGAGGAGGGGCTGTGTTTTGACACCTGCCCTGGCACAGACAGTGGAGTCTTTGCCTGACTCCAACTTCAACCCCCTGCTTGAGAAGATGCTGCCATCTTCCATTTGATTCACCCCAGGTATAGTGCCCCTCAACCCACATTTCTGCTTTGCCAGCGGGTCCCAAAGGCTTAGAGCAGTGGAAGCAGGGTACCTGCCTGGGGATATCTGTGAAGAGTGACGTGTGGCACTGCTGTCTGTTGTCCGTTACTGTGTTACTGTAGTAAAGGGATGCAGTCAGGCTGCTGTCTAGTCAGTTTCATGAAATGAGTAAAAAGTCACTCCAGCCCCCCTGGCTGGTTTTTGTGGTTTTACAGTCACATTTTCCTATTTCCAAAGGGGAAAAAAAGGAGGGGGCCAGATGCTGAGCTGTTGTCTTCACTGAACTGGTGCCTGCCCCTGGCCCAATATGTTTCTTCTCTCTTGTGCTATTGTGTAAGACTCACACAACCAATACAGGAAAATGACTTCAATGGCTTTACACAAAGTGCTGCCAAATGCGAACCCAACAACCCAGAGGGCGAGATTCCCTCTACCCCCTTTTATATCTGGTAACCACAGACTCTTGTCATTGTTTACCTTGACTGCATGTCCCGCAAGAGAGAGCCAGTTGGTAACTTCTCAGTGTAATGAGTGTAGGGGGGATTTAGCCACGTGTTTTCCAGTAACTAGAGAGAAGTCCATCCCAAAGGGCGAGCTGTGCTCAGACTAGACCCATCTCTACCAGGAACGTGCGCAGGAGCCATGCGAGCGCTCCCTTCCTTGCTGCACCGCACCTCTGACGCCGACAGACAACGCCAGCTGAGTGTGAGGTGTCTAACCATGTTCTCTTCTTCACTCTTGCAGGTTTGCAAAACTCTTGCTTCGCCTCCCTGCCCTCCGATCCATTGGCCTGAAATGCCTGGAGCACCTGTTCTTCTTCAAGCTAATAGGAGACACGCCCATCGACACCTTCTTGATGGAGATGCTGGAAGCACCCCACCAAATGACTTAGAGAATCCTGGCTGGGTCAGTCCCTTCACCCAGCAGGGGCCTCAGCCGCCTCCTCCCACTTCTACTCTTCCTCCTCCCTCTCCCCGGTGCCGGAGACCCCGTCCGATCTTCTCCGTCTGACCCAGGGTGACACCCCGCCGCCCCTTGCCTCCTCGTCACGCTGACCTCTGCTCATTTTGTCACCGCTGCGTCGAAGGAGCTGACGATTGTTTTACTGTTTTAGATGTAGAGAAGTGGGATGTAGCGTTTCGAAAGCAAACAACCCCCCTGCTCCGCCTCCTGGCATACCTGAGTTTGAAGCCCAGACTTCTCGGCTCCCTGCCTGCCCCTGCCGTAGTTGGGTTTGGATTTCTGCATGCGGCCGAGATGGTTAGTTGGAGGCACGCGTCGGGGTTGATCCCACCCATAGGAACTCTGAGCGGCTGGGGTTTGGATGGGCTGGGGGAGTGGTTTAATCCTGCTTACCCACAGCTGGATATTTTCAGAGGATGGAGTTTTTGAAAGAGGAAAGAATATATATTTTTGGTTTCTAACAATTAGTATTTACTTCTCGCAAGGAAAGCCGCTCTGGAATGGCCCCTGCCATGTCGCGAATGAGGATCTTTTGCAGAGCTTTCTCTTTTGAATGAAAAGCAGGGGATTGTGGGATTGATCGCTTATCCCCTTCCCCCTCCCCAAACTAATGACCTGAACGGAGAAATGACCGGTCACACCGAGAGACTGAGCCCCCCTCTGTGTGTGGAGGGCAGTGTGGACGGCGGTGACTTCAGTGCCCTGCTTTCCGTCTGGAAAAGCAACAGCGTGTCATGATTTTTCCAAAGATGACTGTTCTCTCAGTTGTGGAGCTAGCCAATCAAAACATGAACCATCTGGATTGCACAAGTCTGTAGCGGTTGCTTTAAGGCTGCAGTGATTCCAATTCCCACTCCCCTCGTAAGAGTCTTACTGGAATCCCTCCCTCTCCCTTAACACACAGGCATTCGCCATGACCCATAACACTACGTGCATGTCACATTATGGCGTCCACGCACACTTCCTCAAGCAGGCCAAGCAAACTAGTTGATGTTAGTCAGCTTGTCAGGGGTTCTGGGAGAGCCAGTTTGCCTGGCAGTAGGACTGATGGCTACTAGGAGCCGGTAATGGGCGGAGTGGTGCGAATAACCGATTTTTCAGCTCACGGTCACGTCGATAGGGCCCAATTCGTCACCGTTTTGCACAATCATTGACCTCAGTGCAAAATGTTACCACCCTCCTTTGACGATTTGGCAGCACGGGTGTAGATGACTGCACAGGGTGCCCGGCAATGAGAAATTGGGCCCTAGGGGGGCACTTAATTGGTGAGATTGATTGGTGACGGGAGGGCTCTTCCCCGTCTGCTGTAGGTATTGATTGTTGTGAGCGAGTTGGTGCTCCCCACAGGGATCAGAAAATGGAGGTGCAGCCTCTGTCCTAGTGGCCAAAAAGGTGATTTTCCATTTGCTGGTTAAATATTAAATTTACCATCTCAGAATAGAGATTTCAAAGCAATCCCCCGGTTCCTCCCCCCCCAAATCCCCTTTGCTTTCTCCATTGGACTCTCACACCATTTTCTTAGAGCAACATGGGATGAGCATTCAGGGACACCTCCGTTTTGGAAGGACCTGGGCGGGAAACCTTTGCCACACCTGGGGAGATATCAGAGAACAGCAGGAAGCACTGAAGGGACCACTTCCCTTTGCAGTACCTTTGGCTGATGATAGTCCATGTTTCTGTGGTAATTCTGAGGGAAGCTATATTATAAAAATTCGGCTCTAGCCAGGAAACAAAAATGCAGTAATTTTAGCTCGCCCACTCAAAAATCTCTGGTCTCTTGGCCAGCAAGGTGGCTGGTGGGTTTTTAGATACTTCCCTAAATGCTTCGATCCTAAAAGCACCACCACTGAGGAGCAATTACTTGCTGATCAGAGATACTAATAAGATCTTACCCACTAGAAAGCAGGATTGTTCCCTACAGTCTGTTCCCCAGAATTCTGTCCAGTCCAGTTGAAATGACCCGGGAACCCAGGACTCCACCACGTCCCTTAGAAGGGAGGTTATTTCACAGTCTGCTGGATCTCACTTTTACGAAGTTTTTTCCAGCTCTTCAGCCTGTTGGCTGCTTGTCCCAGGCAGCAGGAGCCGCTTTAAAAAATATGTGGGGAGGGGCTCCGTTTTTTTGCTTTTACAGACTGCTGGCTTCTCACTTAATCCCTGTGCATTTGCCAAATCGCAGCACTTCACAAACTCCAGGGAACGTCTTCAGGTTTCTTAGAGGGCAGCGAATCAGCCAGGGA
Organism: Mauremys reevesii; assembly: GCF_016161935.1. Classification (NCBI taxonomy): domain Eukaryota; kingdom Metazoa; phylum Chordata; order Testudines; family Geoemydidae; genus Mauremys; species Mauremys reevesii. The sequence goes on from NC_052641.1 coordinate 18,654,528, forward strand.
GCAGGTGTCGCCTGAGGCCAAGCTAGAAAACAAATGAAAAGGAAAAGCAGAAGAAACAATGAAGTATCTTGCTGATTTTTTTCAGAGGAAAGTAGCTGTTCTTAACACACGAAAGGAGCATTTGGGTCAAACCAAGAATGAGATGCCTGCGGTTGGCTCCCTACCAGCGACGTCTCATCTACTTTTATTTGGTTTGTGCTTTAAAATGACAAATTATTAGAGTCCAAAACTATTTCTTCCCCTCTCCTCCTCCCCTGCCGCCCCATTGGTTGCAACTGGCTCTTTAAATAGCTGCTTTGTGTCTCAGTCAAGTGTGATCAAGCAGATTCAGCCCTCGGCTGTTACCTATGTTCATTCAGAGGCACGGTTGATATTCAATCTTACAGCTGCTGCCCCCTTTCCAAGCACGCTGGCACTTCACGTTCTGTCCGTGAATAAGGCCGTCTTGTAGCTCAACAAGGATTTCAGGTCAAAACTGCCCCCCAGGCCAGCCTCAAGTGTCAAATCCACAGAGGCAGGGAACGTGTTTTGGCTGTGTTTCTTTGGCAGCCTGGGCGCTGCTAAAAATATTAATTAAACAGCTTCACCCTGGAAGAATTTGCCAAGAAAACAAGGCAAGAGAACTTAGTCATCTAGAGGATGCCAATGTGGACCATCATGGTCTATGTATTTCCATCCGAAGAGTGAGAGAGTGGTGAGCAGGAGCTTGTGGGTACCTGTAAACTTCCCACCAGGCTGGCACCTGGGATCTGAGCCCAAGAGCGCCATGGTTATTTTTTAACCCGCATTTTGGATCCCGATCCCTGTCCGTGCTACTGAATCTCAGGTGTTTAAACATTTTAGAAGGCATCTCAGAAGCCTGGATTGTGTGTTTTGTCTGCCTAGAGCCTGCTTGCCAGAGAATATCAGGGTGCTTTATTAAAGAGTCCATTGAACATAGCACTGTAATAAACCTTTACTCTTGTTTATCTCCATTGGGCAGACCCCGTTTTTTTTAATTGAATGCTTGAAAGGAGCTGTGTTAGGGGCTGGAAGTCCGAGTTGCTGCTTGTTTTTCTAGGCTGCAAATGTGAGCTCTTAGCCAGCTAGTCATCAGCCGTCAGAAGGCGCTAGGGAACAGGGGCTGGTTTAGGCCAAAGACGGACTTGTGGGGGGTGGGGGGGGATTCTGAGCCCCCTGGGGAAAGGTGGGCAGAGGTCCGATCTAATGAGCATGCAGCACATCTCGCCCACATTAATGTAGAACCACGTCTGAGTCTAAACTGCTTCCCTGGCTCTTCAATAAATAAATAGTTCGGCATCCCAGAGCAGTGGTTCTCAAACTAGGGCCGCCGCTTGTTCAGGGAAAGCCCCTGGCGGGCCGGCCCGGTTTGTTTACCTGCCACGTCCACAGGTTCGGCCGATCGCAGCTCCCACTGGCCGCGGTTCGCCGCTCCAGGCCAATGGGGGCTGCGGGAAGGGCGTCCAGCACGTCGCTGGGCCCCCACACTGCTTCCTGCAGCCCCCATTGGCCTGGAGCGGCAACCGCGGCCAGTGGGAGCCGCCATCAGCTGAACCTGCGGACACGGCAGGTAGACAAATCGGCCGGGCCCGCTAGGGGCTTTCCCTGAACGAGCGGCGGCCCTAGTTTGAGAACCACTGTCCTAGAGCAATAGTGTCAAACGCTGCAGTACCAGAAGTAGAAACTTGAGCATCCCTGCAGAATCCTGTAGGTTAAGGATGAAGTATCACCCAGCAGTTACAGCAGGCGGTCTGGCAGTCAGGACTCCTGCCAGTGACTTGCTGTGTAATCCTGGGCACGTTTCTGTGCCTCGGTTTCCCTTTCTTTAAAATGGGAATAATAATAATGCCTCCCAAGCATGGAGCGTGAGGCTCGAGTAATGTTTCTAAGCAGCCCATTGCAGGCAGTTCTGTTGGAATGCACAGTGCTTTTTAATTTCTAGGGGTGTTTCCACAGAGGTAGAGACAGATCTTCAACTGGTGCAGATCGGCAGAGCTGCATTGACGTCACTGGGGGCTATGGTGATTTGTGCTGGCTGAAGATCTGGCCTGCAGGGAGTCGAGGCAGCATTTGTAGGAGCGTATTTGACCCTGAACAAACATGAACAGCCCATTTCAGGACCTACAAGTGACAGTTACCAAAATCATATCCCAACCCAAATGTTCCTGGCCCTGCTTGTTCCCCAGCTGGAGTGACATGGAAACCCACGTGGGCTCTGTGACTTTTGCAGCGGCAGCAGCCTTAAAGTGACCTGCTTTTACATGAATTTAATTGACTCCTTCATTTGTATCTTCCTTCACGTCGGGTTTTTTCCCCCCTCCTCATCATTATAATGATTATAACTATAAAACATGCTTGTTTGAAGAGGTGATACATGGGTAAAAAAGAAAAGGCACATTATTCACTAGAGAGCTAGGACTTCTACTTAACCAGACATTAGTATTCTCGCAAAATCTGGTTCGATTAAGGTGATTTATTTTTTAATTCTTGGTTGGTTTTTATTATTATTATTATTATTATTTTTTTTTGGTGGGACAATCTTTAATTTTCTAAAGATAGCACAAACATCAGCTCTTCAGCCACCACCTGCCACACTGGATGTTCCTCGCTGCCTTGTGTGTGTGTTTCCACTGGATCCTGGAACAAACGGAGTTTAAATCAATGTGCATTTTAGGATGTTTCCTCAAGAAGCCTTTGCACCTTCCTCCCACTCCCGTCTCCCCCAACCCCCAAACACCCACTTCATGTAAAACATTCGCCACGAAGCTATTCGAGTGAAAGGCCTTGAAAACGTACAAGTACTGTATATTTAGGCAACGTACAACGTAACTGGCCTCATGGTTCCTGGCAGCCTAGCTAATCTCTGCACTTTCAACCTTTAGACAGCAGTTTCAACTCATATCTGCATCACATCCATTGAAGAGGAACGTTCCAGCCTAAACCCAGAGAAGTCTGCAGCGGGGGAAAATAATACATCCGATTGGTTTTGTCTCAAAGGTTCAGGACTGGAAAAGCAAATTGGCTACACCCCCAGTCCCTGGAGTTCTCCAGTGAACTGTAAGATCCGGTCTCTCTGAGTTGTATATTTCTTTGGAACAGACTGCAGCCCACTTGCGTAACTGAAGAATATATTCGGCCATCCGTCCTTTGACTCTTTGCCTGCTCATCCCTTCCCTCGCTGCCACGACCCGTCAGCCCGTTGAAACCAGTCGGGGTGTAAGTGGCGCACATCCAGCGGCAAAGCTGACGCAACCTTCTACCTGAACTGTTCAGCAGCCCTGACGCGATTTGCTCTTTTCCAAAGGGCAAGAGGAACTTCAATGTTTGTAATCAGCAAATGAACAAAGGCTGGTTCTTTATCATCAGAGCAGGACACCAAAGGAGCCACACCTGACCACCGATCTCCCAGTCAACATTTTGGCACTCTTTGAGGACAATCCTAAATGGTGGTGGTCGAAGTGGGATCAAGGATGGAGACACATGACCTTGTAGCCGGCCCCTGTTACCAGCAGTGGCTAAATAGCTGATGATGTCCCCATCAGTGACCAGAGTGCATGATCTATTTTAAGTTGATACATATGTGCGTGTGTATACATGTATGTACTGTAGATATATACACTGTATAAATATCCTCACTCACATATACATATATTATAACCGTAGCAATTACAGACTTTTGTGTTTTTGTTTTCTTTAAGTTGATTCTTTTATTTTTCTCGTACATTTTTGCTTCATGTAAGCGAGTACATTGTATCAGAACCCCTTCTGGATTGGCTTGCACCAAGTCCAGATCTTTATAACTCAAGACAAAGGAAATGCATCTATTTTAAGATGCCTTTTTTTTTTTAAAGAAGCAGGTGATTTGACTAAAATAGCTTTAGCGATTCCCAACACTTAGCGACAGATGCCTTAGCTATGGGGTGCATAGCTAAAATAAAATACAATTTAGAAAGAATTACAAAAATAAAAAACAAATAAAAAAAGAAGATAAGGAAAAAATATCTAAAGCATCAATAAAGTTTAAAAAATCTATTTTTGTACAAATGTAATTTTATCCCTTACATATTCTTTGATTGTTTTATTTCTGCTTCTATAGAGATTGTTGTAAACTCTTTCTCTCTATATAGATGTTCCACCACAGGGACGGAAACCTGAATGAGAGGAAGAAAAAATTGACAGTGTTTTAAAGGCTTTCTATGAAATCTCTTTGAAAATATTTTTTTTAATGAACTTTTTATTCTTTCCTCCCCACTTCTGAAAAAAAGGGTTTTTTTGGTCTCTTGTCATGTTTATCCGGTGTTCCTGCAGGTCTGTTTTACTGTGAAATCACTACCGTGTATTATTGTTCACACACACACAAAATGCTGCTGGAAACGCCAGTATTTTGATGAACAATTGTATTAGAATTGTAAAAAAAAGAGAAAAAAAAAAAGAAAATATATGAGCGTTTTAAAATATAACCCCGTTCAAGCCCTCTTTTGTTCTTCATGGGTGTTCTTTGATTTACTCTTTAAAGACCTGATCCCAACCCCATTGAAGTCAATGCAAATACTCTCTCATTGACTTCCCTGGGCTTTGGATTGCGTCCTACACCAGTACTTCAATGGAATCATTGGCAAACTTCTTGTTTTCTCACTTGTACCTGTAATGAACCAGTGTGCACAGCTCCATCCTGTGGCCACCTTAGGCCTGTTTAAATTTCTACTTGGCTTTTTCTTTTCCCTACCTGAACAACTAGGCAGCCTGAGCTGCTTGATGTTAGGAGACGAGAGGCTGAGATTCCATGGCCCTCTTAGGTTATTGTTACCATTTGGTTTACACATGATCTGGCTACAGCTGGACAGAGGACAGAAATTCAGTCCAATAGCCAGCCACTGTTACGTGAGAGCTGTATTCCCCTTAGAGAACCACAGGCCCGTCCATTCCTGTGTAAAACACAAGCTGTTCCTCGCCTCCCAGGCCACGCGCTCCAGAATACACAGCCTTGATTGGGTTACACTGCGCGATGCATGATCACAAGAGGCCTGAAACCTTTCAATTGGGTTGGGTGGGTGGAGGAAATCAGACATTTTCCTTCCCCCATTGCCTGCTGCTTAGCCAGCTGAGCCTTTGAATTCGCCGAAACACCTGAAGGACCAGAGAATGCCCTTGATACAGTTCAGAACTTCAGGCGCTCCCAGAGGCGAACTGGATATTAGCTGTTGTGAGGACAAAGCATTCCCTCTACTGTAGGCAAATCACCCTTAACACAGATTTTGCCTTAGAGATAACTTAATAGAAATACAGTCCTGGCCCAGTTCTCCCTGCTTAGCATAGGGGATCCCTAGGGAATGCTGCAGATACTCGGGTATTGTTCTTCCACGCCACTGGAAAGCTGGTAAGGCTGATCCCTGGAGATTGAGGTGAACACGTCATAGCGATGGTGGCTAGTGCCGATGGGGAGAGCTGTAGGTGCACAATGGAAGAGGCAAGTACCTGATCCGAAGTCAGCGTCAATTCAGTTATGTACCTTGTGGGCCATAGTCAGACTTAAGAGTGTAAAGTCCTGTGCACATGGAGTCTTTTAATTGTCATCAAGAGGCTTTGGCTCAGGCCCCGTGTGAACAGTTGAGATCAGTGGGTGTGAGTCTGGGAATGGAGGTCAGCCCCTGGCTTTGCTTTTGCGGAGGGGGTGGGCTTGTGCAGCTCCCAGCATGCTCCGGTGCTTGTGATCAGCCAGTACAGAGGAGCAAGGCTGCCTTTTTGGTGGCATATTCCACTGTAAAACATCGATACCTTAAGCTAATATAGCAGGACAGCGACTGCACAAGGGAGAAGCTAATACGCCCCCCCCCCCCCTTTGGGATAGGCTACGTGTTCGGCCCAGCATGGAGCGTAGGTGCACTGGGGTCATGGTCCTTTGGTGACACTTATCACTTGCACGGTGACAACATTATATTGACACTCTGTCCCCCGGGGGCTGGCATTAAGATACCAGGAGATTGTGTTGTTTTAAACCCACCTTCCCTGCTGCGTTTGTGTGTGAACAGAAGCTGCTAGCAGTGGTCTGGGCTGGCTCTTGGGTTTACAGTGGAGGTAAATGTTCTCCAACTGCTACAGAATAGATCAAATAGGGAGGGGGAGGAGGGGCTTAAATGGAGTTAGTGCTGATCTGTGTTGTTATAACATTGATATTGTTTAGAATTTAAAAAAGCACTTGCATTTTGTTTGAAAAGGGAGGTGGGGGAAGTTTTTACCTTAAACTCAGCAAATTCGGCAAGATCGCTGCATGTTGTGCTCACTAGTGCAAGCCTTTAGGAAGATAGACGGCTGTAATGATCCCTCACGCTACAGCGTAGTGTTCCTGCGGAGGCCTGAGGCTGTTACCGCACAGTACTGTAGTAATGATGGTTAAGTTTACAATACTGCAACAGGGTGAAATGGCAGAAGATTGGCCCCAAGGAGCTGTGGACCTCACTGAGCTAATGCTGGTGCAACTCCATTGACTTCAGTGGAATCTTTCCTGATTCACGCCCATGTAACACAGAGATCAGGATCAGGCCTGGGGTTTGGATCTAGATTAGGGTTCGAAGCTCTGAGGGCTAGCGATTGGGTTGTGGTTCAGGTTTGACAGCTGCAAAAATGGTGTGAGCTATTCTTGTGAAATGTTGGCTTGTGGGATTCTGGGGAGATCAATTGATTTGGGCCAGTTTGAATGGAGGACTTCTAGAAAGAGCCTCTGGCTGTATGAGAGGTTAGCCACCTTATGCTGTTCCCCTGGAGACATTGGCTGCATCCAGTCTGAAAGCAGATCCCATTCACCGCTGGATCCACGCCAAATCCATCGCGTTTGTGGGGGAATATTTCTAAGGACAATTTAAAGAAAACTGGAGAGGAGGTTTTACAACTAGGTTAGATTTTACACCGTCATGGGGAAAAGGACACCGTCGGGTGCTGCTGAGTGAAGAAAGGTCTGGCCTTTTCACTGCCGAAATCCCACATATGCTCTTAAATACACAGGGCCCACCCCAGGCCTCTGCATAGGTCTGAAATTCACCCCTCAGCCCCAAGGCAGTGTCTCAGGTGAAGGGAGGGGCAGATGGCACACACAGCCTGTTGAGTTGACAAATTTCATTGCTCCTGTCTCAGAGGCAGGCTATTTGTCTTGTTAATCTGCTGGCAGCAGTTTGTGTTTGGAGAACAAATATTTACCTCCCTTTCCTGTGTTTTTTGGTTCTCCCAGGGTGGAGCTACGTGGCTAGTACCCATGGGGATGTTTAATCGGATCTGCTTTCTCTTTAACCGAGGACTCACATCCTCTGTAGTGATTGATTAGCAGTCTGATTTAAAAGCTGCTCACTGGTTTTAAAATACATTTATTTTTTAAAATAAATTTTGTTTATATATTTAAAAAAGAAAGTAAACATGAACCTTCTTTCTTTCTCGCTCTTCACAGCTTCTTGGTGATCTCTATTCTTCCGTCCCCTCTCCTTTCTTTTCCTCTCGTCCCAGGGGGAGGGTTCATGATTAATTTGCTGCTTTCTCATGGCCTTAGCACATGAAGAGAGTAAGAGGTGCGGAGCTTGGAAAACTCCTGGGGATTTCTCTGGCTTATGCAGAGATCAAAGCGCCTGTTTTGAACTTCCCTGGATTTGTTGGTATCAGATGATTATTGTTGAATGGAATAAAATCTGTTACATACAATCAATGCGTGGGGGCTTTTCTTCTGTCTGAATTTGGGGCCCCAGAAATTAGGGCCTCGAGTGTACAAAACTCATCTATATTTTTAAAGATCTCTTTAGCCTGTGGAGGAGAAACTGGACGCTGGTGCATGCCCAGCTGGTTCAGAGCTCTGAGTAGCTAGGTCCACTCAGAGTGTTGCCAACTCTCGCGATTTTATTGTGAGTCTTGTGACAGTTGGTGTTTTTCTTAAATCTCCAGCTCCTGGAGGCATGTGATAAAGGGCAAATCTCAGTTTTCATTTTTTAAAAAAATCATGATTTTTAAGCCGGTCTCATGATATTTTGGGTCCTGACTCCTGATGTTTGACTGCTTGGGGCTTGCAATACTGCGAGCATCCAGAAGTTTGGTGCTGATCCAAAATCTGGTGAGAACAGGCCAGAAATACTGCAGGAACAGGTGTCATCAATGTATTTTGGCACTTGCAACACTGAAAAGCAGGAGCCGGGGAGGGGAATGAATCAATTGGGGTTGTCTGAACCCCAGCCAGAGTCAGGAGCTGTCGGAGAGGGGAGCTGCAGGGTGAGAGGTACAGGACTCCTGTGTTCCAGCACTGGCTCCCATGAGTTCTCCATCTGTGGTGATGGGCAAGTCTCCTGAATTCATCTTTGTCTGCCTTGGGCTCTGTGCCTGTGAAATGGGAATAATAATAGTGGCCAGCCCCAGAAGGCTTGTGGTTAATGTTAGTGGAGCTCTTTGTGGAGACATACTAGGACATTCAGGTTGCCTTTGGGAAGTCTAGGTCTATTGGCTTGGCTATCGCTAATTGCATTATGGTTTTAATTTTATTTAATAAAAACAAAAATGTTTCAAAATGGTTGAAACCAACAGAAAACCTTTTGTTCTACCTGAAACATTTATTTTCCGACTTTTTGAAATTGCCAAGGAACTGACAAATCCATTATTGGTCCAGCATTCTAGGTGGAAACAGATGGAGGCTAAGCACATGCTTGCAGTTGCAGGAGAAGCCATATGAAGGATTGTCTTGTGGTTAAAGGATGGGCCTGGGTGGCAGGCTTGCTCTGTGACAATGGGGGAGTCACCTAACTTCTTCATGCCCTGTAGTAAGTGACACCACTTCCCTTCCTCGGAGCAGTGGGAATTGTGAGCTGTCAGCTACTAGGGTTTGTAAAGTGCTTTGAGATCCTTAGATAGGAGGACAAAGTTCATTACTCTTGCCATGACTCAATCCTGCGGGGATGGGGGCTTTGGAAATACAACACGAGAGATCATTTCTCTCCCTGGTACTTTGTCATTTACTAACTGTCCAAGGCGCGTGGGCTAGTTCTCTCCTTATGAGCCCTCTCGAGTGGCTTTTTCACCCCAACCAGCCCATTAGGATAATCATCGTAATGCCTCACTGTGGGCTGAGTGGGGACCTCAACCTTCTGCATCATGTTGCCAAGCAACACTTCTGCAGGCTTCACCATCACATCTGGTATCCATAGTGACATCTCTCCCCAGAGCAGAGATACTGGACTAGCCGAGTTTGCTGTGTGAAGAAGCTGGAGCCTTTTGGCCTGATTCCCCTCTCTCACACACAGGTGGAAAGGGGTGTTGAATTATGCTGGGTGGAAAAGCAGGGTGAGTGGAAGGCGATTCCCGGAGAATTTTCCTTCTGATCTAGGAGTAATACTAATACACCATCAGGACTCATGCTTAATCACGCTCTCTCTCTCTAGTACTTAACATCATGGCACCAGTTACCTACCAGAGCATCTGAGCACTGCACAATTTTTAAAGTATTTACCCTCTCCATGCCCTCGTGAAGCAGATCATTACCCATTTTACACAATGTGAAGGGGCACTGAAGCCCAGAGAGTCTAAAATGCCTAGCCTGAATTGAGGAAAGGTTTATGCAAAGAGATGCCTTTTGCATTATGTTGTAAAGCCCTGTGGAAGTCAGTGAGTTCATGAGGCATGAGTTGATTCTGGTCTCCTGCTGCAGCGAGTTCCACAGGTGGACAAGATAGCTTTGCTTCCAGCACATCTGAGCTTTGGGCTGAGTTCTAGCTGTGCTGTCCCTGGGGATCTTAGACCCCTAACACAGGATATAGCAACCATCTAAATATTTTTTGTCCCATATTGTCCCATTATAATTGCTGTCAGGCAGGGCAGTCAAACCGTTCTGAATGTGATGTCAAACTCTGGTTGCTTGGCTCATCTATAGCAGTGGATAAATGATACAACCCACTTAATCTGCATTCCAGTTCCTTGAAAGGGGAGCATTGGTCTCATTCTGTTGTTTGCTAACTGTCTGCTTTTGTTAGCACACTCATTAACACAGAGGGATATTTAATAGCAAGGCCCAGCTGTCCAGAGAACTGTATACTCTGGCTGTCACCAAACCATCAGGCCAGATCTGCTCTTATCCAGCTGCCCCTCTTTCTGTAGGAGGCTGGACTTCAGGAGACTCCTTCAGGAAAAGCAACTCTCCTCTTGATTAGCCAGACTTGCTGGGGACAGAGGTTTGGGGATGAGCCTGGAGTCAGTGAAAAGTGGTATGCTCCCAAGAGCAAAGTGATGCTGCCACCTGCTGGGCAAGGTGGTGTCATTGCCCGTAGAGGAAAATTTGTAAGAAATCCTGTTGGGAAAACTTTGCAATTGGAGGGGGCTGAGCTCTGCGAGAGGTTCTCAGTGGCTTTAATTCAAAGGGGCTCACAGGGAGTTCTTTACTCTTGTTTCACTCCCTGTGGGTCTGTGGTCACTCTGAGTTTCTGTTTTCAGCAAAGGCCAGAACTAGAAGAGAAACTCAGTTGAAACTAGTGGCCATCAACTGTCCCAGGCTCACCTGAAACTTGGAGCTGTGGCTCACTCTCTGGTTCATTCACGTCCCTGGGCCCTACTTAATGCGTGCATCTCTTGCATGCATGAATTGTCACAGCCGTCTCCTATTGTTTCAAGCATGGCCGCTGCTTCTTTCTGTCCTTCTGTCTTTGTGCAAAACTGCAATTCCCTCCCACCAGTAAAGGCACACGGCCAATTTTATAATGTTGTGATTAGATTTAGGAAATTCTTTCCTGACCCTTTCAGCCAATCAGCTTATTCCCTTGAAGCATGCGCTTTGATTACTTTCACCATAGCTTCTTTAACCCTCCACCCTCAGCCCCTGTGCTGTATTTGACTCACTAACTTCCTGCAGCAGTAGACTGACCACTGTGTAAAGCAGGATTTCTTCTTATTGTCCTTTAAATTAATGAGGGGAGTTCTTGTTGTCAAAATATGGGAAAGGGTTAAAAAATAAGCTGATAGCTAAGTACTCCATAAAATGTGTACTTTTAATTTCAAAAGGTCTTGAGATTCCCAGGCAGGAGGGAAATAGCCATAAAAATTTAGCATCTCTTTCCCCTGCAAAGCTGGCGGCAACATTTTCCATACGCTGCTGCAAAACATCTCACTTCTACTAAGCCCACGGTTTGTTTTTCTAACAAAGTGAGGTCTGACTCTTGGTTTGGTGATCTGCCACTGCAGAAGGCTAAAAGAAAAGATGCTTTCAAGCCTCGGTCACGCACAATCTAAACCCATTCAGATAGTCACACTGAAATTCATCAGAAGGGTTTTATGTGCAACCGGTCTCTCGGTAATATACTTTAGCTGGTGTTTGAGAGAGAAAGAAATATTATGCTAGGGAGAACCTAATTAAAATATGCATAATTATTAAGATACTGGTGAAGATGGAGTTGACTGAAGAGCAGAATTGATTCACAACTGAAATAATGAAAGCACTGTGTGGTTGATTCACTGTGATTCATGGGGTCATATTATTCGTTGCTCGCTCTCTGTGGGCTTTTTATTATTTATAGTGTATTATAATACAACCAAAATTAGGGCCCCACAGTGCTAGGTGCTGTACACACACATAGTAAGAGACAGTCCCTGCCCCAAAGAGATTAGACTCTAAACAGACAGGCAAAGAATGAGAGGGGAAACTGAGGCACGGGGAGGGGATGTGTCTTATCCAAGGTCATACAGCTGGTCAGTGGCTGAGCTGGGAATAGCCCTGAGGCCTCTTGACTCCAAACCTAGTGACTCATCTACTAGCCCACGACCAACTTCTGTGCCTTCAGTTATTCCCAAATCCTGAGAGTTTTGCTTATTTCATTGTGAATGTTTATTTGGCTGAAAAATAAAAGACATTATTTGCTATTGGTCATCCTAAGAGGAAAAAAAAGAGTTGCTTATCCAATCACGGGAGCAGAAAGAATACCACGTGACTTAGGGGGCCAGTGACACAACATGAATGATGAACAGTGATATTTTGCGAAGAACTCTCAGGTTGAAAATGATCCATCTAGACCATTCAGTGAATCCCTACGAACAACGGATACAGTTGCTGGTGTTGGGGGTCAGCTCATCACTTATGCACTAACCAAGGGAGGAGCAAGCAGTTTGACTAGCTCTGAGGAATAATGACAGCACCTAGCGCGTATCTAGCACGTTTCAGCTGAAGGCCACAAAGTACTTTACAAAGGAGGTCAGCATTGTGACACCCCCCCCCACTTTACAGATGGAGAAACTGAGTCACACAGAGGGGGTTCAACTTGCCCAAGGTCACCCAGCAGCAGAGCCAGCCTTCCTGAGTGCCCAGCCCAGTGCTCTATCAACTGTGATCAATGAAACATAACCTTTGAGTGAGGCCTCCTGGTTTCTCTCCATTTCCCAAGCTGAGGCAGTTGATTGCCTCAAGTCTGGTCTAGTTAATTTCTCTCTCCAGTGCCTGTTCCTGGAATTGTCGCTATGGAAATGCACAGCCAATCCAACCCAATCAGACCTGGTGAATGCATGCTGGGTTTATCCGCATACCTGCTTTTCTGAATGGCTTTAAACAAGGACTCAGTCTGATTCTCCAACATGGACTGCTGCCTGGGCTGTCGGCTGCACTGAAGAGAAAGCACCAATGAGATGCTGTCATGGAGGAGATCAGAGACGATGTTTCAGATGAATTCCTTTCAGAAGGTTAGGTTAAGATTTAAGCCTTACATTTTTCCCAGGCTCCCTCCTGGATGGTTTAAACTTTGAGATTTTATGTTTCCACCAGTCTTTGCTGCACAGAGGGGGACACTGAGGCACAGAGCAAGGAGGTGAGTTGCTCAGGGTCAAACAGCAACTGAATCAGGTACGCCTGACTCCTCTTAGCCCAGTGCCCTCCCCACTGGACTGAGTGAGGAGAACAAGGCTTGACTCCATAGAGGTAAACATAAGGGCACATCACAATGGTTTTATTGGGGAAAATATTGTTCATGTGTGGGCTGATCCCCGAAGCTCCGTCCGTGGCGTAGAGGGTAAGTCCCAAGGACGGCGTAATAACAACGCCATTATGGAACTCATGCTGTTGGTAGCTGGTGGGACTGTTCAGATTTTCTTTTTACAACAAGGCAGCAATTACTGTTTTACGAGTCCATAGGTGGTCCTCACTCTTGGAGAGTAGCTACTCTTGTTGCCTCCTTGCCATTGAAAACATAATTAGCGTGGGAGTCAAAGATGGCACAGAAATGCTCTGCAGAACGCAAGGGGCATGAACGCGGTTACATAGACACCAAGGTGATGTGTGCCAAGGGAACCGCCTAGGGTAGGTAGATATTTCAACCCTGCACACTAAGCAGAGGACAGTATTTGTTTTCCTTGCGGTGAAAGGGGTGACTGTGTTGGGACGTCAAGCCAATTGATTAACCAGGGCGCAGTGGCAAGACAAGCTTCCCCCGGTGTTCCACTAGCCCTGATCTGAAATGAGCACGAGTCCGATCTGAAACACGTCTATGAGTTTCTTGACCTCCTGGCTGAGACCAGCTGTGATGGTGGACACCTCTTCTGTACCAACTGAACTGAGACCCCTACAGTGCATTTCACAGGAGCTGTAATTTGCTAACAACTTCCAGTCACTAGTGACCTGAGCAGGGAATGTTACTTTAAAAATACCCGCAAGGTGTTTGCGGTCATAGACATCTGGACTCTCCTGTCCCTTATTCACTGGCTGAACAGGCAGATCAGGACATGGGTCTCTGGGGGATTTAAAGATGTTGCCCAATCTTTGAAACTAGATGCACCAGTCCTACGCCAGAGGGCTGAGCACGGCTTGCTGGAGCCTGTCTGTTCCTGCTCAGAACTAACATTTACCTTATCATTGCAGAGAACATGCTGTGCCTGATTTCTGTTCACCAGGAAGGTACACGACTAAGTCCCCTGCACAGACCAGCCCTTGTCTCGAGGGGCCCTCCCTTCCAGATGATGGAGGAGTTTTCACGCGCGTCACATTAGAAGAATGACATTTCCCCAGGTCGTTACATTAAAAATACCCTGGGACTGTGGCCTATGGACTCTAATCTGCCTCCTGGAAGAGACTCAATCACAGGCGATTCCTGGAGGCGAATACAGAGGCTCATGTGTGGCAGCTCCATGACTATGGAATATGAAGCTAATATGGATTTGGCTTGGCCGGTCTTTTGTCTGCTTAACCATACACAGGACGGCCAATCCCAAGTGTTCAGTCCTAAGTAACAGCCACAAGATTCAAGAGCTTGACTTAAAAATCACGTCATTTCAGAAAAATCAGGCTCACCCTTGTGCTGAGCAGTGGCAGAATTCTGGGGCCGTAGCAGGTTGGCTTCGGAGTGGAGGAGAAACCAGTGACATGGAGCATGGGTCTATTGCTTTGTTTGCACACACACCTGATTCTGGAACAGAGGCCGTCACAAATCGGAGGCAGGCAATCCTCTGGGCCAGGAACTACACCCCCATAGCCCAGGCACAGGAAGCTACTCCATCCCAAGAACTGATCCTAGTTAGAGAGAGTCAGGTGGACAGCAAACTCTCTAACTCAGTGATTCCCAAACTTGTTCCACTGCTTGTGCAGGGAAAGCCGCTGGCGGGCCGGGCCGGTTTGTTTACCTGCCGCGTCCGCGGTCGGCCGAACCTGGGGCTTTCCCTGCACAAGCGACAGAACAAGTTTGGGAACTGCTGCTCTAACTGCTTGCCACAGCGCCTCTCAAAAGGCAATCACACGACCAAACTCAGAACAATACGGCCATTCTTCCGGGACCTAAATCTTCTCACACACGAAGAACTTGGAAGACTAAGTGTAACAACACCCCCTGGTGACACCAAAAATACATGTTGGGTGCTTTTTAACCTTCTAGGGTTTGAACCTTTAGGTCACTCTAGAGTCATATGGACAGGCTTTGCTCCACAACCATGAAGGTTAGGAACTTTGGTTTTTAAATGCAAGTTAAGAGTCTCAAATAATCACGTGAGTCCAGGAGCAGGGGCTTGAAAGAAAACACCCACTTTTGTGAGCATTCTGGAATTTTGTGAGCATTCTGGAATTTTGTGACTAAAATCTGGAGTGTTGGCAATGCTGCCTACAGTTGCCGAAATGGTTGAACTACTTTATTATCTCCCAGTTCTCAATCTTACATTAAAAATAACTGTTTTATCATTAAATACATATCAGTACCCTGTGTCGTCCTGCCACATCCTGCTTTCTTTGTCCGCTTGAAAATAGCAAAACTCAGAGGAAGTAGCACATGGGAGCAGTTGCCCGCAGAAGGCGAATTTGCCTCTCCCACTCTCTACTTTTGTATGAGGAGCTAGCCAATGAGCAAGATCAGTCCTGTGAACTGTGCATCTGCTCCAGCTTACTAAAGTCTGGTCGGGTGGTTCCCTTTGGAGCAGAGGCTTCACAAACCCTCCCTAGAACTCCCTGCAGTGAGAGATGGTTGGCACTAGTTTGGTTTCAGGGTATCCAAACAGGGCCTTGGGGCAGGATTGTGCAGGCCTCATCTCCATGTGTAGCACTGATCTGCCATTGACTCTTAGGGGAGCTCAATCCACTGATGAGATACAGGGCTGGGCCCAAACTGGGATGCACCCAACTTTGCCACACCAAGGGATACGTTGGCCATTTTCCAGGAGTCCAGGGCCTGCACCGAAGTTGCTTGTAGAGTGGTGTGCATTTAAAAATCTGGAGTAAATGCACATAGCCTCAATATTGACTGGGACCAGCATTTTCCATGCTGGAGGAATAAACTTCCTTGTTGCACAAGTTAGCCAGCTCTTGCTCGGATGCATACTCGCCTTTCAGAAAGTGCACAACCGAGGGCCACCTTATATTTCAGACTGGTTACAATCTGCTCGGAGCACATGTTTGATCAGTTGATTTTCTGGTTGTACAGAAATATTTTATCTTCTCTTGTTAGGGTTACCAGGAATCTTGAGGTGGCAAGAGCTTCCTGACTAACACTGCTATTTCTTTGCTTTGCTGATCCCCGTGCTGAGCGCATATGCATTTGGAGCAGGGTCGCCCAGAGGGGGCCTGGGGTCTTCGGTGGTGAGGGCCCCCACTTTGGCGGTAATTCAGTGGTGGGGGGTCCTTCCGCTCTGGGACCTGCCGCCGAAGTGCCCCGAAGACCCACGGCAGGGCTCCCTCACTGTCGAATTACCACCGAAGACCCGGAGCGGAAGAAGCTCCGGGGGCCCCAGCCCCGTGAGAGTTTTCTGGGGCCCGCGGAGCAAATGAAGGACCCTGCTCCAGGGCCCCCAAAAAACTCTCATGGGGGCCCCTGCTGAGCCCAGGGCTTGGGGCAAATTGCCCCACTTGCCCCCCCTCTGGGCGGCCCTGATTTGGCGGGATCTCTCATCTCCCTGACAGGTCTGATGGACAGGTCTGTAGGAGAGACCGGCTGGCTGAAATGACTTGCTGGGAGCTATTTGCTGCTGTCATTCCAACCTCTTTGCCTGAAGAGGTAATAAAGATGAAAGCCAATAATAAGCAGCCAGCCATCAGTTTTGTAAAAGGCAATAATTTAGTTCTGTTCCGTGGCTTCAGGGAGTCCATTGGAGGTGGCTGTTATTGACAGGAAAGCTGTATGTTTTGTTTCTTAAAATACTCGTGAGCGTTCAGAGCCTTGGAAGGCCACATTTCTTCAAATCTAAAAATATACCAGTGGTGGCAAATTCTCAGCACTGCAGAAGAAAGGAGAGGATTTATGTTCAGAATCCTACTGAGCTGTAAGGAACTTACAAGTACAGACAGGACTGAAAACAGATAATGCACTAGCAGTAAAGGAAAGTTCCGTGGTAAGAGGCCAGAACTGGTGTCAGTCGGAGTAGCTCCATTGAAATCAGTGGAGCTTTGCAGATTTACACTTCGCTGACACTCCTCTCCCAGGAATGTGGTGCCTTGAAAGCTGTGTCTGATTTCATTTCTACGAGTATAATTCAGGAGTGACTCTACTGAAGCCAGTGGAGTTTCACTGGTGTAAAACTGATGTGAATAGGAGGAGAATCTTCTGCTGTCTGGAGCGGCAGCATGGCCCAGTTGACAGGGCATGCGCCACAGATTGTGAAGATTAGAGTGAACTATGCAATTTGAAATTCAAGTTGCATCAGTTTGTTACGTTTGGTGCATGTGCTGCATAAGCTAGTTACCACCTGTCAGTCACGGTACTGCTCACAATGCACAGTTCCAGTGGTCTGCAGACCAAGAACCAGTCACTGCAGAAATTCATGAATAATAAAGTTTGAGGCTGTTGTATTCTGTTCACAGACAAATCGCAAACAGAAGAAAAAGCAGAAGTCATTGACTAAAGTATTAATTGTGAACTATTTGCTCAGCAACAGAGACTGGGCTGAGAATCTGGACATCTGGGTTCTATACCCTGCTCTGCTGTGCGAGTTTGGGATGTCTCTTCACTGCCCTGTATCTCTGTTTTCCTTCCGCCGTTTTGTCTATCTTGTCTATTTCGCCTGTAAGCTCTTCTGGGCAGAGACTGTCTCTTATTATGTACAGCACCTAGCACAATTGGGCCCTGGTCTTGGTTGGGCCTCTCGGCACTCCCATAATATAAGCAATGAAGTGTTTTCTGCCCCAGGAGTGATGATAACTTGAGTTAGCCAGTGTCACAGGGACAAATCCAGCCCTAGCGTAAGAAGGCAGAACTCCACTGACTTCAGTAGTATTTTCCCTGCTTTTATACCAGGGCTGAATTTATCCCAGAGCATCAAAATAGTCTTATGGTCATTCTGTCATCCCAGGGACTATTGTGTAAATTAGTTCAAAAGCTCAAAGAAAGGTGAGCCATGGGCGTGATTCTGATCTTACGCTAGTATAAACGAGGAATAACCTTGCCGAAGTCAATGGATTATTGACCTCAGATGGGCCTCTAATTCCTTAATAAGAACTTAAAAACAGCCATACCAATAGTCCATCTTGCCCAGAACAAAACAGGGCAATTTTGAGTGATCCAGCCTCTGGCATCTAGTGCCAGCTCCTGGCAGTTGGCGTTTTAGGGACACGAGCATTATTAAACTTAACTCACCATTTCTGATCAATGTCTGTCTTACTCGATATCAAAAAGAGTTTCCCACTTCCCTGCCCTTACTACCCTTCCATCTGGTATTAATTTGGTCCATCTCCCAGCCGGCCCTCACTCATGGTTCTTAAATATTTACTCTGCCATTACACTGCTGCCCAGGAACGTCTGTGTGATTGACTCAATTGTCCAGTGTTGCCAACTCTCCTGAGATATGGTGTGCTTACAACCCTCGCTCCTTATGATTACATGAGGATTTCAGCATTTGATCAAATGACAAAATCGGTTTCTGGCCCTCATGTTGCAGAGAAAAGTTTGAACGTGTGACCTGGGTGCACCCTTAAGGTTTGGAATGTTTTTTGGACTTTTTTGTTGTTGTCTCACTCTCATGATTTTGAAGCCAATCTCGTGATGTGGGGGGCCTGAATCATGAGTTTTGAAGGCTCAGGGTTAGCAATAGTGCGCATAGCTCCTAGGAAAGAGTCCTTTGGTGTTGCGAGTCCTGAATCTCAGCTTGTTGCCAAGAAATTACCGCCTAAAACACCGTGGGAACTTGCCATTACTTTAGGGTGACCAGACAGCAAGTGTGAAAAACTGGGACGGGGGTGGAGGGTAATAGGCTTCTATATAAGAAAAAGCCTCAAATATCAGGACTTTCCCTGTAAAATCGGGACATCTGGTCACCCTACATTACTTAAACCCAGGGGCTATGGTCTAGCTTTTGCCGATCATGACCACCCTTCCTTTCTGGGAGATGGGAGGCCTGGACATTATTTTCTGTGGCAACCTGGGGTGCCGATACAGGAAAGTTTTTGAGCCGCTGCTTAAATCAGAAACCATTTTCAGCATTTTGGTCAGCCCTGTGTCCGTGATGTGGTGAACGAGGCCCCAATTAATATGGCGACTCGGTTTATAACAACCAAACAGCTGAACCACTTACTTACTTTGAAAGCAAAGCCTCATGGAAATCAAATCAATAATTTCTGGAGCCTCAGTTTTTTTGACATCTGCCTTGAGCTGAGCGGAAATAAACCCTTTGTTAATCTTTCTCCAGAGATGCATGATCTCCCATAAAAAGCCTCTAAGTAAGTAACTAATTACAGCCTGCACGCAGCTCCAGTATGTCACCCCGAGACAGCTCGGTGAGAGAATGGGTTATAGATAGAGTGCACATACTGGCCTGTGTGATGTATCGGTACACAGGGGCTTCCGGTGTCCCATGGAAACAGAGTGAATGAATGTGCAAATAAATTATAAATCAATTATTAATCCCTAGACGTGTACAGGGCACTGTTCATGCCGGTATCAAATATCCATTTCTAATTAACTCAACAGGCCTTGTATAATGCATACGGATGTTGCCCAGTGCTAGCAATATTAACTGTGTTCCTGTGAAGTTTCTAGCTAGGGCCTTTCATCTGTATCTTACTGCCTCCCAGTGGGATTCAGGCCCTGATTCTTCAAAGAGAATTGCCTGGTGTGGGGAGCTGCAGCATTGCTCCCTTTAGAGCTGGGATGACCTTATAGCTAAGGCACTAGATTGGGATTCAGGAGAAGTGGGTTCCATTCCCAGCTCTGCCACAGCCTCCCAGTGTGGCCTGAGGCTCTGATTCAGCATGATACGTGATGGATTGAAGCATGTGTTTAAGTGCTTCCCTGGCCTGGCGCATTAATCTTCTTTGAGCTTCAGTTCCCCATCAATAATGATGTTTCCTTGGCCCCACACCTTTGTTGATTTCGACTGTAAACTCTTCAAGACAGAGACTGTCTCTTACTATATGTCTGGACAGCGACTAGCACAACTGAGCTGCTGAACTCAGATGGGTCCGCTAGGTCATTTGTGTCAGATTTAGACAGATTTAGAGTCAGATCCTTGGCTGGAGAAATCCTATATGAAATGCCAATCAAATATAGGGGCTGGCTCGCTACAGGCAAACAACAGGTTCAAGTCCTTGCTTCTTCTCTCCTTTAACCCAGCTGTCACTGAGTTCTTCCTGTAGCTTCATTGGTTTCAGCAGAGTGGCTCCTGATGCACTGAAGTGAAAGAGGAGAATCAGGCAGCCAGCCAGAGATTCAGGCATGGAATTAATGGCTGGGTCTCTGCAACATGGGGGCATTTTAGGAATTAATCCTTTGAGCAATCTGCCTCCTATAATAAGACAATATTTCTGTCTCTCTCTAATCGTTTATAATTCTTGTACATACCTCACATACGGTGCCTCATAAATCGCTCTCTCTGGCTTATCCAGTCAGTCTGATTTGCCTGCCACGAGCTCAGGGGTGAATATTATTTTTATGCTAATATCAACTCGAGTGCCTAGAACGGCATTTCTTTATTTATACAGAGATTTTTAAAGCATTTTAAAAGCCAAGGCCCAGGTCCTGA
Source organism: Mauremys reevesii (assembly GCF_016161935.1). Classification (NCBI taxonomy): domain Eukaryota; kingdom Metazoa; phylum Chordata; order Testudines; family Geoemydidae; genus Mauremys; species Mauremys reevesii. Next base: position 18,674,940 of record NC_052641.1, read on the forward strand.
GGTGCTTAGACTTTTTGGCTATGTTTACACTGCAGTGTACCCGGGGTTAGTAGAACTCGAGTTAGCAGACCCTGGGTTCATTAACCGAGGGCTTGAATGTCTACTCTAATTTGTAACCCCAGGTTAGGAATTGTTGAACCCTGGGTCCCAACCTGGGGTGCCAGAGTCTACACTGCATTATGTGGGCCTGAGCCCATCCACCCATATCCCAGACTTCCTGTTGCCCTCCCAAAATGTGACCACTCTAGCCCCCGTTCATGGTGCAGTGTGGGAAAACTTGACTGTCCCCCAAACTTGACTGTTCAGAGGCCAAAGGAAATCAGTCTGTGGGATTGTGGGATACTTCTGGTCGATTCCCAGAGCATGAGTCTAGTAGGGCTGTGTGTCCGTCCTGTAAAGCAGTAGGGCTTGAACCCAGGTCTTGGCTTGACTCAGGCTCAGGCCCGCCACCCCGTGGGGTCCTGGGACCCTAGGTTCGAGCCCTGGTTTAGGACAACAAGTGTAGATGGAAGGAGGGGTTAGGCCTGAGCCTGAGTTCAAACCCTGGGCTTACACTGCAGCATAGACATATCTTGAGGGCCCAGTCTGCAACACTTACTCACTGAGGTAAGGATGGCTCGTGGAAGGGCTTCAGGGATCAGGTCCTGCCTAGGTTAGAAACAACACCGAGTGCAACAGGCCGAGAGGCAATAGGTATGGCCATCAGCATAGGGAGCTCTGCTAATGCAGGTTTGAGAGCGGGTGCCTGGCACATGGACACTGGGAGGCTGTTTCAGGCATGACAGAAAGGTGCAGAGTCAAGCGTGGGAAGCGTTAGAGGAGGGGCTGAAAGAACGGGATGCTTTAGGCAGAGATGTAAGCAGGGCTGGGGGTGGTCTGTCTGGGCAGAAACCTGAAGCTTGAACTTGGAGGCAGGAGGAGAGAGGAAGCCGTGAGTGGGTGGTGAAATGGGTGGGGAGGATGGTCTGAGAATAGCGTGGAAGCAATTTCAGAATAATTTGTGTGTGTGTGAGAGAGAGAGAGAAAAACACCCGGTTCACCTGACAATGCAGGTTGTAAATGTCAGCGTATAGGGCCTCGAAGTGCAGCACCAGGGAGTTCAGGCAAGACTCCACTGGGGGGAGTTGAGGATTAAAATAGCCTCCCTCACCAGACCCTCTAACCCAGAATGTCCCAGCACTTCTATGCACATCCGCTCCTGGTCTCCCCCTTCGTGGGCCAGCAAAGGGAAAGTGACACATCTGTGACGCACAGAGTTTTGTTTTCACTTGATTGCTCTGCTCTGAGTGAAGAAGGAAGGGAGAGGGGAACCAAATCAAGAACTCGAAAGCAGGGGTGTTCCATAGTGATGTGTACCAGCCCATATCATCCCCTGGGAACCCTCTAGCACAGGCGGCAAGTTATATTCTTTTGTGGTGCCCAGGCTCCAGGAATATTCCGGGCTGGGGGCCCTGCTCCAGCAATATTTGGAGCTGGGTCTCTCCCACGGCCCTGCCTGGAGCAGGCCCCAGCCCCCACCTACTACCCATCCCCGCCACGTCTCCCCCCCTGCCCCGCCGCGTCCCTGCCTGAGAGAAAGCGGTGCATGCCTCTCCCAGGCCTGCTTGTGCTGCTGGTGTAGCACATTCCTATGTGGAGCGGTATCCTACACTACACTGCACCCCCTCCTATCCCCAAACTCCCTCCCAGAGCATGCACCCCTCCCCCTTCCCACACCCCCCCTCTTGCCCCCAAACTCCCTCTCAGAGCCTGCACTCCTTCCCTCTGCACCCCTTCCCACCCCCAAACTCCCTCCCAGAGTCTGCACCCCTCACCCCCTCCTGCACATCCACCCCCTGCCCCAGCCTGGAGCCTACACCCAGCACTCAAACTCCATCCCAAAGCCTGCACCCCAGACCCTCTCCCCCACCCAAACTCCATCCCAGACCCTGCACCCCTTCTGCACTCTAATCCCCAGCCCAGGACCTGCACCCCAGACCTCCTCCCTCCACCCAAACTCCCTCCCAGAGACTTAGGCAGGTGGAGGGCAGAGTTGGGGGAGTGGGTTTGGGCACCACCAAAATTTCTACAAACCTGCCACCCATGCCCTCTAAAGCAGGGATCGGCAACCTTTGGCACATGGCCCGTCAGGGAAATCCACTGGCGGGCTGGGATGGTTTGTTTACCTGCAGTGTCCGCTGGTTCTGCTGATCACAGCTCCCACTGGCTGCGGTTCGCTGTTCCAGGCCAATGGGGGCTGCGGGAAGCGGCGGCCAGCACATCCGTTGGCCCGCGCCAATTCCAGCAGCGCCCATGGGCTTGGAACGGTGAACCGAAGCCAGTGGAAGCTGTGATCAGGCGAACCTGTGGATGCTGCAGGTAAACAAACCGTCCCAACCCCCCAGCGGATTTCCTTGATGGGCCGCGTGCCAAAGGTTGCCAATCCCTGCTCTAGAGCCTTCACCCACCCTGCCAAGCTCCTGAACTGGCCTATGGCCCGTGGTGCACATTTTCTCAGATTGTCAATGCAGCTCTGTTTACAGGGACCCAAACAAGCCGGCCTCTCTGTTTCTACTCCTGGTTGCATTGAATAAGCAGGATTCCTTTTTTTTTTTCTTCCATGGGCATATTACACACACAATGAAAATTCCAAATGTTAGCTCAGTGACCAATGGGAGATGGAAAGCACCGCTCCCAACTCCTGGATTGCTGTGGGGGACGAGGTCTGGGGTTTGGAACCAGCTCTCAGGAAATACTAGCACATTCTTTTTCTCATAAATACTTTGACAGCACAGCTGTTGTTCACTGCCTTCATTTTCTAATGTAAACAAGAAAGAGTTCGCAGCTGGACTGAAACAGTTTGCAGGGGGAAAAGAAAAGGCCTGTAGCTTGCTTACATGGGGTGAACGTAGGTTTGTCAATGAAGCTTTTACTCAAGTTTAGGTTTCCACCAGAATTAGGGGGGGAAATCCATCAGCAACCCCCCCTGCACATCACCCAAATCTAGCATCCAGCTAGGGTCAATCGGCTTATTTATGGTTTGCAGTGGAGTGTGTAAAGTGCTTGGCTAGCAGAGAGTCATTTCTTCTCGAGGTAATCCTGCGAGCGACTGTGTGCATGTGTATGTGCAAATCATTGTAGCTGCACTGAAGGGGAGAACTAGGCTGATCTAAACCAGCTGAGGATCTGGCCTTGAATCTCTCCCGCCCCTTTTAAAAACCATTCAGTTAATATTTATTTTTGGTCCAGATTTTCCATTTTTACAGCCCTCCACTCCTCTTGTTCAGCCTGGGCTCTCTGGAGTGGGGGGATTTCCCACCAGAAGGCAGCAGAAAGGCTGTGCTCAGCCCTCTTAGGAGCAGGAAATAGCAGGAGTTTTTAAGATAAGCCTGATCTTAAGAAATTTCCAGCCCAGTTGTATCGTGGACTCAGAGTTCTGAGAAGCAGTCTGGGCTTTGGGGGCCCATATCCAAACTGATCCCTTTGAGGTTTGCTGCCCATCACCAGGACTTACCCTGCTCTTACTGAAGTCAATTACTATTTATTGTTGTTATTGCTGTTACAGTAGAACCTAGAGTTCCCTGCTGAGATCAGAGTCCCATCGTGGTAAGCGCTGTACATACACGAAGTAAGAGTGTGTGCCTGCCCCTCAGAGCTTACAGGCTAAATGGACAAGATAGGAGAAAGGAAGCATAATTTTGCCCCTTTTTACAGTGGGGGAGCTGAGGCACAGACAGATTAGGTGACTTGCCTAAGGTCACAGAGGGAGTCTATGGCAGAGCCAGGAGTTGAACCCAGCTCTCCTGAGGCATTTTAACGATAAGACATCAGTGATGGTCATTCAATGGAGTACATGTGTGAGGGCTTGCCCTGGAAAAAAGCCATGATTAACCTAGCCATCCTCCAACCCCCTCCCTGTTGTTACACTTATTATACCTCCTTTCAATGCCAAATTGGCATCTAAAGAGTAATTAACCTGGTTAGGCTTAAAATGAGCTAACCAGGATTAACAATTTCTAAGTTAAAACATATGAAGGAGGGGCAGATGACTGATTTGGCGTGCTACAGTTTGGAGGGCAGAGATCCGGTTGGGATGTTACTATAATAGCCGAAAAATAATTCAGCAAAGCTCAAGTACGCAAAGCTTAATTTGCGGTGGGCTAAAGACCACGGGTGTGTATTTATTTATTTATTTCTGCAGCCCCCTTGCCATGCACTTTGTGCCTGCTGCCGCCGACGGACACCCAGCCACCAGATGGTGCCATTGCCCCACGAAGCATGTTGCTGAGGTAATGGGGGCCCTGTTCTCATTGGCTGGCTTGGAATGTCTCCTTAGTAACGCCTGCTTTGGCAACAGTTACCCAAACTTCCCTCCCCCTCCCCAGGCTCCTGCGAGTCTTGCACATTTTAGCTAGTGGAACATTTGCATTAGTTCCAATGAACATAATGTTTAGTTGGCTTTAACCCTCCACCTCCTGTTATTTCTCTCTTTCTCCCCCCGTCTCTCTGTGCACGTTCTATATTTTTATTGGCGTGACCAAGTCTGGCCCAGCTTCCTAGAGATTGTCTCTCCTCTCACCATCATCATGATGTAGTCCTTTTTCACAGTAGAAGGCTCAATCCGGGATGCGGGCTCCTTTGTGTGAGGTGCTGTACAAACACACAACAGGAAGATGTTCCTTGCCGTCACGCGTTTAGCATAAAATGAGAGAAAACAGGTGGAGACAACAAACAGACTGTCAGCACGGGGAAGCAGATGTAACGAACTTTCCCACAAATTGTCTTCCTTGCCCCATCCTCCTTGCTTGAGGAGTTAGCATCAACTGAGAAGCTTTGTGAGTGTGTAGAGCAAATCCCTGGTAGTCAGAGTAGGTGGTCTGCAATGTCTCCATGTATAATAACTGTAATTAAAAAAATCCCACCCTACACATTTCTATAAGCTGCTCATAAAATAACAGGGACATGGAAACGGGGTTAGTGCAGTCAAATCACTCAGCCAAAATGTAAGATAAGAAGGGTTGTGCAATAGACTGTGATTCCAGGGCTCCTAGACCCAAATTCCGTACATTTCTTTCTTTCTACAGCAGCTGAAATCCTGGGCTGGCATATTTATTTATTTGCACAGTCTAATAACCATGCAATATATATGGTTTGTGGAGTGAGCCATATAGTTTGGAAGTTCAGTCCCTGGACAACAAATTCTTCAAGGAATAACTAGGCAGCTGTAGCGTGTGTAAGGAAACACAGACAAACTCTAGCGTGGAATTGGACCTCGGCCTGTGACATCTGGTTGGCCTGATATGGGAAATGAAGCTGCAGACTATAAATGCTCAGGACAATGTTTGTCAGCCTGAACTTCCCTTCGATTCTCTGGAGCCTCCAGTGAGGTCTCATTTTGTGTTGGATGGATGTAATTCAATTAACGTCCATTGAAAATGACGTGTATCAAGGGTAGAGGAGGACCTTAGAACAATCGTTTTTAGTGCTTAAGCACAGGCCTTTACAATGGTGACTATTAAATATTGACAGTGTGCTCAGTATTGTATAGAATACAGAAGAAGACATGGGTTCTCCCAAGGAGAGGACTGGCGGAAAGTTATGCATCACTTACGTGCCAGTTAAGCCCTATTTTGAGGGTATCAGTGCTGAGGCCTTATTTTGTCTCTGTGCACAGGGGTGAATTTCACCTGAATAAAATATTACCTCCTCTTTTTATCTCCCTTTCTGAAAAAAGAAAACAACGAAGAACAGATGATAGACCAGCCGGGCCTTGAATGCTTCTGAAGTGACTCAGAAATAGACCCAAAGGGCTGCTAGCCGCATCCATCCATCTCCTGCTGTTCCACTGTCTGACAGATTCCAGGGGAAGACATCTGTAGTCCAAAGGCTTGTGTCCCCCTTTTGACACATGCTGCTGTCTTGTTATTAACGGGAGGCTCAAAAATCAGTGGGGCCAACGTCACAGCTGGTGCAGCTCCACTGAAAGGAAGGCAGTATGGCCTAGTTGATAGAGTACTGGATTAGGACTTGGGGCACTGGGGTTCTATTTCTGTGGCTGGCTTGCTGAGTGACCGTGGCTAAGTCACTTTCCCTGCTGTAAAATGGGCTGATCACTTTGAGCTCTACTGATTAAAGGTGCTCTATAAGAGAGGCATTATTATGAAGTTGTTGGCTGTTATTTGACTTGGGGTTGCTCCAAGGATGAATTTGATCCAATATATTTATTCACATTTTTTGGCTGGTTGTGTGATAGTATTCGCTACCCGCCTCAGCCCCCGCCCCGCTGTTCCTCTCCCAGCCCATATCCCACATTCTTACTGCTAATGGACTTGCTAGTCCTTAAGAAGCGCCCAGTTCATTATTGGTAAATTGCTTCTGTCTCTCTCTGGAATGAGTCCCTGTCTCATCCAGCAGTCAAGTGATGTCATCCTTTCTTCTTTCTTTTCTTTCTTTCTTTCTTTTTTATTTATTTATTTTGTGAGCCTGCAGGGGATTGAATGTTCAGATTGCTGCTGGGGAATGGCGTTTGCAGATCCGCTTTTTCTCTGTGGGATCCATCTCTCCCATTGTAACCAAAGGCTGGGTGGGCGGCGAAGGAGGAGGGGTGGAGGAAAGGGTGGTTCTTGCAAGAGTCACTTGCTCTCATCATCTTATGTGTGTTGCAAGATTTAAAAAAAAAAAAAGGAGATTATGGGATCCAATTTTCTCTTCGGATGAGGTGGGGAAGCTGAGGCTATTTTGGTTTGTTTAGCTAGAGCGGGCAAAATTTCCCCTCCTCGGCGAGGCTGTGATCACCCCTTATCTACTTAGGAAGCACTGATTCACCATAGGTGTTGGGGCAGGGAGAACTCTGGGTTTGTAGAATGGAGCCTCCCCTCCCCAGTGATGATCCTTCCTCCCCTTGCCACTACGGCATTCTCCTGCCCTTCTATTACAAGCCCCAAGAAACCAGACAGCTGGTCCCAAGAATGCTGGGTCAGCCAGCCCCACTGCAAGCATTCCTGGGCGGGTCTGAGCCATTTTCTTTTCCTTTCCAGAGGAAACAAAGAAGGGGAGAATGCAGGGATGCAAGCACGGGCTTTTGAGTCTGTTACACTTCCCAGAGCAAGCTCAGTGGATCACATCCTTAATTGAAGCCATGTTCTGCCAGTGTCAGGCTGTGGAAGCAATTTGTGGTAACTGACAAGGTCCTTTGGAATTGCTGTGCACACTTTACTAAGCTAGGGTGAGACTTTCAAAGGGCCTACATGACTTAGGAGCCTAAATCCCCTAGGTCACAAGGTGCATTTGGAAATCTTACCTAGAGTGTGGGGGTCTATCTAGTAGGCAAACTGTGTCAAAGAAATTGGTGACCCCTGGAGCTTATGGTATACAGGCAGGAGGGAGTACTGTTCAAAACAGAACGGCGCGGGGTCATTGTGTCTGAAACACTTCAAAAATAGATGGGCTTGGAGAAATAGAAGTTGAACTGATGGAAGCTGTGATTGGGGGCCTCTTTTTAATGTAACTAGTCTGTGTAGCTTGACAGCAGAGGGGACCTATGGCTGACTAGTTTGATTCACACCCACTCCCCCCGTTCCAAAAGGAATGGCCATCTGTGAGCGTGGAAATGTGGTATATTTTGTTTTCTGTGTACTACACTTTGAAATCCCTATGGAGTCTGCTGTCTGCAGACAGAGGCAGACATTTTGTGTTCAGTGCAGTGTTTCACAGTGCGGAGTGACATACTATTGCTCCTGGAGACCTTATTACTGTTCTTTCTTGTGTTCTTTATCTAAAATAAAGGCCATTTTGTTTCATGTACTGTATGCTGGGTAATAACATGAGAGGACCCCATGCTTATAAAACTAAACTGGTTCTTTATTCAGAGAACTATTTACAGAGAAACTACAGCTAGCATTCCAGCCATGTGCACACAGACTTACTTCTGGGTGCCTCCTCCAAATGCTTCCCTCTTGCAACCTGTGCTCCTCCCTCCAAGTTCCACGCTGGTTCCTACAGTTGCATTGAGAAATGCAACAAGAAACAGTGTGAATTATTGTCCAATAAAAATGTCGGTTCACCAGAAACCTGGCCTTTCCAATCGTCTACTTGTTACAGATGCTGCTTGTGAACTCATTGCCTTCTGCATCTTGCTTTCAGCATGTTGATTGCTCTCCTAACAGGTGTCATGATCTGTCCCACTAGGGGATGCTGATGGGCTCCTGGAGGTAAGGCAGATAATGGAGAAGTGAGGTAATTGTGGATAGAGAGACTTATGAACCTCTGAGCAACTACCTCATGGAGGCAAAATGATGGAATTTACAGGGGCATGATTTCAATTGTTGTCCTGCTCTGACACTAAATGGAACCCCTGGTGGCTGTGGAAAAGGGTGTTCGGGGCTCTCACAGCTGAAAAGGGTTTTGAAGTTCATCCTGGAGATATCTATGACATCTCATTGTTCACCCCTTGGAAGATCTCCCCATTGCCCTGTTTCGCTAGCATTGACTTTGAGACCGTGCCATGCAGCCAACATCTCTCCGGCCAGGACTCCGTTCAAGGGCCTATCACCGCCACTTTTTCATCCCAGCCAAGAGGCTTAAGGTTGTGAGTCTGACTCAAAATCCAGGAGTAACTGCAAGGTAAACAAGAGCAGATTCAGGCCTAGGATAGTGTTCCGTCTCCATGATGTTCCCTGCCTCCTCGACAGCCTGCTCTGCACACTCCTTTTTTCCTTAGTGGTAGCGATGCTGGCCTATCTGATGGCTCTTTTTTTTTTTTACAAAAATCCTCCTCTTTCTCTCACTGCTGTCTGCACATATCCCAGGCCAGGTCTGCCTGCTATATTCGTCCTTGATGACATTACCAGATTTAGTTACATTGTTCCAAGCGTGGGTTTGTAGCCGTATAAACAGTAATCCTGTGGCTGTCAGACGTCCATGTCAGTGCTCAACAGCAATGTGCACGCCTAGCCAACAAGCCAATGTCACTGCTGAGAGGAAACATCTCCCCATGCCAAGTGGCTTTCCCCTGTGCAGTCCTTGGGCTCAGCTTCTGCCTTAGCTTTTCCCAGAAAAGCAGGGAATTCCTTTCGAGGCTCAGTCAGCCCCTGACTCCACAGGGTGATCCACTGACTGGATGTATAAAGCGCTGCATTGCTGCCTTTATTCCCAGTGAAGTGCCAGAACCATTTCAGATGAAAGATACAGGGCCTGATTCACCTCTTACTGGCACTGGTGTAAATGGAGTGACACTGAGATAAAACTAGACCGAGAGGAAAATCGGGTCCATAAGGGCAAATTCTGGTGAAAGTCTGGAATGACTCCACTGAGGGCTATGCAGTTACTCTGGATTCTCACCAGGATAACTGAGAGTATCTGGGCTATGAAAGGACACTGATGAATCTGAGAGCAGAGTTTGTCCCATCCTGTGAGCAACTTTGAACCCCGTGTGTTCTCTGGTTTCCCCTTTCTGGCTTGAGCATGGCTTACTATATGTGCTAGCTTCATGGGAAGCTGAATCTGATGGCAAAATGGCAGCTGCCTCTGGAACAAATTGGGGGACCTCTTGTGCAGTACACAGAAAGCAAGTCCCACCAAGTCCACCCTATATACACCCTCCGCATGCCTGGGCCTCCCTTTACTAAATGCAAAGCAAGGTCTCCCGCAGTGATGGCCAGGCACAAACCCAACAATCCCCTGCATGTTAAAGTGCATAAAGTCAACTTTCCAAACAGAGCTTCTTTAAAGGACGAACTCTGCTTCTTGGCTTCTTCTCACACCAGCGATCTGGGTGTTCATAGCAAGAGGCTCTTCTGAGCCTGGATACACTGTGAAACAGATCTGCACAAAAACAGTTTCCATCCCAAGAGGCAGCTCTGAGTCGTTTAGCGTTGAGGTGCTTTTTATTTATTTTTTTAAAACAAGATGGCAGATGCTAAGGAGAGGCTCAGCTGAACGTGCAGGGAGGCATAGCACCAAATGTCCATGAAGGCAGGAACTTAGAGGCAGGGTGAGATTCCCTGGGGCTGTGCGGTTGGGACTCCAGTGTGGGCCACTGTGCAGAATGAAGCATAGAATTGAGGGGTCAGCCATCTCAGGTAGCTAACAATAACCCGCCTAGCATATCTTAACATGGTAGGGCTTGGTAACCTCATGGGATTGCGCTCAGCTCTGGTGGTGGTTGGGATTTCCCATAAATCCCCACCTCCCAGAGTCATTTGATTACATCAGATGCTCAGCTTTTATTTTTTAAAATAAAGTAAGTGTCTAGCCCCTGTGGTTGTGCAAAGCTTGGAAACTTGACCTGAGTGTGACCTAAAGGCTGAGACAAATAAAAAGAACCCAACATTGATTACTTTAAAAGAAATCTTGTGATTGTTAAACCAAGGTTATGATAATTTAGGGGGGTGATGAATTCTGGTCCTTGGTGGTTGGCCAGACGTCATGGGTCGGGCACATTAGCCTTTAGGGCTAGTGTTAGAATCTGAGGCAAGGGTGGTCAGGGATCTTGCCATTTCAAGGTCAGCGGGCAGGGGGTGGAGGGGTCATAATAGAAGGATTTCTTCCCCATGGAATGGCTGGGAGTGAAGGGATTGTATGCAGGAAATGGCATGGACTCCTGTGTGTGTGTGGGTGGAGGGGAGCGTGTGCTGTAGGGTGACTGGGGGGAGAGAAGCCCAGGGTGTATGCTACAGAATGGGGTCCTGACAGCCACCATCACTGGGGCTTCCCCAAGTCTGGTGCTGATGGTCCGATAACAGAAATCACACATGGATCCCCCTCTTTAGCCTCCGCCCCTTGGGGCATCCAACATATCGCACCCCCACTTTCCTCTTTGCACTTCACGTCCACCACAGAATATTGCCATTGGCAAAGGATGGGCAACTTCCTCCTGTGGGTGCTTCATCTCATCCTGGAAATATGCATTGTCAGGCGAGCCCAGGGGACACAGGGCACATGGAAAAGCTGCGACTCATGGAAAGTTGGATGAAAGAGTCTGTTTTACAGGGAGATTTTTTTCCCCAAAGGCTGCAGTGGCACCAGACTGGGTGTCAGTCCAGCCCAAGCTGACTCAGAGGCTGATATAAAGCACTGGAAATGGCTCTCGCCCACCACTGAATATACATTTGGTGGTGGTGGTGGTGGAAACAACGCTGCTTCTTTGTGTGTATTTCCAAACCACTGCTCTGAACTACACTCCTGTAAATCTGGAGTAATCTCATCAGTGCCGAAGCAGTTATTCTGGCTCCACACTGATGTCCCCAAGATCTGACTGCAGGATGGGTCCTGCCACTTGCCAAGGTCCAGAGTGGTGCAAAGGGACCTTACATTTGCTCTAAATGAGCAGCTGAGGATCTCCCCTGGAATGGAGGAATCCTCAACTGGTGTCACCCTAGCATAACTAGTTCTGTATAAACAACGAGGAGTCCTTGTGGCACCTTAGAGACTAACACATTTATTTGGGCATAAGCTTTCGTGGGCTAGAACCCATTTTATCAGATGCATGAAGTGAAAAACACAGTACGCAGAATATATATGAAAAGATGGGAGTTGCCTTACCACGTGTGTGTGTGTGTGGGGGTCAGTGCTAACAAGGCCAATTCAATTAAGGTGGAAGTGGTATTCTCAACAGTTGATTACTTTTGTAGTGCTAACGAGGCCAATGCAATCAAGGTGGATGTGGCCCATTTCCAACAGTTGACAAGAAGGTATCCGCAGAAGGAAAATTGCTTTTTGTAGTGACCCAGCCACTGCCAGTCTTTAATCAGGGCTAATGTGATGGTGTCCAGTTTGCAAATTAATTCCAGTTCTGCAGTTTCTTGTTGAAGTCTGTTTTTGAAGTATTTTGTTGAAGAATTGCCACTTTTAAGTCTGTTATTGAATGTCCAGGGAGATTGAAGTGTTCTCCTACTGGTATTTGAATGTTACAATTCTTGATGTCTGATTTGTGTCCGTTTATTCTTTTGCATAGAGATTGTCCGGATTGGCCAATGTACATGGCAGAGGCGCATTGCGGGCACGTGATGGCATAGATCACATTGGTAGATGTGCAGGTGAACGAGCCCCTGATGGTGTGGCTGATGTGGTGTGATGTGATGGTGTCCCTTGAATAGATATGCGGACAGAGTTGGCAACGGGGTTTGTTGCAGGGCCTGGTTCCTGGGTTAGTGTTTCTGTGGTGTGGTGGGTAGTTGCTGGTGAGTATTTGCTCCAGGTTGGGGGGCTGTCTGTAAGCGAGGACTGGCCTGTCTGCCAAGGTCTGTGAGAGTGAGGCATTGTCCTTCAGGATAGGTTGAAGATCCTTGATGATGCACTGGAGAGGTTTTCGTTGGGGGCTGTAGGTAACAGCTAGTGGCGTTCTGTTACTTTCTTTGTTGGGCCTGTCCCGTAGTAGGTGACTTCTCAGTACCCTCCTGTCTCTGTATAGGGGCCACAGCACACTCCCTGTAATGATCCATGCAGACCTATAGCCCCTACAGGGCCATGACAAGCTATCCCAAGCCAGGGAAGCCATTAGGTTTGGTAGAGGGGCCGTCCAGCCCTAGGATTGCTAGAGGGACAGAAAGATGGTCCAGTTGGGAAGCTGCATCTTTAGCTCTTGGCTCAGTCTTTACGCAGATAGAAATCCCACTGAAGTCACTGGGAGCCTGTCTGAATGCGGACAATGGAGCAGGGATTTCTAGTCTACCCAGTGCTCTCAGTGTGTTCTCCTCTCGCCACCGCCCTCAGGCCCAGGGACCCTGCTGCCACGCGGCCCTTTCCACTACACAAACCCTGGCAATGAGGGTTGTTTTTTCTTTTTTTCCAGGAAACATCTGGAAGCTGCACAAGAAACATAATAAAAGAAAAGGGAGGCGGGGGAGGAGAAGCTTGGGAACACCATATGATTTCATTTTTGCTAAGACTACTGCAATTATGCCTTTGAGAGTTTACCAGTCGCTGTAGATTCAAACCATGTTGGATGATGTAAGTGGGAAAATATGAAGAACCTACTGGCTGTTTAAAAAAAGTCCTGGCGTTTCATTTCACTTTGTGAATCGGGAGAAGGGAGCCGACCAGATGGGCTTTGTCTTTATTACTTTTCTGGCTGGAGCTGTGTCTTACTGATCTCTATAGAGGGGGAAAAAACCGAAGTCTCCTGCATCTAGGAGATGGAGCTCTATGCTCCTATATATCACAGTAGGCCTGTGAGCACCGCCTGCCTGAATGCCCAGATGAGGGGCCGGATGAGCTGGTGGAAGTCGAATGCTGACTTGCACCAGTTGAGGATTTGGCCCTGAGTTTTGGTGTAAAAGAAGATCAACGTGGGATCAACCCTCTGGTTTTACAAAACCAATCAACCCCCCCCCCCCGCCCCTTGGCTACACACTGATACGCTTTGGGGTCAGGGGTTTGGCAGCAAGTTGGACATCACTTAGGATCTTAAAGGGCTAATGCTGTTGTCAGTCCTGTTCAGCGGGGTTTCCTGTGGAAAAACCAGGAGCGTGCCAAAGATTTGGGCGTTAGTTGCCAGGGGTTAAAGCACCTTAAAATACTGCTCGATGAATGGACGTGCTGAAGAGTAATCAGTGGAAACCTTGGCTCGAGACTATGAATGGGAACCTCTGGAATAATTTGCAGCAGAGAAGCTGCGGCAGAATACTAGACTGTATTGGTGAGAGGTCTGGCATCTTGGAGCGTCGTCTGAAATAGGGGCTGTACGAAGCCTAAAGTTACAAGGGAGGGGAGAGGAAAGGGAGAAGAGATTTTCCTGGGGAAAGACTGAGCAACGAGACTAGTTCAAAGAGCTCAGACCGCATCGAGGGAGTTGCCAGAGTGCAGAGTTCAAAGCAGTGTCAATTTGGTTCTTGTTTCTCAGAGTGGAGGGAAAGAACAAGGGCAGTGAAATTGTCAGATGTGACAATAGATTAATCACCATGGTAAATGTACCGAGTGTCTGGTTTGGGGGTGTGGAAACTACTGTAGAGTGTCTTTGGAGGGGCAGCCTTTTGAAAAGTACGAATGGAGCCTGTATCCCCCAGCCGTAGGGAGGGAAATCAACTATAAAACAGAAAAGAAAACCAGATACCATAAGGAAGAGCCTCGGCAGGCTTCAGTGCCATGCAGCGGGGTGTATGGTAGGGTGAAGTTCTGCTGCCGTCAGTGCGGGCGGGGTATTCTCCCCACGAAAGCAGCAGCAGAATTGTTCAGCTGAGACATGAAACCCAAACTGGAAGCGGCTTGGTCTAGCAGACTGAGCACTGGACTGGGATTCAGGAGAGCTGGGTTTTATTTCTGGATCTGCCACTGACCTGCTATGTGACCTTAGGCAAAGCACTACACTTCTGTGCCTCAGTTTCCCCTCCCACCTTTTGTCTATCTTGTCTATTTCAATTATAAGCTCTTCCAGGCAAGGAGTGTCTTGTACTATGTGTTTGTGCGAAGCCTAATATATTGGAGCGTATAGGCAATACTCTAATACAAATAATAATTATAGTCAATTGGTGTAGATCCTGAGACATTTTTCTGTAAGCAGGTTAACTCCTGAATTCTGGCCATATTCAGGTTTGGGTAATTTCATTCAGTTTTTTCAGCTGGACATCTTCTTCTTCTTCACTTCCTGGCTAAAACTGGTGGAATGTTGCTGTGCGCTGTTAAACAGCCTATTCCATATTATGGTATTACCCCAGAGACAGCTGCATTTCAGTGATGTTTAAGGAGGATCCCAATCCTGCAAATACTCCTACAGACATATAACTTTCACTGAATTCAAGGGGACTAAACCCACGTGTACGTGGTTGCAAAATTGGGGCCAGAGTTTATACAGTGCTTTGTGATCCTTCACGATGGTGAAAGGCATTCGAAAATGTGTGATTATCTTCTGCAGTCTGGATTTGCCCAAGTGCTTCTGGAACTCAGCTTGATATTTCCTGGGCTTTTTTCTTCTGTCCAGAAAAAAAAATCATTTTTAGCAATGGCTGCGGATTCCAAAATATGTGATTAAATAATGGACGTGAAGTCTATAATCATGCCCATTGCTTGCTTTTATTAAAGAAAGCTTTAGTAATTTGGGGCAGCCCGGAAGAATAGCTATGGCAAGAATGAATTTAGTGGCATCATTTTCAGAGCCTGAAAAGCAGAGCTAAGAGACCCCCTTATCCTCGTGATTATTAAACTTGAATGGCATTAGCAACATGTACATATGGCCTCCCATTTATAACACAGTAGAACCCCCATTTTACAAATTCACTGGGGAGTGAGGAGCTCATAAAATTGAACATCTCAAAATTATAGTATCTACGGTGCATAAATTGAAGCGTGGAGCACTGAATCAGTTTCTTCTTGTCCTTCTAACCATGGCAAAGAGACTTCCAGTGAGTTAAAGGCATCAGAATATGAAGGGATGTCAGCTTATTCTTCACCAACATCACTTTCATTATATGATATCGTTTTTCCATCGGGGAACTTGTCATGTGTAAGATTGGCATTCATAAAACTGAGGTTCTACTCTAGTTAGTCTTATTATTTTATTAAGCAACAAAGAGTCCTGTGGCACCTTATAGACTAACAGACGTATTGGAGCATACATGCTCCATGTATTTCCACAACATGCGTCTGACGAAGTGGGTATTCACCCAGGAAAGCTCATGCTCCAATACGTCTATTAGTCTATAAGGTGCCATAAGACTCTTTGTTGCTTTTTACAGATCCAGACTAACACGGCTGCCCCTCTGATACTATTATTTTATTATCATAGCATCTAGGAGCCCCCGTCATGGGCACATTGTGCTAGGAGCTGTACAAACACAAAACAAAAAGACAGTCCATGCCTCAAGGGACTTTTAATCTATTGCAACAAAGCTGAACAGATGCTACCGCAGTGGGACTTATATAGGGACAAAGACTAATGGCAAACAGGTAAGGGGCATCAGACGCTGGAAATGCCCCTTGAGCGCTAACAGCAAAGCTGGTTGTGGGGAGGAGCCGTTGCTATCATTATCCCATGGGGGCTTTTAACCACAAAGGCAGCAAGACAGAAGAGTGATTGACTCTCAACCAAGGGGTCCCAACCCCCACCCTTTTCTTTAAGGTTAGCTCAGCTCTTGCAAGCTGGGAAGGTCTTTAGCATTTCCTATGCCTGAGTCAATTCCTGTCCCATTGGGAAGATCCAATCCCAGATTATTGGCCCAGTCACCAGGGCTGTAAGAGGAGCCCCGTTAGGATTGAAATAACCCAGGGTCTTTATTTTTCCACCTCTCTTATCCATTAAACCTGGGCATGGAGCTATTTATGGCAAATGCAAGAGAAACATCCCCTCTCTCCCCCCTCACCCCCACGCAGACTTTCTCTCTGTGAGTGCCTTTCGCTTCTTGTTTCCTCTCCTGTATCAGAGCCAGTTTTTTTCACTTTGCTGAATATCAGCAGAGGTCAAAAGAGGATTAACGAATCTTTGCAAAACATTCCCAGGAAGAACATTTCCCCATAGCTGTAACCTTCACGCAACCACCGTGGCTGCCAGCCTCACCATCCCTATCCGGTGTTTCCCTTACACTGAACATCTGCCAGGGCCCAGCTGTCTGCAAATAAAGATGTTCTTCCAGTAACACCTCATCGCTCTTTGTCTATGAGCTGCTCTCCCCCCCGCCCCTTCACCTTCCCTGCTCTGCAATAGTCACAGATCCCAGTACAGTCAGTTCTAATAAATGAAGATTTCTTGGTGGATTAACACGTACAGGGCTTTCCCCTCAGCCCATCCTGATTATCTCTTGCTACTCGCCTGCCTGTTTAAAATGGGAGCGTGGTGCTGGCAGAGCTGACTGGGGCAGAGCGTGGTGCTGGCAGAGGCCCCTGGGGGATTGTCCTCAACAACAACAAAAAACAGTGGGCAATAAACACAAGGCTCGGTGAGAACCAGCACCCCTCTGCATTGCTCACTGCCTGGAAAGGATAGAAGGCAGGACTGGCCTCTTACCAAACGCCCTCAGCTGAAACAGGGAGGTGGACGCTTGGGTGTTCCTGGGCTGCTAGAAGAGAAATAAAGTATCCCAACCCGAAAGCTGCAACAGAGATTGGGTGGTGCAGAAAAGGGATAGAGGATTAGTTCTCCTCTTGGTCATCCATGACAGTAGCTTGAAGATCTCTGCCTGCACTTTGCGGGTGAGGACTCGGTGACCTCAGAGCGGTTTCTGTTCCGCTGAAGTTCACATCACAGCTATGGCTGCCTGGCGATTACAGCGAGGCGGATGGGTCGTGGGAGACTCACTGTTCTTTGTATCACAGTAACACCTAGCGGCGCCAAGATCGGGGTCCCACTGTGCTCGGTGCTGTACACGCACATAGTAAGGTTCTTGCTGTGAAGCGGTTAGAATCTGACTAGACGGGGCAAAGGAAGTAGTGTCAGCCCCGTTCTGTAGCTGGGGAACTGAGGCAGACTTGCCCAAGGTCACATCAGGAGTTTCATAGGGTTTAAGGCCGGAAGGGATCTTTAGATCACCTAGTCTGATCTCCTGTGTATCACAGACCATGAATTTTCACCCAGATACCCCTATATTAAGCCCAAAGACTTTAGTCTCCCAAGGGCTGAAATGTTTTGATCTAACTAAACTGTGTGTCCCAGGCAGACACCAGGAAGCACCGAGGGCCACCGATGCCAGAGGCCCTGCAGTGGCAGAGAACTGATTAAGTGAGATATGCCCAGATGATCCCAGCAGGAGATGCATGCCCCATGCTACAGAGAAAGGTAAAAAAAACAAAACCCAAGGTTTCTGCCAATCTGACCTGGGGGAACATTCCTTTCTAGCCCCACATCTGGCCATCAGTTTGACCCTAAGCCCGTGAGCAAGACCCTCGAGCCAGGCAGGCATCCAACCCAGATCTCCTGAGTCCCTACCCAGTGCCTCAGCTACGAGACCATCCCCCATCTCAAAGACTGAATTAGCCGCTCATCCCAACGTCCAAGCCATCCATCCAGGTCAGGGTGGAGGTATGTTGCTGAGGTGGGCCGAGGGAAGGTCGCACTGCAGCTCTCCATGTGATGCGATGGCCTTGATCTCTTCAGGGCCGTCTATCCAGCCCCTTTCAGCAGCACCCGAAAGAAACTAAAACCTGGAGTCTGATCACAGTGGCTGAGCCCGGCTGTGCTGATTGAAGAGGATCCTGCAGGACTTGCTCCGTGTCAGGCAGCAGCACATTAACTGCTGCTGACATCTGTTAGCACAGAGAAAGGAGGGGAGGGCTGAAATCCCCTTCCTAAGCACTTCCAGGCTGCTGGGAGCAGGGATTCCCCAGCCGGGATGGCTCCCCCCACATTCAGGCCCCAAAACAGGGAGGACTCCATCCCTTGCCCTGGGCCCCTCATGGTGCATGTCTGTCCATACGTTCCAGTCGACCTCTTGATTCCAGGAGCCGTGAGAAGAGTGGGGAGATCTGGCGATTGCTTGGCTGGTGAGTGGGCAGAGATAGCAGGCGGGGAAGGAGTGTTAGCTCAGCTGAGCACATCTTTCCTGGCTGGGTTGCACTACAGAGCCGTGGACTTGGTTGCACTTTTCCGACTGTCTCCTGGAGAACACAAACCACCTTCTCCCTCCTGTTACCTGGGGATGGTTAAAAAGAAAACTGGGATGGGTGGGGGCTCTCAGATCTCAGACCCTTTTGCTTTCAGCTGCAGGGGGGAGGGTGCTGGTAATAACCAACCAATGTCCCATCCCCAGAAACTGATGCGATTCTGAAACCCAAAAGACTGACGTGATGCTCCGAATTTGATTTGATCCAGCCCAAACCTCGGGCTTCCTACAGCGTTACAAACCATGGCAAATGAAAGAGTCCAGACTAGGGCCTAGCAGTTCCTGCTATGGCCAGAAATTTCACAGCCACTACCCAGCAATTCAGCTCATTGCGAAAATCACAACATCCCCCTCTCCTGCCAGTGAAGCCCTCTCAGCAACTTTTTCTTGTAGCTGGCCTTTGTGTGTCCTCTCCAGCTTGCCTGACCACAGACAGTGCAAGGCCAGTAACGCAAGTAGATTCACCACATAGTTCAGGCCCTTGTTGCACTATTGAGATGGCACGAAGGGCCAGAGTCTGGCTGCAAATAACCAGCAACCTCATCAGATGGGGATTCCTTGCCAGCGCAAGCATTGCTGCATCTGGCCCCCCCGCCCCCCTGACTTCCTGGTATATGGGCATGTTGGGGCCCTGGCAGGGCAGGGCAGAGCTCTGCTAGGGCAATCCTCCATTGCTCTGGGGTCCTCAGAGACCTCTGGGCTGCTGGGACAACTTGGAACAGCTCGGCAGCTGCTCTAAGTTGCATCAGGGGCAGATCTCAAAAATCAGGGAGCTGAAATTGGCTCTCAGATGCGCCCCCTGCGCTGAGCCGGAGAGAACGGAGCTCTCATGCTTGCCAACTGCATCTGTAGGGTGGAGGTTGTGGTGGCTTTGATTGCACCGTGATTGATCTTTCAAAGCCTGCGGCTGAGAGACACCATTGGGATGGGAAAGCTCCTCTTTTGGGGGTGGCTTAGCGTCTGGGAAAGCCTCAGTCTTAAGAGTTCCTGAGTCACTGATTGCGGCTGATGTACTCTATGTTCTTGGGTTACTCCTTGAAGAATATTTTCCAAATAAAGCGTGTGTGTTGTGGGGGCTGGGGGAGGAGGCCTTCTGTTTCTCCAGAGGTTAATGATACTGATTCACCAGTTTCATGAGCTGTATCTATTTGACTCTCACCACATTTGTGTCTGCTCTGCAGTCCCCAGGGGAAGTTCTCATACAAGAGACTTTGTGCAATTAGCCCTGCGACCATCTTAGCTTTACAACTTGATTTTAAAAATAACTTTTTAAAAAACTGATGCAGCAAAATCCCACATCTCCTCCAGACCCTTTTTTGCATGAACAAGCGAGTCGAGAGGTAAAAAGAAAAAGGGGTGCAAAATCTTGCTCTCCACCCTCTATTGAAATCAGCCTTCTTTCCTGGCTTTTCTTTATCGAACAGGGGATTGCACTCTGTTCGCTGTTTTATTGGGTTAAAGGCATCTGTCAGTGAGATGCCTATGTAAAAACTCACGCTCCCTGTGACGGGTTCCCCCTGGGGTGCCACCTGGAACTGGGGCACCACTGAGCCCTCTGACCCACCAGCCTGGGCTCCCTCTCACACTGTACTGCTGTGACAAGCTGCAAAGCCCTCCAAGATTGCATTTCCACCAGCATTCACCCAGCTTCAGTCACATGCAGGCTCTCCAACCACAGCCTAGGACCCCAGATCACTACTGTCCTGCCCTGGTCAAATCGGGCCAGTATATGGGTTTAACACCCAGTCCACCTCTCTCTCAATGTGAAGAGGACCATGCACGCTTGTGGTAACCAAGCTGAGATTTTCCCCAGACACCTTAGTCAAACGCACACTGGTTTGGATTAAAACATGTTTATTAACTACAAGAGGATAGATTTTAAGTGATTATAAGTGATAGCAACAAGATCAAAGCAGATTACCTAGTAAATAAACAAATCCGCAAACTGAGTTTAACATACTAGCTAGGTAGGACACAAATTAGCCAATTCTCACCCTGAGTGATAAACAGGCTGGCAGATTCTTAAGACACAAGCTGCTTTGACTTTGCAGTTTGGGTTTCCCAGGTTTTCATACCCAGGCTAGCAATCCCTTAGCCTGGGACCAGCAATTCCTCCCTTTAGTCTTTATTCCTCAGGTGTTTCCAGGTGTGTTGTTTTAGGGAGAATGAGGTACCCCCATTATATCATTTTTCCCCTTTTATATCTTCTTCCCACTTGTTGGAAAGCTCTGTTGCTGTGACCTGGGTCCAGCAGTTCCCATTGTGCAGTGCTGTCTCTGAGAGGTTGCTGTTGTACGCAGTTCCTGGGGTAATCCTTGTGCTTGTGTGCATCTCCTCAATAAGCCATTAACATTGGTTGGCCTCTTTGGTGTTGTACCTGAAAGGCGGCTTGTGGGTGTTTTCAACCTCACAACAGGCTTCAGTAACATACCCAGCCAAACTTCATAACTTCACATATGATGGTAGCACCTATAATCCAATGAGATTTACTGTCTAGCAGATCAAAACTTTTAGAATGATGCCTCACAAGGCAGGGTTTGTGCAAAACATAGCCTAATCACATGATAGTGGTGAATATTTGGGTGTCAGGGTGTCACACTCACCATCCTACAAACGCAGAGGCTGCATCAGTAGTTGGGATGGAGCTGAAGGATCAAAGCTTACAGTTAATTCCGGGCATTACTTGAGTCCCAAACTATTATTTATGGGTCTCACCGTTGCAACAATGAAGGAGATCACAAGAAAGCTCAGGTGTAAGGTAAAATTCCTCTCTTGTATGTACACTGCGGCTCTATTGCAAACCTATCACCAACGTGAAAAACAATATTTTCTCCCTTGAGCATGCCTCCTGCTTAGTACTGCATGGGCAATGTTGGGCCCCCCCGCCCAAAGTTGACAAACATGATAAATGGTTTTGGTTTTATTGACATTTTTCTTAGAATTTTGGGGGTTTTCATAACACCATCACCCTCAAAATCTGAAAAATTTCAGCCCAAACCCACAACATCTCTGTTTTTTTCCCCTTTTTTGGGGGGTTGTTTTCTGAAAAAAAGGAATCAAACCCAGATGTTTCCCACAAAAAGTTGTGTTTTGACCAAAAGGCTATTTCCCGTCTAAAAGAAAGTTTTGGATGGAAAATTTTCAGTTCGACTCTTGCTGTACCAATCTGTTTATCAGTGCACCACTGCCCTCTGCTGGATGGAATTAGAGCTGCTCAACTGTGTATCAGAGGCCCTATCCTGCTAACAGAGATTCTCCTTCAGCTCACGTGATAGAGGCCCGTGCTTTGTGGGGCAGGCGGGTCGGTACTGTATCCCAGGAGGCTCATAGCTAAAGGGTCCCTTAACTCACTCCCACAGCGGTGCAGGATTCTCTTACAACCGACATACACCCAGGGATGTTTTTGTTGGGTACCTCCTATAAATGAATGCAGATAAAAGGACTGGGCTGCAGGAAGTTCATCCCTCTTATTGGGGTGGACACCAGCTGAGGAAACCTGTGGTTTATGATTTTGAACCAAGGCTGAGGGGAACTGTGCATCTGATTCTGATCTGACTCCCAGTGGCATTAATCGGGAGTCATTTGATGGAAGTCAGTGGAGCTATACAGCTGCTAAGACAGAGGGCTTAATAGAGGGGTATCTGGGTGAAAATTCATGGCCTGTGTTATACAGGAGGTCAGACTAGGTGATCTAATGATCCCTTCTGGCCTTAAACTCTGTGAAACTCCTGGTGTGATCTTGGGTAAGTCTGACTCAGTTCACTAAAAGAGGGTGTGCTGGTTCCTTATTTTGTTCAGTGTAACCATCGACTGTGTCAAGGAATGCTAATGTTAATAATAAACGCCCTGGTGTATAGTGCATGGAACCGCAAGCACATTCCCTTTCCTAGGCAGGTTTTTCAGGAGCAGTGACACCAGCCCTTATTCCCTTTGGTTAATTCTAGATGAGCTACAAAATGTGGCTCCAGACCTGAGCTTTCCCAAAATGCAGGGAGTATTTGGAGAGCCAGAGTTTTGCATCGGCCAGTTCCCGAGACTGGAGTCAGCTGCAAAGCTTGGCTCTAGATCCAGGCTTCATGGGTCAGGGATATTCAGAACAGAGCAGGGCCCATCTGTGGTTAAAATGGAATTTTAACTCTAGAAGGCGCTCTCTGGCCAAGGTCTCTGCATACTGGGGCTTCGGCCCCTGGCATTTTTTATTGAAGGGAAAGGACGTGCAGAAGAGAGTCTGAAACATTTCTCCCCCCTCCTTGCAGCTAGTTGACTTGAATTATGTTTAAACAATGAGGCTTCTCTGTGGGTAATCAAAAAGCAGCCTTTAATCTGCAAGGATCTAAAAAATGCACTACTTCCTGTCACTTGAACGGAGCTCAGAGAATCCTCAAAACCTTCCCCCCACAATCCCTCTCCACTGAGTCAGGGCTGCCCCCACAAGACATCTGGGCATGAATAATGTTCCACACTTAAAAATGTAAATTTGTGTTACACGCATCCCCCAGCCGGGCTCCCCTGAGCCAGGAAGTGAGGTGCGCTGCCTGCCAGGAGATTGGCAGGTCAGCAAGATATGTTTCTTCGTCTGCTTAAATTAAGTAAACATGTTAGAAAGAGCTGAAAGGAAAAAACCTCACCAAAGCAAAGGGCATTGGATATTTCTCAGCTGAATTTGGAAGCAGATCCCTTGCAAATTCAGTGTGCACTGCTCCAGCTGTCGATTTCACAGCTGTGCAACACCCTTTTGCTTACCCAGAACATTTCCCATGGCTAGAATCCACCTTCAGAATTTTAAAGATACATTTATCGTCTTGATGGGCCAGCCCAAAAGTCTCGCCTACCTTCCGCCACAATGTCAGTTTCAGATGGAAACTGTAAAACTCAGTGGTTTCCTGTGCTTTTGACCTGAATCTTGGCAAAACTTGGCACTGTTGGCTAGCTTTTGCTTTGGGTATTTTGTTCACCAAACTGGAGCAAAAGTCCAAAGGCCAATCCACCTTCTGGCATGATATCAAAAGGAGGTTTCCATGAAACCCTGCAAACCTCTTTGTCTCACACAGAGCTTGGCTTTATCTAGAATTAGCCCTGGTCTATACTGTGGGGGAGGATCGATCTAAGTTCTGCAACTTCAGCTATGTAGCTGAAGTCGATGTACTTAGATTGACTTACTTGGTGTCTTCACCGTGGTGAGTCGACTGCTGCTGCTCCCCCGTCGACTCTGCTTGCGCCTCTCATGACAGTGAAGTACAGGAGTCAACAGGAGAGCGCTCAGGGGTCGATTTATATGAATTGATTCCCACCGGATTGATCGCTTTCCACCGATCCGACGGGGTAGTGTAGACATACCCTTAGAATTATTAGCATTGTTGTTAGAACACTAGCCTGAGACTGGATTCCCATTGTGCCAGGTGCTGTACGCTAGGGCTGGCCAGAAAAAAAAGAATTCTGTTCTGTGACAAATTTTGAGATGTTGACATTTGGGTTCATTCCAATGTGGAACAAAATAAGAGAAAGAGAGAGAGAGACACACACAGAGCCATCCCTGAATTGCCAACGGCCCATTGGTGAGGCACTCACCTGGAATTATTCTGCCTGATTCAGAGCAGGGACCAAAAATTTCATCCAGCTCCCAAGAAACCTTCCTGATGACATTTCTATTTAAAAAGACGTGTTTTCATTAAAAGTTTGTTTCAATGAATTGGCATTTTCCGATGACCAAAAAGAAGTGTTTTGAAGAATTCCTAACCAGCTCTACTATCCATCCATATAATCAGAAACAGTCTCTACCCCAAAGGTCTCACAGTCTAAGTAGCCAAGTCAGACAAAAAGGGAGAGAGGAAGTGACTTGCCCAAGGTCATCCAGCAGGACGGTGGCAGAGGTGGGAAAAGAAATCAGTGGCCTGATTCTCAGTGCAGCTTCCATAGCTGAGCAAACAGTTCACAGTGAATATTTTAGTCAATGACTTTTGCTTTTTCTCCATTTTGAGATTTGTCTGTGTACAGAATACAACAGTCTCTAATTTTATTATTCAGTACCAAACAGTGCAGTGAGTAGTTCTTGGTC
The DNA here is from genome assembly GCF_016161935.1 of Mauremys reevesii. Classification (NCBI taxonomy): domain Eukaryota; kingdom Metazoa; phylum Chordata; order Testudines; family Geoemydidae; genus Mauremys; species Mauremys reevesii. Next base: position 18,699,498 of record NC_052641.1, read on the forward strand.
TGCCAATCACTTGGCCTGTGCAGCGTGAGTAGGACAATGAAAGAGGGGCAGTAACTAGCTTATGTAACACGTCCACCTGATGTAACAAAGCAACGCCACTTGAATTTCAAATGGCACAGGCCACTAATCTTCACAATCTGCTGCATGCGCATTAGTTACATAAGCCATCCAGAGCCTGATGCAAAGCTCACTGAAGCCAAGAATGGCCTGGCTGCACTGCAGCTGGGAGCATGCTTCCCAGCCCTGGTAGACAGGCACACGCTAGCTAAAAATAGCAGTGTGGATGTTGTGGCCTGGGCTAGCCATGGACCTAGGGGGTTGGGCTGGCTTCTACTTGGAGGGCCAGTCCACATTGCTACTTTTACTGTGCTAACTGCAGCAGAGCCAGCGTATCTCTGGCTCCCTGCACTGGGAGAGAATCCATGCCACTTTTTTGGCATATCTGAGCTAAACCCTCACTTGTCATGAGTTCTGGCAGCAGTAAAGCTCAACCATTCCTGGAAAGTGAACACACAAGGGTCTCAAACATGGGCACCTTAAAATTTGTTTTTAGATTTAACCAGATAGGCACAGAAATGTTTGATCCTCCTATTTATTAAGGTTAGAGCTGTAGGGAAAAGGAAGTTTTACCTTCTCTTTTTTTCCCCACTTTATGACATTCGAGCTGAGAATGCGCACACCATTTCTGAACATGATGGACACAAAACCAGAAATGAAGTCCCTAATCCTGCAGACAGTTATGCATGGGCGTAGCGTTAATCGCCTTCCATGGGTCTGCTCACACCCTTGAAGTTAAGTATGTGCACAAGCCAATGCAGGGCTCACGGTGTCGGGTGGGGCTGACCTTAGTGGGTGACAAGTCTGAATAAGACCCCCACGCACATGTTCACTTTAAGCATGGGGTAACAGGGTTGATATCCCACCCCTCTTCCTGGGGCCCGTTTGCTGCTCCCAATAAGGCTCAGAGAGGCTTCAGGGTTGTGAAACACCTGTGTCTTTCTTTATATCAGGTTCTCCCACCACCAGTGTCTGTGTATAGACAAGTCTTGCAGGATTAGTCACCTTCTTTACAGGCAGAGGCAGCCTTCAACTCAGAGGCCTCCCTGACTGACTCTCCCTGGCTGCCCCCTGCCTTCTGGCCCCCTCCCAGCCTTTATAGCTCTTGGCTTGTCTGGCCAGCAGGTGTTGCCAATTCTCAGGCCGGCATCAGGCCTGTTCCATCAGCCCCAATCTGTTTCCCCTGATTAGAGCTGACTGGGTAGGGGCTAATTAGGTGCTTTTGCACCAGCACCCTGCTACACATGGGGATAGTCCCACTGAAGCAAAAAGTAACAATACTTAACAGTTACATGGGGATTGTCACTGGAAGGTCTCGAAGCACTTTGCAGAGCAAGGCAGGTATCCTTAGCCCCATTTTAAAGATGAAGCTATTGAGGGACACTGAGAGGTGCACTGACTTGTTCAAAGTCACGCAGTGGACTGAGCGGGGATTAGAATCCAGGCTGCCTGACTCTTGTTGGAAAGCAAAGCTAGCCGCTCCCTAGGATGAGGGTAGCCCCCGACACAGTCCTGCTCCTTTCACAGTTGAAGGGAGAACGCAGGGGTGTCACTCCGTTCAAGCCTGTTTACACGTGCGATCCGCACAGCCAATCTGCACCTCAGTCAGACTGTATGTGTGTCTCTATTTGGCTGACCTTTACCAGCCATTAACACTGTCCACATGATGACGTCTTCAACCCTTATCAAGATTCTTCAGCAGTGCCAGTGAATAGATCCTTTTGACAAGGCTGGAAAGAGGCAAATTAGACCCTCCTAGAGCACACTATTAGCACGCTATAGACGGCCTTTTTAGCAGCCTTCAGGTTCAGCTGTTTTTTTCTCTTAATCTTTGTGCATGTGTGTGGGAGGAGTGGAAATAAAACCCTAGTATTTACAATTTAATGATCCTCACTGCCAACTTCTTACGGCCTTGTTAACCTAAGGTACCGTACTTCAAAATTCCCACTGGTGCTAGACCAGGGTCAATTACAGCCCTATGGTAGACAAGGATCCTGTTGTTAGCCCCATTTTTACTTCCAATAATATTTTAAGGGCTCTCATGAATTTTACTGTGCCCCAATCCACACACATTTCTATTCCATGCTCTATGCTTATTAGAGGAGAAGTGGGATAAAAATCCTTGGAGCCACTGATAGCTGATACATACAGTTCACAAATAAATAATTGCTTCCTACTAGTTATGACATGTTTCTTTGTAATGTGTCATTCAGCCTCTAGGGGTCTCTGTGTACTGCATAATGCTCTAGAGAGGGTGCAGAACCTGGTAAACAAGGAAGACAAAACTGGGAATAAAGCTGTGTGGAAGTCTGTTTCTTTGTGTCTATAGTTGTAGCTGTTTCTTTATTAAACACCTTCTGTTTAAGGCAGACTGAGATTCCATATATCATGACAAGTAACATATCTGATCCTCAAAGCATTCTTGGTGTAATTCCTAATAATCCATTCTATGATGCCACCACCTAGGTAGAGATGACCGAAAATCCCTGGAACCCCCTTTGCTTTTCTACTCACCATGTGAAGAAAATATTATTAGTCTACAATTACTCTTTACACAGGCTATTGCCGCTGTGCTATTTCAGATCACGTTACAGCACAAGCTGCAGCATTTGGAGCCAGGACTAAGCTTCCTAAATCATGAATGGATATTAAACAGGTAGGGTTAAAGTTAGGGCACTACACTCTATACCACATGAAATTCCTCTAGATGTATAAGAGTCTTGGAAGAACAAGATCTAATGGCTGCTGGTCACCATACATGATCACTCATTGGAACACTTAAACCCTTTTACGGGGTTTGCCCAAGGTCTCTTAATTGCTGGTCTGGTACCCAATCCACTAGATCATACTGACTCCTGGAGCATTTCCCCCTGGCACTTCACAGCTATCCTAGTGCTGGTAACTTTGCTCCCTCCCCTAGCTCTTTCTTCCTTTCATAGGATCCCCCTAGTGGAGCTGTGGTTTTGAAATGCCTATATTATAATCCCAGTAATGCACACATGAGCAGTACTGATACATTTCACAGGCAACTGAGCACATTGGGCCTGAGTTTTGCATTGATAACAGGCATTCTTCCATGTCTCAGTCCAGAATCACATTCATGTTTGACCCAATTAAAGTTTGCATGCTAGGCCTTTAGACAGAGATCGTGGAATTCCTGTAGTTAATTTATTTCTGTATCCCATGGCATGTCTTATTGGCTAGTTAAGTCTTAAAGCCCACAGACTGGAACATTTTCTGCTGTAGTCTTTAAGTTTCTTTCTTACCCTATAACTTCAGTTGGCCTGGAACTGAGCCTACACATGAAATAGTGAATGTAAATCCTTAGACACGTTGACCAAAGAAAACAGGCTGTCAGATATAAATATTACCCCCTTCTTTTCAAAGCACACCAAATCTCACTCCCATCTGCAGATATCGTTACATAGGGAAGGCGGTGTAAGTAACACAGCATGAAATTGTCAGCGACAGCGTGCAATATTGTTTGTAGAGCATAAATCAAGATGGGAAATGAAAAGCTTCATCATTTTTTCAGGGTCTCTTGGCATTTTATACTTCTAAAGGGACACTGTCAAGATGATGCATTAAAAAAACCCCAACCCTAATATGTGCTACTAACGCCATCATTTATTAGAGATGAAAGAGATCTGAAACTCCGATTTGCTTCTCACTATTTGCACTGGGCCAGATTCACACACATTCATTCATACCCTGCTCCAAGATCAGGTCCGATGCAGTCAAGGGGACTACACATGCAGTAAGAAAGATCACAATCAGGCACATAGGCTGCTTTTTTTGCTCTGCCTGGACATTGATACTGGACCGGTCAGTTTCACTTCCTGCTTTTCACATGCTTGCACAACACCGTTGAGTTTGGGTTTCCAGTACTGCAAAGGAGGACAGCAATAGCAATGATAAGTTTGCCCGAAGGTTAAACGCCACTAGGAACAAATGTTTGTCCCTTGTGATTTACCGTCATGCTAGTTAACACATGTTAAAATATGAACAGCGATTATAGTCTAGCCATATCCAAAGTATTTCATGTTGGGCATCCAAAATTAGGGTCTTCAGATTTAAGGGCAACTTTAGAAAACAGGGACTTGCCCAGTGTCACCCAGCAAGAAAACGGAAGGACCAGGAATAGAATCCAGGTCTCCTGACTTCCAGTTTGGTACTTTTAAGAACAGGGATTGCTCAGTAGCTTTAGTTCTTCACTTCTCGCAATGGTTCTTTATCAGATGTACCAAATCTTCTCTTTGGCCCCATTTAAAGAGGAACCTGGGCACCAAGGCATAGCTCTGCTTCTGACTGAAGATTGCCAAGTGTTTTATTGACATCTCCATGAGTTAAGTAAGAATAGCATGTCCCCATTTTACAGGTGGGACTACAAAAGTGCAGAGAGGTTAAGAGACTTGCCCAACATCCCTCAGCAGGTCTCTTGACTCCCGTACCCAAATTCTGCCATCGCTGGGTGGCATTCAGTGATGGCCACTGTATAAGAACTTAGACAGAGAGATGCACATCTTTTCCTCCCAGTAATCTCGCAGAGACTTGCACGCATGGCAAAATCTGGCTCGTTGTTTTGTGGCATCATCAACTGGAGGGTATGTCTACACTGCAGAGGGGAGATGCAGTTGCAGCACATGCAGGCATACCTGAGCTGGCTTGGATCTAACCTGATCAAACGCAGCTGGGATAACAATAGCAGTGTAGCCACTGGGCTAGCAGATCAAGTGTGCACAGAAGCCCAGAGAGCTAGCTTATGTAGCAGTAACACAAGAAACCTACCGGCCTACATCCTGAAAAACATTCCCTTGAGCGGTTAATATAAGGGTCACTGCTGGGCATCTCACTCATGCCCAGGCTCATAGGCCTCAAAGCCTTATGCTCACAGCTCAAGCGGATGTTTTACAGGATGCAGGCCGGTAGGTTTCTTGTGTTACTGCCACATACCCAGGGTCTGCTCATCTGTTGCTCTCCTGCTGCAGCGGCCACCCCGCTATTGATTCTTGAGCTACCTTTGATCTGGTTAGATTAAAGCCAGCTCGGGTATGCCTGCATGTGCTGCAACTGCATCTCCCATCTGCCGTGTAGACATACCCTCGAGTTCATGATGCCACAACACAACGAGCCAGATTTTGCCATGCATGCAGTGTGCTTGAGTTACTCCTCCCGATTTCGGGTCAGGCATACCCTGCGGGTCACAGACTTACTCAGGCTGTGAATGTGAATCTGTACAACATGCCTTCTGGGTTTTTAATATGCCTGATGACTGTGTCTATAATGGCTTGTACAGGGAAGGCCCTACTTTAGTAGTTATTCAAACGGCATCAAGGCTGTGAATTCAACAAAACAGCAATTAGTACAGATTTTCCTAGACAGCTGTCTGCATCTGCTCTGTGGGTTGTTTGTTTTAGTTTGGTGCAGATAGCAGTGTTTTTGCTGGGCTCAGATAGTTTATTACAGTTGAGTTAGGCAGGGTGGGACATGCCGCAATTTAAGACGGATACTTCCTTTACAGCGGAGAGGCAGGCCTCGTGTTCGGTTTAAGCTAAAATTGCACAATGAAGCAGTAGAGAATGAAACCTCTCTAGTGATGTGACTGTAGACAACTCTCAAAGAATCAGTTACATTTTTATGGCAAATTAGCCAATTAGTCATCCACTGTGGGGAGATTTCATGCAACGTAATAGCTATATTTTAATATATTTAGGGCTAGATTGTGACAACCTGTATGTGCACACCCTCACCCCTAGGGCGCCTCTTCATGCCGGGAAACAGCATTGCAAGGGACTTCACCTCTCCAGCCCAATCCCTGGTGGCCACTTCCTTGGCTATAATGGCCAGTACCAGCCAGTAGCTTCTCCCAACTCCCACTCTGGGTTTTCTGTGGCTTGGGCCTTCGGCCAAGTCATGTAATAACTCACTACCCTCCAGGGTAACAAAAGGTACAACTTGAAAGTCCAAATCAAATGCCCAAACTCATAGTTCATCTGCCCCTCTCTGGTTCCAATGAAGTCCTCTGCTTCTTGGCTTATGCAGCGATTCTCTTATCTCGCGTCTTCCCCAGCAGAATTCCCCTGCTGCTTCCCTTTGCTGCATCTCCCTGCTCTTGTTAGGCCCTAACTCAGGGCTTCTCCCCCCCACAAGCCTATCCTGCTCCCAGTGGGTGAAAGCCTGACTTCTTCAGGCTCTTCCTAGAGGGAAGCACATTATTCCTCCCCTCACAGTCTCTCTCTCTCTCCCGAGCTCCCAGTTCGATTGAAGCTGGGCTCTGTCGACTCCACCACCACAGCTAGGGTCACTTTTTCTAATGAAGCCCCATTGCACTCAGTTGGGATCACTGATTAACCCTTTATGTTGCTAGCTCCTCAGTGAGGCTGAGGGATAGGAGGTAAGTCATGGGATGGGCTGAGCCCAGCATGCCTTGAAGGGCTCTCCTGGCTCTCCCGCCTTGGTGGCTATGGCTGATGGCTTGAGGCAAGCTGGGCAATGAGCGGCTTCTTAAAAATGGGAGAAGGGTCTGATTTACCCCATCTCCGTGCCTGGGGGAGAGGGCCTGTGACTCCAGCCGGTTAGAAAATATTTATTTCCCCTGTGAAAAAGTTTGACAAAAATAGTTAAAAAAAAATTCAGAAAAATTTGCCTTCCCGCTCACCCCCACAACTCCTCAAACCATAACACTTATGGCCTTTGTTTTTTATTTATTTATTATTTTTGGACAGAAAATGTTCAGCTTTCTCATGGAAAATGGAAAAAGTTCAAGGACAAAGCAGCCGCTGTTTGCAAAAAAGGTTTTGTCGAAAACCCACTTTTTCACCGGAAAATTTTTGACCGGCCCTAACGGTGACTGTGAATTGCAACAGGTTCTGCTCTCTGCTCCAGGGCAGTGCAGTTATCTGCTAAAGGGCAGATTGTAAGTTATAGTGAGTGGCTGGGGCTAAATTCTGCCTGTATGTTGCTGTGGAGAATCTCTGCTGACGTCACTGATGTCACCCCGGTGTGAGTGAGAGCTGTAGCTGGCCCACAGGATGTATGGACAGTCGGCCACCTAGATGGAGAGGAGGTGGGGGTTGTACCATATGCTTTCATTAATAATTCCTTTGTTTTATGAGAACAGAGATGGGCCCTGGGCTCTTTGTCTTGGTAGATTAAATCCCAAAGTTGAAGATCCCTTTAGGAGAATGCCCTGCTGCTGGCAGCCCCATCCCATTATAACGTATATTGCATTGGGAAGATCACTTCCTCGTAGCTTTCACAGTGAGGACTATTCGTTATTGTTTGTATTACAGTACTGCTGAAAGGATCCAACGGGGATCTGTGACCTGTTGTGTCAGGTGCTGTACGAACACACAGTGAGAGAGAGTTTCTGCTCTAAGGCGGTTATAAGTAAACAGACAAAACGGAATTATTAGCCTTGTTTTACAGACAGGGAGCTGGAGCACAAGCCCCATGTTACATAGGGCGTTTGTGGCAGAGCCACGATTAGAACCCAAATCTTCTGACCCCGAATCAGCTGCCTTAACAAGCTAACCTGACCTCTCCAGAGACTGGAAGGTGCTCTGAGATCCTTAATGAAAAGTGTCATAATCTTACTATTAACAAGAGACGAGGCTCGTTATGGGCTGTGCTTCATTCTCTTGTGCTTTGGTGCAGTCCAACTTCTGCTGAAATAAATGACACTGTCTTGCAGTCCATCATGAGACGCCATAAAAACATATTGTGGTAGGGTGAGAGGTAGATGACAGATGGTGTTTGGGGGATGAGTTATGGCTGCTGCTGAGGGTAAATCTCACTGGGCTACCATATGGTGCGCTGCCATTAAAAAGTGAGGAGAGGGAAAGGCTCTGACTTATTATTTTTATTAATAAGGAAAGTGATTATCTGGCCAGGGCCTAGGCACTTTGCCTGTCTCCGTGACAAATCAGGGTTACTAGGCTGACTTTTATGTGACATTAACGTCAACATTCTCCGAGCGATTTCTTCATTTGCTGCCATTCCAAGAAGTTCGGCTCATTTATTGCCGAGGGTTTCGCTGCCCTGGCTCAGCTCATTGAGATCCCCTGGTGAAAGGAGCTCTGGGCACTTTGTCAGTGAGAGCAAGGAGGGGCTGCCTGAGGCCTTTGCGCTAATTCCTCAGAGCTACAGAGTCACTGCCCTTAGCTCAGAGGTTCTCAAACATTTGTCCTGGTGGCCCCTTTCGCACAGCAAGCCGCTGAGTGTGACCACCCCCCCCGATAAATTAAAAAAAGCTTTTTTATATATTTAACACCATTCTAAATGCTGGAGGCAAAGCGGGCTTTGGGGTGGAGGCTGACAGCTCGCAACCCCCCATGTAATAACCTAGCGACCCCCTGCGGGGTCCCGCCCCCCAGTTTGAGAACCTCTGCCTTAGCTGGACTGGAGATTGAGGGGCAAGCTGCCCCTGCAGCTCAGATTGCAACATGGGCTGTAGGGAGAAGAGCAGGACCTACTCCCCTGCTCCCGTCCCAGGCCAGCCAGCAGTGTGGGTGCTCGCCCAGTGGAGGCCTAAGCAGGAATATTTTCCCCTCCTCCCCACAACACCTACTAAAAAAGCGACTTGGGGGCCCCATTGAGCTGCTTGGGGCCCTAAGCAATTGCTTAGTCTGCTGACGCCTAGTGCCCACGCTGCCAACCAATGTGGAGGAGATGGAGAGGTAGGAGCCCTGCTTTCTACTTGCTGGCCAGAGTAGCTCAGCAGGTAAACTGCTCCACGAAAGGGGATGACGTCGTTTTCCCCTCTTCACACAGTCCCCGGCTAAGGGGGCGGGGGCAGAAGGTGAAGTCGCAATCTAGCCCCCAGGGAATGATCAAGACAAAGCAGCCTCTGGTGAATAAATCTGTATTTTCTGGGTTTTGAGCTTTATAAAGACATACCTGTAAATTAATTCAGTTTAAGGTAGGGTGTGAATGTAAAGTGCAACAGCTACTCCTGAATAACCAGTCTGGAATGCCTAGATGAGCCTTAGCGGAGGAATTGAAAGGAAAAACTCAGCCCTAGGTGTGTGTGATGTTCTGCCTCTTTAAAATGTTGGGCACTTGGTCCTCAGCGCAGAGCCTTGCTTCCGTTCGTTGTCAGAACAAGAAAGTCACCGCAGCAAATAACTGTGTTTAAATCATGTCTAGCTCCATCACTTCTGGATCCAAATCTAACCGTGTGGGCGGTTGGGTTCTCAGGTGTCCTCCAGACTGAATTAATTTGGCTCTGCTGCTATTTCAGCTGATTTTCTCAAGCCAAAAAATTGTGCTTAGTTTGAAGGTTGATCCTGGCTTGCTCTCAGCCCTGAGTTCATTCCCACTGGTCAGTAGGTGTGAGAAGTGGGGTCTGCTGTATCATTCTGGGCTGGAGCAGTGTCAAAAGCCCAGGACTGGAAGCTCTCTGGGTCAGAGACTGGCATTTTTGCTAAGCGCCTACCACAGTGGTACCCTGAGCCTCAATTAAGCTTCCTATGTACCACTGTAATCTACGTGATAAAATCATTTATATCATTTTGATGATGCGTTACAGGCTAGAGCACTGTGGGGGGGCTCAGGAGCTCAGGGTTCTGATCCTCTGCCTGCCACCCGTTTGCTGGGTGACTTGGGCAAGTCACTTTGCTTCTTTGTGGCTCAGTTTTCCCATCTGTAAAAAGGGGATAGAGCTACCTCTTTTGTAAAGCACTTTGAGAGCTGTGGAAGAAAAGAACTTGCTATTATTATAACTAAGGAGTGCATTGTCCCTTTGGATTCGCTTAGTGACCAGAGATATCACCAGGTGGTCCCATAAACACAAGGTTTATAGCTCTAAATTATAAGCCTGTTGCTCAGGGTCATGGGTGGTCTGTTTTCTCTTGATTACATTGCTCAGCTGTTCTCGGGAGGTAAATCCTATAATGGGATCTATTCTCCGACAGCAGAGCCCATGGTGCGGAGTCTTACCCCACTGCCAAAGTATTTCAACTTTGCCCTTTCCTCCTTGTGGAATGACTAATGCTTTTGTGCTAGGCGGATAGTGCTGACGTGACACCGTGAGCACAGGCGTGCTGCAAACGAGCTGGCGGGGCTTACGTATGGATTTCATTTCTTACCAAAAAAAAAAAAAGAGGGGGGGGGTTATTATGGAAGCTGTTGCTATGGTGACCTTAGAAAGCTGGATTCTGCTCCCTAAAACTTCCCAGTCATATGGAACATATTTAGGGCAATGCATGTATGGACCCTGTATCTAAAGCTAGCAAGACTGTTAGTTAATTGCCCAGACAGGCTGGGCCACATTCTTGTATTGGAGGATTTTTGAAGCTTTATTTATTAATTCATTTGCTAGGGGATGCCCAGGAAGGACAGAGCAGGAGCAGTTATGGTATGTATTACATACAACCTGCTGACCCTATGGAAAAGTCCTTCAGGGATGATATCAATAGCGGGGTGCTGTTAGTAGCTATAGACTGTGCCTTTTGGAAGCCAGCAGCTTGGGCGGGGCACCGGTGTAGTTAGAGCAGGAGGGACTGAGGTCGTTTGGGCATGGGGGAGTAGAAGGATCACTTGCACCTGTAGGGAGCCGGATGCGGTAATTAGCTCACCAGCTGGCTAGCACTGAGGAGGAAAGCAAGCAGTATAAAAGGGTGAGCCAGGGAGCGGGCAGGGACTTCATATAGCTGCTGTTATGTTGTGATGTACCAGCTGCAGAAACAGCAATGAAAATACTGGGGGGGGGGTATATGCTGGCCTGTGTGTGCTGCTTAATTCAGAAAAAGGGGCTTCCCTCCTGGGAGGGGGGAGCCCCTTCACAAGTCCTCTAGAAATTGAATAGGGAATCATTAGTTATGGGTTTTTGGAGTAATTTCTCGAGAACCCTTTCTTGTGGTTGTTTGTATCATGGTAGTGTCTCATAGCCACAGCTGAGATCAGACACCATTCTGTTAGGCATTGAATATACACAGTAAGAGGAAGCCCCAAAGAGTTACCATCTATATAGACAAGATAGAAAAAGGGAGTGTTATAGACGGGAAACTGAGGCACAGATATGTTACATGGCCTGCCCAAGGTCACAGAAGAAATCTGTTGTGGAGGGAGGAAATGAATGGTGCTTTTCTGAATCTTACTCCAGCATTTTAACCACAAGCGCCTCCTTCCTTTCTGTAGCTCATTTATCCATCCTAAAGAATTCTATAGCAGGGTAGAATTTTCTATTAACATCCATAGGATGTTTCAACAGCAATCTACAGGAATCGGTCCCTATTCATATTTTTATAGTCTCATATTTCATAAGGGACTGTCTCCTGGGGGAAGGCATTTGATTTGTTTTTGATTTCCTATCTCCTGCAAAATTGATAATCCTACTTTGCAACCTGACACCTGTCCTGGGAAAGGGGGTTTTGTGTAGCCACCTTATGTCTCACTGTAGAGGCAGCGCTAGCTGTCATGGTTGTAACAAATGCCTTAAAACCATTAGACACCAAATAACCCATAGCCTGCTTGATGCACTTATCAGCCACCAAAGTACCCCATCACCCCCTAAGTTGTGGAACTAACATGACGTTTGCTTTTGTTCCATTGTTCACTTGGCTGGTGCGTTCGACCCCACCCAGTGTCTGCCTTGTCTAGACTGTAAATTCTTCAGGGCTGGAACCGTCTTCTACTCCGGGTTTCTACACCACCTCCCATAATGGGGCACTAGTCTTGGCTGGTCCTTAGGCACTGCCATAAGAAATATGATTAATAATGAAAGGCTCAAGGTAACTGGTCAGCATTTGATGCTAAAATGCCTTTCTCTTCCTTTTGCATTTCCTTTCCTGCATCATCATCATTACATACCACAGTCAGGAGGGGACAAGTTCGTTCAGCTTTGTAGTTAGGAATCTAGTTTCAACTGAAATACTTGTGAGCAAAAGTTTACCCATCACCAGGGAATCCAGCTTTTTGAGGGGATGGAGCAAAGGAATCTATTGACCTCAGGGGAGTTGCACTGATTTCCACCAGCTAAGGGTCTGGCCACCCAGGGCCCCGATCTCAGTATGATAGAGTTTGGTAAGAGAAGACAAGGGTACCCTGCACCTGCTGCCAGCGCCATCACACGAGTTCTAGAGGCCAATTAGTGCTCTGGGATTTTGCACTGCAGAGCTGTGTGAGGGGGTTCGGGTGGGTTTCTGTAACCCGACTGAACTGGCTAGTCAGGGGGATGAATAGCACTTCTGTTTGGTCCTAACAGCTTGGGTTTCAGCTTGGAGAGAGACCTTGTGTTTGAGCAGCAGGCAAGGCTGTGGTTTACAAAACAAATAAACCACCGGGGCTTATAAACACGAGTATTCTGTTATTCTAAAGGTCCAGGGATAATTTACCATCTGATGCCAAATGCCCATATGTTTACAAAGGCGAGTTACCCAGGGGAGCTGAGACATAAAGGGAAAAGAGTCTGCATCAGGCCTTCTTTCTCAAGTTGCTTTTCTCTCTCTCGTACACAAATGGTTTTCCCGCTATGGTTTCCCTTGCCTGGGACACTCACAAAGCTTGTACATTGCTTGTGCCCACAAGTGCTGTTTTGAAGAGCATCCCAGTGTGCAGATTTAATACAAAGTTTACTCTCCTGCTAAGTAAAATTGGCCGATAATTACTGCCTCCTGCTCATCTTGAGTATCTGCCAGGAACGGAACCTGCTAATTCTACTACCCAGAAGTGGGAAAGAATACTTTAGTAGTATGGGGGGTATGTCACCCAACTTTGAAATATACAGCAGAATATACAGCTCTATGTTGCTGGGTCTGCCAGAGTAGAACTTGGGTAGGAACCTTGGGGTTGGTGTCTAGTAAATTCTCATCCAGAGCTTTGAAGCTTCATTGATGACTGTTGATAAATGTATCTATTACAAATCTAAACGTGGGTGACCCATTTGATCATTCAGTCCCACTCCAGGCAATGCAGGGTTGTTCCCTACGTTTCAGCATTGGTGTAAATATGGTTCTCTGTGTGATGATCTCAGAGAGATTCTGTAGCCAGTATCTGGTTGTAGTACTTTGTCCAGGAACGTCCAAGTGCTTTAAACACAAAAGAACCAAGCTTCGGATTTGCAAAAGCCCCGTAAATGACTTAAGAATGGAAGTCCTGGCTCCTAAATCATGTAGGAGCTTTTGAAAATGTTACCCATGGCCTTTAATTAACTTGAGTGAGTAAAATTAATTACAGATGGGGAAACTGAGGGACAGAGAAGTTAAGTGAGTAACTCAGAGAGTCAGTGGCAGAGTCACAAATAGAACCCAGGAGTCCTGACTTCCAGCAGACTAAGTTTGTTCCCATGTGAGAGCTGGAAATCTCAGCAAATAGCGCCTATTGTACAGAATTTTGACAAAGCAGCGTCCAGCCAAGGGATCTTGGGGTATTTTGGAATGACGTGCTCTCCCACCGCTGTGCTAGCTCCCTTTCCACTTCTGGGGCAAGTCCAGGGGTGTCGTTTTTAAGCCTGGAGAAATCTAGGTACCTCCGAATCCGCCTCTTGCATTGTGCACCTGCCTGGAAGCTGAGATCAAAAGAGCCTTTTGCTAATATTATCATTTGTTGTTGTGATGATGATTTATTATGTGTATTGCTGTAGAGTTTCAGCACCCCAGTCACGGATAGGGTGACCGTATTTCCCCAAAGGGAAAACGGGACATGCCTGGGGCTAGCTCAAGGCCCCCCTCTCCCCATCATGGGGCTGGCATCAGCCACTGGCCCAGAACCCCCCTCCCAGTGCAGGGCTGGCCTGCACCATTCGCTCCCCCACACCTGTGCAGGGCTGGCTTGAGCCGCTCCCCTGCCCTTGGCCCATGTGGGACTGGCCTGAGCCTCTCGCCCCCCCCACCCCGCTTGTGCATGACTAGCCCGGCCCAAGCTGCTCATCTGAGTCCTCTCTCTTCCGCATGGGGCTGGTGTCGCCCCCCGGCACGGTCCTCTGCACCCCACTAGAGGTCGCACCCCACTTTTTTGGGCAAACCTGGGCGTTCGTCCCATTTGGCAAAAGCAAACAGGACAAATGCCCCAGTTTTGCCCCCCGCCCCCCAAAAAAGTCAGGACAGGCTTAAAAAAGGGACTGTCCCAGCCAAAATGGGGCGTATGGTCACCCTAGTCATGGACCAGGCTCCCATTGTGGCAGACGTTGTACAAACACAGAAAAAAATGACTTCCCCTGCCCCAAAGAGCTTCCAGTCAAAGTACAAGGCAAGAGACGACGGCTGGAAACAGCCAGGCGGGAGAGCACGAGGAAAGAACGAACCCCAAGGGGCTTATTTGCAAATTGAACAAGTGGGCTACGGAGGCAGGTGTCATGGGCCAAGCAGAGGCGGAAGTTAACGCCTCATCAGTGAATGAGAGCTGATAGGAAGGGGGTGGGAGGCTATGAATGGCCGCGAAAGTGAAGACAATCAGCTTACGGTTGACATGGAGGGATGCCAAGAGAAGGATGATATGGTCAAAGTGATGGGCCAGAACAACGGACCCTGACCTGGCTTAGAGTCCCGGAGCACTGCTCAAATACAGATCATAATAATGCTATGTACATGCACGTCTGCACTATTCTGAGCCCCGGCCGGTAGCAGGGGCGTGGCATGAAGGTGCTATGAAGAGAACCGCAGAGCCCGTGCTCCCTGGCCCTAACGCCAGCTCAAAGTCACCCGGAGTCTTTCCACTCACTGCACCGGGATCTGGAGGAGGAGGGATGTCCTTGTGGTTCTCTCTTTTCACGCCAGGTAGCTTTGTGGCCTTTCTTGCTGACATTGCAACGCTGGGGTGAGGGGGCTGTGTTTGGTCTCTGCCAGGGCCGCCCAGAGGATTCAGGGGGCCTAGGGTCTTCGGCGGCGGGGGGCCCCCACTTCGGTAATTCGGCGAAGACCTGAAGACCTGCGGCGGGGGCCCCCCGCCGCCAAATTACCACAGAAGACTTGGCACTTCGGCGGTGGGGGGTCCTTCTGCCCCGGAGCAGAAGGACCCCGCGCTGCCAAAGACCCAGAATGGAAGAAGCTCCGGGGGCCTGGGCCCCGCGACAGTTTTCCAGGGACCCCGGAGTGAGTGAAGGACCCTGCTCCAGGGGCCCCGAAAAACTCTCATGGGGGCCTGGGGCAAATTGCCCCACTTGCCCCCCCCCCCCCGGGCGGCCCTGGTCTCGCTAGGACTTGCCTCAGGTCTTTCTTATTCTCTGCATATTCCTTCTGGTCTGTTTCTTCTCCTAGTGGAGCGATCCGGCCTGGGCAGCGTCCCAGGACAGTCTATCCTCGAGGTGTTATCTCTCGGAGAATTTAAAAAATGCACGTTCCTGCCATTGGCCATGTTTTCCGAAACCACGGGCCAGAATCTCAGCTGCTGTAAACTGATGTAGTTCCCCTGAGCTCACTGATTTACAGCAGCTGAGGATCTGGCCTCGTGCATTTGTGAAATGCGGTGTTTGTTGTCAAAAGACGGCAGTTATATTGTGCCTCTATTACAGCCTCTTACTGTAATATTCTTCCACGTCTACTTCTTCCCCCAGCAGAGTTAGCCAGACTGGGCCATCTCCCAGGCCTGTCGCTCCTTGACAAGTGGCTGAAACAAGACATCTGCTAACTGTTGTCAGGGCTAAACTCTTCCACGAGCCCTAACAGGATTACTGGGATTGTTTGAAGGCTAAACTGTTTCATCACAGCATCGGAGCAAACGTGTTAGAGAGGGGAAAGGCCTATTAAATCCTCTAGTCCAGTGGTTCTCAAACTTTTGTACTGGTGACCCCTTTCACGTAGCAAGCCTCTGAGTGCGACACCTCCCCTTATAAATTAAAACCCCCTTTTTATATATTTAACACCATTATAAATGCTGGCTGCAAAGCTGGGTTTGGGGTGAAGGCTGACAGTTTGCAACCCCCCATCCCCATGTAATAACCTTGCAACCTTTGAGGGGTCCCGACCCCCAGTTTGAGAACCCCTGCTCTAGTCCAAGCCTCTGCCGGGGCAGGACTGTTTCCCACAGGACACTTTCTGAAGTTCCTTCCACTCTCGTTTGAGGCTGGGATTTCCAAAGCAGCTGGAGGGAGTGAGGGTCCCAGCTCCCACTGGATTGCCACAGGAACTGGGCACCAAGAGATGGAGCTTCCACCAATCCCTCTGGGAGACTCTTCTGTCATCTACCATAGCTCCCTGGCCAGAAGATTTCCCTGGTATTCAGCCTAAATCCCCCCCGCCCTCTGTTATTTGACAATGCAGATAGTGTTATGCTCGGTGGAGGATTTTGGCCTCTGAAGAAGTCAGTCCAGACCCTTCCACCAGCCCCAAACTCACATAAAGAAAGGAAATCTACACTGCAGGTGAACTGAGGGGCTGGGATCCTTTCAGAGACATTTTACAAGAGGTCTTTCATTTGCCTGCGTAGCCCTTTCATTGCACCTAGGGAAACAGTTCCATACTCTGAGGCAGATTTTAGGAACTTAGGAAGTGCCAACCTGGATCAGACTTGGCGTCCATCTAGCCAGTAGCCTGTTTCCAGCACTGGCCAGCCCCTGACAAATCAGAGGAAGGTGTTAGAAGACAAAAAGGATGGTCTAGTGGTTAGGGCACTAGCCACAGCCAGGGGCAATCTGGGTTCAAATTGTTGTGCCACAGACTTCCTGCGTGACCATGGGCTATTCCTTTGGCCTCTCTGTGGCCCTGCCTCGCAGGAGTGTTTTGGGAAAAAATGCATTAAAGACTGTGAAGTGGCCAGATTCTATGGTGACATAAGGTCTTGAAATATGATCGATGATGGGGATCCCCCTGGTGGGATGTTACGGAATAAGTTTCCCACCTCCTTTTGTTAGAGGCTGGTTTATGCCCTGAACCAAACTTGCATTTTAAATTCATCTTTAATGTTATAACTCTGAATATTATTACCATGGAAATGTCCCTCTTTGAATCCTGCTAAACTCTTGGCAGTAAACTCAGTGATTTCCTGTGACAGTGAGTTCCACAGGCTAATTGTGCATCATCAGGGGGGAAAAAGTATTTTCTTTGATCACTTTAAAATGTGCTGCTGTTCACAGAGTGTCCCCTCATTCTTGCATTAGAAGGCAGGTTGAAAAGAAGTGCCCAGTCGATTGCCCATGCCACGGATTTGGCTAGTATACATATAGAGGGATGGACTGCAGGGAGGCCCTGATTCTGCTCTCATTTAAGTCAATTTCAACACTTCTATTGAATACCAGGGAAATCTTCCAGCCAGGGAGCTATGGTAGATGAGAGAAGAGTCTCCCAGAGGGATTGGTGGAAGCTCCATCTTTTGGTGCCCAGTTCCTGTGGCAATCCAGTGGGAGCTGGGACCCTCACTTCTTCCGGCTGCTTTGGAAATCCCAGCCTCAAATGAGAGTGGAAGGAACTTCAGAAAGTGTCCTGTGGAGAACGGTCCTGCCCCGGCAGAGGCTTGGACTAGAGCAGGGGTTCTCAAACTGGGGGTCGGGACCCCTCAAGGGGTTGCAAGGTTATTACATGAGGGGTTGTGAGCTGTCAGCCACCATCCCAAACCCAGCTTTGCCTCCAGCATTTACAATGGTGTTAAATATATAAAAAAGTGGTTTTAATTTATAAGGGAGGGGGGTTAGACTCCCTTCAGCTGAGATGGAGAACAATCCATCACCCTCCTCTTTATAGCAGCCCTTAACATATTTGAAGACTGTTATTAGGCCCCCCCTCAGGTTTCTTTTCTCAAGACTAAAAATACACATTTTTTTAGCCTCCCCTCACAGGTCAGGTTTTCTAAACCTTTTATCATTTTGGTTGCTCTCCTCTGGACTCTCTCCAATTTGTCCACATCTTTCCTAAAGTGCGGCGCCCGGAATTGGACACAATACTCCAGCTGGGACCTCACCAGCGCCGAGCAGAGCAGGACAATGACCTCCTGGGTCTGACGTACGCTCCTGTTAATACACCCTAGAATGATAACGGTCTTTTTCCCAACTGCATCATACTGTTGACTCACATTCAATTTGGGATCTTCTATAACCCCCAGATCCTTTTCAGCAGTACGACCGCCTCGCCCGCTAGTCTCCATTTCGTAGTAGCGCATGTGCCTTTGCCTTCTGAAGTGTAGGAATTTGCACTTGTCTTCACTGAATTTCATCTTGTTGAATTCAGACCAATTCTCCAATTTGTCGAGGACGTTTTGACTTCTAATCTTGTGCTCCAAAATGCTTGATGCTCCTCCCAGCTTGGTGTCACCTGCGAATTGTATAAGCATAGTCTCCACTCCATTATCCAAGTCATTTGGGAAAATATTGACTAGTACTGGACCCATGACTGGTCCCTATGGGATCCCACTAGCTACGCCCCATGGTTTGACCGTGAACCATTGATAACCACTCTTTGAGTACAATCTTTCAACCAGTTGTGCACCCACCTGAAAGTAAATTCATCTAGATTGCATTTCCCTAGTTTGCTTATGAGAATGTCATTTGGGACTGTGTCAAAAGCTGTACTAAAATCAAGATAGGTCACGTCTGCTGCTTCCCCCCAGCTACTTGGCCAGTAAACCTGCCGAAGAGCCCAAACCTTACTACAATTTCAGGCCCATCATTCATCAACTCACTACCATTCCCTCCTCATTCCCCTTCTGCCCTGCTCCTTTTGCATCCAGGACGAGTAGTTTAAACCAGACTTCAACCCCAAAAGAGGAGCCCAGACTTTTTGTAAGTTACACGCCAGTGAAATAACAGAACACATGCCAGGTTTATGGTGCACTAGGGACAGGGGTGAGAGGGAGACTCTGAGCTGCATGTGCACAGTGAGTGGCTGGAGTCCATCAGCAGCGCTGCCCCTGGACGTTTTTTCACTCCAGTCAAACCTGGTGTATATCACGGTGAGATGGGTGAGGAAGGGGAGGGACAGAGGAGCTGGGGAAGGGGAACCTGTCTATGGAAAAGGCCAAAGCTGTGCCTTTTTGTCAGTGGGAGCATGGTGAAGGGGAGATAGAAAGGAAATAATTTCTCTTTAAACTGGAATCTTCTGTTTTTTGCAGGGCGGGCGGATTAGTTTTTTGATAAAAGCCCAAAACATTTCAAAGACAATTTTCAACCAAACCAAAAAAAATTTTCATCAGCCTCAAAATGTGTCCAGGAAGGCCACTAGATGGTAGTATAACAGGCAGATAACACACCACTGGTTAGAGACCACTAGTGCTATGTGCCGGCTGCAGGAGCTTTGGGACTGTCCTATCCCATGGTGGGAATCGTTAGCCTGGCCTCTGGGACAGATGTGCCACCGTACGGCCTTTCCGTCGCTGCGGGAGTGTGTGAACTCTCTTGTCACCCAGTGGCAGTAAACCAGGGTTCGATTCTGGTGGTGTTTGTTCCAAAAGAGCTGACGCTGTAGTGATTCTAGTTTAGCTGGATTCTGCAGCAGCGGAAAGGAACTGTGAATGAGGGCTTTTCTCCTTCCAGAGTGGGTACATCTGTAGGTCACCTCTGTCCCCAGTGAATATTGCTATGCTCCTCTCAGATCTGTGGCTTCCTAGATCCTGAATGATCCATCTCTTTCTAACTTAACCTCTTCTCCCAGCTTAGAGATTTCTTCTGGCAAATGCATTCCAGTCTCGAGTTCAGCAACAGAACGCATTGCCTTGAATTTACAATGGGCAGTTAGAATGTGCACTAGACAAACAAATAAAAGCAGCATTTGAAGAAAGGCAGGGGTTGGAGGTGTTTTAAGAAAAAGCCCTCGGCTTTGAAAAACTCCACACTGGCCTTCATCTCGGAGTTGTCTCTCAGGTTGGTCCGCCTCACTCGCTAATCAGCAAGAGAAAAAGGCCTAGTGGAGGGGCGTTCCTGTGGAGCTCTCCGAGGCTGCAGAAGTGCAGTCACTGTAATCACAGCTTTGGGTTTCTTAAACAATTCCAGATGTTGCACTGATGAGGTCATCCCGGGACTCGGCGCTCGGCAGCCATCACACCAGTTCCATTTTGCAGACTTGCCTGGAGGAGGGAAATGTGTAACTTTGAGACTGGCTAGCTAGGAAGAAAGATACTCTCTTGCTTTTGGTAGATACTGAGACACTAAGAGCCAGATTTCCAGAGCTGCTCAGCATCCATGCCCTGAGTGCACTTCCTTGGGGCTCTCAGTGGGTGCAGCTGTGTCACCTCTTGGCACATCTTAGCGGCTAAGCAGAACCAGGGCTGGTTGGTGCTCTGAGAACGACCCCCCACCCCCCCGATAATGATGTAGTAGGTGGTACTCTTCCTTGTGAGCAGGTTCTGAACCATGCCCTAGTGGGGTGTTGGAGGTGCTCTGTTGCCATTCCTCTAAGACACAGAACTCAAGCTCTAGCCGCTTGTAATAATTAAAAGACCCCATGTTGCTTTTTTAATGAGTTAACACTGGAGCCTTGGCTGACCTACCTTTTCATGACATTAACTCCTCGTCCTCTCCCCAAGCTCCTGTAGTTTTAGCTGGACACTGTACCGTTCCTCACTTCTGGCCCTAAATGGTTGCCGGGCAGTTGCCAGATTTCCGTGGTGGGCGAGCACGTGGCTGGGGAAAGTCTGGAACTCAGTTTGTAAAGCATCTTAGGAGCTGTGGGTGAGAAGTGCCCGGCGAGTGGTCCGGCGTTCCTGTCAAGCTGCTGTGAGGGGATTCGCTGACGCACCATCTTATTTGTTCTGCTCTTGGTCTAAGGGCCGAGCTTCATTCTCCACATACAGGATGAAGGTTGCGGGGCCGGATCGGTCCAGCTCCCCTGCCAGGAGCAAAACAGGTTGCGTGTGCTCATGGAGCTCACGCAGCAGGCAATGTACTACGGTCGCTTCTGGCCATATAAACATTAGGCTTCAATCCCAAGGTCTTGCCTCCCATGGACATGGAAGTTAGACTTTCCCTGGCTGATATTCATGGGTGCCAGACCCATTTTAGGTTTCAGAGTAGCAGCCGTGTTAGTCTGTATCCGCAAAAAGAACAGGAGTACTTGTGGCACCTTACAAATTTATTTGAGCATAAGCTTTTGTGGGCTACAGACCCACTTCATTGGATGCATGTAGTGGAAAATACAGTAGGAAGATATATGCAGTTCTTTTTCTCTCCTACTGATAATAGCTCACCTTAACTGATCACTCTCCTTATAGTGTGTACGGTAACACCCATTGTTTCATGTTCTCTGTGTATATATATATCTTCCTATTGTATTTTCCACCACATGCATCCGATGAAGTGGGCGGTAACCCACGAAAGCTTATGCTCAAATAAATTTGTTAGTCTCTAAGGTGCCACAAGTACTCCTGTTCTTTTTGCAGACCCATTTTAGTCACTCAGCAAACACTCAAACTTCCAACAGGAGGAAGACAACCCCAGTGTGAGAGAGCGGCAAATGACTGCACCCCGCACGGCCGCTGGACAGACTGCTGGAGAGACCACAGAGCTGCCCAGCCTCACGGGGGAGTGGGAAACAGCAGGGTAGGGAGAAAGGGACATTGACACCAGGTTATGGGGCCCTTTGGGTGGCTTTGTCTTAAAGGCTACGCAATAAGGAAAGGATGCCAGCAAAGCCCGGGGGCGCCAATCCAATGAGCTTCATTTGCCGATCGTGTGAGCAATACAGGCAGCTCCAGCAGGAAGAGCTGAGGCTCACTTGGCTTGTGACGTGGGCGAAAGGGAAAACGGCATGAGAATTTGCACACACAACACTGGGGCTTTTCTGGAGGGGAACATCATCCCACCTTACCCAATGGACTGGGCAGGAGACTCGGATTGTATTCCAAGGAATCGTTTGACTCACTTAACCTCTTGATGCTTGGCTTGGCTGTCTACCAGCCGCATGGCCCCGTCACCACTGTATGTGGGCGGGTCAGCTAGCCGTAAAACGGGGTGGCCGATACGCCTTTACACCTTGCTTTGAGCTGTACGGGTGACAACGCCTGTGCAGGCGCGAAGTGCTGGCGTTAGTTCTGCGGGGAATGTGCAGCACAGCGGTAGGTCGCTCTTTTATTGTGGCGAGTGAAGGCGATGGGTCGCCAGGAGGGGAGGGTTCCATGGTTGCTGGAAGGCAGTGAGTCCTGGAGGCAGAGTGTCTGAAAGCAGCTGGCGGCGCATACATGGGGGTCCACAGTTTATTAGGTGGGATATTCACAAGTGTCTAAGAAGGTGCCTGACTCCCACTGAAAGTCAATGTCGTTCCAGCTGAAGCACCCTACGGCCTGACCCGTGGGACGCTACCTGGGATCATTTCAGGACCAAGTTTGAACTGCAGCCTTCTGGGATCCCAGCAGGGGGCGACGGTCTCACCGATTGGCACGTAATAGCAGCAGCATCTATGGTTTCATAATAAAATTTACCTTTCTGTAGCACGGTTGCATTGGAGGATTTTCGTGTGCTTTGGCAGCATTCATGAATTAAGCCTCACACCACTGCTGGACACGAATGAAAAACTGTTCTCTCCTGTTACTTTTCAGCACTGGTAATGTGTCTCTTGCAAATAATTGCTGCTGCTGCTGCTGACCAATACCATGCTGCAGGATTCAGACCAGAGATGTCCAAGGAGAACCCGGCATGAAGCTGCTGGGATCTGTGCCAGACCTGTCCCATCTCTGAGCCCCAAGCATGATGGTGAATAGATTGTTACTGTCTTTTGCACTACGGGATTTCACAGTTCCAACAAAGATGAAAACACTAGGGGGCAGGTTGAGCCCATCTGTAAGCACCTGGCCTATAGGCTACCGTGCAGCGAGACTGCTGAGTACAGCACCATGCTGGTTTCAAGGGCAGTGACTGTAACACCAGGTACCTGCAGATGCAAAACGGCACCAATCTGGGAGCTGGGTACACCACAGAAGCAGCTGATTCCCCAAGGGATTCTGATTCCCACCCCTCTCTGCCAATCTCAGCACCCTCGTGTCCGCTGAACAATGCAGGCTGTCTCTCTGCTGCAGTTGATCTATTGTTGATGGTGAATTTGATGTGTATGAAACAAAGCGATGGACTAGAAACGGGGGTGCCGCTGTGTGAGCAGGCACTAGGCAAGCTCTCCCAGAGAGCTTTGCCAACCCATAATCCAGCTCTGTCAAATCCAGGATATCCCAGTCCTGCCTAGGGTGACCAGATGTCCCGATTTTATAGGGTCAGTCCTGATCTTTGGGGTTGTGTCTTATATAGGTGCCTATTACCCTCCACCCCCTTCTTGATTTTTCACACTTCCTGTCTGGTCACCCTAGTCCTGCCCCCTCACCCCTCCCAGCCAGGGCCACACAGGAGTTTTTGGCGGCCTTGGGCAAAATCTGAAACTTAGGCCCCCGCCCTTCCCAAAAAATTACCCAAATGACTGAGTGGTACTGCAACCCCAGGTGCCAGGTCACATCGCCTCTCACTCAACTGTGTCCCGGTCATCCTGCTGTCATTTTGGGGCCCCTCTTAAATGGGGGTCCTGGGACAAACTTCCCCTTTGGCTCCCCACCTCGGGGTGTCCTGGCCCACAGCTCTGCTGAGGCACTTCAATCCTGACTTACAACAGCATCGTTATTCTCGTCTGAGAGCAGAAACCATGCTGATCAGCACGACTAAAAAAAAAAAAAACCACCCTAGAAAGGTAGATATTTCAGTCTCTCCACAAATAGACCCACTTCCACACCTTTGCCGATGCCCTTGGAACACCACTGCTAGCCCAGACCCGAGGACAAAAGGATAGTCCCTGCCCCCAAAAGTCTGCTATATGAGTGTTGTGATCTCCTTGTCACTAGTTTGAATGAAACAGCCATTCAAGATTCAGAGTGTCTCTGATGCTTCTTAGATACACTGGAGAAGTAAGTTTCTTAGTATTCAGTGTGCGTCAAGGAGGGACTTTTGAGTAGCTGAATTTTCCCTTTTCATTAAGTTTGTGCAAGCTGGAATGCCATATTCATTGCTATCCAGGGATCTAAAGTGCACATCAGGGAATGATCATAGAGATTTCAATAATTTCCTAAGGCTGGCCCCATGGGATGGGGAGATAAGTGAATCCTTTGGAGACTACAGCCAGCATTTCAATTTCAATGAGTCCCACTTGTGCTTCTAGTACTCAAAGACGTTCAAGTAAAATGACATGGCAAACAGTGGGTCCAGAGTGATATCTCTCAAGTTGTTATCTACTGTGTACAATGAAACCTGTTAAAACAGAAATGGGTTTATGCTGAAGGTTTACCCCAGATCCAATTCCTAATTTCTGCAAAATCTTGAACAGATTCAGATCAGGTTTGCATCTATTTCTTAGGGCACATCTTCATTACAGAGCTAAATTGGCGCTGCTGCAATCAATGCAGTGGCATCGCTTTAACAGGTCTGGTGAAGATGTGCTAAATTCATGGGAGAGCTCTCCCGTCAATTTCTGTATTCCTCCTCCCCGAGAAGAGTAAGGTCAGTCGTCAGGAGAGCATTTCCCGTTGACACAGCGATAAGTGGATCTAGCTACATCGACTTCAGTTACATTATTCACATCACATGAGTAGCGTAGCCTAGATCGATTTGCTGTGGTAGTGTAGACCTGTCCTCCGACTCAGAAAGTGCTGGAGGTTGTGTGAGGCAGTCAGTTCTCATGGAATTTCTGTAGTGTTCTGGATGTAAAGATACTTTTACTTGCAGTATATTATTCAGTCAGGAGGTGTGTCTGTGTTCGGTACAGTGTACCAGACAGGGCATTGCCCTGGTAAACAAGGAGGAAAACTGGGACATAATCTGTGTGGAAGCCTTTCTATGTGTATGTAGCTGCAGCTGAGTTCTTTAATAAACATCTACTGGTTAAGACTGTGACCCCATATAATCCTTCAGGACAGGACCAGGCTTTGGAAACACTAAAGAGACTAGGGTGACCAGATGTCCCGATTTTATAGGGACAGTCCTTTTTCTTATATAGGCTCCTATTACCCCCCACCCCTTGTCCCGATTTTTCACACTTGCTGTCTGGTCACCCTAAAAGAGACTCCCACCTTAGCTGTTTTATCCCAGTTTTTATGCTGAGCCCAGTGCATGCCAGGCTAGGACATTAGGAGTCAGTCAGTGCTACACAGAAAGCGATGCAGTCCAGGCCTGGTCAATAAAGCTTATAGTTCTCTACCTTATTTTCAAATCTTGGGGCCTTGATTTCAAAGATTCATACTTTGCAATGCCAGAAAGGACCATTGTGATCATCTAGTCTGACCTCTCAGATAACAGAAGCTACAGAAGTTCCTCAAGATAGTTCTGAGAGCAGATCTTTTAGAAACACATCCAATCTTGATTTAAAAATTGTCACTGTTGGAGAATCCACCACGACCCTTGGTAAATTGCTCCACTGGTTAATTATTCTCACGGTTAAAAATTGATGCCTTATTTCCAGTCTGAATTTCTCTAGCTTTAACTTCCAGCCATTGGATCATATTAACCTTTCTCTGCTGGACTAAAGAGACATTTATTAAATATTTGTTCCCCTTGAGGTACTTATCAACTGTAATTAAGTCACCCTTTAATCTTCTCTTTGTTAAGATAAATAGATTGGGCTCCTTGAGTCTACCCCGGTAAGGCATCCTCCCATGGTATTAGTGGACTGGAAAGAGTGTTACCATACTATATAACTACATCACCTGGTTTTCCCCAAATACAGAACAGAAATATTTATTGAACACTTCTGCCTTTTCTGCATTACTATTGAGAATTCTTCCATTTCCATCTAGTAATGGACCAATACCACAAGCAGGATTCTTTTTGTTCCTAATATACTTACAGACTCTTCCTTATTGTCTTTAAGTCTTCTGGCCATATTTCTCTTTGCATCCCTTTGCTTCCCTTATCCAAGAGAAGTCAGTGGCTGGGATACATTAATCTCCAGGCCAGATTTGCAGACTGGAAAGTTTCATATCAGCCATGGATGAACACCTGAACTCCTAGATACTCTTCTGATCTGCTCCAAACTGGAGGTGGGTCCAAAGCAAATGCTCAGATCTTCCCCCCCTTTCCCAGCAATAAACTTTGGATGAATTTGGGTCCCCATTTGTGGCTCTGGCTCGTTGCTCCTCCATAACTGTTGAGCTTTGCTAGTTTCAAATCAAACATTCAATTCACATTGTTTCTCGGCTTCGAGAGCCAAGGGAAGAAAAATCCAAACAATCAATTAGAATCAACAAGAGCATCCGTTCAGTTCAGGCCGTTCAAACAAAGACAGGCCACTTCCTGTGTTGTTAATATGAGAGAAATGCAAGGCATCCGAAGAGCTATATCAATTAGCCTGTAATTCCCTATTAGGCTTGTTCTGAACATTACAACTAGCTGGTGTTTATTCTGGTGAAATAAACAGGTCAAGTGAAGATTAAAAGCTGGGGAAAGGACGCTGAGGTGATTCCTAGAAGGGGTGTGATAACATAATCTAGTACTCAGTGAAATATGAGGCTAGCGCAGATTAGAACTAGACTATCTCTGGTGTTCTCTGTCTTCTGACTTGAAAAATGCTCCTGCGATACCTATCTGGGGGTACTTCCAAAGTGAGCCTGAACTGAAGTGAAAAGTAGGAAACAGCAGAGGTCCCTCTCAGTCGTTGCCTCAGCCAGAAAGTGGATGCATTCAACGGCCCCAATCTTGACTGAGGCCTCTGAGTGCTGCCACAATAGAAATCCGGCACTACAATCTCAGCTGAGGTCAGACTTTCAGCACTGAAGTCAGTGGAGCTATGCTGATTTATACAAGCTGAAGAGCTAGTCCAGATAATTATAATAATAAACTAGTTTAAATGTGGATTAGCACTACCATGGCATTACTCCAGATTTATGTGAAACTAAGAGCTGAATTTGGTCCTGTGTATCTAGGCAGAAAGAAATGTTCTCTGGGAGAAATTACAAATTGTATGAGGTGCCCAGGCCAAACCTCATGAGTGATTTTTATAATAGCAAGCCATTGTGTCCCATTAATGCTCGTACATATCAACAAAAACTGCACTGTGTGTGGTCTAGCACTTAGGAGCAACCCTACAATAACAAACTAATATAAATAGACCAGTTCGCATAACCCTATATAATGAATCCGTTGTAGTGAATCCGATCGGATCAGCATTTTCCAAGGAGGCAGTCACTGTTCTACACAATTGCGGGGGATAGAAATACAGAAAAGTATTTCTGCTGCAAACTGAGGGCTTATCAATTGCAAATGATAGAGGAGGAGGAGAAAAACCTGCTGTATAAGCTGATTGCAGGATGACTATGAGCCATCAATGTGATGTGGCCACGGAAAAGGCAGATGCAATCCCAGAATGTATTAGGGGAGGTGGTTCCAGTAAATGTAGGGAAGTAGAAATGCCATTTTACAAAGCACTGGTTTGTTTAGCTTAGCAAAAGGAAGGCTGAGCAGGGCTCTCCTTGCTCCCTAGAAAGGCAAAGGGGAGTAAACATCAGGGAGGGTGAAGAACTATTGAAGCTAAAGGACAATGTTGGCACAAGAACAAATGGGGATAAATTGACCATGAATAAATTCTGGCTGGAAACGAGAAGAAGGTTTCTGACCACCAGAAGAGGGAGGTTCTGGGACAGCCTCCCAGGAGGAGCAGTGGAGGGCAAATGACTTAACTAGTTTGAAAATGGTGCTCGATAACATTTTGAGCAGGATTATATGTCGGGCTGGCCAGCGATAGCCAGGGGCTGGACTCTGCGACCCAGGAGGCCTCCTTCAATCCCGTGTTAAATATTTAAAACGTCAGAAACAAAGTTCCAGAACGTTTGGGTCAGGTTCTAAACCCATTTCCACTGGCTCGACCATGCACAGAAATGTGTATACAAGGCTCTGAAGACTAATGCCCAAGTCTTCTCCTGTTCACAAGCTGCCTGTCACGTATCCTTTCCTGTATTCATTGGCGGCGTGTTTTCAAAGGTCGCTAAGCCAGCTCCCACTGGTGGTTCTGAGCGAGCCAAGGGCGGTTTGCCTGGATGGCCCTTCATTAACTTGACATGTACAGTCCCTATTTAGTCTTCAGCCTCTGACTTGGCAGGTACATTGGTTTAGAAAGGCAAATGGATCCTTGACGCGTGAGTGCCTTGTCAAACGCAGAAGAACAAATGGTCTGAAGATCTGTCATGTTTACTTCCCTCTGAGCAAGAGGAAAGGAATGGACTATTGCAGAGCATACACGGTCTGCAGTGAACGTCATTAGCCTGAAGCGGGCAGGTTTAAACACCCTGGCACCGAGCGCAGCGTGAGGTCCATAAACCACGATCCATTTTGTTGGCATAGTGTAATTAAACAGGCCTCTGCTGTAGAGCTTTCCGTCAGCTCAGTACATTTGCAGTTCATGCACACACACAATATCTGTGCTGAAATGATGTGCTTAGATTGGTAAATGTGAGGTAATCCAGAGCACCAGGAGGAAACGCTTTTAGGTTGGATATTAGGAAAAACTTTTTCACTAGTAGGGTGGTGAAGAACTGGAATGGGTTACCTAGGGAGGTGGTGGAATCTCCTTCCTTAGAGGTTTTTAAGGTCAGGCTTGACGAAGCCCTGGCTGGGATGGATGATTTAGTTGGGTAGTTGGTTTTGGTCCTTTGGGGTTGGACTAGATCCTGTCCTCCCCTCCCCTTCTTCCCTGAGATTCTATGATTCTATGAACCAAGTGTTGCTGAGGAGTTCGAGGGGACTCAGAGGGTAGGTCTACACGGCTGGCACGTGTCAGCTGATTCGAGCTTGTGGGGCTCGGGCCACAGGGCTGTACAATTGTGATGTAGATATTTGGGCTTGGGATGGAGCCTGAGCACTGAGATCCTACATGGGGGGAAGGTCCCAGAGTCTGGGTTTAGGGTGACCAGATGTCCCGATTTTATAGGGACAGTCCTGATTTTTGGGTCTTTTTCTTAGCTAGGCTCCTATTACCCCCCACCCACTGTCCCTGTTTTTCATATTTGCTGTCTAGTCACCCTATCTGGGCTCCAACTGAGCCTGAACGTCTACACTGCAGTTTTACAGCCTGGCAGCTTGAGCCTGAGTCAGCTGACACAGGCCAGCCGCGTGTGTTTAATTGCAGTGTAGACATACCCACAGGGACCTTACCTATCATATGTGGTGCAATTCTTAGGCCCAGCTACAGAAACTGTGCTTAAGCTTGGTCTAAATTGGTTCCAGCTAAACCAGTTTCTAACAGGGTTTGGCAGGAGGGACACGGTCACATTATTTTAGAAACCAGTTTAAAAAAAGGTCTTTAAATTCAAATCCTTATGTGGTTCCTTAATCCAGTTCCAGACCCAGGCCTTACTCATAACATCCCGCACTGAGCTAAGAAGAGAACACCAGTGTTGAGTTTGGAATTTTCTTGGTTCATCTGGCAACCTTGGAAGGACACTGTCAAGATCAATATAGGCCCTAAAATTTGTCTGTCTTTATTTTTTAAGGTGCCATTGAAGGTCACACCATTCTTTGTGTATATGTTTTTCCACGACAAATGCCGCAATGCTTATTTCCCTACCTAAACACAAAAATGAGTGTCAATAGTCCAGCTCTTATTGGCAACCCTACAATAACAAACCAGTGTGAACAGCCCCCAGGCCTCATGAACAGCCCCGTAATAACAAACTAATGTGCAGTCTGGTCCTTCAAGCCAACCCCACAATAAGAGATGTGTAGAGTTCAGTATTGCCAACCCCAAATGTTAAAAAAAATCATGAGATTGGCTTTAAAATCATGAGATTATCCATGAATAATAGATTTAGTGTTCTTTTTATTTGTCCTCTGCTTTTTGAGCCTTTAGGTTGCACTGGGGTCACATTTTGAAGCTTTCTCCATAACCAGGAGGACTAGAAACTTACTTTTTCTTTAAGAATGAAGGCTGAAATCATCACATCACATCACATTCACTTGACTCCAGGAGCTGGGGCTTTAAGGGAAACAATAATTATCATGAGACACATGACAAAAATCATGAGAGTTGGCAACACTGACGTCGAGCTCAGCCTTCTTGAGCAACCCTATAAAAACAAACCAGTGTATGTGTATATGATGGGGAGCAAAGTGTGAAGAAGAAATAAAATGCAGTCTCAGGCTTCCCAGAGGTTGCTTATAAATACCAG
Organism: Mauremys reevesii; assembly: GCF_016161935.1. NCBI lineage: Eukaryota > Metazoa > Chordata > Testudines > Geoemydidae > Mauremys > Mauremys reevesii. Next base: position 18,729,534 of record NC_052641.1, read on the forward strand.
TGAGTCTAAATGTAGCCCCAACGTGCTGACAAACAACTGGATGGTGTCCTTTTAATGTTGTTGTTATGGGTTTAACAATGGGGAGCAGTATCAAAGTAATTAGCTTAATTGTCACTTCCAGCAACAGACGCAGGGGGACCTTCCTATACATGGTGCTACTGAACCTAGATGGGAATAACTGGCATCCAGGACGAAAAATCTTTGTAACACAGAGTCAAACCAACCGGACAGCTGAATCTGCACGCAAAGCTGGGTCCCTCTGCTGCTGTTATTGTTGTTGCTACACAGCTCATTCCTCGGCTTGCTCTGTCCCTCTCTATTCGTCCTTTGATCTGGAATCCTTTTCCATGTGCTGTTCCACGCAGGCCCTGCTGAGAGGTCAGCCCAGCTGTAGGCGAAAGCCCACACATTCAGAGACTCTGCCACGTTGACACTCTGTGAACTTTCCCCCACTCCCTTCCCGGCCCCCTCCCCTGCCCCACCACCCTTGTAATCCTTGCATCACGTTCAGGAAATGCAGTTTCTTTTCCAGGCTGCTCCACCAGAGACAGAGAGAGAGGCAGAGCTTACAAGAGTAACGGGATAGTTCTGCCTCCATCTTCAAGGATCATTTTGCACAGAGAACCACTGCCTCGTAGCAGATCTGCTCTGTATAAGCTCAGATACGGCATCCGTTGTCATTCAGCATTGTGGCTGGGCCTTAAGAATGCCAAGACCCAGATCCAAAGCTACTGAAGACTATGGGAGGCTTTCCATTGATTTCAACCGTCTTTGTACCAGACCCCGAGGGGCTCCATTTGGGACACTGCTTAAACACATGCTTAAAGGTACCCACCCTCTTAGAATAGGGATGCTTTCCTCAAACAAGGAGCAAGAACTGCTTATTTCAGCCTCCTGGGCCTGCTCCAGTTCTAATCTCTGGGGAGAGTTGTATGCAAGAAAATAGAAACAATTAGCGCCTTCGAGTACAATGATGAAAAGAAGCCACCGTAGATGCTCTGAAATTGGATACAAATTAACTGGCTCAGGCATGGGCATTTACAATGTCTTTAGGGTTAAAAATTGGCCCTTGTGTCTAAGGATTTAATGTTCCCCACCTGCCTTTAATGGGACGGTTCTCATTATAGCTACTGCCATAGGTAAAGACTTAAAGCCCAACAGTAATTACTCCCACGAAAGAAACAGTGTTTTCTTGTCATGTTCCATTAAGTACTTCACAGCATGAGCCAAAGAATTAATGGCCTTATTATCTGGCCTTCAGAATACAGCATACTAAAGAGGTGCATGCAGCTCGGAAGAATACAGAAGACGTCAGGCATGCTACTGGCGCATGGAGAAGATGGCTTCCAAGCAGCATGCAGGCCTTGATGGGCATCATCCCAGGTTCATATACAGGCAGCATATGTAAAACCCACGGCGCTGAATAACTCACTGACATCTGTTCATGGCCATTCAAGAACTGTGGAAGGAGGCAATAGGAGACAGGAGTAGCAAGTTGCCTGGTAGAGGCTACCCAGTTCTGTGGGCACCCCAGGAGGAGTAGAGGTGAATAGAAGGAGGAAGGCAGGTTCAAGGAGACAGACAGAGCCAGAACATGGGTGGGAAGTAAGGAGACAGGGGCTGTTGCCAAGCTAGGTCTCGAAGCAGGTTTTCCATTCCCCTCATGGGTTCCTCGGCGGCTGGGGAGATCTCGCTTGCTAAAGTGAAAGGCGCTCTGATATTATTGTGAAGAGGGCAGCCCAAGGACAAGAATCGAGCAGAAGAGCTGACAGGCCTCAGCTCAGAACATCGGGCAGAGCATTTTCAAGCGACCATCCTCAGCGCTGGAGTTTGTTTTCTAATCCTCAAGGCATGGTGCAGACTTCACCTCTTCACTCAGGCTTCAGCCTGAGGTGGGTCAGCTGTGCCAAGGCTTTGTTCCTGGGGTTCTTTGAGCAATCGGTTGGGGATGGCATCCTTGTGTTTCTGGCAGGTATAAGTTCAGGAGGTGACCTTGCTGCAGCGTGAAAATGATCATCATTTGCATTAATAAAAGTCATTTATTACTTCCTAAAGGGCCTGAGTATCTGGCATCCTGGCATTCATTTGGAAGTACATCAAACCCCCAAGGAAGGGACACAAAGCTCCCATTCTTCCCCCCCCACACACACACAAATTGAAGTTTCTTGAGAGGAATCAAATCTAGGTGGTTTATCTCCTAAATGCACCCAGAGAAACTTAGGCACTGCATGCACATGTGCATGAGTCAAGTCATCAATAAATGAGGCACCCTGGGCTGAATTCCTCCCTGCAGAAGAGCTGTATTCTAACTTTGCACCTTGGCTGGGGCAGTCGGAGCTTTGTTCAGCTCCTGACCCAGGTTAGAGCAGCTTCAGGACTGCTCTAATTTTGGCCCTGGGGCACTATGGGTGGTTCCAGCAGCCAGGAAAAGATGCAGCATAGGCATGCTCATGTCACGGCCTTTTCCTCTACAGGCACCAGCCCTGCAAACTCCTGTGCCCGCAACTTCAACAGGGGGCAGTGCAGAGCTTGGCTAATGGCTAATCGTTATGTGGACTCCTTGGGGGAATTCATTAGTGGGTGGAGCCCACTCTTTTAAAGACTTTCTGTATAGGCATAAAATGGCCCTAGGATTGTTCTGAACATTCAGTTCCCTGAAGATAAAGGGCCTAAATATGTACTCATGTTTTACACCATTGCGACTCCACTGGAGTCACTGGGATTACTCCTGATTTACACCGGTCTAACCACGATCAGAATCAGGCATGTTTGTTTGAACTCTGTGACTCTGTGTCATTGTTGTTACTGTGGTCCCAGGAGCCCCAGTCGTGGATCAGGACCCTACAGTGCTAGGTGCTGTACAGACACAGAACAAACACACGGCCCTTGCTCCAAGGACCTTACAGTCTAAGGCAAGAGACAACAGCTGGATCAAGACAGACCGACTGGGGAGTACCGGAAATGACAAGACGATACTGGTGAGTGTGACAGGCAGTGGTCTCTGCACACCAGCTGCCTAACGGTTGTCATGTTTTTGTAGGCACCAGTGTGGCTTGTTTGGCAGGGCTCCTTTGCAGCAGAGGGCAGGCAGGGGAGAGATCTGGGACTACGAAGAGCGTCTGGCCCAAGTCCGAGGTTGTAAGCTCTTTAGAAGACAGAGAGTAAAAACAAACTCTTGCACTGCTCCAGAGAATCACACATGGAAACCAAACTGTTGGCCTTGGTCTCCTGGAAGAGTATCAAATCTTTTATGAACTGAATGGCCTGGAACATCAGGGGAAGGCTGGATCGTGGGCAGGTGTTCACTTCAGAAAGTACTGCCAAGGAGGGGAGGTTGAATTCTTCGTTGCCATCGTTGAATTGACCAAGGTCGCCTGCTCTGCTTTTTTTCCCCACTCTGTGTGGAAATTGAATTCTACCCATCAGGTGTGACTCTTACAGCCTTGCGCCTTTGCCGCCCTCATTCGGCGAGTGGTTTGATGAGCAAGCTCTCGTAGCCTCCAGTCCATGGGTGAAAAGGATCGCATCCCATTAGGCTGGGGAACGAAGGAACATAAGGTCGCCCCTGCCTCCCCATGTGGCCTGCCCAGATGATGAGGCTGGACCTAGTGGGGAGCGGGGTGGAGGTGGGGAGCAGGCTCCATGGGGCTGTTAATCCTTCGTGTGCACGTGTGGGTGGAAAATGGATTGCGGCTTAACTCCACCCACCCACCCACATGCACCAGCCAGCAGAGGTGATGCAGCACAGGCAGGGGTGTAAGCAGCTACTGGTGCAGGGCTGCAAGAAATTACTCCTCTGAGTCCTTCCCGGGGCTCCCCTTGGGCTGGCCCAGCCCTCACTCAGAACTTTGAGCAGAAGCTCAGTACACGGTCAGGAGTATTTACTAGTCATTATTTAGGCCATATAACTGGCCACCTAAGTCATACGGTGAGGGTTGTGTTCCCGGACTGGCTGTCTCAGCCAGAACAGACCTTTTCTTCTGTTGGTGAATGACCTCCAACCTTTTGCAACTGTTAGGCTCCATGGGGAGAACAGTAGAGGGAGCATTTTGGGTTCAATCCCCACAGATGACCCCTTGTTGGTGTCGTACCCCAAGGCCATATTGATTTATTCTTCCACCCTTAGCTACATGAGGACACTTGTTTGCAAAATGTCGCCCCCTAAATGGAAAAAATGAGATCTGTAGGTGAATCCCCAAGTGGTTGGTTATTTTCCTTACCCAAGAGATGGGAATCTCCTCACGGCAGTGAAGGCAAAGAACTGGCTTTCTAGAGCCATTGTCTTCTCCTACAGCAGGCTAGGTATGTGCCTGTCTCTCTCTCATTCCTGCTTCCTGGGTTATTTTTCCCCTGGAGGTTAATCACTGATAGGTGTTTGATTACACTGACATGGGATGGATACTTTGGTGACCTTGCTATCCCTCTCTCCATCCTGCTGCTCCCACCTGTAGGGACCAGGTATGTGCTCTTACAGCCAATGACAGAGCACAGATAAGAGACAGTCAGAAAGGGAAGGAAACCACCAACCGGCATGTCAACATTGAATTAGAAATCCTAATTGTGCTGTTGCTGCATAATCTAGCTGCCGGAGCGGAGCGCCAGGAATGAACTGTATCTGCTGTTCCCTGGCACGGGCTCCGCCTGGGCACAGAGCTTTTCACAGCAGGGTGCTAGACAGGACCTCATACGGCCTTTTATACAGTTTGAAAAAGAAGGAAAAATACCAAAAAACCGCCCCCCGCAAGCCCTAGCTTTCCTGCTATGTCACGAGCTGGCAGGATCAGTGACACATTAATCAGATTAGGCATCTGGTTATCAAACGAGAACAAACACAGAGAGCTGAAGGAGGCCAAAAAGATCTCCTAGGAAAACAAGGCAAAGTCAGCAAAGGGAATGGAGATGAAATATGGATTTGGAAAGGCCCCTCAAGATACTTCCAGTGTTTGTGAGTAGGACAGCTGGACCAGGTCTCTCTCAAGAAGTATACTGAGCTAGGGCCAGCCTTGCCCAGCTGGGCCTCTTAGCTTGAAATACTCTTTCTTTCTTTCTTTCTTTCTTTCTTTCTTTCTTTCTTTCTTTCTTTCTTTCTTTCTTTCTTTCTTTCTTTCACTGGGAATAAAATGATAGCTCCTGTGTAGTAACAAAAAGAGCAAGAGGAAAGAAAATGTGAGAGCCGAGCTATTCTAATCGCCCAAACCGACACCACTTAAAGCCTCCAGCAAGGGCTGCAGCTTTAAAAGAAACTCGGAAGTGTCCCGCTACTGTGAGCAGCACATGCAATTCATGCCCAATAAAGTTCCTTGAGGTAGTGATGCACCATTGACTGATCTGGCAGCGTGTGTGTGGCCTGGAACTGGAGGTTCCTCTAGCAATGCGCACTCATTTGTTCCCAGAGAGTTTTGGACTGACCATCAGTGAATGTCTTCAGGAGGTATGGACAGGGCACCCTTTAGTCCCCCTGTGAGTGAATCTGTCTGGGAAGAAAACTGCACACAACCCAGATAGTAATGTGCCAGGACAAATGAATATCTGTGTCCAGCTGAGAACTGGACCCACTTGAAGATGGAATTGACTTATTTTTATTTTGGCCCTTATGTCCACAACCATGGAGTCCTTGGCTTATCCTTGGGCTCTGTCCTGAGATTGCTAAGAAGGGCACCACTTGCGGTGGTAGGTTTGAGGGGCCAAAATCTTGTCCATTACAAAACGGGCTGAGACTTTGAACTCGTGTTATGTAGGCTAGCTGACAGCCATCCGAGAATAAAAATAGTGTGTATTTCCCCATCACCTCTTGTAATGTACTAATTGTTGTGGTAGCATTTACCCGCACCAGCCAAGCTCCTGGCCCCACCATGCCAGGCCCTGTAGAGAGACACACAAAGAAGAAAGTCCTTGCTACAAATTGCTTGCAATCCAGGTCGACCACACCTTCCTTCTGGGACTCTCAAAGTGCTTTACAAATATTATGTAAGCCTCACAAGTCCGCTGTGAGATGAGTCACAACAACTGTCACCCCATTGGCTGGATTCAAACCTAAAGGCAAAGCCTCCATAGCCTGTTCCTAGACACGGGACTGAGCCATGAAGCCTTGAATCTGGATCTGAAGTTGAGGGATGCTCCGATCAGGGATTTTGATTTAGGGCCATCTCTTGAGCCCATTAACTGTGAAGACGTAATTGTTTTGAAGGAGCTTTGAGTCATGTCAGAATGCCAGTTGCATGAGTGTACATGGATTTATTTGTTTAATTGTGAAGCATTAGAATGAGCCTGAAAATATCAGGGGACTCGGTGCATATGGGGTGGTGACATTTCACAAAGTTTGCAGTCTGGCTGTGCTGGGACAGCTGTGTAAGTTGTTCCATTCCCCTCGAACACCAGCAGAGTCGTCCAGAAGGCTGCTACAGGATGGAGCTGAGAAACCTCTGAAAACCTAGCCCCAAAGGTCTCAAGTTGAGCACCCTTAATAAGAGGCACTCAACATCCGTGGCCACTTTTGAGAATTTAGGACCGGATCCAAAATACCATGAAGTCCATGGAAATCTCTTCATCAGCTTCAGTGGGTGTCGGATCAGGCCTTGAGAACCTAATCACCGAGCATGTGCTGCCTCCAGCACTGCACCTCACCAATACTTCCCTGGGTTAAAGGCACTGACACGAATACCCAGCATGCCGCTGGGCCAGAGACGCTGCTGCGGCAGCAGGCGCTGGTGGCGAAGGAGTTAAAAGGAAGCTTGCCTACCCCAAAAGACTGCGCGGGAACCAGAGCGGCTATTTTGCAGCGGTGCAAGACATATTGTGCTTGGCAGCGAGGCAGCGGGAAATAGTGTGCGTTCCCCTGGGCAGCCTCACCACTGCTTCCTGCTGCACAGCGGTAGTGCAACGGGAGCCTCCCGTCCCACTGCCTCAGCCCACTGTTTATCCACCACAACGGGGCTTCCGCCGTGTTATTGTTACAATCACTGACGGGTCTGAAAGCTCTCTCCCCCCACCCCCCGACGGCCTAGCCCACTGAACAAACGGGCTGTGTTCTGCGGGTCTGGCAGCTCAATGGGCTCACTGTTGGGTTATTTAAGAATACGTATTAAACAAGCGGAACATGGAGATCAAAAGGCCCTTCCCAGGATTAAAAAATGCACGTTGGAAATTAAAAAACATTTTGTTAGGCTGAAGCCAAGCCCAAGGCTTCTGTGAATGTGCTTGAAACACTCAAACGTAGAGTTCATCAAATGTCCGTTGTCAGCCTTACATGGGCTGCAATGAACATCCATGAGTTTCTGCTACGTTGCCCTTAGAATAATACTATTTAGGGGACTCCATACACATCCATGACGCTATCAACAGGTCACATCTGTTATCCCTGCCCCAGGAGCTAACATTTTACAGTGGTGGCCTTTCAATGCACGGTGATTGCCTCAGATGGCTAAATAGGCATCTGGAGCCAGACAGCCTCAGTACTTGCATTATCCAAGGTAATTCCCACAGGATATAGTCGTATTGGGGAAATTATAAGGAAGTACAGAGGCCAGCTTGTGTATTTCTCCTAGGCAAAAAGGGTCATATTTTGCAGGGCCGCCACTCAGACAGAGAGACATCCAACAAGAGGAGAAGAAGGGAAACCTCCAGGTGCATCTCAGTTTCATGAATGGGTTTCATGGGGTATCTCAAGGAGCGGGAGAAGATGTCCTGAGGAAATGAATCAGATGGTTGTTCTAAGCCTATCGCGAGGCACAGAAGTAAAGGAGGTAGGAGAAGGAAACTCAAGAGAACAGTTGGGATAGAAGAGTTGGAAAGAAGAAAATGGAGGAGGCACCTTGTAACCGTTTTGGTGTGGGTCTAACCAGTGTTGACTCTGGGAGGGATGTAAAGGTGACTTGAAAAGGAGAGAATGAGCCATCACTTTAAGGTACCTGAACAACCTATTTTGGAATTCATGTAGGAGAAAGCTGCATCTCCTCTGTCCATACAGCACTGGGAGACTTCATAGGCTGAGCAACATTTTTCACTAAGCAGACACTCCAAATGGCACCCAGTAACTGTGGGGAGTGGCTCTGAATTCACCCTGTGTACAAAGAATCCCTTCTCACTAGCAACACAGTTACCATAGGATCTGTTCCAGTTAGAATAATGGCTATGAAAAAGTGAAATTAGCCAGATTTGGGTTGGAGGCATCACAAACTCTCATTAATGAAATGCCCCAGTGGCAGCAGGATTATTACTAGTATTTATTATTTGTGTTATGGTATCTCTTAGAAACTACAATCAAGTTTGCACAGATCACATTGTGCTAGACACATTACAGCCACACAGTGAGAAATAGCCTCTTCCCCGAAGACAAAGGGTGGGAGAGGAAGTGACTTGCTCAAGGTCACACAGCAGGTCAGTGGCAGAGCTGAGGATAGAACCCAGATATCCTGATTCCTAATCTGGTACCCGGTCCACAAAATCATGCTGAAAGCAGCGCGTGAAATTGACTAGAAAATGGTATGTCCAACGAGTACATTCACAACGCTGCCTCGGTCATTCTCAGATTTGCCATGCAAATGTAGAGATTATTTAGATCCCAAGGAGAATGAGGTATGCTCCTCTGGAGTCACAAATCCCTTTCTAAAGCCTCAGATTTCTCTGGCTGGGATTACAGCAAGGTATTGTTTAGGGAGTGCAGTCTTGAAGGAAAGTAAATGAGATTTGCTACCCCTTTTAAAACCAGGGTTATGTCTTAGCTTGGGAGAACCATGCCATCCCACTCGGAGATGTTTTGTTCTCAATCACTTCCATGCCTTATTGCCTTAATTTATATGAACACTGAAGGTTGGAATTAGATAAATAGAACAGGTGGAGATTGAAGGCTGTAATCTGACCAAAGGCCAGCAATCTCTCGGGCTCTCTCGCTCTCTCTCTCTCATTTAATCTTCTCCTGTAGTAACTAGGCACAGCCAAAACGTGTATTCAGGTCCTTGGTTTGGGCCTTGGGCCTTCTCCTCTTTACTGGAGATTTCACCTTTCCATGCTGAAATGTGTGTGAGGAACAACCTAACATTGCAGACACGGTGTGTTAAAGAGACCCATTTCAGTAAGAAAAAAGTTTCCATGTGCAACAAGGAAACACTGAAACTGTGGGGGTTTTTCCCCAATGTGCAGCCATGGGATGTTAGTCCCACTCCAGAGACAGTCACAATGTGATCATATCTTCTCTGTCTACATGATCATACAAAAACGTCTCCGAACTGAAAACAGGTGGGGTGACCGGTGTAGAGAAGCAGAACTGGTGTCTTCTGTGACACCTGTTGACAGGGCCGCCCAGAGGATTCAGGGGGCCTGGGGCAAAGCGGGGGAGCTGTGGTGCTTGTACTCACCCGGAGGTGGTTCGGGGCTTCGGCGGCATTTCGGCGTTGCGGGGCCCTTCAGTCACTCCACGTCTTCGGCAGCACTGAAGGGCTCCCTGCCGCCGCCGCCGAAGGCCACAGGGCTCCTGCGGGGCCCGGGGCAAATTGCCGCACTTGGCCCCCTCAGGCGGCCCTGCCTGTTGAGCTCAGTAGCTCTCCCTTGTCTTGGTCTGAATGGTTAGGTTCTTCTAAGCATTAGTGTGTCTATCCCTGTGTATTCCCCAAAAGAATTTGGGACCGCATGGTCTGATGGTTAGGGGAAACAGGCTGGCCATTATGAAAACTGAGTTCCATAATGATCTGATGTATGAACTGAGCAATGGCATGTTTAAAACAAAAACAACCCTCTCTGTGCCTCAGTTTCCCTACCTGTCAAATGGGGGTAATAATAAAGCACTTTGTAATCGGACCAGAGTCTCTGTTCAAGACCAAATAAATAACAATACATAAGTCTTATATTGCAATTTTTATCCATAGATCTCGTAGAGAGTTAGATTTCCTAGAAAGTACCCTAAACATAGTCCCCTGTTTAAAAAAAAACAAACAACCTGTAGTGGGCAAGGGAGTAATCCCCTCACTCAGCTATGCTTGTTGTTTCTGATACAGACCAACGCTGCCTCCTGCAATGCTGTATGAGCACCAGGAATGCTGGTGACTCAGCCCAGTGGTATAATCCAACCCTCTCAGAGGGCTTTGTAGATAAGATGGCTTTTCCTGTGCAAGAAATGTTCCAATCGCCTGACGTCATTCAATGTATATGCTGTAGTGTAAATGCTTGGAGGACACCCCCATTAGAGCAAGCTCTACAGCTGCGGCCTGTTTTGAGGGGATAAAAAGGACAGTACATAGATAAGAACAGGGTTGTGTATTTGGACTCCATGTCCTTGGGTGACTGTCTCTTGTTTGTCATGGGTCAGTTCTATCCGCAGGGCACACATACCATTCTGGGATAACGTGAGAGCTGGGCATCTTGCAGTGCCTCCTCTATCCAGAGACGAGAGATGAGGTTCATTGCACTCCTAGATGAAAAAGGTGATATCAGTGCTGCGTATTTCTTTACTGTTACCTGATAGCTACATGACTTGCCACGTGCCATTATTTGGCATTTGTGAACAATGCTCTGATATTACAAAGCTGATGTCACACATCACCAGAAACATTCCTTGCATGTCACCTAGTGCGTCTTTGTATATTTCATTGCACTGAAAAATGGAATCTCAAACTGGCCCTATATCTCCACTTACCTTGCGTGGTGTCCAGGAAATGTACCTGCTGGCCAGTTTGTCCACTGGAAACTTTTCCAAACATGTCATGCAGCCCAAGAGAAGTTGAAACAAAAAGGAAATAAATCTTATTAAAGTTGCCCTGAGGTTTTCTGCAGTATAGGCTCTTTAAGCCCAAACGATATTTTTCATTTATGGACGAACAGAACAGCTGTAGCATTTTTAATAGCTCCTCTTCTTTCCAAATAAGAGTCTAACAGGCATGTTTTTATATGCTTTGGTGTGTACTGCTTTCATTACCTCTCTGTTTTTCAGCATTGAGCCTGCTGACAAATGTAAACCAGTGTGACGATAAAGGTGGAGGAGGGAGAAATCGCATTGCTGATTTCTCTTCTACTCTGATGCACTGATGTTAAACTAGTTTACAGGAGTTTTTCATTATGGGGCGAAGTGAACATGTTGGAGATGAAAGAAATCGAAGCACACCTGTATGGCTCATGCATAATAAGACCACAATCCTGCAAACATGTATGTGCTACTGAGAGTGTAGCTCCATTAACTCCACTGGGTCCACTCATGGTAGTAAAGTTATTCAGGAGTGTTTGCATGAGTGAGGGCAAAGCTAGTCTGGATTTGATTTATAGGTCATGATCTTGAGCAGTCTTGGTTCTGATTCAGAAAACAGGGCTGGTTGAATTTTTTCCAATGAAAACATTTTTTGTTGAAAAATGAAGTTTTGTCCAAAATTGAATTGTTTTGCCAAAAATTTTTTTTGATCATTTTTTTTAAAAGTGCAAAATGAATGTTATTCCTAGATGAACACCATCCGGCAGCCAATGGCAGATCTAGTGGTGACATCACAGCATCATCCAATCAGTATCACCCAATACTGTCATGTTTTACTCTGGGTAGCGTGGGAGAAGAAAGTGCTCCCGCCATGGCTCACTCAGGGAAAGCTTTTAGCTGTCCATTGTTAATCAGAATTTTATGACCTTTGTGTTACTAAATGGCAGAGAAGAAAGTAAACGTGTCCTTTACTTCCAAGTACAATTTCAAAAGCAGCATGTGCAAAATGGTACCTCGGTCTCAAACGTTTGAGATAAGCAGACAGCGCATTTGCTGGGGACTTCAGAAATAAGGTCACTGGGCAAACATTTATTCAAAAGTGCACCAGTATCTAGTGCATAGCTCCTAATGAGACTCAGCTGGCCCAAGGAGGTTTTCCATAGATCTCTGTTATTAATATTGTGTAAGAAACAGTTCCAACAGCCCTTCAGTTTCACTGGCACTTTTTGTGGTTCTTGCGGGTATGTTTACACAGCAGCTGCCTCCCTGCCCAGGTAGACACGCTCACAGACTGGAGAAGCTGGAAATGCTGGATGTCAGATTCTCTTGGAGAGGTTCTCCTGCTACCAGCAACAAATTCTCTCAAGGAGAAATAGGTCAGGAACACCTCAGCACGGGGAAAACCCTTTTGCCGACCACAAAACAATCACTCAATGACTCATCTCCAAATTCCTGCAGATTGGACTGGAATATATAGAGTCAATTAATGCGATGATTAGTTTTTTTCAGAGAAACTCAGTTCTAGAACTTGGTTTTTAATATCTCTGAAATGTACAGCTGTTTATTTTCTTTGGTGCAAGGCATGCACCAATACAGCCAAGTACATATTTAGAATAATTCCGTAAAGCACGAACAATTTTTAAAATGCCCATATACTTCAAAAGTGACCCGCTCCCCCGTGTCTTTCCAGGAAAGACCTCCATCAGCGTCTGCTACTGATGAAACATCATTGGGTTCCAGCCCAAAATCAAAGGCTTATTGACTTTCATGGTTTCTAAAGGGATTCCAAGAAGCTAAGGAGAGTTGTGGGGATTGTGATTGTTAACGCAAGAGAATGGGAGATGGTACTCCATATCCCACAGATAACTCGAGTAATCAGCCACTCGCTTCTCATTCAAATCCCTTCCTATTTATAGGAAATTAGAGGATATGCCAGACTGGATCACACCAGTGATTGTCTGTTTTCCTTCCCCCCACTATTTTCTTTTTTGACGATATAGTCTGTGATCTGTTGGCTTGTTGTCTGATCCCACGACTGACACCATGTAGATATTACTGAGACCTAGAACACTGTGGTTGGGCTGAATGCAAAAATGTCTGTTTTTCCTGTTAACACAGACTCTCAGCTCCTTAATACATGGCCCCTGGTGGCCGCCCTGAGTAGTATATTTAAATGTTCACAAGTAACACCACCATATTGTGTCTCCAACAGCAGCCAACACCAGATGATTAGAAGAATGTACAAGGATCGCTTATTCCATAAGTGTCTAATACACTCACCCCCTGAAAGAGTTTCTTGCTAAACTCCATTAATCAGAGGTTGGCTTATACCTTAAAGCATCCCTTGCACAAGTCTTCTATTTGTTTCAAGCCTTTCTATGGTAACTCTAGATAGTCTCGTTTTCTTTGTAAATGGCCAGTGCCTATTTAAGCTGTCAAACTCAGTATTATCTTGTGGCAATGAGTTCCATGGTCTAATCAGGAACTTGAGAGACTTTATTAGTCATTGCAGTAATTTATTTACTTTTATGGATATTTTACAAACATTTGCTCACCTCATTCTACGCAGAAGCCACTGGTAAATACTAGCAGAAGGTTATTGCTGCCAGTCACAGAGTGGGTTGTGAAATGATTTTTTTCCCCCATGAAAAGTTGACAGAAACAAAAGTATTTTGTTTTATTGATATTTTCCTTTGACTTTTTTTTTCATCGAATTTTCCCCCCCAAAATCCAAACACTGAACATTTTCAGTTTCAAAGAGAAAAAGTTTCAGTTTTTCAATGAAAATCTAAACCTTTTCGACAAAGATAGAAATTGGGGGGAGAAAATGTGTTTGGTCAACAAGCCACTTTCTGTCCAAAAGAAATAGATGGTAAGACTTTGACTAGCTCCAGTTGTTTGCACAGAGACCCAATACCCTCCCTGCCTTAGCCCACCCTTTATTGTTCTCCTCCTCCTTCCCACTCACCGTCACTGGATCATTTCTGAAATCAAACTGCAAACTCTTCAGAGCAGCCACTTCTTGCCAAGTATCCGTAATGGGGGGCCCTGATTCCTGCAAGGGACACAAGTTCTTATTACCGCAGAACATGGAGTGTCCTGTGCTCCACACACTGTGGAAACGGAGCATGCGCTGTGAGGATCACACAAGGATTGGCGTACCACTTGGTGTCCTAATCACCAGATGTACAGTGGGAACGCCCCACACAGGCAGCCTGGGGCCAGCATCCAGCGCTGTCATTCTGCACCCGGCGTATGCCACCCAGAGTGAGTTCCTTACTGAAGTGTGCGTGAGTGCAACCTCTCCTTGAACAAAAGGATTTGCTTCCTAACCTAGTCCTGGTGTCAACCCTACGCACAGGAGAGGAGAGTCATGCCTGCGCTTGCATAGAAATATAAGCGGCCAATATTTCACTCTGTGCATTGTTGTGAAATGTTCAGCAACATGAGAGTCTGGCAACATTCGCCTTCTCATCTGTCACAGAGATCATCTTTGTGCACTTTCCACCTGCAACCTCTACTTCTATGGGGCCAGTTACATTTTCTATCCCCATTCCGCCTCCGCCAGTGCATGTACTTTCTCTCTCTCTCTGCTCCTATGTTTGACCCCATCCTGAGAAATTTCACGTTCACTCCAGACTGACAGTAAAACTTCTTAATCCGCTGGGCCAGTGCCATTCTGCTGTGAAGCCGAGGCAACGTTTGTGTGTGTGTGTTGGGGAGGAGGGAAGGGCAAGGTCTGAAAGCTTTTCTAACTCTCGTATTGCTAATAATATAAATGCATTTTCAGAGAGCTGCTCAATCACCAGAACCATCCCTTCCATTGATTGTCAGGTTTCACTGTCACCACAAGCTACATTTTTTGCCCCACAGTGTGTGTGGGGAAAGCCCTATTTCCAACCCTTGTTCACCTCAACTGAGATCAGATCCCTATTGTGCTAGGGGCTGTACATTCATACAGTATGAGAGGCTGTCTCTGCCCCAAGAGCTTGTCTAATAGACAAGCCAGACAAGGTAACAATTATTATCCCCATTTACAGATGGGAAACAGAGGCACCAAGTGTTCAAGTGAGTTGGCCAAAATCACACAGGAAATCAGTGGCAGTGAAAGGCATTAAACTACCTATCTACTCTCATGATTTCAGTGCTCTCTCTCTCTCTCTCTCTCTTGCTTCCCCAACACCAAGAAACAGGCTGGTGTTGTACATCAAACTTTTAACTCTTCTTCTGCTGTCCCTTTTACGGAGGGAGCGAGGGTATGTCCCCTCCGCTGTCATTCCAGAGCACAGCCGCAGCCCCCTGAATCAAAGCAGTGCTGTCTGAAAGCCAACGGGAGAGTCCAATAAACGAGTCCCAGGGACAAGGGGAAGTGATTTTCTTTGGCTCAGCCAGGGCTGGATGAGCTTTTAACATGTCGGGTGGAGAACTGTCAGAATATGAATGTTAATGCGCAGCACATGCTTTCCCGCCCCCTTCAACACTCTGGTAGGGGGAGAAGAATAATGTATGAATAGTCCGTGTTGAGATTTTCCCTGGAAGTCCCTGGACGCGAAATGGACATAGAGAGAACGAAGCTGGGCTTTTGGCAGGGAAGGTGTCATGTCTGGCTCTGCGAGTATGTACGTGTCTTCACACTGGGCTCTGGTTTTTTGTTGTTGTTGCTTTTTACATTCTCTTCTTTTAGCATCTTTTCCTCTGTATAAATCAAACTTGCTCTCACTTTTCCTTTGACCAGATACATGGAGAGTGTAGTTTTCACAGCTGCTGCTGCTGACAACTGTGCCTAGAGGCCCCAACCAAGAGCAGGGCCCATTTGTGCTAGAGGCTGTACATATTCTTTTCTTATATTTTGAATTTGGGGATTATTTCTTAAAGCAGGGCAGTAGAGAGTAGGAGATTAACATATAAGCTGCATTATTCGGTGGTTAGAGCCAGGGACTGCCAGCTGGGACTCTGCATTCTGTTTTCAGACTCTGCTGCTCACTTGCTGTGTGATTTTAGGCAAGTCATATTCCTTCCCTGCTGGAATTATATCTATTTCTCAGGGGGGTTGTAAAGTGCTTTGAGATCGTCAAAGTGCTAACAATTATAATACCATATTATTTTATTTCAGGTCAATCAAATAAAAACAAAAAAAAATATTATCTGTAACATTCTAGTATCTGGTGCATATTTTAAAACCAAGCCCAGGGTCTGTACTTTGATTTTATATCTATAATTAATGCACATATCAGAAACTTTGGGATATAGCCTCAATAAAATCTTTTGGGTTTGTGTAAAGCAACGGGGACATCATCTCTTGTAAAGCAAAATGGGCAAAGCAGCCAGGGGCACTTCAGACGTTCGCAGAGAAAAATAAAATTCTCTGTTAAGTTTGTACTTTGCAAAGTGTTATATTTTATCCAGGAACTAAGAGGTTAATCAGCGGGAGTCTGTATGGGCTGCTAGATAGACTCCTTGTAGCCTCTCAACAGGCTATAACGTGTTCTTCTGTATGATCCGCTTTGCCACTCAAGGCTTAATCCAAACAAATGCAGGCACAGGTTTGTGATAAGCATCTTGTTCAGCATGATTTCCCCCCGGTGGACCCCATCCTAATCATTGGGGTCATGGTGATTTTCTCTTCCCATGGGAGCAACAAGTTCTTCCCAACAGTCCCACACAGTGAAGTGCGGTCCACAGAGGAGGCTGTCTGGGCTTTGGACTGACTACCTGGAATGCCAGTAGGTCAAACTCTGTGACATACGTGAGTTCCAGTGAAGTGAAGAATGAGACGCTGGGGACTGCTTCCACGCCAGGCCTCTTACTGTGCAAAACACAGCACTTCTTCCATGACCACCGGCCAATCCTGAGAACCTCCTCTATAGTCCATTAAAAATATTACCTAATAGGGCACTGAGCCATGCTGCCTCAAACGTGGGAGAGGAGGGGTTCTGACTGCTTCAGAAAGGGAATCAAAATGTTGGCAGGAGAAACATCCATTATGACCTAAAGAAGGCTGGATCCACATGTGCACAACCGGCCATAGAGTCTGTGTTATAGGAAGTTTCAAGACAACTGATGTTGTTGCCCTCCCAGGAGGCCTGGTTGGAATGTTGGAAAGCAAAGCAAAGCAGAGTCAAGAGACCTGGGATATCTCCATGTGCCCCAGCGCATCAGTTGAGCCATGGCACCTGATTTGGCATAGGATGGATGAGAGAGGAAATGTCAGGATCCTGGGCAAAGGGAGGCAGGACCAGTGGCAGGAGCTTGGGGTCTAGGAACTGAAGCCGGGGGTCAAAGCTGGTCAGGGTCAAGAATCAAGCCGGAGTCAGAGTCAGGAATTAGGCCAAGGGTTGGTACCTGCTATCAGGGTCCACGTTGGGGTTCCAAGAGTCGAGCGGGAGTCAAAATCCAAGTCAAAGCTGAGGTCAATATTGGGAGTTCAGAAACAGCAAAGTAGGGCAATCACAGCACCTAGCTAGTGATCCCCATTGTTGCCTGGACACTTCCTGATACATTTCCCTGCCTCCCTCCCCTGGGGCTTATATAGGACCAAGGAGCCAATCAGAGATTACTAAAGCCATTGTCAGTCAGATCCCTCAAGGCGGAACTTCCTGTGGTGTTCAACCTCTGTGGATTGTGGGTGGCAGGGAGCGGCCAGTTTACAGCTGTGGCTGGGTGGCAGTCTGGGGATGTTGGCTGCCTGATAATCCTGCAGGCCTGAATTCAAGTCCTGCCGATCCCTACAGGAAAGGTGTGTCAGTGCTCTGTAAATCAGTGATCCCCCCCAGTGCGGGGAAGCTGTTCTCACTGGCCTCGATCTCAGTTGACTCATCCACACAGCCGGGCTATGCTGGAAATGTTCAATAGGAGAACATAATAGGTCAGGTACAGGAAAGACTCATCAGTCAAGTCATGGCCTGCTCTAATGCTTGTTGACATCTGTAGGTTTTAGAAGAGGCCCTGTTGCCTGGAGGGGTTGACCAGCCTTTGGATGCCGGAGGAGATACTTGATGTATCACCACCTCCCAAAGGCACCTTCTGTCTAGTAAAGTGTAGGACTTTGGGCTGCAATGGGGTACCCGCTGCCTCTTGCCCTCCTTGTGGGACAGTGAAAGTTGGTTTTGCAGTCGCAGTTGCTCTGAGATGAAAAGTAGATGGGTAAAGGCATCCCACCCAGCCCCCACTTCCTTTCTCACTTGTGGCTTGTATAATCTGAGCCGAGCTTGGTGCCTTGGGCATTTGAAAGCCCCCTCCTCATGGCACAGATATATTTGTCCAGTTGACATGCAAGTAAAGGCTCCTGCTCTATTTCCAAAGGAGGGGAAAGACCAAAAAAAGTGCTCCAGCAGGATATGAGAAACAAGAAAAAGGACCCTGAACCCTAAACAACTAGGCCATGTCTGAATTTTGACAGGAAGGAGCTGGCTTGCTCTGCAGGACGCCAGCAGGAGCTTTCCCAAGTGGCTGAATTAGCAGGGGGACAGAGGAGTATATCTGACACGTATTTTCCATTTGCAGCTATCCACTGTGCCCCTAACCTGATCCCAATTAGATACACAGAAGAGGCTGCCAGGGAACTTCTATGACTCATTTGAAAAGGAGCCTGCATAGGAGCGATGCATAGGAAAAAGAGTCCATCTGTCTCTTTTCTACTGTTGTTTAGAGAAAACGTTTGCTCCTGCTTAGTTCACTTATGAAACAGCCAGTGGGACCTGGACGTAGGCACTTCGGAGAAGTGAAATGGTCGCATCTTGTTGCAAACCCAGTCTGGGAACGTTCTACATGTTTCTTTTAAACAGTGGCAGGATCCGCACAGCTAGGATTTGGTTGTTGAGGTGCCGATAGCAGCCCCTGTGGCTTTGGATAACTCGCTAGCCATTGCCCTGGTGAATTACGTTTAGTTTCATCTGCCCAATTATTGCACATGCCCTGTTGATTATGGTTTTGAATAGAGAAAATCCCCTGCAAGCGGGTTGTTGCTCTGATTCTGTTCAGCATCTTGGGCTCCCCCTCAGGCTGTTGGGAGCTTTGCATCCAGGTCTGCCCTGGGCCTCAGGGTGAGTTCTCCCCCTAATAGCATGAGATTCATGATAAAATTATGACAGCTGGCAACACTGAGTATGAGAGTGACTATGCACGTGACATGAGGTAACGTTAGCATGGCAGTGACTGTACTAATGCCTCTGTTAAGCCACCGAGCCTGCAGAGTGTGAACAAGAGGTTCCCAGATGCCTGAGCAGACTCCAGCTGAGCTGAGTGCTCCTGCCGTTAACAAAAGGACTGTTCCTATCTCTTCAATCAGCCTGGCTCCTGAGGGTGAAATAGACATCAGTGTTTTCTCAGGCAGCCCTTACACATGGATAACTACTGAAAGAATGGACGGCAAGAAGCTAGGGGTTAGGCAGATGAATACATTCATGGTGCTGTCTTCTATGCATTTCACTTGAGGCCTTCTCAGTGTCATTACCGCTCCTATGCCCCCTTCCGCCTTACTGAAAAATCACCCATTTGGTCACGCACCTTCCCTTCCCCCCTCTCCCCGTTCCCCCCATGGGGCAGAATTTCAAAATGGAACTCAAAGTCTTTCACACAAAGTCCTGTGACCGCCCTGAATCTGTCTGAATGTGTCAGACCACCAGCATGTTTGGCTTCAAACTGCCTACAACGTACACCTCCCATCCCACTGCAGAGCTCTTGAACGGCCCTGAAATCGTGCTTTGGTGAGGACTAGGGTTAGTTTCACTAGATGGTGCTAATGCTAATGCTTTCATTTTCCGAAGTGCTCTCCCACAGAGAGATCGTGGCAGGAGGAACAGCCCCAGGGTAATAGGGATCCAAGCTCCGAAGCAGACATCAAGAAAAGCCAGAGATGGTGAGGAAAGGGGATAAGGTGCAGCGTGCAGGGGAGCAATACGTTCACCTTCAAATAGATAGTTTAACCTTATTTTATGTGGCACCTTTCACTATACAGGATCCCAAACACGGTATAAGTTCTCTGTATAATGCTACTCTGCACCTTCTATATGAGCATCACAAAGCACTTTATGCATGATAATGAATTAAATCTCACAGCCCCTTCATGAGGGTAGATGAGTATTATTATTGCACTGACAGAGAAACTGAGGCACAGAGAAGTAATTTACCCAGGGTCATGCAGCAGATCAGTGGCCGAGGTAGGAATGGAACCCAGATCTCCAGTCTCTCTCTCTTCTCCCCTATTCCCATTTCCTCCACTCACTGTAGTGCACCTATCTCTGAGGTGGAATACAGCAGGGGTACTTCACCCTTTACAATGGGAGGAGTGAAGAACAGCTCGATTACAATAATATTTAGCTCTTATATAGCACCTTTTCACTAGGAAGTCAGCATCACTACCCCCAGTTTACAGATGTGGAAACTGAGGCACAGATTGGGGAAACTGATTTGCCCAAGGTCACCCAGTGGCAGAGCCAGGAATAGAGTCCAAGTCTCCTGTGTCCTAGTCTAGTGCTCTATCCTCTAGATTATTCTGAGGAAGAGTGAATGATTTGGCCAGGACACCAGGGTTATCATCACCCCTGCCATGGGTTAAATGTACCAGTGGAACTTTTAATGACCCAGATGGTCAAGAGCTGGAACCGCCAGCAGCATATCACTCACTAGCACTGCTCTGGGCTATTGGCCTGATACTGACTCCAAAGGAAAGTTGCTACCTGCAGAGTTACCAGCATTACAGCTTTCCTCAAAGGCTTCCTCTCTACGTACTGGTCATGACCAATGCTGTTCTGCTAGCCTATGAGATCACATCCACAACTGAATAAAGAAACCATC